>NC_046676.1:23968095-25306191 GCF_003369915.1 Drosophila miranda | reverse complement strand
AGAAAAGTAATGGCTATGCTGAAGGCGGAGTCTGAGGGCCGTAACAAGAAGCGGACGACCACCTTGGCCTCGCCGATTACAAGGCGTCGGCAAAGAAGATCAAACGGACAGTATCCTCCAAGGAGAAGCGTGACCCTAACCAGATGAACATAACAAACTACTACAATGTACTTTCGGATGCTGACGACTTAGCTAATGACGAGATGGATGTGGACACTGACTGCAGCGAGGGAGAGACGGAAGCCGAGGTACCTGTTCCCACAAACAGGCCCTCTACTTCTCAGACCACCCCCCCGCCTGCCCCTACCACAGCGCACGCTCCCAATGCTGCTGCTACTGCTGACGCCAGAATTGTGCGGCCAGCCCCTATTTACATTCCTAATGTTACAGATATCTTTCCCCTGCTCCAGTGCTTCGACAATGCCATTGGCGCTGGTACATATGACACCAGGCCTGCTGCTAATAGGTCTCTGAAAGTCATGTGCCACACAATAGATGGACATAGGGCCCTAATTCGGCTCCTAACTGAGGGGAAGGTGTTGATCACCATACGTTTCGCCTGCGAAGCGAGAGGGGAATGCGTATTGTTATTCGTCACCTGCACCGTTCCACACCCACAGACTGGGTGCGTGAACAGCTTGGTAGACTCGGATATAAGGTGAGGCATATTGCCAATATACATAAAAGATTTACAAAGGAGCCATTGGACCTATTCGAGGTCGAGCTAGAGCCTCAGGAGATTAACAATAGTATACACGAGCTAACGGCAATTTGCAGCCAACGGGTCAAGGTAGAGAAGCCCATACGCGCGCCAGGTGTTCCCAGTGCATAAGTGTCAGATGTTTGGGCACTCGAAGAACTACTGCAGCCGTGCAGTTGTATGTCTGAAGTGTGGGAGAAGCATGACCCAAGGACTGCCCCAAGAAGCGGGAGGATGTGCCGAAATGCGCAAATTGCGATGGTCCCCATGTTGCCAGCTACCGTGGTTGTATCAAGTATAAGGAGTACTGCAATAAAAGGAGAAATGGGTTAGATCAGACCAACAAGATGCTAAGTAAACTTTCGATGCCTACCTTACCCGCCACTCAGGGTTTGCGGCGTCCCCGCCAGCCACCCGTCATGAATCAGCAGGGCTTTCCAGCACTGCAGCAGCCTAGCCGCCGGCGAGCGCGCTCAGGCGCAAGAGCTCCTGCTCCTCCAGTTCAATGAGCAGTTATGCCGATGCACTCCGCACAAGGCAGCCAGCGAGTCATTCTCAGCCTCTTCCAGGGAGGCAAGTATGGCAGTTCGGTGCCACCAGCAGCGACCACAATGGATTCCAGCCCGTGAGCAGTCAGAGTGTCCGTCCTAGCGATGAGCTCAGCCAGAAACTGGACTACTCATCGCTCTGCTGACACAGGAGCGGATCCAGCATGCGGCCGCTGCTGCTGAATCTACTCAAAACTGGAAGGAAAATGGATATATTAATTGCACAAATGACAAGTTAACGATTGTTTATACGCTAGCATTCAGGCGAATTCATTTGCCAGAAATGTTTAATACTAATGCTATACTCTACCCGCCACCAGCAATCTAAAGATTGTATTTTGGAACGCCTCGGGACTCCGAGGGAAGACAGCTGAACTTGCGGCATTTGCATGCAGACACGAAGTTGACGTTCTGATGGTCTCTGAGTCTCATTTTAAAAACTCAGAGACCTTCAGCGTCAATGGATACTGTACTTACGGTGCCAATCACCCATCTGGGACTGGTCGTGGGGGATCCCTGCTCTAATCAGAGCTGGAATCCTTCATATTGCCCTGCCAAACATAAAACAGGACCACATTCAGTGTGCATCCGCTACCCTGACCCTGCCTGATGGTGGCCGACTGTGGTCTCTTCCATTTACTGCCCCCCAATGCAGGAATGGTGAGGAGACTTCTTGGCATTGTTTGGTCAGTTGGGACCGAGATTCGTTGCTGCTGGCGATTGGAACGCGAAGAACTCGTGGTGGGGAAACGCAAGGGCGTGCAGAAGAGGCGGAAAGCTGCTCAGGGCCGTTCAGAAAGTAGCTGCAACATTCTGGCCACTGGATCTCCTACCACTACCCGTACAATACTCGGCATACACCATCGGCAATTGACTTCGCGGTCTACAAGGGCGTGAGGGACGAATTGCTGCATATCTCCCATCTAAACGACCTCTCTTCTGATCATCTCCCAATGGTGATTGAGTTGAGCATGTCTCCAGCGGAGGCGGTGACTAAGAGACGCCTCTTGCCCCAGGGGCTAGCATTTCGAGGTTCCAATCGTGGCTTGACTCGCACATCCATCTGAACCTGAGCTCAGGTCAGCAGAGGATGTTGATGACGCAGCTAGCATTCTTGAGAGGAACGTGTTAGAGGCAGCCGAACATGCCACAAGCAGTCTGAGGAGGCCCGTCCGACCTAGAGTCCAAGCTGAGTACCAGGTCAGCAATCGCATACGGCTGATGATTGCCACCAAGAGGCGCCTGAGGAACCAGCTGAAGCGGAACCATGACCCGGCAGTGCGACAGCTGTACAACATGCTTGCCAACAGGATACATAAGGAGCTAGAAGCGGGCAAAGCCAGACGCGCTGACGCTATCATTGGCTCAATCGATCCTACGATCGCTACAGCATGCAAAAGCTGTGGAGGTTGACCAATGGTTTGAAGCGGCAGCCAGCAGCCAATTTGCCTGTGAGGAAGTATTGTGCGGATGGAGAGGATAATGCTGACGATCCCTGGTGCAAGAGCACTGAGGAGAAGGCAGAGTCTTTTGCGTTGCATCTGGAGCAGCGATTCAAGCCTGTTTTGACCAGCGCGGCAGCCGACAGACGAGTCATCGAGGAGTCCCTTGAAGAGTTTGGATCCCCTGGGCCCAATTTGAGATTCAGGGCGATCACTCTTCCTGAGATTGAGGCACAGGTCAAGGTACTGAAGCTGAAAAAGGCCCCTGGAATGGACAGGATTGACAATCGGACCATAAAAGCTCTACCTAAGTCTGCTCTTCTATATTTCGCGCTCATATGCAACAGCTCCCTTAGGATTGGTTGTTTTCCTAACAGATGGAAGCACGCGGCTGTTAGCATGATCCCCAAGCCAGGAAAACCCGCCGATAAGTTGGCATCTTATCGTCCCATCAGCCTGCTTTCGGGCCTGTCCAAGCTGTTTGAGCGACTTCTTCTGACCAGGATGATGGAAGCTGATGGATTTGTTGAGGCTATTCCAAACCATCAGTTTGGCTTCAGACATGTGCACGCGGCTGAACACCAATTGGGGAGAGTTACGAAGTTCATCCTGTCCACCTATGAGAACAACCTGTACTGCTCTGCCATCTATATGGACATACAGGAGGCTTTCGATCGAGTCTGGCATGCGGGGTTGAAGGACAAGATGAAGCAGTTGTTACGCGCGCAGCAATATACAGAGTCTTGTCCCACTACTTGGATGATCGGTCTTTCTACGTTGAATGCACAGGCGGCGTCAAATCGGGAAATAAAATGATTGCAGCAGGCGTTCCACAGGGCAGCGTACTTGGGCCAGTATTATACAACCAGTACACATACGACATGCCTCTTCCTCGCGACAGTGGTATGCTCTTGGCCACTTATGCTGACGACACAGCAATTCTGGCCACTGGCATGAACCAGCTCATGGCTACCAACAAGCTCAACCGCTTCCTACAGAGCATCTCCAACTGGGCAAAGCAATGGGGCATCACCATCAATGCCTCCAAAACTGTGCATATAGTGCATACATTGCGCGCACATCAGCCAGTGGCTGAATTGCAGCCGCACATTGCTGATCAGCGGATTAGTAGCATCGCTGTGCATTCGTATTTGGGGGTCAAGCTGGACGCTAAGCTCCAGTTCCACCAACACATAACCAACGTCATCACAAAGGTCAGGGCAAGGGTCCAAAAACTGCGCTGGCTCCTAAACTCAAACAGCAAATTGAACCTCAACACAAAGGTAATGTTGTACAAGCAGATGATTGCACCTATCTGGCAGTACACATTGGCCGTATGGGGTCCATTAGCTAGCAGCGCGGAATTTGGACGGATTCAAGTTGAGCAGAACAAGACCCTTCGCCTTATTTGCAATGCTCCATGGTATGTGAGGAACGACACCATTCACAGGGACCTGGAAGTGGACACTGTTGAGGCAGTCTATGAGAGGGCATGCAAAAGGTACACGGAGCAAATGAGATCCCACCACAACATTGAGGCAGCCAAAGTGGTCAATGACCCTTATGTACCGCATAGAGTTACAAGACCCCGGTATTCCGAGTTTCTTGGAAAACACCTACCCAAGGAACTCGCGAAGCACGAATGGAACCGCATCGAGATGATCCCTAATCAGCGCCCGTACACGGAAGAGGACCAAATCAGCCACGACAGGAACCTTGATGACATGCGGAGGATGCTGATCAGGATGGATCGCCCAGTGTCGCCGCCATCAGAGTATAACTATTACACAGAGGTCATACTCCCAAGACGAAGATTACTGGAGCCTGCTCCATAGCCACAATAGACTTGACGATCAGCAGCAGAAGACAGCGATTAGAGCAATTGGGCCTGGCAATTGAAGCAGCTTTGAACGAGATATCCACTCATCAGACGCCTGACACACATTCGCGGCAGAGCGAGAACGGCCAAGTCAATGGAAGCGCGCACATACACACTAGCACAAATGCCCATGAAAGTCAACCACCGTCAGCAACAGGAACAAGAAGCACAGAAAACAACAACCAAAATGCTCAACAGCAGTGAAGACTTACCGCCAACAAATTCCCGTTCAGCCCCTAAGAAGGCAACAACCATGGCTGCCCCATTTGGACACAGAACACACAAACGCACGAAAGAAAAAACAAATATATGCGAGCGCGACGAATGCCCCGGACAAAGCAGACACCGAAATGGCCGTTACGGAATGATCACTCTGCTTAATATCTTCCTAAACCGATTAACTAACGACATAGAAATGGACAACTGCAAATTATTAAAAAGAGTAGAAGACTCATGCGAACGATTGCCAAAAACGCGTCCGAACAAGGCGCTGCTGTTCAAAGCTATGAGCGTTAGCATTTCTGCTGCGCAATTTCTGTCTCCTCCTTCTCCTATAGATCTCGAATTGCCGCCAGTGAACTCCCTGAGAGGAAGAGAGAAGCCAACAACAACTGGAAGGTGGTGGACTTCGGCCATTTCCACTGATGAGACAACGGACCGTTGCGCACATACAAGCGCACATACAAACACTCATCCACACAAACGCTCAACTCAATGCTGGCTGCCCCGGACCAGAGGGCGGAACAGTAACGAAAGAAGAAAGAAGACAAACCATAATAAGCAATAGCTCTGGCTGCCCGGACCAGTGGGCAGAGGAGAACAAAAACAAACAAAACAAATAGAATACAACACATAGAATAGATAACATATATATGTATACAATCTCCCTTTTCTGCCAATGAAGGCAACCAAAATGTTCCCCTTAATTATAATCTACTTTTAAATCTATCTATAGTATCAAGAGTATTATGCTTTAGCTCTACCCACTCCCTCTCCCCCCTCTGGCAAACGGACTGTTTACCAAAGTGGAGAGATTTTCCCAAAAATATGTTTGCGCCGGCAGCACTGCTGGCAATGGAGAATTCGCGCTGTAAAAAAAAAAAAGCATTGTATTTGCTGCCTACGGCTGCTAACAGCAGCTTGTAGACAGATATTTATATATTTATAAGATACAGCCTCAACATATTGTACCTAAAATGTTAGACTAAGTATTGGTATAAATAAAGTCCCCATAGCGTAACGTAACTCTGGCTCCCCTAACCTGCTGGATCAGGCCAAGGCTCGAGTTGGGTTACGTTACGTTATGTTAGTTACGTATCGCCACCGCTGCATACGACACACAAAAAAAAACGCACTCAGCAGATGAACGCCCTTAGCTCCCGTACACGAGAAGAAGCACCCTGCACGTCAAAGCAGGCCTTGAGTTACGCTGCTGTCGCCAGAGCGAGCCTCCCAGCGCAGCAGAAACTACAACAACAACGCAGGTCGAGGTCAAAGAGGAAGCTGACTCCAAGTACACGCTTGCAGGAGCAGCTCATAAAGCACCTCAGCCGAAAATCGCTCCAAGAGCGCAGGCCCGATTTAAGAGCGCAAATCGCCCGCAAGGCAGCAACAACAACAACAACAATAAGGCTGACCTCAGCAGCCTAAACGAGAAGCTAGACAAGCTTATCACTCTCCTACAAGTGCAGACGGATCGAAAGGAACGAGACAACTAATAACAAGACACAACCCCAACCGAGTCTTGAAGCTAGGCTCTCCATGATCGAGAAGACACTGTACCGAGTTATGGCACGACTCCGACCACTCACAAATGACAATGAGACCTCAAATGCATAGTAATTCCCCTTTAATCAAAATCGCTTTCTGGAATGCTGCTGGGCTTCCAAACAAACTCCCTGAACTTAACGCTTATTTGGCAGGCAACAGTATTGACATCCTACTGATATCGGAATCGCATTTAAAAGAAGACACAAACCTCGTGATAGATGGTTACCACGTCTACATGGCAAACCACCCGTCGAACCGGAGCAGAGGAGGAGCCGCGGTAATCATCAAGTGCAACATCCCGCACATTTCCCTCGCACCAACAAGAGAGGACTCCATCCAGATGTGCACCATAGCTGCAACAACAAAAAACCACAAACAATAAACATTGGTGCGATCTATTGTCCACCTGCACACGAATGGATTGATACACAATTTAAAACAGGTATTTGACTCTCTAGGTAGCAGATTTATCGTAGCTGGGGATTGGAACGCCAAAAGCCAGTGGTGGGGCAATGCAAGATCCTGTAGAAGAGGGGCTGCACTTCTGAAATGCATCCAGGAAAACGACCAAAACATACTGGCCACTGGATCCCCCACCCACTTCCCTTCAAATCGACGACATATGCCGTCTGCTATAGACTTTGCGGTTTATAAGGGTATTAGACACAATTTAATCCACATCGAAACATCATATGACTTAGGTTCAGATCACAACATGCAAATTATTAGACTCCTCCTGAGACCTGAATATGGAAAAAAGAAGATACTATTACCAAAAAATGCAAATATCAGAAGATTTCAAGCTCACCTAGAACAGCGAATCCATCTGGAGACTGAACTTCACAACGGCGACGACATAGATGATGCAGTGGCTATCCTTGAAAAGAACATTTACATTGCAGCTGAATTGGCTTCGCAAACCTCAAGTAACCAGCACACAGTGTACGGACCGCAAAGCTTCCATCTTGACTCGCAAACGCTGAAAGCGATCAAGATCAAAAGAATTCTCTGCAAAATCAACCAAAAAGATAGGTGCTCCAACCCCCTCATTGCACGCACTATCAATCAGCTGACTAACAGAATACGTAAACGGATCAAGCTGCAAAAAGACAAACAAATGAACAGACTGCTACACGACATTGACCCAACTGATAGGTACAGCATGCAGAAACTGTGGCGGCTTACCAACACAATCAAGAGACAGCCCATCCCAAATCTGCCAGTCAGAAGGCACGTTGCGGAAGGGCAGCAAGCTCCTGCTGAACCTTGGTGCAAAACTACGGAGGAAAAAGCTGAGGCCTTTGCGCAGCACCTGGAAGCACGTTTCACGCCAAAGATCACGGCAGACCTAGAAGACAGAGAAGAAATTAACGCAGTATTACAAGATAACGGTCCAGATGAAGCTGCTCAAATAATCAGACCTGTGACCATCCAGGAACTCAAATCGGAAATTAAGAAGCTCAAGACGAAAAAGGCACCCGTTTCGACAGTATCGACAATCGCGTCATTAAATCTCTGCCAACATCCGCCATCGAGTATCTGCTGTTGATATGCAACTCGGCTCTGCAGTTCGGCCACTTCCCAAAGTCCTGGAAATGCGCAAAAATCTCAATGTTAAGGAAGCCAGGAAAGCCGAGTGATAGGCTTGAGTCCTACAGACCCATCAGCCTGCTTACAGGCTTCTCCAAAATCCTTGAACGCCTCATCCTCAAACGACTTTTGAAGAAGAAAGCTTTGCCATGGCTATTCCAAACCATCAATTTGGCTTCAGAAGTCAGCACTCAGCGGAACAGCAAATCGGACGAGTCACGCAATTCATCCTCAGATCCTACGAAGCGCAGCGGCATTGCAGTGCTGTGTACATGGATATCCAGGAGGCCTTTGATAGAGTCTGGCATCAGGGTCTTCTCTGCAAAGTTAAAACGGTAGTACCTGACAATCTATACATTCTACTCACCAGCTATCTCTCAGACAGAAGCTTCAAAGTCGTCTGCTGCAACAACATCACCTCAAGCCTAAAGCACATAACCGCTGGAGTGCCGCAAGGAAGCGTACTTGGCCCAGTACTCTACAACCTTTACACTGCCGACATGCCGCAGCCACCAAGACACGCAAACTCAACCCAAATGCTAGCAACGTACGCTGATGACGCAGTATACCTCGTATCTGCCCCAAGTCCAAAACAAGCCAACGAAAATGTGGAGCGGCTCCTGGCTGATGCATTATCATGGTCTAAGAAATGGGGAATAACCATCAGTCTTGCAAAAACTGCTCATGTTCTACACACTCTCTCACCTGTGCAGCTACACACTCCAGCTCCAAGGTTAGCCGGGCAACTCCTGGCCAAAAAACCCGTCATGCCATACCTAGGAATACAGATGGATACGAAGCTCAATTTCAATAAGCACGTAGCGCTGTTGTCACTAAAACAAGGGCCCGGATCAAAAAGCTCGACTGGATCATCGGCAGAAACAGCAAACTCCCACTACCTCCAAAGGTCCTCCTCTATAAGCAGCTGATTGCCCCAATATGGCAGTATGCCATGCCAGTCTGGGGGCCACTGACTTCAAACATGCAAATGGCCAAGCTCCAGACGATCCAAAACAAAGCTCTCAGAGCAATGACAAATGCTCCCTGGTATGTGAGCAACAACGCACTGCATGCGGATCTCCAAGTAGCAACTGTGGAAGAAGTATATAACAGACTCTGCAGGAACTACTACACTCGGTTAATGCAGCACACAAAATTTACTTGCATGTGAGATCGCAACGCACCCATACATTCCAAGAAGGCTGGCCAGGCCAAGGTATGCCGCAATGATAGAAGAGCACAATCCAAACAGCAACAGAAGCCTGACAGCCATCCAATCAATATTGCTCCAAGTCAGACGCGAGAACTGGCTGCGAAATCCGTTTGCAACACACAATATGGAAATCAGCCGCAGTAGCGCTAATGCAGCTGCTACGCAGGCAAATGACGGCCCCAGCAGAGAACCTGATGATGGACGGCGGCAGCTCCAGAATCCAGATGATGGCGGCGGCTGAAAAGAAACTAAAAACCTTTCTATCTTCCACATACGAAGCACTTCACTACATTACTTCAGTTCACAGAAATTGGTAATCCACATCCAGAATGTCGATGCACTGGACCTCGGCCAGCTTCAGCCCTGTTGATGCTGTCCTGCAGTCCCAGTTTAGCGCTGACACTCGCAAGGATTCCACTTCGCAGCCGACGACGAGGCCAATAGGCGTAATGATGTTCTCCACGGCCGCATACTCCACCTGAAATAATTAAAACAATTTAAAAACAATGTAAACAAAGTAGCAATAAGATTAGTGTTACCCTAGCATCTAGACAAATTATCGATAGCTGTTAAAAAATACCAAATAAGCCAATACCGTAACAAATGTTACCCTGCCAATTTACAGCCACGTCTGCAACTACATGTAATGTAGATAAGCAGCCGGCGCGAAACTATTTGTAAAATATGCTAAAGAGTATAATAAAATAAAACGGTTCTCTCTTCATGTCGGCCTCCCTCCCCCCTGCTAATGCAGGTGGCGATGGGAATTGGTTCGACATGAAGAGAGACTACCAATTTAGTTCGCAAGACGAACAAGAACAAACAAAAAACGTGCTCCTAACCAAATTAAAATTAAAATCAAATTTACTATTAAAAATAGTACTTTTCCTACTGTTTTTTCGTGCATCTGCTGACCAATTATGGCAGATCGCGGGAATCGTAGGGGAAAGGCTAAAAAGCCGCCCCCCCCAATAATACGCGTGCACAAAGGCAAGTTGCCTGATGCAATAGAAATGAGGAGGTTCTGCGACCACCTCATGGGAGTGGAAAACTATGTTCTTGACTACCAAGACGACGGCATGGTCAGAATTGTATGCCCAACCAGAGAATCCTACAAAAAGATACTAATGTGCGTTGATGATGACGAGCAAATGCCAGTGATCTCCTCCAGCGAGTCAGAGAGCGAGCATGTAAGTCTAAATACACACCTTGCCTCCCACCCGGGAAAAAACCGCTGTTGAGGTTGAATTCAACAACCAAGGCAAAAGGCCTGCAACCCCGCAGTCCCCTCAGTCAAATGCCCAAAACCAAGCTGCCAAAAAAGTAGTCAAGTCCCCACAAGCACAGCCACCTCAAAGTGCCATGGACTTGACTACTGACGAAGATATGACTGACGTAACAGCCAGTTGTTTAACCCGAGAAGACCTGGGCATACCAGCGAGAGTCCCACAGAGAGAGCGAGCGCCAGCAGCGGCCACACAAAATGCTGCCGGCCCCTCCAGTGGAGACTCCACACTCCACGACACGCGCTCCGCATCGCCCCTGGGGGCACCTGCAACTGAAACTCGGCCACCCAAGCCGCCACCAATTGTACTAACCAAAATCACCAATATTACCGCCACTCTTAAAGAAATCTCGCAGCTAATCCCAGCAGAAAAGTTCCACACCAAGACAACTTCGGCAGGTGGACTACGCGTCATGTGCAGTGACGTGCAGTCTTTCAGGGTACTGCAAAGACATTACAGGGACGAGGCCTGTACCACGCCATCCTATTCCTACCAGCTACAGTCTGAGAGAGGATACCGAATAGTCATTAGGGACCTGCACCACACCACCGAAAGCGAATTCGTCACTGGACTACTGGCCAGCCACGGCCACACAGCCACTTTCATACGGGGCATGACGAGGCGAGCTACCAATGAGCCCCTCAACATGTTTGTAGTTCAACTTGAACCAAGGCCAAACAACGCTGAGGCGTTGAATATCACAAATATGGCGGCCAACGAGTCAAAGTCGAGGTGCAGAGGAACACCGGCCCAGTTGTCCAGTGCCACAGGTGTCAACGCATTGGGCACACCCACAATTACTGCAGAAATGACTTCGTGTGTGTTAAGTGCGCGGGGCAGCACTCCTCAATAGTTTGCCAAAAACCCTTGCAACAGCCGGCTAAATGCGCAAACTGTAGCGGCCCTCACCCAGCCAGCTACAGGGGCTGCACCGCTTTTAAAAGTGCAGCGCTGCGCAAGAAGCCGAGCGAACTTGCCCAAGCAAACAAGCTGCTACATGACCTGGGCATGCCTGCCCTTCCAATGCCTAGAAACCGAAGCCAAAGCCGACGTCGTCGTCAGCCAAGCAAACCACGCACTCAGCAGATGAACGCCCTTAGCTCCCGTACACGAGAAGAAGCACCCTGCACGTCAAAGCAGGCCTTGAGTTACGCTGCTGTCGCCAGAGCGAGCCTCCCAGCGCAGCAGAAACTACAACAACAACGCAGGTCGAGGTCAAAGAGGAAGCTGACTCCAAGTACACGCTTGCAGGAGCAGCTCATAAAGCACCTCAGCCGAAATCGCTCCAAGAGCGCAGGCCGATTTAAGAGCGCAAATCGCCCGCAAGGCAGCAACAACAACAACAACAATAAGGCTGACCTCAGCAGCCTAAACGAGAAGCTAGACAAGCTTATCACTCTCCTACAAGTGCAGACGGATCGAAGGAACGAGACAACTAATAACAAGACACAACCCCAACCGAGTCTTGAAGCTAGGCTCTCCATGATCGAGAAGACACTGTACCGAGTTATGGCACGACTCCGACCACTCACAAATGACAATGAGACCTCAAATGCATAGTAATTCCCCTTTAATCAAAATCGCTTTCTGGAATGCTGCTGGGCTTCCAAACAAACTCCCTGAACTTAACGCTTATTTGGCAGGCAACAGTATTGACATCCTACTGATATCGGAATCGCATTTAAAAGAAGACACAAACCTCGTGATAGATGGTTACCACGTCTACATGGCAAACCACCCGTCGAACCGGAGCAGAGGAGGAGCCGCGGTAATCATCAAGTGCAACATCCCGCACATTTCCCTCGCACCAACAAGAGAGGACTCCATCCAGATGTGCACCATAGCTGCAACAACAAAAAACCATCAAACAATAAACATTGGTGCGATCTATTGTCCACCTGCACACGAATGGATTGATACACAATTTAAACAGGTATTTGACTCTCTAGGTAGCAGATTTATCGTAGCTGGGGATTGGAACGCCAAAAGCCAGTGGTGGGGCAATGCAAGATCCTGTAGAAGAGGGGCTGCACTTCTGAAATGCATCCAGGAAAACGACCAAAACATACTGGCCACTGGATCCCCCACCCACTTCCCTTCAAATCGACGACATATGCCGTCTGCTATAGACTTTGCGGTTTATAAGGGTATTAGACACAATTTAATCCACATCGAAACATCATATGACTTAGGTTCAGATCACAACATGCAAATTATTAGACTCCTCCTGAGACCTGAATATGGAAAAAAGAAGATACTATTACCAAAAAATGCAAATATCAGAAGATTTCAAGCTCACCTAGAACAGCGAATCCATCTGGAGACTGAACTTCACAACGGCGACGACATAGATGATGCAGTGGCTATCCTTGAAAAGAACATTTACATTGCAGCTGAATTGGCTTCGCAAACCTCAAGTAACCAGCACACAGTGTACGGACCGCAAAGCTTCCATCTTGACTCGCAAACGCTGAAAGCGATCAAGATCAAAAGAATTCTCTGCAAAATCAACCAAAAAGATAGGTGCTCCAACCCCCTCATTGCACGCACTATCAATCAGCTGACTAACAGAATACGTAAACGGATCAAGCTGCAAAAAGACAAACAAATGAACAGACTGCTACACGACATTGACCCAACTGATAGGTACAGCATGCAGAAACTGTGGCGGCTTACCAACACAATCAAGAGACAGCCCATCCCAAATCTGCCAGTCAGAAGGCACGTTGCGGAAGGGCAGCAAGCTCCTGCTGAACCTTGGTGCAAAACTACGGAGGAAAAAGCTGAGGCCTTTGCGCAGCACCTGGAAGCACGTTTCACGCCAAAGATCACGGCAGACCTAGAAGACAGAGAAGAAATTAACGCAGTATTACAAGATAACGGTCCAGATGAAGCTGCTCAAATAATCAGACCTGTGACCATCCAGGAACTCAAATCGGAAATTAAGAAGCTCAAGACGAAAAAGGCACCCGGTTTCGACAGTATCGACAATCGCGTCATTAAATCTCTGCCAACATCCGCCATCGAGTATCTGCTGTTGATATGCAACTCGGCTCTGCAGTTCGGCCACTTCCCAAAGTCCTGGAAATGCGCAAAAATCTCAATGTTAAGGAAGCCAGGAAAGCCGAGTGATAGGCTTGAGTCCTACAGACCCATCAGCCTGCTTACAGGCTTCTCCAAAATCCTTGAACGCCTCATCCTCAAACGACTTTTTGAAGAAGAAAGCTTTGCCATGGCTATTCCAAACCATCAATTTGGCTTCAGAAGTCAGCACTCAGCGGAACAGCAAATCGGACGAGTCACGCAATTCATCCTCAGATCCTACGAAGCGCAGCGGCATTGCAGTGCTGTGTACATGGATATCCAGGAGGCCTTTGATAGAGTCTGGCATCAGGGTCTTCTCTGCAAAGTTAAAACGGTAGTACCTGACAATCTATACATTCTACTCACCAGCTATCTCTCAGACAGAAGCTTCAAAGTCGTCTGCTGCAACAACATCACCTCAAGCCTAAAGCACATAACCGCTGGAGTGCCGCAAGGAAGCGTACTTGGCCCAGTACTCTACAACCTTTACACTGCCGACATGCCGCAGCCACCAAGACACGCAAACTCAACCCAAATGCTAGCAACGTACGCTGATGACGCAGTATACCTCGTATCTGCCCCAAGTCCAAAACAAGCCAACGAAAATGTGGAGCGGCTCCTGGCTGATGCATTATCATGGTCTAAGAAATGGGGAATAACCATCAGTCTTGCAAAAACTGCTCATGTTCTACACACTCTCTCACCTGTGCAGCTACACACTCCAGCTCCAAGGTTAGCCGGGCAACTCCTGGCCAAAAAACCCGTCATGCCATACCTAGGAATACAGATGGATACGAAGCTCAATTTCAATAAGCACGTAGCGGCTGTTGTCACTAAAACAAGGGCCCGGATCAAAAAGCTCGACTGGATCATCGGCAGAAACAGCAAACTCCCACTACCTCCAAAGGTCCTCCTCTATAAGCAGCTGATTGCCCCAATATGGCAGTATGCCATGCCAGTCTGGGGGCCACTGACTTCAAACATGCAAATGGCCAAGCTCCAGACGATCCAAAACAAAGCTCTCAGAGCAATGACAAATGCTCCCTGGTATGTGAGCAACAACGCACTGCATGCGGATCTCCAAGTAGCAACTGTGGAAGAAGTATATAACAGACTCTGCAGGAACTACTACACTCGGTTAATGCAGCACACAAATTTACTTGCATGTGAGATCGCAACGCACCCATACATTCCAAGAAGGCTGGCCAGGCCAAGGTATGCCGCAATGATAGAAGAGCACAATCCAAACAGCAACAGAAGCCTGACAGCCATCCAATCAATATTGCTCCAAGTCAGACGCGAGAACTGGCTGCGAAATCCGTTTGCAACACACAATATGGAAATCAGCCGCAGTAGCGCTAATGCAGCTGCTACGCAGGCAAATGACGGCCCCAGCAGAGAACCTGATGATGGACGGCGGCAGCTCCAGAATCCAGATGATGGCGGCGGCTGAAAAGAAACTAAAAACCTTTCTATTCTTCCACAGATACGAAGCCACTTCACCTTCACAGAAATTGGTAATCCACATCCAGAATGTCGATGCACTGGACCTCGGCCAGCTTCAGCCCTGTTGATGCTGTCCTGCAGTCCCAGTTTAGCGCTGACACTCGCAAGGATTCCACTTCGCAGCCGACGACGAGGCCAATAGGCGTAATGATGTTCTCCACGGCCGCATACTCCACCTGAAATAATTAAAACAATTTAAAAACAATGTAAACAAAGTAGCAATAAGATTAGTGTTACCCTAGCATCTAGACAAATTATCGATAGCTGTTAAAAAATACCAAATAAGCCAATACCGTAACAAATGTTACCCTGCCAATTTACAGCCACGTCTGCAACTACATGTAATGTAGATAAGCAGCCGGCGCGAAACTATTTGTAAAATATGCTAAAGAGTATAATCAAATAAAACGGTTCTCTCTTCATGTCGGCCTCCCTCCCCCCTGCTAATGCAGGTGGCGATGGGAATTGGTTCGACATGAAGAGAGACTACCAATTTAGTTCGCAAGACGAACAAGAACAAAAATTAAAATCAAATTTACTATTAAAAATAGTACTTTTCCTACTGTTTTTTCGTGCATCTGCTGACCAATTATGGCAGATCGCGGGAATCGTAGGGGAAAGGCTAAAAAGCCGCCCCCCCAATAATACGCGTGCACAAAGGCAAGTTGCCTGATGCAATAGAAATGAGGAGGTTCTGCGACCACCTCATGGGAGTGGAAAACTATGTTCTTGACTACCAAGACGACGGCATGGTCAGAATTGTATGCCCAACCAGAGAATCCTACAAAAAGATACTAATGTGCGTTGATGATGACGAGCAAATGCCAGTGATCTCCTCCAGCGAGTCAGAGAGCGAGCATGTAAGTCTAAATACACACCTTGCCTCCCACCCGGGAAAAACCGCTGTTGAGGTTGAATTCAACAACCAAGGCAAAAGGCCTGCAACCCCGCAGTCCCCTCAGTCAAATGCCCAAAACCAAGCTGCCAAAAAAGTAGTCAAGTCCCCACAAGCACAGCCACCTCAAAGTGCCATGGACTTGACTACTGACGAAGATATGACTGACGTAACAGCCAGTTGTTTAACCCGAGAAGACCTGGGCATACCAGCGAGAGTCCCACAGAGAGAGCGAGCGCCAGCAGCGGCCACACAAAATGCTGCCGGCCCCTCCAGTGGAGACTCCACACTCCACGACACGCGCTCCGCATCGCCCCTGGGGGCACCTGCAACTGAAACTCGGCCACCCAAGCCGCCACCAATTGTACTAACCAAAATCACCAATATTACCGCCACTCTTAAAGAAATCTCGCAGCTAATCCCAGCAGAAAAGTTCCACACCAAGACAACTTCGGCAGGTGGACTACGCGTCATGTGCAGTGACGTGCAGTCTTTCAGGGTACTGCAAAGACATTACAGGGACGAGGCCTGTACCACGCCATCCTATTCCTACAGCTACAGTCTGAGAGAGGATACCGAATAGTCATTAGGGACCTGCACCACACCACCGAAAGCGAATTCGTCACTGGACTACTGGCCAGCCACGGCCACACAGCCACTTTCATACGGGGCATGACGAGGCGAGCTACCAATGAGCCCCTCAACATGTTTGTAGTTCAACTTGAACCAAGGCCAAACAACGCTGAGGCGTTGAATATCACAAATATGGGCGGCCAACGAGTCAAAGTCGAGGTGCAGAGGAACACCGGCCCAGTTGTCCAGTGCCACAGGTGTCAACGCATTGGGCACACCCACAATTACTGCAGAAATGACTTCGTGTGTGTTAAGTGCGCGGGGCAGCACTCCTCAATAGTTTGCCAAAAACCCTTGCAACAGCCGGCTAAATGCGCAAACTGTAGCGGCCCTCACCCAGCCAGCTACAGGGGCTGCACCGCTTTTAAAAGTGCAGCGCTGCGCAAGAAGCCGAGCGAACTTGCCCAAGCAAACAAGCTGCTACATGACCTGGGCATGCCTGCCCTTCCAATGCCTAGAAACCGAAGCCAAAGCCGACGTCGTCGTCAGCCAAGCAAACCACGCACTCAGCAGATGAACGCCCTTAGCTCCCGTACACGAGAAGAAGCACCCTGCACGTCAAAGCAGGCCTTGAGTTACGCTGCTGTCGCCAGAGCGAGCCTCCCAGCGCAGCAGAAACTACAACAACAACGCAGGTCGAGGTCAAAGAGGAAGCTGACTCCAAGTACACGCTTGCAGGAGCAGCTCATAAAGCACCTCAGCCGAAATCGCTCCAAGAGCGCAGGCCGATTTAAGAGCGCAAATCGCCCGCAAGGCAGCAACAACAACAACAACAATAAGGCTGACCTCAGCAGCCTAAACGAGAAGCTAGACAAGCTTATCACTCTCCTACAAGTGCAGACGGATCGAAGGAACGAGACAACTAATAACAAGACACAACCCCAACCGAGTCTTGAAGCTAGGCTCTCCATGATCGAGAAGACACTGTACCGAGTTATGGCACGACTCCGACCACTCACAAATGACAATGAGACCTCAAATGCATAGTAATTCCCCTTTAATCAAAATCGCTTTCTGGAATGCTGCTGGGCTTCCAAACAAACTCCCTGAACTTAACGCTTATTTGGCAGGCAACAGTATTGACATCCTACTGATATCGGAATCGCATTTAAAAGAAGACACAAACCTCGTGATAGATGGTTACCACGTCTACATGGCAAACCACCCGTCGAACCGGAGCAGAGGAGGAGCCGCGGTAATCATCAAGTGCAACATCCCGCACATTTCCCTCGCACCAACAAGAGAGGACTCCATCCAGATGTGCACCATAGCTGCAACAACAAAAAACCATCAAACAATAAACATTGGTGCGATCTATTGTCCACCTGCACACGAATGGATTGATACACAATTTAAACAGGTATTTGACTCTCTAGGTAGCAGATTTATCGTAGCTGGGGATTGGAACGCCAAAAGCCAGTGGTGGGGCAATGCAAGATCCTGTAGAAGAGGGGCTGCACTTCTGAAATGCATCCAGGAAAACGACCAAAACATACTGGCCACTGGATCCCCCACCCACTTCCCTTCAAATCGACGACATATGCCGTCTGCTATAGACTTTGCGGTTTATAAGGGTATTAGACACAATTTAATCCACATCGAAACATCATATGACTTAGGTTCAGATCACAACATGCAAATTATTAGACTCCTCCTGAGACCTGAATATGGAAAAAAGAAGATACTATTACCAAAAAATGCAAATATCAGAAGATTTCAAGCTCACCTAGAACAGCGAATCCATCTGGAGACTGAACTTCACAACGGCGACGACATAGATGATGCAGTGGCTATCCTTGAAAAGAACATTTACATTGCAGCTGAATTGGCTTCGCAAACCTCAAGTAACCAGCACACAGTGTACGGACCGCAAAGCTTCCATCTTGACTCGCAAACGCTGAAAGCGATCAAGATCAAAAGAATTCTCTGCAAAATCAACCAAAAAGATAGGTGCTCCAACCCCCTCATTGCACGCACTATCAATCAGCTGACTAACAGAATACGTAAACGGATCAAGCTGCAAAAAGACAAACAAATGAACAGACTGCTACACGACATTGACCCAACTGATAGGTACAGCATGCAGAAACTGTGGCGGCTTACCAACACAATCAAGAGACAGCCCATCCCAAATCTGCCAGTCAGAAGGCACGTTGCGGAAGGGCAGCAAGCTCCTGCTGAACCTTGGTGCAAAACTACGGAGGAAAAAGCTGAGGCCTTTGCGCAGCACCTGGAAGCACGTTTCACGCCAAAGATCACGGCAGACCTAGAAGACAGAGAAGAAATTAACGCAGTATTACAAGATAACGGTCCAGATGAAGCTGCTCAAATAATCAGACCTGTGACCATCCAGGAACTCAAATCGGAAATTAAGAAGCTCAAGACGAAAAAGGCACCCGGTTTCGACAGTATCGACAATCGCGTCATTAAATCTCTGCCAACATCCGCCATCGAGTATCTGCTGTTGATATGCAACTCGGCTCTGCAGTTCGGCCACTTCCCAAAGTCCTGGAAATGCGCAAAAATCTCAATGTTAAGGAAGCCAGGAAAGCCGAGTGATAGGCTTGAGTCCTACAGACCCATCAGCCTGCTTACAGGCTTCTCCAAAATCCTTGAACGCCTCATCCTCAAACGACTTTTTGAAGAAGAAAGCTTTGCCATGGCTATTCCAAACCATCAATTTGGCTTCAGAAGTCAGCACTCAGCGGAACAGCAAATCGGACGAGTCACGCAATTCATCCTCAGATCCTACGAAGCGCAGCGGCATTGCAGTGCTGTGTACATGGATATCCAGGAGGCCTTTGATAGAGTCTGGCATCAGGGTCTTCTCTGCAAAGTTAAAACGGTAGTACCTGACAATCTATACATTCTACTCACCAGCTATCTCTCAGACAGAAGCTTCAAAGTCGTCTGCTGCAACAACATCACCTCAAGCCTAAAGCACATAACCGCTGGAGTGCCGCAAGGAAGCGTACTTGGCCCAGTACTCTACAACCTTTACACTGCCGACATGCCGCAGCCACCAAGACACGCAAACTCAACCCAAATGCTAGCAACGTACGCTGATGACGCAGTATACCTCGTATCTGCCCCAAGTCCAAAACAAGCCAACGAAAATGTGGAGCGGCTCCTGGCTGATGCATTATCATGGTCTAAGAAATGGGGAATAACCATCAGTCTTGCAAAAACTGCTCATGTTCTACACACTCTCTCACCTGTGCAGCTACACACTCCAGCTCCAAGGTTAGCCGGGCAACTCCTGGCCAAAAAACCCGTCATGCCATACCTAGGAATACAGATGGATACGAAGCTCAATTTCAATAAGCACGTAGCGGCTGTTGTCACTAAAACAAGGGCCCGGATCAAAAAGCTCGACTGGATCATCGGCAGAAACAGCAAACTCCCACTACCTCCAAAGGTCCTCCTCTATAAGCAGCTGATTGCCCCAATATGGCAGTATGCCATGCCAGTCTGGGGGCCACTGACTTCAAACATGCAAATGGCCAAGCTCCAGACGATCCAAAACAAAGCTCTCAGAGCAATGACAAATGCTCCCTGGTATGTGAGCAACAACGCACTGCATGCGGATCTCCAAGTAGCAACTGTGGAAGAAGTATATAACAGACTCTGCAGGAACTACTACACTCGGTTAATGCAGCACACAAATTTACTTGCATGTGAGATCGCAACGCACCCATACATTCCAAGAAGGCTGGCCAGGCCAAGGTATGCCGCAATGATAGAAGAGCACAATCCAAACAGCAACAGAAGCCTGACAGCCATCCAATCAATATTGCTCCAAGTCAGACGCGAGAACTGGCTGCGAAATCCGTTTGCAACACACAATATGGAAATCAGCCGCAGTAGCGCTAATGCAGCTGCTACGCAGGCAAATGACGGCCCCAGCAGAGAACCTGATGATGGACGGCGGCAGCTCCAGAATCCAGATGATGGCGGCGGCTGAAAAGAAACTAAAAACCTTTCTATTCTTCCACAGATACGAAGCCACTTCACCTTCACAGAAATTGGTAATCCACATCCAGAATGTCGATGCACTGGACCTCGGCCAGCTTCAGCCCTGTTGATGCTGTCCTGCAGTCCCAGTTTAGCGCTGACACTCGCAAGGATTCCACTTCGCAGCCGACGACGAGGCCAATAGGCGTAATGATGTTCTCCACGGCCGCATACTCCACCTGAAATAATTAAAACAATTTAAAAAACAATGTAAACAAAGTAGCAATAAGATTAGTGTTACCCTAGCATCTAGACAAATTATCGATAGCTGTTAAAAAATACCAAATAAGCCAATACCGTAACAAATGTTACCTCGCCAATTTACAGCCACGTCTGCAACTACATGTAATGTAGATAAGCAGCCGGCGCGAAACTATTTGTAAAATATGCTAAAGAGTATAATCAAATAAAACGGTTCTCTCTCATGTCGCCTCCCTCCCCCCTGCTAATGCAGGTGGCGATGGGAATTGGTTCGACATGAAGAGAGACTACCAATTTAGTTCGCAAGACGAACAAGAACAAAAGAACAAAAAACGTGCTCCTAACCAAATTAAATTAAAATCAAAATTTACTATTAAAAATAGTACTTTTCCTACTGTTTTTTCGTGCATTCTGCTGACCAATTATGGCAGATCGCGGGAATCGTAGGGGAAAGGCTAAAAAGCCGCCCCCCCCAATAATACGCGTGCACAAAGGCAAGTTGCCTGATGCAATAGAAATGAGGAGGTTCTGCGACCACCTCATGGGAGTGGAAAACTATGTTCTTGACTACCAAGACGACGGCATGGTCAGAATTGTATGCCCAACCAGAGAATCCTACAAAAAGATACTAATGTGCGTTGATGATGACGAGCAAATGCCAGTGATCTCCTCCAGCGAGTCAGAGAGCGAGCATGTAAGTCTAAATACACACCTTGCCTCCCACCCGGGAAAAACCGCTGTTGAGGTTGAATTCAACAACCAAGGCAAAAGGCCTGCAACCCCGCAGTCCCCTCAGTCAAATGCCCAAAACCAAGCTGCCAAAAAAGTAGTCAAGTCCCCACAAGCACAGCCACCTCAAAGTGCCATGGACTTGACTACTGACGAAGATATGACTGACGTAACAGCCAGTTGTTTAACCGAGAAGACCTGGGCATACAGCGAGAGTCCCACAGAGAGAGCGAGCGCCAGCAGCGGCCACACCAAATGCTGCCGGCCCCTCCAGTGGAGACTCCACACTCCACGACACGCGCTCCGCATCGCCCCTGGGGGCACCTGCAACTGAAACTCGGCCACCCAAGCCGCCACCAATTGTACTAACCAAAATCACCAATATTACCGCCACTCTTAAAGAAATCTCGCAGCTAATCCCAGCAGAAAAGTTCCACACCAAGACAACTTCGGCAGGTGGACTACGCGTCATGTGCAGTGACGTGCAGTCTTTCAGGGTACTGCAAAGACATTACAGGGACGAGGCCTGTACCACGCCATCCTATTCCTACCAGCTACAGTCTGAGAGAGGATACCGAATAGTCATTAGGGACCTGCACCACACCACCGAAAGCGAATTCGTCACTGGACTACTGGCCAGCCACGGCCACACAGCCACTTTCATACGGGGCATGACGAGGCGAGCTACCAATGAGCCCCTCAACATGTTTGTAGTTCAACTTGAACCAAGGCCAAACAACGCTGAGGCGTTGAATATCACAAATATGGGCGGCCAACGAGTCAAAGTCGAGGTGCAGAGGAACACCGGCCCAGTTGTCCAGTGCCACAGGTGTCAACGCATTGGGCACACCCACAATTACTGCAGAAATGACTTCGTGTGTGTTAAGTGCGCGGGGCAGCACTCCTCAATAGTTTGCCAAAAACCCTTGCAACAGCCGGCTAAATGCGCAAACTGTAGCGGCCCTCACCCAGCCAGCTACAGGGGCTGCACCGCTTTTAAAAGTGCAGCGCTGCGCAAGAAGCCGAGCGAACTTGCCCAAGCAAACAAGCTGCTACATGACCTGGGCATGCCTGCCCTTCCAATGCTAGAAACCGAAGCCAAAGCCGACGTCGTCGTCAGCCAAGCAAACCACGCACTCAGCAGATGAACGCCCTTAGCTCCCGTACACGAGAAGAAGCAACCCTGCACGTCAAAGCAGGCCTTGAGTTACGCTGCTGTCGCCAGAGCGAGCCTCCCAGCGCAGCAGAAACTACAACAACAACGCAGGTCGAGGTCAAAGAGGAAGCTGACTCCAAGTACACGCTTGCAGGAGCAGCTCATAAAGCACCTCAGCCGAAATCGCTCCAAGAGCGCAGGCCGATTTAAGAGCGCAAATCGCCCGCAAGGCAGCAACAACAACAACAACAATAAGGCTGACCTCAGCAGCCTAAACGAGAAGCTAGACAAGCTTATCACTCTCCTACAAGTGCAGACGGATCGAAGGAACGAGACAACTAATAACAAGACACAACCCAACCGAGTCTTGAAGCTAGGCTCTCCATGATCGAGAAGACACTGTACCGAGTTATGGCACGACTCCGACCACTCACAAATGACAATGAGACCTCAAATGCATAGTAATTCCCCTTTAATCAAAATCGCTTTCTGGAATGCTGCTGGGCTTCCAAACAAACTCCCTGAACTTAACGCTTATTTGGCAGGCAACAGTATTGACATCCTACTGATATCGGAATCGCATTTAAAAGAAGACACAAACCTCGTGATAGATGGTTACCACGTCTACATGGCAAACCACCCGTCGAACCGGAGCAGAGGAGGAGCCGCGGTAATCATCAAGTGCAACATCCCGCACATTTCCCTCGCACCAACAAGAGAGGACTCCATCCAGATGTGCACCATAGCTGCAACAACAAAAAACCATCAAACAATAAACATTGGTGCGATCTATTGTCCACCTGCACACGAATGGATTGATACACAATTTAAACAGGTATTTGACTCTCTAGGTAGCAGATTTATCGTAGCTGGGGATTGGAACGCCAAAAGCCAGTGGTGGGGCAATGCAAGATCCTGTAGAAGAGGGGCTGCACTTCTGAAATGCATCCAGGAAAACGACCAAAACATACTGGCCACTGGATCCCCCACCCACTTCCCTTCAAATCGACGACATATGCCGTCTGCTATAGACTTTGCGGTTTATAAGGGTATTAGACACAATTTAATCCACATCGAAACATCATATGACTTAGGTTCAGATCACAACATGCAAATTATTAGACTCCTCCTGAGACCTGAATATGGAAAAAAGAAGATACTATTACCAAAAAATGCAAATATCAGAAGATTTCAAGCTCACCTAGAACAGCGAATCCATCTGGAGACTGAACTTCACAACGGCGACGACATAGATGATGCAGTGGCTATCCTTGAAAAGAACATTTACATTGCAGCTGAATTGGCTTCGCAAACCTCAAGTAACCAGCACACAGTGTACGGACCGCAAAGCTTCCATCTTGACTCGCAAACGCTGAAAGCGATCAAGATCAAAAGAATTCTCTGCAAAATCAACCAAAAAGATAGGTGCTCCAACCCCCTCATTGCACGCACTATCAATCAGCTGACTAACAGAATACGTAAACGGATCAAGCTGCAAAAAGACAAACAAATGAACAGACTGCTACACGACATTGACCCAAACTGATAGGTACAGCATGCAGAAACTGTGGCGGCTTACCAACACAATCAAGAGACAGCCCATCCCAAATCTGCCAGTCAGAAGGCACGTTGCGGAAGGGCAGCAAGCTCCTGCTGAACCTTGGTGCAAAACTACGGAGGAAAAAGCTGAGGCCTTTGCGCAGCACCTGGAAGCACGTTTCACGCCAAAGATCACGGCAGACCTAGAAGACAGAGAAGAAATTAACGCAGTATTACAAGATAACGGTCCAGATGAAGCTGCTCAAATAATCAGACCTGTGACCATCCAGGAACTCAAATCGGAAATTAAGAAGCTCAAGACGAAAAAGGCACCCGGTTTCGACAGTATCGACAATCGCGTCATTAAATCTCTGCCAACATCCGCCATCGAGTATCTGCTGTTGATATGCAACTCGGCTCTGCAGTTCGGCCACTTCCCAAAGTCCTGGAAATGCGCAAAAATCTCAATGTTAAGGAAGCCAGGAAAGCCGAGTGATAGGCTTGAGTCCTACAGACCCATCAGCCTGCTTACAGGCTTCTCCAAAATCCTTGAACGCCTCATCCTCAAACGACTTTTTTGAAGAAGAAAGCTTTGCCATGGCTATTCCAAACCATCAATTTGGCTTCAGAAGTCAGCACTCAGCGGAACAGCAAATCGGACGAGTCACGCAATTCATCCTCAGATCCTACGAAGCGCAGCGGCATTGCAGTGCTGTGTACATGGATATCCAGGAGGCCTTTGATAGAGTCTGGCATCAGGGTCTTCTCTGCAAAGTTAAAACGGTAGTACCTGACAATCTATACATTCTACTCACCAGCTATCTCTCAGACAGAAGCTTCAAAGTCGTCTGCTGCAACAACATCACCTCAAGCCTAAAGCACATAACCGCTGGAGTGCGCAAGGAAGCGTACTTGGCCCAGTACTCTACAACCTTTACACTGCCGACATGCCGCAGCCACCAAGACACGCAAACTCAACCCAAATGCTAGCAACGTACGCTGATGACGCAGTATACCTCGTATCTGCCCCAAGTCCAAAACAAGCCAACGAAAATGTGGAGCGGCTCCTGGCTGATGCATTATCATGGTCTAAGAAATGGGGAATAACCATCAGTCTTGCAAAAACTGCTCATGTTCTACACACTCTCTCACCTGTGCAGCTACACACTCCAGCTCCAAGGTTAGCCGGGCAACTCCTGGCCAAAAAACCCGTCATGCCATACCTAGGAATACAGATGGATACGAAGCTCAATTTCAATAAGCACGTAGCGGCTGTTGTCACTAAAACAAGGGCCCGGATCAAAAAGCTCGACTGGATCATCGGCAGAAACAGCAAACTCCCACTACCTCCAAAGGTCCTCCTCTATAAGCAGCTGATTGCCCCAATATGGCAGTATGCCATGCCAGTCTGGGGGCCACTGACTTCAAACATGCAAATGGCCAAGCTCCAGACGATCCAAAACAAAGCTCTCAGAGCAATGACAAATGCTCCCTGGTATGTGAGCAACAACGCACTGCATGCGGATCTCCAAGTAGCAACTGTGGAAGAAGTATATAACAGACTCTGCAGGAACTACTACACTCGTTAAGCAGCACACAAATTTACTTGCCTGTGAGATCGCAACGCACCCATACATTCCAAGAAGGCTGGCCAGGCCAAGGTATGCCGCAATGATAGAAGAGCACAATCCAAACAGCAACAGAAGCCTGACAGCCATCCAATCAATATTGCTCCAAGTCAGACGCGAGAACTGGCTGCGAAATCCGTTTGCAACACACAATATGGAAATCAGCCGCAGTAGCGCTAATGCAGCTGCTACGCAGGCAAATGACGGCCCAGCAGAGAACCTGAGGATGGACGGCGGCAGCTCCAGAATCCAGATTATGGCGGCGGCTGAAAAGAAACTAAAAACCTTTCTATTCTTCCACAGATACGAAGCCACTTCACCTTCACAGAAATTGGTAATCCACATCCAGAATGTCGATGCACTGGACCTCGGCCAGCTTCAGCCCTGTTGATGCTGTCCTGCAGTCCCAGTTTAGCGCCGACACTCGCAAGGATTCCACTTCGCAGCCGACGACGAGACCAATAGGCGCAATGATGTTCTCCACGGCCGCATACTCCACCTGAAATAATTAAACAAATTAAAAACAATGTAAACAAAGTAGCAATAAGATTAGTGTTACCCTAGCATCTAGCCAAATGATCGATAGCTGTTAAAAAATACCAAATAAGCCAATACCGTAACAAATGTTACCCTGTCAATTTACAGCCACGTCTGCAACTACATGTAATGTAGATAAGCAGCCGGCGCGAAACTATTTGTAAAATATGCTAAAGAGTATAATCAAATAAAACGGTTCTCTCTTCATGTCGGCCTCCCTCCCCCTGCTAATGCAGGTGGCGATGGGAATTGGTTCGACATGAAGAGAGACTACCAATTTAGTTCGCAAGACGAACAAGAACAAAAGAACAAAAAACGTGCTCCTAACCAAATTAAAATTAAAATCAAATTTACTATTAAAAATAGTACTTTTCCTACTGTTTTTTCGTGCATCTGCTGACCAATTATGGCAGATCGCGGAATCGTAGGGAAAGGCTAAAAAGCCGCCCCCCCCAATAATACGCGTGCACAAAGGCAAGTTGCCTGATGCAATAGAAATGAGGAGGTTCTGCGACCACCTCATGGAGTGGAAAACTATGTTCTTGACTACCAAGACGACGGCATGGTCAGAATTGTATGCCCAACCAGAGAATCCTACAAAAAGATACTAATGTGCGTTGATGATGACGAGCAAATGCCAGTGATCTCCTCCAGCGAGTCAGAGAGCGAGCATGTAAGTCTAAATACACACCTTGCCTCCCACCCGGGAAAAACCGCTGTTGAGGTTGAATTCAACAACCAAGGCAAAAGGCCTGCAACCCCGCAGTCCCCTCAGTCAAATGCCCAAAACCAAGCTGCCAAAAAAGTAGTCAAGTCCCCACAAGCACAGCCACCTCAAAGTGCCATGGACTTGACTACTGACGAAGATATGACTGACGTAACAGCCAGTTGTTTAACCCGAGAAGACCTGGGCATACCAGCGAGAGTCCCACAGAGAGAGCGAGCGCCAGCAGCGGCCACACAAAATGCTGCCGGCCCCTCCAGTGGAGACTCCACACTCCACGACACGCGCTCCGCATCGCCCCTGGGGCACCTGCAACTGAAACTCGGCCACCCAAGCCGCCACCAATTGTACTAACCAAAATCACCAATATTACCGCCACTCTTAAAGAAATCTCGCAGCTAATCCCAGCAGAAAAGTTCCACACCAAGACAACTTCGGCAGGTGGACTACGCGTCATGTGCAGTGACGTGCAGTCTTTCAGGGTACTGCAAAGACATTACAGGGACGAGGCCTGTACCACGCCATCCTATTCCTACCAGCTACAGTCTGAGAGAGGATACCGAATAGTCATTAGGGACCTGCACCACACCACCGAAAGCGAATTCGTCACTGGACTACTGGCCAGCCACGGCCACACAGCCACTTTCATACGGGGCATGACGAGGCGAGCTACCAATGAGCCCCTCAACATGTTTGTAGTTCAACTTGAACCAAGGCCAAACAACGCTGAGGCGTTGAATATCACAAATATGGGCGGCCAACGAGTCAAAGTCGAGGTGCAGAGGAACACCGGCCCAGTTGTCCAGTGCCACAGGTGTCAACGCATTGGGCACACCCACAATTACTGCAGAAATGACTTCGTGTGTGTTAAGTGCGCGGGGCAGCACTCCTCAATAGTTTGCCAAAAACCCTTGCAACAGCCGGCTAAATGCGCAAACTGTAGCGGCCCTCACCCAGCCAGCTACAGGGGCTGCACCGCTTTTAAAAGTGCAGCGCTGCGCAAGAAGCCGAGCGAACTTGCCCAAGCAAACAAGCTGCTACATGACCTGGGCATGCCTGCCCTTCCAATGCCTAGAAACCGAAGCCAAAGCCGACGTCGTCGTCAGCCAAGCAAACCACGCACTCAGCAGATGAACGCCCTTAGCTCCCGTACACGAGAAGAAGCACCCTGCACGTCAAAGCAGGCCTTGAGTTACGCTGCTGTCGCCAGAGCGAGCAACAACACAACAACAACAATAAGGGCTGACCTCAGGCAGGAGCGTGCACTGGAAATCGTCCAGAGGCAGGCGATAAGAGCGCAAATCGGCAAGCAACAACAACAACAATAAGGCTGACCTCAGCAGCCTAAACGAGAAGCTAGACAAGCTTATCACTCTCCTACAAGTGCAGACGGATCGAAGGAACGAGACAACTAATAACAAGACACAACCCCAACCGAGTCTTGAAGCTAGGCTCTCCATGATCGAGAAGACACTGTACCGAGTTATGGCACGACTCCGACCACTCACAAATGACAATGAGACCTCAAATGCATAGTAATTCCCCTTTAATCAAAATCGCTTTCTGGAATGCTGCTGGGCTTCCAAACAAACTCCCTGAACTTAACGCTTATTTGGCAGGCAACAGTATAGACATCCTACTGATATCGGAATCGCATCTAAAAGAAGACACAAACCTCGTGATAGATGGTTACCACGTCTACATGGCAAACCACCCGTCGAACCGGAGCAGAGGAGGAGCCGCGGTAATCATCAAGTGCAACATCCCGCACATTTCCTCGCACCAACAAGAGAGGACTCCATCCAGATGTGCACCATAGCTGCAACAATAAAAAACCATCAAACAATAAACATTGGTGCGATCTATTGTCCACCTGCACACGAATGGATTGATACACAATTTAAACAGGTATTTGACTCTCTAGGTAGCAGATTTATCGTAGCTGGGGATTGGAACGCCAAAAGCCAGTGGTGGGGCAATGCAAGATCCTGTAGAAGAGGGGCTGCACTTCTGAAATGCATCCAGGAAAACGACCAAAACATACTGGCCACTGGATCCCCCACCCACTTCCCTTCAAATCGACGACATATGCCGTCTGCTATAGACTTTGCGGTTTATAAGGGTATTAGACACAATTTAATCCACATCGAAACATCATATGACTTAGGTTCAGATCACAACATGCAAATTATTAGACTCCTCCTGAGACCTGAATATGGAAAAAAGAAGATACTATTACCAAAAAATGCAAATATCAGAAGATTTCAAGCTCACCTAGAACAGCGAATCCATCTGGAGACTGAACTTCACAACGGCGACGACATAGATGATGCAGTGGCTATCCTTGAAAAGAACATTTACATTGCAGCTGAATTGGCTTCGCAAACCTCAAGTAACCAGCACACAGTGTACGGACCGCAAAGCTTCCATCTTGACTCGCAAACGCTGAAAGCGATCAAGATCAAAAGAATTCTCTGCAAAATCAACCAAAAAGATAGGTGCTCCAACCCCCTCATTGCACGCACTATCAATCAGCTGACTAACAGAATACGTAAACGGATCAAGCTGCAAAAAGACAAACAAATGAACAGACTGCTACACGACATTGACCCAACTGATAGGTACAGCATGCAGAAACTGTGGCGGCTTACCAACACAATCAAGAGACAGCCCATCCCAAATCTGCCAGTCAGAAGGCACGTTGCGGAAGGGCAGCAAGCTCCTGCTGAACCTTGGTGCAAAACTACGGAGGAAAAAGCTGAGGCCTTTGCGCAGCACCTGGAAGCACGTTTCACGCCAAAGATCACGGCAGACCTAGAAGACAGAGAAGAAATTAACGCAGTATTACAAGATAACGGTCCAGATGAAGCTGCTCAAATAATCAGACCTGTGACCATCCAGGAACTCAAATCGGAAATTAAGAAGCTCAAGACGAAAAAGGCACCCGGTTTCGACAGTATCGACAATCGCGTCATTAAATCTCTGCCAACATCCGCCATCGAGTATCTGCTGTTGATATGCAACTCGGCTCTGCAGTTCGGCCACTTCCCAAAGTCCTGGAAATGCGCAAAAATCTCAATGTTAAGGAAGCCAGGAAAGCCGAGTGATAGGCTTGAGTCCTACAGACCCATCAGCCTGCTTACAGGCTTCTCCAAAATCCTTGAACGCCTCATCCTCAAACGACTTTTTGAAGAAGAAAGCTTTGCCATGGCTATTCCAAACCATCAATTTGGCTTCAGAAGTCAGCACTCAGCGGAACAGCAAATCGGACGAGTCACGCAATTCATCCTCAGATCCTACGAAGCGCAGCGGCATTGCAGTGCTGTGTACATGGATATCCAGGAGGCCTTTGATAGAGTCTGGCATCAGGGTCTTCTCTGCAAAGTTAAAACGGTAGTACCTGACAATCTATACATTCTACTCACCAGCTATCTCTCAGACAGAAGCTTCAAAGTCGTCTGCTGCAACAACATCACCTCAAGCCTAAAGCACATAACCGCTGGAGTGCCGCAAGGAAGCGTACTTGGCCCAGTACTCTACAACCTTTACACTGCCGACATGCCGCAGCCACCAAGACACGCAAACTCAACCCAAATGCTAGCAACGTACGCTGATGACGCAGTATACCTCGTATCTGCCCCAAGTCCAAAACAAGCCAACGAAAATGTGGAGCGGCTCCTGGCTGATGCATTATCATGGGCTAAGAAATGGGGAATAACCATCAGTCTTGCAAAAACTGCTCATGTTCTACACACTCTCTCACCTGTGCAGCTACACACTCCAGCTCCAAGGTTAGCCGGGCAACTCCTGGCCAAAAAACCCGTCATGCCATACCTAGGAATACAGATGGATACGAAGCTCAATTTCAATAAGCACGTAGCGGCTGTTGTCACTAAAACAAGGGCCCGGATCAAAAAGCTCGACTGGATCATCGGCAGAAACAGCAAACTCCCACTACCTCCAAAGGTCCTCCTCTATAAGCAGCTGATTGCCCCAATATGGCAGTATGCCATGCCAGTCTGGGGGCCACTGACTTCAAACATGCAAATGGCAAAGCTCCAGACGATCCAAAACAAAGCTCTCAGAGCAATGACAAATGCTCCCTGGTATGTGAGCAACAACGCACTGCATGCGGATCTCCAAGTAGCAACTGTGGAAGAAGTTTATAACAGACTCTGCAGGAACTACTACACTCGGTTAATGCAGCACACAAATTTACTTGCCTGTGAGATCGCAACGCACCCATACATTCCAAGAAGGCTGGCCAGGCCAAGGTATGCCGCAATGATAGAAGAGCACAATCCAAACAGCAACAGAAGCCTGACAGCCATCCAATCAATATTGCTCCAAGTCAGACGCGAGAACTGGCTGCGAAATCCGTTTGCAACACACAATATGGAAATCAGCCGCAGTAGCGCTAATGCAGCTGCTACGCAGGCAAATGACGGCCCCAGCAGAGAACCTGAGGATGGACGGCGGCAGCTCCAGAATCCAGATTATGGCGGCGGCTGAAAAGAAACTAAAAACCTTTCTATTCTTCCACAGATACGAAGCCACTTCACCTTCACAGAAATTGGTAATCCACATCCAGAATGTCGATGCACTGGACCTCGGCCAGCTTCAGCCCTGTTGATGCTGTCCTGCAGTCCCAGTTTAGCGCCGACACTCGCAAGGATTCCACTTCGCAGCCGACGACGAGACCAATAGGCGCAATGATGTTCTCCACGGCCGCATACTCCACCTGAAATAATTAAAACAAATTAAAAACAATGTAAACAAAGTAGCAATAAGATTAGTGTTACCCTAGCATCTAGCCAAATGATCGATAGCTGTTAAAAAAATACCAAATAAGCCAATACCGTAACAAATGTTACCCTGTCAATTCACAGCCACGTCTGCAACTACATGTAATGTAGATAAGCAGCCGGCGCGAAACTATTTGTAAAATATGCTAAAGAGTATAATCAAATAAAACGGTTCTCTCTTCATGTCGGCCTCCCTCCCCCTGCTAATGCAGGTGGCGATGGGAATTGGTTCGACATGAAGAGAGACTACCAATTTAGTTCGCAAGACGAACAAGAACAAAAAGCAGGCCTTGAGTTACGCTGCTGTCGCCAGAGCGAGCCTCCCAGCGCAGCAGAAACTACAACAACAACGCAGGTCGAGGTCAAAGAGGAAGCTGACTCCAAGTACACGCTTGCAGGAGCAGCTCATAAAGCACCTCAGCCGAAATCGCTCCAAGAGCGCAGGCCGATTTAAGAGCGCAAATCGCCCGCAAGGCAGCAACAACAACAACAACAATAAGGCTGACCTCAGCAGCCTAAACGAGAAGCTAGACAAGCTTATCACTCTCCTACAAGTGCAGACGGATCGAAGGAACGAGACAACTAATAACAAGACACAACCCCAACCGAGTCTTGAAGCTAGGCTCTCCATGATCGAGAAGACACTGTACCGAGTTATGGCACGACTCCGACCACTCACAAATGACAATGAGACCTCAAATGCATAGTAATTCCCCTTTAATCAAAATCGCTTTCTGGAATGCTGCTGGGCTTCCAAACAAACTCCCTGAACTTAACGCTTATTTGGCAGGCAACAGTATAGACATCCTACTGATATCGGAATCGCATCTAAAAGAAGACACAAACCTCGTGATAGATGGTTACCACGTCTACATGGCAAACCACCCGTCGAACCGGAGCAGAGGAGGAGCCGCGGTAATCATCAAGTGCAACATCCCGCACATTTCCCTCGCACCAACAAGAGAGGACTCCATCCAGATGTGCACCATAGCTGCAACAATAAAAAACCATCAAACAATAAACATTGGTGCGATCTATTGTCCACCTGCACACGAATGGATTGATACACAATTTAAACAGGTATTTGACTCTCTAGGTAGCAGATTTATCGTAGCTGGGGATTGGAACGCCAAAAGCCAGTGGTGGGGCAATGCAAGATCCTGTAGAAGAGGGGCTGCACTTCTGAAATGCATCCAGGAAAACGACCAAAACATACTGGCCACTGGATCCCCCACCCACTTCCCTTCAAATCGACGACATATGCCGTCTGCTATAGACTTTGCGGTTTATAAGGGTATTAGACACAATTTAATCCACATCGAAACATCATATGACTTAGGTTCAGATCACAACATGCAAATTATTAGACTCCTCCTGAGACCTGAATATGGAAAAAAGAAGATACTATTACCAAAAAATGCAAATATCAGAAGATTTCAAGCTCACCTAGAACAGCGAATCCATCTGGAGACTGAACTTCACAACGGCGACGACATAGATGATGCAGTGGCTATCCTTGAAAAGAACATTTACATTGCAGCTGAATTGGCTTCGCAAACCTCAAGTAACCAGCACACAGTGTACGGACCGCAAAGCTTCCATCTTGACTCGCAAACGCTGAAAGCGATCAAGATCAAAAGAATTCTCTGCAAAATCAACCAAAAAGATAGGTGCTCCAACCCCCTCATTGCACGCACTATCAATCAGCTGACTAACAGAATACGTAAACGGATCAAGCTGCAAAAAGACAAACAAATGAACAGACTGCTACACGACATTGACCCAACTGATAGGTACAGCATGCAGAAACTGTGGCGGCTTACCAACACAATCAAGAGACAGCCCATCCCAAATCTGCCAGTCAGAAGGCACGTTGCGGAAGGGCAGCAAGCTCCTGCTGAACCTTGGTGCAAAACTACGGAGGAAAAAGCTGAGGCCTTTGCGCAGCACCTGGAAGCACGTTTCACGCCAAAGATCACGGCAGACCTAGAAGACAGAGAAGAAATTAACGCAGTATTACAAGATAACGGTCCAGATGAAGCTGCTCAAATAATCAGACCTGTGACCATCCAGGAACTCAAATCGGAAATTAAGAAGCTCAAGACGAAAAAGGCACCCGGTTTCGACAGTATCGACAATCGCGTCATTAAATCTCTGCCAACATCCGCCATCGAGTATCTGCTGTTGATATGCAACTCGGCTCTGCAGTTCGGCCACTTCCCAAAGTCCTGGAAATGCGCAAAAATCTCAATGTTAAGGAAGCCAGGAAAGCCGAGTGATAGGCTTGAGTCCTACAGACCCATCAGCCTGCTTACAGGCTTCTCCAAAATCCTTGAACGCCTCATCCTCAAACGACTTTTTGAAGAAGAAAGCTTTGCCATGGCTATTCCAAACCATCAATTTGGCTTCAGAAGTCAGCACTCAGCGGAACAGCAAATCGGACGAGTCACGCAATTCATCCTCAGATCCTACGAAGCGCAGCGGCATTGCAGTGCTGTGTACATGGATATCCAGGAGGCCTTTGATAGAGTCTGGCATCAGGGTCTTCTCTGCAAAGTTAAAACGGTAGTACCTGACAATCTATACATTCTACTCACCAGCTATCTCTCAGACAGAAGCTTCAAAGTCGTCTGCTGCAACAACATCACCTCAAGCCTAAAGCACATAACCGCTGGAGTGCCGCAAGGAAGCGTACTTGGCCCAGTACTCTACAACCTTTACACTGCCGACATGCCGCAGCCACCAAGACACGCAAACTCAACCCAAATGCTAGCAACGTACGCTGATGACGCAGTATACCTCGTATCTGCCCCAAGTCCAAAACAAGCCAACGAAAATGTGGAGCGGCTCCTGGCTGATGCATTATCATGGGCTAAGAAATGGGGAATAACCATCAGTCTTGCAAAAACTGCTCATGTTCTACACACTCTCTCACCTGTGCAGCTACACACTCCAGCTCCAAGGTTAGCCGGGCAACTCCTGGCCAAAAAACCCGTCATGCCATACCTAGGAATACAGATGGATACGAAGCTCAATTTCAATAAGCACGTAGCGGCTGTTGTCACTAAAACAAGGGCCCGGATCAAAAAGCTCGACTGGATCATCGGCAGAAACAGCAAACTCCCACTACCTCCAAAGGTCCTCCTCTATAAGCAGCTGATTGCCCCAATATGGCAGTATGCCATGCCAGTCTGGGGGCCACTGACTTCAAACATGCAAATGGCAAAGCTCCAGACGATCCAAAACAAAGCTCTCAGAGCAATGACAAATGCTCCCTGGTATGTGAGCAACAACGCACTGCATGCGGATCTCCAAGTAGCAACTGTGGAAGAAGTTTATAACAGACTCTGCAGGAACTACTACACTCGGTTAATGCAGCACACAAATTTACTTGCCTGTGAGATCGCAACGCACCCATACATTCCAAGAAGGCTGGCCAGGCCAAGGTATGCCGCAATGATAGAAGAGCACAATCCAAACAGCAACAGAAGCCTGACAGCCATCCAATCAATATTGCTCCAAGTCAGACGCGAGAACTGGCTGCGAAATCCGTTTGCAACACACAATATGGAAATCAGCCGCAGTAGCGCTAATGCAGCTGCTACGCAGGCAAATGACGGCCCCAGCAGAGAACCTGAGGATGGACGGCGGCAGCTCCAGAATCCAGATTATGGCGGCGGCTGAAAAGAAACTAAAAACCTTTCTATTCTTCCACAGATACGAAGCCACTTCACCTTCACAGAAATTGGTAATCCACATCCAGAATGTCGATGCACTGGACCTCGGCCAGCTTCAGCCCTGTTGATGCTGTCCTGCAGTCCCAGTTTAGCGCCGACACTCGCAAGGATTCCACTTCGCAGCCGACGACGAGACCAATAGGCGCAATGATGTTCTCCACGGCCGCATACTCCACCTGAAATAATTAAAACAAATTAAAAACAATGTAAACAAAGTAGCAATAAGATTAGTGTTACCCTAGCATCTAGCCAAATGATCGATAGCTGTTAAAAAAATACCAAATAAGCCAATACCGTAACAAATGTTACCCTGTCAATTCACAGCCACGTCTGCAACTACATGTAATGTAGATAAGCAGCCGGCGCGAAACTATTTGTAAAATATGCTAAAGAGTATAATCAAATAAAACGGTTCTCTCTTCATGTCGGCCTCCCTCCCCCCTGCTAATGCAGGTGGCGATGGGAATTGGTTCGACATGAAGAGAGACTACCAATTTAGTTCGCAAGACGAACAAGAACAAAGTTGAGCAGGATTCAAATTTACACTGCCAACCTTCGCCACTCTGCCAAATGCCCCAACAATGCCATTACAACCGCCCACAAGATGCTATGCGGTCGACTCTTCGGAGCGTCACGCGCCCGGATCGAAAGATCCGGAAGTTTACAGTATCCGGGCGGTTATACGGGAGCAGGCATTTATCCCCCCCCTTCCCATCCCATCCCCCAACAACAGAGCAGCCAATACGAACAGCCCAAAGAACACGCAAGAACACGAGCCATCAACCAAAGACAACACACACAGCCACTAAACAAACGGCTATTCCAATTCTCCACTGCCTACTTATCGGTGCTGCTGCCCTCGGACTACTTTCATCTCACTCAATATTGGGGTGGGTGAAAGTGGAACCGGGGGTGAGAGCACCGGTAAATGACGATCGGCGATCGGGTCTCTCGAGTGGGGAGTATGGGAGTTGGCGGACATATGAGTGTTCCACCATGAACCTCGTCCGCCACTCTCATCTCGTCCACCCGCTCGAGAGGTCGCGTTCGTCGGACGTGCCAGAACCGTTTCGTGTCATTTTATCGTGTCGCCATTTCCGTTTCTTCTGTTGTGCCCTGTTCTTTCCTGTGGTGTCTGTCGTGTGCCGTGCCGTGCTGTGCCGCCCTTCCTTCACCACACCCATTAATTACAGTGACAAACTTTTATTCCCGTCTACATCTTACTGTGCCACTAACAAAAATCTCAGACTTCACAAACTAAAAGAGATAACTGTGATAGATGAGAAAACTGTGAATAAAAGTGCAAATAAATACATTAAACACAAACAAACACACACAAGAGACTTTTTAATTGGAAGCAGCAAACGGGCAGCGGATCGCCAATACAAAAACCAACAGCCAGCCATGACCAGAGGAATGGCCAGACGAGGGTCATCCAGACGCCACAGCGACGGCGGCAGAGCGGCCCGCAGAGGCGCCCTAGCAGCAGCAGCAGCAGCCAACAATACCAACACCAACACCGCCAATAGCAGCAGCAGCAGCAGAGCCCTCGGCGCAGGCGCCAACACCAACGCCCCAGCCAATGCACAGCGCCGACGCCACAGCGACCCATCTCGTGAGTACCCAGCCATTGCCATGGCCGATTTATCCACGGCCACAGCCACTCCCCCCTTGAGCCCCATCAAATCAGCAGCAACAGTAGCGCCAATACTAGCCACAAATCCCGCAACCCCGCCAAATCCAAAAAACCCGCCAAAAACAAAGGGAAGGGCCGATAGGACGCCGCTCTCACTGCCGCTTTTCCCGCCTCTCACGCTCTCGGACATACAAAACCGTTCGGGAGTAACGGGAGAGGGAGAAGACGGAGGAGAGCCGGCAAGCCGAAGCGCAGGAGCAGAGCGCCAGAGCGGCCAACGGGCAGCCACACACACACACACGACTGGATCGAACCCGTTGCGTGTCGAACTTGGTTGGAGTTCGAGCAGCGGGTCGATCCAAGCCATAGCCCAGCCTGCACAAATGCCACCAAAAACAGCAACACCAAAACGACGCCGCGCCCTCACTGACAGTGGGAGTGACGATGAGGGTGAGAGGAAGCAGGCTAGACGAGGGGGCCGCCATCACCAGCAGCGGCAGCAAACACAACACATACAACACACAATTACAAACACCAACACCGTCACCGCCACTCACACCAGCACCATCGCCAATACCAACACCAACACCTCCACCGCCATCACCTTCACAAACACCCCTGCCACTACCACCGACGATGACATCCGGCACGGCGAATTCGGGCATCAGCCCAGCCAGGAACGTGGGTTGAGGATCCTCATCCGAGGACTCTCCCACTCCACGCCGCCGGATTGGATTCGCAGCAGCATGCTGTATGAGGGGTTCACGGTTCGGTTTGTGAGGGCGATCACTGATCGATTCGATCGCAGCCGTCAATTCAACCTCTTCGAGGCTGAGATCGCCCCCAAACCGGACCGTGGTCAATTCGATGTGTTGAAGCTGCGACGCATGGGTGGGAGGCCCATCAAGGTTGAGAGACTTGGAGTCTCCCGTGACCCCGCCCAGTGCCATCGATGTCAGGTGTTTGGCCACACCCGCGCATATTGTAGACGAGCTGCTGTTTGCATGAAATGCGCGGGTGGACATCTGACGACGGAGTGTAGCAAGCCAAGGGCCGCCATTCCAAAATGCGCCAACTGCCAGGGCGCCCACATCAGCGCCTACAAGGGCTGCAGCGCCTACAAGGTAGCCAGGCAGAGGCTCGTGGCCCACAGGGTCGCCAGGGAGGAGGAGCGTCGCAATCAGCAGCCACAGCCAATACAACAGCGACAGCAGCCAATTCAACGTCGCCAGCAGCAGCCACATCCACAGCCACTCCATAACCCGCAGCAGCAGCGCCAACACCAACCGGATCGGCAGCATCGGCAGCAGCATCGGTATGGCGACCAACATCCCCAGCCATCGACCAGGGGGCGCCAACACCAGAGGGTCCAGCCGATGCAGCCGATCGCGAATGATGCTCCGACGCCACGCCAACACCAGCAGCAGCAGCGGCCAGCAGCTCAGTGCGATGGCAGCTGCGCTCAAAAACTGCAACTATATGTAGAGCAAATAAATGAGTTGGAAAGGAGGATTAACCAGATGGCAGAGCAACTCACAAAATTGGCTGCAGCAAATGGCAAGGGCACAACAGCCATGCCCCCACTCCAACCAACAGCAGCAGCAGTTCCTGCCCCTCGGCCAATACCATCAGTCGCCGCCAATACAGCAGCAGCCATATCGGATTCAGAGTCCGACATTGACTGCGACGCGTCTGAATTAGACGATGGCGACGACGACCAATGGACCGACCACGATCCATTCGATGGACTGGGCCAAGTGTGGAGGGCCCAAATCGCCAGCGCACGCGAAAGCATGCGATCGGGCGGTGATTGTTGATGCGCCCAATCGTTGATCCAGAGGCCAGCCACTGCAACAAAGAAAAGGACGTCAATACGGACAACAACGAAAAACGGCCAAAACACTTAAAAATCACACGTACCTGCCAATCACCAGACAGAGCTGACCATCAAGAAGCTGCCTCGCCACCAACATCACCAAATTTCTGCCAAAGGGGCGGAAAAGGAGGCCTTCTTTGATGACGCTGCCGCCTGACCATGGCCGTGACGTCACGCCAATCCGAACCAACAGCTGCCATTTCCAACGACGACGTAGATGCTGGCGTCTGTTGCCGCTCCACTGGGTCGTGCCCGTCTCTCATGCCAATTATGTGAGGGCGGGATGGCCTGGTGTTGAGCCGCCGGACGCCAGCAAATCCTGCAAAAGAAGGAGATTCAGGAGAGAGGCTGCCGATAAACACGAATACTCACCCGCAAACGTCTCTTACGCCAACACAAATCAGACAAGGGTCGCCAGCAACAACATCCAAATCAACGAAAGGCACCTGCAAATAAAGACAAATTAAAAATCAAACGCCAAAACGAACACCTCCTCATCTGGGTGGCCGGACCAGCAGCCACTTAAAAATCGCAAATAAAACCGACGTCGAACGTGGCCGAGGAGGCCAGGCCAAAACAACTGACAACGCATCCTGGGTGGCCGGACCAGCAGCCACTCGGATGCGGCCAATCAACAATTAAATCGACAACGTATCCTGGTGGCCGGACCAGTTGCCACTTGGATGCGGCCAATAATACTGACAGTCTGACATCACACACCGATGTCAACGCCAACACACTGGACAACGCATCTCGGGTGGCCGGACCAGTGCCACTCGGTCTGCTGCATTAAACCAACAGACAGATGCAACGTGGGCGGCCGGACCAGAGCCGCTCGCCATCTCCAACCTTTTCCCACGATGCACGCCAACACCCACATCCAGCCATCGCCACTAAAGTTCCCAGATGGTGCCACTAATCCTGCACAGGGGGACAGCAGAGCCGGCCGGTATGCGGCGCAATGTTCTGCATTGCGTTTGCCATGCCGGCCGGTGCTTTGTTGTAGTTGTCCTCCTGTTATGAAATAGACGATATTTAAGTATGTTTATTGTTGTGTAAATGTATTGTAATTATTGTTTGTTTAACCTTGTAAATATCTCTGTAGTTTTGTAGTCCTTATTTGTAGTAATTGTAGATAGTTTGTCCTTAGCTGTAATGTAATTTAATTATTTTTAGTTATTTATTTTATCATAATTACCTTTCATTCTTCCTCTTCTTTCCCAACTATCTCCCATTCCCAAATACCTGACAGGTGGCAAGGCCATTAATGACCCAAAAATACCACGCCAATTAGAAAAATACCGCGCCGATAACACACCAAAAGCCATTTCAAATTTAAATTGCATTACTCAATGCCCAGTGTGTTATCGGTCGCAACTTCGGCAATTATGCCCAGCCATTTCCTCACCCACCCCCTTACCCACTTCAAAGGCCATTAAATTCCAAATGCGGTTGAGCAGGATTCAAATTTACACTGCCAACCTTCGCCACTCTGCCAAATGCCCCAACAATGCCATTACAACCGCCCACAAGATGCTATGCGGTCGACTCTTCGGAGCGTCACGCGCCCGGATCGAAAGATCCGGAAGTTTACAGTATCCGGGCGGTTATACGGGAGCAGGCATTTATCCCCCCCTTCCCATCCCATCCCCCAACAACAGAGCAGCCAATACGAACAGCCCAAAGAACACGCAAGAACACGAGCCATCAACCAAAGACAACACACACAGCCACTAAACAAACGGCTATTCCAATTCTCCACTGCCTACTTATCGGTGCTGCTGCCCTCGGACTACTTTCATCTCACTCAATATTGGGGTGGGTGAAAGTGGAACCGGGGGTGAGAGCACCGGTAAATGACGATCGGCGATCGGGTCTCTCGAGTGGGGAGTATGGGAGTTGGCGGACATATGAGTGTTCCACCATGAACCTCGTCCGCCACTCTCATCTCGTCCACCCGCTCGAGAGGTCGCGTTCGTCGGACGTGCCAGAACCGTTTCGTGTCATTTTATCGTGTCGCCATTTCCGTTTCTTCTGTTGTGCCCTGTTCTTTCCTGTGGTGTCTGTCGTGTGCCGTGCCGTGCTGTGCCGCCCTTCCTTCACCACACCCATTAATTACAGTGACAAACTTTTATTCCCGTCTACATCTTACTGTGCCACTAACAAAAATCTCAGACTTCACAAACTAAAAGAGATAACTGTGATAGATGAGAAAACTGTGAATAAAAGTGCAAATAAATACATTAAACACAAACAAACACACACAAGAGACTTTTTAATTGGAAGCAGCAAACGGGCAGCGGATCGCCAATACAAAAACCAACAGCCAGCCATGACCAGAGGAATGGCCAGACGAGGGTCATCCAGACGCCACAGCGACGGCGGCAGAGCGGCCCGCAGAGGCGCCCTAGCAGCAGCAGCAGCAGCCAACAATACCAACACCAACACCGCCAATAGCAGCAGCAGCAGCAGAGCCCTCGGCGCAGGCGCCAACACCAACGCCCCAGCCAATGCACAGCGCCGACGCCACAGCGACCCATCTCGTGAGTACCCAGCCATTGCCATGGCCGATTTATCCACGGCCACAGCCACTCCCCCCTCGAGCCCCATCACATCAGCAGCAACAGCAGCGCCAATACAAACTGCAAACCCCGCAACCCCGCCAAATCCAAAAAACCCGCCAAAAACAAAGGGAAGGGCCGATAGGACGCCGCTCTCACTGCCACTTTTCCCGCCTCTCACGCTCTCGGACATACAAAACTGTTCGGGAGTAACGGGAGAGGGAGAAGTCGGAGGAGAGCCGGCAAGCCGACGCGCAGCAGCAGAGCGCCAAAGCGGCCAACGGGCAGCCACACACACACACATGACCGGATCGAACCCGTTGCGTGTCGAACTTGGTTCGAGTTCGAGCAGCGGGTCGATCCAAGCCATAGCCCAGCCTGCACAATTACCACCAACAACAGCAACACCAAAACGACGCCGCGCCCTCATTGTCAGTGGGAGTGACGATGAGGGTGAGGGTGAGAGGAAGCAGGCCAGACGACGGGGCCGCCATCACCAGCAGCGGCAGCAAACACAACACATACAACACACAAATACAAACACCAACACCGTCACCGCCACTCACACCAGCACCATCGCCAATACCAACACCAACACCACCACCGCCATCACCATCACAAACACCCCTGCCACTACCACCGACGATGACATCCGGCACGGCGAATTCGGGCATCAGCCCAGCCAGGAACGTGGGTTGAGGATCCTCATCCGAGGACTCTCCCACTCCACGCCGCCGGATTGGATTCGCAGCAGCATGCTGAACGAGGGGTTCACGGTTCGGTTTGTGAGGGCGATCACTGATCGATTCGATCGCAGCCGCCAATTCAACCTCTTCGAGGCTGAGATCGCCCCCAAACCGGACCGTGGCCAATACGACGTCTTAAAGCTGCGACGCCTGGGTGGGAGGCCCGTCACGGTTGAGAGACTTGGAGTCTCCCGTGACCCCGCCCAGTGCCATCGATGTCAGGTGTTTGGCCACACCCGCGCATATTGTAGACGAGCTGCTGTTTGCATGAAATGCGCGGGTGGACATCTGACGACGGAGTGCAGCAAGCCGAGGGCCGCCAATCCAAAATGCGCCAACTGCCAAGGCGCCCACATCAGCGCCTACAAGGGTTGCCCATCCTACAAGGCAGCCAGGCAGCGGCTCGTGGCCCACAGGGTCGCCAGGGAGGAGGAGCGTCGCAACCAGCAGCCACAGCCAATACAACAGCGACAGCAGCCAATTCAACGTCGCCTGCAGCAGCCACATCCACAGCCACTCCATAACCCGCAGCAGCAGCGCCAACACCAACCGGATCGGCAGCATCGGCAGCAGCATCGGTATGGCGACCAACATCCCCAGCCATCGACCAGGGGGCGCCAACACCAGAGGGTCCAGCCGATGCAGCCGATCGCGAATGATGCTCCGACGCCACGCCAACACCAGCAGCGGTCAGACGTCCAGTGTGATGGCAGCTGCGCCCAAAATCTGCAATTATACAAACAGCAAATAAAAGAGTTGGAAAGGAGGATTAACCAGATGGCAGAGAAACTCACCAAATTGGCTGCAGCAAATGGCAAGGGCACAACAGCCATGCCCCCACTCCAAACAACAGCAGCAGCAGTTCCTGCCCCTCTGCCAATACCATCATTCGCCGCCAATACAGCAGCAGCCATATCGGATTCAGAGTCCGACATTGACTGCGACGCGTCTGAATTAGACGATGGCGACGACGACCAATGGACCGACCACGATCCATTCGATGGACTGGGCCAAGTGTGGAGGGCCCAAATTGCCAGCGCACGCGAAAGCATGCGCTCGGGCGGCGCCTATTGATGTGCCCAATCGTCGATCCAGAGGCAGCCACTGCAACAAAGAAAAAGGACGTCAATACGGACAACAACGAAAAACGGCCAAAACTCTCAAAAATCACACTTACCTGCCAATCACCAGACAGAGCTGTTCATCAAGAAGCTGCCTCGCCATCAACATCAACAATTTCCTGCCAAATGGGCGGAAAAGGAGGCCCCTCTTGATGACGCTGCCACCGCACCATCCCAATGACGTCACGCAAATACCTGCTCACAGCTGCCATTTCCAACGACGACGCAGATGCTGGCGTCTGTTGCCGCTCCACTGGGTCACACCCGTCTCTCATGCCAATTATGTGAGGGCGGGATGGCCTGGTGTTGAGCCGCCGGACGCCAGCAAATCCTGCAAAAGAAGGTGAAACAGGAGGGAGAAGCAGACAGCCAATACACAAAATACTCACCTGCAGTTCTCACGCCAACACCAACCGGACAAAGGTCGCCAGCAACAACATCCAAATCAACGAAAGGCACCTGCAAATAAGCACAAATAAAAATCAAACCGCCAAAGCAAACACCTCCTCAACTGGGTGGCCGGACCAGTAGCCACTCAAAACGCCATTACAATCTGACGACGAACGTGGCCGGGGAGGCCAGGCAAATCCACCTGACAGCGCATCCTGGGTGGCCGGACCAGCAGCCACTCGGATGCGGCCAACAATTAAATCGACAACGCATCCTGGTGGCCGGACCAGCAGCCACTTGGATGCGGCCAATAACTCAAATCGTTGGCACACCGATGCCAAACGCCAGCACAACGACAATGCAGTTGGGTGGCCGGACCAGTGCCACTCGAGTGCAGCAGCCAACACCGACCAACGACAGATGCAACGTGGGCGGCCGGACCAGAGCCGCTCGCCAACAACACCATCATTGCCCACGATGCACGCCAACACCCACATCCAGCCATCGCCACTAAAGTTCCCAGATGGTGCCACTGGTCCTGCACGGGGGGACAGCGGAGCCGGCCGGTATGCGGCGCAATGTTCTGCATTGCGTTTGCCATGCCGGCCGGTGCTTTGTTGTAGTTGTCCTCCTGTTAAAAATAGACAATGTTTAAGTATGTTTATTGTTGTGTAAATGTATTGTAATTATTGTTTGTTTTACCTTGTAAATATCTCTGTAGTTTTGTAGTCCTTATCTGTGGTAATTGTGGATAGATTGTCCTTAGCTGTAATGTAATTTAATTAATTTTAGTTATTTATTTTAGCATATTTACCTTTCCCTCTTCTTCTTCTTTCCCAACTATCACCCATTCCCAAATACCTGACAAGTGGTAACGCCATTAATGACCAAAAAATACCACGCCAATTATAAAAATACCCGCGCCGATAACACACCAAAAAGCCAATTCAAAATGCATTTATCAATGCCGGTGTGTTATCGGCCGCCAACTTCGGCAATTACGCCCAGCCATTCCCCTTTACACCCCCACCCATTTCAATCCCATAGCAGTTGAGCAGGATTCAAATCCACACTGCCAACTTTCGCCACTCTGCCAAATGCCCCAACAATGCCAATACAACCGCCCACAAGATGCTATGCGGTCGACTCTTCGGAGCGTCACGCGCCCGGATCGAAAGATTCGGAAGTATAAAGTATCCGGGCGGTTATACGGGAGCAGGCATTTATCCCCCCCCTTCCCATCCCATCCCCTCATAACAGAGCAGCCAATACAAGCAGCACAAGCACATAGAACACTAGCCATTGACCAACGACAACACACACAGCCACTATAACAAACGGCCACTACAATTTACCACTGCCTACTTATCGGTGCTGCTGCCCTCGGACTACTCTCATCTCACTCAATATTGGGGTGAGTGAAAGTGGAACCGGGGGTGAGAGCACCGGTAAATGACGATCGGCGATCGGGCCATTCGAGTTGAGGGGGAGAGTATGGGAGTTGGCGGACATGTGAGAGTTCCACCAGAAACCTCGTCCGCCACTCTCATCTCGTCCACCCGCTCGAGAGGTCGCGTTCGTCGGACGTGCCAGAACCGTTTCGTGTCGTGTCGCTTCTTATTGTTCTGTGCCGTGTCGCCATTTCCGTTTTTTCTGTTGTGCCCTGTTTTTCTTTTGTGGTGTCTGTCGTGTGCCGTGCCGTGCTGTGCCGCCCTTCTATCACCACACCCATTACTATCTGTGACAAACTTTTATTCCCGTCTACATCTTACTGTGCCACTAACAAACATCTCACACATCACAAACTAAAAAAAGGGGGACGGCAACAGCCACAGCCAATGCAGCAGCCACTCCAGCAGCAACAGCCAGCAAATCGTCTCCAGCAGCCACCACAACGTCACCACCAGCCACTACAGCGACAGTTGCAGCAGCAGCAGCCACCCACACAGCCACTCCACTCACAGCCGCAGCAGCAACGCCAACGCGGTCCGGGTCGGCAGCATCGGCAACAGCTACAGCATCGCGACCAACATCCCCAGCCACTGGCTGAGGGGCGCCAACACCACAGGGTCCAGCCGATGCAGCCGATCCCAAATCGTACTGCGGAGCCACGCCAACACCAGCAGCAGCAGCCAGGCGCCCAGTGCGATGGGAGCTGTGCCCATATCCTGAAAAGATATGCGGGTAAAATTAAAGAGCTGGAGGATAAGCTGGCAGCAATTTTGAGGAAAGTGACAAACCTGCTGCAGGCAAGGGACGAGAGCACGGGAGAAGTGCCGCCACAACGGACTACAACAGCAGCAGCAGCATCCACACAGCCATCACCACGACCAACCGCAAATACGCACTTTGACGCCGCAGCCATATCGGACTCTGAATCCGATATGGACTGCGAAGCAATTGACGACGAGGATGACGACGAGTGGACTGACCACGATCCATTCGAGGCGCTGGATGGCCTGGGTGAAGCCAGCCACTAAAACAAAGGAAAAAGACGTCAATACGGACAACAACGAAAAACGGCCAAAACACACAAAAATCACAAGTACCTGCCAATCACCAGACAGAGCTGACCATGAAGAAGCTGCCTCGCCACCAAAATTGACAATTTCCTGCCGAAGGGAAGGAAAAGGAGGCCCCTTTTGATGACGCTGCCACCACACCATCATGACGTCACGCCACTCCGAACAGACAGCTGCCATTCCAAATGACGACGCAGATGCTGGCGTCTGTTGCCGCTCCACTGGGTCGTGCCCGTCTCTCATGCCATTATGTGAGGGCGGGATGGCCTGGTGTTGAGCCGCCGGACGCCAGCAAATCCTGCAAAAGAAGAAGGAGAATCAGGAGAGAGGCTGCCAATAAACACATATACTCACCTGCAAACGCCTCTCACGCCATCACAAACCGGACAAAGGTCGCCAGCAACAACAATTAAAATGACGAAAGGCACCTGCAAATAAACACGAATTAAAGATCAAACGCCAAAACAAACACCTCCTCAACTGGGTGGCCGGACCAGTAGCCACTCAAAATTACACCAACAATCCGAAGACGAACGTGGCCGAGGAGGCCAGGCCAATACACCTGACAACGCATCCTGGTGGCCGGACCAGAGCCACTTGGATGCGGCCAATAACTCCGACCATTGCCATCACACACCGATGCCAATGCCAACACGATGACAATGCAGTTGGGTGGCCGGACCAGTGCCACTCGAGTGCAGCAGCCAACACTAACCAACAGACAGATGCAACGTGGGCGGCCGGACCAGAGCCGCTCGCCATCTCCAACTTTTGCCCACAACGCACGCCATCTCCAAGTCCAGCCATCGCCACCAAAGATCCCAGATGGTGCCACTAATCCTGCACAGGGGGACAGCAGAGCCGGCCGGTATGCGGCGCAATGTTCTGCATTGCGTTTGCCATGCCGGCCGGTGCTTCGTTGTAGTTGTCCTCCTGTTAAAAATAGACGATATTTAAGTATGTTTATTGTTGTGTAAATGTATTGTAATTATTGTTTGTTTTACCTGTATATATCTCTGTAGTTTTGTAGTCCTTATTTGTAGTAATTGTTGATAGATTGTCCTTAGCTGTAATGTAATTTAATTAATTTTAGTTATTTATTTTAGCATATTTACCTTTCCCTCTTCTTCTTCTTTCCCAACTATCACCCATTCCCCAATACCTGACAAGTGGTAACGCCATTAATGACCCAAAAATACCACGCCAATTAGAAAAATACCGCGCCGATAACACACCAAAAAAGCCAATTCAAAATGCATTTATCAATGCCGGTGTGTTATCGGTCGCCAACTTCGGCAATTTACGCCCAGCCATTCCCCTTTTCACCCCCACCCATTTCAAACCCATAGCAGTTGAGCAGGAATAAAATCCACACTGCCAACCTACGCCACCCAGCCAAAAGCCCCAACAATGCCAATACAACCGCCCACAAGATGCTATGCGGTCGACTCTACGGAGCGTCTCGCGCCCGGATCGTAAGATCCGGAAGTTTAAAGTATCCGGGCGGTTATACGGGAGCAGGCATCTATCCCCCCCTTCCCATCCCATCCCCTTACAACAGAGCAGCCAACACAAACAGCACAAACACAAGAACACTAGCCATTGACAAGCAACAACACACACAGCCACTAAAACAAAAGGCCATTCAAACCTTCCACTGCCTACTTATCGGTGCTGCTGCCCTCGGACTACTTTCATCTCACTCAATATTGGGGTGAGTGAAAGTGGAACCGGGGGTGAGAGCACCGGTAAATGACGATCGGCGATCGGACCATTCGAGTGTGGAGGAGAGAATATGGGAGTTGGCGGACATATGAGTGTTCCACCATGAACCTCGTCCGCCACTCTCATCTCGTCCACCCGCTCGAGAGGTCGCGTTCGTCGGACGTGCTTCAACCGTTTCGTGTCGTGTCGCTTTTGACTGTTCTGTGCCGTGTCGCCATCTCCGTTTTTTCTGTTGTGCCCTGTTTTTTCCTGTGGTGTCTGTCGTGTGCCGTGCCGTGCCCCACCACACCCATTACTATCTGTGACAAGCTTTTATTTCCCGTCCACATCTTACTGTGCCACTAACAAACATCTCAAACATCACAAACTAAAAGAGGTACAACCTGTACACATACGACATGCCGCTTTCTCGCGACAGTGGTATGCTCTTGGCCACTTATGCTGACGACACAGCAATCCTGGCCACTGGCGTGAACCAGCTCATGGCTACCCAAAAGCTCAACCGCTTCCTGCTCAGCATCTCCAACTGGGCAAAGCAATGGGGCATCACCATCAATGCATCAAAAACTGTGCATATAGTGCATACATTGCGCGCGATCCAACAGCCAGTGGCTGATTTGCAGCCGCACATTGCCGACCAGCGGATTAGCAGCATCGCTGTGCATTCATATCTGGGGGTCAAGCTGGACGCTAAGCTTCAGTTCCACCTACACATCACCAACGTCATCACAAAGGTCAGGGCAAGGGTCCAAAAACTGCGCTGGCTCCTAAACTCAAACAGCAGGCTGAACCTCAACACAAAGGTAATGTTGTACAAGCAGATGATTGCACCTATCTGGCAGTACACATTGGCTGTATGGGGTCCATTAGCCAGCAGCGTGGAATTTGGACGGATCCAGGTTGAACAAAACAAGACTCTTCGCCTGATCTGCAATGCTCCATGGTATGTGAGGAACGACACCATTCACAGGGACCTGGAAGTGGACACTGTTGAGGCAGTCTATGAGAGGGCATGCAAAAGGTACACGGAGCAAATGAGATCCCACCACAACATTGAGGCAGCCAAAGTGGTCAATGACCCCTATGTACCGCACAGAATCACTAGACCCCGGTATTCCGAGTTTCTTGGAAATCACCTACCCAAGGAACTCGCGAAGCATGAATGGGAACGTATCGTGATGATCCCCAATCAGCGCCCGTACACGGAAGAGGACCAAATCAGCCATGACCGGAACCTTGATGACATGCGGAGGATGCTGATCAGGATGGATCGCCCAGTGTCGCCGCCATCAGAGTATAACTACTACACAGAGGTCATACTCCCAAGACGAAGGTTACTGGAGCCTGCTCCCATAGCCACAATAGACTTGACGATCAGCAGCAGAAGACAGCGATTAGAGCAATTGGGCCTGGCAATTGAAGCAGCTTTACACGAGATATCCACTGATCAGACGCCTGACACACATTCGCGGCATAGCGAGAACGGCCAAGGCAATGGAAGCGCACACACACACACCAGCACAAATGCCCATGAAAGTCAACCACCGTCAGCAACAGGAACAAGAAGCACAGAAAACAACAACCAAAATGCTCAGCAGCAGTGAAGACTTACCGCCAACAAATTCCCGTTCAGCCCCTAAGAAGGCAACAACCATGGCTGCCCCATTTGGACACAGAACACACAAACGCACGAAAGAAAAAACAAATATATGCGAGCGCGACAAATGCCCCGGACAAAGCAGACACCGAAATGGCCGTTACGGAAAGATCACTCCGATTAATATGTTCTTAAGCCGATCAACTAAGGATACTAGAATGGACAACTGCAAATTATCAAAAAGAGTAGAAGACTCATGCGAACGATTGCCAAAAACGCGTCCGAACAAGGCGCTGCTGTTCAAAGCTATGAGCGTTAGCATTTCTGCTGCGCAATTTCTGTCTCCTCCTTCTCCTATAGATCTCGAATTGCCGCCAGTGAACTCACTGAGAGGAAGAGAGAAGCCAACAACAACTGGAAGGTGGTGGATTTCGGCCATTTCCACTGATGAGACAACTGACCGTTGCGCACATACAAGCGCACATACAAACACTCATCCACACAAACGCTCAACTCAATGCTGGCTGCCCCGGACCAGAGGGCGGAACAGTAACGAAAGAAGGAAAGAAGACCAAACCAAAATAAGCAATAGCTCTGGCTGCCCCGGACCAGTGGGCAGAGGAGAAACGAAAACAAACAAAACAAATAGAAGACAACACATAGAATAGATAACATATATATGTATACAATCTCCCTTTTCTGCCAATGAAGGCAACCAAAATGTTCCCCTTAATTATAATCTACATTTAAATCTAATCTTTAGTCAAGAGTATTATGCTTTAGCTCTACCCACTCCCTCTCCCCCCTCTGGCAAACGGACTGTTTACCAAAGTGGAGAGATTTTCCCAAAAATATGTTTGCGCCGGCAGCACTGCTGGCAATGGAGAATTCGCGCTGTAAAAAAAAAGCATTGTATTTGCTGCCTACGGCTGCTAACAGCAGCTTGTAGACAGATATTTACATATATTTATAGGATACAGCCTCAACAATTTGTACCTAAAATGCTAGACTAAGTATTGGTATAAATAAAGTCCCCATAGCGTAACGTAACTCTGGCTCCCCTAACCTGCTGGATCAGGCCAAGGCTCGAGCTGGGTTACGTTACGTTATGTTAGTTACGTATCGCCACCGCTGCATACGACACAACAAAAAAAAAAAAAAAAAAGCTGGAAATAAACTCCGCCAGTAGCAAAACTGGCGGGCGAGTGTGCGCAACGTAGGCGTGCACTTGCATCAAAATTACCTCGAAAAAAAAAGTGACTTGTGTTTTGTTGTTATCTGTGGAACTGTAAATGTTTTAAAATAAATGTTTAAACCGGGAAATGAACAATATGTGCCAAATAATTGCAAATAATGCAATCTAATCAACTGTGATCGGCGCCGTAATACAGTGAAGCCAATAAACTCAATAAACTCTGGACCACGCAGCAAAAATCTAGCTGCAATAAAAGAGGAAAGGCTACTGACGCAACTGGACCAGGCCACCACCAAACGGACGCACTTGCTCCAAAACGACCCAAAATATGGATGTTATGGACAACTCGGCAAGAGAATCATCAGCCGAAGCGGGTGAGTTGGAGATGGACTCGCCAGAGAGTTCCCAGAGTTCCTTGGGAGCGACGGTTCTGGAATTTGAGCGTCGCTTCCTGGACAGGAGCCTATATGTTAAAAAATTCCCGCCAATCCCACCAAAAACTGACGCTAGTACACAAAAACAACAACCGCCATCAAAGACACCGACAAAGACGCAGACAAAAATTGCTCCCAGAAGCGAAAGCGCAACGGGCTCCAAAAATAGCGGCGCATTCGCTCTCACCAAAGAGCATTTAAATGCACACAATAAAAACAAGAACTACGCCCATATGTTTTCGCGCCAAACAAACGAAACAACTCACTCAAGCATCATAGAGAGCGACGCTTGCGCTCTCTCAGCATTCGAACCCTCGGCGCAAAAACAAAATGAAGTCGCGTCACTTCAAGCCCCAAAGCGTTTGCCGCCAAACATGCACACACGCACTTATGACAAAAAGAGAGATGCTTGCTCTCTCCCGCCGAAACAAACCACAAACACGAACAGCAAACCAAACGAAGCTACCCTGACCTACGCCAATACCAAAACAAAAACAAACACATTGACTTATGCCGAAACTATAAACGGCATACAGCAAAACAATGACCAGCAACAGCAACAACGTTTGACGACAGCTAAAAGCACCAACACTAGCAGAAGCAGAAAATGCTTGCTGCCTACATTGACTCAGGCGGACGCACACAATGTAAAAGAATGGCTAAATAATGTGCCTCCGCTGTTGGATAATGAGCCGCCCTCGCCCCTGCCCCTTACCCCTATAGCAAAGGCCAACTTGACTACAAATTCGTTTCGCTCGCCGCTCAAACGAAGATGCGCGGCGATGGAAACGGATTCAGATAATGACGACTTTACCTGCCTGACACTGGACACGCCTATGTTTAAGAGCCAATTTGCCAAAAGACTGCATCATGAGACCCGACAGATAGAGTCAGACCAAGAGTCGCCGACGGTTGGTCAACAGTGTGAGGTCCAACAACACAGGGAGCCACAAAGGATGGAGTCTGAACGTCAACAGATGGAGACGGACAACCATCAGCCGCAACATCAGCCAGACATTAATACAAATTTAATTCAACCACCAATACGTAGCACCAAGGTCCCTACACTCTTCCTGCCCCTGGTGTCTGCAATTGTACCCCTCCTAAATAAATTGACCATCAATCCAAATGTGGGGAAATTTACGACGAAATCCATGGCCAACAGTGGACTCAGAGTCCAGTGCGATGACATGGCAACATACAACGCCATACAGAACGCCCTTGCTGAAGATAGCACCCAACTCCATACACACCAGCCGCGCAGCGACAGGGGCTACCGTGTAATAGTGCGGCATTTACACCACACTACGCCAAGCAGCTGGATTACTGAGGAGCTGGAACGGCTGGGATTTACTGCCCGGTTTATCCGAGGATTAAAGCACCGTTTTAATGGGAGGCCTCTAAACATATTTGAGGTTGAAATTCAGCCCAAGGCGGATGGCGGCCATGAGGCAATACTTGCCATTAAACAACTGGCCAACCAATGCGTCTCGGTAGTGAGACAAGCCAAGCCACGCGACCCAGCTCAGTGCCATCGGTGCCAGGAGTTTGGCCACACAAAAAACTATTGCAGACGGCCATTCAAGTGCATGAAATGCGCAGGAGATCACCCCTCATCAGCATGCAGGAAACCCAGGCAGGAGGATCCTAAATGCGCCAATTGTAGCGGCAAGCACGTGAGCTGCTACAAGGGATGTGCCGCCTACAAAAAGGCTCGTAGACAGCTAAGGGCAAATAGGCTCATCGGTGAGCAGCAGAGGCAGCAGTATCAACAGCAACGCCAGCAGCCACAGCAGCCAACTGACCAACAACGCCCACAAACTCAGCAGCCGAGTCGCCAATCCCAGCAACAACAACAGCAGACAGCAAACACAGGCACCAGAGGCAATGGCAGGCCTTCCTACAGCAGGGTGTTGCGGTCTGGGAATGCTGAGCAGCTGCAGCAGCCACGCGCGGCAGAACGGCAACAGCCGAAGAGCAGTCGTCGTCCTTCCCAGCAACAGCAGCCCCATATCCACGCCCCCAAGCAGCAGCAGTCATCTCAAAAGAAGCGGCCACAACACCAACAGCAACAGCAACAGCAGCATTCAAGCGGCAGACAGGGGGCCAAACCAGCAGCACCAACACCAGCTGCAGCAGCAACGCCCAACACCCGCAGGCCCTTGTATAGCCGAGGTGCGCAAGCCAATCCGGCCGAAAACCATTTGGCCAGGATCCAGCAGAAGCTAAGGGATGAGCAGCAGCAGCAACAAAAACAAAATCAGCAGCAGCGCGGACACAATTTGGGTCGGCAGCACCAGCAGCAGCACCAGCATGCCAGCGCGATCAACGGGTGCAGCCAACTCCTAAACGTTTCCAGACACCGAGAAATCCTCAGCATCAGCAGCAGCCAGCCATCCAATGCGATGGCAAGTGTGTGGAAATCTTAAAAGAGTACGCCGTCAAAATTGAAAACTTAGAGAAAAGACTGCAAGAACTTACCACATTAATTACAAACCTGACGGAAGCAAAGGGCAGTGGCTCAGCAGTGGCCAATCCTCCAACACAGACACCAGCAGCAGCACCAATACCTACAAGACCCGCCGCCAATACACAACCTGACGCCGCAGCCGTATCGGAGGACTCTGATATGGACTGCGAAGCACTCAGCGAAAAAAAAAAAAAAAAAAAAAAAACCAAAATGTTCCCCTTAACTGATAGTTTACACTTAAATTTAATTTTAAAGTCAAGAGTATTACGCTTTAGCTCTACCCACTCCCTCTCCCCCCTCTGGCTAACGGACTGTTGCCAAAGTGGAGATATTTTCCCAAAAGATGATTGCGCCGGCAGCACTGCCGGCAGAGGAGAATTCTTGGTGGGGAAAAAAGCATTGTATTTGCTGCCTACGGCTGCTAACAGCAGCTTGTAGACAGATATTTACAAATATTATAAGATACAGCCTCAACAAATTGTACCTAAAATGCTAGACTAAGTATTGGTATAAATAAAGTCCCCATAGCGTAACGTAACACGGCTCCCCTAACCTGCTGGATCAGGCCAAGGCTCGAGCTGGGTTACGTTACGGTATGCTAGTTACGTATCGCCGCTGCTGCATACGACACACAAAAAAAAAACTTTTGTTCCCGTCCACATCGTAAAAAAAAAAAGAGAATAAAAGTGCCAATAAATTACATTAAACACAAACACACACACACAGGAGACTTTTCAATTAAAAAAAAAAAAACAGGCAGCAGATCGCCAACACACAAACCAACAGCCAGCCATGACCAGAGGAATGGCCAGACGAGGGTCAAACAGACGCCACAGCGACGGCGGCAGAGCGGCCCGCAGAGGCGCCCTAGCAGCAGCAGCAGTAGCCAACAACACCAACACAAACACCGCCAATAGCAGCAGCAGCAGCAGAGCCCTCGGCGCAGGCGCCAATACCAACGCCCCAGCCAATGCAGAGCGCCGACGCCACAGCCATCCAGCGAGTGAGTACCCAGCCATTGCCATGGCCGATATATCCACGGCCACAGCCACTCCCCCCTCGAGCCCCATCACATCAGCAGCAACAGCAGCGCCAATACCAACTGCAAATCCCGCAACCCCGCCAAATCCCAAAATCCCGCCAAACACAAAGGGAAAGGCCGAAAAGATTCCACTTTTCCCGCCTCTCACACTCTCGGACTGTTCGGGAGTAACGGGAGAGGGGGGAGAGGGAGAAGACGGAGGAGAGCCGGCAAGCCGACACGCAAGATCGGAGCGCCAAAACGGCCAAAGGGCCGCCACGCACACACACACACACACACACGACCGGATCGAACCTGTTGCGAGTCGAACCTAGTTCGAGCTCGAGCGGCGGGGCGATCCGGGCCAATGCTGAGCCGGCACCAATACCACAAATCCCACCAACACCAAAACGACGCCGCGCCCTCATCGACAGTGGGAGCGAAGATGAGGATGAGGGTGAGAGGAAGCAGACCAGACGACGGGGCCGCCATCACCAGCAGCGGCAGCAGCGGCCGCCAATTGGGAAGCCGAAGAAGAAAAGGCAGACACTGGAGGAGCTAGAGGCTATTGTCCAGGAGCAGTTGAGGCAGCACGAGCTGAGGGAGCAACAGCAGAAGCAGCAGAAACGGACGGCAGATGCAGCCAACACCAACACAGTTGCCGATCCTGCCACTATGCCGCAATCTGCACAGCCAACACATGCCCCTGCCCCTGTCCCTGCCTCTGCCATTACTATAAATGCCAACAGGCAGACCCACAGTCATCACCAACATCGACAACAGCCAATACATAGACAATTACCAGCCATTCACACAGACAATACCACAATTAACAATAGAAATAATAATGACGCCAATACAAATACACCTGCCAATACAAACACCACCACTGCCATCACCATCACGAACACCCCTGCCACTCCCACCGACGATGACATCCGACACGGCGAATTCGGGCATCAGCCCAGCCAGGAACGTGGCTTGAGGATCCTCATCCGAGGACTCTCCCACTCCATGCCGCCGGATTGGATCCGCAGCAGTATGTTGAACGAGGGGTTCACGGTTCGGTTTGTAAGGGTGATCACCGATCGATTTGATCGCAGCCGCCAACTCAACCATTTCGAGGCTGAGATCGCCCCCAAACCGGACCGTGGCCAATGCGGGGTGTTAAAGCTGCGACGCCTGGGTGGGAGGCCCGTCACGGTTGAGAGACTTGGAGTCTCCCGTGACCCCGCCCAGTGCCATCGATGTCAGGTGTTTGGCCACACCCGTGCATACTGTAGACGAGCTGCTGTCTGCATGAAATGCGCGGGTGGACATCTGACGACGGAGTGCAGCAAGCCAAGGGCCGTCAATCCCAAATGCGCCAACTGCCAGGGCGCCCACATCAGCGCCTACAAGGGCTAAATATAATTAATATGTTTATATGTTGTAAATGTATGTCAATTATCGTTTATTTTACCTTGTCTGCATCAATGTATTTGTTGTAGATGTCAATCCTGTTGTTTCTGTAGTTTTTGCATGTCCGTAGATAGTTTGTCCATAGTTTTAGTTACTTGCCTGTGATATTAGGATTAAGTTTTTGTAAATTAATGTAGTTTTCTCTGTAGTTAATTGTAAATTTTCGTAGTTTTCTAATTAGTTTTACCTTCTTACTCTTCTTCCCAACCTATCTGCCATTCCCATAATTCCCCCCCTTGACACGTGGTATTACAAAAAATACCACGCAAATACCAGACTTTGACCGATAACACACCAAAAAGCCATTTCAAATTCAAATTGCATTTATCAATGCCGGTGTGTTATCGGTCGCAAATTCGGCAATTTACGCCCAGCCATTTCCTCACCCACCCCCCCCACCCACTTCAAATGCCACCAAAGACCAGATGAGGTTGTGCAGGAATAAAATGTACACTGCCATCCTTCGCCACTCTGCCAAATGCCCCAATAAAGCCATTTAAACCGCCCACATGATGCTATGCGGTCGACTCTACGGAGCGTCTCGCGCCCGGACGTATAAAGTATCCGGGCGGTTATACGGGTGCAGGCAAACTTTCCCCTTCCCATCCCATCCCATCCTTGACAACAGAGCAGCCAATACACACAGCACAAACATTAGACACGAGCCACTAATCAGCAACAACACGAAGCAATCAGCCACTAAAACAAACCGCCAATGCCAATTCTCCGTGCTGCTGCCCTCGGACTACTTTCATCTCACTCAATATTGGGGTGAGTGAAAGTGGAACCGGGGGTGTGAGCACCGGTAAATGACGATCGGCGATCGGGCCATTCGAGTGTGGAGGGGAGAGTGTGGGAGTTGGTGGACATATGAGTGTTCCACCATGAACCTCGTCCGCCACTCTCATCTCGTCCACCCGCTCGAGAGGTCGCGATCGTCGGACGTGCCAAAACCGTTTCGTGTCTTTTTTCGTGTCGCCGTTTTCCGTTGTCTTGCTGTTGTGCTTTGTTTTCTTTTTTTGTGGTGTCTGTCGTGTGCCGTGCCGTGCCGTGCCCCCGCTGACATGACAACAAGTCCCTCCCCCCACTCGACAAACTTTCTGCTCCCCAATAAATGTCATTAATTTTAAACGCCAATAAATAACATTAACTTATAAAAACACAAACCTAACGAGAAAGTATCCCAACCATGTTAAGAGTAGTGGTTCAGCTGTTAAAATAACAGTTTTTAGAAATATTTGTAAATGCGTTAAAATGTAAAAACTGCGAAAACAAATAAAATTAGCTGAGGGTCACTGTGGCCAATCAGTCTTATTGTGCTCGCGCCGTCGACACACAACCCCAAAAACATCTTCCCAAGAGGACTTCAACTCCGCGTTCTCATTCCCCACCATCGTGTGCGTCTTGCCAGTACCCGTCTGTCCGTACGCGAACACCGTGCAATTCTAGCCGCTTAGCACCTCTTCGATCAGGGGCGACACCACCACCGCATAGACATCGCATTGCTTGGACTCGGGGCCGAAGCTCCGATCAAACGTAAACTTCTTCGTCAACTTCGAGTCGAGGGTGTGGCGTGTGAGGATCTCGCGTGGATTGAGCACATCCACAACCTCTGCGGAGCGTATGCATCGCTCGCGTGCATTCAGCGGCCTGCAGGGATGGAAATCGTACTTATTGGGCGATCTACTACCCGTAGATGGGGCACTCACCTAACGCGCACATAGACCTGAATGTTTTGATTCGATTTGCGTGCCTGCCACAAAACTCAAAATTCACTTTTTAGCGCGTAAAAATGATGCCACCCAAAATATGGTGTGAAACTTTTGTTTCCAGCACTTGGAAATGTACACGTTTACTCTTTTCAACTTGGTGACAGCTAAATAAAGCTGTTGGAATACGCCTATTCTCCAAAGTGGAGAGATTTCCCCAGATTGACGATTGCGCCGGCAGCACTGCCGGCAGTGGAGAATTCGTGCTGTCCAAAAGCATTGTATTTGCTGCCTACGGCTGCTAACAGCAGCTCGTAGACAGCTATTTACAGAATATTTATGGTAAACTACAGCCCTAATAATTTGTATTTAAAATGCTAGAATAGTATCTGTACAATAAAGTCCCCATGGCGTAACGTAACACTGGCTCCCCTATCCTGCTGGAACAGGCGAAGGCTCGAGCTGGGTTACGTTGCGCTATGCTAATTACGTATTGCCGCCGTTGCATACGAAAGACAAAAAAAAAAACGCCAGCGCGCACCGCTGACGCCACAGCGACGGCGGCTGCAGCCGAGCTACACAAACACCAACACAAACCACCGCAAATCCCCACAAAAAGGCGCCAAACCCAAAAGGGAACGCCGAACCGACGCCACTCTCACGTCAAAACGGGTGAGGGAGAAGGCGGAGGAGACCGATCAAGCCAACGCCCAGGCGCGGCATGCCATGGAAGCTGACACAAGCCAACCAACAGCCAGAAATAATCCCACACACACACACAAACACAAACGCTACTTCGTCTGTGTAAAGTGCGGTGGTTTCGTCCACCACTCCCAGCTAAATGCGAAAATTGCGGCGGTTTAACAACTTCTGTCAACGCGGCTTCGTCTGTGTAAAGTGCGGTGGTTTCGTCCACCGCACCCAGCTAAATACGCAAATTGCGGCGGTCCGCACCCAGCTAAATGCTAAAGTTGCGGCGGTTCGCAACCAGCCAACGTGATGCTGACATGAGGATCAGCCTTGCGCCGCCACTTATATGGAGCCCGCTCCGAGGACAGGAACGGACTGAGAAAACGCAATCCATTGTAAAAGAGAACACATGTTAATATTAAGTCTAGTGTTACCTTAACTTTCTTTACTCAAAATACTTGCATGAAAAAATACCGAATACCTACAACTAGTGTTACCTTCCAATCGCTAAGCTAAAAACATTGCAACTACATGTAAAATGTAAAATATGGCATGTATTATTTGAATTTATTACATATACAGATAAGTAGATGGCGTATTGGAGTGGTGGCGCTGGAGTTCCTCATGTGGCGCCAAATGTATAATGTAAGAACTGTTAAGGATGAAACTATCGTCTGTAAGGCAACACAATAGCCCTTACAAAAAACATGTTAATGTTAAGTCTAGTTTTACCTTAACTTTCTTCATTCAAAATACTTGCATAATAAAAAGTTAATTCCTATTTGTAAATAAAGCTTCAGCAACATATTTTTGTCCAGTATTTTTGTATATTAATATTACCTTAACTCCCATGTAATGTAAAATGTATAATGTAAAAACTGTTAAAGATAAAACTATCGTCTGTAAGGCAACTCAATAGCCCTTACAAAACACATGTTAATGTTAAGTCCTAGTGTTACCTAACCTTTTTTCACTCAAAATGCTTACATGGAAAAATACCAAATACCTACCATTACTGCAACTAGTGTTACCTTCCCATTTTTCAGCTAAAAACATTGCAACTACATGTAAAATGTAAAATAAGCAGTTGGCGCCAAGAAATTTTGTTAAATATGCTAATTTAAGAGTATAAATGCAAATAAAACGGTTCTTTCTTCTTGACGGCCCCTCTCCCCCCTGCTAATGCAAGGTGTGAAAAAACTGGTCTGCTTCATAAAGTTAGTCTTCCAATATTGTTCACACGACAAACACACTTCCAAAAAAAATTCAATAAACGAGCCATCAAAAAAAAAAAATTTCCAGCCGGTTTCTACACATTACTTATCTCATTCTCAGAATCACGGCAGATCTAGAAGACAGGGAGGAAATTGAATCAGTGCTGCAAAGTAGCGATCCACCAGACGAACAAAAAATCAGACCTTTTACCATCAACGAATTAAAATCTGAAATCAAAAAACTTGAGTCAAAATAGTCATCTGGGTTTGATAATATTGATAGCAGTGTCATAAAAGTCTTACCGTTATCTGCCGTTTCCTACCTTATGCTAATATTCAAATCTGCCCTGCAGATTGGGTATTTCCCAAAAGCTTGGAAATGTGCCAAAATTACAATGATACAGAAGCCAGGAAAGCCGCCGGATAAACTTCAATCATACAGGCCTATCAGTCTTCTAACAGAATTCTCAAAAATATTCGAGCGCCTTATTCAAACACGTCTCTTTGAAGAACATTTTGCCATGGCCATACCAAATCATCAATTTGGCTTTAGAAGTCAGCACTCCGCAGAGAAGCAAGTCGGACGAGCCACACAATTTATCCTCAGGTCTTATGGACAGCAGCGACCTTGCTGTGCTGTCTACATGGACATTCAGGAAGCTTTCGATAGAGTCTGGCATCAGGGTCTTCTCTGCAAAACCAAAACCATAATACCGGACAAATTATTCATCCCACTCACCAGCTATCTTATGGACAGAACCTTCAAAATCGTCTGTTGTGGGAATACCATCTCAAGCCAAAAGCATGTAGCTGCAGGAGTCCCGCAAGGCAGCGTCCTTGGCCCAGTGCAATACAACGTATACACTGCCGACATGCCACAGCCACAAATAAGCAATACTCAAACGCAACTCCTAGCAACTTATGCAGACGACGCGGTCTACCTGGTGTCTGCTTTTAACCCACGACATGGCAACGAATCCATGGAGAGGCTTCTAGCTGACGCTCACTCCTGGTCAAAAAATGGGGAATTACCGTTAGTCTCACAAAAACTGCACATGTCTTGCATTCACTCTCACCTGCGCAACAACAGACTCCAGCACCTACGGTAGCTGGGCAACACTTACCCAAAAAAACGGTCCTACCATACCTTGGCGTGCAGATGGATGAGAAGCTCAACTTCAACAAACATGTAGCTGCTGTAGTCAGAAGAAGCAATCTTACCCTGCACCTGAAAGTCCTTCTCTTCAAGCAACTGGTTGCCCCAATATGGCAGTACGCCATGCCAGTCTGGGGACCCCTAACATCTAGCACGCAAATGGACAAACTGTAAAAATTACAAAACAAAGCACTCAGAACAATCACAGGCTAGACGCGAAAACTGGCGAAGAAATCCCTTCTCAACTCATAATATGGAGATCAGTCGCAATAACACCAACGCACCAAATCCACATGTAAATTAAAACATTGTAAGCAATCTACACAAAACACAAATTAATACTAAGATTAGTATTACCTTAGCTATATCCAACACTGTTAAATTACCAAATAGCCATTATTGTAACCAATGTTACCCTGCCATTTAATAGCCATGTCTGCCACTACACATATGTAGTTAAGCAGTAGGCGCCACAATTTTTGTATAATGTACTATTTAAAAGTACAAACACAAAAAAAGCAACTTTCTCAGTTTTGTTCGAACAGTCGAACACATCACAAAATGTGCTCTGGCAGACAAGACGTTGCCAGAGTTTAACACCAAATACAACTCCACGGAGCAGCTGATCATGGCCAACATCGAGCTGCCCTTGATCGCCAACATCAATCAATTTTGAGCCTGGTAGAGCAGCGTGCTTTGCCGCGGCTCATAACGTTGCCATCGTTTTCACAAATTATTATGAACTATTGCTTGTGCTATGTTTTTAGGATACTGGCAGCGAAACCGCCTGCGAAGTACCGAAGTCAAAGCTGCTATTCGCCTTTGCAGTGAATGTGATTGTGTATTAATTATAGTATGGGTATGGTTTAGGTTTAAATCCCATCGCTAATGCGCATAAAGGGCGAGGAGAGTTTGGAGAGTTAAAAAAAAAAAATCTAGTTGATGTAGTTGTAAGAAATCTCTAGCGTGTTCCGGCTACTTTGAACTCAAAACAATCGGCTTATTTTTTGTTTCTATCCAAATGGCTCTTTTAATTTTCTTGTACAATGTGAAGAATTTGGAACGTGCTGTCGGTAGAAAACTAAATTAAGACTAACTTGTGTATAGTAATTAAAATAAATAAAGTGGAGGGGGAACTCCTCTCGTGTCTAGTAGACGGCATTGCGATAGTTATCCACGAAATGCTGCACCAAGCCGGGCAGCTCGGGCGCCCGGCACAGATACTTGTGGCCGTACCGCTTGCTCCGGTCAAAGCGGTGGAACTCCACGGGTCCCCACGCCCTACTCCGGCTGTCGAGGGCGATGCGGTACAACTGGTAGCCCAGGTGGAAGGGCACTACCACGTCGTCCTCGGCGTGGATGATCATAATGGGCTGCGGGAACTCATGCACGTGGATGTCCGACTCGAAGCGCAGGCGGTTGCTGTACATGGGTCGCGAGATCGCGAAGTCGAACCAGGGCAGGTGCTTGAAGATCCTTGAAAAGGGGTGGAGCCGGATCTCGTCTCGGATGTTGGTGAACGGGCTCTCTAAGATGACGCCGCGTGGCGCCCGCTCTTTCAGATGGGCCAGCCTGGCGCACATGTGCGTGGCCACGCCCGTGCCCAGAGAGTGACCCCATATGATGACCGGATTGGAGGTCACATTCGCTATGTACTCGTACACCATCATGGCGTCCCGGACCACACCCTCCTCCGTGGGCGAGACGGGATCCGAGTCGGCGTAGCCGCGATAGTCGAAGGACAAGACATGGTAGTTGAGGTTCCGCAGCAGCTTGTACACCTCCGAGCGGTGGCCGCTGCCCCGGGTGGCCGTGTTGCCGTGCAGATAGATGACTACGGTACCGCCGGGCATCCGTAGTAGACGCTCGAAGAACAGCTGCTGGTTCTCGGGCACGATCGAGGGGAACTCCGACTTGATGGCCGGAGCCAGGCGCCTGAGCTCCTGCTCGTAGTCGTCGTCCCTGCGCTCATCTGTTACGATGTCCTGGTCGAAGGCCTCCTCCACTTTCAGCTCCCGCTTGAAGCGGCGAACCGCGTTCCTCGGCAGCACGTGCCACACTCCAATGCGCACCCCATCCTCGTCCGATTCATTATCCTTGACGGTTATGTAGAAGTTCCGTGTCGCGTAGAGTCCGATGCCGGCAGGATTGGTGAGGTCGAGGCCCTTCGGGTAGGTGACTGCAATAAAGAGTATTGGTCTAGCATTGTCTCCTGGGGTGTGGTGGGTCTCTACTTACTGAATGTGAGGAAGAGGATGCCGCGCTGGAGCGTCACCGAATAGCGGAAAACCAGTGGCAGCACCACCAACACCAGGATGAAGAACAGCAGGCATACTTGCAGGCAGCGCAGGCCCACCCTGTGGAGGAAGAGGTGTCAGTGTGCTCCCGTGTGATCTCAGCTTGCTTTCATTTCATGATGGAAGGACGGGGTGATTGTGATGACTACAAAGGGGGAATATTACCACAAGACGAGATACATAAAGTGAAGATGAAAGTTGGCAATGTGGATGAGAGATGGAGTTGGTACAGTGGGAACCAGCGGAAACAGAATACGGAAGCGGAGCAGAGTCGGCGGTTCCCGAAATGTCAAACGTCACGATGACAAATATAAATAACGAGAAATCAGGGGGTTTTGTTTATACAAATGGAAGAGGGATACGATACGTTTACAACATCTAATCGAGCCGGGGGGACTCAAGATCGGTGCGAGGAGCTCGATGATACTTACAGCCCAATTAGCCAACTAATGAAGATCGCTCCGGGAATGATTGTAGCATAGAATATTGTGTTTATAGTACTATAAAGCCCACTCATTGCTTTCGGTCACTTTTGCTCTAGTGCTTATGGGAATTAAGATATGTTTTGCTCGATTCGATTCGGTTCGATCGGGAGTTAACGGATTCGAATGATTCTGACCGGTTGCGTACTTGAATTATTATCGTGTAATTATTTTGACGCGTGGGGAGAGAGAAGCAAACAGATTTATAGATTATTAGTTTGTTATTTGTGGGGTTGTTGTTTAGGGAGGTTGTCCAAAGTCGTCCAAAAGCGAGAGGCATGCATGGCGCACCGTGATAACCGAACCGAACCCGTGCGTAGCACAAACTGATCCCCATTCTTTTGCCAAAAATCCTTTAAGGCCAACCTTTGTACCCGATTTGATACTGCCGATAATGGCGATGGGTGTCGACGCGGGTATACGTAGTGTGGTGCAAGTGGAAATGGATGTACTTTAACGATTATGTATATATGTATGTTTGTTCATATGAGGTCAATGAGGCAGTGAGTAAGTGGTGAGGCAATTTGATAATAACAGTCAAAGCAGCCGAGATATCAACGAAATACGACCGTGACTAATGACACTACTACGGATCGGCTGCCGCGCGAGAGCAGGTTGAAATCATAAGAGAACACAAACGGATTTCGTACGGCTACAAGCAAACTACGGAAACAAATTAATCGGGAGTCGGTTAGTGGGGACAAACACACAGGGATTCACCTCTTGAAGAAATGCCGCCTACGCGCAAAAAGCATAGCTGCAACGAGTGAACAAGAGAGTAGAGAGAGAGAGAAAGAGAGAGCGTTAGAAGTTTGCCAGTTCTGAAATTCAAATTCAAACAGCCGCCAAGAGCGCAAGCGATATCCACAGCCGATAGGCATGTCTGTCAACTGTCAATCGAGTGATCGAGAGAGGGAGATGGAGGCACTAACGGATCTGCAAAAACTTTATTTTTGATTAAAAATAATAACTATTCGCACTCGCGTGAATGAAGCGCGTAGCGTTGTGTGTAGCGCGTCTGTTGATACTGGAGGAGAATGACGAGCGTGGACCAGTCCCCCCCCCAACAATTTTCGAGCTGATCGCTTGCCTTCCCCGCGGCTGCTGTGGACTGGGATTGAATTGAACATGAATAACACATTTAGTTGGGATGCACTTGTGGCCAATTAATGCCTCAATTACCGCCAAGTGCCGGTTAAGTGGGCATATGACGGCGACTCGAACTTACCGAGTTATATCTGTCCAGTCCGTGGAAATGAGTACTAAGAAAATGCAATCACTGCGGTGCGTTCGTCTGATTAGGTAATCCCTCTAATCCAGCAGCTGCATGGCGGCCTGCAAGTAAATGAAAAACTGTTTTCAACACTTTTGACGCGTGGTGGGATGGGGGTGTGGTTGTGGTGCAGCAGCAGCTGCAGTCTATGTATCAAGAAACCCCACATTTTCGCCGGGCCAAGTGGAATCCGTTTATGTGGCAGAGGAAGGGAGGGGAGTGGCTTTCACTACGCCACCCATTGATGGGGTTAAGGGCTTTACGACATTGTCTTTTCAAGGACTCTTAATGTGCACTGCCATTTCACTCAATTTATGTAATAAAATCAAAGGATAGCCGAAGCACTTGTGTTCTCACCACATACGCTCCAGGATTAGCCGAGATGTATTCCAATTGCCAGTTTGTGCTGATTCCAGGTTTTAAGCAATTAACTAATTAACATTTGATTTTCAGAACAGCTGATGCCTAGAGATGTGTAAATTGCGATAACTGAGAAACGCAATATTAATCTAAATGGAGCTGCCACACTGCAGCTGTCTTTTGGCGCGCACCACTCGTATCCAGTCGATAGTATCGAAAACCGAACTTGAATCCGGTAAGGCTCTCTTTTAACCGGTTGACAACAATGAGTCCCATTCCATGCACACATACCCTGGGGGAAATGGATATGTTATAGAGTTGTGAATATGTTTGTCATCCCAGGCAAAAACAATTTATTTTCAATATATTTTAATATTTTTCAATATTATTTAATATAATTTTCAATATTTCAACAATATTTTAAAGCTTATTGTCTTCTTGTAGGGACCAAGAATAGGTATCAGGATCGAGATATATATAAAAAACACTCATCATATACATGAATATGTCTAAAAAATGTCAATTTGAGAAAAGGTCTTTATTAGTTACGTTTTATCTTCATATCAATATTTACACTTTCATATACAATTAACAAAATAGGGTATACAAAGGCCTATACTAAGGCTTACACGCAACATAGCGATCGTTTTTTTGTTGAACTTTTTCGTTTAAACCTTTTTTTTACAATAAATACAATAAAAGCAAGGATTAAAAACTATCCAATCTTGTAGAAAATTTATTCATCAATGGGATAAAACTATGTGGGCATTGCTGAGAGATTTAGTTAGTCAGCATTATTCAATGGAATATCAAAATTGAGCAATTTCCTCTTTCGTTTTTTTGTGTAACCCATTTCGCTAAATCCTTTTTTTGTTTGACCATTTTCGCTAAAACCTTTTTTTACGCAAAATGCAATAAAAGCAATTATTAAAAATAAGCCAGTAAATTAGAAAATAGATTCATTGACCGAATAAAATGATGTGGGCATGACTAAATGATCTATATAGCGAGTATTATTCGACGGAAGATCTAACTGAGTTAGCAAATCTAAATACCAGTAAGTGGCACTCCATTCTCCATTTAGTAAGAGTATCCCATGCCAATCCTCCAATAGCAATGTGGTCATCTTCCATCGGGTGGACCGCACCTGGGGCTAGGACACTTTCGACAATAGTAATCAGTACCAGGAAAGATACAGCGGACCCATTCGAGAGCACCGTTCTGGCTCTGGAGCCTTCAACCGGCCGCGTGCAATACGATTGTGGAACTCCTTTGGCGGCGACCGGGCGAACGGACGGGTGCAGTGTTTCTACTCGAGCAACCGCACCTTTCACTCACAGTATCAAAATCACTGATTGGCGATTTACTGTCCAGCATGGCTTATACCTCGGCAGCAGGTTAGTCTCCGTGCCCCGTCTGGATAATGGCTAAAAGAAAAACAGTTTACAATCCTTTCGTTCCCTTCCAGGTGGAGAACTGATCATTGTCAATAGCCCCAACGCTGAGCTGTGTAGATGAATCCCCACGATGTGGCCGTAACAGCCTATGGTAATAAGATGTATGTGGCCGAATTGAATCCCATGCGTATCCACAAGTGCCCGTCGAGACCAGGCAGCGGGAGTGGACGCAAGCCAGACGACGAGACACCATCCCAGTGGCAGGGCCGTACTGGTGACCTCATTAATGCTGATATTTGCCCGCTCCACCTTTACGCTGACCCTGCTCATGGCCAGGCGGCGAAAACGAGGTAGCCATCAGTAACGCTGCCCCGTCGAGCGATCTGGTCTACCGCAAGCTCACTGCGTCCAACCAGAGTCTGAGCTTAATTACACTCGCGCAATGTCCTACATCTAGTTGTGTCCTATTATGTTCCGGTGTTAATTCGTTACCGATTTTTGTTTATCCATTTGCATATTTGTACATGTGTTACTACTATCATATATTGATAATTCTAATTTTTAGTACATATAATTTTAAGTTGATTTCCGGTCACATTCCCTTTCGCCCAGATATTTGAATGCTTGTACAAAGTATATATGTACACAGCAGACAAACCCATTTATACAATATACAATACATTTTCTAAATTTAAGTGTGTCCTGTTTTCGTTTATAGTTTGTTTCAATGCAAAATTTCAACAACTACTCATACAAAAGCATGTAAGAGCGTGTCGCGTGTCGCATACATGATTTGTTAAGTGAATCTCATCATTTTATACCCAGAAACTTATAGAAATCCAACGTAAAAACCATAAACGTACTATATCGGCATCGAGATATATTTATACAGAAAACCAGTCAATAGCATGAATATGTAAAAACACGTAAATATGTGAAAAAGACATTCTTAATTACGTTTCAAAGCAACTTGAAGCGGTATTTTAATATTGAATTAACGAAATAGGTATACAAATTTCCATACAGCGGTTGACAAGCAACAAGTCTTCAAATACCAGCAGAATGTGAGAAATGAGATGACATTCCATACTCACTTATCATAAAACATAAATTAAAGATAGCATTTTAAATTAGCCATTATTGTAGAAAATTGAATCATCAATGGGTAAAAATTATGTGTTTAGGGCTGAGAGCCCTAGCTAGATAGTAATATTAAGCCGAATATCAAAATCGTCGAATATTATATTCGTTCGTGGACAGAGAGAGATTAACCCATTGCCGACCAGTGGGTATTGAAATACTCTTTACGAAAATGATTAAATCTGAAGAATTGTAGCGCAGTTCACGTGAAAGATATCGAAGTCTTTTTTTTAAGCAAATATAAAGGATAGGATGGACCTACAAGAGTAATTATTATTAATATTATTGGTATTATTTTTCCGCGGTTTAACTCATGTATTTATACTGCTCAAATAAAGGGTGTTTAAGTGGGCTAAGTTCGTTTTTTCATCGGTATATTTACGGTATTTTTTCATATTTGTGACGTATATCAGCCCTGTAAAACAAAAGAAATTGCGAATTAGAAAGAAAACGCGAGAGGACGGCAGGGCCGAGACTTGGAAGACATGAAGAGCTTGGACGAAATCAAGGCGGAGTATCCGCTCCACTGGCACATCTGGAACGGAGACGTGGAGCAGCTTCAGGCCGAGCTACAAATTGACCAGGTAAATGGTGGGTGAGGTGGGTGTGGTTGTGGCTGGGCTGTGATTCTGGCAGAAGGAAAAGCCGGACAGGTGTGTGTGCGCACTAATTGAATTAGCGCATTCCCCGACAAACAACGGACGGCAGAGAAATAAATTGTTATTGAACCATAAATGGCACAATTCGTCAACTTTCAGAATGATAAGGAAAAACTCGATCCACGCGGACGCACCCCCCTGATGCTGGCGGTGCGATTGGCGAATCTTCCCTGCGTAAAGTGTCTTCTAGCAGCCAAGTGCAACGCGACCTATGAGCACGAAGGGTGGTCAAGTGAGTGCACCATTAGATAAGCTCTGGCTGATAAAGATGTAACACATCTCCCCCCGCAGTTGTACAGGAGGCCGTGTGCACTGGCGACGTAGACATACTGACTGCCATCATCGAGGTGCGTGACCTACAGCGGCACGTCCAGCGCGTGACGCACGTGCCCAAGCTCCTGCAGCACCTCCTGGACGCCCCCGACTTTTATATTGAGATGAAATGGGAGTTCACATCGTGGGTGCCGCTGATGTCGCGTCTCTGCCCCAGCGACACCTACAAAGTCTATAAGCGGGGCGCCAATGTGCGCATAGACACCACCCTGCTGGGATTCGACAACAACACCTGGCAGAGGGGGAACCGCTCGTACATCTTCAAGGGCGCCAGTAAGACTCCTACTTCCGAACCCAAGCAATGGCCTCACTCTTTCGTTTTCTTTTCCCCGCAGAAGAGACTGCCACGATGATCGAGATCGACCACGACACGAACGAAGTGATGGTGGAGCAGATGAGCAGCGATATCGGGGATATTGTGGCCATTCCCCCCGCCCTGGGCACTGTGCGCGCCCGCCTTAATGCGCCCGTCATCACCAACAATATCGAGATGGAAAAGATCAGTTTCGAGCGCAACAAGTGCGGCATTTGGGGCTGGCGCAGCGAGAAGTCTGAGGCCATCAATGGCTTCAACTGCAAGGTGTATGGGGCCAGTAATGTGGAGTTTGTCACAAAGACCCGCATGGACCACCTGAGCGAGGAGCAAATCAAGGTAAACCCTTTCCCTGTCCAATCTCCATTGAATCTCTGGCAACTCCAACCCCCCGCAGAACAAAACAGCACGGACGCCCCTTCACAGTCTGCTGGGCATTGCCGATGAGGACTACGTGCCCCCCACAGACGTAGCCGCGGGATTCAAAGAGCGCGTAAGTAGAAGCCATCTATCGTATGGTTCATATTTCGGTTTTTCTTAACCGCCTGTTACTGCAGACACCCTCGCCGCGACCTGGAGAGACAGCCTCCCTTTTGGCGGGCACCGAAAGCGGTGGGCGCTCCTCACCCGCCGTTTCCCAGAGCAATGGCGGCTCTGGCTGTGCATCGGGAGCAAGCACGCCCAGGTCATTAGTCACGCCAGAGGAGTACTTCAGCGGCGAGGACCTGCATGGCCGGGACGTGGGCAAGCCCAAAAATCTGAGCACAAAGGTGCAGCGTTTCAAGGCCAACCTATGGCTGGCCGAGGAACATCCGATACGACTGCAGGAGCAGGTGCTTCCGATTTTGGACCTCATGTCTACCATGGCTAGTCCCCATGTGTCAAAACTGAAAGACTTTATAACTATGCAGCTGCCAGCCGGCTTCCCGGTCAAGGTGGAGATACCGCTCTTCCACGTCCTCAACGCCTGCATCACGTTCGGCAACGTGTTCGCCATGACTACGCCTGTAGAGTACGTGGCCACCCTGGAGGAGCAGGACCGCGTCACCTGCCTGGTGGACGACCGCTGTTTCGATATACCCAATCACTACACAAACCGGGGCGGCGATTCCCGGCGCCAGATCCCACTGGACGAGGACGACATGCTGCAGTACGCCATCGAGCAGAGTCTGGTGGAAAGCAGCGGCGCCTGCGGAGCCGAGGCCGACGATAAGGTTGACATTTGGGAGGTGCTGCGCGGACAGAGCGTTGTTGGATCGGACATGCTGCCCGAGGACGACGAGCAACTGCAGCGGTAGGTTATGATTGACAGTTGGTCTCTTTACAGGATGCTAACCGGTGCAAACCGCCACCGCTAGTCACCCTCGCTTCTCCTCGCACCTGCTTTCACCTCACCACCATTACGGACGATACTCGCCGTCTCCCCACTCCCTCCTAGAGCCGCAGCCCCGCGGCCGCTCTGCTTCGGCGGGGGCTCAGTTCAAGAACGACCTCAGCTACATGAAGAAGATCTTCAAATAGTCCTCCCCCACACCCTTTCACTTATCCCCTCCGCCTGTACTGCTAGATCGCATCTTATCCGAGCTTTGTGTGTTTCCGTTTTCCATTTCGTCCGCAGGGTGCTGCACGAGTCGCTGCTTGGGGCCCATGCTAACGCCAGTGGCTCTCCCGCCTCCGAAGACGATGACGATGGGGGCTTCCGTTACGTAGACCCCGACCTGGCCATGGCCATGCGTTTATCGCAGCAGGACCAAAAGAAGTACGAGCTGGAGCGACAGCGCGAGCAAGAGATGATCGAGCAGGCGCTCAAGCTCAGCCTGCAGGAACACTAGCCAATCAATCATACCAGGGAGCAACCAATCACCACTCGACGAAATCAATTACGAACTGGCACTCGCTTTTCCGTTTGTGGCGCAATCGATTCCAAAACAAAATTCAAGTTATATTTTCTAGTGTAACACTTTCGTCTAAGTTGTATAAATATTATTTAAGTTGCCTAATTTAGTTCCTCCCTGTCCTCTGGTTCTCCTGGATCCTTGTTTGAATTGTGATACAAGCAGCATCAGCAGGATTCGCCTGATCCGCTTTTTCTGATCTGGTCTCAACTCGTCCACTCGCGTGCGAATCCCATCCCCCACATTACACAGAACATACACAGAATCCACAGCTATACGATTTGTACACCAAACACCTCTATATACTATACTATTCTATCATATATATATATATATATATATATATATGTACATCGTATGTATGGAATGTACGATAGATAAGCATTCATATTCATGTATGTGTATCTGTAGATCTTGTAGTCATAGTTTTTACTATCTATTAAGTGCGTGTGGGAATGAACAAATGTCACATATCCTCTAATATTCACATTTTCCTATTTTCGCTCAGTTTGAAGATCGTTGGCTGACACCTACTAGTATCTATAAATATACACCCACTATATATCTGTATTTACTAATCAGCATTATCACTAATTTGTACTAACGAATCACACACATTCATTCTCTGGGCAAATGAGGTAAATATTCATACATATATACTATATGAAGTGAAGTACACGAAATCAATACGAATTGTATAATCCATCTCCATCTCTGGAGATGCCTTTACTAGATCTAAATGTACTTGAAACACTTTTGCTTGTCGTGCGGAATGCGAGTCTTGAACAGTACCGATTCCGCCCGATACTGGGTGTTTAGCAGGGGCGTGTAGCCGAACACCTGGCTAAAGAAATTGATGCATTTGTTGCGGTTCTGAAGGTGTTTGGCTCTTTGGCTGAGCGCAGCCTTCATGCCACGGCGGCGAAAGTTCCACCGAGAAGTGATCTTCACCGGCGGCCGGCGGGTGATGTGCGAGACGAGGAAGTTCATGGCGATGTCCTCGCAGTTCATGAACTCGTCCACCTTTTCGCGGATGGCCTGTGGCAGGTGATAGGTGTACAGGTACATGTAGTATTTGTGCAGGAAGGCTGCTCCGGTGAGCACCATGCTCAGCTCGCAGCTGCAGCTGTGATTGTATCGCCACATGCTGCTGTCCACATCCCAGGCATGGTAGCGGCCAGGCAATCCCACAATGCGGTCGCGGTGTTCGCGCCATACCCGGAAGCCGAACACAATCTCGTCTTGTCCGATTTGAACGTCGTCATCCACCGAAAGGACCGCCTCCGTCTCGATTACGTCCAACGGCAGGAAGCGGTTGTTGAGGGAGTTGCGCGGGCCGCGTACTACATCCACTGGCACGCCAATTTCCGGCCAGAGAAGATTGATCCGCGGCAACTTTCGAGAGTTCCATACCACGACCACCTTGTGCAGATATGGCAGCCCGTAAAGGCGACGAAGCAAGCCGCACAGTACGGGCTCCCGCTCGTAGGTCAAAATGACGATGGTGAACTGCTCCCTGGGATAGTTTCCACCGAGAGCTTCGCTAAACTCCTTACCGGCACCGCCAATGCCCTTACCAATAGGCCGGAATTCGGTGTAGGATCCAATGAACTTGGCATCGGAGGGAAGGGCCGGGTCGAAGGGCAGCTGGGGATACATGTAGAAGGGATCTACCCAGTCGTTCCAGGCCTCTTTGGACTGCATTCGCAGGATCGTGTAGTTTCTGCGGAAGGTGGGACTCGGATATGGTGGCTCCATGGGGCCCAGAAACTCCTCTGGTAAAATGGTTAATCTAATCTTTGCCTTCAATGGCGCAAAAGTATTGTTGAAAACGCGTTGGGCCACTACTGGTGGAACCGGGCGCGGTGGTATCCCCAGGCGGTCGCGTAGGCTGGCTATCACCGTGTCCACAGTGGCCTGAACGGAACTGAGGTACCGCTCCCAGATTAGTCGTCCCTGGCGCCGAAGAAGAAGCAAGTCCGCGTCCTGGACGGCTCGAAGGAGGAAGTGCAGCTCCGTGATGCGAGCCTTGGGCATGAGGAGTGCCGCCCGACGCCAATCCAGAGTCTCCGCATACGGGAGACGAAGCTCATCTGCTCCGAGGATGACGGGAACGGCCCCGGAGCGCAGCGCCTCATATAGTCGGGCTAGCATGAGGGTGGAAGCCACACGTCCGTTCAGCGGGGGAAGGATCAGCGCGAAGGTAGAGTCCTTCAGCAGCTGCTTGCGGGACGAATCCGATCCACAAAGCGTCCAGTCGGACACGGAGTCCGCCTCCTGCTGCTCCGTGGCGGGGACGCACTGGAACTGTAGCTCGAACTGATCCTGAGTGGGTCCCTTGGACATATCCGTCAAGTGTTCCAGTATGAAGTCGTCCAGCGGGTTGGAGCCTTGGGGGTCTGTTTTCGGTCTCATCTCTCCCTGGAACGAGAGCAGGTACTTGCGGCGGGCGGGCACCATGCTGGCACACTCCTGCCAAACGTCTCCTCCTGGCGGACCGAGGATGGGGGGCACAATCAGATCGTATCCGGGCCGGAACTGGTCCAGCTCGAAGGCGCTCTGCACCGCAATGGCTCGCATGGTGTTCTGCTGGAGCAGTGCATTCGTCCTACGGGAGCAAAGGTCCCGGCGTGCAAAGTTTAGCAGCACATGGTTGCGGCCATCGCCTCCCCAGTAGGGCAGGTTGTACAGCTTCTGCATGTCGATGGGGCAGTGGTGTGTGTGGCTGGCTGCGTATCGGTTGTTTCGCAGCAGGTCCTGTTCCAGCAGAGCCTCGCCTACCAGCACCAGGTAGATGCAGGCTTGCGTTGGATCCCTCACTATGTGCGCGTTGTAGCCGAGCGTTTGTTTGAGAGTTGTCTTGAGGAAGCCATCGATATCGTAGCCAGTTCGCTGGACGTTGTGTTCGTCGGGGTCATAGAGGTACACTGGAAAGCCGGAGGTGAGGCTGCAACGGGAGTGGTCGAAGCAGTTGTGCATCGCACAGGAGGCGGCTACGCCCGTCGAGACAGTATTCATCTTTTGGGGCAGGGAGTTGGGCAGGAGAGTGGGCGGGAGGGTAATTTTGGGAGTGTTTCGCACTGCCTCTTGCTGGGCCTTTTGCGCTTGCTTCACGCCGATTTTAAGCAGCTCCAGCATCTTTTGCTCTCGCAATCGCTCTCTTTGGAGCTCCACGAGATCCTTTTGGTACTTTCCGATTGCCCACTGCAGCTTATAGATGGACTGCAGCCTTGTCTCGGCCTCGGCCTCGGCAGTCAGATCCAGGTTTAGTTGGTGAACTCTACTCATGCGGTACGCCATACAGGACACTAAAAACACCAGCATAAGAAGCAGTGCGATAATATTGCAGCGACAGTGTGGTAGCCAGGCAGTCTTAGCAACAACCGGCGCTCCGTTCTCTTCGCTACAGCTGCGGGAGGTGGCCATGTCGAAGGAACGAGCGAGTGTTACTTATCCTCTGATATACTCGTATGTATTATATAAATACTACTTTCGTTCGATTTCGAAACATCTACTGAAATTCCATACCTACTCTATAGCATTATTTATTCTATATATTTCTCTCCCCAGGCTCAAAAATAACTGGAATTCCTTTGTGTAAACCAAATACTAGACAATTGCAAGATTTTGCATGAAAGTGGGGTTGTTCAATAGTGGGGTTTTTTCATGACACAGACGCGTGCGTGGTCTGTCAATTCTCTTTTAGGCTATCCTTTGCTCTGACCGTGTATTCATATTTGGGTCCGGGTATCTATCGGAATATAGATCCCTGTATCTACTACTGAGTCGCTTAAAAACGAATATTATATTAGTCTTAATATTTGTAGCTTTAGCTCTCTTAGTTCAGTTTACTTATAATTTGTCTCGATCATTAGTCTAGCATCTATATTTGCTGCCATGCGGTAGCGCCCTCCGGTCGGGAATTCGCGCGTAGTTAGCATCGCCTTAGTATCGCTTGGCATGCATGAAGTGGGTGGGATGGTGAGGTCAACGTCCTGATACATCAAGATAAAACGTGATGAACGGATATACATACAAGGAAAAGGATTCGTCTAATTGATCATCCTTTATTGATACAGATTGTAGATGCCTTTATCAGGCGCTATATACAGAGTAGTCAAGTGGGGGACATACATACATACATAAATACACAGTAACATAGGATAATTAAGCGAACGTAGACACACATAAGTAAAAGACTTACGATCTGTTTTGGTATCTGAAAGCATCTCCGGCAGGCCGAAGTAGACAAAGGTACATCCATAGGCACATATAAGTAAGCACAGGATGAACATTCGCGTGGTTGAGCGGTCTGGGTAATCTCATATTGCTTATCAGTAGCTACGCTTTGAGTGAAAGTCCAGTGTTGTCCGTAGGCTACGTAGTATATACTACTTTGTGCTTAGAACTAGGAGTGGAGTCCGACTGGGAGTCGGGCCGGAGTCCAGCGCAGTAAGTGAAGCGGCCGTTACCACCGATGTGGTTCATCGTTTCTGGATGGATACAGGTGTGGATGCCCCGATTAGATCTAGATGTACTTAAAACACTTCTGCTTGTCGTGCGGAATGCGAGTCTTGAACAGGATCGAGTCCGCCCGGTACTGAGTGTTCAGCAGAGGCGTGTAGCCGAACACCTGGCTGAAGAAATTTATGCATTTATGGCGCTCCTGGAAGTGGGTGTCGTCCTCGCTGAGCGAAACCGGGCAGCCTGGGCACCGGAACGTCCACCGAGAAGTCACCTTCACCGGGGGTCGGCGGGTGATGTGCGAGACGAGGAAGTTCATGGCAATGTCCTCGCAGTTCATATACTCGTCCACCTTGTCGCGGATGGCCTGTGGCAGGTGATAGGTGTACAGGTACATGTAGTACTTGTGCAGGAAGGCTGCTCCGGTGAGCACCATGCTCAGCTCGCAGCTGTAGTTGGAGTTATAGTGCCACATGTTGTTGCTGCTCACATCCCAAGCGTGGTAGCGACCGGGGAAACCGACGACGCGGTCGCGGTGCTCGCGCCACACACGGAAACCAAATAAAATCTCGTCATGCCGTAGGTGGGCGTCGTCATCGACTGAGAGCACCGCCTCCGTCTCGATTACATCGAAAGGCAGGAAGCGGTTGTTGAGGGAGTTGCGCGGGGCGCGCAGAACCGCCACTGGCACTCCGATGTCTGGCCAGCGAAGGTCGTCCAACGGCGGCTTTGGTGAGTTCCATACAACAACCACCTTGTGCAGATACGGTAGCCCGTAAAGGCGACCCAGCGAGTCCATCAGCACCTGCTCCCGCTCGTAGGTCAATATGACAATGGTGAACTGTTCTCTGGGGTAGTTTCCGCCGAGGGCTTCGCTGAACTCCTTACCGGCTCCTCCAATGCCCTTACCGATTGGCCGGAATCCTGTGTGGGATCCAATGAACTTGGCATCGGAGGGAAGGGCCGGGTCGAAGGGCAGCTGGGGATACATGTAGAAGGGATCTACCCAGTCGTTCCAGGCCTCCTTGGACTGCATTCGCAGGATCGTGTAGTTTCTGCGGAAGGCGGGACTCGGATATGGCGGCTCAATGGGACCAAGAGACTCTTCCGGTTCCGTGTCCAGCCCCACTGGTGGATCGGACTTTAACGGTATAAATGTGCTGTTGAAGACGCTCTGTGCTACTACTGGTGGAACCGGGCGCGGTGGTATCCCCAGGCGGTCGCGTAGGCTGGCTATCACCGTGTCCACAGTGGCCTGAACGGAACTGAGGTACCGCTCCCAGATTAGTCGTCCCTGGCGCCGAAGAAGAAGCAAGTCCGCGTCCTGGACGGCTCGAAGGAGGAAGTGCAGCTCCGTGATGCGAGCCTTGGGCATGAGGAGTGCCGCCCGACGCCAATCCAGAGTCTCCGCATACGGGAGACGAAGCTCATCTGCTCCGAGGATGACGGGAACGGCCCCGGAGCGCAGCGCCTCATATAGTCGGGCTAGCATGAGGGTGGAAGCCACACGTCCGTTCAGCGGGGGAAGGATCAGCGCGAAGGTAGAGTCCTTCAGCAGCTGCTTGCGGGACGAATCCGATCCACAAAGCGTCCAGTCGGACACGGAGTCCGCCTCCTGCTGCTCCGTGGCGGGGACGCACTGGAACTGTAGCTCGAACTGATCCTGAGTGGGTCCCTTGGACATATCCGTCAAGTGTTCCAGTATGAAGTCGTCCAGCGGGTTGGAGCCTTGGGGGTCTGTTTTCGGTCTCATCTCTCCCTGGAACGAGAGCAGGTACTTGCGGCGGGCGGGCACCATGCTGGCACACTCCTGCCAAACGTCGCCTCCTGGCGGACCGAGGATGGGGGGCACAATCAGATCGTATCCGGGCCGGAACTGGTCCAGCTCGAAGGCGCTCTGCACCACAATGGCTCGCATGGTGTTCTGCTGGAGCAGTGCATTCGTCCTGCGGGAGCAGAGGTCCCGGCGTGCCAGGTTTAGCAGCACATGGTTGCGGCCATCGCCTCCCCAGTAGGGCAGGTTGTACAGCTTCTGCATGTCGATGGGGCAGTCGTGTGTTTGGCTGGGAGCCGTCGGCTGTTGCTGCTCAGCCTCTTGGGCCGCGTATCGGTTGTTTCGCAGCAGGTCCTGTTCCAGCAGAGCCTCGCCTACCAGCACCAGGTAGATGCAGGCTTGCGTTGGATCCCTCACTATGTGCGCGTTGTAGCCGAGCGTTTGTTTGAGAGTTGTCTTGAGGAAGCCATCGATATCGTAGCCAGTTCGCTGGACGTTGTGTTCGTCGGGGTCATAGAGGTACACTGGAAAGCCGGAGGTGAGGCTGCAACGGGAGTGGTCGAAGCAGTTGTGCATCGCACAGGAGGCGGCTACGCCCGTCGAGACAGTATTCATCTTTCGGGGCAGGGAGTTGGGCAGGAGGGTGCGCGGCAGGGCAAGATCAGGAGTGTTGCGCTGCACTGCCTCCCGCTGGGCCACCTGCGCCTGCTCCACGGACATCTTGAGACGCTCCAGCTCGGTCTGCTCACGGAGCAGCTCCTGCTTCAGCTCCTCAATTTTTTGATTGTACTGACTGATGTCCGACTGCAGTTTCTGGCGGCGGGACTCTAGCTCGCGCAGCTCCACTGACACAGTGCTCTGGGAAAAGTCGGATACGGTTTAATCCAAATTAGGTTCCAATGTGTTTGGCACTTACCTTGATTCTTACCATCTCCTCGATGCGCATCTTTAGGTCGCCGGCCCGCATCGCGCTGAAATCCTCGTAAGCATCCAGCAGCGGGGAGCTGCGGTGCAAGTCCGTGGGAGGAGCATCCTGCTCGGCCTTTGCGGAAATAGGACGTTTGATAAGTCAAGTCTACCTAGGAGAAATAGATACGTACACCCATGATGCGGTACGCAAGGCAGGACATCAGAAACATCATCATGAGAACCAGGGCGGGCAGTTTATAGCGGCGCCATTGCCTGATCCACGAGACCCTCATGCTCATCGCGTGTCTCTGCGGGACCGCTGCCGACGCGTCTTTGCCGCTTCCGCTGTCCAGTGGGTGATAAGCACCGCCGGAGTTGCTCAGGTCGAAGGCCAGAGACATGGTGCAGCTTCAGCTTCCGGACTTCAGCCCTTGCATGATAGGTTGTCCCAGTCTTTGTTTTTTTTATAATTTTATTTACATGTATTCTTCAGATTATGTGACCGCGGATTTATCATTAAAATATACGGTCCGACCCTCAGAAATATACCAAAATATACCATCTCATTTAAAAAATATACCGTAAATATACTGACGAATTCAAGTTCTATTTTACATATTCCTTGTTTTTGATCTTCCGTCGAATAATACTCGCTATATAGAACATTTAGCCATGCCCACATAATTTTAACCAATTCATGAATTAATTTTCTACACAATTGGTTAGTTTTTAGTCCTCGCTTTTATTGTATTTTGACTAAAACAAGGTTTAAACAAAATAGTTCAACAAAAAAAACAGTCGCAATGTTGCTGGTATTTGAAGACATGATACGTGTATAGGCCTTTGTGCACCCTATTTCGTTAATTTTATATGAAGATCAAACGTAATTTATTAAGACCTTTTCTCAAATTGATATGTTTTTGACTTATTCATGTGTATTATTAGTATCTTGTATAAATTTATGTAGATCCTGATACCTACTGAGCCTTGGAAGACAAACATTTTCTCAATTCTATAACATCTATTTCCCCCAGGGTATGTGTGCATGGAATGGGACTCATTGTTGTGAACCGGTTATGACGACTAATTCTTGGTTAATCTTTCTTCCGTTAAATATTCCCAGCTATATAGATCTCTCAGTTTAGCCGAGATAGTTTTATATGATTGCTGAATCAATTTTAATCAAGATAAACTACTTTTAAGTACTTGCATGTTTTTTGTTTTGACAAAAACACGATTTCAACAAAAATGTTCAATAGTCGCAGGTTGTGACGTCAATGGTGCTGGTATTTGCAGACTCATTTGTTGTTAACCAGGGCATGGGCGTTTGAATACCCTATTTCGTTAATATTATATAAAGATACTGTTTTCCAAGCTGCTTTCAAATGTAATTAATAAAGGCCTTGTTTTAGATTGCATTTTTTTGGTCTATTCAATCATTTGATTAGTTATTTGTACATAAAACCTGAGCCCTGTAGCGATTCTTTGTCTCTGTAAGAAGACCACTAATTGCGAAATATCGTTTAAAATAGATGCTGACTAGTTTCTGACATGCTGCCAGGGCTGCCATGAAAACAGCCGCAAATATCGAAATTCAAATGATAGTTTATAACGCACACCGGCAGCGCAGCTGTTCCGCAGTAAATAGAAACTTTAGAAAGTCAATTAACACCCACTGCCCAGGAGACTAGCAGCAACTAGCCCGTCCTGTCCAAAGATCGACAGTGCAGCATAGATTTCAGCTCACTTGGCTTGCGAGCGACCGCTGGCCGTTGTGTTTTTGCAGTAGTCTCCATCGCGTCGTCGTTCGTGCTGTGGTGCGAGTGTGGCGGGGTTGGTCTCGTGAATGGATGGCTTTGGTGGCTCTGTGCTCATCACCGTGTTAAATTAATTACATGCAGAACGTTTTAGACGATTACTAATAGCAGCGAGATGACTAAAGGCGCCTAACAAGTCGATTCGGATCTTTAGTCTTAACGGAAAGTGTTCCTAGGTGCACAATACTATACTCCCGCGTCCATATCCACTGCCATAGAGAAAGGAGACTCTTCGAACACCACATCGCGATCCTTCTGCGACCAATTGACTGGAAATGGGTAAACTATTCTATTAATATTCGCAGCCATTTACTTTGGCTGACATTTTCACTTTCTTGTGCGCTCTTTCATTGATTCTTTCACTTTGGTTGGGGCTCGGGCTGGGGCTGGGTCAGCTGCGTCTGCTCTGGGCCGCGGTGGGGTGGGTGCGGCCGGCCTTGAAAGTGAAAGCAGCATGAAGGAAAATGCCATTAGCACACCAAAGATTCGATACCCTAACCCCCGTTCCTCAGTGGGAGTCCACAGCAGAGATAAGAGATCGATCCTAGGCGGAAACGTGACGGTGATAAAGTTGCCACTTTATTGGACTTCTAAGGCAGAGGAGGTCAAAGACCTGATAACCTTTCTGGCATCGGGGTCCAAACAGCCAAGCAGACGATTGATGAGCCCCCGATTCGATGTGATTCCCAGTAAAGGGAGCCTCTGTGCTTGCACATTGATGGAATCTCCCGGAGATTAGAATGGGATGGCAGGGTGAAAGGCTGAAGAAATTGAGAGTTCCCATTTTGAGCAAGAAGTTCCGCATTTCGCTCGCAATCAACACTAATTAATCTACAGTCTATGTCCGAGGCAGAAACGCTTAATTGGAAATTTATTCCCCCTGCTACTGCTCCTCCTTGAGTTGCCCTGCTACCCTCCCACCCTCGCTTCTAGCAACGGCACCACGGCATAGGAGTTGCTTCCACTCGTTTTCTAGCCGTTGACCTCAAATGAGGCAACACAGTGGCTTCTGGATTTGGGACGCCGTTGTTTATCGGAGGGCGGTAGGGGTTGGGCTGGGGCAGGGCTTAATTAGGGGCACATTTATTGCACTGAGATCCGTTGGCGGTGCGTGCGTGCTCTAAGCTGGAGCTTCCGCCCATGAGCCTAACCCCCAAACACCCACAGGCCAGCAAAGACGCAGAGCGAGACGACCTTTGTGTGCTGTGCCCCAAAGAGAAACTGAAACAGAGCTGCAGTATAGTTCACAATTACCTTTCCTAATGACATCCGCTTGGGTAGACGCGGATCCGTGTGACTGAAGCCGCAAGAGACTGGCAAAGGCCCAGGCCTGGGTCACCGGCAGACAACTGCGGATAATTCAAATTCAGTAGCCACTTGCCCACCATCGCATGAGCAGCAGCAGTTTAGTCGCCAGTGCCCTGAATGCACCTATGCCCTGTGGCCATCATGCATCTCAAGATCCGCCTCAAGTGTCGCAAATATGAAATTTGGGGTAAGCTCTGCCACATTCCTGTTGTCATTGATACACCCCACCCGTCGTTATGCTAATATCGCACCGAACGGTACACCTGCGGTGCCTTTTGGCATTTCAATTGGAGCCGAACCTCCCACTCACTCCCCCGCTGCACGGACTGAAGTCGGAGCCAGAGCCAAAACCCAGAGCTAGAACCCAAAGCCAGAACACAGAACCAAGCCGCTTTAAAAGCGGGAACCCGCCACAAGTGCAATCTCAGTTGAGGCCGCAGAGCAGAGGTAGTCGCAACCGGAGTCCGAAATGAGTAAGCCTTTACGCATTTACTTTACAGGAAGGAACCCATGTCAATTTTGTCAAAATCCCTTGAGATATTCACATCCCACTCTCCTCTCCAATGCTGGGAATAACGCCGTCACTATTGTGGAAGATATCAATTCAAATGAGTAAGAAGGCCCAAATCAAATCGATCGACAGCTTTTCCTTTGGAGCTTTCGTCTAATCAGACGATAACGTGCACTCTAGCGGTAGATAAATAATAAATAGAGGAAGCGAGTGCTGCACAGTGTGCCTCCGACGGGCGAACGTGAGAGAGAGGCAAAGTTCAGCTTGCCGCACTCCGCAATAAAAATATTATGGGATTGTGGAGATTTCTGAAATGTAATGTTGGTGCCCCTCGATATTCATTGTGTCGCGATGCTAAACGTGATTTATTAGCGAAACAAAGTGCACAACAATGCGTTCATTAAATTAACATTAATGAATCGAAACAAAAACAAAACCAAAACTGAATCTAAACAGATTCGCTATCATCTGCCTGATGACACATTCAGCGAGAGAGACATTGCGCGCGAGAGAGAGAAAGCTTTTAAAAACAGCTGTTTTGGCCAGGTGCTTGGTTTGGCCCTTGAAATGCTTTCTCTCTCTCACACTCTCTTGGCTTTAGTTTTGGCGTTGTTTGGCAATTGTTCTATCTGTTGCATTGTTGCATGCAACTGTTAACCCACAATAATGTAGAATATACAATTTCATTTCCGTTTCCTTTTGATGCGCTGTGTATCGTTCCGTTCCGTTTCGCACGCCGACTTTGAGAAATAACAAAAACAATTCATTTCAATGTGAGTATGCACACCTCTTTAGCAATACCGTTACAACAGAGATGAGATAAACATTGGAAAGCTTTGACCCTAAAATAATTTTAAAAGAAGACTAGAGAAGGGCTGCGTCAAACGTCCCTCCGCCGACCTCGTGCCGATCGATTTCTGTCAGGTATTCCGTCTTATCAACAATTGGAAACCACAGATAGACGCTGTTATCTTTATATGAACTCCAGATACCACAAGTACTCATTTCTCTCTGAATATTGACTTTGGTTGTATTTGCAGCTCTCTGGTTATTCTCATTTGTCTCTGGGCTGGTTTTGCTGCACTTCTCCATAGCTCTGATTCTGATCAACAAGGAAGTGCCACAGTCGCGCGGAATGCTTTATCCTCGGGAGTCGGAGACGCGGGAGGTGCGTTCCCTGGACGGAATCTGGAACTTTGTGCGCTCCGACCAGACGAACCCAACGCAGGGTGTGCGTGAAGAGTGGTACGGCAAGGACCTGAGCAAGAGCAGGCCCACCATTCCGATGCCCGTGCCCGCTTCCTACAATGATATAACCACCGACAATCTGCGCGACCACGTGGGCACCGTGTGGTACGACCGCAAGTTCTTTGCCCCACGCTCCTGGGCCATGGATCAGCGGGTCTGGCTGAGATTCGGGAGCGTCCACTACGAGGCCTATGTGGTAAGCACAAGATGAGGTAATCAACATCAATATGGCATCTATAAAGATCTGTCTTTCTCGCAGTGGGTCAACGGCCAGAAGGTGGTCAAGCACGAGATCGGGCACCTGCCGTTTGAGGCGGAGGTCACGCATCTGCTGAACTACGGCGCAGAGAACCGCATCACGGTGATGTGCGATAACGCACTGATACAGACTACTGTGCCACAGGGTAGGATAACAGAGCTGCCCAACGACGACGGCATGACGATAGTCCAGAGCTACACGTTTGACTTCTTCAACTATGCCGGAATCCATCGCTCCGTCCACCTGTACACCACGCCCAAGACGTTCATCGAGGAGGTAGTGATAACCACAAACCTGTCCAAGGACAATGTCGGTAAGAGAAAGCGTCCATGATCTTTTCAGTCACCAGTTACCTCCTGGGCTTAATCCGCTTCCTAGGTGGGGAAGTCATCTATAGCGTCAAATTTAATGGAAGCGCCGTTAACGAAGCAGACAATTCCCTGTACGTACGAGCCCAGCTCTACGACCGGGAGGGCAAGTTGGTGGCCAATGGCACCTCGGATGAGGAGCTTTGTGGAAGTCTGCAGGTGGACAATGTGAACCCATGGTGGCCGTATCTCATGCACCCGGAACCGGGCTATCTCTACCAGTTGGAGGTGAAGCTACACGCCTCCAACGATGAGCTACTCGACGTCTATCGCTTGAAGGTGGGCGTTCGCACCCTCAGCTGGAGCAACGCTACATTCCAGATCAACGGCAGGCCGGTCTACTTCCGCGGCTTCGGTCGACACGAGGATGCCGATGTCCGAGGCAAGGGCCTGGACAATGCCCTGATGGTGCGGGACTTCAACCTGCTTAAGTGGATCGGTGCCAATGCCTACCGTACCTCGCACTACCCCTACTCTGAGGAGTCGATGCAGTTTGCGGACGAACACGGGATCATGATTGTTGACGAGTGTCCCAGCGTCGATGCGGAGTGAGTCTGTTGTGTGATGAGTTCCCTGCAAAGGCAGAGTGTAATTGTGATTGCTCTCGCCTTTCAGGAACTACAACCAGGAGTTGCTGGGCAAACACAAATCGTCGCTGGAGCAGCTCATCCACCGAGACCGCAACCATCCCAGCGTGGTCATGTGGTCCATAGCCAATGAGCCCCGCACCCGCGAAATGAATGCGGATTCGTACTTCCAGTGGGTGACTCACTGGGTGTTCTCCGCCCGTTTGCTTAATTTTGTATCTTCACAGACTTGTTGCCAACCTGACACGGTCCCTCGACAAGACACGGCCAATCACGGCCGCCATTGCCACTCCCTGGACCGATGACAAGGCGGTATGTATAGGGCCCTCCGGATTCTCCCTTGATCCGTGTAACCGAGCTTTCTTTGCAGGGACGCTTTTTGGATATAATCAGTTTCAATCGCTACAATGCGTGGTACTCCAACACAGGTCGACTGGACATGGTCACGAAGAAGGTAGTTGAGGAGGCCGTTGCTTGGAACAAACACTACAACAAACCCGTAATCATGGCGGAGTACGGAGCCGATACCCTGGAAGGACTGCACCTGGTAATTAGTGGGGCATCTTCGCTGGGACTGTTGCTCTTCATTTCCCTCTCTCGCCTGCAGCAACCGGCTTACGTCTGGTCAGAGGAGTTTCAGACAGAGGTATTCGCACGTCACTTCAAGGCGTTCGATATCCTGCGGAAGAAGGGCTGGTTCATCGGCGAGTTTGTATGGAACTTTGCCGACTTCAAGACGGCCCAGAGTGGGTGTCATCGTTTTCGCTAATAAACTGCATCATAACTAAAGCTGTTTCCATATCCTTTCAGGCTACACCCGCGTAGGCGGCAATAAGAAGGGAGTCTTCACGCGTGCCCGACAGCCGAAAGCCTCGGCTCACCTGCTGCGCAAGCGATACTTTGCCCTTGCCCGGGAACTAGACGATTCCAGCTTCCCGGAAGATCTCTTTACCTACATCGCTGACATGGGCAAGGTAGAGAATACGTAGTAGCCGGACACTTGGCTACTGTAAATATATTTTAATGCGTGTGATCCTTGATCTGCCATCGTTGCATTTTTCATTCCGTTGTATTGAATTGTACAATCTAAAATTTATAGTTTTAGTGCATTGTACTTTTATAGGTACTGTTAAGCTAAACTAAATTAAAAATAAAGTGCGTTATGGTTTTTTTGTCTAATACACAAATGGCTTGCTGTCATAGTTTTTAAAAATAGGGATTGGAAATTTTGAGGGTATTGGTGTATTTTTTCTTCCATTTTTATTTAATTTAATCCTTAATCCTTTCCGTTCTGAACGTGAGCGAGTTCAAAGCTCGGATGATAATATGAATGTCGAGGAGATCGTACCCGACAAGGAGCTGCTAGTAGCGATTTGAAATATTTCTTCATTTTCATAATAAAATAAAATATTTAAACATTATCTATGTGTGTTAAAATACAATCCACAAGAATTTTGAAATTTTTATAATTCTATCTCAGCTTAGGTGAAATATATCGTGGGGTATTTGGGATAGGATGGATTTACAAGTTTTACAAGTAGTATTATACTGCTCTATATTACAAACCTCATTAGTAACTCAAGCAGTTCAACTATTTAAATAGAGGGGGCTTAAGTGGGCTAAGCTCGGTTTTTCATCATACGAGACGCTATATTGTTGTTGAGGAACTGAAATTGACGCAAAAACGTTCAAAGTCAAGTATTTAAAATGAACCAGTCAAGTAGAAAATAGGTTCATTAATTGGATAAAATTATGTGGGTAGGGCTGAAAGATCTAGATACCTAGTAATATTTGATGGAAGATCAAAAACGAGAAATTCGTCGTAATCGTAACCGGTTGACAACAATGCTGCTGTCACCACTAATTTTCATACCCTAGGGAAAAGGATATGATAGAGTTGAGAAAATGTTTGTCATCCCAGGCTCCGTAGGTTACAACATACTAATCATATGCATGAATATGTCTAAAACATATCAATTTGAGAACATTTCTTTATAAATACGTTTTAAAAACAGTTTGGAAAACAAGATCTTCATATCAAATTAACGAAATAGGGTATACAAAAACCTATACACGCGTCATGTCTTCAAATACCAGCAACATTTCGACTGTTCTTTTTGTTGAACTGTTCTGTTTAAACCTTATTCTAGCCAAAATACAATGACTAAAAACTAATATCAATTGAAACAAAAACAGTTTTTCCAGCTGGACAACCTATCATGCAAGGGCAAGCTTGGCCTTGGATGTGGCTTCTGTTCGGCCATCTCCTGGTCCTGGCTGTCACTGGCCACGGAGAAAACAACGAACACGATAAGACGGAGCTGCACCCAGTGTTTCTGCACGAAAATTGGACAGCGCCCATCGCCACCACGGGATTGCTGTATCCACGCGAATCGGAGACGCGGGAGGTGCGCAGCCTGGACGGAATGTGGCGCCTGCTTATGAGCCAACCGAATGATCCGCTCCAGGGGATTCGGGAGAAGTGGTACGAGAACAGTCTGCAGAAGACTGGTCAGGAGATTCTCCCCATGCCAGTTCCGGCCTCCTACAACGACATAACCACGGACAACAACCTGCGCGACCACGTCGGCACCGTCTGGTACGAACGAACTTTCTTCGTACCCCGCTACTGGATAGAAAATCGCCGAACCTGGTTGCGTTTCGGCAGTGTCCACTATGCGGCGGTCGTGTGGATCAACGGGAGAAATGCCATGCGCCACAGCATTGGGCATCTGCCATTTGAGGCGGAGATCACCAACCTCCTGAATTTTGGTGGCGAGAATCGGATCACGGTTATGTGCAACAACCGCCTGACCAACCGCACTGTTCCCCAGGGGCAGGTATCTACAGTGAAGACGGATAATGGCGAGACTCCTATCCAGAGCTACACCTTTGACTTCTTCAACTACGCCGGAATACACCGCTCCGTCCACCTTTACACTACACCCGTGGTCCACATTAGCGATATTGCCATCAGCACGCAACTATCCTCCGACCAAGTGGGACGCATTGACTACCGCATTTGGTTAGATGGCACCACGGAAGATTCTACGATGCAGCCTACGCATGTTCTCGTTCAGCTGCGGGATAGGGATGGAGTTGTAGCGGCCCAGCAGTTCAACCGCGCTGTCTACAATGGAACTCTCCTGGTGCCAGGCCCGAAACTCTGGTGGCCCTACCTTATGCATCCCGAGCCAGGATACCTCTACAGTCTGGAGTTCGAACTATTCATGTCCAGGAGCGACGGCGATGATGGGAAGGAGCTTCTAGACGCCTACAGACTGCCCGTTGGTATCCGCACCCTTAGCTGGACGAGTACGAGCCTGCTCCTGAATGAGAAACCTCTGTACCTCCGAGGATTTGGCCGTCACGAGGATTCTGATGTGAGTCCCATTATTACCCATGTCTATCCTTTCAATCTAATTTGCATTTTGCAGATTCGGGGCAAGGGTCTGGACAATGCACTCCTCGCACGGGACATTAACCTAATCAAGTGGGTAGGGGCCAACGCCTACCGAACCTCGCATTACCCCTACTCGGAAGAATCGATGCAGTTCGCGGACGAGCATGGGATCATGGTCATAGACGAATGCTCCGCCGTCAACATAGACCTTTTCGAGCCGGAACTGCTGAGCAATCACATGTCCGCGCTGGAACAGCTCATCCACAGGGACCGCAACCACGCTAGTGTCATCGCCTGGTCGGTGGCCAACGAACCGCGCTCCTTCAAGATGGGGGCCCTCGGCTACTTCCAGTAAGTGGCATCGCCTTTGTAGAGCAGGGTTAATCGGTATCTGTCGACCCAGGGCCCTGGTAAATTACACTAGGAGTATAGCCCACGGACGACCTCTAACGGCAGCTATAAATGCCAGTCCCGATCCGCCCAAGCAGTGCCACCTGGCTCCTTTCCTGGACATCGTCGGCTTCAATCGATACAACGCTTGGTACCAGAACTCGGGACGCACGGACATGATCGTCAATCTGCTGACAGAGGAGGCCCAGCGCTGGCACCAGAACTTCGGGAAGCCCGTGATCCTCTTCGAATACGGTGCCGACACCATGGAGGGCCTACACTCGGTAGGAAAATGACTCCAGAATTATTTTAATATGCTCTGATTGATCCCTTGCAGCTCCCAGCCTACATCTGGTCCGAGGACTATCAAGTGGCACTTTTCTCGCAGCACTTTAAGGCTTTTGACAAGCTGCGAAAGCAGAAGTGGTTCATCGGGGAGTTTGTGTGGAACTTTGCCGACTTCAAGACGGCCCAGAGTGGGTGCCATAGGAGCCTATTCTCGAGCATCTCAAGATCTCTTATGCTCTCCCTTTTCTCTTTCAGCCTACACCCGAGTGGGTGGTAATAAAAAGGGCGTCTTTACGCGTGCCCGACAGCCGAAGGAGGTTGCCCATATTCTGCGCTGGCGGTACTTTGCCCTCGCAAAGGAGTTGGACAGGGTACCCGTGCCTAAGCATCTAAATGTGTACATTTCCAGCCAGACCGGGCAGGCACACATTGAGCTATAGAGGTCATTATTTAGGGAACGAAGCTTTAGCTTGCCAAAACATTGGCCAAAGTGATTTTAAAACTATTTGCAATATAGATAGAAAATATCTAATTTAAGTATATCCCGACTGGGTCCACTTAATCTTTCCAGGTGAACGATTTTGCTCCCAAAATGTATGTATTCCTGCAACTACATAGATCTCGGATCCATGCTTTCATGGGATGTATCTTGTTTATAGCACACATTAGCCACAAATATACGGATGTACTAACATTACATAAAGATTTATTAGTTACGTAGACACGAAATCACTTGAAATTTTAAGAGCATAGTTCGTATTCGTTGCGCTCCGTTTGAGACATGGGCTCCACGACCTGCATGCACGCGTCAGCGAACTCGAGGAAGAGCGGCTCGTGCATGGCCGCTGTCATGGCCAAATTAACGTTGTGCGCCACGTCGATCTGTTTGAGCAAACCCCGTAGGTGGGGATTGTTGAGCAGCTGGCGTAGGGGCTCGCAGGTATCTGCGGAAAGGAAAATGTTAGCGGAAATGATAGTCGGATGCGTTGCGCGACTCACTTAGCTCCTGCAGCTTCTCTGGCGGCACAGTGTCATCGCTGGGGAAGGGGGCATGCAGTGTGGGTTCTTCCTCGACAATCTTCTGTGAGTCTTCTTTTTTCAAAGAAGCTGCTTGTTGAGCTGTCGTACATTCCATAGAGTCCATGTGAACCTTGTAGCACTTCACTGAACAGCTGCGGATACACAATTTGATCAAACTGAAGAGCTACAGCTAGATAGTTACTTACTAGGGAGCCATACACTTGTTGCATTTGTATTTCCTTGGGGCTTGCGCGCAAATTGCACATTCCATTCTGCAGCTTTGATTTTTTTTTCCTCAACAACAATATAGTATAGCCCACTTAAGCCCCCTAAATTTAAATAGTTCAACTACTTCAGGTAAATAGCGGAAAATATTAACGATTGTAAATTTTTCTTGTAGATCCATGCCATTTTCCCTCTGAACTTAAAAAAAAAAACACTATATTTTTTCCCTGAACTGCGCTAACATTATTACATTTTCATTACTTTCGGTGGAAAATTGAAGTACCCCCTTGGCTTATAATAGGTTAATCGTCCTCCGTCAAGAACTGGAAACCATATTGCTCAATTTTGATCTTCCGTCGAATATTACTAGCTATATAGAACATTTAGCCATGCCCACATACATTTATCCGATTAATGAATCAATTTTTTATTAAACTGGCTTATTCTTAATACTTGCTTTTAATGGATTTTGCCTGAAAAAAGGTTTTAGCGAAAAAGGTAAAACTAAATAAAACGTAATAACGTAATAAAATGTAAGAGAAAAATCGTTCCTATTACTACATTTTTATATTCCGTTGAATAATGCTGACTAACTAAAATCTTTAGCTTTGTCCATATAATTTTAGGCCATTGATGAATAAATTCTCTACAAGATTGGATATTTTAAAGTACTCCTTTTTTTGTATTTTGACTACATCAAGGTTTAAACAAAACAGGTAAACAAAAAAACAGTGGCAACGTAAGTGAGTATGAAATATCACGTCAACCGGAGCTTGGGAACAGGTATACCCTATTTCGTTAATATTATATGAAGAAACTTTTTTCAAAGCTGTTTTAAAACGTAATTAATAAAGAAATTATCTCAAATTGATATGTTTTAGACATATTCATGCATATGGTTAGGGTCTTGTAAATATATCTCGATCCCGATTCCCATTCTCGGTTTCTGTAAGAAGACCACTACCTTCCAAATTTCGTTGAAATACCTTTAAAACAGAGACTGACTAGTTTTGGCCTTTATTGGTGCATTGGATGACAAACATTTTCTCAATTCTAGATCATCCATTTCCCCAGGGTATGCAAAATGTTGCTCAATCCGCGCCATGTTGGGGAACAATGCTGCTCGATTTCACGGCACATGAGTCTGGCCCATACAAATTGAATGTTGCCAGCAACATAAGACGTAAGAAAACGTAAGTGAGTATGGAGTGTAAGGACATTGTTGAGCGGAAAAATCCCATCAGAAAAAATCCCAAAAAAGTCCCACCAAACTTGAGCGCCAAATAGAAATTGTTTGAATGTGAATGCGCGTCAAATATTTAGATGCAATCCATTGGAATAAATGATGCACGGAAGCACGATTTGAAATAGCGAAAATTCAAAAAAGGTATTCGAGGCGGCTCCCACATTGTCGTTTGTGCTAACATTATTAAATTTTTATATATTTCTGCAGCTTACTTGTTCCGCAATTGAGATGGCAGTGCTTCGATATATCGCAACAGTTGATCGCTGGTGGTGGCAGTAGATACATTGCATTTCTAAATGATGCCCTAGATGTCGCTATACCAACTTCAGTTAGCGCCATTTTGGTTTTGGGCGGCGTTTTTTCGGCGGTAGAGTAGGAAAAAGTTGAACGCGAAGCGCATCGCGAAAAACAGTAAAATACGGAGAATATCGGCAGGTCGCATTGAAATTTTGTGTTTAAATTAAATGAACAGACTAGTTAACGTGTGTGTATGTTTCTGAATCGCTTAAAACTAATATGTTTGACATTAAAATTTGGATTTTAAGTTCTACGCACACTATGGCGCCAGTGGGGCTGCACATGTAGTTAACGTGTAGTCATTGGATGTGTTCTACGTACGTGTGTAAAAATTGTCAAGCTTCGAAAATTTTAGGAAAACTCAAACGAATTAGATAAAAAAAGGCGTTTCTTCCTGTCTTCTGGGACTATGTGGCATGTTTGCTTTAGTCAGTCTCATTTATGGCCAATCCAAGGCACGTCATCTTCCGTGCCGTTCCTGAGCAAACAAACGAGTGGGGTATGCCAAAGGGCCATGAAATGCTGGGAATGGCCGGGGTTCCTCAATCATCAAAGCAATGCGCAGTTTCGGGCCACCTGGCGAATTAACGGAGGAATCGAGTGTTGGGTGCGGGGGGGCCAGGAACAGCGGCAGCGCGAAGGGAACAATCAAATGGCGGTCGGCGTGTCCACAAATTGTAAACACATCCTGCACACGGAACGGAACGGTCCGAGCCCGATCCCCAGCACGAGCTTCAGCTCCAGCTCTTGGTCAACCACCACTGGAGCAACTACAGTTTGGGGCAACAACAAAAAGCCAAACGAAACTTCTGGTGGCAATAAATGACTTCAATGGCTGACTGACCGGATGGCGGAGTAGGAACGGGTGGCACGGTAGGGGAAGATGGTACTCGTTTCGCCATATTTTTTTGGGACTTGTAGCAGGAGGCACAACAACGTGCAACTTGTTTTGCTTTGTTCGCTGCCAATTGGATTGCACAAAGAAAAAGGCAGTAAAAAGGCTGAAAAGAAAACAGAGCTGCAAAGAGGATGCCAGCAAACATGGGCGGGATGTGGATAGGGAGGGTGAGGGTGTGGGGCCAAGGGTAACATGATGTGGCGCCTCTGCCGCTTCCGCCGTTCGTGCAACACAAGCGCGATAATTGCCAGCGTTATCCGTTCGGCCTGCCAGTCAATAGGCGCAGTAGCGGCTGCCGCCAGAGGAAGAGCCTTCGTGTGACTCGCCTACTTTTGATTTACAACATTCGTGCAACATCAGCAGCAACAGCAGCACAGGCAGCGGCACAGCCAGCGGCAGAGGCAGCGTTGGGGCAGCGTTGGGGCAGCGGCAACGACAGCAAATTCAGTGTATCGCAAAATAGAATGGGGCAACCAATGCAAACAGCAAGAAGAAGGGGGGGGGGGCAGGGCATTGGAGGAGCAGGACATGGCAACTTCGTTCGCTCCGTGCAGGTGTCGTTTGTTAGGAGTTTTCAGCGTTTCCCATTCAACCCGTTTATCCCCCTTTCATCCCGCCAGCAAAAAGCCAAAAGCGATATTAATAGATAGCGGCACTTTTCGCTTCGCTTTTATCGCCCGAAACGACAAAGGAAAACTCAGCTCCACCTGCACCTGGAGCTTGACTCCTGCGGGTTAGATCGAGGTGGGGCATGGGACTGGCAATTGGGCATATTGACAGATCATGCAATCATAATGGCAGCATATACCTACATATAATGAATATTAAATTACATGCTACAACAGAACTGCCATTAAATGTGCGCCAAGGAGAGAGGCAAGGCGATCCTTGTACGCTGGTACGCCACCTATTGGCGCTGGCTGGCATGCGAAAACGACATATGTCAGCTGGTTCAATGGAAGGGTGTACTGAATTAGTGGGTCATCAAATGGATTAAAATTCCGTTTGGGTTCATCCTAGTTCGCTGCTTCTTAGCTCGGGGAGCACTTGCGGCAGGGAAGGGGAAGGGGCAGGGACAGACAACGGCTTGTAATTTAATGCAATCACGTGGCACATTCGAGGCCCATTTCACAGAGCCACGTCGCAACAGAGCTCCGAAGGAACAGAGAAAAGGCGCCAAAAATATGAATATATATATGTGTATGAATGGATAGCGACTAAATAATTTGGAAATGATTTACAATATTGCCAGGAAGAGACTCCAGACCCCAAAGGTTAATAAATCTAGCTCCATGACGAGAAGATGGAGTCTATTCGAGTGGGGTGGAGTTCGGTTTCTCGCCCCGAAAAATGTTGCAAAAATTACAGGCTGCAGCTTCGAATGATGCATGACTGGCAGGCAGACTCTCGATGGAACGGAAGATGGGCCATGGGCCCTGGAATTGTCCTATAAAAGTGCGACCCCGTGGTGCTAATTCAGTTTTGTATTGTCAGCGGGCCTAATCTAGCGGGAAATGGCCAGCCGATGGGGGCAGAAGGCAGGGGGCAGAAGGCAGCTGACGCGATAATTGCAGTGCCTGCCATTTCAATTTACCCCCCATTCTACATTCTACATTCCCCGGGCTTTCACTTTGATGGATGACGGCGGTCTGACGCAGTCCGACGCACTTGTCAAACATTTCGCGCCTTGGCATTTGTCTTTCTCTTCACGTTCTGCTGTTGATAGTTGATAGTGCCTCCAGTGCCCCAGCGGGGTAGCACAGCTTTAGTGCAGAGTCTGTCAGGATTAGCCTTCTGGTAGCCACCGTTAGGGTATCTCCTAATCGCTGCCCCGTGGATGGCTGCTCCTTTTGCTACGCTTTTTTCTCTTTACGGCTATCCTTGTGCCTTAATTAAAAAAGCTGCATGCCGCTTTAGAAAGAGTCTCCCCAGAGGAGGCCGTGCAGTTGGGGGGTATTTATGACTTGGCACGCAACAGAGGCAGGAGCTATGGCAGGGGCAGGGACATGAGCATGATTTACAGCTTATTGAGAGACGCCGCAGGCGGCGAGACAAAGGCAACGCCAAGAATTAGCCGCAATGCCCCATCAATCATGGCCTGCCTGCCTGTCCATACCTTGGCGTAATCCTTTTGCTGCAAGTACTCAGGGCTCAGAGTACTCATCTGCCCCCCAATCTGCCAGCGAATCTCCTTCACCTCCACCTCTCTGAAGCCCTGCATCCTGCCCTTCCTCTTCGCCGACCGGACCGACTGGCTCGATTGGCTCGAATGGCTTTATGGCCGCATTATGCTTAATAAAGCAGTCAGTGAGTGCTTTTGCCACAGTTACTCGCTTTTTATACCCGATACTCAAAATGAGTATTGGGGTATATTAGATTTGTGGTAAAAGTGGATGTGTGTAACGTCCAGAAGGAATCGTTTCCGACCCCATAAAGTATATATATTCTTGATCAGCATCAATAGCCGAGTCGATTGAGCCCTGTCTGTCTGTCCGTCTGTCCGTCCGTCCGTCCGTCCGTCCGTCCGTCCGTCCCCTTCAGCGTCTAGTGCTCAAAGACTATAAGAGCTAGAGCAACGATGTTTTGGATCCAGACTTCTGTGATATGTCACTGCTACAAAAATATTTCAAAACTTCGCCCCGCCCACTTCCGCCCCCACAAAGGACGAAAATCTGTGGCATCTACATTTTTAAAGAAAGTATAAAACTAAAAACGCAGAATCGTAGAAGATGACTATATCTTCTAGAGTACAAAATCTGAACCAGATCCGTCCGTCCCCTTCAGCGCCTAGTGCTCAAAGACTATAAGAGCTATAGCAACGATGTTTTGGATCCAGACTTCTGTGATATGTCACTTCTACAAAAATATTTCAAAACTTCGCCCCGCCCACTTCCGCCCCCACAAAGGACGAAAATCTGTGGCATCTACATTTTTAAAGATAGTATAAAACTAAAAACGCAGAATCGTAGAAGATGACTATATCTTCTAGAGTACAAAATCTGAACCAGATCGTATAATTATTATAGCCAGAATCAAGAGAACAATTTCATTCTATCTCGCTCTGTCTCTCTCTAACACACAGGTTTCATGGTCGGTTTTGCCAATTGCAAAATATGAGTTCAAGGATCTCAGAACCTATAAGAGCCAGAGCAACCAAATTTGGTATCCACACTCCTGTGATAACGGACCTTGACCGTTTTGTGTCCAAATTTCGCCACACCCCCTTCCGCCCCCGCAAAGGACGAAAATCTGGGGCATCCACAAATCTCAGAGACTATTAAGGCTAGAGTAACCAAATTTGGTATCCGCACTTCTGTTAGATCTCACTATAAAACGTATATCTCAGAATTTCGCCCCACCCCTTTCCGCCCCCACAAAAGACGAAAATCTGTTGCATCCACAATATTGCACATTCGAGAAAACTAAAAACGCAGAATCATAGATAATGACCATATCTATCAGATTGCTGAATCTGGATCAGATCGGATCAATTTTGTAGCCAAAAGGAACAAATCAATTTGCAGTGGCTACGCAGCCCCCGACGTCACGCTCAGACTGATTTTCTGTCTCTCTCGCACGCACTCTTTGTCGTGTCGTTCAATATTAGCGGCGTCTGCCGGAGAGAGCCATACTGACTTAGTATCGGGTATAACTGTAGAGTTGCGGTGTCCGCAGCAACTCACAACGTTCCACCTCGTTATTTCTATGCATCTGGCGGAGGGTTTTATCTGCGAGTCATAATGGGCGCCGGCGACGCTTTAACAGCCCCGCTCACGATTCGAGATTTCGGATTTTTGGATCCCCCCCCACCTCTCACTCTACAGCGCTGCGTGATTTATGTGATTACTTCAATGCGGCGGGGTTGCGCAAAACCTCGAAAAAAAATTAAGCCGTTTGGCCGGGCAAGGAAGATGGGGTATCGGAAACTGGAGTGGGAATCCCTGGATCCTCCCCCTTACCCCATATTCATTGACTGCACACATTCTGCGATACAGGAGGAAGCTGAAATAAATATACATAAAATTATTGCTGCAGTCTAAATTGCAATTAATACTTGCCAGACACTTGACATGCCCCAAAAAGTAGGCTGCAGCAGCACTCTTGCAGCAGCACTTTCGCCGCTGACCGCTAATGCCACACAAATGATATTCAATTTATATTTAAAAACAGAGAGAGAACTGTTCCATTATGAACACAGAACTCCCCTCCACAGGCCATATTTGTACACGCTGTTCTACAGATACATATATAGTACTATTTGGTGTTTGTTTTTTCGTACCCTGCTTCTCTTTTTTTTGCCGCAGTGGCACAAAATAATTTTCCCGATTGGGCATAAGTTCTGCGACTGACCTACCCCTGCCCCTGTCCCATCCCCTTTGTGTGTAAATTGAAACACTCACAGATCCTGTTGGTTGTCCTCGGCATTTATGCAGTCAACTGTCCACAACCCCACGGACGGAGAGGAGATTTCACTCATTCATGAATGCATTTACAAAGCACGGGCCTCGCCTTCGTAGCCTGCAACGGGAGTTCTTCTGGGCGGCAGGAGGCAAGAGGCAGGAGCAGCAGAAGGGGCATGGCAATTTAACAGCATTTACTGTAACACGTGTAATTATTTCATGAGATTTATCTGCAGCAACAGCAGGAGCAGCAGCAGGAGCAGAGGCAGAAGAGCTCTCTTGCCACAAGCTGCCGTTGCTGTTGCACTTTGGTAAATGCGACAAAATTTCCAATTGGAAGGCGGCACCGAACAACCGCAGCGCAAACAAAGAGTGAGCGGAGGAGGGGGGTGGCATGCCACAAGTGACCGCAGGCCACTGCTGCGAGTAGCATAAGCCAGGACCATCTTATGAGGCCAGTGCGCCCTTACTGCTGTGATAAGCTGCCATGTTGCAGCCATGTGCCCAACGTATGCTTGTCTGTCACTCCGGGCCCCACTCTGCCACTAGCCCCTCCCAGCATCCCATCGCCAGTTAACGCGCTTACTCGTGCATCAACTTCCAAGAGGCACACGCATCGCCATCTGTTGTGTTAAAATGATTGGATGCACGTCATATCTACAGTGCAGTCCTCCAGTTCGAGGACCAGGACCAGGACCAGGACCAGCACTAGCCTCAGCCTCAACTCCTGGCCTGTCCTGTTCTCTGTCGTGTCCGTTGCCAGCCCGTAATTCTTTTACGGCGCCTGCGATAGGCTCAATTGTTGTTGCTGTTGCAGGTTCTGCTGCTGCTGCGTGTGTCGTGTTGTCGTTGTCGTTGTCGTTGCCGTGGCAGTCCCAGGTACTTTATGGCCTTGTCGTGGTTGAGCTGAGCTCTGCGCGTGCCTCCGTTGCATATTTAATATGCAAAGCCATGAGGGCCACAGCCACAGTCCCACGGAGCCACATAGCCACAGATGGATGCACTGCCAAATGGCGGAAGATGGTGCAGCAAAAAAAAAAAAAACTCCAAAAGCAGGAACAGGAGCAACCGATGCGATGCTGTGGGCATTGTGTTATCAGTTTTCCGTAGTTTTTGTGGGTTTTATTTCCCTGTTTCTGGGCTATCCTGCAAAATGATAGGCTATATTCCCACCTGCTGTTGTGGCTGCTTCAGCGGCTCCTGCTGCTGCTGCTGTTTGATGGCTGATGGATCCTGCTGCATGGCCTCCTTGGGGACTGCTGCGTTGACAAAAGCCACACTGAGAGAATCAATGTCGCATGGTTCCATTCCTAGGTCTCGTATGCCCTGCCCTTTCCAATCCTCTCTTCGCTCAGTGTAAACCCTATCTGCCCCTATCCGTGCCCATCATGCGTTGTCATGCAAAATCTACACTCACCTCTAAGTTAGCCAACCAGTCCAGCCACCTGCCCTCTGCATCCCCCTCCGCAGTCCCACAATCTGCCGAGCAGCATGTCACCAAAAAGGCACAAGATACGAGTACCAGTGCCCACCCATTGCCCGTCTCTACGCTCTACGCTGGGCACTGCTATGCCCGTGAGGATTTTCAATTTTACTGCATCATAAATTAAATTACCTCTTTCGATGCGATGTGCGAGAGCTGGGCCCATATTTTGCCCAGGACCATGAATAGGAGCAGGACCAACCTGTCTCCGTGGCTCCATTTTATTACCGCAAAAGAAACGCAACAAGAAAATGGTCAGAAGGGGGCTGGGGCTGGGGCTGGGCGACCTTTGACTTTGCCAAAATGCCAAAGGTATGCGCAAAAATGCACAACACACTCAAACAGAACAGTCAGAGAGGAAAGGAGACGGAGACATGCAGTGGCACGGCGGGGCAGTCAAGGGCAGGATGGGGCAACCAATTCCCAAACTGCACCAAAAATGTACAACAACAGCCGCAGACAACGTCGTCGACGACGACTGCGACGATGACTGCGATGGGCACTAAAAATGCAACATTACGTATACGCAGTGGTGCACCACCAAAAGAGGAGAGGACAGAACCAAAAAAAAAAGAAGGTACACCACGAAAGCACTGAAGCACCGCCAGCAACAACAGAGGTACATGGATTCTAATGAAATCAGCAATAGTAATGTAGCTGTGGCAAAAAATCCAAATGGGGAAGTCCTCGACGTCCCCCTCGTCCTGCCCCTGTGACGTCCTCCCACTGTGCGCATTGCAAACCCCCCTTTGGGACTAGCCGTACATTTCTGGCCAGTCCTAAAAATATCACCCCCCATGTGGCATTTTCTTTCTCTCGCGCTGACAGTGCGTCCTTTTGAAATCTCTTACACAGGAGTCCATTAAATTTTGCAGCTTTGATTTTGGCGAGTGGCAGCTGAAAAACAAAAAGTCCAAAAAACTAAAAAACCGAAAACTGAGTCGAAAAAAAGGCCGCTGGTAAATTATGTAATTTGGCTAAGAGGCAAACACAGACGGACCCAGTTCTGTAGCCCCTCCATCCCAATTTGGCGCGCATCCATAACGGCCCTGGTGGGAGCTGTAGTGGGTGGTGGCAACCTCATCAGGTTCAGCACTCCGCAGACGCAGAAGCACACGCCGGCGGCATGCTGATGAACCAAGGAAGACATCGACATCGATTGTACACGACTCTAATGTGGCCATAATTAAAATTACCTCGTTTACCTGTCACGTATGTGGATCTGCCACTCTCTGAGAGTTTTCGGCCTCTTTGTTGACGTATTTTTTTTGGTTTATTACCTTGCATTGCGGATGTGCTCGCCGTCTGCGCCGTCTGCCGAATCGTAATGTGCGTGTGTTTGTGTCGCCACAGGGAAGGCATGCCACAACCTATGTATGTACCTCTAATGGTGCCCAGGTTTGTTCATCGTTTGTCGCCTGCGTGCGAGCCAATGAGCAATGCTTTATGTCTTCCGGTCTGTGTCTCGGGCCTTTGGCTCTTATTTTATTGCTATCGTTTCGTCCTTTTGTTTGATGAAATATGATTGTGTTTGTTCCGCAAAGTGCCCCCAAAAATAACTGCAGTGTCCTCCGCTGGGAGGGGATAGGACAGGTTGGCTTCAAGTTTGGCCATTCCGCAGCAACTCGGAGTGCAAGGGATATACTGTGAGCACTTTTAATTGCCTGATCTCTGCTCATTCCAGTTTATACATATATTTTTTGAAGTATTTTGATTATTTCCATGCGTATGACAGGAATCTGGTTGGATCTGAATATATCCTATAGCAGCTAACCCATAAATCCAACTTTTTACCCTTCAAATGATATATTTAGCAAGCAAAAAATGTTACAAAACTTTAGGGACACTCCAGAGGTAACTGGATGTTAAAGTGTCAGCCAAGTATTTAGCTAGCCTTGGCCATGTGGTGGCTGTGCTCCTCCTCGACCCTACATCTTTCCAAATCTCATGGCGTTTACTTATTGCTGGGATTAGGAGGTATCCTCTGGAGGCATCCAAGGTGCGAGTGCCTTTTTCCTGTGCTTCTGATGCGGCTGCAGCGGGACATAACTCAAACCTAAATCGCCTTCCATGCCCTGCACGTGCAGCAGTCGCCGCTTGAGCCTGCCAACAGCTCCATAGCTCCACAGCTGTGGTTGATCGAAAAGGAGGGGGCCAGCGGGGAGTGGTGTGGACCTGCTGCTGCATCGCCTGCTCGTGCTACTGCTCCTCCTGTGCTGCTGTTGCAGCGAGCTACTCGTATTTGCAACAGAATGGAATGGAATATGGGTCAAAGTGCAGTTGAATGTCCTGAAACATCCGCAATGCTGTAGTTTGACTTTTTCCACACACACATGCATACTGTGGCACTGGTTTGCGTGTGTGTGTGTGTTGTTGGTTTGCATGGGAATTGCATTCAGGAAAATTTTACGATTTACGCTACGTTCCGGCCATTCAGATGTATGTGTGTGTGCGAGGGCTCTTACGTTACTTATTCGCAGTGGTGTCCTCTCGCTCCCGGGTCCTCTCCGGTTTTTATATGCCTGGGATTTTGCGATTTGGGGCTTGCAAAAGTTGTGTCGCCTGTCAGCCATTGGGTCTGAGCCGATCTGTCTGGATCGACCGATGGTGGTTTATGCATTTATTTAGCAAAGGGGTAATCTGCTCTTCCGCAGAAGGAGGAGGTCCTGGGGCGTGCCAAGTCAAACTCTGGTCAGGTCTGGCCTTCAATTAGTGTTTAAACTTTAAATACAAACAATTTGTACAACGAAATGGCCAGCGACATGTGCAGCAGCACGGCTCACGGCCTGCACGGCTGCACTTGGCCTTTGATCAAATCCAAACTAAAAATTAGCCGGACGGGCCGGAGTCGGCTTCTAGGCGGGGACCACAGGAAGCAGTCCCAGGCAGCTCTCTGACTATTTTTGCCCATGTTCCGGGCCAGCCGATACATATTTTTGCTGTTTGGCTAATTTAAAAGTTTCACGGGTAATTTTAAAGATTTGTGTGCTGCAATCCATTAGCCAGAGAAAGGACGAAGGACGCCGAACAGTACTTGACATGCTGTTGGCCGCAATGAAATGCGCAATAAATAAAACGTTAAATGAATAGTCCCGCGCCCTGGTCCGTGCTCCATCCCAAATAAACAAGCGCATAAATTTTGCTAACCAGAAGGAGCAGCTATCCTTTGAGCCGTGTGTCGCCTGTAATTTTCCACTCTCTCTTGAGGAAGAAAAAGGATGCCTCTTGGCGAATGAAAGGGATGTCCCAGAATAGATCGTTTGTGCAAAAGGAAGGCAATTCCAATTCCAATTGATATGTTCAGGAAGCGGCTTTGATCACACATGCACGGGTTGATTGACCGGAAAGGCATTGGGTATTGAGGCATCTCTTACTCCGCTCCTGCTACTGCAGCAAGGATGCAGGACACTGAGTCAGAGCACCTTGCCTGAGCCCCAGAGATCACAAAACCTTCATCCAAAAAGCATAGCATCCGCTTGAAGCAAAGAAGGAAGCAAAAATGCGCATCTTAGCTTTTCGTGCCGTTCCTCCATCCTCCATTCTGCCCCGCCTTTTCTCTTTCTCTTCTCTAATGAACGTGCCGCATTTGTCACAGCAGCAGGTCGTGTGGGTGGATGTGGGGATGGATGTGGAGGTGTCTGTGGGTATTAGTGTCGGTCAGCTGGGTCTTGGCCATATGCAGCAGATTAAAAGTCGATTTGACAAGCTGTTGAGTGCCCGGCGGAGGCGGGCAAAGGATGCCCGAATAAGTGGAAGAGAAGTGGCTTGCCGCATGTGCGTGCGTGTGTGTGTGCAGGAGTGTGTGAGTTTTCTGGCAAGATTTATGTGGCCAAGGGCCGGGAGCAGGCTAGCAATTAAAAAGCAGTTAATGGGAATGCAATTTCAGGTCTTTGTCTCTGTCAAAGTTTTGTCGCTGCGCCAAAAATTACGCATACGCCATGTGACAACTGTCAACAACGTTGTCGCTTGGCGGGGCATAAAAAATGATGCAGGTGAGTCCGGAGGTGCGGGGGCATGGACAAGAGCAGGTCGAAAGCCGCTTAAGGCAGTTACTTTTTGCACCTTTCTGGCGGCTTATGGCAGGGTGGGGGTCGAGGAAGCCAAGCCACTGCCAAAACCGGGGCTCACTTGCCTGTCATCTTGGCTCTTTGCTTGGTACGCAGCCATCCAGCAGGAGGGCGGAGGGGTAACGTGGCAAGGGATGGCACGAGGCACAGTGACAGCAGCGGCAGTGGCAGCAGTAGCAGCGGTGTGGCTGCACTTTAAGCCTTCGCTGAGTAATTGCGCGCAAAAAATGCGCAAATTGAGCGCAAGACCCAGAAAGACCCCAAAAGCCGTGCTTCGCTTTTCCACCATTTTCCACTACACTTCCACTGTACACCCTTCCCTCCCTTTTCCATTGCCCCGACCTGCAGCAGTTCTCTTTTCGGTAAGGAAAAACTTAGTTTTCGACTGTGTTTACTCTACGAGTTGCGTTTTGCGTGAGAAAAGTTTTACTTACGACTTGCATAAATGCAGTCATTGCCATTCTGGCGCATCCCGCTTTCCACTTCCAGTCGTGCCCCGCCAGCCACCACTGCACTGACTCTGACTGCAGTCGCAGTGCCCCAGAGATTGGCATGTAAAATATGCTAAAAGCATGCCACTTCCCAGTGGCAGTCGCAGGGCAAGGCGTCGCTTAGTCGCGTTGTCAGATTTGTCAAACGTTCTCTGTCTCTCTCTCTCACTGCATTGAACCATCAGCGAGGGGGATGTGGTGGGGTGAGCTACGATGGAGAGCATCTGGAATGCGTCGAATGCCAAATGCCTCATTGAAAATTTAACAATTGCATAGCTGCTGGGCGCTGGAGAATTATTTCAGATATTTCTGCAGATTTTATCCCGGTTCCCGGTCGGTGTTTCTCTTTGAGATTCACATGATTCGTAGTAACCAGGCAGTATAACCGGTATTATCCCCTGATGAAGTGGAGGAACTTTATCCCCCATATCATTATTACTTCCGCTTCCACTTTGCAGAACTTACACTATCAAAAGACAGTTTATAAGAGGATGGTTGGGCTTCAGCCATAAATTTCTTTCCTCATTGCGTACATTTCTGCGCCAAATCTAATTTGCCAATAAATTCCTTTGCTCGTCTTCCCAGAACTGCCGGAGGGAGGGTTGAAAATATATATATATTACAGGCAAAGTATCCAAAACTTTAAGGCAGATAACGCCTAAGCGGACAGCAGAGAAGGGTAGGATGATGGCAGGGAGGGCAGGAGAGGGCAGGACAGGGCAGGGGAGAAACTTTAAAACTAAACAAACTATTTATAAATTGCGCTAAACTCGAGACCAACTTAAACTTGCCACAATCGTGGTGGAAGCAACTGAAGTGGCGCGCGCCTGGAAATGAAGAGAGGATGGGGCTGGACAGCGCCGCGTAGGAAGATGCAGTGGCACCGAAACGCGGTCCAAGCCAAGTTGTTGCGGGCTGCGGCAATTCGTTTAAGCCGCTTTTGCAGCGCCCAATAATTTATGGGCCATGTCTGTCTTGCCAGAACTTCCTTAAAGTATGCAGCGTTGCCCTTCCCCCTTCCCTCTATCACTCCCCTCCTCTGGTAAATGCGTTTGGCAGACGCCTTGGCATCGATGACGCCCCGAAAAAAAACTTGGCGCTAAATTGCGGCCGAGGCGCGTGTTCCAAAAAAACTTAAGTGGCTTATGTGATGTGGTCGAGGGGTGGAGTGGGGCGCACAAACAAAAACAGTTCTTGGTAACATAAAGAATGAACCGAGACCGGGGCTAGGGCCTGAAGGACGAAACCTGAATACCCTTGACCAAGTAACGGGGCAAACGGCAAACAGTAGAAAGGAGGCGGCAGCGGCCGCGCAAGCGGATATGCGGAAAAACTTCGATGATGTGTGCCGCAAACTGGTTGCCTTTCCAATTTGGTTTAGTATTTAGAATTTTGTGGGCTTATGCCACGAGAAGGGACACGACAGTCCTCTGTACAGGATGAGTGGAGGGCTCCCTGTGGAGGAGGGCTGCCCCTCGAGAGGGTATAGATGAGCATGAAAAATAATCATGGGCACCACACTTGCAGCGTCAGTAAGTCTGCGGCCAAGTCTTTGGCCGCAGCTTCGTCGGGGAGCCTGAGAAAGGGAAGAGAACGCCGGAGAGCATCGGCATGAAGCTCACGCCAAGTGTCAATCAATCAAAGGCGGCAGCCGAGATCGATGCAGGCTCTGGCTTTGGCTCCACGTCGCCCGTCCCCCGTCGCCTGTCGACGGGTTCATAACATCAATTTCCATAAAAAACCGCTTTGGCAAATTGGGCGACAGATCGAAGGCAATGAATATTATACTCTCTATACGCTCTAGAGCAGATATATCCTGTAACCTGTGGCATCCTCGTTGGTCAGAACAACTCCGTTGGCATTCCACAGTCCGTGGATGGACAATCCATCCATAAATTTCTATAAAAAGCTGGGTCTGTGACTGGGTCTGGCTTTGGTTGTGGCTCATTTGTTAGGCTCTGAATCGGAGTATGCCAGGAAGCACGTTCAAGTGTGATAATTAGCTGCAAGCTGTGCCACATCAGTGTTCTCTGTTCCGTTCCGTTCTGTGCCTTGTGCCCTCCCATTGTTGCTGCAACATCCCATGTCCAGAGGTTGTCGTTGTTGTTGTTAATATGAGGAGGCTTCATTAGCTGGCCACAGCATCGGCATCAGCATCGGGGAGAATCATGGGAATAGCTTTAGCCTTTAGGCCAGTAACCCACACAACCCCTCTCTGGCCCCGGACTGGCCCTGGGTCCCTCCTGTGCATAGTTAATTGGCCAGGCATTGTAATTACTTAAGCATTAACCACGAAAGCAACACTTGAGCGGCGTTGGCGCCATGCAAACACCAACCCAAACAACGACAGGAGCTGGAGCAGAAACAGGAACAGGCATGGCAAGGGGAATGGATGGCCTGTCGTCTTCTCACTTCCAGGTTGAGGCTGCTCTGGATTGGACTATCCTGGCTCCTGGCTTAATTAGGTTTTTGGGCAGCGGGAATTTGTCGTCATGGTTGTCGCTGGCTCAGAGTTTCGTGTATGATCCTTGGGACCAAAAGCAGAAGCATACATCCTGCCTCCCTTCCTCGGATCCCTTCCAGCTAAAAATTTATGATCGAAAACGCGTCCTGGCTTCGGTTTTAGCTTCATCCTCAGCCTCATCCTGGACCCAAGTCTCGCAATAAAACCAATTGATTAATGCTGCTCGTTGTTGGCTTCCTATGTCTCGCCTCAGACAGAGTCCGTCGATTGTCTCTGGTTTCTGATTTAATCGACATCCGATGGAATGCTCGCAACTTCATCGATTTTTAACACACCATTTTTAGAGGCAGCATTCGTTGTGGCAGTTATTCCTCCCTCATCCTTCGTTCTGCTGAGCTTTCGCTCCTTTTAGGAAACTTTTAATTAAGTCAATTTTTCGATTCGAGCAAGTTTTCACAGCTATTTCCAATTGCGATTGACTTTTGTTCTGGCTGCTGATTGATTTCAGGGCCCAGCCAGTCCTCTCTTTCGCATAAGCAAACAGTAAGTGGCAAGTCAAGTGTGGAACAGTTAACGAATGCACACATATCCAACTAAGAGATGATCCTTCACACAGATATATCCACAGTCAGTCAAGGCAGGCAGTCGGTGATTCCCTTGCAATCGCACACTTAAAACGCCAGCAGTTATAATTGTTACTCAGGTGACAGATTGCTGAGTGGCAGCCAGCAATGGCAGGAGGAGCACGGCAGCATGGGAGCCAATAGCACGAAGGATGAACGACCATCCTTGAGGACCCAAGGACCAAAGGGAAAACCAAAACAAGCCAACCCGAGCCGAGTCAAGCCTGCCCTGCCTTGCGCTGCCGTGGCCTCGCCTGGAAATCTCTGTCTCCTCGGAGACGAGGCGGTGGCGGTGGCATCAACGTAACGTCAGACAAATTATCACGTTACACTCGAGTGCGTGAAGCGGGCAACTATCATCCTCTCTTCTCTGCCTCTCATTTCACTTGCCCCTCCTCCTGCCGTGGCTGCTGTCTTGCAAGTTGTCGGCTTGCGTCGTGTTCGCGGCAATTGCAACGGCAGTTGGATCTGAATCGGAGTCTGAGGCTGAGGCGGAAGCAGTAGCTGCAGCCAAAGCCGGAGCTGCAACTATAAATGCATTGCAGTATGGCAAAAGTCAATTTCGTGCACTCCCTACCTCTCTGCTTGTCTCTCCCTCTCGGTTCATGTCTGTGAGGCGAGGCAATATGCAAAATGTGCCTCAGTATGAGGGTCGTCGCAGGAATGATAACCCTGCTGATGCCCCATGTCCGTGCTTGTGCTCCGGCTCCTGCGTGCGGCAGGTCGCTCCGAGCTTTGTGTACCCTCCTTTTGCTGCTGACACTCGGCTTCTCGCTTCTCTTGTCTACTTTATTATCTGCTTAAACATTGAGATTGACCCCCTTCGTACCTTCTGCCTGCCTTCTCCCTGGCTTCAGTTGCCGTTGATTGACACACCGAAGGCCCATCGTCCTTAATTGCATTCTGCCCCATGATAACATAATTTAAAGGGAAAGCGGATACGGCAACGAGCCGCCAGGTGCTCCGGTGCTCCGATTGCCCGGCTTGATTTACGGCTCTGCTCTTCGGGAGCGAGGCTCTTCCAAGTGGCCCACTCTGCGTATGAGTAATGTCATCTTTTTTTCTCCTTCGTTTTTTTTTTGATTTGTTTACAATAAAAAACATAAAAAGAAAAGTAGCATAAGCGCATTCCCCAAAATTTTCGTGCTTTTTCTGCTGCTGGCTGCTAACTGCTTTAATGGCGGGGAAAACTGACTAAAACTGCAATTGCTAAAACGATTTTCGCGCCAATTTCATTTGATAGCTGCCCCGCTCTCAACCTCCCGCTCTCCCACCGCTAAGCGCCCGCTGGCACCAATCACGGCTTGCCACCATCAATTAGGTGTCAGAGTTGCAACAGCAACGACAACAGCTACGGCAACAGCAGTAGGTGGGAGTGGCACCAACAAATAAAAAGTTATAATAAAAGTTGACAACATTTTTTGGTGCCATGCAGCAGAGCAGCAGCAGCGGCGGCAGCGAAAAAAAACTTTTGTCGATTTTTATATTTGTGGAAAAATTTTTAATTTGCCCATGCTCCTGCCTGCCTGCTCCTCTGTCCCATCCTGTCCCTGCAACCAGCGTATAAATTGTTTTATTTGCCAGAGGGTGAAGGGTAGGTGGGACAGGAAAGCAAAGGGAGAGCGATGGGTAAACTAAAACTGAAATTAAACAAAACTGCTGTCATCATCTTCTGGCAAGTAAACAATTGACGGTCCCCGTGCCCATTCCCATCTCCACTCTCACCCGTTCAGGACCCGTTCTGGTGTCGCCTTCGCTGAACTGTCAGCTCATTTTCTGACAGCCAACAGCCAACCATCCCACCATCCAACATTCGGCAACAGCCACGACAAAGATTCCCAATTTGTTGGTTATATGTAAATTGAATGTTCTGCACAATTTTCGGTTTCGCTTTGTTTTCTATCTTGGCCGAAGGAGCAGTCGGTAGCAGCTGTAGTTATTGCAAAAGCCGGGTATCCCCTCAAAGTTGTCATTACATAATGAGAATCATTAACTTAACTGTCCCTAATAGATGCCTTTCTATAAAGTAGTATAGCGGCATACCCTACCAGCAAACAGGAGAGCTCTGTTATCTATATCTACAGCCTTTGGTACTGCACAAACCCAATGATAGGTCGGATATAGCCTTCGGATGGGACTGTAATTAGCATAATCAATTTGTTGGCTGCCTTCGTCTGCGTCTCGCTTGATAAATCGTTGCGGCAAGTCTTTGGTGGCGACGCAGCAGCGCGGGCAGCGGCTCAGCGGGGACTAGTTTTTTTTTGGTAATGGACAACATCAGTCCGGAAGTTGGCCTTCAGTGCACCCCTCACCCTCTCTTACTGGCTGCGTGTATCCTTAACGCCTGACTGGGTTTGCTGTGTGCCTCAGGACACGAGTCGTGTCAGGGACTGGGGCTGGTGCTGGGACGAGAGAAGTGTACTGGAGTCGAGTGGAGTGGAGTGTAGTGGAGTGCTGTCCTGTTGGGCGACGACCCACTTAACGCTGCAGATACGCCGCCAATTTCGCATGCAGCAAGGAGTTGCAGTTTCTCCATTTGCGTGGCGCATGTTGCTCGTAGCAAAGTCGCAGGAGCCAGTGGGTGGGTAAAGGGTATAGGAATGGAGACGGAGTTGGTGGGTGGTGGCTGGGGGCAACCCTTTTCTTTGCTTTACTTTCGTTTCGCTTAGTTTCGTTTCGTGTTTACTTTGCCATTTTTTAGTGCATCTGCAGCACATAACTAAAGGCGCAAAAAACAAAGCAACAAGCCAGGGCCAGTGCAAGTGCCAGTGCCTTAGCCGGTGCCTCAAGAGGCACAGGAACAAGAACTTGCAGCGGAGGCAGTCAAGAAAAAGTTGCCAACTGTTTGCCTCAGACACAGAAGCAGTTCCCCTGCTCTCTCCCCATAAAGTGGTCAGTTGTTGCTGGTCTTGTTTATTCCTATGTTGCAAGTCGATTGTCGGCGTTTGCAGCAAATGCATTTTGTCACTTATGCAATTTATTGCTGTTCGGCTTTTGATGTTTCGGTGTTTGACAGGACGTTTGGCGTTTGAGCTACACAAATGCTACGAACGGAAGTCTTTAAGTGCTGCCCCTGCCACTTCGACTTTCAACCATTTAAAGCCCATTCTCCCGGGGGGCACTTCCACAAACTTCATTTGCATAAATAACAAATATTACTCATACGCCGCAGTGCAAGGACTCAGCTGCTGGTCTACGGCTGCTGCTGCTGCTGATTCCTCCGGATGCGGCAACACACATTAAAAGGCATAACAAATTATGAAAAGTCGTGCTTCATCGGGGGCGCCACAAAAGCTGTGCAATCGATATTCACTTGAAATGCCCCACCATGCCAGTATGCAATGCTCGAAAATTCCAATCAACATTTTTATAAATCACATGCGCGCCACCAAATTTACAGCTGCGTTGCCATCGCAAAGGGTGGGGCAAGGGCTGAAAGCTGAGGACTGAGAAGATTGCGTCAGTGAATTTATGAACTTGCGGCATGTTTCCATTGAATGTTGCCTCCCGCCTCCCGCCTCACATTTCCCGTTTCCTGTCCCGCGCAAAATGGCGCGACAATTTCGAGTTATGGCAAGATAAATTGTCTTTGGCAGTGTAAACAGCAAATGAGTTGCAGGCCAACTGCTTACTAATTGGAAAGAGACAGAGCCACTAAAAGAGGGAAAGGGAGAGAGGAAGAGAGAGAGAGAGCGAGAGGGAGAGAGAGCGAGAGAGAGAGAGCAGTGCAATTGTCATGGCAAACACGTGAACAATTGCCACTCATTACAAAAATGTTGACCAGCAAACGAAAACAACAGAAGGCCAGCATCAGACACACGCGTGACAAACTTTTTAATAAATGAAACTTTTTGCCATATCTTTTTTCTCTTCCTACTCCCGCCCCTGCAACACACAATCTGCCACACCACACTTGCGGTTGACCACTGTGTTGTTAACCGCAATATTTTTGTGCCCTGGCCTGCCTTGCCCTATCCTCTTACCAAAAACAAAAGCCACACACACAATGGCAAATGCCAAAAGCTTAAACAAGCTGCCAATATTTTGGTGTCTATTTCCGCGTTCCCCCATCCTACTCCCATTCCCTTTTGAACCATTTTCGTTTTCCCATTGCCGTTACTTACACTTTATTGGGTTTCTGTCATGTTTCTACTTTTTTGCCTCTTGGTACAGTGCGTGGCAGGGCTGTAAGTCTCTCCTTCGGTACGACTAGAAAAGATATAAGATAGCTATTGTAGCGATAGTAACAATTGTAACAATAAGCATGTAAATAATACACAGCGCGAGTTTGTATCTATCACACCATCGGAACACTCTGTGGCAGTTACCAATAGTATATAACGTATAAGAAATATCGATAAGAGAGAAGAGAGAGTGCCGATCCAATCGGACCCACTTTTTTAAAGGTTGAGAGAGAGAAAGATATCGAGCCTAAATAAACTGAAGAAAGAAAGATATACCTAAAACTATCGAGAGGCCTTTTTTCAGCCTGCAATAGGGTGTCCATATGGTCGGCTTTTCTTCTCGGGACTAGTCTTTGCTGCTTGTTTTATTTGATTGAAGCTCTTTTTCGGGGAATTGGCTAAAAAAGGAGAGAAAAAGCATTTATGGCGCTCTTCATGTTTATTGTGGCACATAAAGCAGCCAAAGAACACGCTCCTTCCCCGTCTGGCCACGGATTGTGGCTTTTTTACGGCCAGTTGGCAAATGTGTCGCTGCTTGGCAGCTTTAAATTCTATTAAATCAAGCAGAAGAGGCCGAGGAGGTCAAGAAAGAAGGCTCCGCAGCAAAAAGAATTTCACTTACGACAACAAGAAAAAAACTCAACGAGGGGGAAAGTTTTGAATTGCTGCTGCGACCGCAACTCTACATTTATACGCGATACATACATAGTCCTTATGGCTACATTGAGCGACAGAGTGCGTGCGTGAGAGACAGAAAACGTGTCTGAACATGTCGTCGGGCGCTGCGTAGCCACTGAAAATTGATTTCTTCCCTTTGGCTATAAAAATGATCCGATTTGATCCATGTTCGGCAATCTGATAGATCTCTATGATTGTGCGTTTTTAGTTTTCTCGTATCTTCTATATTGTGGCTGCAACAGATTTTCGTTCTTTGTGGGGGTGGAAGGTGGGCCGAAATTTTGAAATACACGTTTTATAGTGAGATCTAACAGGAGTGTAGATACTAAACTTGGTTACTCTAGCCTTAATAGTCTCTGCGATTTGTAGATGCCCCAGATCTTCGTCCTTTTGCGGGGGCAGAAAGGGGTGGGGCGAAATTTTGAACTAAACTTGTCAAGGTCCGATTTAACAGGAGTGTGGATACCAAATTTGGTTGCTCTAGCTTTTATAGTCTCTGAGATCTATAGTCATTCTCTACGATTCTGCGTTTTTGATTTTCTCGTATCTTTAAAATTGTGGATGCCACAGATTTTCGTCCTTTGTGGGGGCGGAAGTGCGCGAGGCGATGTTTTGAAATATACTTGTAACAGTGACATATTACAGAAGTCTGGATACAAAATGTCGTTGTGCTAGCTCTTATAGGTTTTGAGCACTAGGCGCTCATAGGGACGGACAAACAGACATGGCTCAATCGACTCGGCTATTCATGCTGATCAGGAATATATACTTTATACGAAACGCTTCCTTCTGGACGTTACACACATCCAATTTCACCATAAATCTAATATACCCCTATACTCATTTTGAGTATCGGGTATAAAAAGCAACTTTCTGCTCGGAAAAGTCCAAACATGCACCCAATAAGGCGGCAATAGCAGCAGGACAACTACAAACAACAACTACAACAGCAGCAACAAAAGACAAACAATGATCTCCCTATCCCTCTCTCCCTTTCCCTGTCCCCTTCCAGCCTTTTGGTCTTGGCCATTTTTGTGCGCGCGTTGACAAAAAAATCGTTTAAACGTAGGCCAAGGCACGTTTCCTAAACACAATTGCTGGTGGGTAAACTTCATTAGAATGTGGCTGCAACAACACTAACAATCGCACGAGAGTGACATACAAGTCGCATGGAAAAGGATGGAGCACAGGCAGTGGAGCAGGGGATAGAGCAGAGGAGCCTGGGAGTCCAAGTTCCCCCAAGAACAAACAGAAACTCTAAAAAAAGAAGAGTAAAATTAATAACAATCCCAAAGCAAAACAAAACACAAAAAACGGGCCAAAAAAGCAGGATAAAAAGTAAGGAAAAAAAGGTTAAAATGCTGTTGGGAATTTGCAGCGCCTATCCCTTACCCAACCCCCTCACGTCTCCCTCTTCTGAAAAAGCCCAAAAAGAAACACCATGTTGGCCAAAAGTTGTTCTTGTTGCTGTTTCGGCCTTTCGCTTGACCAACGCGGAATGCGCGCGAATTTTAATTAGTGCGGAGCTTTGCCCTGCCCCTGCCCACGACCCAGCCACTGCCTTTGCACCTCTCCCTCTGGAAGATGGCAAGTGGCAGCTGCGACCCTTGAACTGCCACTATTGTTGTGTGTGTTTGTGTGTAGCAGAGTGTCTCGCAACAAGCATACAATTAAAAGTTTTTAGCCTTAATGCGGATATGTTTGTTAAATTGCCCACAAGAGTGGGGATCCAAGGATTTCGGTGGCTTGGGGTATAAGTGACACCACGCACAACAGCTTGCCACAAGGAAAGATGAATTTGTAGCATACTTCTGGGCGTAGCCGAAATAACTTTTTTGCCACTGTCAAGTTGGATCGGAGAAGAGTTATCGGTTATACAACCGAGTGCCGCGTGGTGCTGCATGCTTTGCGCTGTCATCAAGCCGTACAAGTCAAAAATGCCAACAACCTATGCCGCAGGAGCCGCAAAGATGAGACAGCGGCGGCGGCAGCAGTCCAAACCACAATTAACCAGCGCACCACCCGACCGCAGTCGACGCTGCCGTTGCCGATGCCGTCAAAGTTAGTGGTGCATCAAATGTTCGAAAGTTAATCACATTTATCGGTCAATAATCCCGGCTGATGAGTAGGCGTGGCTGGGGCTGGAATTAATGGATGGATGCAAAAAGGTCTTTGCAGCAAACCACAAAAATGATGTGGAAAATAGTTTGAAAATCTGCAAATTGCTGCAGTTGCAATTAGCAGAATGGACAAAGGAGCAGATAATTTGTTGACAATTCATGTGGCCTCAAGGATTAAGAGGGGCATTAAAAAGCTATTCTGCTGCATTCGGTCAGCGGTTTCCTAATTTAATTCCATTTGCCCAAAATGTACTATGAACACAGGCTTTCTCCCTGGCCTGACAGATACTCTGCAGAGGTTGCTTTTGTCCCACTGTGACAACATCTTTTGCCAAAGAATGCTCTGCAGCTGCTGCACCAGGCCGAACGATATTTTCGAAAACTGAGCTAAACTGTACGTCAAATAACCATCCAACAAGCAGAGTGTCCTCATTCCCCATTCGTCTTTTCTCATCCTCGTGCTCTCGTTTTTCATTAGAGAATGAGAACTGCACCGAAAGCCGGAGCCCAAAACTGAATGCAATTACAAAATCCCGAAGCCTGAAGCCTCTTATGTGATCTAAATGTAGTTGCCTGTGACCCGCCCTTCCCCGCTCGCTGCTCGATACCTGCCTCCAGCTTCCCCTGAGAGGCAGACAACCTGCAACAAATAAACACATCAAAATTGCATATTGTTTTAATTGTTTTGTTACCAGGTTTCAGGTTTCAGGTTGCAGTTCGCTTGCTGCCAAAACTGCAGATTAACGCATTTACACTGCAAGTCCTGGGCTTCTGGCGTGTGGTTCCTGGCTGCCAGGCAGGTCCCAGGCTCCTCTTCTGCTTCTGGTACTCCTCTACTCCCACAATCACACGACGCACACGACACATATGACATACACACACGACACACATGGATAGGGGAATATTCTGGATTCAGATTCTGGTTTGTGCATTTCCATGTCTGTTCTCAGTCGTGTGCGTTGCATGCCACGAAAAGGGAGGATGAGCAGATGCGGGCGTCGTGTATTTGGGATTCATATTTCGATAAAAAATTATGCCAGAACTTCATTTAAGGTATCCTTCATTCAAGATATAGTAGCTATAATGTGTGGCTGCTAGGCTCTGCCTTACCTCTTCCCAAAATATAATATTTTCTTCGATCCAGTGGATGCTTTTTAAGGTGGCCTTTCGTTCGATTTAAGTGCAGACAAATCGTTGAGGCTCCCCACTCTCACTCTGCTCCCCACTCTATTGTCCATTTTTATGGCCTTGTTGTTTCGCCTTTTGCTGGGTAATGGCGGCATGTGCATGGTGAGATAGAGACGGAGGGGGGAACTGCAATTGAAAATTTATTTTGTGTGCTCATTTTGCACCTAATTTCGAAGGAGACCCCCGAGGAAATGAGTTGCAAAAGGAACAAAAATGAAAAGTAAGGAACTTCCAAAAAGTTATTTTCCGTGTCCGAACGTATTCTCCTTTCTTTTTGTTCCTGTTTTTTTGGGGCTGTCGTGTCCTATCCTTGAGTTCCTTCGTTGGTTGTATATTTATTTTAGATTTATTGTAATGTCCTGCAAAAAGATTGCCCAACTGGCCTACCCTTCTACCCCCTTCCCTGCTCCACCGGTCTGTCCTGGTGCCTCTCCATTTGCTATTTGCTACCCTTTTTTGCCTTTTTTTTGCGACACACGCATTTGGTATGCAGTTTGCGTTTGTGGCCTGACAGAACAAGCCATGGCAGTACAGGACCAGGCTCAGCTTTCATACGCTCGTTGCACAAGACCTCGCCTCTCGTCCTTGCCTCTCGTCCCTCCCGGTCGACTGGATGGCACTGCCAGCCACTTTGGGCTCCAAATATTGAAAGTAATGTTTACGTTTCCGCTTCCGGTTTAAGTCCGTATCCGAGCCGTTCACCCAGAACGTTTGTATTTCATTTTAAATTTTTGTCATATTGTCTTGGTTCTCTGTCGCGCCTTCTCTCTATATCTCTCTAGACTTTTCTATCCATACATATATATATACATATATATATATATATATATATATATATATATATATATCTATGCGTTGATTGCACAAAATGCAATTTGATTATGGGAGAAGGGAAAACTTTTGCCTTTTGTCTAAGTTTAATTTTTTCCATCTCCATCTCTATGTTTCTTTCTCCCTTCGTTTCTCTGCTCTGCCATTCTGCTCTATTCATCAAACCCGTTCATTAGCCTAAAGACTTTCCTCATCACCATCGTCGTAGTCTTCTCTTCGAGCGATAAAAACTTATGACAATCCGACAACACTCGTTTGTCAATCAGTCAGTCAGTTCGTCAGTCAGTCGGTCTTGTGTTCGGCTTTTAACTAATTAGAAAAATATTTGAAATCCACAAAAAAAAAACAGCTCCAGCAGACCTTTCGGTCTCCGTTTCCGGAAGCGGGGAAAGCGACCAAAAATATATTATACTTACGCCTTATATGCCGAGCAGTCCCAAAAAAAATAAGAGAGCTACTGGTGTGAAAGAAAGGCTGTGGCCGTTCAGGTGGGCGTGGCCTGGTCTGGCCCGTTAGCCAGTGGCGCATAACAAAATTGCGCATTTAGCGAAAATGCAAAAGTGCAAATACGAACATCCGCTTCCGTTGCATCACCAAAGACCGACCCACAGCCAAAGCCAAACTGGAGAGGGGAAAAGACCAAGATTGAAAGTGCCGATAGACGAAGGAGGGGGGCGATGTTGCGGGTGGCAACTATTTTGTCCATTTGTTTTGGCCTGTTATGCCGCCCACCCCTTTTGGCTCTGTCTAAGTGTTGCCGTTTTCCAACACTCACCAAGAACTCGGAGGCATTCCCGCCCCTTGCCCTTTATACCGCTCCTCGTTGATTTTTACGAGTCTGCCACCCAGTTTTTGTGGCACTACCCTCTCTCGCCCGTCCGCCCGTAACCCTTCTTCCTTCCATTTTTTTTGTTGTTTTTCTCTGTTGGACATGTGCCAAAAATTTGACATATGAACTGCAGCCGCCAACGCTGCCACGCCTCCCACCTTGCCCGACCGTGCTCTGCCCCGCTGCCGTTGCCGCCACTGGTTCCTCTCCTGCTGTTTGCTTACATCATGAGCGGGAGCCGCAAAAGAAATCGCACTGCATTATTATCAACTTCAATTTTGTTGTCGACGTACGTTGTTCGGTTGCTGCCGCAAAAAGTGGAAACCACAACAACAACAACAAGCGGCGGAAAAACCTGCGCTGCATACGTGATGTGCTGCAACAACAGCGACAACAACAACAACCACTGGGGCAACAACCACAAAAGGAAAGAACAAGAGCCACAAAATTGAAATTACATGTTTTACTTATAAGTTGGTTGGCCCGGCCACAAGGCGCAGGACGAAACAAGCCAACAGAACCAGCAGGGGCAGGAGGAGACTTGGGGGAGGAGATGGGTGATTGGGGGAGGCAAGTGCAGCCAAAGGGCACTGTGTGTCCCGTCCAGAAGGTGGCTCATTAATTTGCCAAAAGCCAAAGCCAGATAAGCACGGGGACTGCTGATGGCGCTGCTGCTGTTGTTCCACTTGCAGCATGCAAAAGTTGCTCCTCTCTGATTCCACTCCCCCATGCTCCCGCTGCTCCTGCTGGTCAGTCCTAGCCACAGATAAAATCCAATATGGCGCCAATTTTCTCACGTATGACATTTAATTAACACAACAATGTGTTCACTGCTGCCCGCGGAACAGGCAACAGCGAGGGAGTTGCAAGAGTGCCTGAACTCTGGCACGGCACGCACTTCCTTTTGTGTGTGTGTGTGGCCCTGTGCCATCACAGTGAGGCAGGCTGTGGTAAATGTTGTCATTAAAAACTATAAATTATAGACGAGATCAACTCCATCTGTCTCTCTCTCTCTCTCTCTCTGTGTCTCTGAGTGATGGAGGGACATTGCTCTATACTTTCTCCCTTTTATTCCCGATAATTGCAGAAAACAAGGGTATATCGCCTTCGTGTGAGACCGCAAACAGGGCTACAAGTTACTAAGTCTAAAAAGAACGGAGCACAGGGTAATGCATGGCAGAGTTGCGTTCTCTTCTCTTGTATTTTCGTTCTTCTGAGTGGATATCGAGTGGATTGAAGGGGGCTTTATGTCCGTAAGTTGTTGCGCAGTCACTCTGTATGCGAATGACGTCACAATAGCTGGCGAGCTTGGTCACACTTTAAATATAGATCAGTGATCAGATAGAACCGAAAGGGGGAAACGAGCAGTGGGCAGTCCAGAGCCGGCTCTCTGGTTCACAACCTTCTGAGCGGCTCCAGACAGACATGGGACTGGAAGCTGGACCGCATGAGTAAGCGATTAACGGCCGCGCCTAACTGTAATTTCAAGTAGCAGCACCACCACCAGAAAAGTGCAGTTAAACAAGTTGCAGCCAGCTATAAAGAGAGAGAGAGGTGCCAGACCAGTGAAGACAGCAGATGAGAACAGAGAACGAAGAGAGAATACATATTCAAGTGCAAACGCCAAATAAATCAAACGGCACACAGATAGCGCCGCTGCCTGCGTCGACAGAGCTGCAGCTACACAGTCATTCGCTTAACCGTTTGAGCAGAGAGCCGTACGATCTATGAGCTCTCATCTGCCCACTACCGTCTGCTACCTCAATAAGCAGCAAAAACTGCGTCAGTATGTCAAGTTCGTTTGGTGCTCAAAGAGAGCGGCAGCGGAAGAGACCTTACTAAGAGAGATCATAGTCATTTACAGCTGCGAAAGCTCTCTTCAAACACTCTCTTTGCTGGCAGTGCCTGAAGCGGCCTATCTGTGGCTATCTGCGTTTAGTTTGGGGGACAACTTTCGAAAGGTGAACGAACTTCCGGTTCGCTTAAAATTTCATAACTGCGATAAAGAAAAGTTTTTGGGTGAATTGTCGATAGCCAATACTCCCTTTCCCTTTCCCACTCCCACTCGCATTCCCTGTCTATCTCTCCCTCGTTCATGCTGGATGAAACGTGTGTGTCAAAGTCGACAATTGCAAAACGCAAATCTCTATACATATTTGTACAATCGGTTTCCCTACACACATTCTCAGCGGTACACAGACACACAGTCCTCACTCTTGAAGCAGTTGAAAACTTTACTTTGTACTTTGTCTGTCTGCCATGTGAGTGGGTGGGTTGGTGGTGTGCAGGGAGCGGCAGTACGGGAGCCGGCTCTGCTCTCTCGCTGGGCTACTACGCAGCAACTACTACTACGGGGGAAGAGAAAGAGAAGTGCGGGCATGGGGATGTGAGCGTTCAAGCAGAGTATAAAGAGTTTTTAAGCTTGAGGTTATCTTTGAATTCTCACGCGAATAATACACAGACTCTTAATAGTCAGGGACTCGGAGAGAGCATTGCGAGTTCGTTCTGCCCGGTTCGATTGCCGTCTGCTGATTCTGTTTTGTTTGGCGAACTGCTGCGCAAATTCAATCCACCGCGGCGGGGGCCTGACCAACGATAAAGATTCTGCTGATAGCCACACGCACACGCAGACTGTCGTCGATAATTATTTGCATATTCTAAGCGGAAATTTGGCAAACAAGGGGAGAGGGCCATACACTGCGATACATCAAATGAAAGGCTGTAGTAACGCTCGTAAGATGCTGTCTCATCTCTTTTTAGCCCTCCCCCGACAGGGTCCGATCCGCCAGACTAATGGCCAAGGCATTAGCTTTATGGCTGCAACAATGTTGCGCTAATAACTCAGACGTGCAACAACCTTGCCGCGTCATAGTCGCTGGCTAGAGCCTCTCTATCGCTGCCATCGCACCGCCTCAGACAGATTGAGACCAATTAGTGTGGCTCAGAAATCCGCTTGCAGCAAACGGAACTGCAACGGGTGGCTAACTGTTAGTCTGCCGCTGTGCCCCAACCCGCAGCCCCAGCCACAGCATCAGCTTCTGCATCTGCTCTTGCTGTGGCATGGAATGTTGCATGCACGCGACAAGCTGAGTCGCGCTCTCAGAATGCCTGAGACCCGCCAGACCAGCCAGACGGAGGCAGTACCTAGACTCTGGACTTAAGCTCTGGCTCTGGCTGTGGCTCAACGATCGTGGCCTACTTTCTCCACATTCCGACGGCGATGGCCAAGTTGTGCAGCCAGCGCGGCAGCTCGAGCACCGCACCGCACCACCAGAGGAAAGGGATGGGAGAAGCGCGAAGAGCTGTGTTGCCGGCAAAACTAGACAAACCAGAAAACGGAGCCATTGAGGAAGCAAAGGTTGCAGCGCCACAAACCGAGGCTCGGAGACAGGAGATAGGTGAGAGAAGGGGATCGAACATTTTCTCCCAGTGTAGTAGAAAACTACCGCAAGTTCTCAGCTGGGGCGACCGAGGCATGCCACCATTCCCCCCTGTCCCGTCGAGACTCAGGCCACGCTTGAGGAGCCCGCCATCAGCTGCTGCTGTTGGTGCTTCGGCTTCTGCCGCTGATGCCGCCGCTGGCCTTTGGGCAGAGTATTTTTACCGTTTACAGTTTTAAAGCATTGCATAATCACAGTCGCCGTCAGCAGCGGCGTACCGCAGACGCCGGCATCGCCAGCAGCGTCGACTGCTGTCAGCTGTTTAACGCTTTTTTTTCGTTTTTCGTTTGTTTCTTTGATTGTTTGCTTGTTCGAGTGTCGTATGAATGAACTTGCGCCAGCGTCGACGCTGTTCATTCAAATGTGGTGATAAGCCCCCCGCCCCCACTTACCTACCTGTATATCTACCTATCTTTCTACATCTCTGCTGTATTGCCCCCACCCCCCATCGTTCCCGCATGTTCTGGATTGGTCCGTTTCGAGCCGAAAGTGTGGCAATCTCATTTCGCTCGCCGATCGTTTACTTTGTTACTGTTGCTGTCTCTGCACGCGCCGTACTTTTAGGTTGTTTACCTGACGACATGCGGATCCGGAGTCAGAGCCGGACTAGTCTAACTGTTCATCATCTGCTTGGTAGGGTATACCCTGGCAGATGCCAGTCTTCTGGCTGTACTACTATATGTAGTATATGTATGTTTAGTAGATGTATCTCGCATTTTATCAACAATCTATAATATCTGCAAGGGTATAGAACGTGTGTGTGCCTTTTTAAAGCTGCCTCTTTTTTCGTGTTCTTAAAATAGCCTCGTTATTTATGTGTATTTTCGCGGCTTCTCCACTACGAGCTGAGCGTGTCTTGCATGATTACCACAACCCTCTTCACAGGCCTGTTTCTTTTTCCCCCACAGAATGAACGCTTTTCTCACTTTGATTTTCCAAAATTGAATTGGCTGTGTCTCTGGTCGGACTGACTTGGTCTGACTTCTCCACTCGAGGAAGGAGAGGAGGCAGAGAGAGTCCCCTAGCTGTTGATCTTTTGACGTCGAAGTGTGTCTGGGAGCTGCAGCCCCAACGATAAATGACAGAAAATAAATGCAAAATTAAGTAAGAGGAAACCAATTGATTTATTAATTGAGCAACTTGACAACTTTTCCTTGTCCAATGCACTAGCTCTGACCAGCCTGTCTAGGGGGATATCATGTTTGGCTTGGCATGGCTAGGCCAAAAGTCCCTGGCAGGAGACAACAGGAGAATCAAATTAAATTCAATTTGTTGCTGCTTGTTGTCCTGATCCTCAAGGAATTTCCACGCCCCAAAACTGGAGCTTGTTGTTGCAGCTTCAGTTGATGTTTCTCTTTGCTGCTTCTGTTGCAAATTGGCTTTGCGGCTCTTTTGTAATTGTTATTGCGTAGTCCATGCTGGCCATGATGGCCGAGACCCTGGGGCCATTTTGTTTATTGGCTTCTGAACTGGGGCTAATAATCTTGCAATTTTGATGCGATTGGTGTTAAAATTTAAATCAGATTTGCAATTTTAAGCAGAAAGCAGAAAAACAGACAGCAGGCATCAGGCATCATCAGTGCTTTAATTGTCCTGAATAATCCCCTTTTTGGCCATAAACAAGAGGGGTAGATGAGTTACGATGCCAAGTCGAGGCATTTTTAATGCATTTCGTCGAGCACTCTTGATAATTAGCAAGCAGCTGTCCGGGATGGAGCAGAGTCCTTGCACAATTTATGACACTTTGAGAGGACATTCCTCAACTCGGGGTTGGGTTGTCGCAAATTGAATCCGAGAAGGGAAGTGGCAGCAGTGCGCCATTTGCTGACCAGAGTCATCCATAATGCAGAATGTTGCAGCACCTCCAAGAGCTGCCACTAGCTTCTTCCTCTGCTCAAGTGGCAACCAATCGACATTGCAAAGCCACCCTGTCCCCGTCCCCCTGGGGGGCACTCTTGACAGCAATTCATCCTCTTACCTGGGTACAAAATTCATTGAATTTCAAATGTTCTGGCTCTGACTTTCTGTTCGATTGCTGGGACGTTTTTTCCCGAGCAGCAGCCAGTTAGAGCTCAATTGGCCAGCTTCGAATTTGCCACTTCAATTTGCATTCTCTTCTCTTCACTCCTCTCTTCTTCTCTCAACCCCCCCTTCCTGCTCCGTCTATTCATGATTCATTCGCTTCTTCTTCTGTCGTTCTTTCCCATTCTCCCCTTTCTCCCGAAAAGCACAAAAACTATTAATTGTTATACCCGATACTCAAAATGAGCGAAAATCTGTGGCATCCACAATTTCAAAGATACGAGAAAACAGGAAACGGAGAATCGTAGATAATGACTAGATGTATCTGAACCAAATCGTATAATTATTATAGCCAGAATGATGAAAACAATTTCGTTCTTTCTCGCTCTGTCTCTCTGTAACCCCCTTCTGCCCCCACAAAGAACGAAAATCTGTGCCATCCACAATATTGAAGATACGAGAAAACTAAAAACGCACAATCATAAAGAATGACCATATCTACCAGTTTGCTGAATCTGAATCAGATCGGATAATTTTTATAGCCAAAAGTAAAAAATCAATTTACAGTGGCTACGCAGCGTCCGACGACATGTTCAGACACGTTTTCTGTCTCTCCCGCACGCACTGACTATGTATGTATCGGGTATAAATGTAGAGTTGCGGTCGCAGCAGCAACTGTTGATCTTTTTGCATCTCGCACCTGCTGTCAGAGCCGACGGATTTTCCTCCTTTTCAGCGTGCTAAGTGTCACTATTTGTGTCATCTCTGAGTCTCTGAATCTGTGAATATCTAAGCGTGTACGCACTATACGTGGATCGCTGATGATGAGTGGTCGTCTTTGAATGCTAATCTAATCAGGATCGGGCATTTGTCATCATGTTCAGTGCCTGCTTAAGCAGAAAATATGTACAAGGTGCAGGGACGGAGCGAGAAAATTTGAAATATGATCTCTGCGTTTCGCATAGGTGTGTTCTGTCCTGCGGGTCCCTTCAATAATTCAAACTCACGGCAGTCACTTGTTAACAATTAAAGTCAAGAGCTGTAACCTTTGCCGGCGACACTAGAGAGAGAGAGAGAGCGAGCAAGATATAGAAGGGTCTGGAGGAAGGACCCAGAAGGAAGGAGCTGGCGAACAATAAATAAAAGATGCAAAGCAACAAAACAAGAAACTATGGAGGATGCCAGGCTGAAAGGCTGCTGGCTGGATGGCTGCTCCTTCAGTGGCCTCCTGGTTCCCTGGCTCCTTGTACTCATATTATTATGAGCGATGATGATGTTGCTGTTGCTATTGCCTGCTCCTGCCACACTCTTGCGCCTTGCTCTCTGCCCCGTCTGCTGCTGCATTCTCCCGTTGACAGCGCAGAGTTGAATTGTTTATTTGACTTTTAGTTGTTTTCTTGCTGTTGAAATGCGAGATGCCACGCCGGGTCCCAAGGAGCAGCAGGAGCAGCAGTAGAAACTGCCACAGAAAATGGCAAGTTTCTGCCCTTTGGCTTCGAAGAGTTGTGTGTGTCGTGCGGCGCTGCGAGAGGAACTTTCCGTCGTTTGCCGCTTGTTGCTGCTTCTCCCTCTCCTATCGTTACCCAGGCCAGGGCAGGGTGGCAGTCAAACAAGTTAAGTAGACAATATGCAAAGCATCCTGGCAGAGACACCCTCACCCTGGCCAAAGGACACGGCCGCAGTGCAAAGCAAACTGTTGCTGCCTGCGAGTCATCAAAAAAGCCCTGTACGACTACGACTTCGACTACGAGTACCTGTCGATTCCCTGTCAGGGATCTGCATAGAGTGTTATACTCATGTTTTAGGAGAGGCAGGGCAAATCAGGCTCATAATTCGGATGATCGTTTCCTTTTCATTTCCATCCTTTTCTGGAAGCCACCAGCCACCGACGAATGTTGCCACAGATGCAAATTAGACGAAGGCCGCAAGCGGGACAACAAAAATTCACTGGCATATATTGCTTTCGGCCCCTCCTCCTTGTGCTGTGTGCAGAAGGGGTGGGACTGGGCGGGGTTCATACTAATTGATTTGCATATAAGTAAGATATTTTTGTAATTACCAAAAACCCAGGCAAAGTTCTACCTTCTACCCCTTTGGGTCACATTCTGGTATCTGTGTTTGCTCTGCCATGTGTGGGCGCTGATCCAAGGATTGTCCTGAAGGGGAGCACCAAAGGGGGGGGGGGGGGGGTGGGGCGGTTCCAGACGAAGTGCCTGAGTGGCACTTGAAACTTTGGACAGCGGCATATTTCCATTGCATAAATCTGGGCTGCAACACGGGGCACGGAACGGAACGGCACGGCACGGCAAACAGAATGGCGACCACTAAACGCGCGCTAAATGCGGTTCAGCTTTGGAAACTGTATGTTGGTGGTTACCACAGGGGTGTAGGGGAGGGGGAGGCGGGAGGCGAGAGGCACGGTTGGACAGGTGCTGGCACGTGTTTAGTTTGCTGCGCAACTGGTCAATGTGGGCACAAGTCCGGAAGAGGAAGAGGGAGTGAGAACGGAGCTGGTGCTGAAGCTGGATGCTATATAGTATCCCCTTTATGTTCGCTTGACTGTTTTTCGGTTTTTACCTGGTGACAACTGTGAATGCCCTTCCTGGGACATTAAGGTTGTAACGATTAAGGATAGTATCATCATATCGCGGTGTTGACCGGAGAGTTAGGGAATCTAGTCTTCGACTCTGCTAAGCTTTTTTCTGTGTTTCCTATTTTTACATATTCGTTTTTGTTTTGCGTGCTACGTAGCATATGAAAAACACATGTAGGACCAGCAAAGTGTGTATTGCCATGTGTGTGTGTGCTTGGGTGTGGGTGGGGGTGTAGGCAGCCACGTCTGCGGCAAGCCATGCAAACAACGGTTTAAGATGATTAAGTGCTTTTGCAGCCGCAGTTGTGTGGGCAGCGCTTTCCAGCTCTCCAGTTCTCAGCGGTGCTCGGTGCTCTCCGAGCTCTCCCGCTTAGAAGAGAAGATCACGATGCCACTATGGAAAGTTTCATTTTCTAAAAATCAAGATGGAAAACTGCCTACAAACATATATGTACATACATACACGAGGATATTTGCGCCAGGCTGCGCCAAAAATGCTGCAACAAAAATTTTACATTTTTTGTTCGGCTTCCGTTTCCTTCGTTCTTTTTGTTGTGTGTGTAGAAGAAATTTAATTTCCATATGTTTTCCACGAGCCCATGAATCCTTGTCTCCGTGTGTGTGTGTGTGTAGGGGGTTGTGGCAGCTGCTGCAGGTTTCTGCTGATGTGCAAGTTTTTAAATTAACCACCCCCCCTCCCCCATTTCCAACCCCATCCCATCTGTCGTTATCCTTTCCGCCGGTCTGCCGGTCCGCCGTTCGGTGGCTTGTCATTTTCGCTGACTCCTCTCGTTGTTCGCTGATTTGTTTATATTTGCATTGAATCTTCCCCAAGCTCTGCTGTGCTCTGCTCTGGTCTGGAGAGTGTGTCAAGAGTTCTTAGAGGGTCCTGTTAACCCATTTGAGATGTCCTCTGACACCGGAGTACACAAGACTTATCCCCCGCATCCATTGTGTGTGCCAGAAAGATTAAGTATACGTCAAGTTGCACGCGGAATTTGGCTTTTCAGTTAGCTACCTCTGTTCTCCGTGAGAGTTGGCTTTCTAGGAATCAGTCTTTTTGCGGAATTTGCGTTTGACAGTGTCTATGGGAGTGAGGCACGGCCACAGTTCATTTAGTTCGGCAGCTTAAAAGTTTTCACTCTGCTGCTGCCACCTTGAACTAATTGAGTTCTGCCACAAAGAGCGGAGTTTGTCTAAGAGTTTTTCTCAGTTTGACTGTGGATCAAGGAAATCAAATCAATTAGGCGGAATCAGGCAGCCTTAAACTGGGAATTTATTGCATCCTCGCGGATTCTCGCTGGAGATTTGGGGATAGTTTACTGCCAGATCCAGTCTGCCGCAGCCATCAGATATCTGCTGACTCCACGGCGCATTCGAATGCTCCCTCTGTTTCCGGGGTTTTTGCATAATTCAAAGTCAATTCGTGTCACAATAAAGACTGACTTGTTCTGTCAATCAGGCATTATATAGTCTGGTGTAGAGCTTTAGGCACTTCTCACTCAGAGTCGGACGGAGATGGATTTTATACCCTTGCCGAGGGTATTTTGACTTTCAGTATATGTTTGCGGTCATCCTTTGGGAGGAAAACTGACCTGAAGTGTGCCACTATATGCTTCATTGGATCTGGAAGGGTATTGGTCTACTCTTTGGTGGTCTGCTGTCAGTTTGACAGGACATTTCATCAACGGGTCGCCGCCCCAGAGGCGGAGACAGAGATAGATAAAGAGAGAGAGAGGGAGAGAGAGAGAGAGAGTGCCTCTGTGGCTGTGTCTATGTTTGTGCTTGTCCGAGTGTGTGTGCGTCTGGTGCACTTTATGCAAACACGGCTATTAATGTGCGTGTGATGGGCCACCCTGCCCAGTCCAGTGGTTCACCAACTTCCGCCTGAGTACAGTCTCTCCCTCCTCCTCTCCCCTCCCCCGTTTGCATATCTGGCGCGCAATTAGCTTAATTTGTGCCACTGTCCAGGGCCCAACATTTCTGATCAACGTTAATCCTTTTCACTATCATCGAACCAGAGGGGGTGGCTCAGAATGGAGGAGAGGTGGTATGGGATAGGGTAGGGGGTGAAAACAACAATGATTTTTCGCCCTATGCCTGCCGTCGACTATCTGTGTATGAAATTATAAAATTTTCATATTTATTTAGATGCATTTGAATATTTTGCGCATATATATACGCTTTCTTTTTTTGTGCAACATCTAATGGCTGTGCCACACCACTCCGCTTCCCTCCCACCGATACAGCCCCTTTAGGCCGGCTTTAATGCAGGCTTTTAGTTTTGAATTGGAATTGCCCTGGGATCGCCTGATTAGCATCGTTTTAATGTTTAATTAAAGCTCTCGTGGCCTCTGCCATAATTTTCCACTTTTCCGCTTTTCTTTTTCCCATTAAATATCATTTGAATATAAAAATACTCGTACAGTGGCAGTGGCAGTGTGGCAGTGCCTCTGCCTGGCCATTCGTTATGGATTGTTTGTGGCGCGCATGCAAAAACAATTTTAAATAATTTATTTGTGTCCATCGCTAATTGCTGCCAACTTCTTGTTACTGGCAATGGATTGGGGTCTGGAACTGCTATTTCTGGCAGCATTATTTCGGTCTTAATTGCAGCCCAATTTTCGGCCGACGACGCTCAGCGCGGCGTTTTATGCGAATTTATTTTGCCGGGATAAAAATATTTGTAAAACAAACAGCGACGGCCATAAAATAAACACACGCAAAAACAAAAAAAAATTACGGAAACATGCAGCGGAATTCCGTGGCATTGGATTAGAGGCTGGGCTGTTGGAAAACCCACACAAAAGCCATCTAAAACCGGAACTCAATTTAGCGACAAAATGCCTAAAATGCAGTTTCAAACATTGCGGGGGGGGCAGGCTGTGGTGGCAGAATGCGGAATGTCCACAAACACCCGCATACAGATACCATTGATACAGTGAGTGTTACTAATGATGGATGTGGTATCTTAGACATCCCCAAAATGGGACTGAAGGGAGTAAGTCTATCAAGACTCCGCCATGCTATGATCACTAGAAAAAACAGATAATTGGGTCCTTAAGGGACCACAGTGCCACAGGATAATCTTTAAAAGCTGTTCTAAACAGATTATTTTAACCGAAATGCTTGGGAAATCAAGAGTAGAGGCTTCCACCTGCCATATGGTTGTACTTTAACACCACCATATCACCACCATACCACCACCATATTTTCCTCCTGTAATCCCTCGGGGACAGGGCCCACTGTGACTAGTATTTCGTTGCATATTTTTGGTCATATCGAGAATTTTGCCAATTTTGCATATGAAAATTGTAAGCGGTTAATAGGCGACATGTGTGCAGAATGTCCTCCACAGAATGTGGGCGGAGGGATATTCTCGGCAAAATCTGGACATTTACATATATGTACATACATACGTACGTACTTGTATGTGTATATCCGAGAGCGGTGGAAAATTTAATAATAATTCTGCAGTTCGGAAATTGTTTGATAATTTAATTGCTTTCGTCTCGCGTGTGGCCAGGAGTTGAATGGAATTAAAGGCCAACGGCAGGACAATGCAAATTGGATGGGCTTGAACTGAAGGACTCTCGGCCTAATCAGGCGTCAGCTTGAGAAGCGGTCTAATTAGATGTTTTGAATGCCACAAAAACCAACAAAATTCCGAGCCAGAGGAATGCTCCCAGCTGCCAGTGCACTCCAGGACCAGCTCCATCTCCATCTTCGGCTGAAGATGTGCTAATAATCATTTTAATGAAACGTTGCAGATGCCGAGCATAAAAATCCTAGTGGCATAATGATGAGCAAAGTGGCCGAGTGGAGGGAAGCCGAGGTCGAGTATGCGGCCATAAAGCATGGAAGCCGGCAAGAGGAGTTTATGGTCAGTTGGGGATTCCCCCCGAACCACATTCCGACACAGGACCAGACCCAGACCCAGGCCCTGTCCAGGGGCATACTCCAGCTGCTTAAGCGAGAAACAAGATAAATCTAATAAAGGGCCGGGGTCCGGGTCCTCAAGTTCTGAGCGCCGCATTCAGAGCTCCCTACGTCCGCCAGCTGGCTCTCTCTCTCACTCTCTCCCTGCGGACTGACCTGCCCCAAGCCGCAAATGAAGAGCGGGTAGCACTTTCTCTTAAGTCCTGCGCTCTTCCGCCTCCGCTCTCTTTCCTTGGCGCTGGCTCTCAATCAACCCCACAAGGCAGAGCAGCAGAGGCAGCGACAGCAACAGCGGCACTGGCAGTGGCAGCGGCAGTTTCAGAGTCAAAGGCTCAAACAAAAGCCGAGCTGAGCAACCACCGATTGCCGAGCGGATGCACTGCAAAATGCCGGCTAAATTGAAGCTTTCCGTGTGCTTCCGCTGCTGGCGTCTCTGCCAGTGCTCCCTTTTCCACGCCCGCCGCCTGCCCCGTTCCGCTTCCGCAACCAAGTCTTCTATTGTAATCTCTATTTGGCTGGATTACAGAGGGGCAACTTCACTGCACTGTTTTGTGGTCTCTTCGAATGGAGTCTCTCAATTTTGAGTGGTTTATCCTGTGCCCTAATCTGTGACTAATCCATATCCTATCTCATTTCAGTCTGGTTTCCACTTTTCCGATGGAACTGACTTTCTAAAGGAAGCTTCGCGAGCGACCCTCAGAGGAAAACTTCGCTGACGTCGACGCTGCATGTTCGGTTCGCCCTTTGTGCCTGCTTTGTGCGAAGCGAAACGAACCGAGCCGATCCGATCCGAGCCGAAGGGATGCGAACCGAACACCCAAGCGCCACCACACTAGACAGACAGCCGATGGGCGCTCTGCTCGCTTCGCTGCCGCAGACTTGTTGCGACGCCAGACGTCAAGTGCGCATCTAACGGCATCGGGCCGGGCCACGTCACGCCACAACGAGCTACAAAGAGACAGAGAGAGAGAGAGAAAGAGAGAGGCAGTGCGACGTTGGCGCCTCGCGCAAGAGTTTACTATGCCAATGCACTCGTTGTCTGGCGCAGTCGGGCCCCGAAGCCCCCGCTTCGCGCCACTGCAGCAGTGCACCGACGCCAGCAGAAGCAGCAGCAGCAGAAGCGGTAGCATCGGGCTATCTCTCTCTGTCTCTCTCTCTCTCTCTTGCTTACATTTATTGGGAGGCCCCCACCTTCACCTTCGTTAAAGCCACTGCCCGCGCTGACTGCGGCGGAGTTTCAGCAGAGACGCCGGCATTGCACACAGCAGTTCTCGTTGGGTAAGTCCCCGTGAAGCTGGCATTCAGTTGAAATGGCAATTACGCCAGTGGAGGTTGGCCAGCGGCGGTGATCCACTGTTCACTGTCGACTGTCCAGATTTTCATACAGAGCATTGCGTTCTCGTGCAGAGATTTGTCAAGGAGTTCCGACAGTTTCCCAGTGCATCGTCGAGAAAAGCCTCGACAGTCGAGCTCCGACGCTAGGGCAAGACAGTCGACCCATGCGGTGCCCCATCTGGATGCATGTTGCATGTTGCGCATACGCAGTGTTTGCCAGACAAAAACTGACTGTGCCCGCAGTCTTAGTGAGCAAAAGCCAAACAAAAGTCGTCGATTAAGTGATCAGCCAGTCCGCGGAATGATAGCAAAAAGTTTCTGCAGCAACCTAAGACCCTGCCCCCAACTATACTGCGATCAGTAATTGTATTTGCAACTGGATCTGCTAGTGTGTGGGGTATGCGTGTGTGTAGTACTCATATGGTAATCGCGCAACTCGACTCCATTCGACCCGACGCGGCCATAATCAATTCGCAGTAATTCATTTACATTTCACGTCGCGTCGCCTACAATAAACGTCAACAAAACACCCAACAAGCAAACACACACACTGCACCGTGAACAGAGAGACAGAGAGAACTTAAAAAGAGACAGAGAGATAGAGAGAGAATGAAAAATTAAATATTACATACAAATGCTGAAAATTCCCCGAGCCATGGAATGACAGGTGAGTGAACAAATACAGATGCAACATTTACCTATTATTAAGTAATAAAAGTGCTGAACAAAGACTGAACAATCTCTCAGGGAGAGATTGAAGTGCAGTGCAGCTAAGAGATCCCACGATTGGCATCCGTTTAGAGATTGAAGAGCTACTATGGATGCTACTACTCCCTTACTTAGGATCCTTTATTCCGCCTTAAGCCTATCCCAAAAGCATTACTCAAGTAATTTTGGGCATGCCTCTAGTCATCATCCATCCATCCAACCGAACCGATTCATCAGCACATTCCTTTCAGCTCCTCCCAGCCAATAGCAATACATATTTTTGGCCCAATGCAAATTCCGTTTCGCTCTTTCCACAGCCCGATTGCACAAAAGCCCGATGACGGTCAATAGCCTTCTGCCAATAGCTTTTTGCCCAATCATGCGTCTCAGCATCCCCCCACCCCACCCCACTACCACCTATTGCGCGAGAGAAGTGCTTTGTGTACGGCTCACGATAAATGATGTTAAATACTCCGTGGCCGAATTTGCAGTTTGCGAGGAGGTCAGAAGAAACTAATTTCGGCCTGATTCAGCTCCACACGTGTGCGGCGTGGCGGTATGGTTAGGGGAACAACCCTATCTTATGGGGGTATGTTATCAGCGGGAGTGGACCCGTGCCGCTCTTATCAGCTGCTCGAAGGTGACAATTTCATTTGGCGGGCACTTGGTACATCTATCCCGCCCCTATCTGCCTCTGCTCTACGCGCTGATAAGCAAATTAGCCTCCAAACGGTGCTATAATTGTTTGCTCTGCCCCCCCCACCAAAAGAGAGCGAGGGAGAGAGTGAGAGGAGGGAAGAGGAAAAGGCAAGGGCTAGGGGTGTGCAGAAATAGCATCGGATTGGGGGCGTTAACCAACTTCTAAAGCCGTGAGCCGCTGCTTTAGCGGTCTATTTTATTTCGTTCTTTTGGTCTTTTGCCCACAGGCGGTTCTCACATTTGTTATGGCCAAAACAGGCCACCGAGCAGTGGCCGAGGAGAGCAGAGAAAGACAGAGAAATCATAATAAAGAAAAGTGGCCGAGAAGAGTGCTTAAAGAATGGAAATAGATGAGTGCTAACTTTAGAAGGTGGAGCGATGGGGGTTAGAGATGGATAGGGGCCAGGTATAGGAATGGCATGGCGGAACGGAGGGGGTAGTGCAGGAAAGTAGAAAGAATTTCTACTTATAACGAGTTTTTATTACAAACGCGCGAAAGCGGAGAGACTCCCGAAAAGCTGCCGAAAATTTATTAAAAAAAGGGGGAAAAAGTGGAAAAATACGTAGTAAAGATAAGTAAAAATGGGCAAAGCGAGCGGGCTAACTGAATTCCTTCTTAGAAATGAGCATGAAGGGAGCGGTGGCCAAGGGGCTGCGCATAAAAAGTAACAGCATTTTTGCCTAGGCAGACGATGACAGAGAGGGAGTGAGAGAGAGGAGAGAGAGACAGAGCGAGAGAAGGGAGAGAGGCCGACAGATGACGACCAAGACTGCGAAAGCATGAAGCAACATTATTCAAAAGAAAGCCAAGTTAAGGCATGCCACCAAAAGAGAGAGAAAGAGACAGGGAGAGAGGAACACACACACACAAAACTGTGCATGGAGCGACAGATACATGGCAGCATAATGCAGCAGCAGCACCAGTAGCAGAGAGAGGGAAGGGGAGTGCAAAGTGGGAGTTGGGTGGCGGCAGCAGGCAGATCGGGCCCAAGCATTAAACATCATTCAGCAGCAGCGACGGCGGCGGAGGGAGTACAACTAGGAGCAGCCGCAGCAGCAACTGCGACGCCGACAGAGTCGTTAGCAGCAGCAACAACAATCACATGCCGACATTCTTTCATTCGTACAACGACCTCGACTTTGATTTGCAGCTTTTAGCCAAGCAGCGGGCCAAAGAATGTTGTGCCAGCCATCGAAGAGAGTCGGCCCCAAACAGAAGAGCGCGACAACGGCCTCTAGACGACCTACACGCCTGAGCAGTAGCGGCAGAGAGTGGGAGACAGAGAGAGCGAGAGAGAGAGAGAGCGAAAACGGCAACGCTGCTTTGACTTCGTGTATGCTTCGCCGTCGTGTCGTCGGACTGCAGTCGTAGTCGGCGTTTGTCGTTTCAACGCTCTGCTGCTGTCCAGAGCTGCCAACTTCGTTCATTCGTTTATTCATTCTTGTCTGTGCCGGTTGGCTCTTTTTGTATCTCCGCTCCATCTTCAACCTGGACTGCCACTACCACTGCCGCTGCCGCTCTTCTCCACTCTCTACTCTACTCGCACACACCCACAGCGGACACACAGACGGAACAGCCGCCAGTCAGTGCAAATGTTAAACAAAGCCATACACAAAACGAAAGAAAAAAAAAAACAGTAACAGTAACAGTGCAAAAGAAAAGTGCGAAAAGTGAACATTACGTCGAGTCGAAAAGAAAACAACAAATCGCCGCCCAGCCAGACAATGCGTCATTCGCTCATTCACTCAATCTTGAAATAAAAGCGGTGCTATCGCAGCAGACACTCACTCACACAACCAGACACACGCATGCAGTTGAACAGTTACAATTACAAAGTGCGAAACGACCGGCTGGCCAGACATCTCACCTCACATACACACGCAGAGATAGCAGACGGCAGAGGCAGAGGCTGGTTGCAGACTACAGTTATCAGAATGCGAGCCCCAGACTGAGACTCAGACGCCGCTGCCGGCGCTACACTGCCGTCGCCTGGCGCTGTCTGGAATTTGTATTTCACATATGTATGCACAGACGAGAGAATCAGAGGCAGCCACGGCTAACCGGATGTTGCACACACTCTGGACCCCAGCACAGGCAGAGGCAAAGGCACAGGCACGAGCAGCCATCTTTGTCATCCTTCGAATCTCAGCCTTGGCTAAGGTCGCTCCTGCCCTCCCATCGAGCAGCAGCAGCAACAGAGTGAGACATACACAAAGTAACCTAGAGAAAGAGAGAGAGAGAGCGAGAGAAGTAAATTTATAAAAAATGCTAGACTCCACTCAGCTACACTCCGCCCCGAGTGGACCGACTGACTGGTTTGGCGTGTTGGCCTGGCCAAAATGGATTTTTTACGGCCCCGAATAAACAACAACAGAATCAAAAGCACACAAAAGCCGCAACTGAAGATCACAAAACGAGCAGAAACCGAAATTGTGAATGATCTGTGGGGTTCGTTTCGGAAACAAAAATTGAAGAGAAACTCAATAGATCTGAAAGATAGAGAATCGGGTAAGCCATATCCAAAATAGCTGTAATCACATCACATAACGATTGCGACGGTAATTGGGAGGGTAATCCTTAATTGCTGAACGATCATCTACCGAAATATTGTTCAAAGTTAGCCGAGAGAAATCATATACAGACGGATTTGGCATTTGATATTGATGTTTAAGTGTTTTAAGTATATATAAGTGTTGAATTTTGACATGTAGTTCGACTGTAATTCAATCCACAACCTGCAGCATCTATCAAGAAAACTTTCAAATTGCAAAGCAACACCTTCTCCAGATATCATTCAATCTTAAGAATTACACTTAAGCCCAAATCCCTGCCACTATGCCACATTGCAGCTGTTATTCCGTTGAGTGTTCCGCTAATTCTAGTTACAGTTATAGTTGAGGTGGGTGGAGGGGCTGTGAGTGCGGCTGGGGACAGCCCCCCCATGAGCGTGCTAATGAAACATTTAATTAAAGTATTAAACATCAAAAGCGACAACGAGGGAACATAATGAAACGGCTCTTCTGTCTGTGTGTCTGGGTTGGAATGGGGAGGGAGGCAGTGTGTTTGTTTGTATGTGTATGTGGTATCTAAAAGGTGTATAAACACCTGAACAGTTGCCAGAGTTAACGGAACCGCCCGATCAGCTAGATGGCTGCCAAATAACTAAAGGAAATTAAAAAGCTCCTCCACTTCATTCAACCGACTCCCTACTGATTGTCCCCTTTCCACTTTCCCCTTTCCTCTGGCTAATGCCGTCGACCATTGCCGTAAAAGTTTATCGCCCGCATTAAAAAACCATGGATTAAAATTCTACTTCAAATAAAAGTCGAGTATACACTCGTACGGGAGGAACAAATTTTCCCATCCATTTTGCCATTTTTTCTACTATTCCGCCCGTCCTTCCAACTTCACCTCCCCCTTCCACTCTCTTATTCCTTCTTATTTCGGTTTAAGTTTTATTCTTTTTCTTTTTTTGTGTTCCGTGCCCACATTTTTCTTCTTGCCGGCTCTTTTTAGCATTTTTTTTCCGTTTCGTCTCTTTTTTGTGTTTTTGTTGTAATAAAGATAAGAGCTCTAGTTGGAGCAGCCACCTGCATTGCCTATTGCCAGGGAAAGAAGGCATCCACCCCCTCCACCCCTACTCCTCTCTTCCTCATTTGCAACCCTCCTCCCCTGCACTGCCTCTCTCTCTCAATCTCTTTCTATCTCTATCTCTCTCTGTTGGCAAAGTGTTTGGCTAACAAATGTTCTCCACTAATTGCAGGCGAAAAACATTTTCTCGGGAAACGAATTAAGCGATGTACATTTTTGGGCTCTAAATGGTGCAACGATTCTTCAAAGGGCAGGGAGTATTGGGAGCTGTGGGCGGAGCGGGGGACTATTTACGGTGCGATTGGGGGCGTGACACGATGGGCAAAAAGTCAGACAGACATGCAGACAATTTCATATAAAATGCATGAGCATGAAACCAATTCAATAGCCAAAAACAAAAAACTCGCGCATACACACACACACACACGGTTGGGGGGAATAGGGTAAGAGATGGAGGCAATGCCGGAGCATGTTAACTGTCTGTCGAGCAAACTGCCATCGCACTGGAACCAATAGTTGTCCTAGTTGTAGCCGCTGATGTTCCAGTACTAGTTCGAGTTGGCCAAAAACGAGTATCGCAACGGAAGGAGGAGAGTGCCAGAGTGGCAGGGAGGCAAAAGATGTGTGGCCTGTGCGGGGGAGGAGCAGAGGGCTAAAGAAGAGGAAACCAAATTACATTAAGCCAGCCACCGACTGAACAGAGCTGAACCGAACCGAACCAAACAGAACGGAAACGAGAGCATCGCTCTACAAGATACCCCTACCCCGACGATGAAACTAAATTTGAAACAGACGAAAATTTGCACACAAAAAATTAAAAGGCAAAAAAAAAGACCGAAAGAAGGGGGGTACAGAAAGAGATAAAGAGACCGAGAACCAGAATCAAAGGGAAGCGAAAAAGTTTTCAAATTAATATATTGATACTGTGATAAGAGTAGAAGGGGGATAGGGAGAGGCGGATGCAGATGCGGAGAGAAAAGTGTGGAAGATAAACGTTGTATGGCAGGGCCATCATCAACAATGAAGAGTGACTAAAAAGGGGCAGTGGCGAGGGAAGGATGTAATAGCAGAGACACAGAGAGAGGATCAGTCTAGGACCCGGTTTAATCAAATGTGTTGAAAAATGTTTCGATTTGCCAAAGTTTTTGAGTCCGAATAGGACTTCAAGTGATTTCTGATGACAAAGGACAGAGGACACTGTAAACAGAGAGCGACAGACTGGGTGGAAAGAGAGAGAGTGGGATGGGTCAATTTGAGGGAATGAAAGTTCTCTTTGTACTCGGATGGGTCTAGTCTCTACTTAACAGCCGATGGAGAAACTCTATCAAAGGAAGAGCAAAACAGGCGCCGCACCTTTAAAATCATCATTCTCATCATCCGATTTCAGGGAACAGAAATACAATACATAAAGATGAGACGTTTATTTATAAATAAGACCTGGGACCTGGGGACCGGTGGATTTCGGAGCCTAGCAACAGCGGAATATGCACATAAAAAGAATCTTCATCAGCATCCGCTTACCGCCCTCCCACCAGAGGAGGGATACTTGTTCAATAGCCGATAACAAGACCGTACTATAGCTTCTGTCTATATAGGTAGATAGATTCTGTTTCTCATGCTGCTGCCTGCTGATGCCTGCTTCTGCTGACTTTGACTTTGCACATCTCCGGAGCGTAGTGACTGTATTTTATTCGTTTCGTTGTTTTTGCTGATACGAGACTTTAAGCACAAAATATGCAAATTTCACTTCGCTCTTTGGCCGCGACTGCTCCACTCTCCCCTCTGGCACTCTGGCTTTCCCACTCGTGGCCCTTCCCCTGCCCCCCGCTGTTATGCATTTGGCATTGTTTTGTTTTCCTGTTTTTTGTTTTATTTGTAAATATTTTTCTTTCTATTTATTTTAAAAAGTCGCTTCCCGATTTATTTATTGTGCCATTCATGTTTCTCTATCTCTACGAATACGTCTCTCTCTCTCTCTTTCTCTGATTCCCTCTGTCGCTCTGTGCAGTTTTATTTTGTGTAATGGCTGCGATATTTATGGCCAACAAGTCCTTCCTTCCACCAACCTCTGTCCAATCGGAACAACTGCTGCAATTTATGACCATGCCCCAAGTTCGGATTTGGCTTCCGTTTCCCTGGGCTAATAAAATATTGAAATATATAACAATTTGCATGATTTTTGGTTCAAGTTTTTGGGCGAACTGAATAAATATACAATTCCATTGCAATCCTATCCATTCGGCAGCGATCCATGGCAATCCATGGCTTTTTCTGGTGCTTTGGTGGAGTGTAATTTGTTTAGATTTTTCAACAGAATGTGATTGCAATTCGTGCAGTTGAAGTGCAAGAACTAAATTGACACCAAGGTTGCTCTAAGGATGAAATGAATGGACTAGCAGTCAATCTGGAGCAAGGACATCATTAGCTCATTCAGAGCTCAACTCTGCTTTTGTCAAGTTTACGATTCCTCTCGATCCCTCTCGATCCCTCTTTTAATCAAGCCAAAAGGCCTTAGATCAGCTCCACTCAATCCCCCTTCACTCAACTATTCCCCTTGGTACCCTTCCCTGTCAAGTCCACTGGGAGTGAGAGCCCAACCTGCTCTGGCCATAAACAAAGAGTTGGAAATGCTTGGGCCTGAATAATTGTCGGCTATTTCCATGCATATTACGTCAACGCATCGGACAGCAGATAGCAGACAGCGTACGCAGATGTGCCGTACGCAGAGTATAGGATGGGATGATAGAGCCACATGTTTGCCGTTTTGCGAATTTGGGCGATGCATAAAACTAGCTATAAACAAATAAAGATTTCGCGATACACAGTTGTGGAAAGAGAGAGAGATGGAGGGCGAAGAGAGTGCTAGAGAGAGAGAGAGAAAGCGACCATCACTGTTCGAATGCAAATAAGTGGCACAACAGGGAAACCTTCAGCCTCAGGGTACCTTCTGCCAGAGTATGTTGCAACCATTTGGTTGGATGGGGGGTAGGGGGCGGCATGGCTTTAATATGCAGTGGGCTGTCAGGCAGATTATGGCTCATAACGACAACACCTGTCGCTCGTGGCTGTTGTTGCCACTCGGCGTCAGAGACTGATAACACGCCGAGATTATGGCGCTCAACAATCTGTTGCTTGGCGGCCGTGGGTCCTTTCAGCTTTCTCTCAGCCACTGCCACTGCACCAGTCCCTGCCACTGGCTCTGTCTTTGGCTGCCTCGCTTTTAATGTGCCCACATAAATTTTGGGGCAAATCAAAAACGCGTTTTATGGCTTGCCATCGTCAATGTTGCTGCTGTTGCTGCCACACTGCCTCACTCCTCGGCTGCTGTTTGGGCCCCGACTTTGTCCGGATAGCTAACAAAATTTATTGCATTTTACAAGCATATTACAAACGCTCAAATCTCACGTACAGCTTGTCCCCTTCTCCTCGCCTCTTTGCTGCTACTGGATCGTCAATTCCCAGCAGCCACATAAAAGCGCGTCATGTCCGTTCCGTGTCTGTCCACAGAGTCCGCTCTTCTGGTGGCTGCTGCTGCTTCTGCTGGTCCTGCCAAATTGATGTAGACTCTGCGGCGCCAACGAGAGTCAAGGAACAGGAGGAGCATCAGAGGAGGAGCAAAAGCAGGAGCAGTAGCAGGAGCCAGTCAAGATTGATGGCCCGTTGAATTGCTCGCCCTGCTGCCGCTGCCGCTACCCCTGCTGCTGCTGCCCCATCTATTCCCCTGACTGCCTTCAGTTTCTGTCTGAGCATATGAATTACTCATTGCTCATTTTTCCAGCAATTTATTGTCATTTTTGCTGTTGCAGTTCTTCTGTTGCTTGCCGTTTCTGATGGTACTATCGTCATTTCAATTTTTCTGTCGCATTCTTTATGGCAAGATGTTTTTCGCGCAAAATCTTTCATGTCATCACGGATCTTTGGTCCCGCGGGTTTTTCAGTTAGTGTAAGAGTGGAGTGGGGAGAGTTGGGTGCAGGCAGCAGGATGCGGATTGCAGTAAGTAAACGAGGGAATGAGTGTGGCCGGGCATATTTTGTCGATATTTACTTAAAAACCCACAGAGAACTCGACTCCTGTTGAGTTATGAGCAATCCGACGGATATAAGAGGGAGTGAGAGGGTGGAGGGGGGACGCTGCCTCCTTGAAGAACATGCCGCGGAAATTACAACTAATGCGGCAACTGCGTGCTAAAGTTGCTCTCTGCTGCTGCTGCTTCTGACATCATTAGGCTCATGTAAACACATACACTCTTACACATGTGGGTCTTGGCTTTGGCTACTTCCGGTTAGACCAGTCTTAATTTCCTGCTCTCGCTCTTCGTACAGCGTGGCGTATGTGTAATCAAGTGAATGGTGCCACATGCCAAACACTGGCACATGGCTCTCTTCCCCCCACTCTTCTAGTCCCTTTTTGCTGGCTTTCCTTAATCACTGGAACTGCCATTTTTCATCAAAGTAATTACGGGACTTTTGCCTGGCATTGCTTTCGTTGTATTTTTCGCTGTTTTCCCCAAACCCCTTCTCCCTGACAAGCCACACACGCATGGAAAACCACGCCCACGTCCACGTTACCACGTCCTGGCCTCTTGGCTGTTCAAACAGTTTCCCGGGGCACTTTTCCGGGCTGCGGTGTCCATTTTTATGTGGCCTCAAATTAAATAATTGGATATGCATTCAAATTTTATGCGCAATTTTATTTTGTAAGTCTATACTAATCCTGACTCTCTCCCTTTCTCTCCCTCTTTCCCCTTTGGAGCACCCTTGAGTTGGGGGGGGATCTCCAGTACTCGACACTTTTCGTGCCGTGCAAATATTTTGTGTGTATTTGTTTTGTGTTGCCTACTTTCGAGCGTCGTCAAATGAATTTTTCATGTGCCACATTCGTTTTTTGTTAACTGACAAAAGGCCCAGTCAAAAAATTTATGAAGCCCGGCTGCTTGCTGTTTGGAAAATAATATTGCAAATAATTTTCAAAGGGATTGGCAGGAGGGGGAGTGGTGGTGGAAGTCCTTCTGGAGGCGCCTCTCTTTCTAGTTTATGCAGATTTATAAAACTTGTTTCCATCGCTTGGGCCGTTTGTCTCGAACTTTTTGATTTTGTTTGTATGTTGCACACATACACACGCATACACCCATAGAGGCTCATTGTGGCAACAAACAGTGGCAGTGGCAGGGAGAGGAATCCTTTTTACGCCCGCTGTGCAAAAATATTAACGAGCCAAAGTTCCGTTTGGCAAACATGAAAGGAAAGGAGCAAGAACGAGCCGAGCCGAGTGGCAGCAAGATGAAGCTGATTGCCAAAAATGGGGCCAGGAGTGGGACAAGGAATGGCCAGCAGGTAAGGGCAGAGGAGAGGAGGGAGAAATAGTCCTTGGCCAGGAGGCAAAACCTGTGCCACGCCTACCTAGCCCTTCGATGCAGAAAGGTGGAAAGCATTTTTGGCAATGAGTGGCAGCCTATCTCCTCCGGCACTGCCTCCTGCCGTGTTTTGTTTTCTGCCAATTGGCGTAGGCTTCTGCCTCAGGTCCTGCCTCCTCCGCTGCCATTTTAGTTGCATCTGCCCGAATCTGCTGGGCTGCCTGCCAAGAGCACATGAATTCCCCAGAAAGGAGAAGAAGACCAACACCACAAGGACACATGCAATGCCATGCCATGCCAGCGCCTGGCATGCCACTTCACTCCACTCCACTCCTTGCAACGCCACGCCACTGTGTCCAACGCCATTCCACTTCTATTCTATTCCGTTTCCAGTCCAGGTCCAGCTCCAGGTTGTCATAATTTCCAACTGACCCACAAGGTGGAGGAGGAGGAAAAGGACCAGAATCAGGACTATGTTATCACACACAAACACACACACACTTACGTGTGTGGACGCTTACGTGTCCTTTTCAATTATTTATGAAAACTGCACCCAAAAGAAGAGCTGGAATTTTTCCGAGATTTTTCTCTGCTTTGCATCTTTTTTGTCGAAGAGCCCCTTTCAAAGAGGTATTTCTTTGAATGATTCGTTATATATTGCCGCAGGTAAAATATTTTTTAGATGGGGGTGGGAGTGAAGTGACTGAATTTGTTGCCAGTTCAAAGTTGAAGCTTGCGCCAGTCACATTGCGCCACACAGAGAAAATTCGGACAGAAAACAGCAGAAAACAAATTAACAGCAAATGGAAAGTCAATTAATGAACTTTAAATTATTTAGGCCTTGAGCAAGGGGGATTAGGAGGGGGCTTGAGGGAAAAGGGTATGGGAAAGGAAAGCTGTTGGCTGTCAGCTGTGTAAGCATTAAATTCAGTAAAACATTTTAAGGATGATTTCAGGTCAATAAATTGTAATTTAAACTGCATCCAAAATGTACTCTTACCTCCTATCCCGCCCTTTGCTTATGTGTGTGTGGTGCAACCAGAAAAAAGAAGCAAAAACCACAGCGGAACAGCGGCACCGACACCCACACATTTGTATGTTTGTTCGGTGGATTGTCTGTTGCTGTTGCAAGGATCCAGAAACTGAGAGGACTGGCAGCCGTCGACAACAGACAATGAGATGTGAGACATGACCCCGTCCCCCGTCCCTACTTCTTTCCTACTCCCTGTTCAGAGCTAGTCCATCCGTATGTCTGTCTGTTTTTCTGTCTGTCTGGCTGTCTGTCTTTCTGTGAGCTATAGGAACACATAGAAAGTTGTTGTAGTTACAAGTTCTTTGGTTTATTCTTTCTATTCCATGTCGAGCATGCGGCTTGCACCACTCCTCCTGCTGCTTCTGCTGCTCCTCCTCTTGCTCGTTCTGTTGTGCATTTGCAAGTTTTTAGTTTTTGTCTGCTCCCAAAATCTTCTCTCCTCTACCTCCCACCGCGCAGCTCATCTGTTTTTATAGACTCCTGCACTTGTCGCAGCCCATTGTCTTGGCCAGGACGTAGAGATGGCGACGGAGACGGCGACAGAGACAGAGGCAGACTCTGGCTCCAACCTGTACTCCACGCCGCTCCGCCTTCTCGGAGAGTGTTGTCATGGTGTGTCAGGTGGCGTTCTGTAAGCTTGCAGGTGTTTTTTTTTTGTTGGCTTTAGTTTCTGACAATTCTTTAAAGAAATACTCCAATGCATTAGATACGCTCCCTCCATCTAATCTCCTCCACCCCCTTGCGGCAGGGAAAAGTCTGGCAAAGTTTTTGCGTTTAAGCATATTATGAAATTTAAATGCGACGTAATTTGTTCTTGGGTTTGGTTTTAGTTTTCTTAGTGGGGGCTAAGCCAGCTTTAAGGATATGACAGTTTACAGATCTGAGTACGGTTGACAGGTGTCTGTGGGCGGAACGGAGGGGTGGGGAGGGGCGCAATGCGTTTATATTTTGGTAGGAGAAGTAAAGGTGAGTCCTGGACGGAAGTCGTGTTCCGTGGCTACGTTATTGTTCCCTATTTTGCCCAGTCACATTTTGTCACCCTTGTGTGGCATGCCCCCAGCTTCTGTTGCTGCTGGAAAAACCTTGTCGCTTTTTGTTAGCACTGATTATGTCGCCCTTCTTAGAGCCTGCTACCCGGAAGGCCTCTCCCCTCATTTAGTTGACGCATATGACGTTGCATGCATGCTGACAGCTCTGCCTGGGGCAACAGTCTTCCGCCACATCCCTTGAATGCTGCCACACTTCTGTTTAGACTGGATCTGAGGTGCTGGCCATCTCCCTGCTCTCTGCTCCCTGGCGCGCTGTAATTGTTTGCGGTTGGCAGCTATTAGCACGGGAAGGGGGTGGGGGGGGGGGGGGTGCAGTTTCCAGTCTCCTCTCTGCATCTCTGACACGCCTCCTTAATGAGGTCATTGCTTGACAATCGCATTTTCCATGCCACATTTGCTGGTGCTGCTGCTTCTGCTGCTGTGATTTGTTGGATTCCCATTGCTACGATTCTTTCGCTACCAACTGTGTCCCTTCACCCATCCCATCGACCCCCCCCCCCCCCCCCCCCCCCCCCCCCCCCCCCCCCCCCTCCCCGTCCAGTGTGTCATCTGCTTTCCACAGATTCGCATCTTTGGCGTTGTCCTTGTAATTTCTCCGTTTCCTATTCTCCTCTCTGTCTCTCTCTCGCTCTTTGCTCTATTGTGGTTGTCATTAGGCGCCGCTTTTCCCCCCACCATCTCATCATCCTCCATGAGGCCACATTTCATTTGATTTTAGTTCATTTTAACTGTCTTTTGTCTCATGTTTTACGCTGCTTCGGTTGTTTTCGCCTGCGCTGCGCTGCTTTCATTAATTTTACCAGACAGCAGGATGCTTGAGGGGTACTGGAGGGGTGGCTGATGGGAGGGAGAAACTGCGGAATTCTTCTTCGACATAATTTATGCGACATGGCGTGCAGGAGATAAATTTCTGTCGTTTGCCATTTTTTGCTTGCGTTGTATTTGGTCTAAATAAATTAAAGCATTCTCCCGGGAGAGTGGAAGCGGCAGAGAAGCGGAGGGGCAGAGAGGGGGTGCCAAAAAACTACAGTAGTTTCCCGATCACAAACACAGAGAGAAAGGGGTGTCCTTTCGCATTTTGCAATGGCTGCCTGTTGATTAATGCGAGCTCTTAATTGCGTGGTAGTGGGGGAGAGAGTTGGAGCGGATGTGGGCATAGGGATCTGGGGCACGAAAGAAAAGAACATACACAAAAATTCCCCCGAGGCGCAGGAGTCTGAGCAGTTGCAAGTCTCTCTCTCTCTCTCGCAGGAGTCTGAGTGGTTGCAAGTCGCTCTCTCTTTTTATATAAAACATGCCCCAAGTATCCTCTCTCCCTCCCTCCCTCTCTCTAGCATTTTCGTGCGTTTGTTAATTAAAAGTGTTACTGTGTGGCATGCTACAACTGCTAGCTGCCGCCTCCCACCTTCCCCCTCCTGACGTCTGATGCGTTTTTGAGGTAAACCCTAAATAATGAATGAAATTAACAGCATGGCAAAGGCAGTGGGGCAATGGCAACATCAGTAAGAGCAGCAGCAGTGGCAGGGAGATGTGAGCCACACACACACACACCCCGCCCTCACCCCCTCCCCCCACCCTGATTGTGTCACGTGTTAATGTCATGTGTTGTGGCTGCTGCATCGCATTGCATTTTGCACTTCTTCCTTTTCCCAGCCCAGAGCTTCCGAACCCAAGATGGAAATTCCATGATTTACGGCATTCGGGCTGCAGGAATTATGAGTCCACTTGGAAGACATTTTTAACCAATCCCCATCGCAGGTCTGCTCTGAGTTATGGCCAGCATAAATTATGCACAGCAGCAGCACCACCGATTGAGCAAGGACCATGCAGGGCATTAAGGAAATGCTCGACAATCGATTTTCCTGCATGAGTTTTCTTCTGGGAGTGTCAGTGCCAGTTCCAGTCCACCTTTTGGCCTGATTTCTGCTTTAATTATTAGCTTCTTTATGGAGCCATTAATTGTTATGTCACGGAATGGCCACCACCCACTGCGATTCACCTATCAACAACATCCATCTACCCTGGAAGCCGCTGCTAAGCTCGTATTTCCGTTTCCGCTCGAGCGCGGAGCAAACAAAGCGCATAAAACTTCATTGAGTTATCAAAAGAGAAGGCAAGGGGAGGATGGGGGAGGGGTGTCTTATTTATGCTCTGGCAATTCCTCAGACAAGTCCATAGTCTGAGCCAAGTGCCTCGAGCGCATTCCCTGCCATATTCTGCAAAACATACACAACACACAACACTCGCATATACAGATACAGCTACAGCTCGCAGATGCAGATAGAGTTGCAGTTGGAGATGCAGAGGCAAAGAGACAAATGCAGCATAATTCAGCTCGGAAGATGCCAAGCAATTTATTCTGCACTCATGTCTAAGCTGGCGCAAAAATATTCATTTATTTCTGTTGGCAAACGCAACCAATGGAGTAGGAGCAGGAGCAGGAGCAGGAGCAGGAGGAGGCTATCCAGGAGATGGAGATGGAGCTGGAAACCGCAGCAATTAACAAAGAGGAGTCGGCACGGACTGTGGCTGTGGCTGGGGCAGCGGGGAGATCACTCTTCTCTTGGCCAGTCAAGTGGCCAACTCTGTTGCGGCTTCGCCTGGCACTTGCTTATCCTCGCATCGCTGCATTTTCATAATAAACAAATTTTATTTTATAAACGTACTTTCGGGTGGCGGAAAAATGAAGTCATGTGGTGGTCCCGAGGCTTGAAGTCAGTAGCCAAGGATGGGATTGGGATTGGCTGAGACGAGAACTAGTGTGCGTTGCACTGGAAGACAATGCCAGCCACAATCCACAATCCCTGCAATCCCCGCTATCCCCGCATCGTCTCCTCTCACAGTTGAGCGAACAAAGCAATTATTTATATTTTTTGGCCAACGATTTGGCCTCTCATGTGTGGCTTATGGGGGGGATTTTTGGGCAGACACACGCGCTCTTCCAGCCCCCCTTTTTGGGCGAAATTAAAGTCACATATCGGAAGGAGAGCCGCAACGCAGGAGCGCAAGGAGCTGCCGAAGGAGCAACTGGGAAATGGGGAAGGAATCGCTATAAAAATTTGCAGTGCACGCAGAACGTGCCAGGACATTCAAGTGGCCAGTACATCCATGCATTTTATGGCCAAAAAGCAAGGCTTCCCCTCCCTCACTCCCTCTGGCCATCTACGAGCATTGCCTCGTCTGACTTTGGCCTGAAAGTAGTTTTCATTGTTTTCCCTGCCTTGGTTTTATGTCCTGGTCTGGTCTGTTCTGGTCTGGGGGCTGTCCTGTTCCGTGCTGTGGCAGCGACTGGGTAGAGGGACGACGTCTGTTTTGTTGTGGCCACAAGCAACAAGGACTTCTAATTAGCACACTGTCAGCGGTGGTCAGCGAGACAAGGAGATGGCGGCTACCAGAAGGGTTGTGAGGGGGGGTGTGTAAGGGGATGTGTATTGTGGGGCAGGACAATGAGACGGCAAATGTGCTTAAATGACCGATGTGGACGCCACTAAAAACTCAACTAAAACTAAAATTGCACGACGAAAGGACGCAAAGCGGAAACCGCAAACTGGCAAATGGCTGCCACTGCCACTGAAGGACATTACCCATTCCTGTTTCTCCAGCTCCAGCTCGTTCTCCTCCTGCCCTGTCCTTGTCAGCAGGCTCGTTACAGAACACACAGAGGGAGGGGCACACGTGGTTGGGGTGTATGTGTCCTGTCCCATGTACATATATGCATATGAAGCGGCGGCTTTGAGCAGGAACAAAACCTGCAACAGCGAATGAAAGAAGCAACGAAAGAAAAAGCTTCTAAGCGGTCTGCTGATGTCCTGTCTGCTGCTCCTCTTTCTGGAGCTCCCCGCTCGCGTAGCTCCTCCGGCACGGCCACTATTTGGTCGACATTCGCTCTGGCTATCCCCTGGCCGCTCGCGTTTTATTTCCATTTTGATTGCTGGCTTTTTTTGTCGTGTGGTTTGTTTTTTTCTGCCTTTGCCTAGCAGTGCCGCTCGCCGCTGCCCGTCCGCACTGCTTCCTGCTGCCCGCAAATGTATGCAACATATTTTGTATGCAATGGCCACGGCACCGAATCCCCCACCAACCAGAAGGAGCAGGGGGAGGAGAGTTCCCGCCACTTCCGTGCAGGATGGCGGAAATGGCGGCGTCAGGTCGCCACCAACGACACCCAGGGCCAAAAGTGAAATTCGAAGCACTGCTAGAAAACACATGCAGTCAGACCGGTCGGGGCCAGGGCCAGGCCAGGATCGAGGCCAGGATATATGCAGGCAGGAAGGGCAGTTGGGGTTGGAGCCCAGAGATGGCCAATTGAATGTGTGGCTCTGGTTTCAAGTGCCGCCACTCAACTAGCACTTATTGCATGCGACAAACGACAGCAGCAGGCACACGGACACGGATAAGGATGATGGCGACTCGGATGGGTACGACTCGTATGAGGACTCTGCTCCGGATGCGGCCGCAAACTTTTGTCGTTTTTTCAATTTCAATTTTTCACTGAAGTGCCTGCTGTTGCAGCTGCTCCACCTATTTCTCCACCTCCTACGCTGGCTCTCTGCCTTTACCACCGCCACTCCCATTGCCTCTGTCTGCACTTAAAGCAGTTAGCACTATGACCGTCGTTGGGCATATCCATGTATGAATTCTCCCTCCGAACGTGCACTTTTTGTAGCCCTGCCCCTGCCCCTGCTCGGTGGGTAATGCCATTTGCTGCATATGGCACTGGTTGCAAGCGAGTGGCACTCGCAGCACTACGTATACGCAGCATTGTGCTGCGGATTTTCTGTGCCTAAGCGGCCGTGAAGACAGAAAACTAACAGAAACTTAAGGACCGGTCAGAACCGACTACGCGGTTCCCTAGATTCGAGATATCTTCAGCTGAAAGCTGTCTAAAATTGGCTGTTACAGGGTGCTGGCAGGAGAGAATCCACCTGGTCCCATAACCTGCGACTGCAGATGGCAGACTGTAGTTATTACGACCTTAAGCGGAACTGTTATCTGTTTTTGCGACCGTGTCTCCGTGTCCTTCTTCCTGTTTCCATTTGGGAAATTTCAGAAATTTTTTTTGCGCTCTCTTCTCATAATTTTATATTTGCAAAGTGGGGCAGGACGCAGCGAGATGGCAGCAAAAAACTGCAAAATAATAAAATGAAATTACCAAAGGGAGTGGTAGGGACAGAGGTAGCAGAAGCAGCAGCAGAAAGGAAGAGAGGCAGAGTGTCCGAGTTCTTTTTCTGGCAGCTGTAGGAAATCTGCGCTGTGCATTAAAAAACGCTTAGGGCAGCAGCTTTGTCGCCTACTAGGCTCCATACCCGCCACTACAGTCTGACAGTGTCCACTGGAATTGGGCCTGGAACTGGGCTTCGTGCTGGTCATCGCTGGGCATCGCCGCAGGCGGCTGTCCCATCCCATTCTGGCTGTCCCATCCCATTCCCATCCTCTCCAGCCTCGACTCTCTGCTCCTCTCTGTGTGCCTGTCGTGCATTTTCAAATTTGTTTGTTTTTAATTAATGGCACGCTGCGATGCCGATGGTGATCCCCTATTCGTGTGTGATGTTGGATGGGTCCCCGACCGACAGGATGGGACTGCGTGCTGTACAGTGATTAAGCGGACTGGAATGGAATGGCAGGAGATTTTAGACACGAGTCCCCCAGGCGGCACCCCTCCTGCCCCAGCCTGACTGCAGGGCGTGGCAGTTGGCGGACCGTCGCCACAAAGTATGCCATACAAATATGTCGAGACTTCATTTCGATTAATTTGACAGTTTTCGGCTGCTTTTCGCTCTCTTTGTGGGGCAATTACCAACACCAAAAGGGGACCAAAAACTGGAATCAAATGTAAGTCCTTGCCTCATCTCCACTCTGCCCTGTATGTGTGTGTGTCCGGGGCCCTGTGGCCATTAACCGACTGGAAAACCCTTTTGGGGCTGACAGCAGGAAAACTTGCATACATTTTAAATTTCAATTTGCAGTCGACAAAGAAAACGAAGAAAAAATTATGCATACCACGAGAAAAGAAATGAAAAGCAAATAAAAAGGAAAAAATACAGAGCTAGAGGTGGAGAGAGACACAAAAAATGCCAGAATCAAAATTAGTAGACAACAAAGAGTCCTCTATCGCTATCTTCTCTGACCCCCTCTCCCCCCTTAACTGGTGAGGCCAACGAAGGACGGAATCGAAATCGTTTTTTGGAGGCCACACAAGGCTGTGTGTGTGGGTGTGTCTGTGTGGGAGCCAACGGTAGCTAACGCACAATCCGAAGAGACGATTGGGTAGCATTTCGTTGTGCCTGTGCCTTCTGCTTTTTTGGCTTTTATCGAAGAGTATTCGATGCGTTTTTCCTAACAGGTCCTGGCCCTGGACTCTGTCGCTGCTTCTGTCTCTGTCTTTTCTTGTCCTGTGGCTCGTTTTACAGATTCTTACACATCCGCAATAGCATCACATGTGATTGTCAGTGTCTGTGTGTGTGTTTGTGACTGTACTAGTCATGGCTATAACGGAAAAGGAAACAACTGGCATTGGCAGCCATACGACGTTAAGGATAATCGTGATGACAGCATATTTTGTGACCCACAGCCACAGCCACTGCTCTGCTTCTCTGCCTCTGTCTATATGTGCCTCTGTGTTTCTCTGCCTCTGCCTGCCCCTGCTTCGTGTGTGTGTCTGTGGCAAATTTTAGGTGGCACTTCCGCTTCCAGGGCTTTCGGCTTGGTTTGGTTTGCTTTCGTTTCGTTCCAGCGTCTTGGCCCTCAGTTGGTTGTATTTAAAATGGCATTAAAAACGGCCAAATAAGTTTAGAGAGACAACCCAGAAATCACTTCTGACCGACGGCCGCTTAACCCCTGCCCTTTCACAAAGACGGAGAGACAACAAACACAACACAAAGCGCACAAACTGCTGAGAACGCGTCTGGAAGTGGCAGGGCATGCCAGAGGATCTGATAAAGTTACACCCATTTGGCTGTGTCTTACAAGTGGGCGTGGCGTGGTTGCCCCCAACCCACACATCCATGTGACTGCGGATTGATATATCTGAGCGGTTTTGTTGCTTAGCTTCTGGCTTTGGCTTTGGCTCTGGTGCTGGATGGCTGGGTGGCTTCCTTTAAAGTTGAGGGTTCTTTCGTGACAAATGTGAATTTTATGTTGATTTTGAGCTGAGGGAAGGAAAAGCAAAAACTTTATCTAATATTTCTTTTGTTTCTTCTTCTCTTTTTCAGATGTTTTTTCGGTTTCTGGTTACTGGTTCCTACTCCTCGCTCCTGCTTTTGGCTCTGGAAAATTCCAGATGAGGTAAGCGGCAGAATTTCTTGGAAGAATATTAAGAGTCCTGCTTGGCCAGCAACTTCTTGGGACGTTAACCCTTCGCAGCCTGTACTTCCTTGCTTCGGTGCTTCGTTCCTTCATTGGGTTCGCATATTACGTATACGCAACGTAAGACTGGACTCTCTCGAAGGACCCGCTTAATTGAACTTTTGCTTATTTATGGGCCTCGTTATTTGAGTGCATTCAAGTGTTTTCAATGGGGCACGCCCCCTGCTGCTTGCCCCCCTCCACCCCCATCCATAAATTGTTAAGTTTTATCAGCCGCAACAAACAGGAGCAGCGGCAGCGGCGGAGGCGGCAGCACCAGCAGCAGCAGCAGCATGAATAATAAGTCAGTGCCTCGCATTGCGTGCCTGCCCCGGGGCGAAAAGCAGGCCCTTATACATGTAAAGCCAACTCGGACAAACACACGCAGACACGTGCACACACGCACACTCAAACGCATATACGCACAATTGAGGCGGAAATGCGCATTGTTTCCGCTTTTAATAAGAGTCGTTGTTCTCTGTGGCAACACCAGCAGCAGCAGCAGTTGTAGTGGCAGCAGAAGCAGTGCAGAAGGAGTCGCTGTGGCAGTGTGTGGCATGGTGTGGCATGCATATGCTTTTGCATTACAATAAACCATGCAGGGGGAGGGACGGGAGGATTCAGTAGCTGAACAGTTTCTCCCTGGCCATAAATTGCATTAAATTGCATTTAAATGTGTCGGACAGGTTAACAATGCGAAGAGGATGCACCGTAATTGATTGTAAATTAAACCTAACTCCAGCCCGAAACCCTTTAAGCCACATCGCCAGCTATTATTTTGTCTCCATCTCTCTCTTTGAAACGCTTTAATTTAAACGCTTTTGGAGCACGAAATGGTATAAATGGCCCGCTGTTGTCGGAGAAGTCTCAGGGGGATTTGCATCCAGGAGGAAAGGAGGAGGGGTATCCACCGTCCTGTTATGGCATGCCTGTCGACAATTAAACATATTCAACATTTACATGAATTCTGCCAAAAGTTCTGGCCAGGAAAAACAACATGTGCCACCGTGCGGTTCCTGCACACATAAACACAGACACACAGCTCTCGGAGTTCTCCTACAGTTCCTCCTTGGCGTTTGCTTATTTTGTGCTTTTTATGTCTCGCAGCTGGAAGTGACTATGATCTATGGCACTTGGCATGTGTGGACTCCACGGACGGCCACGGGAGACCATGGACGTGGCAGAGAATAGACTCTGGAGAGTCTCTGTCTCTCCCAGAGGTGGATGACTTTTGTTCGGCACTTGATTAGCATTCGTCTTAGCCATTTTATTTCCTTTGTGCCGCGTGCATCCTCTGCTGCACGCAGCATCCTCTCCAGCGGAGTGGAGTGCACGAGCGTGCCTATTGATGCGTGCTAATTGCGAGGCGATGCTCCTCCGCTCCACTGCTCCGCATAAATGCAGCTGCAAGTTTTTGCATTGAAGTTTGTGCATTGAAGTTTGTGTCAAGAATAAACTCTCCTACCTCATGCTTCGGGCTTGCCAACCTGCCGCATTGTTATTGGGCTGGTTGCATTACAACGAAATCCGTTTCGAGTGCGACTGGAGTCTGCACTCTTTGTCTTGGAGGAACTCTTGCGAGTTCGTTCCCAAGTTCCTGAGCTCCCAGCCCTTGAGAGCTCTGACTGGCTTCGAGTGCTCTGTGTCGAGGGTACTGCTGTCTGGACAGCTGCGCATCGACGACTCCTGTTGGCCGGAGAGAGATCTTCAAATTGGATCTGCGCTGCTGTTAATCCTGGACGAATCTCTTAAAGAGCGAGTCCGTTGCTCCTTGGTCCGGCAGTCCATAAAAGGCAGTCCTGGCTTCACCCACTGACAGACAGACCGACCGCCAGATAGACTGGTAGACAGACAGCACTTATCAAAACGCTCAATCAATCAATCATTCAATCAATCAATTGTTGCCAAAAAAAGGCGCAAGCAAAAACAAGAATATCGCTCATACGCCCATTTGTAGCAACATAAAAATGGAGAGAGTGAAAACAGCAAACGCCCAAAATCAGCTTAGGGGAAATGGCTAAAAAAGGACCAGCCAGCAGGCAAAAAACAGCAGCAAGAAGGGTGAGAGGGGTATTGGGATTGGGTGTGGGAGTTTATACAAAGGACATATGGCATGGACCAGAGCACAGCTTGAAACATGAAAGCACAACCCACGACTATGTCTCTGAATCTGGCCTTTGTGTGGCGGCTTTTTATTTTTACAGTACAGGACACGACAGTATGTAGGATGTGTGTGGTAAGAAGGAAGTTCGTGTGGGGGCAGGGCTGTGGCAGAGGATGACCCAGAGAACTGGGCCCGAAAAAACAAGCCCATGGACTGAGGCGAGCCAACAAATCACTACCAATCGCACAAACAAAAGCGAACAGCTCCGGCGGAGAACGTGGACGAAGGAGGAGGGAGGCAGGTTCACCTGGCAACAAACGTGCAACATTGTCAGCGGCAGGCCATGTCACACTGCAGTGTCAGAGGCAGAGATAGCAACAGCGACAGAGATGGATCTGGGATCTGGAGGGGCGGCCACCTGCAGTTCATCTCGTTAAAGGAGTCCCTGTCCCCCGCTTTCCCTCACCCTATCAACGACGCGTCTAATAAGCCAATTCAAAGGAGTTGTCGGAAAATGATAATCGTGCAGTGGCGCGGGCGGTGGCGGTGGGTGATGGGAACGTGCGTAAAATGTTTATCCAACTCGAGAAATGGTGTGGCTGGTGGCCTGGCGCCATCCTGCACTTGCGTAAATTTATGCTTACACACATTTTGTCAACATCTGCAGCATATTCACAACATTCCAGATACGTTTCTTTCCCCAACCAGAGCCCCCGCCCCTACAACGCTCTTCTGAGCACACACATCGCTGGATTGCGGTAGATATTTGCATTTTATGTCTATATGCAAATCTCTACAGGAGACCAAAAGAGGAGCAGGAGAAGTGGAGTAGGAGCAGCAGCAGCAGCATTCAGCTGAGGAAGATGAGGGCGTTCAAGATGACGGTGCACACGCGGCGTATACGTGCTGCATTAACATATCAATCATACAGAGGTGGAGGCAGAGGCAGTGGCAGAGTCAGTGGCAGAGACCATTCTTCCTTCCGACGGCTTCTCGGAGCAGAGCAAACATTTGCTTGATGGAATGAGCCGCCCGAGCGCGATAAAGATGAATGAATGTTTGCCAAGATATGGGCACCCACTCATCATGGAAGGGGCCATAAAACTTGGCCCATAAATCCAGCCAGCCATTGAATGGTATCCCATCCATTCGCCACTCAATTCCTCGGCGCAATTGTCATGTGCCTTGTTGAAAAGTTAATTGCCGTGCCACAGGCCGTGGGCCGGGGATCAATAAATTAATGCCAACAACTAACAACATTGTCAGCGATGTATCGACTTCCTACTCAACAATAGTAGTTGTTGTTCTGATTGTTTAATTGCGGATATTTTGTGTGCAGTTTCCGGCTGCCATGAACGCACACGCACGTGCCACACGGTTACAAATAAGTGCTGCATAAATAAATTTTCCAATATAAAAATCAGTTTTTCAATTTTGCAGTTTTCATTCATCGCCTCCGCGCCCTCCATCCCCGCCTGTACACAAATTAGCGGCACTCTTTTCGTCAATAGGCATTTAAATCACTTTGCCAGTTGAACATTATTTTCTGGCATTTATTTGATATGTATTTCGATTGCGCATATCCTGCCCGAGGAATCGGGATAGGCTCGTTTTAGCTGTTTGCATATGAGTGACCCATGACCCATGGCTCGTGGCTCATGGCCATTAAATTGACTTTTAGCAGTTTTCTTTTATATATTTTCATAATATGTACGCATTTGTTGGCCATAATTTCCGTTTGTATATTTTTCCTTCCTTTTAAAGAGAGACGGCAGACACGTCTCCCCTTCCTTCCACATAAATATCGCCCTCCCCCTTCTGATTGCATCGTGTGATAATAGACACAACATGGGGCATGAATTATATGAGAGAAATTATGGTCCCGCATACTGCCACATTCGCGGTTTTTGCTCGCTTCATTCGATTTTTAATTTTTGTACGATTTTCTATCTCACAAAACCCGCCCTACAGCGCGCCCTGCTATCGCGCGTCATTTGTTAGATGTTTTAATGTCATTTAATTATAAAATATTGGCAAGTATGTCTCGAATGAACTGCAGACCAAACTGTAGCGGCGTCGGTGGCCCCTCCCATTCCACAGAATGACATCAGTCTATGGATCCCCCCGAGGAAATATTTGTGCAATGATTTCAGAGCGCCCACTCCGCGTCGCATATGGCAGATCCCAGACTTCAGAGCGCTCGGCCAAGAGTCTGAATTGCGTCATTTCCAGCCGCGGAAACAAGTTTTTTTTCTCCATCCGCCGTCTGTGCCGTTGACAAGGCCAGAACTGGAGGTGTGAAGCGTAAGGAGGAAAAGGGGATGAGGCCTGTCCCATTACCAATCAGTAGAAATGGCTCAGCGATATGGCTTAGATCTTTGCCGCTTAAGAGAAGGTTCTATCGAAAATATGTACTCAAATGCAAGAGTATCTAAGGCTTCGTTTCGCCCCATCTGCATTGCTCTCTGTTCCAATTTAATGAATATGTAATGGGTGGAAAAAAGTTGCCGCTTATCAGCCTCTGCCTCTGCCTCTCGCACTGCCTCTACTCCCAGTCGCCCAATCTCCCAAATTTGCCCGGAAAAGTTGCTCTATAACAATGCTTTCTATCAGACAGAGTCCCATCTCTGGCTCTGTTTTTCTGCTGCTGGCAGCTGCTCCTGCTCCTGCTTAATGCGCCTCCCATTGGGTGCGTCCCACAGCTACATGCCCCATGCCACAGCCACTGTGCTACGTTTTTCAATCTCAACTTGTAATTGACGCTGTACTTTCGGAGCTACATACAAAATAATTTGATTATTAACTTTTGGGGCGAGCGTCGAGTGCGGGGAATATATTTAAATATTAATTGAAGCAGCTCTCAGGATAGAACCTTCCCCAGAGTGGGACGGACACAGACACAGCCCTGTGGGGCCTGTTGACTCTTTAAGACTAATCCCCGACTAATCTCGGGCAGTTTTCCACTACGACTGCTTAGGGGAAGGACAGACGAGGATCCTTTAAGTGGCTGGGAATTGTGTAATCAATTAGTGGTGAGGGGCAAGTAGGGAGTGCGGCAAGCGGGAAGTGCCAGGCGAATTATGTTGCATTTAAATGCTCTCTATTTCTGTGTTTTATGGTTGTAGGTGGGGGGTGGGGGAGGGCCAAGAGATTTATGCGGCTCATAAATGTCAAAGACAGCCGGACGGTACACGCACCTGCACACAGATCTCCGTGTTACCTTACACACAATTAATCTTTTTGATGTCAGCTTAAGGGGCAGGACAACGGCCGGGACGGGATTGAGGGGGGGAACAGGTGACAATGTCAATAATCGGAGTCCCATCACCTGCTGTGGGAATACTTACAGAAGTGAAAGGATTGGCAGGGCAGAGGTATAGGCAGGGACAGAAGAAGAGGCAGGGACAGAGGCACGGGGAATTTGTAGGACAGTTCTAATAAGATATTTAATTTAAAATTTAAAACTCGAAGACCGAAATGAAAAGAAGCCATATGTCAATTGCCGTTGCACAGAGTCGCATAAAGAAGTGGCAAACAGTCTGGATGGTAGTCCTTGCAACAGACATCCTACCCTATCTCTCCCACCACCCCTCATCAAAGACCCTGCCACCCTGCCACACACAATGACATGTCAAGTGCAAAATGCAAGACCTTCTCTGGCCGGACTCTACAGAACTTTTCGCCATTTGTTCGTCCTCGCTCCTCGTTGTCGTCCTGGTCCTTGCCGGGTCCGGATACGGGTCCTGGGTTCGAGACTGCACCTACTACTTCCGGCCTTTGTTGAAATAACCATAAAATCAAGATAAGTTATTGGATTTGCTGGCAGGAAGCAGGAATAAGCACTTTTTGCATTTGCCCCTGCCAGTGCCACACTGCCACTGGCACTGGCTCTCGCTCTCTCTCTCTGCCACTGACTGGCTAGGCCTCCTCTTGCTTTCTGCCTCGTGCCTTCTGCCCCCGGCCATGTCCCAGCCTTGTGTCGTAGATTAATTGTTTTTTTTTTGGGGTGAGGCTCCCTCCCGCTCCTTTCCTCCATCCATCCCTTTCTGGGGCTGGAAAAACATTTTTGTGTAATATAAATACGAATTTTTTATTTCCTGCTGAACTTTTGTGTCCTGAGGATTGCCTGCTGCCGTTCCTGGTAACTATAGCTGCCTGCGTGCCCCTGACTCTGCCCCTGCCACATCTGCTGCTTCCACCGCCTGCTGGCTTTTCCCTTTGCATAAATAGTGACGCTGCCTCACAATGCCGGAGCTTAGGTTTCCGTTCCCCCCAGCTGGAGGCGCCGCACAATCAGTTTTCACAGTTCGCACTTGCCTCTTGGATCGTTCCCCTTTGACTCCTCCGCCCCCTTTCCCTACCCGCCTTGCCATGTGCTTTACTGTGTGGCGGGGTGGCGCACTAATGCGATTAAGCCGCTTGTTGTGGCTGTCAACGCGTTGACTGCTCTACCTCTACCTCCATCTCCATTTCTCTGGTAGTCCTGCCCCAATTCGAACAGTCCCAGTCCCAGTCCTGCCCTAGTACTGCCCCAGTCGGCTGCCTTTGTAATTCACTTAAGTGTGGCACTTTGGCTTGCGGTAAACGTCGTCCATTGTGGCCCACTGTTTCCATCTACTGATCTCTTTAGCACACAGCCAGAGGGGCAGTAGGAGGCAGGAAGTAGGGGTGCAGCAGGGCGTAGGGGGGAGACGGGAGGGTGAGCAGGGGAAGCGCTGCGTGGTTTACATTTGACCAACTTTCAGATTTTGGCATGGCTTTGGTTTAATCATAAATTTCGTGGCGGCTGAAGTGTCGTGTCGTTCCTCAAGGATCTCTTCTGCCATTGTCCAGCGAATGGGTGCACAGATGCCACGCCCAGAGGGCACCACAAAGTAGTTAAGTGGGGGCTGCGGGGTGGCCATCAAAGAGAAGACTCGGAATCGGAGTCCTCTGAAGCTCTTAACTACATTTACTATGATGACATTGTGGCGTGTGCCTCCAGTTTAATCACGATATTACTATCGCAACGGATAACAGGGGGGTGCCCTGCCGATCCCTGTAGAGATTCGGTCGAGGAAGGTGCAATTATTCTCCGGCAAAGGCCAACGCAAAGGCTGTAAAAGTAATAGTCAGCGCTCTCCCATTGGCAGTGGCAGTGACAAGTGTCACAGTTCGACACGCCCTATGCGGTCTCTCCCCATCAGCAGTCCCTTCTTCTGCTTCTCCTCGGCACACGCACCGCACCCCCGAGGGCCTACCCTAGAGGCAGGAAGTCTTTATGGGCTCACACGCTCGCCGGGAAGCCCCGGCAATCAGGACAGAAGAGGATGAGGACGTAGGGTAGTACGTGGAAAGGGAAAGGAGACCAATTGGAGTTTATTAATTTGAGGCCGTGCGTGTCGAGTAGAGCCGGATTCGGAGTCGACTCCAAGGTATTTACAATTGATGTAAATATTTCCTTTATTATTGTAATTATATTTATGGGAATGTTACAGAGGATGGGGATGGAGGAGGAGGAATGTTGGGGAGTGTGGCATGCCATGACAATGTTGCGTGCCACTAAAGACTGAGGGCGACAGGCTGTTGGCGGCTGAGAGAGCGACTTAAATCGCATTAGCAGTACATTAATCTGATTTTTATTGATGTACTCGGGAGTCGTGCTCGAGTGGCAACAACCAGGATGGAGTATGGGGTTTCCACAATTAGTCGAATATTTCTGCGGGTTTTTTGTCAGAGTCCTTGCAAATTGCTCGAAAGTATTCGAGAATTGTATTAACTCATGTGGGTTCTTAGGTATTGTTGCTCATGAATATGGCTGATACTTGTATTTCTGCAACTAATTTGCCCGTTCTGCTCTTTCAGGCCAAGCTGCATGCCACACAGGACGCACTTACCCGCACACATACGGACCCTCCACGCTTCATACTCCACACACTTGTACACGTAGGCACTTCCGGAATGTAATGGATGGCCCCGGACTTGACTTGGCTTGACTCTCGGCTCTCGACTCTCCTCCGGTGGCTCTGGGCTCCGGGATCGTGGGGCATGGAGCATGGAGCATGGAAGACTTGACTTGGACGCTTCAGGTAATTATGCATATTTAAGCAGTTTTGTCTACAGTTTTACGGGAAGGCGCCTAAAAGGATGCTTTGAATTAATTATTTATGCAGGGCGGGGCTGACATATGCAAACATTTGTTCTCCCTCGGCCTCGTCCTCGTCCTGTCAAGTAGGCTCCTCACGAACAGGAAGCCCCCTCCCATCCCTTACATGGTATACTTAATGGGTTTATATGCATTTTAAAGGCAGGCCTAAGCTGTGGCAGAGTCGGAGAGGGGGTCGGGAGCTGGGGGTAAGGGCTTGCAGACGAGGTCTGCAAAATTAATAGAGGTTCCTCTTTCGGATAATTGCCAGGCTAAGAGCTGGAACACACTTTATTCCTTAAAGCTGCCACGGCCGCAAAATTAATGCCACACTATTAATGCTAATGTCGGGGCATCGTTCTTCTTCCCTGGCACATCTGCCTGCCATCGCCTTGGGCATCCACATCCCCTGGCCATCCATCCGCCTATCTCCTTGCATTTTTCAAATGCCGCCTCGCCTCGCCTCGTCATCTGTTTTTGGCCCGGCCTCCTTTCAGCCACACTGCAATACACAGCTTTGCTTTCAGCTTAATTGTTTTGCAACTAAACATCAGTCGGAGGAATGCCTTTCATCCTGCTCCCCATTGTTGACTCTGCTGCTGTCCTGCTGCCTTTGCTGTCCTGCTGCTGCCTCTGCTGCTGCCAAAGTCGTGTCTAAGTAGCTTTTCTATAAATGAAGGCAGGAAGCAAAGGACGAACGACAAGCGAATAAAATGAAACGAACAAATCTGTACCACTCTTTGAGGCTGTTGCCTGAAATCAGAGACCCGCTGAGCTCTAGCAACGGCACAGGATGCTCCTCACGGAAACAGTAGTGTCAGGAGGAGTAGCATGAGGATGAAAACCATCGAGTGGCAATGAGCTGTTGACTAATTAAAATGTGTTCAAGGCCAGAGTCTGCGAATTGCGTTTGCAATTTATGCTTTTATGGCAACAGCTCCTTTGAAAAGGGGGAATGGTGCAGCTTCCCAGCGTAGGCGAAATTGGGCGGATTAGGAAATATCAAATGACATGCGAAAAAAATGCCAACTATTTTAATTGGATACGAGCAGGAGCATTGAAACATCTCATTTGAGAGGTACATAGAGGTATCTTTCTGCTGCACTCCTGCAGAAATTGTTTGCATTTGTGTCAATTGTTGTTCTTGGAGATGGGAAGATGGTTAGATGATTGGAGGGTCTGTTGCTATGGAAAAATGCTCTTGATTCCGTCAAGAATTTGGGATAAGGTCTGGTCCAGGGGTGGATGCTTCTCTGGGGTAACCGCTAGGACACATGTGGCAGGAGGCATCGCATCGTATTGCATGCCCCGGCAAGGGTTTGCCCCCGCAATGGGAATGGATGGGAAACAAACTGTAGACAATGCGCGCACGTCGGAAATTAGCATAGTTTTAGGCAGTCGAAAGTTTTCCGATGTTTTTGCCAATTTCCGTCAACAATTTACGGGCTCCGGAAAAGCCTTAAAAACACATCGTGGTTGAAAAAGTTTTTGGTGGAATCTTTAAAGGCAATCGGGGGAGGGGGCGTATCGAGAGCGTTTAATTTATTGATTTGGGCGGCCCGCAGATAAATGTGTTGTGTGTGGGAGGAAGGGGTACGAGAAATACGGGATATTTATATGTTTCTGAATGGCAGTCGAAGAGGGGCTGGAACAAAACACATAGAAATCTGCCCACAAATGTGCGAAAATTTAACTTTGAACTACGTCCGAATTGAAGATAGAATCAAATCAAAATCAAATCGATTGGGTATGGCCTCTGAGTGAAATTTAAATGGCTAAACCAGCACAGCCATCCACAAAATAAACGCTCCAAGAAGCCGAAGTTGGCCTGTTCTCTTATTCGCTAAGTTGTGTTCTCCTTTGTTTTTTTTATGTTTTGTCCTCTCCTTTGATAAATGTCCAGCAGGCAGCCAAAAACAAGCACATAAATCACAGGCATGTGTGGATAAGGCAGAGACAGAGACAGTGGCAAGGAAATGGGCTGCAGAGCATCTGAAGGCTGAAGAATATGTGATATATGGGACTTGATTTGTCCCAGTATATGCCCATCTATGGCGAAGGGGACACACTAGTTAAAGTTTGCCCACTGGCCGGCCGCATGCAAACATATGCGAGTGACAAGCCAATGTTGATGCCGATGCCTGCCTCTTTTCCCGGCTGCTTCCGGTGTTGCCATGTAAATGTTATTAAATCTGTTGGCCAGGCCCAGATATGTATGTATTTAAGGCCAGCCACAAAGTGCCACACATAGAGATGGGGCAAGTACAAAAGCCAATTGATTTCCACTGAACCGAACTGAACCTCAAACCAGAAAGCCAGCCCCCAGTCCCAAACCCACAAGCGGAGCTCTGACGCCACAATTTTGTGAGAAGGCAAAACAGTCCAAAATCAAATCCATATCCAAAATCCAAGACAATACTGTCCGTCAGGGCAAACAATGCAGGAGTCAGTCACATGAGTATGAGTCCCTCTCTCCATGCCCCACTTAGCTTGGGGCATGTCACACCATCCTTCCTCATCCGCTTCCTCGTTTGGCTTCCGGTTCTGCTGCTGTAACCGCAAATGCCCGAAATTTATGCCAATATTTGCATTCAATGCCCAAAAATAAACCGTAAAATGGTAGCAGAGCACAGAGGAAGAGAGGTGAAGAGAGACTGGCTGAATGGTGCTGCATACTTTTAGGCCTTGCAATTGTTGCAGGATGCGTTCCGTTACGTTCGTTCTGATGAAAATTTCATATTTATGACCAGCCAAGAGTCTCAGTGTGTATCTGTGCATGTTGCATGCTGCATGCTGCATGGTGGGGCTGGTATTTGTGCATCGAGTGCAATAATTCAATTGCACACCTACGCAATTTACCGGCTAGAAAGAGGAAGAGGAGCAAGAAGGCCTGCTTCTGGTCAGCCGCTAATGCCCTGGAATGCAAAGCGCTTAAAGCGCTCCACTGAGCAGTGAGGAGAGAAAGCGACAGAGAGAGAGGTTAAAGCCATTTCTCCGTCTCCATCGCCATTTAGAATATTTCGCAAGCAATTTCGCTACTCGCGGGAGCTGCGAAAGGAGTTTGGGGCGAGTCGGGGAGTCGGGCATAATTGGATTTGTTTAGCTGTCAATATTATGTGAGAAATCAACATGAGACGGGGGAAGATGGGAGGCAGACAGGAAGGAAGGAAGTAGGGCGCGACAGACATGGAGGAATGGATGGAAGGAAGCAAGGATAGATGAATAGATGAATGGATAGATAGATATATAGATATATAGATATATAGATAGATAGATAGATAGATGGACGGACAGACAGATAGACAGATGGACGGATTGATATCTATAGATAGACATCCGATACCGAGTCAGGCGATGTTCTACTATTAACTGCCACGGCGTCGTCACCAGTAAGTGGTATTCGGGGGCAGGGATATGAAAATAGGGGCATGGATTGGCTGTACATACGACCGTACATACACGTGCCCTCGAACTGACACGAACTGCTAGTAATAGGGGGCGTGGCCAACATGCAAACGGGGCAGACAGGGCTGGAGGCAAAGGACAATCAAAAAATTTGACAAGCCAAAAGGAAAGCCGAAAGGGTAATCGGGGAATGGGGAAATTGGGGAAAACAAACAAAACAGCGGCTGCAGCTGACATCGGTAGATAGATGGAAATACAAGAATAGATGGGAGACTGTAGCTGGACAGCGGGGAGGGAAGAGAAAGGGGAAGAGAAAGAGTCCTACCCTAAGAAAGGATACTCGAGTGAAGTGCCCACTCGACGCTCGATTGGCTGTGGCTTCTTCCATCCAAATCTCCACAAGCTGTTGACTCGCATGGCATGTGCCACAGCAACCTAAAATTATCAGTGGGGGGGGGGGGGGGGCGGTTCTGCTGCTGTGTTCTTTCCTGTGATATCAATTATAATTTGCCCGTTCCTTCTGCAAAGAGTCTGCTCCATGGTCTGCTCGGGGGGAGGGGGAGTGTTTAAGTTTCGGTTTATGAGTGCGGCAAAGAACACTCGAGAGCCGTAAGCCAAAATGAAAACAAAATGCAAACACAAGAGCTGCTCTGCTCATTAGTTTTGCTCTGCTCGCATCCCCATCCACCTCCCCCCAGTAGTCCCTGCAACATTGCCCCAAAAACTGTGTTAATAAAGTATTTGCTCGCTCGAGTGCAACCAGCAAACACACTCGACGCAGGGGGGCGGAGGCAGATGCAGAGAGTTGACTTTTGCAATCAGCAGGCAAGGCTGCAGCTGCTCCTGCTGCTCCTCTTCATGGATGTTGTGGATGATGCGAGGATGGAGCGCAAATATCCGAGCAGAGTGACTGGGCGCACACACTCGTGCAGGTTGAGGCACAGACAGGTTCAAGTTAAGTGCCTGACTTGGCACTGTCATAATTTACATATGCCAAACAGCAGCAGGAGCAGCTGAAGCTGAAGCGAGGGTTAACCCAGAGATGCACCGAATCCCCGGGTATCCCTGCTCATCTGTTTGTGGCTTTGCTGCCTGCCTCATGTCAAGGGTATTCGAGTGCAGAGAACACTGCAGCAGCAGCAGTAGCAGCAGATGCAGGTTGGAGCTGGCGGGTGGCTCACTAAAGGTGTTTTGAGGCTTTGTTGGGTGGCTTTATTTATATGAGTGATTAGCCGGTGTCCTCTCTCCCTCTCCCTCTCATCTCTCTCTGTGTTCTGTTTATTTATTAGTGCAAGGTGTTGTTTGCCACTCAGTCTCTCTCTGTCTGTTTGTGGCAAGCAAACAACTGAATTGTGGGTAGCTGCTCCTACTCGGGATCAGCACGTGCGCCAGCTTAGAGCTGCTGATGCTGCTGCTGCTGCCAGATATTTTCCTTTATGTTTGCACGGAGCCTTTAAGCCTTGAAGGCGGATCCGGCCCCACCTAAATAACCGACCGAATCTTGCCGCTTGAGATTCGCTCTCTTTTCAAATGCCACACACGTCGCGGCAGCCGGGTAATTGAGTTGGAAAAATGTTGACATCGTGCCCATGCCGCACGGAGAAGTAACGGTTACAATGGCAGTAGCAGTGGCAGTGGCGACATGTTGCGACAATTGCATCTGCATCCACATTCGCATCCGCATCGTCGCCTCTGTTTCCATTTTGCATATTATTACGTGGAATCCTATCGGGCCGTGGCAATTTCAGCACTTTTTCTGCTCCGAACATGCGCGCAAACATTTAAATCAATTGTGTTCCAATCTCCCCCGAGGAAAGGCACTTCCACCACGATGCAGTTAAAATTGTTGTGTAAAATACGGGAGGCCACGCGCTCGAAATGCAGACGAAGGCTGACAAGGAGCCGCTCCATCGCTGGCGCAGGAGGAATAGCAGGAGCTGGAGCAGGTGGAGGAGCACTTGGAGGAGATGTCTATGATGCGGTTCGGGTTGATTCGATTCCCGTATGTAAATAATTCTATATCGAGGTCTCTTTTTTCAATTTTAATGTAAGGCCCCTCTCCCTCCCACCCTCTCTCTCTCTCACTCTCTCTCTCTCTCTCTCTGCTCGATGCATTTTCCTTGGTAGCAACGGGAAAACTGCATAAACCTCTTTTTTCCTTGTGTCTATTTTTTCCGGCCCCCTTTCAACCCTTCGTGCCACTCGTGAAACTTGGCAAGGTGCACGCTTTCTCACACTATACTCTGAAGGTCGCCCGTTATACACAGCTCTGTGCCACAGCCATAGGTCTTCGAGGATGGGTTGAAAGGCGGGTGTGAGAGTGTGCAGTCATATAGCCGGTGGCGGCATGGAAAAATTTTTCAGCTTAGAGCAGCGAAGGAAAACCGAAGTCGTCTTTTACAAGCCAATAAAGCGAAAAATTTATATATTTTCCCATTAACGCCCCCTCCCCCGGCGTTAAAAACATATTTATGCAAATGGCTGTCTAGTTTATTCACTGCCCCCCATCCCTTTCCTCCTCCTGTTCCTTGGTTCCGGTTTCATTATTACAATTATTATTTCAACCTCATTTGCAGATTCGTCGACGGACCATGCGGACAGTGCTTTGCGGATGTTTTGGACATCATCAGGTAAGTTTTGGGTTAAATATTTTATCGCTTCTCATATCCCGTTCCCCCCCCTGCCACACCTCCTTTTCCACAGAAATGGTGCGAAATTCAGTATTCAGCTTTCAGCTTTATTTTACAATTAATTTTAATTAGTTGCCGTTAAATGTCAAACAATTCGCACTAAAACTTTTATCAGACAGTTTTCAGCTTCCGGTCCGTTCCTCTTCGGCCCTCTCCACTTCATTCCTCTCAACTCCCCTCCCCTCCCCTTCCATCCTCTCCTCTCCACTCCGGTTTGCTCTTCTGTTTTCTCTGCTTTTATGTTTTTATACCAAAGCTAATTATACGATGCGTGTCTGCTCCGCCCTTCCTCAGCACTGTCGTCCGATTTATATACATACATATGTACTTTAGTTTATTTTTTTATGTTTTGCTGGTTAAACAATTTTATGAGCTTGCGACAGGAGGAGGCATCACGGCAGCCCAACTAATCCCAACACGCCCAGCCATCGAAACGAGTCGAGTTGAGTCGAGTTTAGGGGCATGTTCGACGGCAGTCCCTCGCTCTGGCTTTAATGACTTTGGTTGCCACACGAAACCGGGAATTGATCTCACCTGGTGGCAGCCTCATGGATGTGGCTGTGGGTCCTTTTGTGGTCCGAAGGGTGCGGCTTCTCGACTGCCTCGCGACTACTTGCAACTCTTAAGTGAGTCATATTTCAGAGCTTAATCAGCTGCAAGTTCTCTGTTCGCTACTTGAAATGGCTTAAGTTTTGTCGGCTTGGCTCTTTGCCGTGCCCCCGCCACATGCCACATGCCTTGCAACAACGCAGTGGAGACATGCAATGAAGAGAATTAAAAGCATACTTTTCGGCGACTTGCAACCGCACGACAATGCAATAAAAGTAAACTTGCTCCTGCCACAAGTTGCTCTGCAGCTCCGTTGTTCCGGAGTTGTCAGTGCCGGGGGGCAAGTTCCAAGTTGCTTGCTAGTTGCAACAAGGCAAACAATTGAGCAACTCATTGAGGAGGAAAATCAAAATGCAGTGATAAAAACCAATTGAAAACGAGTCACAAATAGGATGGAGAGAGAGAGTGAGAGTTAGGGATGGAGAAACGAAGGAGACACACGGAAAACTTGTGCCAGGGACATGTTTGTCTCTCTTGTCCCTTGTATATTGAATGTTTTTTTGCATGCAACATTGTGTCCTACATACCCAAGCACAAACACACACACTTACACATGAGCTGTGTGTGTGTGTGTGAGTCGAAAGTTTTGTTCGAGCTTCCAAGAGGTAGGGGCAAGGGGCAGGGGGTTAAACGCGTTCTTAATATCACATAAAAAATAGAAGCGTAACAAAGTTAAACAAAAACTTTTGCTGCAACAAAACTTTTGAGTTCCACAGCGCTCTCTCTTTCTTTCCCTCTCGTCTCTCTGGGAGGAGTGGAGAGTCGCTTGACTTGCTTCGAAATTCAAAATGGCTTCCACTTTGGGCTTAAAGCTGCCTCCCGCGTCTCATTCCTTACACGACTTTCAGTAAGCGACAAATTCTTTCGAATCTTAGATGATTTTAAGCACGACTCGTTCGTGGCTTAATCTGAGTATGCCCCATAAATCGATGGATCAAAATGTGGCTCCAGCTTTGGACCACTCACTGGCTGGCTGCCCACCTCTGCGGATCTTTTTTTTCGTCTGGCCTGCACATGTTGGCCAAATTAGAGACGAGACGCGTTCCTCATGCATACAATAAAATATTTACTCCACCCCACATTTAGGGATCTCCATAAAAAATGTGGAAGCTCATAGGCCCCCGCTTCCCGCCTGCCGTTTCCGTTCCCCTTGAGTATTTTCAAGTGTTTCGGGTATTTATACAGCATTCACTCGAACTGGAACATTCATTTAGCGGAAAGGCGGTTGGGGTGGCACTTGTTGAAGTCGGCAGGCTGCCATTTTAATCGCCTCGTTTGCCGCCTACTCATCTGTGTTAGCCATACACACATACAAAAAAGAGTCGTGAAAGAAAGCGGCAGAGCGGGAGGAGTGGTGGAGTAGAGGTCCATAAAAGTGCAGAACGAACGCGTTGCGCCAAATGTCAACAATAATTATACCCGATACTCAAAATGAGTATAGGGGTATATTAGATTTGTGGTGAAAATGGATGTGTAACGTACAGAAGGAAGCGTTTCCGACTCCATAAAGTATATATATTCTTGATCAGCATCAATAGCCAAGTCGATTGAGCCATGTCTGTCTGTCCGTCCCTATGATCGCCTAGTGGTCAGATACTGTAAGAGCTAGAGCACTCCTTTTAGATCTCACTGTTACATGTGACCCCCTTCCGACCTCACAAATAACAAAAAACTGTGGCATCCACAATTTTGAAGATACGGAAAAATTAAAAATGCACAATCATGGAGAATGACCATATGTACCAGATTGCCGAAGTTTGATCAGATCGGATTATTATTATAGCCAAAGTAAAAAATCAATTTTCGGTCGCTACGCAGTGCGGACGACACGTTCAGACTGATTTTCTGTCTCTCTCGCACACTTTTTCTCGCCAATGTACGCGTCGTCTGCCGGGGGAGGGGAGAGACATACTGACTAAGTATCGGGTATAATAGTAGAGTTGCGGTCGCAGCAGAAACTCACAACGTTCCCCCTCGTTTTAAATTAAGATTTGTTTTCGTTTTTCATTTAGCGTGAAGCAACGTTAGGTCTTGTCGCCTCAGAGCCTGCCCACGCCTCCCGCCCACCCTCAGCAATGCGCTGCCACATAAAGCGGGCCACACACACGGACACGGGCACAGACACACGGACTCAAACGGACACATAGAGCGAAAGATCCTTTTGCTGGTGCGGCAAGGAGTTAATTTGAATTTTATAGCAGTCAAGTTTGTGTAATTTCAGCACCCAGCACCGCTCTTCTCCATGGAGAGGCGTTGTGCAACACATGTTGCCATTGCAGCAGGAGGCGTGGCTTGATGTGGGTGGGTGTGAGCTTTATGTGCATATGTGTTTTTTTTTTTCCTTCCCCTTTTCAACAGTTTTCTTTTGCCCGCAGACAAGGATGAAGCACTGACTGACTGCTGCATGAACAGCACATTATACATCCCCGAAAGAGCGAAAGAACAGAGGGGACAGACAGAGAAAGAGAGAGAGAGGGAAAAATTTTTCAATTTCTTGAACTGCATTCGGGCAGAGTCAAGGGTGGTGCAGACTCGGGGCTAGGGATGGCCTCCCCAATGGCTACAAATTAATCTGGCCCAGAGACTACTCAACTTTCGTATCCGTCTCGGCCGGGTGCGAAGTGAGAAGGATGAAAATGATACGTCGGAGGATGTCGATTATCCTTTTCCTCCTCCTCCTTCATTCAGTTTATTTCCTTAGCCAGAGATTCGGCAAAAAAGTTGGTTATACTCTCCTTTGAGTGCGACTACGAGTACCCAGAAGGAGAGAGAAAGAGAGAGAGTACTCTTAGCTGCAGAAAAGTTCTAATTTCGTAAGAAATTACACATGTAAAGCATATGTACGAGTAAGAGTGAGAGAAAGGGCGGAGACATTACAATTTATTAGCTGCAAATGTTCTACATCTTGCTATCGCCCCTCCCCTTCCCACTCCCTGGGCTCTCAATTACAAGCCAAGTTTATCGCTGGCTGCCAATAAGCCACAAGTTTATGGGATGTGCAGTTTCTGGCAATTAAGTTAAGCTCCCAAGGAATCTGAAATCTGCTCAATGGCCAAAAAATGCCTAAAAAGAACTCTTTGGCATTTGCCAAAATCCAGCCAGACACAAGTGTACGTGTATCCGTGTGTTGGCGTGAAAATTGAATATTCTGCATGCGAGGGAGTGACGTGCAGCAGCAGCATCAGCTTGGGCCATGGATTACTTATTAAATTATGTTTGGGGCTGCAAAGCAAACTTCTTTTTGCAATATTGCTGCTTTTCACTGCTTTTCCCCGCTGCCCCTGCTAGAACCCTTGCTGCTTCAACTGCTGGCAACTGGCGTTGCATGCTTTTTGGGCTGTCGTAGCAATTATTTCATTATGTGTGAGGCCTCAGCCGACTAAAGCAAACTGAAGATTCCCACTCGGACTCCTTCTCTGCCTTGCCTTTGCCTCTGCCTTGCCTCTTGGAAATTATGCACTCGAAAAGTTTCAGCGGTGCCTCCAACTTGGCGGCAGCATTTTCATTTACTTTTCTCCCCTACCCCCTACTCTGCCCTTCCCGCTTTGCTGCCACACAAAGAGGCGTTGACTGTGCTTCATTGTTATTATCATAATTGCATAAAGTTGCATGGACTGTGAGGAAGGGGACTCAGGGCGGCACAGAAGGCAAGGCGCCGCTTGCTGGCGACACTTTTTCGGCGAAGACAAGACTAAGCGCTTTCTGGCCATTCTCTTGCAGGCGGTGCGATTCACTTGCCATTCGGTTTTAATCATTGTACATTTTCCACTCATCCGCTTCTCCGCTCCTTCAAGCTCCATTAATTTGGATTTGCATGTACGTGTCTTTGATGAGAGGCGAAGGACATACCTCCCGCTCTCCTCACCTCCAGCTCCGACTCGGACTTTTCCCGCACGCATCATTAAACGAGTAGCCCCGAACGAGGCCATTCACAAATTAAAGTGCCATAGAACTTCCCGACCACGACCACGCCCTGGGTGAGCAAAGACAAACAAACAGCCAAGAGAAAAGGCCAAGAATTGTGTGTTCCGTCCCTGACCCCTGCCTCCTGCCCCTTGCCTTTGATGTCGGATGTGAGTGATTATAAATAAAGAAGATTTTGAAGCTCCCACCTGGTAAGCAGGCGGAACGAACTGCTCCGCTCCATGGAGTTTCCCCCGCATCAAATGTGAGTATCATTGATTATATTGCAAATTGCTTGCTAAATGTTGACTCTGAGCGCTCATTTCCCCTCCCCTTTGTTTCAGGGCAGAAGGCGGAAACTGAAATGTCCATGAGGAATCCTGGATTTATAGACAGGCAAAACGTGAGCGTGGGCCAGGGCGTGGACAGGAGCTGCGAGCAACTGCACTCAAGCGTTCGAGCCCATCTTCCTGCCTACGGCTCGAGGCGTCTGACTGTCATACTTACACGGTTGGCTGCATGCAACACGCCATGAATTTCGTGACGCAATCAGACACCAACCCCACACCCCTCGCTTTTGCCCAGCCGCTGGCGGAAGTGCGTGGCATGACGCAGCTCAAAACTTGGCTCCAGGAACGAGAGCCAGAAATTATGCCACTTCGGATTTGCACATGCCCCCGCAAGCTGGACAAGGCGGGACAGGACAGGATCCGAGCCGAGTCGGGTCGTGCCACCCCTCTTTGCCTATCAATCAGTATAGGAGGCTGAGCGCTAGGCTAGCGCTAGGCGGCACCACATGTGGGGCATTTAAATCCATCATACGAGTATATGTATCAATCACGGCTGAAAGGGATAGGGGAGGACTAGGAATAGGGATAGGGCGTGGCCATGTGATAGACACACGGGTATTAAAACTACTGACAGTCGCAATTTATAATCAATTGTGGCACACAATTAAATCAATTGCTGCTCTCAAAAGGGATGAAAACTCTGTGGCAATGTGTAAGCGGAGGTGGAAGGGAAGGGCGAGTGGGGTGGGGGTGGTGTGACTCATTGATGAATTTCCAAAACAATTAGAATTTCCGATGAGAAAAGGTGAAAAACGGGGGAGATGGAAATGGAAATGGGAAGATGAACGGTGGGCCAGTGGCAGTGTCAAGGCAGAAAATGTATTCATTTCCACTTGCAGCTTCGAAATTTATTGCATAATTAATGAGCTTAAGTTCAGGCAGAAACTGAAATGGAATGCAATTTCGGGCATGACTCTCGGAATGTGTCTCTCTGTGACTGTCGTTCTGTCTGTGTGTATCCTTCCCTCTTTGATTCTCCCTCCCTCTGTGGGTCTGTGCGTGTGCGTGTGCGGGTGCTCTGGCGATTTCCTGTTTTGTGGCTAGCAATTGATTTGTTTGCAATTTAGATGCGAACTCGATTCGAAACTGACTGCCTGCCTGCCTGCTGGGAAATTAGTTAAATTGGTTTTGTTACAGATGCGGGTCACAGGACGAGGAGTAGGAGTAGGACGGGGATGTTGACTCAAACTTAATGCACAAGTCAATGGGCGAGCGAGCTTTGAGTTAACATTGCGTATACGCCGCGTTGCGCTCATAAATAACAAAATCGCATTAATTTAAAACTCATTTCGTGAATAAACACAGACCGAATGGGGACGGTGGTGGCTCGGTTGAGGCCACTGGGTGGCCATGCGTGCCTGGGCGCATGGGTGCATGGGTGGACATGGGTGGTGCAACGGCAAACTGCATTTTAAATTAAAATTAAAAGTCACTTGCTCCCATTATCGCCAGCAGCAGTGTGGACAGACACGAAGCAGCGAGGACAACGAGGACAAAACCCCAGATCGGGGGCTGTCTCTCAACCATGTCCTGTACGAGGCGATAAATAATATATATTGTGCACGCATACAATTATGTTCCCTTTTGGCAGTCGCTGGAGCGGCTCCTGCTGCCAAAGGACTCGTGCGACTCTGGACAGGTGCAAATATCTAAAAACAATGCCATGATTTATGCATGCATGCCGGGCGCGTATTAAGCCATCATTTCTTTGAATATTGCTCAATGAAACATGACTAATCGAATATCAGCCAGCGATTTTCAGCGATTAAATCGTATGCGACAGACGCTGCGTGTGCGTGATATTCGCTCGACTAACACTCATCCCGTGGCAACTTAATTGGATTTCCATTGCCATTTGATCACTGAAGGGGTTGGCTTCCTCTTGGACGGGAACGGGAGAAGGGGTTGCGTGGGTGCTGTGATTGATATTTAATTAAAATATTTATTCATTTGTAACTAAGTTGATTGACTTTTCAATAGGCGACCGCAACAAAAGCCGAAGGTACTCATGACCAGTGCTTATTGTGGAGTAATAATCTGAAGAAACTGAATATTCAACCGATTTCCCTTTTATCAATCTTACTCATATTTGCAGGTGGGCTCTGGATCAACCTTTGGATTCCCCGTGGGATCCCGGGATTGGAGGAAAATACCTTTGCCCTGGACAAACAAAACACCCATTAATATCAGGCTTCCGTCGGTTTAGTGCTGGGACAGGGACTGCAACAATTATTTATTTACTCCAATTTGCTGCTCCCCTACCCCTCCTGCAACGTCCTTGAGTGTAATGGCAGATAAACCATAAATTATATTACCACATTTGATTGCCGGGCCCCATAACAAATTTGATATGACTTGACTACTTTTTCCCCATTGGAGGAGGCTCCATCTATGTTCCTGTATGTGTCTATGCCTGTATTTTCCTGTGTCCCTATCCCTGTCATACTTTGAATGCTTAAATGACTAAATGAATGAATGCATTATGTATGCCTCCGACACATGCCTCTTTCTCTGCGAAATTAATTTTTAAGCTACGAGCATACGCATTTATTTGGAAATTGAAGGGAATGTCGTTTGTCCTCTGTCGTCTGTCGATGTCAAGGAATTGCAAATCGATCTCTCTCTGCAAAGGTCTGACTGGCTGGCTACACCCAGTGCCCGGCCCTACTGCCGGCAAAGATTTATGAGCCAACGCACAAAAACGTTCATTGAAAACACATTTTCCATCTTTGGCTATCTCTCTGGCATCTCTGCTTTTCCACTTCCACCTCCACATCCACTGTGGCGTGTGGCGCCTTGCACAGCTCTGGAGCCTGGAATTGCAAATTCAATAAAGCATTATATAATATTGCCAAGTCCCACACACTCTCACACATACATGGTCCCTCCATGCGAGTGCAATAATTTACAACATTTTAATCGAATTAGACGCTGACTCGGAAGGGGCCAAGGGAGAGACGGACCTTGGCCAAGGGGCAAAATGCATTTTAAGTGCTGCAGTCGACGGCTGTGAAGAACACTTTGGCACTTGGCAACATCGAAAGCGGAAAGACAAAAAAGAAATTATACACACCACAATGGGGGTAGAAAGGAGAGGAGGGGATCCGCGGGATCCGTTCTTGAACATGTGCCAGCGAATCTCCCTGTCCAGGGCCAAATCTCAGTGGCTGAGGGAATGGAAATGGGACATGGGATGGGAAAAGCACGTAAGTCCAGCGAATGGTTGATAATTATGGGGCAGGCATCTCTCTCTCTGACTAGAGGTGTCCTGCGGGAAATGTGCAGTCAATATTCGTGGCACTTTCCTTGCACGTGGCCGCCATAAAGTCTGCTCTTTCGTAAAATTCGTTCTGCTAAAAATTTCGAAACATTTTATTTACCATTCCAAGAGCTTACTGCGCCACATGCAACCAGACCCAAGTGCAACGGGGCAAGGGCACAACCAGCGCCAGAGAATTGTCATAAATTCCAGGCAATAAATTTATATTTGTTTTATTTTGCCATTCTAGTTTTTATGTTTTTTTGTTTGCCCAGCCCCTAACCCTGCTGCTGTCCCTGCCCCATGCCTAGGGGCCAAACTGCAGAATGTCAGCTATTGTGGAGCCCCAGGCCCCAGTTCTCCAGCTGCACCCAACTCCAATCCCATCTTCATGAATCTTCCCATCTGCATACAGCAGAATACTCCGAGCACATCCTGCGAAGCGTGCTGGAATCAAAATGTTCGTGCTTTTCTTCGGATCTGCGCTCCTCTTCCGGTGGCTAGCTGAAGCGGCAGCTGCCATGCCACCTCGAGTATTCGCTGACATTGGACACTCGCCCGTGTCGTGGGGGGGAGGGGGGGTGGGCTTAATCAAATCCCCTGGAATTTGTTATGGTTGGCTCCCAACTGTTGCACGCTCAGAGTGGAATTTTTCAATTTTCCCTGCCTCGTGTGCCCCGTATGCCCCGTGTTCCCCGTCCATTAAGTGTTGTTCTAGCGCTAATAACTTTTGTCTTTTGCTGGAAAATCGATCCAGCTCAACAACATAAATGATTGGTTTGGCGTTGGAAGTACAGTAGGGGAAGGGGCTCTAAGGAAGTGTACATTAAGTAGAATGAGCGGGGGGTGGGGAAGAGAAGCGTAAGAGAAGCAAAGACGGACAGGCGACAGCAGTGGCTGCTGCTGCTGCCAGTCGCCTTGTCACAAAATCCGCTAAGCGCCCTAGACACACACACATCGTCGTGACATGTCATGAGCCCGAAAGCAGAAGGAGGAAGCGGAAAGCGTCCCTCCCTCTCTGCCTCTCCTTCTTTTCCTGATTTCGCATAGTTTATTAAATCCCTCAGATTTGGCTGATTCCATTAGCTCTGTCGTGCTTGCTTTTATTGCATTATTATGAGAGCGAGTGCCCCGGAAAGTGTGCTGTGTGCTGTGCTGGAACTACATTTGCGTGTCTTCACTCCGGTGTGTGTGTGTCAGTGTGTGTGTGTGTGTGTGTGTGTGTGTGTGTGTGTGGCACAGCGGCTGTGGCAGTTTCAGTTGCGAATGACATGCAAACGTTGCATTATGAATGTTATTATAAAATCTCGCTAGTTCGGGGCTGAGACTGGAGATGAGGTCGGTTCAGGCCAGGGAGAGTGCAGTCTGTGTATGCATTTAAACGACTCTATTTACCGCAAAATGGCTGCCAAAAACAACAACAGGGAGTGAAACAACATGCCAGCAAACAATGAACGATAATAATAATGACACAACAGCAACAACAAAAACGCAAAAAAAAAGAAACAACAACAGCTGAAAAGGGAGCCAGGCGGGTGTAATGGCTACCACCGCCACCGAATTGGTGGCCAGCTGAAGCACATTTTAGTGGGTGTGTGTGCCCCTATTTGCATGTGCCTGTGTGTGTGTGTGTGTGTGCACTTTACAGCTATTTAAAATTTAAATAATAGCAGAATATAGCGAGAAAAAAGAACAACCGCACGAAATAATAATAAATCATGTGAAATATATATTTTCAGAGCAAAAGAACGCACATACTGACCCCTCCCACTGCCCAAGCGTATGTGTATGTGGAAGAGGCATTGTGTTGGGCTGCCATTTGCGCCAATGCTTTAGTCCTGGCGCCGCGTGTTGATTTAATAGTCGTGGTCACAAGCATTATGGCATGCTCATGATTGCCCCCAAAAAACACGTGCCGCATACTGCTCCCCAGCGATATGTGTGTGTGTGTGTGCATGGTGTATCGCACATTGTTCCGGCTTGGCTTTTTATGTAAATTTTCCTATATGCAATTTTTCCATTATTTATTGTGCATTTAAACAGATTACGCATACGCAACGTGGCTGTGGCAGTTCCAGTAGCAGCAAAAGGATGGGGAGGGGCATTGGGTTCGGAGCAAAGATTAACAAATCTAATGGGAAAAGGAGCAGCAGTACCGACCGAAGTAACAGCTTGTACGGACTGCAAATTGAAAAAGCGACAAGCAATGACAATGATGGTTACGACAACGACCATGAGCAGGAGTAGAAGAAGGTGCAGGACCCCCAACTGGAGGCCATCCAAGGGACAAGTAATCCTTGTTGGCAAGAAGCTAGGATCTAGTATAAAAATGGAAATTCAGCTCCCTCATATGCTCCAAAAATCTCGCTCAATTGCTGTTGTTGCTGTTATTGTTGTTGTTAGTGCTGCTACTGCTTGCCGAGTACGGGCACGGCACGGGCACTGGGGGGTTCTGCAAAGAAATTTCATGCATTCTAATTTATGCAAAGTGGGAGGAACAGCAGAAACCGCACGTTAAAGCACAGCAGGCAGAAGAGGAAAGGCTGCCTGGCCACATAGCGCCTTCAGTTTTGTTTCGTTCTGCACTTGTGCACTGCACATAAGCGCACAATGCCAAAAGCGAACAACACAAAACACAATACAACAAATACAAAAAAGAGTGGCAAAGAAAACGGGCAAAAACTTGAATAAAATTTAATACGAGAAGCCCTCCGAAATGGCTATCCCCGAAGTCAGCTGCACTGAGCTGAACTGAAACGAACGGAACCGAGCTGTTCAGGACCGCTGTTCCAAGCCAAACGGAGATGGTAGATGGGAGAAGGAACGGGCGGACGGAAGCGACAGGGCTCAGTCAGGCAAGCAGCCAGCGAGCCACTTGGCGTACACGTAATACGTATATGGACAGCAGAAACGGCAACACGAACAACAATCGCAATGCCTTTGGCAGGGGCAAGAAGCTTGGGCTACGTGCCAGGGATCCAGATCCGAGATGGCCCGATGCGGCACAGGGAGAAGGGTAAACGGTATTAATGGGCAGCACAAGCACAAGCACACAGGATCGACCTTCTTTTTGGCAGCAGTTGGCAAGCGTAACAGAAATTGCTGCAATGCGACTTTTCGCTTTTTGGCTGTTGATGTCCTTTATGTATTGTATTGTATGTTGCACGTGCACCGCACCGCACCATACCACACCATTTCTGTGTCAGTCGGTGTGTGTTCGAGTGTGTGTGGCAGACAGTCCAGCAACATACAAATCACTCGAATGCTCAGGGATATTCGATTTTCGACTCGCAACTGGCAGTAATCGAATGCTAATGGAAAACTGTTGCTCATAAATATGCCAGACCAGCAAATCGTTGAGGGAAAACCATCGGCAGGAGGCAGCAGATCGAGCAGAAGGAGCAGCAGAACCGATGCCAAGAACAGCCGAAGCGGTAAAAACTACAAGGGCCATTTAACTTATGAGTGCCAGCCGCCCCAGAACCCCCTCTTGGGTCAGGGGTCAACCTTCTTCCTTGGAAGGTGGCCCGTGCCAATTGCCAGAAGCATCAGCGTCGACGGCTCTTCAGCGTCATCAACACATCGTGTACGTGACTTTGCCGACAAAAATTAACAATTTCATTAGTGGCCCGGTCCCCCGTTGCAAGAGAGTGTGAAGGATGGTTGTAGGAGAAGATGACGTAGTGTCAGCGAGCGGAGGCGAAAGCCAGGGAAAAAAGGAAAGCTACAGCCCCATCAGAAGTGGGAGAGAGAAAATAGAAAACAGCTGAGGGGGCAAAAAAAAAATTCTGCCACTTATCAAACAGACGCCCACATGCACAGCCCGCCCACACACTTCCTGTCTGCCCCGATGCTATATCTGTATATCTGTCGGTCGTACGGGTCTGTCTGTCTGCCTGTCCATCCGTCCGTGCGGTTTTGTATCTCTGTGTGCGTGGGTGTGAGTGTCAAACTAACGAACCGCGCTGTCCTCTCACGGCCGGTCCCCGCCCACTGCAGTCATTTACAATACGTCTAAAAAGGCGCTGCGTGCTGTACGTGCATCAAGTGTGCTTCAAATGCACTTCATTGCCTCCGAGACACAGATACACACACATACTGCTTGGAGTTCTCACACTCATACACATGCACGCCCGTATAGAGTGCTTAGGCTTTGTGTTATACAAAGTAAATGAAATCGTGTAAGAGCCAAGAGGAAAGTGGAAAAGAAAAACACAGAACACAGGGAGCCCAAGGAGTACGGGGAACACGGAGACCACGGAGGACACGGGGCACACTGGGGCAGATATCAAAAGGCGCTGGCTCAGTTTGCCGCCACCTTTTAGCACTCGCAGATACTCAGAAAACACAACTTCATACAAACTTTTTTACTGACTCATGTGCTCTCTTACACAGAGATACACTCGCGCACAATCAATTGCCTAAAATAGTTTATAAAATAAGCTAAAGTTGCAGGATCTCGAGGCAAAGGATTCTGAGACAGACAATCTCTAATGAAAACGTTAAATCTTGGCGCACTACCCTCCGTCTCTCGCCCGGTCTCTCCTGATTCCGGTCCCGCCCCGAGACCGACCTTCTCCTAGGTTTATTTGCCCAAGATTTGTGAGCAAACATACACATGGATTTCATGGACTTTTTCCTCCCAGCTTGTTCTTTCTTATTATTTCGATTTATCTCCTCTGACTGCCTTCGCCCTTCGCTTTGCAAACGGCGCACTGCAGTCATTTTACTTGTGTGCCCCCCTTGGGCAATTTTAAAGCCCCTCCACACTCCCAGGTTCAGTCCCAGTCGCAATCTTAGCCCAAGTAGTCCCTATCTCTAGCCCAACTCTGGAGCGAATGTGAGTAAGTACGCTTGAAATTTTGAGGGCAGCCAAGCGAATCTGTCAAACAGAAAATACGAGTAAATAATAAAATCAAGTTGGCAGGCTGGTAATGTGCTTGAAATTGATTTTTTGTAGCAGCAGAGGACAACAAGCGAAGACAGACTCAGGACCAGGGACAGAGACAGGACCAACAATTGGCTACGAAGAGCAAGTCTACGGCAGGATGTCTCTCGGTAAATATTTGGTCAAAAAATTGCCGTGCAGGTGTTGAGTTCGGTGTTGTTTGTAGATGGAGTCGGGCAAGGATTAAAGGCAGTTGCAGAGGACACCAAGAATAAGGGCTTAAATTTTCGCTCACAGTGAGCCAGGCGGTAGCAATGGAAAGTGGATTTTGTTTCGGCTCTGACGCTGGCGCTGGAACTGGCGCTGTCAACAGAAATGCTCGCTGGAACGCAATGAAATTCCTAAATCAATAAAAGTTTCGATGGCTTAATACCAAAGCGGAAGAGGTCCTTCGCCCAACTTCCTGGATGTGGCGGCGACAGCAGTCGTTGCTAACTCGGCTGCCGAAAATATGCCGACGCCAATTCTCCGCCCTGTTATTGCATTCCCGTTGCACTGGCTGTGGATTGGATGGAATGGGGATGGGAGCGAGGACATTTTTTATTGACTTAGTTTCGAGTGGCAGCGCCGAAAAGTTTTACAACTCTTGCAGGCAGCCATTTCTCTGCGCGACGTCTCTATTATGGGGCTGCCTACTTGGGGCGTTGTCTAGCGATAGTTTTTTCGGCTCTACGATTACAAATGAGATTTATACGGCCATTTCCGTGCCATTAGAGGAAGTGCAGTGCGCTGTGCCTAGTCAAGTGTGCGGTCGTAAAAATGCTTGCCCCCAGAGACTGCGACTGCAACTCGTTCTCATATTTTCATCTGCCCCTCAGCGCATTAACCAACAGTTTTTCATTTACTTCTCTTGTTCGCAGGCTGACTTGTCAGCAGAAGCACGCCTAATGCACTTTTGAATGGATCCGGATCCTCCCCGGCCAGGAGGAGGTCTATTGGATGTCCAATGCAGCGGCGCCAGCCGTTGATAAATTATCATGTGAGCAAGAAAAGGATGTGAATGGCACCTGCAGCAAATGATTCTGCATAGAACTAGCCCTCTTGCTCCCTTCCTGCCGGCAGTCCAGCAGTCCCACCTGCGGCGACTTTTAATCTATTTTAAATGTGCAACGGTAATGGTACGGTGCGACCGGACGATGGTTCACAACGACCGTGTCTCTTAAACTGGTCGGTGGGACTTTCGTCCGTTTGTAACGCCATTTGTCAGCGATTTATCATCATCGTCGCGCCCCAGTGCTCGTATTGGATTATTTATGATACCACCATATCGGATGTTGTCGCCGCATCTGCTATTTATAATGTCGCCTACCGACAGTGAAACTAATTGATTCACAATTTCACAATTGCACTTTTTTACAATTAATGAAATAAATGATTTTATATTGAAACCTAACCAATTGTTGTTGCTATTTTTTTAATACCTAGTAAATGTCCATACATATATTGGCAAGTCCTTGGACGAAGGCTTATACATACTTATAGTATGTGTGTCAGTTGATAATGATGTTTATGTCACACCCAGATTGGTAAAAAAAATAGCCAGGAGATTTAGTTAAATAAGTAAACAGCGAACTGGAATTTTAGAATGCTCTAATGATTTAAATTAGTCAGGCCATGGCGTGAATAGCACATCCAAACGGTTGGCAGGACTCTCCCGATCAGGAAAAGACATGCAACGGCCAGATCGGCCCATAAATAAAAACATAATTTTAGTTAATGACACATAATGACACTTAGTCAGTATGGTACGGATACCAAATTTGGTTACTCTAGCGTTAATGGTCTCTGAGATTTGGAAGGGGGTGTGGCGAAATTTTGAAACAAACTCGTCTCGGTCCGATATCTTAGGAGTGTGGATACCAAATTTGGTTGCTCTTGCTTTTATAGTCTCTGAGATCTAGGCGCTAATGTTTTACTCTAAGCAAAGCCGGCTAGGCTACGTGTGTGTTAGAGAGAGACAGGGCGAGATAAAATGAAATTGTTTTCTTGATGCTGGCTATAATAATAATACGATCCAATCCGATTCTGCAGTCTAAAAGTTATGGTCATTCTCTACGATTCTGCGTTTTTGGTTTTCTCGTATCTTTAAAATTGTGGATGGCACAGATTTTCGTCCTTTGTGGGGGCGGAAGTGGGCGGGGCGAAGTATTGAAATATTCACATTTGTATTCATTTTGAAATAATCACAGAAGTCTGGATCCAAAACATCGTTGCTCTAGCTCTTATAGTCTTTGAGCACTAGGCGCTAATAGGGACGGACAGACGGACGGACGGACAGACAGACAGGGCTCAATCGACTCGGCTATTGATGCTGATCAAGAATATATATACTTTATGGGGTCGGAAACGATTCCTTCTGGACGTTACACACATCAATTTTCACCACAAATCTAATATACCCCAATACTCATTTTGAGTATCGGGTATAAAAACAGAATTTTTATGATTTTGACTATTTAAAGTCGTGCAATTGGGAGATATGTTACATATATTTATAGGTATTTATGCTCGTAGTTATTTATCTGTATATTTTTATAAACAATTGATAATATCTTTTCATTGAGAATGGTTTAACAAACAAATCAGATCTGAAACGGTCGCTTCGGCTACGTTCTGGATTCGGTATTCCGTCTAGAATAACAGAAGAATAACAATATGGTCTAGCGTAAGGACTCAACATGGAAAATCGCTTCAGGATCTGAGCTCGACGGACTTTTGCAGGCGTACTCGTGTCAAAAATTTCAATAACATTAACATGCAGCTAAAATTAGATAATTTTATAAATAATTTGACTATTGACTAGGGATAAATTTGTCGTATTTGCTTTTCGATCTGCTTTTTTCTATCTGCTTCTGCTCTTCTGGTTTCGTCTTTTTCTAATTGGCTAATAATTGTATATTTGGATATAGTGCAGCAGCTTGAATAAATAAAATCTTGAATTGCACTAATTGCACTGGGCGTTCTACCTACTTAGCACTAGCGGATAAGGTAATATTTAGAAATTCATGAGACGGCGGCGAGATTCCTTCCATCGTTGTTCCTTCCTTCCTTCCGGGCAGTAACGTCCAACTTTCGAACTTCGGGAGTTTCGCCGTTCTCTCGCCGCTTTCACCACTTTCGCCATTCGACTCGGCTAACGCGGATTTGGTTCTAAACTAGACTACAGACAAGTTTCTTCGAATGGCAAGACAAAAGCTTTGCTAAAAAAGTGTGGACGTGAGCCATAGAGAGCCTAAGATATGAAAAGCTCTACGCAGGAGTTGCTCACTAGAGCCGTGGAAGCAGCTCCCGTCGCCCCCTGGCTGCTGGTCTTCAGCATGGGCGCTGTCGATGGTGTGGGAATAGACGTGGACGTCGACGTGGCATGATTTATGTCAATGCTAAGCAGCGTCGACGACGACGTCAATGTAGATCCAGTAGCGGAAGCCGTTGGTGAGGCCGTAGCAGAGGACATCGCTCCGGTTCCGTTCAAAGTAGTCGCTGGCGAAGCTCCGAGCTGGCTGGTACTAGCATATCCTAGCATCGGAATGGACAGCTTGCTTCCACTGGCCGTGGTCGTTGAAGAGAACTGTTTTGGTGGCACAAAGGACACGGCGGCCTTGGTTGTCGTGAGTATCAGGCCGGCGCTGGTATGCGGAATGGCCACGCTAGGCGGTGAGAGCGGTGATGGGGGGAAGAAGTCGAGCGGATACTGAAGAGGAATTCAAATTTGTATTCTTCGGTGTATATATGTAGATATGGGACCGTATCTGTACTGTAGATTTCACTCACCAGAGGCTGCGACGGCGAGTGCGCTGCCGGTTGGCTGTAGTAGGTGGTGGGCGAGACGGGCGGGCTCGGGTAGGGCCAGTAGACGAGCGGTGGCGGATAGAAGGTGGACGCATGATGGTGATGGTGGTGGGCGTGGTGGTTTCGGGGCGTGGCCAGGAGCGGCGTGTGAGACGGCGGCGGTGCTGCCCCGTAGGCCTGGAAGGGTGGTCCGAAGTGGGCACCCAGTACAGTGGCACCTGTATGGAGACGGGAGACTCGGGGATTACTCGGAGAAACTTAAGTTCGATTAGAAGGGAAATCTCTCTTAGGCATAATGGGGCATACTGTTTTGAGGAGGGGGAGGGGGCGTAAGTGTTGTGAGTATGGCTTGGTTGAAAGATTCAGATTCGTCTACATTTATAGATAATACGATAGTTTTCATCAGAATTATTTGTTGCAGCTATTCTTGTTTTTATTGTTGTTCTTGTCTCACTGTTGCACTTGTTGCAGTAGCAGTATTTGTTGTTGTTTCTGCTTTTGGGTTAGTGTGTGACCTTATCTTAGTACAAGTAATTAAATTTTGTGATTAGTAGAGGTAAAATTGTATTCAAAACACTCACCGTTTAGACATTGCAAATGGTAGGAGAGACATACAAATATAGTATTGGTATTGGTATTGTATTCTTACCACCTCTTATCACCCCAGAGACCATGAAACATTTGCGCACATACGAATAAGTTTAGACATTTGCCGATTTTTTTTTTTTGTTTTGATTTGAATTTTGAGTTTTTTTGTTTTGATTTGTTTTGTTTAATCCAAGCACCAACCTTTAGAGATACAATTTGATTATGCACCCGAAGAGCTGAAGAAGGCCAGCCTGCCAGCGGACAGAGTTACATACAAGATGCGTCTATGACAGGTACGATCGTGATGGAGATTCCATTTAGGGATACGTAAACGAGAATATTACCAAAACAGAAACAGAAACGGAAACAGAGCCCCAAACAGCAACATCTATTGCAGCTTCCATCTCCGCTCCATCCAACTCCAACCGCTCCGAGGCGAGGCGGAGCAGCCCCGCTGAAAACGCGATCGAGTGTAAAGCTAAGCCCAGTTACATGTACATATATGAAGGAGGAGTGAGGTGGGGTGGCGTTGGATATAGCGGGGGAGAGTACGGGTACAGGGAATGAGGGTTACACTTAAACAAAATTATCCCGCAGAAATCGATTGATAAATGGGTTAGTAGGTTTTTCTGTTTGTGTGGATTAGTAGGTGGGGTCGATCCTTTACACATAATCGGAGAACGAGAGAGAGGGGGCGGGTGAGAGAAAGTGTATATTACAGAGGGAGAGAGAGAGAGAGAGAGAGAGAGAAAGAGAGAAAGACAGGGAGAGAGAGAGAGCGTTGATAGTTTTTAGGCGGTATGTTGTATTTTATTGATGTAAAATAAAAAATTAAAAAATTAATCAAAGATAGATCACTAACAGCTAATGGTAAAAAGATGGAATATCAAAATCGTAAAATCTGTTCCACAATAAAAACGTTGGTTGTTGGTTGCGTACGAACTAGTTAAGTAAATAATTGGTTTTTTTTAAGATGTTTAAGATCCTTAAAGTGGCCGCTGGAGGAGGTTCTGTTAGCCTCATACCCATTCGGAAGCCACTCGATTGCCACAAACTCGCACTCGCAAAGAATCTACTCGTACTAAAGGCTAAAGGTTAAATTAGGCTAAGGATTAAAATCTATGCGAATCTTTCCCGTGGCTTTCATTCGTTATGCCCCTCTTAGCATTACGAAACTGAATGTTAGACGCAGCAGGAGAAGGATCAGAATCAGAAGCAGATAGATAGGAGGGAGTGAAAAGGAGTGATAGGGTTCAGGTTCAGGTGGAAGCAGACTTCCATCGTTCTTTCTTCTGCGCTCTGCGTTCTTCGATCGACGTATTCGCATGTTTGTGTGTGTGTGTATGTGGATGTAAGCCCGAGACACCAATTACCGTTATCACGTACATAGAGAGTAGGACACACTAGACACTAAAGCGCCCGAACGTACGATAAGCAGGTCTTATGCCTAGGACTACATACGAGTCTGTAGATGTAGATGTATATATAGACGTACATCCCTCCAAGGACTAACAACTAAATTAGTGGGGACGAGGGAAAACACACAGAAAAGGAGAGTGACAGTAATAGGAAGAGTGATAGATAGAATTATTAGAGTTCCCGTTTGCGACTAACACCAGTTACGCACACTTAAGAGCTACACCATACTCGCAGATCTACATCTAGATTATGCTAAATACATATATATATAGTACAATGTGTGCACACACACACGATATCAAATTCAAACAACGAGATTATTCAAGTATTGAACGCATATCAGTGGGTGGATTGGATTGGATTAGGGTTTGATTTGATCTGGGGTTAGCTTTTCGCATCGCATCCGAGTTCTGCCTTCAGATCACTTCAGTTCAGAACAGAGCTCAGGAAAGACACAGGAAATGATTTCAGACTGATTAAAATTAATGCCAACCAATTTTACAAGTGGTACGATCTTATATCTAGGCGTTTATCGATTATGGATATTCCACATATTGTCTTACAGAATTTCGTTAAAATTTGAGCGCATGAGCCAACACCTGACGCCATTCGTAGGGGAAGTGCGAGTGTGGAGTGGTGTTTGAACCGGAAGAGACATTAAAAGTAGATTGCACTGTATGGGCGTGGGCGAGGCCCAGGCCATGCCGTACTTCCTCCACGAATGACGTTAGCCTCTGTTGATTGCCTTCGAATCGTGGGGGGGGGGGGGGGGGTTTGACAGGACTGGGAACAATGTGCTATATAGCTATGCGTCCCAGATCCCTCACTGTCACACACGCACACGCGCACACACACACACACTCCAAGCATCCGAATGTGGAAGAAAGGTGAGCAAATCATTCTGGGATCCTCCGTTAACGGGTGTTCATATGCGTTTGAGTGAGGAGCAGTGCGACTGTATGTGCGTGTGCGCGTGTGTACGATATTATATATATGTATATGCTTAGACCATAGACAGGAATGCTTATGCTGCTACGAGTACTCCATACAAGAAGAGTACTCATTTACTTAAGGCTACTCTCATTCCATTCTCTTCCGGTAACGAAATCGATTCACTATAAAATAAAGCTCTAAAATATGTCTGGTATACATGTGTGTGTCTCTGTGGGTTGCCATGATGGAACATGATATACGTGGATCGTGGATAGATGTGTGGTTTATATGTCTATGTATATGTTTATATAGCACTCCGACGCCACTCACAATGGATTGCAAACGGAATGGAGCGAAGCGGAATGTGCACGAAGTGCTGGAGATGTCGCGAAATCGACTTGTATGCGGAGGCTTGCCTCAAATGCTCGGATTGTAGTACGAGTAGACGCTACTAGGCGTGCGAGTGAGCGCCCGCTTGGCCGCACTGGCTGCAGCCGCTGCTCCAGCCGCCTCCTGCTGAAAGGCGTTCTCGTACGACCGCTTTATCGACTGTGGCTGCACCTGAGCCTGTGCCTGGGCTTGAGCCTGTGCGAGGGCCAGGGCCGAGGTAGACGCACTGCCAGCCGCTCCAGCTTGCATGTAGCCAAGGGGAAAGTGCGGCATGTAAGGCCGCTGCATGAACACGAACTGGGGCTGGCCCGACTGCAGCATTGCATTGGCATAGAGCTGCTGCTGCTGCTGCTGCTGGTGCTGCTGCAGGTAGAGGGGGTGCGACTGGAGCATGGCGTTGGCGTAAAGCTGCTGCTGCTGCTCGGCGGCCAGGGCTGCGGCGGCCTGCTGGCGCACCAGAAGGCTCTGCTGGGCTATGAACTGCGCCTGCTGCTGTGCGAGCAGGGCGGGACTGGCGGCCGCCTGGGAGGAGGGCGGCGGCAGCGAGAAGTTGAGGGGGTATCCGGGTGGGGCCTGGCCCGACAGGGAGCTTAGGGCCACGGCTGCGTTCTGCAGCGAAGAGTGGGCTGCGGCGGCCGATGGCTGAGAGGCCATGAAGGAGGCCAGTCCGCCAGCGGACGCAGCAGCGCCTGAGGTGGAGCTAAGGGGCGCCAGGAGGGCTGGGGACGTGGGCAAGCCATGGTGAGCGGAGACGTGGCCCTGGGCGTGCGAATGCGAGTGTGCGTGCGGGTGTGTGTGTGAGCCGGAGATGGCCGACTGGGCGCCGGTTGGAGTCGGCGGCGACTGAGCTAACATACCCGTGGTTAGCAGCGAGGGCTGCTTGTGGGCGTGGCCGTGGTGGGCCGGTGGCTGGGCGACGGGCGAGGCCAGTCCGCCGTTTAGGACCATGTTCATGTCGTCGCCGGAGCACTGGAACACCTCGATGTAGCGGAACTTCTTTCCGAAGACCATGAACTGGTTGTGCTTGCGCTGGGCGCAGAGCCGCGCGGAGTCCTCCGAGTCCATCTGAATGAAGGCCTCGCCGCTGGGCTGGCCCTAGAATGACAGATGCTTGAGCAAAAGTCTCCAAAGTATAGCTGAAGGTAGATCCTCGACTCACCTGCGCATTAATCACCATATGCACGCCCTGGTAAATGATGTGCTTGGCAAAGTCGTCCAGGAAGTGGAGAATGTGCTCCACCATGGCCTCGTAGGGCAGTCCGCGCAGCCTGATGCAGTTCTTTGTCGTTCCCGAAGTGATAAGGTGCTGTGGGGGATGGGGATGTGGGCACAGGTTAGCTGGGACTGGAACTGGGACGCGGCCATTGCCATGGGTGACGACACCCACCTGGGGCAGCAGGGGCAGCTGCATAGTGGGCAGCTGGGCGATTAGCGGCGGCTGGCTGTGGCTGCTTGTCTCAAAGGTCTTGGGGTCCATGGAGCGGTTTAGGACCTGCTGCACCTCGGCGGTGGTCGAGCGAAAGAGCTCGATGTATCGCTGCCCAATGGACTCGCGGTGTCGCCCCAGCGCTTTCGGGGCATCCCCCTCGTTGGCGAACAGCACGAAGGCGTCTCCAGTGGCCCTCCCATCCGGCTTCTTCACGAAAAGAACGCCCTCGTTCGCATCCAGCACGTGGCAGGGCGCCTCGCCCGTGGTAAAGAAGTCGAGCTGTGGATCAAGCGAGACGAAAAGATTAATTTCGTCTCTCTGGAAGGAAACTCTGATAGGACTTACCACTTGCTTGGCCGTGCAGTCGTAGGGCAGTCCCCGCATTCGAATGATCACCTGGGCCCCCTTGGATAGAAAGGCCTGCGCCTCATTGGAGGCGCCTCCGGCAATGGCGAGAAAGTCCTCGCCCGAGGCGCGGTACACCTCGATGTACCTGGCCCCGATGTGGTGCTTATGCCGCTTCAGCGCCATGTCTCGGTGCTCCTGGGAGACGAAGCGGATTAGAGCCTCGCCGTTACGCCTGCCCAGTGGGGACAAACAAAGAGCGACACCGCCCCTATAGGATGGAGGGAGGAGAGAGGAGGGAAAGAAAGCCAGATTAGAGACGATCGCTTGTAATCTACGGTGACCCGCTGAACCCGCGTCTATCGGGGGCAGGCTTATCAATGGGTTGGCTTGGCCGTTCCGCTACTCACTTGGCTACGTTGAGACCACGGAAGAACTTGGCAATGTCCTGGTCGCTGCTCTGCCAGGGCAGTCCGCGGGCGCGCACGATGCAGTTGCCGTCGACCTCGTCGTCAATTGAGCTGCAATTGGATGACATTCGAATTATAATTGGAATTGGTATTGCAGTGGAAAGAGAGGACTACGTTATGTAACATGGGGAGGGGGGTGGCGTTGTCGTCTCTTTTTGTCGCTACTTTTCGATCGCGAAACGTGACTTGGTCGACGTTTTAATGTGCAACAAGAGTTCTCGACGATTACCAAGCCAAGGCGTACTACATACGAGTATACAAATTTTTTGCTGACTCTCCTAATACACACACACACCAAGAAAACACACAGAGAATGTCATCCAGAAAAGGGGCCAAGCAAACAGAAAAAAAAAGTGAAATGAAACGCAATCCGAAACCGAAACAGAAAACAAATAAAATATGAATAATGGTGGCAGACAGACGACAAATAACCAAATCAGTTGGCTGACAGGAGTTCCAACTAATTGCCACTCCAAAGGAGTTGGAGTTGAAGGGGGAGTGGTGGTGGATTCTAGTGCAGAGTACCTTTCCACTAATTGAATATTTTTATGAGTGTATAGTTCGAAACAGACCCGGGTCCGGCAGAGGGCAAGGCGTTTCCTTCTACGCTGGTATAATTTTCCAAGGCAATAGCGATAACAAGAGCCGTGCATTCATTCCATGCGAAACACACACAAAAGCCGACACTGGTTCACAGTTACGACGCGATCCGATCCGTTCTGACCCGATGATCGCCTTACAGCTGGCTGGCAGTATGTACTCCACCGATTTTCTCCAAGACGCCCGAGCTCTTATCGCTCTCCAATCCAAACGGTAACTGACGAGGCAGCAACCAAAAAGACGAAGGCGACAACGACAACCACAACGACGACCACGTTCCAGCACAGCTTCGTGCCGCCTTCCAGTGTTTGGGGTCTCTTTGAGTCGATTTTTATAGGTTCTGTTCTCGGCTTTTTGCTTTGAGTGAGTATTTTTTGGGCACTCGAGAGGGGAGCACTAAACAACGCTTTTTGCAGTTCTTTAGTAACGAGAGGGGAGCTACTCACCAAATTCCAGGTTCCAGGTTCAGGGTGACCAACTCGTTTGAGGCGAATTTGTGACCTGAAAAGCAAAGAAGCATATACTTAGAGCACTCAAAACCGATAAACCGATGTAAATCGAGTACACACCTGCCTGGAGGAGGGTCTGGATCACAGTGACCATGTCGCGAGATTCGCGTATGTAGAAGCCGTTGTCCTCCACCGACGTCGTATTGAGCTCTGTTCCAGGGGGTAAATGGATCGTGTAATTAGTAAGAGGAAGATGAAATCGACTGCCACTCACCATTCAGCATCTCTCCGATGGACTGGGGCACGGGCAGTGTGGGCGATTGCAGCATCTTTTTTATGTCCTTGACGGGGACCAGGGCCCGCGACAGATCTCCGGACTTGTAGCGCAGGAACTCTTTGCGCAGGTCGCTGAACCGATTGTAGTAGGCAGGCAGCTCCACATCCTTGGCGCAGGCCTCGCGGTGCAGGCACTGCCTCAGTGGCAGCTGACCATCCGTGATCATCTGGATGTCTGTGTCGTGCAGCGACAGAGACCGAAGGTAGTCATCGAACTGCAAGCGGGAGGGAGAGTCAACGAGTCAGTAAAATTTCCAATCAGGCGAGGGAGAGAGATCGAGGTGCAAAGGTTCAGTGGCAAGTGAAATGCCCCTTCATTCCAACCGCTTCTCGCCGAAAGGTGTCTCGGGTCACAGTTGGTGCCACATTTATAGGCTGCGACTACACTCCAATGCCATTTGCCTAAACCCGTTTAGTCGACTCTGCCACCGCCATAGTTGCTGGCAATTATTGGCAATTAAACGAGCAGCAGCCAGCAACCAGCAGCAGACACCAGCGGCATTCAGCCATGTCATCGTGAGTAAAAATAACACGGCTTAATGTCGCATTACAATCCGGGGCAGGCCCCAAGGAATCGCCAGCCAGATCACAGCAATCCAATCACAAAATCCACTGATAGCATCCACCTTGGATTAGAGGGGTTCATTCGCATCTGCATCCGCAGCTGACTGCTGACTTTCGCAACCCCTCCATCTTGGCCCTATCGATTCAGCCAATTAGTATTTCAAGCTCGCGTTTCCTGCTCTTTTCTCTGCCATTCTCTCAGACACTTGCGTCACAAGACGCTCACGGATGCACTCCCAAGTGAGAAATGCGATGGCCAATGGGATTGATTCTAGTCTCCACCTATGCAAGCCTTTGTATAAAGTGGATTAATGGATGAAAGGGAATCCCATGAATCTACATAGATCAGAGTTCATTTAAAACCCCTTAAAGAGGCATAGAAAGAAAGAAAACTCATTATGACTCGCTCTAATCGGATGCAATCGGAGGAAATGCAAATAGTAGAATCCGCAATGAATCAGCTCTGGCCAACATTTCGCAATACTGCGCCTCTCGCTGTCATTGTCGCCTTCGCTGTCGCTGTCCGTATCGAGATCTTTTATCTGTGTCGTCGAATAATTACATATGTAAATATGTATGTGGTGTCTACAGAACGATATTTCCCGGCTCTGCCAGCTGGCAGATTTCTCTGGATGGAGGCTTACCCCAGTAGGTGTTCCTCCGACTTATCAGTGGGTCAGATAAACAGACTCGCGGGGGTGGGGTGACTGTGACCCATCCGAATCCCCAAAGGTTAGGTGGAATCGAAGAATAAATGCAATCCCCCATGACGCAGCAATAAATGCGTTCCGTCCACTTATCGTGTCTCTCTCTGAAATCGTATTCTGAATCCGAATTCTAGTCCGAATCGGTTCTTATCAGATACATTGGTGCCTCATATACCACGCAACACCATTAATGTCATTCATCTTTGCCTGTTGGCAGACCGTAACTCAATGCCTGCCCCATTAATACTTTGGAGTGGGTTCAGAGTTCTGGCAGCGACTCACTTTGAGGGTGGGTTCCATAAATAGCTCTCATCTCTCCACCCCTTCCTTCACTTTCTCTTTCCCCCGCACTCCTCTAGATCTGCAGCGGCTCGGTGTGTGGTGTAGGCCTAATCTTATCGGATTTGGGAGCCGGTTCCACCTGATAACAACAAATCCAAACAGAACCCAAACAACGTGCTCTACCTTTCCACTCTCTCCACCTAGAGAATACGTACCTCCTCGATGGCTTCGTTGAGCGGTTTTCCCGCTGCCTGGGCCTCGGCTATCGGCAGAATCAGCTCGCTGCTGTTCTCGAGAACGCCATTCGCTGAGCTGCCATTCCCCGTTCCGCTGCCGATGCTGCTCGAGGCGCTGCTATTCGCATTGACATTGCCATCGATGGCTCCGATGCCAATGCCCGCCAGGGGCGGGGAGCAGGCCGTGTTGCTGCTGGTGACGTTCGAGGTGTCCGAGGAGGTCGAGGTGGTGCGGTCTTTGATGAAGTAGCCATCGGGCCGGACGAGTATTTGTTTGGTGCCGATGATCTGTAGAGGGGAGATTTGGATGGCAGCATTAGTGGGAATTACTTTGAGTTGCTACCTAATCAAAGTAATGTCTGTGTAAGCATGACTGCTGTTCCCCCTACGCTTATCAAGTGGGGCACGGGCACGGGTACGGACCCGGCAACGGCACGCTGCTCTTGGCCACAACAACGGTTCCTATCTCTAACATCTGATAGTGGGGTACACCTGCGAATCACTAGCAAAGCTTCTGGATTTTTCTTAGCCTCCAAATGAGTACCTTCGTGTCTCCCCTACCCCTGGGGGCAACAAGATTGGAACTTGCGTCAGCGGATATGCAAAGGAGACGATACGAATCGGAATTGGAATTGGAATAGGCTTCGGAATCGGAGCCAGCTGTATCCCCTGCAGGTAGTTGGGCCCTATGCTAATGGATCGCTGGGCCCTGGTCGGACTGGGTGGTGGGGGTTGCTGAGGCAAAAGGAGAACTAAAATTTTACTTTTCTTTGTTTTCCGATTTGAGTGCCAGCGATTTGCATAGCCATTGAATGCCTGAACAATACGGAGGATCGGCACAGAGATAATGAAATATTTATGAGTGTCGGTCATGTTAAATTCATCGAAGAGCCCTCGCACTACACCACACATTGGGTTTTGAGTTTGAGGTTAAGCCCGCCCCTAATTATGCCGATTCGAATTTTCGAATGGATGTCCCCGATTGCGATGGATGGGAAGTCGTTGCATTTAGCCACACTTGATAATTAGTTCGACGTAATCTGCGGCCATGAATGAAATTTCAGTTAAATTTAAGCTGAATTCTCGCCAGAGCCAAGAGCTCCAATTTTTGGAGAAGTGGAGCCAGAGAGCAGAGATTCTCAGAGATTCGCCGCACTCTCCCCACTCTGGCGACTGTTTGCAGTTTGTGATCGAATGTTAATTAACTTTAATTGTTGCCATACGAGTCATAACTAGCCTGCAATTAACATGCCAATTACTGCGCCTGTGTGCTGTACATGTTCCACGTATCAAATCAAGTAAATTGCTCCTCAACAAGAAATCTATAACAGAGAAATCCAATAGACATGGAAACGGTTCACCATCGCCTGAGATCGCTCTCAGAGCGAGTCTCCATTTTGAAAAGCGAGACACTCTAATCTTCGTCGTTCTACTTCGGACTGTTCAGATACGTATATTAATATCATACGAGTATACCCTTCCATACCAGTCCAAGCCTGCTTCATTAGGCATTACAATTGATGTCGGAATCGGAAAGCATATTGCCTATTAACAGACGCGTCAGCAAATCCAATAATAATTTGCCTGTGATTTCTATGTCTGGCCAAGTCCAACCGCCCTCACGATTCCCGTCACGATGACGATGACGATGACGATGACGAAGGCGTTGCGGATGGCTGACCTGGCCCGCCCGCGAAGCACTGGCCAAACGAAGCACTTTATTACGTTATCAGTCCGAAATTGCTTCCGATATATGTAGATAGGTATCAATCGGGACGGGACATCGCGTCGGGACCAGGCGGATTCCACCAGACGCGCATTGCCGTTCATCCATTATGTGGCTCACCAAATTACCATAAATTTCGCGCTGACTTTATTTGGTATTCAAATGTTCGTAGAATATATTCCAGAAAATTATATTTTATTCAGATGTCTCCTCTGGTCTGGTCTGGTCTGGTCTAGGGGCCCCTCATTAAAGCGTAAAGGGGGTGTCTACGGGGAGGAATATGATTTCGGAGAAATTCGAGCGAAGCTTGACCCCATGACCTGTCCGAATACTAGCAAAAGAAAAATGAAATACTAATAATTCCACTAATAACATCTTTTCGAATGGCTTCCGCGGCGGGGACTCACCGAACAGATTAGCATAAAAATTGGCCCCAAAGTCGAAACGTTTTGCGAAAGCCGCTGTAAAGCAAAGAGCCATAGTCAGAGCCGAACAGCGGAGCAATTAATTTATATAGATAATAATTTGGCGGCCGCGTCAGCAACAAAAGCTGGACAGATGGACGTGGTCTAGATGCTATGACACTCGAACAGGGCACAGAGTCAGGGCTTTCGGTTGAGTCCGACTTGGCTGGAGATTCAAATAATTGCCACGCAATGCCACTGCCGCAGATGCTGTCTCTGACTCTGCCCCTGCCGCCATTAAATGCCACTTAAGCGGTATAGAAGTTGGAGGAGAGGCTGCATTTGCTGAAAGGTTGCGTGCTCCGTTCGGCCACTCATAGAATCGAGACAATGTCAACTTCGTGTGCAGGCAAACATCAGGTAAATGCCCGTAAATAGCTTCAAGAGCTATCCCTCTTCCAACTACCACTCCCACTCCTCCCCTAACCCAAATGGCGGAAAATGGCAACGATTTCCATCATGGGCTCGAGAAAACAACCTTATATCGGCTGGTACTTATATCTAGTGCCCAAACACGCAGCCTCCGTAACTCTGTCCAGCTCCATCCAACCCCCGAGACAACGACATCCAGCGACATCCAAGTTTGTGTGCAGTCAAGACTGTCGTCGAGTATTGGGCAAATAGAATTGCGATTTGAAAACATCATTGAAACCAGGGGCAGGGGAGGAGACTCCCGAAGGGGAAAGCAGATGATACTAATAGAGTGATTATATTGGATTGGTTTGGATCAGATTGGATTGGAACGGATGGGAGATACACTGACGACACTGGGACTCTCGAGACATCTCCATCTCAATCTCAGTCCAAAACCAAACCATTACATCATTTTCATTTTTTAGATTGTGTACTTTCTTGGAAAACTTAGCTTTGGAGCCAAAGCAAACAGTTTTTAATGGCGGTTTCTCTCGAGTTGAGTCAAGTCGGACTGTCTCGGGCGATAGTTTGTTGAGAGATTTCGTAATGCCGTGCGAGGGTCTACGAGAAGGTTGCATCGCCATCGCCTTCCCTCGGATTTTTAGAGCTTTTTTTCCAAACAATTAGTGTCAAACGCTTGGAAAACTTAAAATATGCAAATATGTCTACAATATAATGTTTCCCTCCGTTTGGGATGGATTTACAAAAACATAATCAAACACTTCTACTTTAGGAGATCCTCTTTGGAGGATCCCAAATTGATAGAGATTGCTCGATTCTTTACTCTCTTTGAATATAGTTGCACTTATTTGAATTTAAATCTCTGGTGTTCTAAGGGGTATTACCGGCTTCGGCTTTCTCTGTTGCGTTTTCTTCGCCTTGGTTTTTGGTGGCGAATCAAAGGCAAGAGAGTTTTGTTTTCGTTGCTTTTGTAACATAATCAACGAGCGACACACCATACCAAACCACTCCATACCACGCCGCACAGTTGAATCTGCAGTATGCTCATGAGTGGGTGTGTGTGAGTGCATCGTTGTGTAAGTGGGGGACCGTTATCGCACAGCATTCATTAATTAAGGCGTCGACGAAAGCCCGAGCCAGCGACCGAGCAAGAGACCGAGTCGAGCGAATGATGAGCCGTCAAACAAAATGGTGAACAGTGGGCGGCGCCAGAAAGATCAGAGAGGGACGGTGCCGGTATCCCCTTATGAATGCTCAATAACTCACCTGACCCGTGGCGACCTCCAGCAGAACGAAGACGAGTAGTATGATCTCCTTCTCGTCAGATCCAAGTCCGGGTCCATTCTGGCCACAGGTGGCGATGTACAGGGAGACAACGTGCTCGGGCACCTGCATCTTATGTTTCTCTCTCGCTGGAGCTGAAGTTGGTGCTGGAGCTGGAGCTGTTGATGCTTAATGATGGTTTAATTATCTTTGAGGCGATCGATCTGGCTATTGATGCTGCTGCTGCTGCGGCTGCTGATGATAATAATGATTTGGCCACATTCCAGCGTTCAGTGCTTTGGTGTTTGGGGTTCCGGGCGGTTCCGTGCTTCTAGCGGACTTCAAGCACTCTCTTACTGTGCTGGCTTAGCGGGACTGCATCTCACGGCTGCCTCTCGGCCATTAGCTGTGCCTGCAAATGGAACAGAAGAACGAGAGTTGGGATGATTGCACAAGGCACTTGGACTTTAAGCGTATACCCGCCCGGCCGCTGGCCATATAAAAACACTAATTACGAGTGCGTTCAAGAAATGTCAAACAAAGCGAATTGGCTCGTACTAAAAAATTTCCAAACCAACAAATCGAAACTAAACGAAACAAAAAAAGGGAAAAAACGAAAAAAAAAAAAAAAAAAAAAAACAAAGTACGGAAAACAAAAAAAAATTCAAAAAACGAAAGTCAAAGTCCGACGACTATTCGTGAAACTTGCCAAGGCTTGACACTTTGACACCTTGAATATGCAATTCAATCAGCTGTCCAGTTTTTCAGTTTGTTTTGCCAGTAGTTTTCTGGTTTCCTTGTTCCCCTGAATGGAGCTCCAGCATGGAATGGAGCAAGTTCAGCGTGCAGCTTTGCCGCCGTTCACTTGCATTTGTAGTACCTTCTAAGACTGCTGCTACTGCTACCATTGCATTGACGTCAAAAGGGTCAAATTGAAATTAAAGTATTAACCCGCATGGCGATTTGAAATTTAATTTCGCTCCACGACAAAGTGGAAATACGGCGAAAACGACAACGCCAACGACGAAAAATTACAGTGCAATTTTATGAGAATTTTTAATGTGAAAATTTTTACTTTTAATGAAAACAGAAAAACACTCCAGAGCCCAAGCAACAGACCAGCTGACTGTCTTTCCGACTCTCTGTCCTACTCACAGGCTGACTGGCTCGCTGACTTACTGGCAAAGTTCATCAAGATGGCGCTCATGGGTTAATCGTGGTGCGCAAGCGCTGTCGCTGCTCACTGCTATCTGCTCTGTCCTCAGTTTCTGTGTGGAGCGGAGCGCACTTTATGAGATTACTCTTTGTTGCAATTAAATTTTAAAATAATGCATATGTATGTGCAAAAGGCCAAGCATTCGTAATTAAGCCAGAAGCTAAAGCACTTCCCGCGGGTCGAGTTGGGTCCGATCCGATTCGAGTCGAGTGGGATCTGCGAGTACTACGAGTACTATATGAACATATATGGCATATCGCTCGGCTCGGCTTGCTTTAATGTCCCACACTTGCCTAATAACTCAAACTGCTTAAGCAGATTTATTATCTCTCCCTCTCTCTCCCTTTTTGCCCTGTTTCCACCTGGTCGATAGCTCACTGAAGGGGTAGGATGGGGAGGCAGCGCATGCTTAGTTGACTCTTTTCACTCTCGGCTTCCTTCATCCCAGCCTTGGTGGCTTTAGAGTGACCATCTCTTAATGAGCGATTGCGGTTGTGTGCTTGTGCAATCCTGTGCAATCTTGTGCAATTTATGACATTTGCTTTTTACTGTTTTACTGTATGCTTTTTGCATCGCCGCCCTCTCCGTATACGCCCTGTGCCCATTTTTGCCGCTACTATCACACGATGAGTGGATTCCCACGTTTGGCGAGCCCCAGATACGCCCTAAAGAACTCTTTGGGAGGTGCCCACCATGGGATATAGTCACTAGCTATAACTTTAAACTGGTTTACCGGGCATTTCAGACAGCCAAAAGCCCCCGTGTGCGATCCCTAGGGTCAGGTTCACGGCAACCGTCTGCCTGTTGACCCCCGAATCAATGTCGCAATGGAAAATTTGTTCTAAAGTAGTTTATTTCCTGTTCTGGACTGTTCCTTTCGAGTACTTAAGCCGAAAAACCCTAGAAAACTTCTTGATCTACTAATTCGGCCCACCACTTTTATCATAAGTCGAGGAATGGCAAGGGGAACAGTACTGTTATATATGAAAGTTCTTACTTTCGTTGTGCACTTGAGAAACCTGGGAAACCGGGAATACCCTCCCTCCCTGAACGTACGCTTTTCATTAATGAATAACGGTTCACGCGTTTGGGCCCAATTAAGATGGACCGCACGAATGGGTCAGATGACAATGGAACAGGGCTGGAGCATTCATTAAAAGAAGAAACTTAAAATAACCGACTATAACGCAAAATCAAACTAAACGGAGACGAAGCCCAAGTGGAAGCCAAAGCCGAAGCCGAAGACCGCACCACGACTGGTGGCCGTTACGCTTTTGAAAGACTATACAATAAAGCTGGTGATTAAATATAAATTAGTGACAGGCGCAGCAGCAAAAGCAACAAGAGCAACAAAAAGCCAATGCAATTAATGAATTGTTGCCTGCTGATTGGTAAACCAGAAAGCGAGTAGATTTTACAGCGTTTTTTTTTTGCTCTTGCTTATTAAATTATGAATTGCGCAAGTTTTTCTTTTTTATTCACTACACTGTTCCCGCTCGCAAATCTGCTGGCTGGCGTGTGCCTCTGGCCGTTGGGGCAACAGGAAACTAATGATTGCGCAAATTGTTGGCCAGAAATGCCAATTGCCAAAGTTATTTTGCCAGAAAAGAAAAAAGTAAGTCGTTAGTTCAGGCTGCCAGTACTCTTTCTCTCTTTTTCTCTCTGTCTCCCTCTTTTCACTCTTATGTTGGCTCTCACACAAGAAACAAGTGCAGCTGGTGGTTATTGTTTCGAAGACGATTCGACTCCAAAATACCCTATTTGGCACTCAACCTGCAGTTGAATTGCTTCTATCTAGCATTCCTGAACTTATCGAACTTCGGAATTGAGTTTAAAGTCGGGTCGTATCTTGTTATTTTATCTTATCCGAATGACATTCTAACTTAAGGTTCAACTATGACCGGGCACACACCTAAACTTATACGTCGTACTCTGTGGAGGGTATTGGTCTCTTATACAAGTCCCAGCCTCTACCACTGCTGCTCTTTCACTCAGTTCTCTCTACGTTTTCTTGGTCTTTGCTAACTGTAAATATGTTTTCACTTTGTGTGCGCATCCACCTTACAGCGGCGGGGCCGTTGTCTCTGTTCATTCACTCGTTTGTGATGATGCTCAGTAGATTTCTCACCTGTGGCAGCAGAATCTCTACTCAATCGGATTCCTTGACGCAACAGGTTGGTGTGTAAATGATTTCTTGTTCTGCTCTCCTCCTTCTGTGACAGCTCGTTCTCTATCACTCGATGCGCGGCGATTTAACTGTTTTTTTTTTGCTTGTCTCTTTTCAACACGTTGTATACATATTGCACTTGTGGCTTTTTTACAATTTTTGGTGTTTATTGCACTTTCTTTTCTCGCCTACACGCTCACACCTGTGTGTGTAGTTGTGTTGATGTTTGTATGGTATCTTGTATTGTTAGCACCCAATGCCTGCACTGCCTTGGCGTCTAGTTGCTTTGATTAGAGACTAGTACACTTGCTTAGACAGCGATCTTAATACCGACATACGGACGAAGGGGAGTCAGAGCGGGTATGGATCGGAGCGTTAGCGCCGACGTCGGCGTATACAAGCAAACAAAAAACAAGTCACTTTTTGCCTCCACTGCTGCTGCTGCTGCTTCTTCTTCGCCTGTTACTACCACTTTTAGCTGTTGTCTTTTTTCTAGTTTTTGGCCGGAGCGAGAGAGGTGTGTGAGTAAGTGTGTTTTTGCGTGTATGTATGTGTGTCCAGCTCTTCGACTCAAGCGACCGCCGCGTCCGTTTTGATCCAAGCTGGGAGACAGCACAGAATATTCAGATATATTTTGGTATAATTCGTTTTAAAACCATAGGATAGTTAAGAATCTTAATTTTCCTGCGATGTGAAATAAACGAGCGACGATGGAGCGCGCGCAACGGACCGAACCTGCCTCGACGAACATTCGAACGGTAATTCGCGCTCTTTTCCTAAACAAGAATATATATATGGTACATATATATACAGCTGCGGCGAAAAAAATAGCACCATGAAGTAAATCATGCCCATCCGATTATGTTTGTTTCTCTATTTCTAATGATTTAACATAGGAGTCAGGGGGTATTATTCTACATTAGGTAGTGGTCTCACATAAGATCAAGACCCTTTTCCACCAAAAAATAGATGTTGGCATTCATCGGACCACAGGATGTTTCTCCATTTATCCTTGGGCCAACTTTAGTGCTATTTTGCATACTCAATTTTTTCCCCCATTCCTTCCCGTCAAAAGTGGACTTTTCCTCGGACACCCATTTTACGTTCTTGTAAGCAAGATCTAGCTTTCCTAGTATTTGGCGATTTCTTACGATTCCTTTTTAGCTCTGTGGCCAAATTAAATGGGTCCTCTTGGCTATCACGAACCAGTAGTTTTACCGGAAATGGGAATATCGCGGCCTTTGTCCGCGTCTCTCTTGTTGGAAACATATTTTAAAGAATTGCGAATTTAATTCACAAAAGCGTTTTCAGTGCTATTTTTGTTGGTGTTCCATTTCGCTCCTCTTTCGCTAAATTGACTCAAAAAAATAGGAATCGTTAGGATTTAGAGAGAGTTATCACACTTCTATCAGAGAGAAGACATGTAAACCTACTTGATATTACAGCAAAGTGCAAGAAATGTTGAACAGTGAAACCATATAGACTGTTGTAACTAGCAGTGCTATTTTTTTCGCCGCTACTGTATATACGTGGCCACCACTACATCCGAGAGAGAAAAACCCACCGAGAGAGGACAAAAACTGATCCCCCCACAGGTAGGTACGAAGGTAAATGAGCTGCGCTCAACGTGTGTGATTCGAGTGTTTGTGCGCAAGAGCGCAACCTACTGGAGAGAGCGCGCTCTCGCGAGAGCTTGCGCCTTTGGCTCAGGTGTATGGAGGTGGTGGTGGAATGCCAAGCCAGATTCCAGCACGCACACGCAGTCCATGTAAAACCCAAATGCTCTCTCGAGTCTGTTTGCCAATAGGCATATGTACATATGAATGTACATACATATGTACCTTCAAGTTGGTTAGTGGCCCGTAAACAAACTCCGCAGAGACGAGAGAGTTGACAAAGCTCGAATGGAACTGCATTTCGAATAGAGCTTTGCCAAAGCACACCGTTATTTTGGCTTGGCCAAAGCTTTGCGCTGTGATTGCAACGACGCCTCTGCCCGACCCCCCTCCTCGCTTGTAGTTTTCCCACGCTACGCAAGACAGTTACGCTCAATGAGCGTGACACGCTCGCTCTCTTTCTCTACTGTCATTCTCTCTCGAGAAGTTACCTGCGCCGCCTGCTCCGCTCCACCAATACCAATACAACAAGCGCACCCGCACGCATACACCTGTACTTTTTACGTTGTGTTTGTGCACCGCCGCTCTTCCTCTTCGCTTGCTCAACTACCAACAAAACTGCCTACGTACATACCTGTTTGTTTTTCGGGGGCAGCGCTAGAGGCTCGAACATTATATAGATTCACTTTTGGCCATCGGTTGGCTATTTTATATATTCGAATATTAAACCACTACTTAATTATAAGACTCTTTAGATCGTTGGCGGAGCTGCTGTAGCGCCACAAGCAACGAGCGACGACGGCGACCTAATGGCTAACACTTGAGGAATCCAAACGCGTTTTGGTCTAAACGGTAGGCAGAGAGCGACTGTAGCTATATAGAGAGACAGAGAGAGGGAGTGCATGTGTGTGTGCGTGGGTCGCTTACCTGTGCGTTAGAGCAGGCCGCTTGACACGGTTGAAAGCTACGATAAGTATCGGCTTATTCCTGAAAGAACGGACACTCCGCATGTCAGGCTGAAAAGTTGTGCCGCTGCGTGACAAGCTTTTATTGCATAAGCTTTAAGAATATTGCACAACATAAATATTTTTATAAAATGGCATACTGATGGGGGCTACGGGTAGGAACGGATTCCCCTGGATGATTTCAGAGAATTATCTCGTTCTTGAAACTGCGACTCAGCTCCTTGTGCGGCAGTACAATACTGTTGAGCAGTATCTTCTCGGCGGGCACCTGTACGAAGCAGCCTGCAATGAGCAATTAGATGGGGTCAGAAGGTCTCAGGCTACATTTCGGTGCACTCGCCCACTTACCCAGTATCGTTATGGAGGGATTCAGTTTTCCCTCGTTGTTGAACAGTGGCGGATTCTCCATCTTTGCGAAGGGCTTGTTGGGGTCCGGGTCGCTTGGCGTGCCCTCAACGCGGGCCCAGGCGCCGATGGTGGATCCCCGCCCCACAATCGAGTGAAGGATGAGCGTGTGGTCCTGGATCTGGGCCTGCTCCAGCACGATGGACTCCTTGATGCGCACCCCAGGGCCGATGGTGACACCAGGCCCAATGGCCACGTTCGGACCCAGCTGAATGCAATAAAGAGAGATGGATGAAGCCGGAGATTCAAAAATTGAGATTAACTGCCACCCACCACTGCGCTGTGGTGGACCGTGGCACTGGGATGCACGTATACATCCGGCAGGACAGTGCAGATCAGGTTGCCGTCGCCCTCGCCGCGCTTCGAGCCCACGTTCGCCAGCCGTTCCGGATGTGTGCGCTTATAAAGGCCCAGGTAGTGACGATTGGCGTAGATGGCCGAGCCGGCGGACTTCAGCTGGGACCACCAGTTGGGCACGGTCATGGCAAAGAGCTGGTTGGTACCCGCCAGAGGAGTGAGCACCTCCTGTTCCCACTTGATGTGGCCCTGATCACGGCCATTTCCGTTGCCGTTCCCATTGCTGAAGCCCGCGCAGCCGTACTCCTGTCCGTGGGCATGGAAGATCTGCGCCAGCTGGGTGAAAATGTCCATAGAGCAGACGTAAACGCCGCAGTTGATGAAGGTGGACACATACGAGCTGGGCTTCTCCACATAGTGCGAGACGGCTCCACTGGCGCGATCGAAGACGAGGCAGCCATAGTGCAGGGACTGCTGGCGAGTCGCCTCCGTGCTCATGATGGTGACCAGGGCGCTAGAGGGACGCCGGGTGTGAAAGTCGTACAGTTCCTGCAGCGGAAAGTCGGCGCACACGTCGCCATTCAGCACGAAGAAGGCCCGCGGATTTCCGGCCCGTATCTGATCGCGAAAGTGGTACATGCCGCCCGCCGTGCCCAGCGATGTGAACTCCTGCAGGTACCTGCGAAATGGACACGTCACTCCATCAATCCTCCATCTGCACTTGCCACGCCACGACTATCGCTCACCTGATGTTGATGTTGCTGCTGCTATACAGGGCCTGCATATCGCCCACAAAGGCCTCCATCTGCGTCTGGGGGTAGTATCCGATGATGAGGATCTCCTTGAGTTCCGGCAGCTGGACGCAGGCCTCAATGTGATGGGCTATGAGGGGTCGACCGGCCAGCGGGAACAGCGGCTTGGGCGTGTCGAGGGAGAGTGGCCGGAAGCGAGTACCCTTCTGGGGTCCGCCGATGAGGATAACCGCCTTGAGCATGGTGTGCGTGGAATGCGCAGCTTGTGACTAATACTATGTATATTTGTGTTTACGTTGCAACAGAAAAAGTTCTCTTCTCGGTCAGCTGATTGTACGTAGTACGCTGAAAACCCGCTAGGTGGCGTGGAGACAGTGGAGTGTACTATTTTGTGATATACATACATATATATATTCATTATTTATTTGAAAACAAAAAACACTTTAACACTTGTCTTTAATACAAAACAAAGCTGAAATGTAGGGGATTAGACTGAATTGGATTGGTGGCTTTAACTGCAATACTCCTATGGCTGCAAACAATGCCAAAGTGCTGTTTAACGCACTAGATCCTCGGGGTTGAACATGCCACGGGCACGCCTCAAAATCGAGTCCTTGCTGGCGTCGTAAGGGTGGTCCTTCGATGGAATCTCCAGGACGGCTGGCACTGGCGAAGTGTGGGCATCGATGACATGGCGAATGAGCTCGGCGCAGTTCTGGTTAATCAAGATGATGTCGATGTCGTCGCGCTTCAGGAACCTCTTGAAGCAGTCCTCCAACTCGCTTACGGGAGTGTTCTTGTCCACGACCATGAAATTGGGGTGGCGATTTTTGTTTATCTCGCCCACGCCACCCAGTAGGAATCCCACGCAAGTGTCCTCATCGCCGATGACAGAGATCAGCTTTCCTTTGATTGCAGAGTGTAGAGCCATGTTGATTGTTAGCTAACTTTAGTTCGGAGGAGTTGCAAGTTGAAGAAAAACTTTTATTTTCTGTTCGGTCAGCTGGTTGGTCTCTATCACATGACCCTTCTTCTTCTTTTCCTTCGAGTTTCTACATCACAACTACACAGAGATGAAATTATCACGGAGCCACCTGACGAGGAAATATCACGAAACGATATATTTTATCCGCCTATCGATACTAACTAATAGCATCGACTACGATTGTGCTATCGAGGAACTGCCACCACCAGCGATCAGCTATCACGATTTATCGAAGCGCTGCCATCTCAATTGCGGAACAAAACAATCTATATTATATTTTTGTGGGGGAGATTTTCCCGTTTACGGCTGTTTTAAAGACCGGCGGCGCCCTTTGCAGCAGCTGTGGCCCACTACTCCGCCCTGCCTCATCAACAAGTAAGTGGCACAAGAGCAAATTGGGCAAAGCATTTCGAACCATTTATCCGACCACTGGGACCCACACTGGCTAACGGCAACACCAATGTTCGGTGGAGCCGGCGCTGCCCCGGCCAATCACGCAGATGTCGACAACGACGTGCCCTGCATCTCCCCCAGCTACGACAGAGTGCCCGATTGTGCCGCTGCCGGTGTCCAGGTGAAGCTCTCTCTCTCCTATTTAGCTGTGTTCTAACACGTTTCCTCTTTTAGCTCCCTGGGCGAACTCGCAGAAGCGTCGCAACATTGCCGTGCATGCCATTAAAGCGAGGCGTCTGCTCATCTCGACAGATGTTGGCAGCCATCAGGCCATCATTCGGGCCCGAGTCGATGGCAATGAGCGTATGGAGCTGGAAGAAGTCACGGCGCTGGACCTGGACCAACAGTCCGAAGAAGTTGTAAACATCAATGGAAAGAACAAGTAAGCAACCATATTGGACACCTCTGGACACGTGTAATCTCCTGTTCCCTCTCTAAAAAAAAACCCCTTGCTTCCATGCATATCCCGCAGGTGAACAACATTGCCGCCTAGGAGGATTTGTGCACTGGCTGGGCGGCAAGACCGGACTGGAGAGGATCACTGTCAACAGAGAGCGTCGTTCCGTGCAGCTGCATCGTCTGTCGAAGTTCACCGATATCCGGGCCGTGTGACCACTGGATGCGAAAGTGCTGCGCAATCACACGGCCAAATTGTTTCCACAACTGCATAGCCAGCGGGGTGTGACACAGTACTCACGACGTTTGCTCGTGCCCCCAGGACAAGGAGAACTACGGCGTGTATCCGGCCAGATAATTTTAAGTAGCGGGAGTAGTGACATAAACAACGACTGTATATCCGCCTTCTGGCGCTGTGACGAAAGGACTGCAGGGCGGATCACTTCAGCTGACAGTCGGTCGAGGGCAGCGACAAGGCTCTGATCAGCGATGGTACCACCTGTGACAATGTCCACGATGAGGCCGACTGCTGCAAGCGGCCAGGAGAACTTCATACTGACATGACAGTTTATAAATTCAGTTATAGTATTTATGTGGCAGTCCAATCGAATGTAGAAAGTATTCTAACTAATGCATAAATTATCGTAAATGTCGTAAGACTCAGTTCCCATCTGAATACTTAAGGAAAAGGCTAGAGGGTTAGGCGAGGGGGATCCACTGGCGAAGATATTCGGTGATCTTCCATTGCATCTCCTGCAGGTAATCCGTGAGATATAGATGGTGCAGGAGCGGGGACTTTTGCTACATCCTCTGGATGACACACCCCTTGAAGGAGTTCAGTCTCACATCGATTTCACCCTCTTCCAGCTAGAGAAGAAGCACAGTGGGAATGGGAGTTTCGAAGGCGAGACCTCTCACTGATTTTACTCACCGCGTTGAAGGCATAGATATCCTGGTAGCAGGATGGAGATATGCAGTGCCTTATGCAGTTGATCTTGGTCACGCCCACGTTGAGATTGACACACTGGGTGTGCTGCTCGCAGGCCACCTCCTGTTCGTGGTAGGTTATTTCCTGTTTGTCAAAGACGTGAACGATTCAGCCCGGAGAAAAATCAATAGCCTCGTGGACGCACATTCTTACTCGTCTCCTTGTAGGCGTACTCTGGAAAGTGGAACGTGGCAGTCTTCGGGAACATCTTGCCACTCAATCCGGGCATCTCCTTGTAACCGTGTGTACATTTCAGTAAAATTACAGAGAGAACAAAACAGATATTCACAGCACGTTTCATTTTCCCGTTACTTGTTTGGTTGAATTAATGGTGACGACACAGAACAGCCCAATCAGGGATGAATTCGGTATGGAAAAACGATAAGAAATCATCCCGTTTGTGTTGTTGGTGCTGTTAGTACTAAGATTCGAAAATTGGAACGCCGATTAATACTAACCAATGCTATTTTACTGAAACGAGCGAAATATAGAAATATTTACATATATGGTTTGTCGAATTTTTTAAACCTTTACCTGATTATTTGTTATCGATCTATCTATCATCCCTAGTGCTAGTGACGCTATCGATATTAATATTCAAGAAAGAAGCAGCACGCGCCGTATAATTTTGTCAATAATTTTGCATTGCATTTCATCTTATAAACGTTGGAAGTGGGGCGGAAGAAGATGGCAATGGCAACGGGAACAGCAACGATGACTACTGCGGTCGAGCAGCTGGTAGCCCAGACCCTGCAGGCGGCCACAAACCCCAGCCACGAGATTGTGCAAAAGGCCGAAGCCCAACTTAGCGAATGGGAGCAGCAGCCGGGGTTCTTTGCCACGATAGCCAGGCTGAGCGTGAAGCTGCCCGGAAGCGCGCAGGGCAGCGCGGTTGACGCGGAGGTGGCGCTGAAAGTCCGCTGGATGGCAGCCGTTTACCTTAAGAATGGCATCGAGCGCTACTGGAGGCCTAATTCGCGGCAGGAGCTGCCGGCCGAGCAGAAGCAGCAGATACGAGACGTCCTGCTGCAGCACTACGACGCGGAAGAAGTGCCCCAGGTGGCACTGCAGGTGGCCGTGCTGTTTGGGCGCCTTGCTCGCACCGACTACCCACGCTTCTGGCCCGATCTGCTGCCCACGCTGATGAAGCAGCTGCAGGCGTGCAGCAGCGAGACGGACGCTGCACTGCAACAGAGAATTCTCTTAGTCCTACACTACGTCATTAAAGCCCTGGCCTCGCGACGCCTCATGGCCGAGCAGCGGGCCTTCGAGGAGCTGGGCAGCCAGATCTTTAGCTACTTGGCGTGGGACATCTGGGCCACTCTGACCGGCCGCTTCCTGCAGCAGGTAAAGAGCGGCGAGGAGGCTCAGGCCCTCAGCGCACTGCAGCGGGCCTATATTGTGATGCGATCCCTCAGGAAATTGATTGTCTACGGATGCTCCAAGCCGTACAAGTCCACTGACCACATGAATTTCGTGGAGCAGCTGTTTCAGCGCCTGCGCCAGTGCCTGGAGCTGCGCTACGAGCTGCGCATGGGACCAGGCCCGGCCAGAGCCTCGCAACTGATAAGCGAGCTGGAGCGCTTCATCCTGAAGATGATGAAGGCGCTGAACGAACTGGTGGAGCGGCACTCTATATCCTTTGCCCGATTTGTGTCTGTGGCCCTGGAGTTTAGTTTCCACTATGTGTTCCACGAGGGCACCGCCCTCATCTTTGACGCCGGCGACCGCATCAACTTTACCAACTTTGCCATTCAGGCTCTGAACATGCTCAAGGGCATCATGTTGAGCGGCAACGACAGCATCTGTGCCCCGCGGCCACGGAGCTGGCGACAGGAACCGGAGCTGGGTCTAGCCTGGAGGACGAACTGCTCGCCACGGCTGCCCAGAGCAACGCCAAGTTCTTCACCGTGGAGCGGGTGACGTACATCTGCGAGAAGATCGTGACCCACTACTTCCTGCTCACCCAGCAGGAGCTGGAGGAGTGGCAGCAGGACCCCGAGGGTTACGACCAAGACGACGGCGGCGGCGACGCCTGGAAATACGCCCTACGACCTAGCGTGGAAACGCTCTATTTCACCTGTTTCACCCAGCACTCGACGGTAATGATAGGCGAGGTCCTGAAGTTCGTCCGCCGGGCACAGCAGCTGCAGCTCTCGCCGGATTCCGACCTCAAAGCCATCCTACTAAAGGACGCCATCTACAATGCGGTGGGTCAGGCGGCGTTTCATTTCTTTAACCAGCTGGACTTTGGCTCCTGGTTGACCTCCCAGCTGCTGGCGGAGCTGCGCATCGAAGCCCCCAACTTTCGAATTCTCAGACGCCGCATCATCTGGATGGTGGGACACTGGGTGGGCGTACAGCTACCGCGGGAGCTGCGTCCGCTAGCCTACGAGGCGTGCCTTCACCTGCTGCGTCCCCAGGAGGACATGCCCACACGACTGGCCGCCGCCCGGACCCTGAACCTGCTGTTAGACGATTTTGAGTTCATGCCGGAGGCCTTCCACCCGTACTTCTCGCCGTTGTTCGAGGCTCTTTTCTTGCTGCTGCACGGGGCCGGCGAGTGCGACACCAAGATCGTTGTCCTGGGCACCATGACACTGCTGGTGGAAAAGATGAGCGAGTACATCGAACCGCAGGCCCTGCAATTCATCGCTTACCTTCCCCTGCTGTGGCGTGAGAGCGAGAAGTACGACCTATTGCGCTGCGCCATCATCGGCACCTTGGAGCAGCTGGTTCGCACCATCCGAGATGTGCCCGAGCCCATGAAACCCTTCCTCTACAGCGTCATCAGGCTGAGCACTGACCTCCAGGTGAGTAACTCTTTGGGAAGGGAATTAGTATATAGTAGTGGTAGAGGGAATTATTAGTGTACTTTGTTCTAAACTACGACGAACCAGCAAGATATAAACCCCAGCACGATAATGGCCTTATCTAACATGGTATAAATGTGTTCAGGAACGTTCAGGTAATTCGCTTAAGAGAACCCCTCAAAAGACGTAAAGAAACAAAAAGGGGGGTAACAAATTTGCACACACTATGACTGAAAATTATTGAGATTGCAAGAGAAAGTGAAATGAATTGCTGTATGCTCGACACAGAGCATCATCAGCATACATGAGTGCTTGAGAGTTTGTTAATAATATATGTACCTCTGCTTATAATATACCTCTTTACTGCAATTCTTTACGTCAGACTAATGTGATTCATTCCATCCTGCAGCAACACTCTCACGTCTACCTCATGGAGGATGGAATCATGCTGTGGCTGGCTGTGATTGGAAATTCGACTGTCCTGACCCCCGAACTGCTGGCACTGTGCGACCACCTACTGCCCATCATCGAGATGTCGTCGGAGAACCTTCGGACTGTGCTCCAGCTCATCCACGCGTACATCCTGCTGGACGCCCAGGCCTACCTGAGTAGGTACGGCGAGGGGTTCGTGGACTATTGTGTACGTTCCTTCGAGGACATCCGCGTTGAAGGCATCATCGCCATGCTGCGGATCTTCGAGACCTGCCTCAAGACGGACGCGTCGATGGGATTGCGATTGGTGCGCCCCGCCCTGCCCTTCGTCTTCCAGCAGGTGTGCCTCAAGCAGGAGTACCCCGTGACCATGGGCTGGTACCTAACCATTGTGGCTAGGACGCTGCTCATCGACCAAGCCGTATTCATGTCGGTGGTGCAGCAACTGCACCAACCGGACGCTCTGGCCCGCATCCTGGACGTGTGGATCGAGATGTTTCCCATGGTGCCGGACACTCACGCCGAGAAGAGAAAGCTCTTCTGCCTGGCCTTCGCCTCGATTTTCGGAAACAACGACCTGCTGCTAGCCCGCCTGCCACACATCCTCCAGCTGGTGGACGAGACGCTCGGCGAGGTCATGGATAAGCAATTCGCGGTGGCGGAGGATGGCGCCGCCAGGACCACGCCTCGCTACTACGACTCCCTGGTCATCCACGACGAGCACGAACTGGACGAGTTGCAGCAGCAGCTATGTACCGAAGACTTCCATTCGAAGGGCTACCCCGCCAAGACGTACCACGATGACCGCCACCGGCAGCTGGTGCTCAAGGACCCCGTCTACAAGATACCCCTCACCGAGTACCTCAAGTGGCAGCTGCAGGCGCTCCAGTCGCAGCTGGGCTCCGCCCGCTACGAGCAGCTGCTCCGAAGCGTCGTCCCGGAGGTGCTCGAACGGATCACCATGTACATAGAGCAGACGGTGCCCAAGGCCTGCGTGGTGTGCGCTGGCGGAGGAGGTGGTGACGGCTCAGGAGCAGAGGCTCCCAATGAGGCTGAGCCGGTAGAGTCCGGCTGATGCTCTACGCAACTCGAGCATTGCTGTGCTTCGAAAGCTTTTTACGCTAAGTTATTAATGTATTTTGTATTGAAATTATATATTTTTAATTGTTAGCCATGTCAATGCGTCTAGTCCAGGTCTAGTCTACGGCAGGGCGTCGCTCCAGCTTGCCACGCAGGAGGGTGCGGATAGTCTCGTCCTTCTGCTCGAGCCTGTGACGCAGCTTGTCCAGCTCCTCTACGTTGCGGGCGTGCAGGCCGCGCATTTGTGACTCCTTGTGCTTGACGAGCACCTCAAGGCGTCGCACTGCGTCGTAGGTTTCCCTCATCTCCGTCTGGCCCGCCTCCAGCTTCTGGGCCCACTGCAGGGCCATGCGAAGACGGGCTTTCAGTCGGTCCCGAGAGTGTTTGGCCTTCTCCGTGCTGCGGGCGAGGGCGGCGGCCCGCATGGAGCTCGCCTTCAGCTGATCCTGCAGAGAGGAACGCTCTCTGACGTGCTCCTGCTTCAGTTCCTCCAGCAGAGCCTTACACTGATGCATTGCCTCCACCTCGACTGGACCTGCTGCTGCATTGGGTGCGCTTGTGGCATTGGGGACAGCGGTGCTCCTAAGGGCTGCAAGCTCCGATTTGGTGCGGGCGTAGGCCGCCTGCAGATGGTCCATGTCCAGAAGGAGCGTCTGCATCCGCTGCTCGTAGCAGTGCATCACCTCCACCAGCTTCTCCTTGGCCAGGTCGGTCTTGCGTGTTTGCGCCTCGGCCTTTGAGCGGCAAACGCCCAGCTGCGCCTGGAGGCAGACACGCTCTTCCCGCCATCCCCCCAGGTCGCGGCGCAGTTGCTCCTGGGACTGCAACTGTAGGGGACATCAGCAGAGAGCAGTGGTCAGTGATCAGGTGAGTGTCCTATGGATATGGGATGTATAGATACGGCTATCACTTACCAGCTTTGTGTTATCCTCCAGGGCGCGCTTCAGCTCGCACGTGAAGTGCTCGAACTCTGTGTTGTACTGCAACAGGAGAGCGTCCTTGTCGCGGATGGATTCGTCGTAGGCCTGCAGTAGCGGGCCCAATGTGTGCGTGGGCAGGGGCTGACAGCCGGTGGAGCCTGAGGAGCAGGCTGCCGAGCTCGTCGATTCTTTCTCCCCGTTCCTCCGCTGATCCTGGTAGTTCTCGATCTGCACATTTAAACGGAAGACGAGAATCTTTAACATGTCCACGTCGTTCGCCAGCGTTCTGTTCTGCCCAAGAACGACGCCCAGCTTCTGGTTGAGCTGCTGGCAGCGGTCGCAATTGGTCACCTGCTGCTCCGCCACTGCCAGACGGCTCTCCAGCTGGGAGCTGTCGGTGCGCAGCCGCTCGTTCTCCTTGGCGAACTGTTCGTTGTACTTATGCAGGGTGGAAAGGCGCTGCACCAGCTGCTCCAGCTGCTGGTCCTTGGCCTGCAACTGTGTGGGATATGGGGATGAGCGCGTGGCTGGGTTGGGTTTGGTTTGGTTTGGGGTGCTGCTTACCAGTCCGTTGAGCGTGCGATCCCTCCGATCCTTTCTCCCGGCGGGTGTCGTCTGCTGGCGTTGCTCCACCTCCACGCTCCTCGAGCGGCGACTGAAGTTTCCGGACAGCGTCTGCAGCGGTTTCCGATTCCTCTTTGGCTGCGTGGGCGGGCGTTCCGGCACCCCCTCCTCCTGGTCGGTCTGGTCCAGATCCGTGATCATTACACTCCGCGAACTCATTTCAGTAATTTTCTTATTCAAATTCTGACATTTCCTGCTCGGGCTTCTAGCCTGCTGTGGAGACGAAGTAAACAAATCCCAAACCCAGCCAACCAACCTCCGCCGACACACCTGTCGTGTGTCCTGGCGCTCGTTGCCATGACGTTCCACCCTGTGTTTGACCCTGTTTCGCGAGTATAGTTACCCCTCTGCTGCGGCGAGAGCGTACTGAGCAAGAGAGGGTGAGAACGAGGGGGAACGTTGAAAAGTGCACATTGATTTGTTCCTTTTGGTTATAAAAATGATTCGATCTGATCCAGATTCGGCAATCTGGCAGATATGGTCATTCTCTATGATTGTGCGTTCTTAATTTTCTCGTATCTTCAAAATTGTGGATGCCACAGATTTTTGTCCTTTGTTGGGCGGAAGGGCATGGTGTGTGTTAGAGAGAGACAGTGCGAGAGGGAAGTTTTGAAATACACTTGTAAGTCTCTGAGCACTAGGCTCTCATAGGGACGGACAGACGGACAGAGGGACGGACGAAAAGACGGACAGACAGACATGGCTCTCTCGACTCAGCTATTGATGCTAATCAAGAATATATGGGTCGAAAACGCTTTATTCTGGAAGTTACACACATCCACTTTCACCACAAATGTAATATACCCTATATTCATTTTGAGTAGCGGGCATAAAAAGCTAGATTTTTCGCTGGACACATTTATTATATTATATCTCGTTTTAAAACGCAGTACAAATGGACTTTTTTCAGAAAAATTAATAAAGTGAATTCTGGGCCACTATATCGGTACTATTGCGAGCTTCTCATTCCGATTTCTGGGCATCTAGATCCTCACTGGTTGGACATTCTCCTTCTAAATTCTTTCTGGATAGTGGATTAGTTTTTTGACTTTCTTCCAATTTCTGGCTAGATAGTAGATTATTGGTGGGAGCAGGATTGTTGAACAGCTTTATGACGCGCGCGATCCACTCTGCATGACTGACCACACCTGTGTAGACAGAAGGGCCGACACAGTTCCGGGTGGTGTAGCTGGCAATCCCGAACTGGACGTAGCGCTCCAGGCCCTGATACTTTACCACTCTACCCAAGGGCCCGCCGGAGTCACCGTTGCAGAGGTTGCCAGTGCGGTGTCCGGCACAGAACTGATTCGTTGCCAGCGATACTCTGAATTGGTCATTGCACACGTTCCGACGGTACCGGTCCAAGGTGATTGTCTGAAGAACGGCGCTGGTGCTACCACTTCTGGTTTTGCCCCAGCCAGTGGCAGTGAACCAGGAGAGTGTCTCCACCGCAGGGGTCACCCTCGGATCCATGATCAGACAGATTGGTCGAATGTGCACTGCAAAAAAGATCGCAGCGTCAATTCTGGATCTTTGCTTGTGGAGGTGCTTGTTTACTTTTGAACTGGACCTTTCGCGCCAGTCGCAGCAGTCCTATATCGTTCGGATGCACATTTTTGTTGTAAAAACGATTTTTGATGGCCATATCAACGTCATACTCTTCAGCTGGAGGAAGGCAACCCGCTTCTGCTTCCGAGCAGTCAGTACTTGTCCTTCTGTTGTAGTCTCCCAGGCGAACCTTTCTGTTTAAACGAAATCCTATATGTACTCCTATATCTAGCTATGGCTACTTACAGCGCTTCTCTATCACGAATGCAATGCGCAGCAGTCAGCACGAACTCTGTAAAGGAACCCAAGTGTTATTCTAGCGCAAAAAGTGCCAAGCTTCCAAATACGAACGATTATGAATGAGCGTCCCGGAACACACAAAGTCCGGAGACGTATGCAAATATGCCATCCAGGGACTCGAAGTTATTTCCGCATTAGAGCCGTCAATTATTTTCGGCTTCAGCAAATTTTCCGATCCTGCGCGAACACCGCAGTTCTGCTCCAGAAATTGTGCAGATCCCGACTGGCAAACGATCAAGCAAGCGAATATTGATATACTCGCTACTAGGTTCTTCATTGCGATTGAGCGAATCGGGGAACACTGATGTCTAGCCAGGAGGGGCGCTCATATTAATACTAATCAGAACAGACACCTAGCTATCACTGAATTCCCAGAAAACTCTGGTTTCCTACGAAAAATGTTATGGCTTTTCTTGAGCATTAGGTCAGATTTTGATCTTACAAAATGAGCACCAAATTCTCTCGACAATAAAAGCTAAAGATAATAATAGAAAAGTTGCTATTTGATTCCAATTAAATAAATCCAATAATTCAAATTTTAGTGTCCAATTAACCAGAATTCGGTAACCAAAAAGATCAAGCAGGGGCAGATTGTGTTCTTTCCCCAAAAAAAGAGAAATTTCAGCCAAGTGCAATTTTAATGATTATGGTTCTCATAAAGCTCCTATTACGATACGGATCAAGGCCTTAAACAGTTCCACGAAATCCCTTTCCTTTGATCCCTACTGCCCCACGCCATTGTTAAAATTTATGCCACAAAAACCATTGGCATCTCAGTTTAAAAAAAATCGATGCCTATTGCTGTGATTAGGTTTTTAAAACTGAAAAGTCTAGTACATATGTAACATATATAGTTTTTTTTTTGTTTTATTTAACTTTGAATAAGATCTAGATCTCGTCTTCTCGCACGACGCGCTGGATCCAATCTGCATGGTATAAAACATCTGTGTAGATACCCGGACCATCGCAATTCGCGCTGCCATAACTGACAATTCCGACCTGAACGTAGCGGTTCTGGGTTCCATTCAAAAATGTTATCAATGGGCCGCCAGAGTCCCCGTTGCATGTGTCGCCTTGCCGGTGTCCTGCACAGATCTGGCTCTGTAGCAGTGTCTGCCGAAATTTGCGATTGCATTTGCTCCGGTCGAGCCGGTTGATGGTTATTCTCTGAAGTATTCGGCTTGTCTTACCGCTGTCGGTCACACCCCATCCAGTGGCAGTAAATGACTCAATTGCCTCTACCGACGACCGCAATTCTGGGTCAACGAACACACAGATCGGTCTAATGTGGACTGCGGGAGAGGAGTTTTTGATTATTGAAAGCATTTATATTGTATAGCATAGCCCACCTTTATATTCCACATCCGTGGTCAATCGGAGCAGACCTATGTCATGCCTTCCCAGTCGCATAGAGAAGAGACGATTCCTAAAGGCCGTTTCCACAGAATATTCTTCATGGGGCGGAAGACATTGCGAATCGCTGCAGTCAGAAGTACTAGAGACATCGAACTCTCCTAGGCGAACCTTTCTGTACAACAAAAACATTTCAATGTTTCAACTATAATTTCAAGGAAAGTACTTACAGTGGCATTTTGCGAGAGATACAATGCGCTGCTGTCAGAACGAACCCTGTAAAAAAACAAAATGTATCTTCCAAAATGGATTATTACTGTTTAACGACTTACGTTTGTGGATAAGCGTTCCGCCACATACGAAAGCTGAGGACGTATACAAATATGCCATCCACGGATTGGCGGCTATTGCTGCATCTGTGCCCCCCTTTATTCTAAATGTAAAATGATGAGGAACGACACCGCAGTCTGGCTGTAGAAATTGTCCAGATCCCGAATGACAAAGGATCAGGCAAGCGAGCACAGCAACAGCAGCTAATGTGATCTTCATTTCAAGGCAATGAACTGGGACACACTGATGTCTACTAAGTCGTGTTGGGCACTTATATACACCAAGGGGATGCCTATGCCGCTAATCAGCATTTTATTTATTTATTATTATTTATTTTGAATTTTTAGTTCCTTAGAACTGATACCACGGATTGTGTATGTGTTGTCACTTGTACATATACGAATAATTGGTATACCCTATCTGAAGGTATAGAAGCGGATCCGGGAATTAGATACAGGTCAATGATTGTGAGTTCTATATAAATTCGATAATTTATTCTGCAATTCTAGTTCTTCTGTTAATAATTTTCACATTTTGCTTAGTTACGTTATATCATATTTTTCTCAAAATAAAAACAAAATAAAAAAAAGGAAGTAAAGTAAATGAATGGTTTCTTTACTTGATATGTCATTGTTAGGTCATCCCACAGTTTGAATATCACTACTTTTGACAGGTTAGTCTTCAGGGTTCTTAACCTTATGCCGTTCTATTAATTTTGTTCGGTCGCCCAGTGTCCAACAAATGGCGGATCTGGCGTTTGATCACCTTGTTGGGGTGATTGCTGAACTCAATATTCTTTAAAAGAGTGCTTTTTAAAATATATGCTTTACCAGTGCACTGGTAGGGCCAATTGATGCCGTGCACGTACAAGTGGTTGCTCCGATTGCCGACACGGTTGAAATATTTTCCGCAGATGTAGCAGCCGTAGGGCTTGTGGCCCATGTGAAGGATAACACGTCAGTCTCACCTGAGTGAGTCTCCGTCCCGTCGAGATGCATCCACTCTGCTCCACGCTCTGCCTGAGGTTCTGGTTCGTGGTGATTGACTCGACCAATTCCTGTTAGGAGACATTATCGGCGAATGAGCCCCAGTCTACGAAAGCCACCTTCTTCGTTTTCTTTGTAAAATTCAATCAAATAATTCCTTATTTTTTTTGTTTTGTTTGTTTGCATTCGAGGCAGTAAATTTTTACAATGGGTAGCACTGTCAGTTAGGGATAGTGAAATATTTTCAGTCGCATCACTAACAATGCATTATATAGATGTGGCAGTTCATACAAACGAACTTTCTGGATTTGATCCCCAGGGTCTTCGGCTCTGGAGTTCGGCTAGTTAGTATGATTATATGATTTTTTCGATTGGTTCTGTTTTCTCTTTTGGATTTGCATTTTGAATATTAGGTTATAGAACTGCTGGCATTTGTGGACTATTTCATTTTCGGCTTCTGGGCTTACATACCCTTTACTTTTTGAACCATGTAAAAGGGAAAAACAGACCACATATCAAATACCAATTCCTTATCTGCATGAAATCAGAACGATCAGGATTGTTTTTCTTTTTCCAGAAACCATTTTAAACATTTCAGTTTAATGATCTGTGCAGTGCTTAATCGGATTATAGCATCTGCAAGTGTACATACATATGTACATATGTGTATTTGTCCCAAAGCCCAAAGAATTTGTTCATTCGCCAATTGTCCGAACATGAAGCTGGTGGCGATGCATCCCTGACGCTAAGCCAAGGATCACGTTTTAATTGGCTTTCTTATGGGATGGTAATGGTAAAGAAAAAGGAATAAATCTTCCAAGTGTACATAAAAGCGAGGGTACACAAATTGTTATTTATATAATATTTTTAAATTCAAATTTGGCCGTAACTGGCTAGTACTGGAAACCGCCAAATCACTGCCTGTCGAAAGGCTCACTGCTACAGAACGCGCAGCTGCAGGAAGTCTAAAGGTGTGTGTGACGTAGACAGGGTAGCTTTCTATTAGTCGCTTGTCAGGCAGCGATAGGTGGCGTCAAACCTATCGAATTTTAAATAAAATAATACTTTGCATACTAAATGTTTTTGATTTATTTTTCAAAAATCAACAATTATGTTCAACTGTTTAACTTTATTAAGTGCTGTACAGATTAAGTTAATTCAATATACGATAATATGAGGTCAGAATTTCAAGTGTGTCTACTTAGACACAAACTAAATAAATAAACACATTCAGACTGGAGAGACTTAGGTGGTACACGGAAAAGTGCGGCATCCTCCATAAATTATGTACATTAATTGAACGACATTTGTGTCTATAAATAGGTGGTGTGTGAATCAGGGAAATTCACTGTGTGAGCCATTAGTAATGTCGCACTGGCCGCAACCGGTTAATCTCTACAGCTTTTACTATCCGAAGCAGTAGGTGAGCGCAATCACGATCAGCGCGGCTATCCGGAAACGGACTGTGAACTGTAGATTACGCTTTAATTGCACTTAACCTAAGCTTATTACAAGTAAAATTAAGTAATCTGGGCCATACGGCGACGGGCCTAGTCGGGGCTATTGCATGGCGTGCCGCGGGTGGATGTAGTGGGAGCCGGAGTCGTCGTTGTCCTGGTGGATGACACTCATCAGGATCAGCAGACTGCCAGCAGCGAGGGCCCGCAAAATCAGGCCGACGGCGCGATGCTGGTGAGATCTGATCGATGTGAACATTTTCAGAGTATTTTGCTGGGGCTACGGGTTTTAAGCTGTACCGGCACGATCGGGCTGAGGCTTAGAATGAGACTGAACGCCGATGAACACTCGCGCCTACTATTTATTGCACTGTTAGCGTTCTCGTCTCGATGTGTTTTCCCCGAGGGAATACTGTTCGAGAATGTGTAGATTCCCAGTCGGGGCTATGGTATTGCCCCGTTCGATCCCGCTGTCGTCATCAAGTGATTGACATGGCATCGATAAGAGGTAGACCTCTTCATCTCGCCATCTCATTGCAGTTTTTAAAAATGCTTCACGAATTGGGAGTACGAGGAGTCTTTATAATCTTTCAGCTGATCCCATTGCTCCCGTGGATCTACTTCTGTGGAGTGGGTGAAGGTCGTTGGCCATTTCTTTGGGGTATAATGGTGTATAAATAATGCGCAGTGTGTGCTAAATTTTGGCATCCATCAACCCCTCCTACGTGCGTCGACTCTCAAAGCAGCCACAATTACTGCGAATGCTGCGCATTTTTTGTGGAAGAATCGCAGAAAGTTTGCTGCCGATGCTGTCATCCGCTGAAAGAGCCCTGATCTTCTTCCAAACTCCACTCCAGCAATGCAACTGCAGCACGGACTAGACGGGGCACAGGTTTGACTGTAGAAATCTGAAGCAATCGAATCAGTTGGCGATGGCTCTTGGGGGGAGAATGTATGAACTTCTGCTTACCGCACGTAGCGCTGGAACTTTGGACTCCTCGACAGTTGGGTGCAGCGGCGCCAGAGGCTTCTTGCGATGTGTATGGAATGCCTGGCCCAGGTCGGGTTAAGGCGCTGCAAGAGCGGCATCTTTCGGCAAGGTAGCGACTCGAACTGAAAATGAACGGCTAGCGCAGGCCTTCTTCAGGTAGGTTTTCATTTAGCGACAGCCCCAGCCCTATGCAGTTGCAGCTGCCCTCTGTCCCGCCACGCCACAGCTGCATAGCTGCTATACAATACACATAGGGATGCTCTTGGGTAAGGGCTGTACAATGATCTATAATATGGTGGGAACTCGTAGAACAAAGATGTTCTTTACAGAAGAGCGTGCGATGAATAGAGACGGAGATTCTCTCTAAGAATCGCTATCATCCGCTGATACGAGTGCATATACTAGTATATAACATTATATAGTACATATGTCATACAGTCGGGACTGATTGGTGCTCAGTCCGAACGTAGCTTCTAAAGGAGAATGACGGGGCTACAGCTGTTGGGGATATGTCTGTGTCTGGTGTCGGTGTCGTTGGTGCATTTTGGAGCAGGCGGAGAATGTCTGTCGATGGTCTGGAAGTGGGCTACTGGTGAAAAGGAACTCATGCCGACTCCCCGTTCTTGCAGATCCCTCATTCTGCACAACCTTTGAGGACAAGCCTGGCTGGTGTAAGCACTTCGGAGAATGTGCCTACTTCAGGGATCTTGTTACGAAAATTAAGAAAGGATTACCGCTAACTGAGGAGGAAACGAGGATCAAGGAAAACGCTGGCTGCTCAACCAAAAAGGTAAGTCACATGATGATCTCTTTGGAATGTGCACTCAACGATCCGTAGACATTCGTCTGCTGCGAAGAGCACGTGAACGGAACGGGACTGGAGCTGCTACAGCAGTCTGAGGAGGCATGCGGCAAGTTCTTGAGACTCAAGGTGCTTGGCGGCAGCGAAATCAAGATGGGATCGAGACCTTGGATGGCTCTGCTCAAGTATGATGCTACAGAACCCGGCACCCAGGGAAGGGGCCAATTTCAGTGTGGTGCCACGCTTATCACGAAACGTAAGTAGAATTTCCTGCATCGCTGAAAGAATCGTTTCACTGGTCCTAACTCTCCTCCCACAAGCAGGCTTCGTCCTAACCGCCGCTCACTGCATGATCAATGGATTCCCGTAAGTGAATTTCAGCCTCTGTCCAACCATTCAACCAATCATTTAAGTCTGATCTCTGAGCAGCGTGGCAGTGAGGCTTGGAGAGCACAATATTACCTCTGAGGTGGACTGCAGGATTGTGGACTCGAAGACAAGTTGTCAGCTGCCCTACGAGGACATTGGCATCGAAAAGATCATCCCGCACGAGGGATACTCGAGATTCACCCAAAAGAATGATATAGCCCTCGTCAAGCTGGTGAGGGACGTGGTGTTTAAGGGTAAGCGCTTCCTCCACGTGGAAATCATATATCATGTCGTAACGTGGGATTTTCTATGGCCAGATCACATCAATCCCATATGCCTGCCACTCTACGTAGAGCTGCAAAAGAGTATCCTGGAGACGAAAGTTATGCGAGTGACGGGCTGGGGCAGACAGACGGCCCATGGAAATGATTCCGATGTTCCCATGGAGGCTGGGGTCTCCCGCCTGCCCCTCGCCAGCTGCACCACTATGCAGAACAGATCCATCGCCAAGAACCAGATCTGCGTCAGCGCCTCCCTCCAGGACAGCTGCAAGGGCGACTCTGGAGGCCCGTTGCTCTTCAACTTCTGGTACAAGAAGAGCAAACAGCGCTTTGTGCAGATCGGCATCGTGAGCTACGGCCCCGAAAACTGTGGCCACAAGGAGTTGGGAGAGACGGGGGAGGGTCAGACATCAGTCTACACGGACGTCACCAGATTCATTCCCTGGATCACCCGGACTGTGGCCCAGTAGCAGGAGTAGCGCCCAGATGTAGTATATAATTGCATAAATATATGAAATAAGATTGGGTACACAGAGTTATCTTGCTTAGTGAATATAAATAATTTAGATCCGACTAATTGGGCATCTAATGCTTAAAATTAAACCGCCTCCGTCGTATCACGATTAATGATGGCCTCCACGATCTGGGTGAGGCGCTGGGCTCTCGTCAGCTTCCACGATACACAGGACAGGGATGTGATGAAGAAACCAATGCCTAAGCAACCGATGGATACATTAGGACGGGATGGGGTGGGATGGAATGGAATGGAATGCAAGGGGATGCAGCACTTACCCATTAGCAATATGGCCTCGGAGGTCTCGTCCTGCCAGGCTTTGGAGACGACGCAGAGCAGAATGAAGCCGCTCAGCAGGCAGAAAGAGCCGACGACTACGGCCAAGGTGATCAAAATGATGACGGGATCGTTCAGAGTCCTGTAGGCGAACAGCGTGTGGCACAAAGATCTCTTGCGTGGAAGTGGCGACATATACACATCCCCACTGAGTCGGAAGAGGCGGAAGATGGTTTAATTAGTTCTAGACAGGGAGAGAGGGTCTTGGGTAAACTGCGATACGAACCAGGCTTGGGCGTAGTTCGGAAGAATGGGAATAGCTCTGCACTCCATCGCGCACGTCGATACACTGAATGGAAGCCCTTTGTCCGTTCGATTGGGCTCTTCCTCTTTTGGGTGGCTGCCTGGCCCTGGCACTATTTTCTATATATAGCTCCATCAGCTGACGAACGCAGACGCGTGTCTGCCGCTCTAGAATCGGAGTCGCAGTCGCAGACGGAATCGGTGTTGGGGTTGGGGTTGCATTGTGGATGCGACTCGTTTTTTTTTTTTTATTTATAGCCGCAAAGGAAGTGCTGCGCTCTAACGGAACTAGACAGATGCGTAGTTCTCAGATCATCTCCGGGCGTGAAAACCACAACGGATTTATATCTATTTATATCGTTCAATTGGGAAGAGTTCAATGCTCTCAAACAATGGAAAACGGTAAGGCAAGGAACGTAGGAACGAAGGATGAAGGTAGAAAGAAGCCGGAGTCGGATTGTAATACAATAAATCAACTTCATTGCATTGCTTGCTAAGAACATGAGAGCAGGGGCTCTAACAAGTGAAAATCATTAACTTGATGCCACAAAGTTCACGTTTCGCATGTGCCCAGGTAGCGTTGACAACCGCCACGCACAACTCCCTCAGTATCCTATTCCACTCGTATCCCACTCTGGTCTCACATCAGCCTCAACCTCTTGGTAGTTATATAAATACTTCAAGGTGGCGTGGCGTGGCTGCATTCAAGCGAAACGCAAATTATGCAAAATAACGATGTCAAAGTTTCAATATAATGAAGCCAGGCAGGATGGTAGGATAGGAAACCCCTGACGTGGATGGGCACCCGGCAGATAGAGGCAAGTTTCATCGTCAAGCCAATGCCCTGATCGATGGGTGTGCTACAATGGATCTCGGTCTTTGTTCGAGAGAGGCTTATCTGGGAGACTGAGACTGCTATCGCCGGGGTAATTTAAATGAACAGGGCTATGATTATACGGATTCTACGGGCACTCAATCATTGTGGGAATGATTGCTGGAATGGACTTGTAGGTCATCACCCTAACTCAGTATTGGCAGACATAAAAGTCCAATCGAAGGCGTCGCCATAAACAATTATCAACTTTGTTGCACATTACTGCCACATGGGTGGTGGCACAAGCAGAGAGAGAGAGAAAGGAGTCACCCGCAGGACCTGGCGACAGGTCCTGCTCCTTGCTCTTGGGCGATAGCAGCGTGTTGTTCTCGCCTTGGTTACATTGTAAAACGTTTTATTGTCGCCGGCATCTGGCGACGATTTGTTGGTAACGTACCTCCATCAACCCCCGTTCCCAGACGCTATCCCCGTCCCCCTCCTCCTCCTCCATCCCCTCGCCACGTACCCTCACTAGAGGTGAGAGCCAGCGGCACGAAACGACGAAACCCACTCCTGACGACAACTGTTATGCTTATCGGATGCTTTGTGAATAAGAATTCGAATGCGGATGCGGATTCGGTCAACGTTGGGTGCTGGGTTTTGGGGTCCCGTGTCCTGGGGAGCTGAGGCAAATTGCCGTTGATTGTCGGGCCCAGGCGTGGCAGCGTAAATAACAGAGAACCAAGGTGCCAACTGCTTCAAAGCCAGTCACAAAAGTTTGCCAACAACATTAGATAGAGAGGCCAGAGAGTGGAGGGGAGTGGGGTGCGGATCTAGACCTGGGTCTAAAGCAATGGTAAACTTCAGGGCCGATTACATTGGGGCAGGCAGGGTGAAATCTTATCGCCGCACAAGAACTCGTTTCATTTTAGTGCCGCAATCAGCGCTGCTCACTTGCAACTGCCCTGGCATGACAAATATTTTACTTTTACTCTTTCGCTGTCCGCTCCGCTTCGGGTCTTCTTTTATGCGTTGGCTCCATTTCTGGCTCTGTCTCAGCGCTAAATTTCCTTCTCCCGCCTGAGCTCTCTAATGCGATGCGAAAGTGTGCCAAAGTCGCTGACAACGAAATCAAAAACAGCGCCTGAGACACACCCGGAGCCGGGATAGGGGGGAGGAAGTCCGGCAAAAGGCTGCAGAAAGTTAAAATTAAATTAGCGTTTTTTCAGACTTTGCAGGGTTGCAAGGTAGCAACCCATCCTTTGGGATATCCTTGGGTCGATCCACGGCCAGAATGGGTAACAAGGTATTCGCCTCCTTGGGCCCGCTTTCTGTCACTGGCTGCTACTTAGCCAAATTAAAATTGCAGAGCAAAGCACTTTCTGCACCCTTTCTAGGAGTCCAGATTCTTGGTCTAAAGGCGGGACAGGCAGGATTGGATGTTTGATATGGGATATCCAGCTCCTGGATGGGCAGCCAATCAGTTTAGGATTCCAGTAGAGCATTGCTACTTCGGGTTTTCCGTTTTTTATCCCTGCTGTCCTCTTAGCATCTCGCATTTATGCTTGTTTAAGCAAATGCTTGTTATCGTCCGGATCCGTGTCCTGGTCCGAGTCCGCGCTCAAATCCAGTCTAAAGGATAATGCGCGTAATTGTTGTCCGTGCCCGGAAATTGGCATAAGGAATGGAATGGAGCAGACCGGAGTGCTTATGGCCAACACCATTCGTATTTGCATGGAAAACATTAAAAGTCGCCAGAGAAGCACCTCCTCGGCGACGGTAATTAAATTTGAGCCTGTGCCATAAACACAATCTGGAATCCGATGCTCGAGTAAACATCCGGATTAGCGCAAATTCCGCACATACATATACATATGTACATATATCTCTGGCTTTTAAATGCGTATGCAGTGGTAAGTGGAATGAATGGCAGCAGATGACTGCTGGATGACTTTTTCAAATCGATTCCCACAAGCGTCAACTTTCACTCTCTCTCTCTCTCTCTCTCTCTCTCTCTGCCATACTCACACACACACACTCTCGACCCACATCCGCATCTGACAGTGCCAATAGTAGTGCTGCCAAGAGATGGCTCCGTCATCGTTGCGTGAGGCCAGAGCAAACATGCGAGCCACGTCGAGTGGCATCAAGTGCACGTTATCCTATATCGATGTGGCCATATGGTCAGTGGCTTCTCACTGATCTGAAGGATCAGGCACTGTATCCTCTAAGCTTAAACTTTCATTAAAATCTGGCGGTTGTTTGAACAACGTTAAAGCACCGTGTTGGCCTCACATCGCTTTAGTCTGCCTGCAAAATTGACATATAAGTGGCTTTTCGGTATGTGTCTGTCACATGACTAGCAGGGAATATCAAAAATATTGCCATAAAATGTGCCAGAACAAGCCCGGAATATACCACCAGCAATGCAGATGCAGGTACTCGTACGAGGAGCATCTTTCGGATAGACAGACAGCCAGAGTTTGGCATCTTGACTGACGCCGTTTGACGCAAGGGAGGAAGGAAGGGAGGCACGGCGATGGGGTTGTGCCCAGAGACACAGTAATGAAAAATATTTCCATATTGCAAATAAAGTCATCCTGTCTTCGTGGCAGCCCCTAAACCTATTTCTTAACCCTTATAGTATTGCCTTGTAGTCGGAGCGGCAGCCGGAGAAGGGAGAGTTCACCTGATGGCACTGCCGTGCTCTGGTTTTTTGTTTTGGCAGCACGGCATCTATCAATTTGCGACTCGAATAGGTACATCCTCCCTTTCCTCATCCCCTTCATGAGTCCAGGGCCCGAAGTTTATGCAAATTCATTTCAGGGGCAACGCAACAGCATTATCAACCCGGTGATGTCTTGTTCTTGCTCTTGTTCTTGGGTTGGCGTCTGGTTCTCCATGATGATGAAAATGATGATGGTGATGAAGATGATGTCGTTGTGGTGCTGCACACAATTTGGCATATTGCCATGGACACGGACACGGATACAAACACGGCTACGTCTGTGCGGAGTGTGCATTGTTGCAGTTGTTGTCCGCAAGTGTCGGAATTTGTATTATTACAATTATTACGTTGATGTGCCTCCACCTTGCCTCCTGGCAATACTCGTCCTCATTCTCGTTCTTCGCCTGTTGTATTCTGCTTGCATATTTGCGGTCAGTGTGCGGTGACAGAGTCACGGGTCGGATGTTGGAGTTTCCAGCTCTGGAGTGTCTGGAGTTTCGAGTGCACTCCAGTTGGCTGCGTGCAGCCAGCGTGTGTGCACACGGCGTATACGCAATTAACCATATTGGTAAATATTATGCCAAGTTACGCGCAATTTCGCGGCTTTCATTAGCTTTGACCAGCGGGCCAATATCCAACGAGGGATCAAAGAGGTGCCAAAGGCAGCTCGCACTTTGGCTTCCTAAATACTCCAACACGGCACACACGACTACACAATGTATGTACTCCACTAATGGTAATTATGGATCGTGCCTAGAAGGGTCGGGGGCGGGGTTGCTTGCATCAATGGGCCTGAGTTGTTTTTTTCTTTTTTAATTAAGTTTTGAGTTGGCAAAGTTTTGCCTGGATTAAACAATAGCCATCCACTTGAGACTTGTTTTCTTTGTTGCCTGCTGCCAGCCCTCGCAATCTCACTCCCCTTACTGCCTGCCCCACTGCTTGCCACACTGCTGCATAACTTGATTAAATTTCACTCCTTACCGGAGACGGCGACGGAAACTGCGACTGCGGCCATAAACCACGCTCGTTTAATTTCAATCCAAAGTCTAAGCAGTAACAAGAGCCAATTCAATAAAAAATTAAAAAAAGGAGCAGAAGGAGGAGGAGCTCGACAGCCTTGGAGAAAGCGGATTGAAAGGGCTGAAGCAATCACAGGAGAGCGGCAAATAAACTTGAAGAAAATTAAAATTGGCAGCCAAGAGAAGCAGACGGAGCAAACTCAAGTTGCCATCCAACTTTGATGGTGAACAGAGAATAGCCCTGAGGTTGGATAGGGGCAGGAGTTGGAGATGGAGACGGAGCTGTAACTGGTACTGGGGCAGGAAACGAATCGACTTAATTGAACAAATCGCAGTAAACGAGCCGTAAATTTTTAATATGTTTCGGTTTGCGTAAATAAAAGCTGACGCAAAACTTTCTGTGGCTATCACTGAGCCAAGGACCGCAATCGAAAGGACTTCTGAGTCGGAATTGGAATCGATTCGGGCAGCACCGGCTGTGGGGCGAGGGTGGGAGCTTTAGGGATGGCCGAATTAATAAATCAAATAAACGCAAAACGAAGTAGAGCCGGGGCGCAAGTTGAGGTAAATTCATTCAATTAGCAACTACTAGCCAGCCTCGCCCCCGCACTCATTTAATTACTTCTTCTGACGGCTGTTGGCTTGACTGATTAAAATACGGCAGAATTACCAAAGTCAGTGTAAGAGACAGAGTCAGAGGCAGCGCCAGAGCTCAGGCCGGGACTTTAAGCTTTGACATTTTGGCATTAGCCATGACCATGGGGCTGCGGCTGTGGCAGAGACAGGGCCAGGGGCGCAAGGACCGTAGGGCTGGAAAGAACAATATTTTCTTTGCCCAGTCGGCCATAGGTCGATGTGTCTGGACTGCTGCTGCTGCTTCCCCTTTGAGTGTTAATACAGAAAGACAGAAAGGCCAGACATCCGGCTAGCCGGATGGAGAGCCAGCCAGCCGCCAAGCCTTTTGTTTTTTCTTTCTGTTTGGCATTTACCCCTTTAAGCCAAGATTTGTTTAGTTAGAAGGACACGAGAAGGTGATCGCGTATCGATCAGGAGGAAATCGAACATGGAAGAGTGGGGAAAGTGGATAATGGCAACAGATGCAGCAAGCATAAAAAGGCAAGCAGAAAAGAAAAACAGAATCGGAACTAGAATTGGAAATGGAAGCGAAGCATGAAAAATGTCCGCTCTGCTGCGAATGCGAATGCGGGTGGAATTGTCATTGTAATATTAATTTATTGCTAGAAAACTTTGCCAGCTCCTCGCACATGTCGACACTGTCGATTGGAAAGCGGAGAAAGAGAAGGGGGGGCTGGGGGTGGGCAAAATAAGAAAAATGGAGACCATTTCACACTTGACATATGCGAGTCGTTTGACATACAAGCAAATTACATGGAACTATTTGTCTTGTCGGCTAAATCGCATAAGCTGCTAGTGGAATCCGAATTGCGGCCACATACCACGTACCCACATGGCAGAGCTGAAAGCGGTGAAGAGCTATGCGATGGCAAAACAAATTGAGTGTTCTACTGGGTGTATTTGTGATGTGCTGTGATCCGACTGCCAGTGAGCGATGATGGTCCGTGCTGCAGCTGTATTCCATAATTAACATAACACAGGGCGTATGAGCAATGAAAAACTCATTCAAATTGTCCAGCACATTACCGGTTCCGTTCCGTTCCGTGCCCTGCTCCTGCTCTGTTGGAACTTTACCCATTGTTGCCTGCTTTTGTTGTTGTTGAATATTTGGCTGCATTTTGCATTGAGTAAAATGTTTTAATTAAAAATGAGAAACTTTTCCAATTAAGAGCGGCCGACACTCGCCTTCGAAGCGCATTTAAATTATCAATGCAGGAGCTGTTTTTTTCGGTGCCACAAATGCATTTCTTCCTAAATGGAGTAATTGTGTGACTGCTACTGTGACTGCTACAGTGACTGCTACTGTGACTGTGAAGAGTGTTGAATGTTGAGTAACGAAATTAATTAGCTGCGAGAGTCCAAGTAAGTGTTGGCAAAAGTTCCATAAAATTGGTAAGCCTCTCTCTCCAACCCTGCTCTGCGCTTCCGCTGTGTGCTTGTGTCCGTGTCCCTGCCTCCTGTTGCAGCCCGGCTAATTGCCTCTGTGAGCGTGTTTAACTTTGGAAAACTTTAACTTAAACGAGGCTAATTAGTTCAAGAACGCGTCTGCAACGAGCGCAGGAAAGTAGACGAGAGCTGCTCTGCTTAAAGCCAGATGCAGGTTGATGGGTTTTTTTTTCTGGAACTGCATCAATAATGCTTCATAGTAATAATCATCATCATCGTCGTCATGCATGTGAAAGCCTGCTCAGCAATGCATTGCATTCATGGCAACAGCCACAGAATGACTATGGCTCGGGTTCCGGCTCGAGGCCCTGAGAGTGCGTTCTGAACTGGTGGCCATGTGGTGCCTTTCGCAATCACTCACCTGGCGCACAGATTAAGTTTATGTGGCGCCGTGTCGTTCACGTGATTAAGTCTGGGCCGCATGGCACTGCACTGCAAATTGCTGAAGGAAGCTGTGCTTTCATTGCAATTAAGCTGCAACTGCCACATAATGATAAAAAGAGAGCCAGCTGAAAGGATTGAAAGGACTAAGAGGACCGCGAGACTGCCTCACCTCACTCTTCATTCTGGACGATGTTTTTTCTGTTTCTCTGTTGCTGTTTCCTGTTGCCTTATTTTGCATGTGGCGCAAGGACACCCGGAGTATGTTCCCCTTGCCGCTTGCCACACCCAGCTAAACCCTCTAACTGGGCCTGCCCCGAACACGAACGAGTACAACGAATTTAATTTGGCCTGCTGCGGCTGCTTAAACGGCGTGCAACTTGCCACTCGACTCGATTGTCTGCCGCTTGGCGGCAATAAAAGGCAGCGTTGCCAACTTTTGATTGCTTTTCAGCTTTGAAAGTTTGTTGGACACACACACGCATGTGTGGCAGCTGCCGCTGAACTTTTAATAAGCATTCAAGTCACAGTTGCAGAACGACCCATTTTCACACTTCATGCGGCAGCAAATCTGCATTTTCACGCACCTGAGCAGCACGTGACCCAGCCATGACCACAGCTCCACACAGCTTTACACAGCTCCAAGGATCTGGGCTGTATAATTAGGCCACTTCGTTTCGTTTCGGAGGTCTTGTCATGAGCAGGACTCTCTCCTGCTCGACCACTGGCCTATGCCTCTGCATTGCAGTTCTGGTCATGACGTTTGCGCTTTTTTGATATATTTCTGCCATGCAGTGCAAAATCTGCGCTTGTATTTTAAGATTTCGCTGGCCATTTATCAGCCAAGAATGCGCTGAAAGTTTTCTACCATTTCCCCAGCTGCCTTCGGCCCTTCCTTCCTCTCCTTCCTGCCCACTTCCCCATTTTTTGGTGCTAACGGGGTTTAACGGGATTTGGCTCGCGAGCAGCGGCAATGCATTGCAGAATTTTAGAGATTCTTTTCGGGTGGGACTTGGGTCTCTTTTTTCGGTGGCACCACCGTGCAGCGAGCAGATTTATTGCATTCAACTTTCGTGTGACTTTCACAACAAACTTTTGTGTCTTGAAACTTTTCAAGTTTACTTAAGCAACAAAAAGTTTGTCCTACCATTCAGATTTTTCGCTTTCTCGTCGAATTTATTGCCAAATACATCCGACTGCGAGCGGATGGATGAGGGGATGCCGTCGCGAAGCCCAAAATGAAGAGTTGGTAATATTCTGAAAATTATGGGCATTAACATTTAAGCATTCCCCCGCCTCCCACACACTCGTGTGCATGTGTGTGAGTGGAAACAAAATGGCTTCGCTTCGCCATAAAAGTTTGCGGTTTTTCGCACCATTAGCGGGGAAGCCCCGCACACACTCCACTCCACTCGAAGTTTCCGCTGCTAATGAGAGCGGGAATGATAAGCGTCATGGGGCGTCCGATGATTATTCCAGTTGTGGCAGCCAAAGCCTGCATCCGGCGGAAGCGACTGTCCAACGATTGTTGCCATAAATCATTCGAGTGGCGGCTCCGGCCAGGTATCGATTACCAATCCTGCCGCTTGGATCGCAAGCAGCGCATAACTCACAAAACTCGTATTAGAATTATTAAAATTCGTGCTGTGGTTTCTGCTCTACATGGCCACATACATAGATGTGTGACTGTGTCTGTGTCTGTGAGCATGGCTTTCACTTGGCTGACTGGGCCATTTGGCAAATTAAAAATATTGCTACTGGGGGGTGGAACATTGAGAGCCACCCTCTCCCTCCTACTCTCTCGTTCTCGACTTCTCTCACTAAAAAAAGGAGAAATAATAAAAACGTAACCAAAGTGGAAGTGGCAACAGAAACAGCAACAGCAGAAAAAAAGAGAAAATACTGGATATTTATGCCAAACAAAATCAATATCAAAAGTAGCGCACACAAAGAGGACAGAGAGGGGAATACTGAGGGACGGGGGTAGTAATTTTAAATATTAGCAAGGCCAAAATATTTTCAAAAACGCGATGCTCCATATGCTCCGTACATATACACAGATACACCGAAAGACAGACAGACAGGTTAGAGAGCTCGTCGGCGGTGATGGACCAGAGAGGCGCTGAAAAGCAACAAAATATTTCGACAATTGTTTCTTTAATGTAGGTTTTGTTTCTGTTTCTTTCAAGATGTAATTAATTTTTGAAATTATCTACTTTCTGGTCGAGATTGGCAAGATCTCTTATTGTTGAGTGCCTCCGCCACCAATCAAAAAGTGAGTTGTTGTTTGTCCCATCGGTCCCACTTATTAATAGAAATTGACATTCAATCGCCCCAGACTTGTGTTCCCATCGTTCACGATGAGTATTCAATGGGAAATACCTGGGGACAGGCGTCAGAGAGGGACTCCCGATGTAACTGCAAAGCCTTTTAAGTGCAGGAAATTGAATTTTCAAAATGCTGCCATCAAGCACTCAATGAAGATGTCCATGGCTGTGATATGAATCTCTTCGTGGCTTGGATGCGGCAACAACTTGTTGTATGAGCCGGGAGCAGCAGGACCCCACGCCTTCTCCTATCAGTGGCTTCGTCCTGTCAATTAGGAGCCTCACATTCCAATGCTCTCAACAATTTCCCGTTCAACAGAGCGGGGCGGAAATTACGGCACGCCCATTTTAATCATTCGCCATTTCCGTCACAGGAGCTCGTCCCCGTTGACTTCCTCGTACTGTCCTTCTAGGGAAATCTGACATCTTTTTCAACTTACCCTTACCTGGCCGAACTGGGAGCTGGCTGGCTGGCTGGATGAATGGATGGTGGCTTGATGGTCACAAGTGCAGGGCTAAAGCTCTGTTCAAGAATAGCGCTAATTGCACTTGGCTCTAGATGGTACTGCGAGTGGTAGCATGAGAGCATGGCACTGGGACAGCACGAGCACGACAAATTCCGTTGGCACAGAAACCACGCAAAATTTATGGTTTCAATTAAAAGTTTTACCATTTCCGTTCATTTGCGGCGCAAACAAGCAGCCCCGAGCAAGCGGCGGTACCCCGAGATGGCCAGGCCAACGCAATAAGGTAATGAGCTTTGGGCCCAACGAAACCCAAGGACCATGCCCAAAAACTTGTTACTTGTCCATACCGTTCTGTAGTAGGGTATATGACACAGAAGAGAGCAATTTCCCAGATCAAATATACATACACATAGTGTCCCCCTATTTGGAAGATAAGGAGCTACAGCCTTGGCTTGATTATACTATCCACAAGTTTAGTTAGTTTTTGGCTCAATATTCTACAATATGTAGTGTTCTCTATTCAAATCATTCCAAATGCCATTGTAGGGGGTATCCTTTGGTTGGAATTTCGAAAATAGAAATCATATTTTGCCATCGCTTAGGAAATGGCAAAAGTTTTGCCCATTCGGCCGGGCAATAAAAATAATGTGAATTATGTGAAAATACAAGCTGCCTCTTGGGAGGCACTGCTCCTTCCACTAATTGGTCGCCCCTGCTCATTGATGGCTTCAGTGCAGCAATCATCGAACAGCATGCCAAGGATCCGTGGCTATTACACTGTTGGCGCTACCTCTGAGCGGAAAATGCGCAGATATGTAAGCACTGTTTGTCATATCGTCACTAATTGAAGTGCAAATATTGATGAGTGCGGAGCAAATGCGCTCCGCTAATTTGCACAATTCGCGTTCTGTCGCCTCGCCGCATAATGCACCGCAAAGGATGGCACGCGGCTCGGAGACACGCGGAGCGAGCTGCCTCTCCTCTGAAGTCAATGCCATACCCACGCCCACAGCCACTCCCAGGACAGTGGCAACAGTCAGATTCCGATGCAGATTCAGATTCAGTTGCAGACAAATTTGCCAGGCAATGGCAATGGCAGACATCCTAAATGCTGGCACAGCAGACTCGACTCGGCAGAATTTCAAATTTATTCAAATCAACTCTTTGCAAATGGCCCAAAGGGAGGCGGCTGTGGGCGTGTGCCGAGCAATGAGCAGCCCCAGCCGAATGAATGATTCAATTAGGCATCAAATATTTACTGCAGACGTTTAAATATTGTCAGTCGGAGCCAGAACCAGAGCCAGAGCCTCCATGGGCGTGCCTGATGTGCCCGGAAAGAGCTTCAACTGCAACTGCAGCTGAGATTTTCTCGAGAACTTTTCTAATTGGCCGCTAAGTGTGTTCCCCGGCCCTTGAGCGCTTGAGCTCTTCAATTCGGTTCAGTTAAGGCTCGAAACTAAGCCAAGTCCTATTCTGTCCTTTTCGCTTCTCCTGCTGACAGCTGCAGTCTGACGAGGACAAGGATGAGAATGAGAGAACAAGGAGCCAGAGTTCAATATGTACCCTGCATAAATAAGTAAATAACTTTGGCATTGTTTCCCTCTGCATTGCAAATCTCCCCGTCCGCAGACCCAAGCCCCGTTTCGATCCAGCAAGAGTTTTCTTCCCAGATTTATGAGTTTTTTCCCCATGCAAAATAGTTCCATATCCAATGTGAATGTGTGTGTTTGTGCTGCAATTCCAATAGTTTGATTACAAAAGTTTTTCAATTGAACATTTTCACAAACGAGCAGGTGGAAAATGTTGCTTGTTTCTGCTTGAAATACTATTTTAATGGCAGAGAGAGGGAGACAGGGGAGAGGCAATGCTGCTGCTGAATTCTCGCATTTCTGCACATTTATGTAATTTAATTTGATTTGATTCGCAAACATTTTGCCCACGCGGAGACCCGTACCCAGACCGAAGCACAGACCAGACTCTGCCAAGTTGTCGCTCAAAACTTGAGCACTCCAAATATTTTCATAATTTTTATCACGATTGTAATTCTCGCCAAAAGTTTTTGCATTCAGAAAGTTGCTCGTTCTGGCCAACTTTTCGAGGCGGCCCTGCGCTGGAAACTTTTCGGCTGCTGACAATGAGCTCACAACAGATTTCTGAGTTAATTTCCAGCATCATTTTGGTTCCTTATCCGCCCTCCGCCCAGCCTCTAGCCTCCCGGGCAGTCTCCGATTCTGCTGTTGCATGCAACTTTGTCGACAATAACAATAACAATTTCGAGTACACGCTGCACGCACTGTTAATAAGCCGAATTATAGAGCCGCAGATGGGAGGCAAGAGTTGGTTCTCAAGTTGGTTCCATCTTCTTGGCAGTCGGCTAATTGGTGCTTAATGCCGATATTTATACGCAGCAGTGGCAGGCAGAGTTGGCTTTAAGCTGCGGCGCCCTATCAATGACGGCCCCAAATGGATCTCGCTGACAGACAGCCAAACAATGCCATTAATCAAGCCGCCTCAAGGTGCTTGGCTAGGCCAGGTCATTGTGTGTGTTTGTTAGCTATGTTTTTGCCCAATGCCCAACCGAATTGGCCAACTCACATGTCACATGCAGCGACGGGCACTGCCGGAGGAGTGGCCGGGTGGAGTGGGATCCACATCCACATCCACATCCACATCCACGCCCCTTCTGGATACCACTTAGAGCGACAGTTTTTCCTTCACCTACTGCTGGGTCGCCTCGTTTTTTATTTCCCGCCTGAAAACAGGAACCGTCAATATAGAGGGATACCTCGATATAGCCTCGAGGGCCGAGTCCGTAGATACCCTCACGATTTCGGTTACAGAATCACAGAGAACAGAACGCAGTGGGGGTAATCTGCTGATCAAAGGGTCATTCTTTTACTCTGGGGGTCGGAAATTCTTACTTCTCTGTGGGACAAACATCTGGTAAAAGTCGTAGCCGCCCCGCTGCAAGGGTATAGGCAGCAGCAGCCAAGGGAAGAGGCACCACCAGAAGACCTTCCTCCTTTGCCCAAGTGCTGACAGCGATAAATTCTAATGCCGGGTCAGCACTGCCAGCGACCACGCCTCCCTCGGAGGCACCCGCTCCTGGCTCTTGGTTGCTGGCTCCTGCTCCTGCTGCCGTTTGGGGAGCGTGTGTTGAGTCGTAGTTGACCAAAGCATGAAAAATGCTCTCGCTTCCGTCGCTTTTTTCTTTCGTTTTCCTTGGGTTTTTCCTGGGTTTTTCCTTGGTTTTTAGTTTGCTGCCAGTCGAAGAAATGAATGAAGAAAGGAAGTTAACTGCCATTTGGTTTTTGTTTGCAAGAGGAAATATTTTTAGCACGTGTTTGGTCAATTTTTGTCCCTGTTTCGAGCTCCCCAACTGCCGTTTCGTCCCTTTTCGACCACCAGGCAAGGCACATTTGTCACTTTAAATGCAATTTGACTTGTGCCCAATGCGCATAAGTCTTCCCAGGAATTTTCCGAGGCATTCTCCCGGCAATTTGTCGTGTCTCGTTTGGCCATTGCGAATGGGCACAGAACAGGACAGGATACCGCAGAGTGAAGAAGGGTAGTAGCAGCAGCATGCATCTGGGAGCGCTTAGAGGAGGGCTCAACAGAATCAATTTTAAAGTGCTTCCTACCAGCAGAGATATTTATTGTCTGCTGCTCTTGTTTGTGCCAAACTCCGCCGGACTCTGGCCTCTGGACTCCAACTGCGACTCCGATTCCAACGGGGCATGCATCGAGCCCATTTCAATCTGCATAAAAAATCAGAGGCAGAAGCCGTTCCAGGCCAATTATCCCGATACGACAAGACTACGGTCTAAAACTCTCCAGAAAGGAGTGTTGCCCGTCTATTCTATACCCGTAAATCTTCTGCAGACACGCTAAAGCCAGAGCGACACGCCCCTCAACCAGCAGGGAGTCCTCTAATGTGCTAGGTAGTCGTCACTGCATTTTCCGAACGGAAAAAGGCCGCGGAAGTATTTGCATATGCGCTCGACTGATGACAAATTACCGCCAGAGGTGATGGCGTGGAGGGTTCTCCTAATGTGCAACGATTACGACTTCATTTGGATGGGTTGGCGTTGGTGGTACCGTTGGAGCTGTTGTTCTTGTTTCTGTTTCTCCTGTAGCTCCTGTTGCTGCTGTCGCTTTGGTGTTCAATGAGCCGGAAATGTCTTCATTATGATTGCATATACAAGGGGCCGGGGGATGAGGCTGGGGACGTGGATGGGGCCGTGGCAAACTTCGTTTGTTGCTACCAAAGAAGTGCGTACGAGCGTGCTAATTCTCTCAGCGCACAATCTCAGCTAGAGTCAAATCCAGAGCCAGAGACAGGGCAGAGCCAGAGACCGGGTCGCCCGACCGGCACACAGGGCGTATGAGTAAGAGTATGAGTATGAGTGATGGCAGCACTCATATAAACTGACAGTTTATTTACACAACGGCATCATTACCACAAGCCAGTCAATGTTTACGGGCGACTGTTTCGGGCGGAAGACCATCAGCCAACAATCAACAGCCGGTGCATGAAGCCACACAAATTATCGCAGCGACAGGGCCAGGAGCAGCTACATATGTGGCTTGAAAAATTGACTGGGATTTATGCAATGTTTTTAACAAAATATTTACTTTCCCACATGCCAATCGGCAGTGGCAGTGGTTGTGACATCGGAAAGATATTAGCAAGGATGTTTACGAGTCATATTCAAAAGGAACATCTAATCGATCCCTTCTACAACAGATAAAGATTTTTATAAGATACACGCGACCAAAAAAAAAAAAAATACAAGAGAGCGCAAGGCACCTCTCTTCATTCTACAATTTTGTTGCCAGCAGCAGAAAGCCAAACTTGTCCATAATGAACACCCTCTCGACAGTCTGAGAAGAGAAAGGAAAAGTTTTGTCATGTTTGTGACACGCCTCCCATCACCATGCCCCATCCCATGCCATTCAATTGCATGGCATCCCATCCGTCCCATCCGATACCATAGGCGGGTTATTGGCATTGAAGCCACTTTAACATTGGCTTGTCAGGGGCAGCAGACAGCCGTTGGCAAGTTTTTGATGTGTGTGTAGGTGCCGGAGGAGGGCTGAGCGGGGGCGGACTGGGGCACAATCTAATAAACGAGCTGGCAGAAAGGAATAACAAACTTTCACTGCTCTTTGCGAGTTGTGGGACTGGACTGACTATGAGCTTTGATGAAAAATATACCTTTGCAGGACTCCTTCCACCACCCCACACTACTCACACACCCACACACACATATACACTGACACACCCACACACACAAATTGAAATGAATAATAGAACATTATGAGGCAGAAAAAACAACCCAAATGAGACCCATTGTAGTTGCTGGATGGAGCTCTTTGTGGGCCATTGACTCCCTCCCATCCGACACGGTCCCCGGGGTGTGCCTGGCCCAAAGCAAACAAACAAAGTGAGAAAAAGTTGGCACATTCACTTACCAGATTAAAACGGATCCCGGATCCCGAAAACAGTATCACCAAGAGTTACGATTGCAACGGGAAGTGGATCCAGAGAACGCACCTGTCGGTCAAACTTTTGACTGACATTCGATGGCTGGCGGATTCCTTTGATTAAGGCCACAAAGTATAGTAGTTTGGGCACTACAATGTCAATGTCAATGGCATCAATGTCAGTTAATTGCCAGTTAATCGGCTGCTCCCCCGCTACATCCCTGCTGTTTCTCTCAAATCAGATAATCCCTCAACCTCGGCGGAAGTTCACAAAGGTCTGCTGCTCGGAAAATTGCTCTGCGAACTGTATTAAACAGGGTCATATGCGCAATTATAAAGAAAGAACAAATCTTGAATAAAAGCAACGAAGAGCGCATACCCTGTTCTGGTATGGCCTCAACGGAACACAGAATGGGAGAGGGTGTGTCAGCCTCTCGCATATGCCACAAAAAACTGTACTCTGCAGTGGATAACCACTGCCCCTGCCCCTGAAAACCAGCGAAGTTTATTTTCCATGAATTTCCCAGCAAACGGAAGTCGTCTGAGGCAGCGCAGCCACGAAACTCTTACCTCCATACCTCCCTCCCTCCCTGTCCACGTCGTTACGGCTGGCTGCTGCGTCGCTGAAGAGGCACTCGGATGGAAAGCAGCAGAGCTCTGGCACCCACTGCCCCACACAATAAAAAACTGGAGATCAGCGGCCACTTCATTTAAATCGTGTGATCCGATGCGTTTGATCATTTGTTGTCGAGATTTGTTAACAAATTGATAGCCAAAGGCGGTCCCAACGGCACTCTGTGTACGAATGTGGACGTCATAATGTTAGCGCCCGACTGGATTGATTATCCACTTCAAAGGCGCTGATATTGTGGACAGGGGGATGAAAGTCGAAACATATCTAATTGCATGTTAGATCCATACGAGAGGTCACGTGTCGTGGTCGTCTATGTTTGCACATGACCCCTGGGGGTGCGGGGAGGGCAGAAGTGCTGAAGCCAATCGAAGATGAGCCAGAGCAAGACCCAGATCCGGACCCAGAGCCGGTCTAATCCTGTAATTACAAATCTATGGCTCACTGCTCGCCTGACTCTCTCTTTTTCGCTTCTCTGTCAAGGTCTAGCGGGAGCAGGCAGGACTCGGGAGAAAATCAATACTACGTCGCTTTCGTTCCTTGCGGCTCCTTGTTGCCCTCATAATTCTCATAACGTTGCCATTTGGCAGCATCTCCCTCGGGTCGATGTCGATGCAATCCATTCCATTCCGTTCGATTCGATTCGAGTCTGTTAGGGGTCTGTGAGGCTTTTACATGGAATGTCTGCCGGATAAGAAAAATGCGCATAAGGGGCATTGAAATTTATGCCCTGAATTTATGCCCCTTCGCATTATATTTCCTCGGCTCTTTTCCCATTTTAATACACGGTACTGCCAGAGCAGAAAAGGTATGCTATACTCGTACTGCGAGCAAATGAGGAAGTCGTTTTGCAATACATAAAAAGTTCATGAATGTTGGTATCCACAAGTCGCATTGTCTTCCATTTCCTTATTCTGGTTTTATAATTTGCTTGTTGAAATGCTGCAAGTTGCGCATTTTATCGGACCTTGCAATGGCAATGGGAATTGTTCCCTGGGGGGCCCGCCTTCTTATCGTTGCTGCAGTAGGCGGCAGACTTAATTTATGCAAATTACTCATCTGATGATTAAATGCTTAATCCATTGACAAACAGAGACGAGGCAGGGCTGGGTAGAGCTCTCTGCTTTCCTTCTCTGCTCTGAGGCACCGCAAGGTTAATTTGCGAAATGCACCTAAACCACACATCAAGCCTGGTTACTGCTCAGACGACTGGCCGGGCGGCCATTGGAATCCTGGGCATGCGACCAATATATACCGAAACCACATCAAAAGCAACAGAACCGACCAAGCAAAGCCAGGCAAAGCAGCCAAAGGAGTCGAGAGCCGAGAGTTGAGAATTCTCTCTCCGGACAACTTCTGATGTATCCACATAAATCCGGTTTAATTAATTTAACCTGTCAAGCCGTTTGATTGCATTTGAATGGCTTCAATCGAATGAAGTTGAAGTGTTACATGCAAGTCGGCATATAGTGCCCCAAACGGAGCGATAGAGAGGGCGAGAAAGAGAGATAGAGAGGGAGAAATAGCAAAAGAGTGTGTCTGTTGCACTTGACAAGAAAAATTGATTTTACTTCGTTCGCTGGCATTTCATTTCCCTCGCGATTGTTTTGGAATTGATATTGAAAGCTGTCAATTTGCATTTGACATCGTTTTCCATTTTTGCCAAAACTGCACTTTTCCCCCCGTTGTTTTTCCGTTTTCTTTTACTTTTACTCCCTGTGCAACCGATTTTCCCTGCTGCTCGTGGAATCGCTTCGTTTATATACATTTTCTGTTATTTTTTGTTGTGATTTTTTCAGTTGATTTGCCTGCCATTTGCCATTTGGGGAATGAAAATAGGTATGGGTCTTGTATGGGAGCGGGAGTGGGAGGGATGGTGCGCTGGAGAACTGTAGCACTGGAAAATCGCTGTTTGACTTTGATGTGTTTGACATTGTTTTCGTTTTTCGATTTTCCGGGGCCCCACAAAACGCTCGACATTTGCTCTAGAGAACACGTTCCGGCAGCAAGAGTGTGTTCAATGGAATCAGAGAGTTTGGGGATCCTGGGCCTGGTCTTCGATTCCTTGTTTATGTCAACGGCAATGACTTTGTCATGTCACGGCCTTTATTCAGGAGGGTATTCCCCACTAAACCATGCAAAAGCCACACAAATACCAACACCAACCCCAATAGTATTATCTTTGCTGTCCATCAATTAAAGGGTTTTGGCCCCAACACTTTCGAACCTCAGATTCCCTGCCTGACTTTGTCACATTTAATTATTTTATTTCAGCAAATTATGCCACAGGAAATTACACGTTTGTCCGACTATAATGAAGCCATATGCTCGTGCTACAAGCAGTAGTAATATTCCATGAATTATGGGTGAAGTGTGGGAGTGCATTTACTCTACTCTTGTGTCGTGTCTGCCGCTTTAAAGGCTACTTTGGGGCAGCAGTGGCTAAAATGTTCGCTTTAAATATTTACCGCGCTGAAGAGCCAGAAGCGGGCTCATAAATATTTAGGAAGCTAAAAGCGAAAAAAGATGAATGGAGCTGGTGATGGAACGATGGGTGGATGGGGTCTGCGGAATAAATTGTTAACACGCATGTGCCGAGAAAATAATGCGAATGATGAAAATTAACTGAAAAGTTTATTAAATATGCAACAGCGGGGGAAATGCGTGAAAGGTGGGGAAATGGAACTGAGGGAGGCAAGAGGCAAGTGACAGCTAACGAAGGAGAAATAATGAACGTTGAATGTTTAAACAAAGCGAAAGTCCTAGACAATGCCGGGGAGCACAATTGGCGGGGAGAGTGGCGGTCACGGCCGTGCGGCATTCAAATCTAGCCTACAACTTTGCTTAATGCAATAACCATGTTAGGGGCACGCCACAAGAAGCAGGACAGGGACTAGGACGAGTAGGCTATAGCAGCAAGGAGTTCGGGGGGCAAGGTGGAGATGGAGACGGTGGTGGAGGCGCACATGTAAATGGGAACACGGGCAGCAACAATTCCCTGGGGAGTCAAGACAGCGACACTCACACACAGACAAACACACACAGAGGCAACTGGCTTCATTTTGTGGCAAGAAACACAATCAAATGCATTAGCCTAAGGATACTGCCATGTTGCCAACAATGAGAATTTGCCACGTGAGAGAGAGAGTGAGACACAGACATGGAGCTGGCAGCACAGCGGGGCACACCTCTCTGTCATTCATACATTTCTGTCTCATAGCCGCGGCCCGTTGTGGTACCACCCGATAAAAAAGATGTAACCAATCCACCAATCTGCCAATCTGCCAAAAGAAAGTAGAATTCAAATGATCACTTTTATATATCTGATATCTCCAATTTAATAACAAATTCCGTCAATGATCCCCCTGGAATTTACACAGACATCGTGTCCGAGGGGTATATAAGAATTCAAATACCTCTGTGCTGCTGGTGATGTTGCTATTTTCCTTCCCCATCCCCTCCGCAACACTTTTAAGCTTGTTTATTTGTATTTTCCTGCATTCAACGCTACCATGCCATGCCATGCCATGCCATCCCTCTCTGGGTCCCAGTTCCATTCTGATTCACGCTCAACTGGCAGAATGATATATGTGCCTGGCATGCGTCGCCCGTTGTTATATTTCTGGCCCCGACTCAGACTTATGATATGGCCTCAGCTCTCCCCTTACCACCTCCCCTCCCGTTTCTAGGGGGCATGAATTATTGTCGCTGTGTGAAATTTTCAATTTCATAAAAAGGCAAACGCCCTATATAGATGTTTCCCCATAAATGATTCGAACTACGGGAATGAATGCTCCCTGGTAGCACTTTTAGGGCCCCATCTTTGATATGGGCTCGGCTCCTTCCAGCTCCTCCAGGGGTCTCGGCTAATTGCCAAAGTTGGTCCCCGAGCGCTTATCGGCAGTAAGTAGATTGGTTTTCGGCCATCGCCTTGCATGTACAAATATTTAAATTTCCACAAATAATATAGGTATATATTGTATCATTATACTTTAGCATGCGCAATCAGCATGGGGTGCGGGTCCCTGCTGCTGCTTCTACTCCCGCTCGTGGAGCATCCTCGTGATCCTAGTCCTACTACTGCTCCTGCTTTTGGTTGTGGCTCTGTTTCTGTCTCTGGCTTCCTGCCAGCCTGCCGATTTAATTCGTTTGCATAAATTTCCGTTGTTTTTTTTTGTAGCTTTGGTGGGTCACAAAACCGAGTCCTGCGGCTCTTTTATGCCTTCTATGTCGGGGGTTCCTTCTGCTTCTGTTTCTGCTTCTGGAGGGGTGTGTATCTGCGTGCATGGCTCCATTTTTTATTATTTTGTTGTTTTGCGTTACGAAATTCGATTCTAATGTGCTGGCAAATGCTTTAAATATTTTCTTGTGCTCTTTGGGGGGTTGTGCTCTAAGCTCTTTTTCTGGCAACAAAAAAACTTCTCCTGCTAATAGGACTAGCGTTCTTTTGTGTTTTTGGGAGAGTAATTGTCAATTATGCTGAGAAATGGCCATCTTTAAGTTGATCAATAATTCATTAGAGCTCCTGGCCCCTGGCCCCGGGCCCCTGACCCTTGCCCTCACCCCCAGTAACCGCTGTCCCAGCTGCTGGTCTGCTGGACCCCGACAATCGCTGTGGTTCTGTTCCTCGGTGGGTCATAAATCATCATTTATATTATTAACAAGGGATCAAAGCAGACAAGCCAAACTCTACACACGAACACACACAGATACTCAACGGAACACGGGAACACTTTCATATGCATATGCGAGAGTGCATATGTGTGTGTGCGTGTTAGCCGGAAACCAGAACAACCGCAAACGACAAGGGAGTGTGTCCGTCCGCCCGCTGCTCTCCGAAACGAAAGGCTTCTCCGGCAGCGAAAGCATCAAAAACGATGTTGGAGCTGAAGTCGAATCCTGTCCGACCACGGTCACGGTACAGTCAGAGCTAAATGCGTATGCCTTCCTTGAATACGGTCGTTGACTCTGGTTTTCAATGATGATTTCATATCCGTTCTTCCAGGAATTGCGGATTATTCTAAGGACCGGATTAAAGTGATAACATTGACGGCTCCTATCAGCGACCACAAGACTGAGGTTCAAGCTCTTTGAGCCACTGTACTTCCTGCTAAACTAATAAATGCCCTGACTCACCGTAACCGAGTCAGTGTCCGGAGTCTGAATCACTTTGCATCGCGCTGTCCCTCCCTCTCTCTGTCTGTCTCTTTCTGCTTTTGGTTCTCGGTGTGTGTTTGTTTTTGTGATGGACTGGAGGTAACTCCCGGCAGCTGTTGGCCTCCTGTGGCTTGCATGTTTTATAGTTCTGACCTTAATACCTGCGGACCCTTTCGCGATGAACATGAGCCGAAAAAAGAGAAGGGAGATGGAGCAAGAGCCGCAGCCAGAGGCAGAGACGGAGCGTGTGAAGTTGTTTTTGTCCTTGGGGCTGCTGGCGTTAAGCTCAAAAGCAAACACCTGCATCCACGTACCTGCCGCTTACAATGGAAATGGGAAATGAAGATGTTATCAGATGATCCAATAGAAGAAGGTTTTTCCTGGAGTGTTCTGTTCCCAGAATCAATGCATTTGGTTGCATTTGATGCATTTGATTAATAGGTGGATAATAGCATTCCAGATGCCATTCCCGTGCGTTAGTTACCGGAAGCCGTAGCAAACATGGCCAGCAAAGGCAATGAGCAAAGGCAAAGAGCAAAGGAGCTTCCATTGAAAGCGTGTGATAAATATTCCGGCAAACATCATGAATTATGAATATTCTAATTTGGATCTTATCGCACTCATTAACACCTGACTGCCCTGTGGGCCCTGGCCCGTCACTCTTTAGAATTTCTCGTCGTCCTCCGATGCTGCCAGAGGATTGCATTCACGAGCAAGGGGCCTAAGTGGATAAAGGTTATCTCCCACACACATAAAAAGTGGGGCACACGCCACACCACACACGGCACACGGCTCTTCCTCTCTGGGCTTAGTTCAGTGTGTCAAGGTACAGCACGAGGCCCAGAGAGGGGCAGCCTGTGCTGCCACAATACGAGTAGGAGTACGGGTACCAGTATGGCCAATTTGCTGTTGTCAATTGCCAATTACCAATTGCCGGTGAACAGTTTGAACGGCTTAAATTGAAAGCCTTACAATCGCAGCTCGGGCATGTAATGAAATAATGAAACAAAGTGCTGCTCCCGGACAAAGGGTGCAGAGGACGAGGAGGAGGACGTGGAAATGAAGGACACTTCTGCAGCTTCGGCACAATTTTTAATTAAAATCTTTGTGTTCTCACTGTGCGTACTTAATTAATTGCGTTGAGACCGGGCCAGTGGCCCGAAAGGATGTACCCCCGTGGAGGCGATTGGATTCATCCTATTCTCGGTTTTTCTCTTGGCTACACCACCGCCATCTGCTTCGTGATCCAAGGCATGAACACCACTACGTTCGTGGCCACCGACGGGTAAGTTTCAATACCGCATTGTCTCGACCCCACGCTGACGATCCCCGCCTGCACGAAGCGCTGCTTTCCGTAGAAGCGGAACGGGTACTGCAGCGGTCCGCCAGAGTCTCCGGAGCAGCTGTCTTGTATGCCGGCAGATGTACAGACCTGATTCTCCGCGAACGCGTATCCCCTGTAGGCCTTAATACAGTCCTCCATGGAAATATGTTTGACAAACGCCTCCATTGGCACATCGGAGGGGCGGCCGCTCTCAGTGCGCCCCCAGCCAGTCACCAGGTACAGCGTCTGACCCAGCACGTTCTTTTGCAGTGACGGATACAGCGGAAGGCATATGGAATTGATGTGAGCTGCAAAAAAGGCTATCAGCTCCTTCCTTTGATAACTGATCGGCTGATGGCCTTTGCTTACCTGAGTACACCACGTCCCGGTCCAGCTTTATGAGTGCTATGTCGTTCTGGGTGATGTTCTTCGGGTATCCCTCATGCATGATGATCTTCTCGATGCCTATATCCTGGTGGGGCAGCTGGCACCGTTTCTTAGAGCCCACCATGATGCAGTCCTCATCTGTGGTTATGTCGTGCTCTCCCAATCGAACCGCGATTCTGTGGCAGGATCAGTCGTCGTTAGCGTTGATAAAGTCGAATGTCTGTCTACTCACGGCTGTTCGTTGATCGAGCAATGCGCTGCAGTCAGTACGAAGCCTAGAGAATCAAAGGATCAGAGATAGTTCTAGTGGGGATCCTACTTACGTTTCGAGATGAGCGAGGCCCCGCAAAGAAACTGATGCCTGGCCATCGTAGCGACATTGTACTTTAGCAGGGCCATCCAGGGTCGCGAGCCCATCTTCACCCGTTGCCCATTCGTGACCTTAAACAACGTGAACTTGCCGCACTCCGTCTCATTCCTTAGCATCTCCAGTCCAGAGGCATTGATTTCGTCCTGGCAGCACACAAAGGTCTACCACGTGCCACGTCATGAAATCATCTGGTTATTCCATCGAGATATCGTACTCACCGTATTCCTGTCCGAACATCTGGCTTGATTCCACATGTCTGTCTCCATTGTGCTTAGCTCGTGGCCGGATAGATTTTTCTGCACCAGTGCATTGATGGACGGACATTCTAGGTAGTGGACGCACCGCCCAGGCCTCTCCTCAAAGGTGCTACAATAGTCGGGATCTGTAACAATCGTAAAATATTTCGCAATTAGTGCCCGCCTATCAGCGATGCTCCGAGACCTCTGCTAACAGTCCTCTGCTCCCAGTCCGCTTCCGATAAGTGCTACCAGCAGGCAAAACGTCAAGCTCCCCGACACACAGCCGATCATGTCGCCGGCGAGGTTTGAAATGAGCTGCAACTGATCGAAGCTATAGCTTCGGCAAAAGCCACACTCGAAAGCTCTACTCAGTCTACTCGGGTCTTATATTACGCTCAGCACTCCTAAGAGCTCTTTGACGCCATGTTTTGATGAGAGAGAAAGAAGAACGAAGTTAGCTGTTGTTGTACATTGACGATCCTCCACTCTCTCTCGCCTTTCTGTTTATTTCGTACCCACTCTCGAATAAAGTGGATCATTTAGTAAATTCCAACGTTTTACATTCGGGAAATCGACTCTCTCCATTGTGACTCCTACAGCCTGTAGCCACCATCTAAACGGGCAGGGGGAGGGCAATGCGAATGCTTTCAGCACGAAACAAGTGTAAATCAAATAAAACCTAATAAAATATATAAAGGGGCGAGCGCAGGTTGGCACTCTGCCACCCTCCACGCCACCCTTTTACTCTAGAAAAAAAAAGCACTCACGCGTCCACACAATGCCACAGATGGCCATGGCAAAAAAAAAACCACAGGGATACGACCATAAGATACCGTCTAGGTGAAGGATACCCTCTATGAAGTCATCACATAACACGTCCAAAAGGAAAGGTGGATAATGGCCAAAGTTATGAGAGCTACGAACTGGGGCCACCGGAATCACATGCTTCCGTCTGCCTGTTGCATTCTCTACCACGAGTCCGGCATTCCCTCTCCTCTGTGGGTCTCTGCCCGAGTAGCAAGTGTAAAAAGGGAAAACGAAACCTAAATGGCAAACGAATCGAAGTCAGCAATTTTATGTTTTATTGAAATTCTTTCCTTTCACTCTTCTTTCTCTGCCCCATCCCCAGCGCCATCCCTAAATATATTTTACAGTTCTAGCGCTTCTTCCCTTTCCGTCTCGTATTGGCCACGGTTTGTCATAAAGGGTAGGAGAGTGGCCCTAGCCAGGTGGTAGGTGTGGATACGTAGATGCCTGGATCCGTGGATACCGATTCAGATACAGCCATTTGCCACGCACTGGCATCAAAAGGAAAAACCTGCCTTGAAGCGAAAAGCGCTTAAATCGCTGCTGATTCGTATGGCTGCTGCACGCATCCATCCCACTGTGCTTCTCACGACCTGCGCATATGTCATAAATGGGGTTTGGGTCAGGGGTCGGCTGGGTTGTAGAGGCGAAATGGAAATGGTTCTGTAATACCCCCAGCAGTGGCAGCAGGAATGGACTCCATCGTACGGGGAGGGCGTACGGCGTACGGCGTACGGCCTTCGGCTTGCTAGCGGCTAGCAGGAACTTCTTGTTTATTCCTTTATCGGGCTTTCTGCGGCAAGCGAGCTGCAGTTGTGAGGCAGTTATAGATACGGATATCTGTCCAAACACATGTATCCGCCTCCACCTTCGCCTCCCCCTCCGTTTGCGTGTCCGTGTGCATGTGCGTCCTTGCTCGGGGAGGTATTCAGGCGTGTTTAGGTTTCTCCATTGAAATTATTTCCCTGCGATGGGTTTTATGGGCGACAGGGAACGAATTGTTTTGAAGCGGGCATAAATTATGAAAAATTGTTGTACATACATTTATACATAATTTATGGCTGGCAATATGAAAGTAAATTCAATAAAAGGCCCCGGACCATACCATATCTATCTGGAGAGAACCCTAAAAAATGTCACATTCTTTTTATCATGGAAATGGAAAACCCACTAAAAACACACAATAAATATATAATAAATGCTCGATCCTAATTCAATTTTCGCTGCCAATCCATAAATTATGCTTTATTTCGGGTGTCGAGAGATGAATTAAATCCAAATTTCGTTTTTGATAACTTTCGGCATAACTCTTGGATTCGTTTGCTGTTCAAGGTTGTTCCGCTCTCCTGCTTCTCTGTCCATCTGGCGGCGCCTTTCATCGAGGAGGGGGGGAGGGGGGGGGGGGGGTATCACAGAGGCTACTCACGCCCCGGCCATAAAACTTTTATATCAACTTATGTACACTTACAACGGCCATTATAACGCATTAAACATAAACGCTGTTTCATGGACTATCGTATACCGCATGCCCCATGCTGCCTTCCTGTCTGCTATCTAATTGCCAAAGCCCGGCAACTTTCACACACTCTAACACACGCACACATACAAGCTGCCACACAGCCACAGATACTCCGTACATCCAATGAATGGGCTTGGTCTTGACCAGAAAAGCCCTGAGCGAAAGCCAAACGGAAACTTCAGAGTAGGTCCCAGGCAATAAATCATTGGCGATGACTGTTCCAGCCCCTGCTGCTGCCACTCCTGCTGCCCCTCCAATGCTACTGCCACTGCTGCAACCTCATTGAACATTAAAATAATTGCAGTGCAGAACTTGGCCAATGATTGTTCGCTGCCGTTGTGCACTTCGTGTTCATTAATGATAATTAAAAAAGTTTTCCGATCCAGCAGAGTCCTGCCTCAAGCCTCCATCCTCAAGCCTCAAGCGTGAGGGCCAGCCGGTCACCGGGCGAGGGAGAGATCCATTAAAAATAATGCCATAGTTTGCTAAACTGCATTATCCATATGGAATCAGTGCGAATCGAAAGAACACTCAAAGCTAATGCCATAATCATAGGGAATCGATGCCTTCCGCATTCGTATTTAAGAGATAGAGATGGAGCAGATGGAGCAGCTTGTTGCTCGACTTCCAGCAGTCACAGAAAGGGCCTTCGGGCGCTTTCTGTCCAAGAGACGAATGCAATTGCAGCAGTCATATTTCATTGCTGCCCCAAAAGTAGGCAACGACCAACATCCAATCCTCTGGCTCTGGCTCAAGCTCCGGGGCCTGCTCTATTTCCAACTCCTTGTTGTTTTGGCAAATGTAAACAAACATTTCTCCCTCCCCGAGAGACCGGGCGATAGAGAGAGATCGAGAGAGAGAGAGCGAGGAAGGAGGGAAATGCCTGGAAGCACGTGCTTCTGAGAATCGAGGATGCCCCCTGCGCAGACTCACCAGAGAGAGATTCGCAGTCGGAGAGCGCGTCCGTGTTGGGTTTCGGTTCTTCCACAAAAGTCAAGTTCGCATTGAAAAGCCTTTGTTCCATCCGGCGGCCATCAGTTCGTGTTGTCCGCCGGAGTAGACAGAACCAAAGCCCGCGAATCCCGGCCACATGTCGAGCATGTGACCACGAAAGATGCGAGACTTTTCCGCCAGAGACAATTGAGAAGCCGAAAAGCAGTGCACGTGTCTGTGGAATGTGAAAAGTGAAAACGCAACAGCAATAGCAATTGCAGCCGCAAATTCAAACTGAAACTCTCCTGCGAAGGCCAGGAGCAGGACCAGCCGCAATTCCCGTTTGTTGTGTTTCAAATTGCGTGCCTACTCGTACCTGCCCCCTGCCGCACTTGCCTTACTTGATGGCTTTGACATTGGCGCCACATTTGCATCTAGCCGTGGGGCAGGTGTAAATATTCATTCCTCCCGCTGTGAAGAGTGGTTGCTTTTGCTGCTTTTAGCATAATTAAGAAGAAGGAAAAACTTGGTCAGATCCTTGGTACCAAAACTTTTAAGAGATCGCTGCAATCAAAGGCAGCAGCTTTAAAGGCTCCCTCACTGGACTGCTGTGGAGTGGAGAGGAGTGGACTGCTGCCAGTGGACGTCTACGGCAAGGTGAGTAGTACCCCAGTACCGGGGGCCACTCAACTCTTTCCGACTGGCCGCGGTCCCTTTGGCCAAGTTTGTGGCGTGCTTTAAAGTTGGTTAATTGAAGAAGGGCCCCGCATAGTAGCCGGCTGAAAAGTTAAATTGAATGTTGCAGTCGCAGAATCAAACGCAGAATCAATATTTTTCTTCTGGGGGAAGGGGCAAGCGATTCAATGAGGATTAGACGGCGGCTGTGCCTCAGGAGTCAATTCCCAACACTACTCTTGGCTTGACATAACAAATCCCCTAACTACTGTTGTTGTAGTGGTAATCCCTACTCTGTTCCACCATCTTTCTTTCTACTCAAAATCCAACCAAAACGAAACGAAAAGAAAGGAATCTTTGGAATGGCTTAAGAGATCGTCGCAACGTTGCCTACTTTTCGGCTGCAAGAAGGGAAACTTTTTAAGTGCCCCAGCAAAAGGCGCAGAATTAAATTAAAAAATGGGAAACTGGGTAGCAAAATGCCTGGGAATCGGTTCCCGTCCTGTCCCGAGTCGTGTGCAAACAGAAGAGGACTCTGGCTTCCAAATTCAATTTAAGGGGAGCATAGTCGTGGTGACGAGTGCCGGGTTCGGGGCCCTCATTCCCAGTACAATAGTTAAGCGGAAATGTGTGTCCCAAGGGGCATCCTTGACGGAGCAGCAGAGCAGAGCCTTGGAAGTGTGTCAAAAGTACGTAGAACTGGCTAAGGGAATCAATCGAATCGAATCGAAGACGGAGACGAGGGAGAAGCAAAAAACCAAACAGCCACGAGCCATAAAAATGGGCCAAAACGAAGGGACGAAGTAAACGTCAAAAGAAATTGAAATGGAACTCAAGCAAAAACTACTTTGTTTGCGATTAGCACTTGGCCGGATTATTGGCGTGAGACGGGGGTGGTTCGGGTGGGTGTTGGGTGGCGCGTTTGCCAAGAGGAAATGAAATGTGTGTCAATATATTGATTGAATAATGGTCTACATATTGACAAACAACTCAAAAGGCACTCGACAGGCAGAGTGTCCCCCGTTCCCAGTCCCAGGACTAGAGACGAAACCCAGTCATCCATGAAAGGCCTAAGGGGGTCTCGGCAGAGTCTCGGCTCACACACAGGAAGCGGAAGCGAACGTACACGCACAAGCATAGAGAGAGACACAACCAGACACACACACAGACATTCATTGACAGAGTCGCATGCGAAGATATGCCGAATCGGCAAATGCAAAGTGAGACATCAAAAGCGTTTCGAGTGCGTCGTCATCAATGTAAAGCAGCTGCCAGTAAAGGCATACGCCCAGATGAAGCTGTCCATGTCGATCCCCAAGACGATGATGATGATGATGATGGTTCGGAGGATGCTCATGACGAAGACACTGCCTAGACGAAAGACGAGATAGGGGGCGACAGCAGAGGAAGAGTAGAGCAGTCTCTGTTTCCACTCCCGAAGTGTAACACGTGTTCCTTTAATTAGATAAAGTTTGTTTGCATTACAAACATACTGGCAGCAATTTGCCTCCTCTCCACTGCTGCTGCTGTCGATGGCCATGCCTCGTTTGCCTCTACTTCCTCCACTTCTCCTCCAATCCAAGTTTTTTTCTGGCGAATTCCCAAGCGGGGGGGCTGACAAAAAAAAGTTTTCGCCTGCCATTCTGGGCTCTGATTGACTGACGCACGTCTAGTCAAATAAAAATAAAAATATAAATAAAAAAAAAACAAAATAGGAAATATAAAAATGAAGAATACAAAATACGAGTATGCAAAAGAAGGCTCACTCTGTGAATATTTATGTAAATAATTTCAATGAATGCTTTGCAGCAAAGAGCTGCAAACAATTTTGCTCATTTGCGTGACATTTGCGCAGGGGCGGTGGGCTGGGAGTCTCTTCTTCAGAGTTTTCTTTATCGCAGTGCCAGAACTTTGGATAAATATTTGTATGGCTTTGGGAATGGTGCCTGGGTGTGTTTTTCGCTGAGATATTTCTTTGAGCAACTTTAAGAATTGTAGAAATATCTGATTTCCGAATGATTTTCGCTTCACAGCTGCTGCAAATCCAGCGGAATCGGGTCACACTATACTATATGTGTGTGCAACTCTCAAGAAAATGAATCTTTAAAGAGCTTCCAGCAGGGACACTGGAATGCCACGTATTGCAAATGCCAACAAAGGCCTGCCGCACAAAGGCCTTTTAAGATTCAAGGCTTTTCTTTCGCTTTTCCCTCTGTGGAAAGCCTGTTGTTAATTAAAAGCTCACAAAAGTAGGTAACATGCATATTACACACACTCTGCCAATCGCACACACTCTCTCTCTCTCCCTCAATTGTTGCACATACGTATTAATTTGTGCGCTTGCCACTCGACGAGGCATGCCATTGTGTGAGTGAATGGGTGTTTCCTCTGCTTCCGCTGCCTCCTGCCTCCCTCTTCGACACAACAATGAAATGGCGACCAAAGAGAATGACAACAATGAAGGCCAGAAATGCACATAAACTTGCCACAAACAAGGACACACATAGCCGAGGAAATTGCACCCCAACAACAATGAATGAATGAAGCACACTAACACAAATCTTTATTTAAGCATAACACAAAACACGAAAAAGATAGAGAATCTTAGTCGAGAAAGAAACCTCTCAAAATGAGTCGCAGCGAAATATTATAGATTGGTAGATAATTACTAGATAAATAAGGCATAAAAAAGGAGTTCCCCAGTACAGCCACAGTGCTGTAACTCCTTCTGCCTGCTGCAAGCAGAGTCCAGAATAGTGTATGCTCCACGTTCTGGACGGGCATTGGGTACGACCAGAAGAGAATGAAATAGACAACAAGAATGAAGAAAGAAAGAAAGCAATTCAATGGTGGAAGCCCACAACCACACAAAGCTCCCAAAAAGATGGAGAGGAAGTAGCACAAGAAGAGAAAGAAGTTGTCACCGGGGAAGGGCCAGCGGGCGAGCGAAAAAATTAGAACAGCCAAGCGCCTCAGGATATGCAACACATAAAACTTCGGAGCCCCAGTCCTCAGTCCTGTTCATGCGGCTTAAACTTGCCCCAATCCCCACACTCTTATGGTTGCGGCTGCTCGCTCGGTAGGTGGTGGGCTGGGCGCCGGCCAGTGCATTCCCCTGCACTCCCGCTCCGGCTGGCATCGAGTGACGTCCATGGCCAGCCATTTCCGTTTCAATGTCTCCCGCTTAGTCCGACAGCCGTTAAGCCATTTTCCCACCACTCGATGCCAGTTTAAACTTGGCTCACAGCCTACTTTCCACTCTCCACTCCACTCCACGCCAGGAGTGGTGTGAGTGCGGCAAAGTTTTCCTTGCCTCCTTGGGGCATAGAGAGGAAGAAGAAGGCGGCTGGGTGGCGGGGGGTAGATGCTACCAGAGAAACTTTGCATCGCAAACTTTTCTGCATATATTTTCCACAAAACGGAAGCTTGTTTTTCATGTCTGCTGGCTTATTTCGTTTTGGGGTTTTTCAGTTTTGGGCTTTTCTCGGGTTTTCCTCTGCCAGCGGGTATATTAACTTAGTGGGACCACAGCTATCCTCGAAGAGGATATCCAGAACCGAGAACCTTTTTCTTCAATTTTAAATGCTTTAATCGCAATTTATTAAATTGGATGTGGAATGGGAGGGGTCCATGGATGGATGGGTGCATGGAGAGGAGGCCTGAAAACTTTTCCAACCGAGGAATTGGGGCATTGTAAGCGTTTAATTTGTCAGCCATTTGCTTAGTTAAAAGTTTTCCATTTTCCATTTGGCATTTACATTTGGATTTATTTTATTCGTTCCTCTTGCTTTTTCTTTCAGAATGCTGGCCTCGCTCCAAGTCCGACTCCGAATCGAGTACTCCTCTGATCCCCGCCGACGCTGAGCGATGAGGGAGCGGCAAGCATGTCCTTGTCTGAGCACAACACGCCCAGCCACGGGGCTGGAGCAGGATCGGGAGCAGTCCGCCAACGGATGCCGCCGGATGTGGAGGAGGCCCTATCCTCCATGCTTTGGACCCCATACGAGCGCACGCCCATGCCCAGCTCCTCGGAGGGCGAGGAGGAGGAGGAGGAGGAGGAGGACGATGACGAGCGCCTCAACCGAAAGCTCCACAAATCGCACAGCAGCTACGAGGCTTCAGCGCTGAACCAGCCTTGTATCCACCCACAAGCCCACTCCTTCCACCTCCATTCCATCTACGCGCATCGCCACCCACCAGCAGTGGAGTCAGTGCCCCTGCTATTACCACTGCCACTGGCACTGCCGCTACCCCCCGTGCCTTCCTTTCCAAATTTTAGTTTAAGCGCATTCGATGCGGCCATCGCAGGCTTCGATCTGGCCAAAGCCGGGCAGGAGGCCACCGCAGAGGGGACTGGCGCTAGCGGAGGTGGAGGGGGAAGACGGAACCGATACTCATACCCCTCCTACTACGGCAGCCCAGCCCACACTCTGACCCAATGGTGTTCCTCGGCGGCAACGGCAATCCAGGAGCCGCCCTCCTACGAGTCGCTCTACTCGGCCAAGGGCTCTACCTCGACCTCCCTCCTGGCCATGTCGAGCGTGGCTCGTCCCAGGAGCGGATCCCAGCCGGAGACCGAACCATGTGATAGATCGCAACGATCGCCAATAAAAGCAGCAGCTCCACTAACGGCAAATGTTCCCGCTGAGCGTCTAGTGCGTTCCTTTACGGACGACTACATATCGCAGGTGAGTCCGGGGTCCCATAAAATTGTCGCCTCATCTATAAAGAGTACTTACGCTTTTAGCTGTTTAATGGGGCGCCATCAAATTTGATGTCAAGGGTTCAACAGACATTTTGTTGGCGCCGCCTAAGTCGAATGGGAACGCAAAGTCGAACTGTCGCCTTTTCGGGCCCATTGACAGCTTCCCCTCCATGTACCACATCCCCCCTCGTAACCCAGAAGACCCGATAAGGGCTAATGCTTCACTTAGGCACTTAAGTGCCGCTAGCATCCCTCCTCCGCCAGCAGATAAGCACCATATGTTGCCTATCAGTACCGAATTCGGAGTCGGGACGGGGCCATACTTCCCCTTTGTTTCCACTTTTATATTCATACTGTAATATAGAGTATAGATATAGCAACCACTGCCCCCACTCCTATCCTTTGCATGTGGTCTGTTTTTCTGTGTATAATCCATAATTTGTTTATGTTGCATCAGCGAAACGGAAAATGACCGCACAAAAATTACAAAAACAAAGAACAAAGACAGTGGAAGTAGACCCGTGGAACAGATGCGGGGACACTCCTGAAAGCGCATAATATGCATTACTGAACAATAAACACAGAAGTTTGAACAGTGTCAAAGGGGGGACCATTCATCATTCAGGTATTCAATCAAGCGATATAATTATTCCCGATCCAAGCCGATCCGATCCGATTTGTGCAATCTGTTCTTCGCCACGGATCGCAGAGCTAAAAAGGCAGGAACAAAAGGGCTAAGCAGAGCTCTACTCCATAACGCTCCCCATCCGCATATTATATGGGTCGCTCCCCACACTTTTTCTCCCCAACCTTATTTCTGCGTATGTGTCTCTGACGACTGACTCATGACGAGAGATTTAGGCGAAAGAACTAAAGATGGGCATGGGACGTGCTCGGTAGAACTCAGATTCGTGCGTTACGTGCACACACTTTCATTTAATAGGGCTACACGGTGTTTTATGTATATTCGTGCCTATATTTAGTGATCCTCGTGCTATGACGGGACTCCAAGCTAGGCCCTCGCTCATCTCTAGCAAGAATCAACGAAGCTCACAAGCACCGTTAGGTGTGGATGACTTTCGGTTTTCGGCTGTGCAGTCGGGTCTGCTCTCTCTCTCCCCCACTCTTTTTGCTTCTGTGATTGCAGTGTGTGAGGCGCCGCACAATCGCAATCGTAATGCAGTCCACTGAGCAGCAGCAGCGACTCCATTCTCCATTAGAACAATCGGAGAGTGAGAGAGTGGGGGAGGGGGCTAGGGCTAACAGTAAATCCTATTATATTTCTGTGACGAAATTAATTCAAGTAACACAGCGTAACATAATTAGATCCCACATCCACAATATACATACTCGTCATATCCATCCGCATGGCCCATAACCCACATCCCAATACCGTGAATGAGTGAGGGCGTCAGCGTCGGAGTCCCGGAGTCAGGTTCGGATTTAGGGTCTCGCGGATGGGGGATGATGCTATCGTCTGTATGATTATACGGCGCGTGGGGAGGGAGCATAGCAACAGCTTTATCAGCAGAGAACCAGCCAGGGATATCACCAACAGCACCCGCAACAGAAACAACAATTACTTGTGACGGGTTTTATGTTTATGCGTTGGCTTAATTAATTCAATTAAGCGCACATTTATGCGACTTCCACAGTCCATGCCACAGCTCCTGCCCCACACCAGGAGGGGGAGTCACCTTTTTACTGGTTTCAGTCCAGCCTTTGGTAAAGTGAGAGAACTCTCCCTGGTTGCGGGGTTAATCCCTCAGCAATTAGCATTAATTACAATTTAAAACTTAAATCAAGGCATATCAAATATAAGGTACGGCAGTCCCGATGTCTCCTCACCAAAGTTTGTAACGTAAGCTGAGCAGTTAAATGTGGGTACCGCTCTCTCGCCTTCCCGTTTTTTCGATATAACCTCTCTCTAATGACTTCACGTTGACTCTCCCTCTTTCTCTCTTTCTAGAACTGCGCTTCATTCACGCCAGACATAAAGCAAAGCAGCAACAAACGAGACACTGAAACGACAAATGCAACGGAAATGAGGCAGAGACAAAAACAAAGTCCAGCAACGAATGCAAGATCACAACAAAGCCGAGAAAAGACAAGCAGCAGCAGCATCGACAACAGCAACAGCAACAGCAACAACAACAAAGATAGCGACTGTGGCAGCAGCGAAGCCAATTGCATTATCAATGAACAGAGAAGAGGCAAAGCTGGCGATGAGCACGAAATGGCAAAAGCAACAACGGGAATAGAGGAAACCAGCTGGAGAGCAGACCGCCAGGTCACTCAACCTGTTTCCTGTGCCATCGCAGCCGGAGAGGGAGAGCGAGAGCGAGAGCACGAGCGCGAGCGCGACAGCCACAGCCAAGAGCGCCCAACGATCAACCCAACGATCACTCGCTCGACACATTTCAACGCGTTCACAACAACCGGCAGCAGTAGCAGCGGCACAAGCAACTGTTCGTATAAAAACAGCAGCGACGGCAGCGTGCTGCGGCCCAACAAATGTTTGGCAGAACTCGAGCGTCTGTACGCCGAATTTCGCGCGAGTGAAAGTAGATTTGAGCGGGGAACGGGACGCCAGTCGGATATTGATAACGCCAACATCGAGATGCGTTTGAATGTGCCAGCCAATGCAGTGGCAGTGCCGCCAACTGCAGCAGCAACAGCGAATGCGAATCCAAATACGAATGCAGGCAGTAGCAGCAGTGTGTTTCTTAATGCAGTCAGCAGCAACAATAACCACAGTGAAAGTCCTGCAGAGCAGGGCGTTAGCAACATTGCTGTGCTGGCAGCGTCAACGGCGACTGCGACTGCAAAGTCCTGCCAGCGTCAGCCGAGTCTCACGATTCAAGTAAACAACAGCAACAACAATAATAATAATAATAATAATAGTAATAATAACGGTACTAGCAGCAGTGGCGTCTCGGTCGCGTCGTCGTCGCCCACGTCGAGCATTGTCAACAACAATAACGGTGTTTGTGTGGTGGAGATAAATAATAGTGTGCCAGCAGCAGCGGCAACAGCAGCAGCTGCAAAAGTGTTTAGTGCAACAAGTGTCCAAAATCTGCTAAATAATAATACGAGTCCCAGTGTGGATAAGCAGCAGGTTGCAACTCCACAAGCGGCAGCTGCCAGCAGCATCAGCAGCAACCATCACGTGAATGATAACAGTGTCAATATAATCAATGTGAATGCCACTACCGTTGCCACCACCCCGCCACGCACCTTCACCTCCACCGAATGCCAAACAGATGACCTCACTGCATCCCCCTCCTCTTCCCAGCAGCAGCAGCAACAGCAGCAGCAGATGCGCACACGGGAGCAGCGACGTCGGGAGAGACGCGAAAGGCGACAGCAGCAGCAACAGCAACAGCAGTTTCCCCCGCATCACCCGAGACGCCACCAAGCACCGCCGCCAGCACCCCCTCCGCAGCTGCACCCGCCCCCGCATCTGCACCACCCACATCCCGCGGCCATGGGCCTGGCGCGTGCCCTCCTCCCGGACATCCTACACCCGCACTACCCACCGCCCTACAGCGCCCTGCCCGTGCCCGTGCCCATCACAGTGGTGCCTCCCCCCTCGCAGCAGCAGCCCCCCGCACAGCAACCGGCACCGCCACCGCCGCCGCCGCTGCCACCATCCGTGCCACCTGCAATGCTGACATCCGTGATATCCACGGTGCCCCTCCCCGGACCGGGTCCAGCGGGTCCACCTCTCATGAGCGACGGACGCTTCACGCTACCGCTGCCCATCATGCGCAGGTGAGTCTCTTCTCTTTTTCCCCTCTTTCGTGAATCTCTTCCAGCTCCCAGGTCCGAACTCCCAACTCTTCCCGGTGCTACCTCCACCTTAGGCACCATCGATCACCCAGCAGCCATCCATCCATTCATCCGTCTGTCTATTCTCTGGCCCCGTCTTCTTCTCCTCTATTCATGCCTCCTTTGTCGTGGCATGGTCCCCGTCTCGGGTTTCGCTCCTTCTCTTCTATTTCGACATTTTCTATTACCACACATTGCCTTTTGCCCCGCTGTATGTATGTATGTTGTGTCTTCCTGTTTCGTGTTTCGTATTCGTCTCGCTATGGGGTATGGGGGATTGTATTCCTCAGACACTATAATGATGGTAATTTGTATGTCAGTAACAAATTTCTTGCATGATTTGATGCTCCTCATACTCCTCCTCCTCGTGTTCCACATGCCACTTCCTCTCCTACTCCTCTCCGACCAGGAAGACAGACTATGTTTTTGGTGTAAAAATTAATTCTCATCGTTGACAGCTTCCAAGAAATTAACAAGAGAAAAGAGCACAAGGTAAGGGAAGGCGAGAGGAGTATTCTTTAATCTAAAGTTCAACCCGAAACCCCAGGAGGTTGATGGTCGGTGGTTGAAGCCCCATTACTCTCTGGCGGAGGGCTAGATTTCGGCGAAACGTTTTTTGGGGTTTTAATAACTCATTTTTATTATAATGAGTTCTGGTTTATCTGTAATTGCAGATCTAGAAGTAAATCTAGAAGCAGACGGCTCTTTTTAGGGGGGGCCATTGGAGCCTCAGATACAGATACTTTATCCATAGGAAGGCGCCTACGAAAAGGCGAACCAGCTAGCGGATTGCCTTGGTTGCGGTTTCCCACGCATTTATCGGTTGAAATAGTTATCGCCATAGTGCGAGGGGGGGGGGGGGGGGGGGGGGACGTGGACACTGGGAACTGCCAGAAGAACCAGTTTTTCCTCTGAACCGAACTCGAACCGAATAATCGATGCCCCGCGTGTACTTCTCGTTCGTATCTGCAGCTCGTTTTTTCTTTCTTTCCCCCCTCCCTATGTCACTGTAGCTGTTGCTATAGATGTAGATGTAGCTGTAGCTGTAGCTGTATCTGACGGATGCGCGCGCTATCTGTCTAATGGCTCGCCTAAACGTCTCATTATATGGGCAAATCTCTGCACCTCCCCTCCCCTCCCCTCCCCGCTCTCACTCAACGACTCGGCGAGAATCGCTATGAACATTTGACATTTCTGTGGCTCCAACAACAACAACGACAACGATAGCAGCAGCAGCAGCAGCGTCAAGAGCAAGTCGTGTCTCACAATTTTAATTGTGTTTGCCCATTGAACAATTGCAAAACTGTGTCAGAGACAACACCGCACCATCTGTCTCTCTCTTAAGCTGCCTTTGTCTCCGAGTGGGTGGTAGGTGGGGGTATGGAAGTGTGGGGCAAGTACTCTGCCCTCGATTAGCATAGTTTGGAGTTTCTCCGATTCCCCATTTCATATTCTGTCAAACATTTACTGTCAATTTTATTGATGGTAGATATTACCCCTCAGGTCAATCTTTCTTCATAAGAAAACGTGCCACATGGATCTAAGAGACATATCCGCTGCTTGGCTGCTTAGATGTTCAGCAGGATATGATGAAAGAGCGGGAAAACCATGTGGCAATACCTCCATCGAGTGGCTGCTCCCTTTAGTGAAAGGGGGCTTGGGCTTCCACTGCACCGCTCACTAATTGGGTCGCTTAATAGAGATTCCTTTCCATTCGAGTGTAAACAGCAGTCCATCCTCCCCCATACCCGCTTCAATCAGATGATGTGGATGAGGACTTGAGAGAGAGATCCGATCCAACAAAAAAGCAACAACAAACCGCAGGCATTATCTGCAATTTTAACACCTTCTCAGCATTCGTCCCAAAATTAACATTACACAACTCCCTTACCCTCCTCACCGCACCCGCCACTCTTTTGGCCCCAGAAAGGTGTAAAAAAAGCGAAAGTTTTTGCAGCTTGTGGCAGCCACCGAAAAAAGCAGGGATAGAGGCAGAGAGAGAGGAGCAGAGTCCAGTTCCAGTCCCCTCCAGCGGAGGCCAGGAGTGTTGGCTCCAGGGTAAAAGGGTCTCTGGACCTGGTGGACCGTGCATAATCTTTAAATCATTAAATAACCGAACGAGAAAACAACCAAGCGGCCCAAACGGCCCAAACGGAGCTCCAAATGAAAAGCAGGCAACAAAAGCGGGCATGAAAAAGCAGAAACAACGAATCCGTCTCCGCCGCAGAGGCAATAAAGAGGAAACGTGAGGCCAAAACTCACGTTGCCCCGCCACTACATATAAATCGTTGTATTCATTTTTTGTAGCCTTTTGATTTAGTTTTTTTTTTGTGTTTCTTAGCATTTAATTTTGTTTTGTTTTTGAAACTTGGCTAAAACCAAAGAAAGAAACGCGAAGGCAAAGATACTCTTGCAGATCTTGCAGATTGTTTGGTGGGATTTCTGAATTGTTTTTTTGCTTGTTTTCTGGATGGATCCCATGGATCGTTTATGTTTTAATTTGTATGCAAAAAGAAGATCCTTCCTTGGCTAGCGCTCTTCTTTCTGCAGTGCAGAGATACCCCTCCTTTGAGAGGGTATCCAAAAACAAAAGCGAAAACAAAAGGCACAGCAGAAACAGAGACAAAAGAAGCAGCAAAAGTGGTAATAAAATCACTTTAGAGACAGAGACAGAGAGGGATACGTCAGCGATTGGGAGAGAGACAGAGATCGACAGAGTGCAAGTTTCTTCATTTTCTTCTTCTTTTTTTCGGCTACTTTCACTTTTGCCTTTGTATCTTTGTATCTGTATCTGTTTATCTCTGTATCTTTGTGCGAGTGTAACTCCTAAGGTTAACGCTTGCAGCTCGTCAAAAATTTGGCTTTAAGAGCCAGAGCCAAACCACTCCACTCTATGCCCCCATGTCCGACTTGAGGCATAAATCAAAAGCAATTTGGCCGAAACAACATTTGGATTCCGGCAACGTCTTATTAATTATGGCTCCTTTTCTTTCTTTCTTTCGCTCTGGCGAGCTAATTGAACTGATTGAACGGACGTATTACGCGGCTGACACTGAAATGTGTCCAGTCGCAGCCCAAAAACCAGTTTACCAGCGTCCAAAAACTCCCAAAAGATACGAAATTTTGCACTGCAAAAAAGGATCTGCAAGATATCGATGATTCAACTTCAGTGTCGACTTGCAGCCTCATGCAAATCCAAAAAAGAAACAATCAGAAGCCGAAGCAGAAAACAACAAAACAACAAATCAGAGGGGAAGAGAGAGACAGACACAAAAACCAGATTTAAACCGAAAACCAATGGAAAAGCAGCCACAAAGAGCCAGAAAATACTCGAGTGGCACAGAACCTCGAGGTCTCGAGGCCTGTTTCTGAATCTCTAACACAGCGAGAGACTCTCTCAGAGCTGGAGATATTCATCTAAAGAGTGGCATGGAGGCAGAGAGAGAGAGAGAGAGAGAGGGAGACGCTCTCCGATCTTGGTTCTTGGGGCAGAATCCAGTTTTGGATGTTGTGGCACGCATCTCCGCACGTGACACACATTTCGCTGCAATTCTGCTGCTGCTGCTGCTGCCGGTAAATTGAGTGATTTTTCCATAAGTTTTCCCTCAAAGAAAACCCAAACAACCAGGTCTCCGCGACACCTCGATACTGCAACACTCCGACACTCGACAATCGACACTAAATGCTGTGACTGTGACTGTGTGGCGGCTGTTGCAAGTAGTAAAACTGACCAAACAACTTTCCAGTTTTAAGGTGCCTCACGGCTTTGCTCTGTCCTGCTGGCCCGGGGAATCTTTCACTGATTCGGGCCCATGTCTTGGGTTTATTTATTTTTGTAAGAGAATAAACACAGCGGCCAGCAGCAATCGGGGGGAAATGAATCGGGGGATACCCTGCAATCACTGGAGGGGCAGAGGGGGAGGGGGAGGGGAGACCTGAAGACAGAACTTGCCAATAGTCAATAAAGCCAGTAAAGCAAAATTTTGCAACAGTCCAAGGAAAGGAAGACGGGCAGAAGCCAGTTCCATGCCCCATTCCCCAAACAAATTGCGACTGCCTGTCGTTGCCCCATGCCCCTCCATCTATGCACATGTCTGTGTGTCGTATCTATGTTTGTATGAAGAATGCATTCGGGCCAAGTTGAAATGCGCCGGCAAAATGCATCAGCAACAACAGAAGAGGCAGCAGCAGCAACCACAGAAGTAGCAGAAAATAAACAGACTAGAGTCGCAAAACAAGTTGCCAAACGAATCTCGAAAGAGTGCACAGACCGACAGACAGGAGACACAGATACACGGACACAAAGATAAATCCAGCGGCGCACAGAGAGAGAGTTGGTGGTGCTGCTACTGTGGTATGGAGGGATGGGTGGCCGTAGGAAGGGCAGCCAGCACCTGTGGCAGCCAATCTTCTGGCTTATTAAATTGTCACCCCGAAAATGAGATCCATTCAATCGGATGATAGCCCCGTTCGATTGACTCGATTCAATCGAATCATCGACTGGACTAAAGACTAAGCAGAACGTGGCCCCGAAAAGACACGAAAATCTAATGGAGGAATGAGGAATGAGGTCTGGCGGTCGGAGCCACGGTAATTGTGTCACTGCCATTAAGTCTCCCCACTAATTGCGGCTATAATTGTTTTAATAACTTTTTAACTGCTATAAATGAGCGTCTCTGCTAGGGCCTTCGCTGGGGCCTGGCCTTGAGCAGTGGGAAACTGTGCCCCTCTTCCTTTTTTTTTACCGTCTTGTGTGCTTGCTTTTCGGTTCTGGCCATTACAGTTCAATGCCTCTGGCAGCAACAGCAACAACACAAAGCCAGCAGCAAAACTGCTCATTGTGGATTCAGATTCAAATTCACATTCAAATTCTGAATTTCGCACAAAAGCCAGGCCCCAAACAAATGCCAAATGGAGACGGGGAGCACAATACAATTATTCCCATGATGGGTTGATGGTTTTTAAATGAGCGCATAAATACTCAATCGAAGAGGCCACTCCCTGTGTCCAGGATATGCCATGACACACACACGTGACTGCCGCCTCATCTGCAGATTAACACAGGAGTAACTCTATCCGCATACTCTTGATGCCCAACCCTGGGTATCCGTGGATCGGATTTTTCCAGCTTTGATTTTCAATCTTTATTTTTCCTGCGGCTGCGGCTGCTGCTGCTGCGGTTTTAAACAAAAGTCCATAATTTATGTTATGGCTAAGCGGGGATACAGTTCTGCCTCTCACCCTCTCTGTCTATCTGTATCTTTTTTTACCATAATTATATTTTTTTTGCGGCTTTGCCTTTTGTGCAATGAACTGGGGATTGGCATTGTGGAGTGTGGAGTGGGGAAGAGGTTTGCAGGGGTTCAGATTGATTCGTTTTCCACGATAGAAGTGACTCAGTGAGCAGACCCGCATCTCATTCTCTCTAGAAGAGACAGAACGAGGCAGAATCCGTCATCCCACATCCCCATGCCGCCTTTCTCTCTCTCTCTCTCTCTCTAATTACCTTTTGTGTGTCTCCGTTAATCTCTCTGAATCTCCGATTTATTTGAATCTTTCACGACTTCCAGCTACGGCTGCTATGAGGTAATATTTGGCGAACCAGTTTCTGTTTTTTTTTTTTGGGTGAAAGTTGTGTCTGTTTTCTCGTTGCTTGTTGCGTGGTTTATTGGATTCCGTAAATCTCTTGATCGATGGTCAGCGATGGTCTAGTAGATTCCGTCTATGATAATGATGGGGCGATTGAGAGTGGGAGTGGAAGTGGGAGCCCCCGCATACGCTGCTTCATCTGGCATTCCACCTACCAGCTGCCTCATGCCTACTGCCCGCTGCCTCTGCATTTTGGGAGTCACGTTGTATTTGACTTCAATTAACGTTTACAACAAATGCTAGGCGCTTAAATATTTAAAGCCAATATGGCAAATGCGCAAACGTAATGAGGACACACACAGAAGTGGCCAGAAGGCATGCGGGGGGGCCACAAGGGGAAAGGAAAGCACATTTTAATGGCTGCATTTTAGAGCTTAAACAGTGCAAAATTTACCAAAAACCAATTGCCAGACAAGTGCCACTGCTGCTACTCCTCACTGGATAGTAGGGGAATGGAGAGTGGAGAGAGTGGGGCAGGAGCATTGGCACCCTTTCCTGTGGCAGCTCCTCCTGGCAATACCACTCTGCCACTGCCACTGCCACTGCCACTCTGCCACAGAGCACTGTGTCAACTGTCAACCGCAAAATGCGCGCACGCTAAAAAAGGGCAGCCGGAAAAAGAATCAACTTGCAACACACACAGCCAGCGGCAGCTACAGAGTTGGGGCAAGGACTGGAAGCACGGACTGCGGGGCATGGACTGGTTGCGGCAACCTTTTGTATCTTTTGCACTGATTTCAATTTAAAGTGCAATGAGTTTTGCAGTTTCGTGGCTCTTTCTGTTGCCCCTCTTGTTGCTCTCCTGCGCCACCGCTGCCCCCTTCTGCAACGCTTCAAAGTTTTTGCCAAAGCTTATTTGTTCGTTGTCTGCAAATCTGCTTGCCACATGGGGCAGGGGTAGGGGCAAAATTTACACTGTTTACTTGTTATATTTATTTGTTGTTTTGCTTTCGGTGGGAGGGTGTGAGGGAAGGACAAAGGATTCTGCTCTGCCGCTTCGTCGCAACTTTAAAGTCGAAACAACAAATGCGCTCCTTTCGTAAATTAATTAAAACACTTAACAAATTTATCTGTGTATCTGTACCTGCATCTGTGCTTATGTATGTGTGTGGTATCTGTGCATCCGTATCCTTGGGAGCGTACCCTTTCTTACGATGCCAAGGATTTGAGCAAATAAAATGCATAATTTATGGTTTTTCTTCTGCTGTGGCCATACCACCCCCCTCTATCTCTATCTTACCCCTCACTCTTGCAATTACATAAGTACACACACACACACAGAGAGAGGGGGATGGGGTTGTATTAACGCGGCGTATGCGTGATGTTACCTTTTTCCGCTGAAGGGGTTTTGTCATTGCCATGCCACTCGAATGGAAATTTGTGGCAAGTGACAACTATAAATGTTGCCGGGGGATTGAAGGGCAGATGGGAGGGGGGGGGGGTGGTGGGGGGTTAATTAGAGAGCGAGAGCACCTTCCGTAAGCCACAAACTAATGGAGAAGAATGGAGCTTGAAGATGAACGAAAGAGGAATCCAAAGGCAGATTTCCTCAGATATGAGAAATGACAGCCAGAGAGAGAGAGAGAAAGGCGGGAAGCCGCACGCAAGGCAAAGACAAAGACAGAGGCGGTAATTTGACGCAGCTGGGAAGCGGCAGCAACACCAGCAGTTGGGACACTGCTACAAACCACACAAACAATGCCTCCTCCTTCTTTTTCCCCTCTCACTCCCACTCCCACTTTCAGTTGACGGCAAAAACTAAAAGTCAAAACAAATAATTTGCTATAATAACCCAAGAAAGAGCGTGCCCCAAAACAGCTGAAGACAAAAGACGCAGACAGAGGCGATGGGCAAAAAAGTCCAAGAAGAAGAAACAAGCGACAGACAGTCAGCGATAGACAAGTGGAAGTGAGACAAAGCCAAAGCCAAATCCGAAGCTGAAACATCCACAGCAACAACAAAAACAAAACCAACATCCAAAAGCAACAACTAAAACTCTCATCTTAGCCGCAAAAGCCAGGCCCCGGCCAAGACGTAGAGAAAACTTTCTCCGTCTCCAGCTCCGGCTCTCGATCTCCTCAGCCGCTTCTCTGCTCCGCTGTGCCCCATGTGTATGTGTGTCGGCCAGGGTCTTGTCTTGTGTACTTTTCAAGTTAAAGAGCCCCCAAGATTGGGTCTTACCCCTTTCGAGGCAGCTCACCTCCCCGGCCCTACAGGGTCCGCTAGCCAAGAGCCGACAGTCGACAACCTACAGCCGACAGCCGCAGAGCTATTAAACGCACACTTGCGTCGCACACTTTTCACACGCAGACACGCCGCTGATGCTACATCCCCAAATCCCCCTTGAAACTGCTCCTGCCTCTGCCTTGCTCCTGCCCCTGCCCCAAGAGGTCCCTCCATTTTTGCATTTTACAATGCAACTTTTGCAAATCTTTGGCACAGCTGTGGTTTAGGTTTGGGTTTAGGTTCCCTTTCTAGCAGCAGCAGGAAGCGAAGGTGACTCTTAGAGGGTATCCGCCAGTCGATTGGCCTGTCTCTCATCAGAAGAGCCATCGGAATCACCTAAATGACTTGTTCCCCGGATACTTTCTTCCAGTTTTCCATTCCATGGAAGTCTCAAATGATCCTTTTCCAATGCCACTTTCCTCTAGGATATTCACTTCTCGAATCTACGGATATGGAATGGAAATCTTTTCGAAAATATGGAAAATATCTTTAGAATAGAGCCCTGATCTGTGAGGCCAGACGATGAGATCTCTAGGGTATCTGCCCTGCACTCCTCTACCCCTCCGCACCGCTCCCCTCCACACCACGGCACGCTAGAGATAGAGAAACGCAGCCAAATCGCCCGCATGGTCATAATTTCTTTGGGTTTTCCTTTAATTCCGTTCCGCTTATCTGCCGACTGCAATCAGCATATAATTTTTTGCCCAACGAAACAACATGTGGCATGTGGCCGGACTTCTGCAGACATCTGGACACTGCGGACAGCGGATACTGGACTCGGGACACAGTCGACACCCTCATCTTATCTCAGGGCCATTGCCTCGTAGTTCATTTAGTGGCAACGATAAGGGGCAAGGACAAGGGCAAGACACTGCCACCCCTCCACCCCCCTCTCAGGATGCGTGGCAGCAACTCTCTTGGCAATTTTCTGTGTGTCATTCCGAGAGAAGGGCGTGTGTGTGTGTTTGTTGGTAGGGGGAAAGATATGGAAAATGAAATGAAAATGTTGTAACTGAACGAAGAAGAAGAAGAACGAAAAAAGAAGAAAAAGGCTCAGAGGGAAATTATGCGTAATGAAGTAAGCACTTTTCTGTCGATGCTGTCGATGGAAGAGACTCTTATCAGTGTGTCTGTGTGTCTGGCTGTGTGTGTGTGTATGGGTGTGTTTGGTGATAGCTGGAAACTGCTTGTTGGCCGGACTACTTGGCTGTTGCTGTGGCTCTGGCAGTAGTTCGCGTAGATTTTATTCGCTTCGTTTCCGCGTCAATTTCCTTTAATGTTCTTTGGCTGTGGCGTGATGTCCCTTAACGCTCACACACTCACACATGAATCAGAGATACTTGAATCTATGTGTGCGTCTCTCTGGGTATAACTCTCAATCAGCTTTGTGCGCTTTATGCGCATTTTTATGGCTTTTTACTTGGGGTTCTCTTCGCTGCACTCCGCTCCATGCTCGACACTCAATCCAAGTCCAGCTTTTTATACCCGATACTCAAGATGAGTATAGACCATGCTGTATTGGTGCACTTGTTGAAGATATTGTTCAGAAAGGACCCCCCAAAGCTGGGTGTACCCCACCTCTAACCGAGACGAAACCCATATTGACCATATTCTGTGTAGTGGGTATTCGACGGTCGAAACAGCCTTCTATGATATCTATTTGCTGCTTGGGCTTGTCTTGTCCTGTGCTACCCGTGTTTTATCTACGTAATTAAGTTCGTTTGCACATCAGCAGAAGAACAACAGAGCAGCAGTGCCACGGGCAGTGGCATGGAGAGATGTAACGACCCCCACACCGGGGACAAAGTAATTGCTGTGCCTGCCATGAGCTTTATGGATTCCTAGGATGCTCTGGGAGGCTGCAAATTATGCACTTTTCGGATATGATTCGATGGGTTACCACACGCCCCTTCGTCAGTCGTCAGTCGCCGTCATTGGTGCGGCATTCAAATGAATTTGGTCCCCGATCCCCTCGTTTTGATGAGCGTAAATTGGCTTTATTGCAAGCCAAGCCTCATCGCCACATCGGCCCATCACTTGTGTGGCACATACATCGTTATGGAAATTCTATTAAAATTATATGTGGCCTTTGACCTCCCTCCTCTACTGCCTCTGTCTCGTGTGTGACATGGTTGAAGCGAATAATCTATATAATACTCGTACTCGTACTCGTCATTGTACTCTGAATCGTACCTGTTACGGGAAAACCCACTTTCAGCTGTGGGAATTTTTGTTTTTAACGAGTGACCGCCTCTAATGAGGCATCATCATCGTTCGGGATGCAGCAGCATCCAATTTCCGTTGAATGGGATCTACCGATTCCTGAAATTAATTGTCCAGAGAGTGGAAGCGAACCAAAGGGGTAATGGCAGACGCTCCAATTGCGTGCCAAAAATACTTAAAGATACTATTGCAAAATTCGGCATTCGGGCATTGTTCGGTTCGGAGTGGAGGAAGCCAACACAAAAAATGTTAAAGAAACTTTAGCTGAATCACGTTTTTGATACAATTTTGACTTCTCTCTCACCCCATCCTAGCAAAACGAAACCAAACCAATCCAATCCAATACCAAAGCCAAAGCAAAAGCGAACCGAACCGAAAGCAAACCAAGTCAGCCCCAGCGCCAGAGCCAGAGAGGCAGCATTTCAATCAGCCAACAGTTCGGCAACGTGCCAGGGGCAAGGTGTTTTAGAAGCATCGCCAATCGGCACACAGTCGACACACAGACCATTGTGCGGCATAGTTGCGCTGCAAATTAGCCACATTTATGAGCATGACCAAAGCGGATTTCTAGCCATGGACAAACGGAGACGGAGCCCTCGCTCTCTGTGAACGTGTGAACGTGAATTGGTAATCGATGAGCATTGGATCGGAGCGTTTCGACTCGTCTTAACTCGTCGTCTGCTCGGCTCGGTTCAGTTCCGTCTGTTGCAGCCATCGATGGAGCTAGCTCCCTGCCACAGCACCAGGGGGGTGTGGGGGGTTCTGCTACGTGCCCAAGGTCAAGTTGTTTATGGCCAGCACTTGATATTTGATATCATCGACAGTTCTCCGTCCCTCCCTCCCAATGCGGTATACAATTTTTTGTATTTATTTCGTGCCGAGTTATGAATGTGCATGAGCACCCCACCCGCCACCATCATATCCCACTCCACCTTTTGGAGTGCATACACGGATGGCGCTGGGTGATAGAGGGGTGGGGAGGGGAGGGTCATGGTATTGAACTCAAAGATCGTTCTCTCCAGGAGAGCACAGCAGCCAACCCGACGATCTGTGGATCGACTCTCAGATGCGATATTTGCTCAGGTTTTTAAGCCAAATATTAGTCTGGCCATGGACTCGAGTCAAGTCGAGTATGGATGGAGTCGTATAGAGCATATTGGAGCATCAGTCAAACACTTGTCGTAGCTCCGACTACCTCTCGAGTGTCTTCTAACTTTGGTGGCAACTGTAAACGGTCTGTAAACGCCTCCGCACCCATTTCCTTTAATTCGCCTTAATTTGCCACGCAGTTGAGTGTTGCATACACCTCTGCCAGAGGGTCACATAATTGGAGCTCCCATGATTGATCCACAGCTCTCCCTTGGACTGAAACTCATCCTTGCTCTGAATGGCTCCCACATGACACCGCGTGCACATTGAAGCTCGGCTTGAGACGCACAAGAGACAAATGCCACAGAGAATGCCCGGGAAAGCAACAACAAAATGCATGTAGTGTGCTTGACAGGGTATCCATACGGCGGTTTCTGAGAGCCATGTCTCTGGCTCCAAACGCTTCAATCTACGGAGCGTACAATATTTCTCAATGTCTGACTTCAAATGCTGGCCCCATGTTCGGAGTTAAGTCGAACATGTGTTCGAGTATCAAGATACATGTCGTGTGTCTCTGTATCTGTGTGTGTGTGTGTGTGTGTGGTTATGAATGCTGATGATGATGATTCCTGAAATGAAAAGTTATGCTCTCGCTCTCTGTCTCTTTCTATTTTTGCCCCTCAGGGGGGCAAAATCCAGAGTCAGAGACAGAGACAGACTCAAAATCGCTTCTCGATTGTTTGCGTTTGTGTCGCATGCTGCTTTTCTGTTTCTGCCATCACTTTCCATTTTCGAAATTTGCAAATTTGCATTTTTGCCTTTTATTGAATATGTATGACATATAAAGCCAGCAGCAGACAGCAGCAACAGAAACATTTGTCCCACGTATTCATTTAATTTCTGCCGTGTATTTCATTTCAATCGCCGCCTGTTGTAGCTTTTCATTATAGCCCGACTTTCGCACCTATTTGCATATGGCCAAGGGAATGGATGGATGGATAGAGAACGAGAGAGAGCAGGAGAGATCTATAGAGAGGTAGAAACTATGGCAATAGTGCGACGACTACTCTAGTGTTCAATCTGTTGAGGGGGGTGGTGGGCTGGCCATCGAATTAAAGTGACCAAAAATTGAATATAAACTGCGCCAAAATTGAAAAGTCGAGCTGTGACAGTGGAACGTGTCCCCGTGTCCTGTGTCTATGGTCCGTGCCTGTCTCTCAGCTAAAACTCTGACAAAAGTCGGTGCCTATAGATGGGTGGCACGTGACCGACAAGCGGACTCGACAGAATCGGCATCAGCCGTGCGGACTGGCCTGGGATCCAGGTGGCAGGTGGCAGGTGGCACGTTCCACGGGTGGCAGTGCCTACTCGCCACTCTCTCTCCGTCTGTCTGGCCCCCCGAAATTGTTTAATAGAAAAATTATGCACTGATTTGTATTTGTCTTAATCTGTTCCTCTGTTCCTTTTGGATGCTTCTCCTCCGCGGCGGAGTCTGAGAGTCCTTTGAACTGGTACGGCCCTGCCGCTGACTGGCGCTTATGCAAATCGCAGCCAAAGAATGGAAATAAATTGCAAAAAGTGTCGTCTGCCAGAACCAGGAAAAGTGGGGGACCTAGAATAGCGGTGGGGGACACGGACACGGGCTATCGATGGCAGCAATTTCCGAAGACCAGCCAAAGAAGCAAAAAAAAAATGGAAAAAAAGAAAAACCCAAACGAAATGGTCGCTTTACATGGCAGAACGCCTCCTGTGATCCCTTCTCCCCTCGCTTTCTCGCTTCCTCGCTTGCTTGCAAACTTTCGTCCGTCCGTCCGGGACGAGAGTTGTCGTAAAAACAAACTCCCAAAATCTGCCGCCGCCTCAAAATTGCTTCTGGCCGGAAAAACAAAGGGAAAACTCAATTGGAAGTCACTCAAAGTGTGGCTTCCAGGATGAAGGGGAGGTGGTTCCGGGAGCATCCAAGAGCATCGCGAAGTTACGGGATCTGCAGATTTCTCAGCTTCTCAGTGCCTTGTGTCCTTACGCACAGCTTTTGCAGTGGGCAGAAAACCATGAAAATCCCGCCCTAAACTGCAAAAACTTTCCTCCTTTCCGCTGTAATGCCCCTCCTGCCACTCCGGCCTTCTCATCCCCTTGGATGCTTCTTCGATTTGTCATCGATTTCAAATGGGTTGCATTTTTATTGGCTTTAGCATTGGCTCTGGTGGTGGCCATGTCGCTGGAATTTCATTTTATTGGCCATTTCGGTTGACCTTCGCGACTGCGAAGAGCAGGGGGCCGGATGACGGGTGTCGATGGAATTCCTTGGGAGTACAAGACATTCCAATATAAATTGCTCGACGCTTGGCGTGGACCAAGTTTTTGCATAGCTCGAGATTTTTGGCGCTTATTGACTTTCATTCCAGACTTTCTTTGATTTCACGCCATTCTGGAATCTGGAGTTTCCCTTGGATTTACCTCCCAACTAGGGCTTGAATTGCTTTTAGCATATAGCATTTAGCATTCAGCATTTATCGGTAATTAAAATGGCTTAAATAAACAGAAGAGAGGTTTTCTCTCATGCCTCCTTACTTCCTCCTCTGTCCCCCCGCTCACTGTTTGTGCTGCTCCGTGGGTGGACTTTTCACACCTTGCCACATTACGGAAGGCATACGCAGGCCGCAGGTCATTCAGGTGTCATAATCAAATAAAACTTCCACATCAAACGGCACATCAAAAGCAATTAAATATATGAACAGAAGCCCCCCACAAAGTAGAGGCAGTGGCAGAGGGAGGGAGAGGTGAGAGGAGGGAGAACACCACCTCTGAGGTCACCGATCCAGAAATGTTTATTAAACAGCCGCGTAATGACCTCTCCCTCTGCCAATCGCCAAGTATTGCGGAATTCTTTTGTTTAGTCAAGGCAAATACGAGCACACGTATGCGTACTCTTCAACCCTCTCTCTCTCGGTCGCTCTCTCTCACTCTCTCACGTTCAAACAGAGTTCAAATGGGTTCAGGCTGCAGCACCTTCCCCGATTGCCAATATCTGAATGAATGAGGGAGGGATGTAATTGTGTGGCGCCTAATTGAAGCAACGAATTATTAATTGATAATGTGTACACGATAATAAGCGATAAACATACAGATTCCTGATCCACGATCTCTCTGTTGGCATAGCCTCCGTTTGGTAGCCTCCGTTATTTTCCATTGCTGTACTCGTTTTGTTGAGTGAGCGTGCAAAGAGAGAAGAGACTTCGCAAAGCTTGGAATCAACAGCAGTAGCGAGAGAGAGCCGAAGCAAGGAAAGCTCTTCTCCTCTCCCTCTAACCCAAAATCCATTCTTGAAACGCAATACTGAGCATAGATCCTCTCACAAATGCCTAAGATATTCGTTTTTGCGTGGCTCTGTGCAATAACAAGGGATTATTGAACGAGAATTGTACTGCGATATATTCATAGAACTCGGATTTTTACGTATCGAAGGGAAAATGGAAAGGGGAGAGCGGACTGTGTTTGGGGGGCCCTTAATGTATTCTAATTAATGACAGTCTATTCGGCGATAACATCTCTTGGGTGATGAAAGCAGATACGCGGAGTGCCAGTGCCCGCATCACAGCTTCTGCTTCTTCTGCTCGTAATAAAAATATAACTTTAAAGGCCCCCAAAGCGACGCCGCCGTACAGTGTCGCCCATAACTTTGTCCACCCTGGATCCTTAGATCACAAAGACAAGGAGCGGGAGGAAAGGAGGGAGGAGTAGAATATTGGGTGCTAAATAAAATCACTTGAAGTTGCCACCGCGCGATATTAAAAGCGCATAGAATTCGAGGGAAATCGCTGGATTACAGTTTCAGCAGCAGCAGCAGAAGGGGTGGGGGAGTGGAAGTGGTAGTGAGGGGGGCAGCAACAGAAGTGACCTACATTATGTGGCAGCCAACGCAACACAAAGTTGTTGCTTTTGTAGCTACTGTTGGGTGGCATGATTATAAGTAGTGCGCGGTACTCGTCGGTTGCACGGAGCATACTGGACGCTACGGAGACACCCAACAGAGAGAGAACCGTCCAGAGCAGAGCTCCGGCGCTCGAGTCGAGGGTACAACGACATTTTGTATCCAGACTTCTGTGGTATGCCACTGTTACAAGGGTATTTCAAAACATCAAAAATTTTGAAGATACGGGAAAATTAAAAACGCCCGCTCATGGAGAATGTCTACCATGTCTACCCATCTGAATCAGATCGGATCATTACTAAAACCAAAAGAACAAATCAATTTGCAGTGGCTACGGAGCGCCTGACGACACGTTCAGACTGATTTTCTGTCTCTCTCGCACGCACTCTTTTTCGTTCAATGCCAGTGCCGTCTGCCGGAGGAGAGCCATACTGACTAAGTATCGATAAATGTAGAGTTGCGGTCGCAGCCTCAAATCAGAACGTTTCCCCTCGTTCTTTTTTTTTGGTTGTGGGACGGGGGTGCCATGAATGAATGAGCAGCAAACCTCATGATGATCTAACGAGCAATTTAAGAATTTAATTTATGGATACGTATACGCGACACAGATACAGATACAGAGGACACAATCCCATCGCCTCTTCGGATGGGAGATGCTGCCATTGCGACAGCAGAAGCAGAAACATCAACCAGCTCTCTTGCAGCCTAATGACGCAGCCACTTAAGCGCGTTGCATGTGTACGTGTCATGTATCCGTGTATCTGTGCAGTGCATGGCGCGCCATACTGGCTGCGGGTCTGGCTGCTCGTGTCGATGCCTCCGCCACTGTGCCACTGCCACTGCGGCGGCAACATGTAAAAGTAATTGCCAACCCGGATGCTGACTGACTCTGACTCCATTGCTGCATTGGCAGCCTCTCTGGCTGGCTGGCTGCCTTTTTGGATGAGTGTGGCTGTGCCACATGAAAGCCAGAAATTAGAAACGGATCTGAAATTAGAAATGCCTCAGACTCGAACGCAGTGTCGGTACTCCAGTTCTCCTTCTCGTTGTCGTTGTATTTGTCGTCACGATGTTTGGCACTTGTTCCCTGCTGCCACATTATGCAGCTCTCCTTTTGTTCCCCTTCTCTCTTTCTCCACCTCGATCTGTGTGGGTGTTTCTATATATATATATACATAAATATATATATATGGTAGTATATTACTGCTGCCGTATGTCTGCTGCTGTTGCTGCCACACCACACACTTGGCATGCTGCCCTATATACGGGCAGGCGGGCGACACACTGTGGCAGGAGGCAGTAGGACAGGGCAGGGCCATGCGTGTGGGCGTCAATTGTTGGCAACTCTTGCATTTTATGCATTCAGAAATTGGCAATAAACGTTTGCCAAAACTTTGTCTGTAGCCCCACACACCCCACCGATCCCTGACGTTTGCCAGAGTTTTCCGCTCAGTGTAGTCAATAGACAGCTCGCCTCCCCCCATATAATCTTTTACACTCCTATTAAAAGCTCACTTTGCCACAGCCAGAGAACGGCAGGAGGGTGGAGGGTAGAAGGAAGGAAATGCTGCTCCAGCAAGCACCTTCTGACATGCTCCATGCTCCAGCTCCGACAACTCCACTGACAGCTCAACTTGGGTCTGACGCTGTAGCTGAAGCTGGGGCCCCGTTTTTGGACGATATCAAAGTCATGTGCTGGGAGGTACGAGCAACGCCCAACGGCTGGCGGACTAGCGGAATAGCGGACTGGCTGGCTCTTTAAGGTGGCAGCAGACTAGACATTGGCTCTGGCATCACTCAAGCGTCAAAGCGCTCGCAGTTAACTGGAAAAACGTTGCCCAAGTTAAGATCCCCCCTCCCGCCTGTGTCCACGTCTTCTTCTGCTGTTAGTAGGTCAGAAGTTCTGCGAGAGAGACGCGATACTCCGCTCTCTCTCGTACATGCAGCACCTATGAAGTGGGCTCTCCTGCACTCTTCTGGCGTGGAGGGGGCCACATCGTGAGTTTGTCTCTTACGTCTGTCAGAGACAGAGACAGTCCCCGGGCAAAGCAGACTGTTGTTTGCTTTCATTTTTATATACGAGCGTAGTACGCGACAGAGAGAATATGAGCCATGAGGCAAGAAAACAACTGCGATTTTAATGTCGGGTGAATGTCAGGTTCTCCACTGCCCCCACACCACACCCGATCACCATCACCATCTCCATCTCTCTATTGCCTTCCACTGGTTTTCATTTAACGAGTACGAGTGCCGTGTATATTAAAACACACACAGTCCACCAGCACCACCACAGTCTAGCTACAAGGCGAAAGCCTTCTTTCTGCCGAGAGATGTCGCCGTGTCATGAAATTTAATATAGCACCTCTCGCCCCTCTCCCAGAGGGCAAAAGATAGATCTCTGAAAGGAATTAGAAAAGTTTCCCAGCCCAAAAGATTTGGCCAAACTTTAGCCAAAATATCTACCAGCCACTACACCAGCCCCCAACCCCCTGGTCAAAAACAACAAAAAAGACCGCTGAACAATAGAAGAACAGAAAAGAAGAGAAGTTGCGATTACAAATCAGAACAGAAACAAAACAAAACCGAGAACCGAGAGCCGAGAACAGATGAGCGGCAAAAGTTGAAAAGCGCGCTGTAATTATGCCTTTATTTTTGGATCGGGTTCAAGATGGGAGGAATGGAAGATACAGGGACAGTGCTTTGATTGAAAGTTTAAAATGGGTTTTGTTCATCCATCCATCAAGCTATCCATCCAGCCAGCCATCCATCCAGCCAGCAGCTGCAGCTGTAAGCCAAAAAAATTCGCCATGTCAGTGGGGCAAACCAAATCGCGAAACATTTCTGTTCCAGGCCTTTAGAAAGAGTCAGTATTTGGGTTTTCCTCTGCTCTAAATCTCCTTTACTCCCCTTCCCCCACCACGCTGTGGGACTGTGAGGAAATGTACCATTTATTAATATGTTTTTGCAGCTAATTATTTTCTGTTGCTCGCCTCCTCACGCTGATTGCCTCATTTTCCTCATTTAATTACATAAGTAAAAAATGAAAGGAAAACTCTCTGCAAAGAAGGCAAATGAAACTGAAACTAAAAGAGAGAAACGCTGAGAAAGATAGTGGGGGGTGGGAAATGGGAGGGGGAATTAAATAAATTATCAAATATTCATATATGTACATTTAACCGAACACGAATTTCGCTTTCATTGTTACCATCGTACGCTTTTAATTAAAGTTTCCCACCCGCTTTTCTATAGAGGCGTGGGGGTGTGGGAATTGCGTATAAATAAAATAAGATTTTCCCCTCTAAACTTTAAAGAGGTCCCCGTGCGGCGTCATCTTTCCTTCTAATTTGTTCACGGGTGCTACGCCCGCCTTTACGACTTTGCCTGTCTGTCTGTTTTAAAGACATTATATACGCAATGTACGAGAGTACGAGAGGGGGGCTTTTCCTATTCGACTGTTAGACTGATCGAATGACTATAGCGTATGGCGTATGCTGTAGCTGCTGTCACACGCACTATGGGATGCCCTTCCTGCCCTGCTTTTGTCCCGGATGTGTGGCAGGCAGACTCTGCTCTCCTGATAAAAGGCCAAAATGAATCTGAGTAATGAAGCATCGGGCCTTTGTCGTTGGGCGCTGAAGCTGCCATTTCCCCTCGCTCCATCCCACCGCTATCCACTGCTATCTGCTTGCGTGCTCTCGTGTTGTCTTTTGTGGAACTGCTGCAAATTGCTTAATCAATTGGAAATTGTTGACTCGCATGCAAATGTCAATCTGACAGCTGCCGGCAATGCTTAACGCACTGTAGGAGAAGTGAAGAAGAAGAGGGAGATGGGGGAGCGGAAGTGCCACCATTTAAATGAAAACTCTGCAAAAATGAAAGTTAATTTTCCATTCGATAAGTAAACGGCGGTGAGGCATTGGGCATGCAAGTAAATACACGAACCGAAACAGAAACTGTGTCAATGTTGGCGGCAATTAATAAATGAAAATTAATTACGGCTGAGGCTGATTGAATAATTGCTTGAATGAGTGAGTGAATGATTGAGTGCATGAGTGACTGAAGGCTCAGGCCTTCTAAGCCTTCGATATATGTACGACTGCCCGCCCCTGAGCTACTTGGAACAGACAGATAAATACATTGCCACATTTACAGTCACAGCCAGATGCTACATACATATGTATACATACTAGATGTGGATCAGAGAACGGCTTTGGGTGATTGCAAGAACGTGCAATGAAATGCATGAAACGCCCCCGAATAAACTCTCTTTGCGTCGAGCACAAACGATCGCTGCTGATTTTAAATTGCTCAAACTCTCCCTCTCTTTGGGTTTCGTGTCGGGTGATTCGGGTGTGTGTGGCTTCGGCTCGACTTCGTGTGCGTAAAACGCAGCGCAGCAGCGCAATTCATATGTGTGCGTGCAAAACGGTCCCCTTAGTGATTTTAGTAAGTGAGTGAGTGTGTAAAAATGATCGGAGCGAGGCGTTGGCCAGCACGAGGCTGAGTTTATTATTCAACATTGAGTTTTTCTGAGTGATTGCATGTCAGTAAGAAGTTCAGTTCATGATGTGGATATCAAATGTAATCGTATATAGCCTCGTACTACTCGTGGATTCATGGATTACATATGACATATGGCGATCCGAAAAACAAGTGCGCAGCTCGCACAATGTTTGCTCAATGCAGTCTTCTACGAGAGATCCGATGAGACCTGCATATGGAAATGGAAATAGAAAAAATGGTAATGGGGATTCCTCTGATTTGGGTTATTACTGTTTCTCTCCGCTGAGCGTTTAATTTGTTACCAATCAATCGTCTGCTTGTTGGCAGCCTTTTTTGATCTCTCTGCCCCACAGAGATCTAATTTAGAGATTCCAGAGTTCTTGCTGAACTTTGTCGCAGCACGGGGCCTCCAATCTGAGACTGAGAATCTGGGAATATTATGGCATCATTTCATCGGAAACTTCACACAAAAAAAGCAGCAGCAGGTCTTACCTTTTCGTTCAGTTTCTGCGCGCTCATTTCCGTGTCGGAGTAGGACTCGGAGTAACTCTGAGAGCGGCGTGTCTGAGCGATGACGAGCTAGAAAGATCCAAATTTATCATGACATGACAACTGCTGAAACACAATCATGCCGCAGCAGCAGCAACAACAAAGGGCAGTGTCAAAGACACTCCTCCTCCCCTGGGGGCACTAGCCTCCCTATGGCTGGGATGGGCTTTCTCTCTTGTCCCGGAGTAGATGTTGTCTTTTAATGGCATGCCATAAAAGAAGTATAAATCCGGAATGGAAATGGAAATCCTTTTCCGAGCGAGAACAGCATCAAATTATTAAACATAAATTTCCTGCCGTGCTCTTTGCCTTTTATCTCTAGTACGAAAATACATGAATCCATCCATGAATACTATAAGAGTTTGAGTGTGTGTGTGTGTGCACGTAATTTTCCAACAATTTATCATCTTTTTGTGAAATTGCTTCGATGACACTCGAAACAACAAAAGCGCCAGAAGGACCCCCTGGGTCCGGGGTTCCCTGGGTCCTGGGTGCCCGCCTATAAATATTTCCTCCTCTAATTGTTTGGCAAGCATCCCGCATCCCCTCTTCAGTCCCCGACTCCTTGAACTTCTCCACAAAAGGGGTTCATCTTCCACGACAGAAGATGCTGCTGTGATGCCCCAGGATCCTAATGAATTTACGCACACACGTCCTCAGACTCCTTCTTCTTCTTCCACGACGCCCCGCTCCTGTCCTCGTCTGTGCCGCATAAATTGTCCTTTCTCCGCAGAAAATACTTTACGTCGTCTGGTTGTCTCCTTTCTCTCGACTTTTCCAGTCGGAACTGGTTTTCGGGTCCTGGTCCTTTTGTGGTTCCTCCTCCTCATCCGACTGCCTGCCTGCTCCCTTACGTTGTTTAGTGTTGGCGGGCAGTGCGCAAATTTTTGGTCTTTTGGCTCATAAATCATCAAATTACAACAATTGCACACTCGCTGCGCTTTTGTGTGGCACGACAATGGCGGGGAAAGACCAGACACCAGCGACCAGCTACAAGGCAACAAGACGACAAGGACGGGAACGAGAACAAACACGAGACTTTGCCTTTTTGCCAATTTGCACGGACGACGAGGCAAAACATCTGTCCCGTCCTTTGTCCTCCGTTCCGCCCACCTGCGCAATAAAAATTCCCATTTTCCTTTTCCCTGTCCAGCATTCTTACATTTGCCAGCTGCGAATCTTGTGCACTAACTCTACAATTCTCTCTGTTTGCAGATCTCCCTCGGAGCGCTCCGGGAAGGGATGTTGCGGCCAGTGGTTCGCAGGACCTCCGCTGCGTGCCCTCATCGCCGTCGTGGCCCTGGGCGGCGTCGCCTGCGCTTTGGGCGGTGCAGCTCTGGGTGCCACCGGTCTGGCTGGTCCCCCCAATTCGCACCTCACCGCCGCCCTGTTAATGATTGGTAAGTAGACATTACATAATCGTTATGGGGGAGGGGAGGGTTGGGAAGGGAGGAGGGGAATAATAAGGGCATTAAAGCCAGCGACCGCCTTTTGATGTCCGCTGATGTTTAGATGACTTCGGACCGAATGAAAAGGTCTCTTGTTCGCAATTGTTGCAATTTTTACTCCAATTACTCCAATGTTCAATGTCCGCTGTCCGTTTCTTTCTTTCTTCTGCCGCCTAAGAGGTACCTGTATCTGTGTATCTATGACTGTCTGTGCAACTGACCCAGTTCGCAGAACAAACAAATCTGCGACCATGCAGACAGACAGAGAGACAGCCAACCCTGTGTGTCCATGTGTCAATATTGGCAAAGCATTTAGTTGCATTGTCTGGGACGGAGATGGAGATGGACTTACCACGAACTAGGTGCCACCAGGTGCCCTTATTTGTGGAGATCAACAGGTGGGGAGGGGAGTCCCATTCATTCCATGCCATTCTCGTTGTAGGAGATTCTGACGACAACAACTTTCGACTCATTCATGAATCATTCATGCTGCTGCTCACCTTACATAACCCCACAGACAGACAGACAGACGGGGCCAAGTGCATGTGCCAGTATGTGTATCTGTGTATGTATGCGACGTCTTTAATCAATTGCCGCCGCCGCCGCCGCCGCCGCCGCGTCGTAGTTGCTCGTAGTTTTGCGCTCTCGGAGCGTGACATTGCGCCATTTTCGGCGGCAATTACCCGAAAGTTTTTACATAATTTAATGGCAATCAAGCCAACCAGTCAGCAAATCTGCCACTGGTACTGCCATTGCTGCTCGTGCGAGCACTACATACTACATTTATGTATATCGAGGGAGGAGAGCCACATACTCGTAATAGCGATAGAGAGAGAGAGAGAGAGAGAGAGAGAGAGAGAGAGAGAGAGAGAGAGAGAGAGAGAGAGAGAGCCCCCATCATGACAAAGATGATGATGATTATTATGGGACGATGTCTCTGGTCTCTCTGGCAAAGATGTCACAACGAGGCCTACAAAATTGTGAACAGCTCATGACAATTTCCGCTAATAAAATCGTATAGCTATCCTGGGTTCAAATTTGCCATCATGACATGCTCCGTTGGCTCCACCGACACTTCCACCTCCACGTCCGCCCTGTCCTGACCTGGCCCAAAAGAAAAGAAAACAACAGAAATGAAAGTGAAAGTCAACTGCCTGCCTGGCGGCCACTTTGATTAGGCTGCAGGTTGGAGTTGGGATCTGTCTAAGTGAGTCGGTAATTGCGGCCACGCCCATTCGGACCAAGGCTAATTAAATCTGCAGCTAAATGGAAATATGAGACAGGAGATGGTAGAGTCCATTGGTTGAAACCAGCTAACCGTCCATTTAGCCATTTGTGGGGCGGCACTCGAGCAAACTCTAAAATTAACTATTTTTTCCTATTCTCTCCCTCCATTCCAACGCAGGAGTTGGCATTGTGCTAGTGACGGTGAGTGGTGCCGCCTGGCGGCTGACGGCGCCCGGCGGTCAGAGCTGCCTGGGACTGGGCCTGGGAACCAGCGTGGATCTGGGCCGCTGCGGACGACGACCGTGCAGCCGCGGAGGCGGGGCTCCGCACGGCTTGCTCTACCCCGAGTTCCAGCACCGGCCGCCGCCCCCCTCCTACCAGGCCAGCATGCAGGAGTACCGTTTGAGGTGAGTAGCGTGCGAGAGGGTGTGGGAAAAGGGAGGACAGGCAGCAGTTGTGGCCCGAATGTGCTCTGGTCTGTGGTGGCTGCCAGTCGCATGTCCTGGCGCAATTAATTGCATTATGCATAATTGTGGACTGGCCAAAAGAACTGCGACTGCGAGTGCGAGTGCGAGTGCGAGTACCTATGCCAGGACGGACCGCCTTTTTCCTGTCGCGTGGCATTAAGCAGAACCATTCTCAATCCGTTCTCTCTTTTCCGCTTTTCGCAGACTTTTGCTGTTGGACCGCGATCGTCAGAACGGGGTGGTGCGTGGAAATTCGCCACCGCCCACATATCGATCTCATGCGGGCAGCCTGCTGAGGTAAGTACTTCCGCTTCCGCGTTACGCTTCATGCCCTTGCTCGCTGTCCCCTGCCTCTGCCACATCCCCATTGCCATTGCCAGCCATTTCTGCTTCCATTCGTGAGTTATTTGCAAAGTTTGGCGCCTGCCAAACCACAAAATGTTTTCCAGGCCAGAGAAAGGAGAAACGAGGAAGAGCAGGGTTGCCAGGGGATCTGTGTGATGTGGGTCCCAGGACAAGATACGGGGGTGGCTCTGCTGCTGCTGCTGCCTCAGCATCAGCAAAAGCGCTTGGCATCGACGGCCGCGGTTTGGCTTTGGCTTTGTGCGGTTTTCGAGGGTGTCAACATTGACACATCGCTTTTCCAGGGGCTCCTCCTTCAGTGGAGTGGGAGTGCTGGCGCTCGCGGGTGGCGGGGGTAGCAGGATAAAAAGTTTTTGTTTTTTCTGCTGCGTAAAACGGTTGACTTGAATCGGCGGCTTGTCTGATGATGGAAGCAAACATTCGGCAATTGATTTGGAAACTAATTGAACAAATAAGTCCTCCAACCGATGAGAATCCACAAGCACTCGATACAGAAGACATCCTTCCTCCACCATCCCCCGCTCCCAGGAAAGCAGAAGCCATTTGGGGGAGCCAATTGAAAGGACGAAGGACTGGCATGGACTGGGGGGTGGATAATTTTCACCTGTAACGCATAATGACGGCGTCTAATGAGAGAAATGTACTTTTTATGGCCTGCAAATTGTGGCCAAACACAAAACGGAAGGAGCAGATTCCGAAGCTTCATTTTGTTAGAATTTCTTATGCAAATAATCGTTGAAAGTAGTCTGCAAAGCAATTGCCAAATTTAAACATATTCATGACAAATTAATTTAGAGAGCGGTGAGAGAGTGTAGTGGATAGTGGATAGAGGAGTGCGTGTAGCACTTGAATATTTATAGTGTGTTATGTGCGTAATGCAAATGGAAAGTCAACAAAGCAACAACTACATCTTTTGGGGAGTTTTCCCGCAATGCCACAGGAAGGAAGCGGATGTGGAAGTGAGGAGGAGGCAGGAGCAGGCACAGGAAGTATGTCGAAAAGCAAAACTTATGCAGTGTGTGGCAAGAAATCACAGCATACTTTTAGGCGGCCTCCCAAGTGCGTGTTCGTCCATCCGTCTGGGTATCTGTCAGCCTCTCTCTATCTCCGGCTGGTTATTCAAATGATGTTGCTCAGCAGAAAGAATTTCCGGGTAAATTTTGCAAAATATTTACACACACGCGCGCACATTTGAAGAGCTTCTTCTCGGTCTCTTCTGCATAACAAGCAGCCAGCCAGGACATGTCCCAGGGATCAGGACCAAAAGCTCAGTGCAGAATAGTACAGAAATTGGAGCTAGGCTCTTGGCCAAGTCAATTAAACAAACAAAGAGGCAGGCGGGCCGAAAGTGCTGCGAAAATTGCCTGTTATTCACAGCACATCACAGCAGGGACTTGAATAGACTAGGACCAGGACTTGGACCAGTGAATGGTAGCCACGAATATTGTGGCACAGTAGAAAAATGGTATAGATAGATAGATAGATAGACAGAGGACCCACACACAGTACCGTAACACAACTCCCATGCAAATGACTTATTTTCCTGTTTCCTTTATTTCTTGCTCCTTGCGTTGCTCCTTTGTCGGAACAATTAAATGCCTTTTTACATACTTCAAATTGCGTCTCATACAATTTGTGCAAGTTTTTAGAATTTTTGAGATATTCCAAAGTCACGCCCACCTTTAGCTACATCTGTATATAGTCCGTACAGGTCTATAAGCCAGCTTTAGTTGGATGCCGTGATGGGTGGGGAGGGGGGCCATTATGTGCAGATGAGCGTATGAGTGTTGACTTTTGTACCCTGGCGACTGAAGTGTTAAGTGTCTGCTGTGATTTGGGTTTGCCAGACAGACAGACAGACACCCAATGCCCACTTGTACTCGGGTATGCCACGTGGCACATGGCAACAATTGCCACAGCGGCCTTTTGTTATTTAAATTGACAAAGATGATAGAATTTACTACATATATAGTATAGGAAGAGTATTTTGAGATTGTGAGATAGGATAGAGACTGATATTTGAATAGGTTTCGTCCTTTGCCGTCCTGTGCAGTCAGAGATAGACAGAGCTCAGTGCTCAGTCTCTGGTCATGGTTTCCTTTCATGCATGCAAATTTGTGCATTTGGTTAACATATTTGACATCTTCTTATGCAAAAGGGGCAAACAATACCGCATTGACTTTGGCTCATACTGGCTCATGCTGTGTAAATAATTTATGCATTTGATTCACTTACTTCCAGGGCCCCACTGACCACACTACGTTCCGGCATGGGTGGGGGAGGCGCTGGTGGCACCATCAGCAGCAGCATGGGCGGATCCGAGTACAGTCTTCCGCCTAGCTACCGGTCGCGCAACGCTACACCCGCCAGCTTTGTGGGCGGCGAGCGGAACATTGAGACGGCGCCGTCGGGTAGGCTGCTGGCCAACGAGGACCTCCATCTGCCGGAGCCGTCGCTGGCCGAGCAACTGACGAACTACACGACACTGCAGTCGAACACGTTACTCACGTCGGCCATTGTGGAAATAGAGCGGGATGGCACACCGACATCCACAACCACAACGGCGACATCCACATCCACAGCAACGAAGGGCAAGGATCTGGTGACCATTGTGACCATATCGCAGGCAGACAGCGGCAGCCCCCACCTGCACTCCCAAAGGCACTCGGCTGGAAAGACGACGCACGGCCAGACCCAGACCCAATCCCAATCACCTGGCCAGGCCAGTGCACTCGATCAGATCGATATATTGGCGCATCTGTAACCGAACGAATCGGTCTTCGGTGCCCCGAGGGAATTAGTTGATTAGTTAGTTTTGATCGATTCGTTCGTTCACGCGTTCGTTCACTCGTGTTAACCCAAAGGTATTTATTTGTACGGAACTAAAGCTCTGCTCCTAAATGAATAATTTAATTCGTACTTGCTAATCTGTAACTGTAACTGTAATCCGTATTCTGTAATTGTAATTGTAACTGTACTCTGTAAGCGGCATTTAGCTGATAAGATGTTTGTTGTACTTGAATGTGTTGAATTTTTTTTTTTAAGCATAAGGAAATGCGCAGAGTAGGTATTACGAATTCTAGATACATGCAATTATACATACACATAAACCCATTGAAAGTATTAACATACGTATTCAAAAATGAAAAACGAAAGAAAATGTTAAAATAAAAAACTTCAAAGATACAAATCTGTAGAAGAGACTTCGGTTAGGACCGAAGCTAGCGTACGCTTCACAGGGGATAAGAGGATAATTCCAGATATACCCAGTTCTCCGATTGATATTTATTATGATATGTACCCCCAACATACACTGTGAAGTGTACCAATCTATGGCGAACTCAGCCCACTATCGAACTGTAAATACGAAATTTTGAGTGCATTTCTAGCATGTGTTAGCCGTAGGCCCCTCCCCCCATCACACCCACTCAAGTAAACTATTAAATAAAGAGATAATATATATAGGTGTACATGTATGAGTCTGTATTTACTGGATATATGCGGCCAGTGCATATATCTGTGTAAATTCGCAACGGAACGCTACGGTGACAAAATAAATTTGACGCGCATTTTCGGAAAACACGAATATCCAACTGAATACTGAATACTGAACTTCGATTCGATCTGATTTCGATTTCTGAACAATTCGCGTTTCAAACAAATAGTAGGTAGAGCTACCCCATAATGATATGTTAAATTACGACTAACTTGTAGCTGCTGTGCGATTAGTGGGCTGCGATTAGTGGGTGTGTCCTGCCGGGCCCCTGTCAAACACATCCCGACACATCCTGCACGAGTACAATTCACACGCTACACAGTATACACTACACACCAAACGCAACACACACTAACTTAAAGTCCTTTCTGTAATGTGTGGGGTGAAGTAAACTAAACATGAAATAAAAGAACCCAAAAAATCGTTGAAAAATGCCACAAAAACCCCAAATTGTTTTTCTTTCTCACACTCCACAGCACAGCCATGCGTCTTTTGACCAAACACACACACATACTCCCACGGCACGATCCTGCTTAATCTAGCGTAAATTTTGTTGGCATCGTCAGGCCTGCGAGGTCGCCGCAAGCGGCACAAAGCGGGACATGGCGTGTGGATAAAGGGGAACGGATGGGAGTTCCAGCGATTAACACCAAACGCAAAAATACGAAAAGCGCACCCCACTCACACCTCACCTCTTCCCGAAACACAAAACGAGGTGGAACGTTGTGAGTTGCTGCGGACACCGCAACTCTACAGTTGTACCCGATACTAAGTCAGTATGGCTCTCTCCGGCAGACGCCGCGAATATTAAACGACACGACAAAGAGTGCGTGCGAGAGAGACAGAAAATCAGTCTGAGCGTGACGTCGGGCGCTGCGTAGCCACTGCAAATTGATTTGTTCCTTTTGGCTATAAAAATTATCTGATCTGATCCAGATTCAGCAATCTGATAGATATGGTCGTTATCTATGATTCTGCGTTTTTAGTTTTCTAGAATCTGCAATATTGTGGATGCAACAGATTTTCGTGCTTTGTGTGGGCGAAAGGGGGTGGGGCGAAATTTTGAGATATACGTTTTATAGTGAGATCTAACAGGAGTGCGGATACTAAATTTGGTTACTCTAGCGTTAATAGTCTCTGAGATTTGTGGATGCCCCAGATTTTCGTCCTTTGCGGGGGCGGAAGGGGGTGTGGCGAAATTTTGACACAAAACGGTCAAGGTCCGATATCACAGGAGTGTGGATACCAAATTTGGTTGCTCTAGCTCTTATGGGTTCTAAGATCCTTGAACTCATATACTGCAATCGGCAAAACCGACCATGAAATTTGGGTGTTAGAGAGAGACAGAGCGAGATAGAATGAAATTGTTCTCTTGATTCTGGCTATAATAATTATACGATCTGGTTCAGATTTTGCACTCTAGAAGATATAGTCATCTTCTACGATTCTGCGTTTTTAGTTTTCTCGTATCGTCGAAATTGTGGATGCCACAGATTTTCGCTTTTTGTGGGGGCGGAAGTGGGCGGGGCAAAGTTTTCAAATATTCTTGTAGCAGTGACATATCACAGAAGTCTGGATCCAAAACATCGTTGCTCTAGCTCTTATAGTCTTTGAGCACTAGGCGCTGAAGGGGACGGACGGACGGACGGACGGACGGACGGACGGACAGACGGACAGATAGATATGGCTCAATCGACTCGGCTATTGATGCTGATCAAGAATATATATACTTTATGGGGTCGGAAACGATTCCTTCTGGACGTTACACACATCCACTTTTAGCACAAATCTAATATACCCCAATACTCATTTTGAGTTTCGGGTATAACAACAAAAATTGGTTAAGCATGAAATTGCGGTAGAAGTGCGTGCTTTTGGACACACAGCTGCCTCAATTGGTCCCAGAGTCGTGAGGTAAGCTCTACGTATGAGTTTGTGTATACAGACCTTAATATCCATACGTAGAGGATTGACAAATCGGCAAAGGACCTGCCTCTCGAATATCGACCTGAACGAATATCGATCACGAAAATAAAAGCAGCGCTCAGATCTGCACATTAGCAGCCGAGATATTGCCAAAGGTAAACTGCACTTAAATCGGCCGTCAAATGGTCGAAACAGAATAAATTTCAGACCGCGCTACCAGGCGAGCAGAAAATTAAACGCCGCTTTCTTGAAACCCCATAGTACCATGATTTATTATGCAACCTGTAAAGTATGCAATGATTTATTTAACCAGTCGTAAAAAATCAAATGTTCGCGAATATATATATATGTATAATATACCTTTCTGAACTCGCGACGAGTCTTACTATCAGTCTGCAGCAAGTATTTCTCTAAGGAATCTCCTGAAAGAGAATGAAATCCAGCCAAAGAAAACATTTTCATATTAAACGCGAAAAAGATTTCGAAATTTATTCATTTGCTGTTCGTGACAATTTACACTCAAATTATGGATAATTTACAACATTAATTTTTTAAATAATAAACATGCGACTTCCTGCTGTCAACCTGTTCTCTTCCGACTCTGTCTCGTATGCATCTCTAATGCCAATCGAATTTGATCTTGGAAATCCCCTGCGCTTCGCAACCTGTTAGCGTTATATTGGGTTGATCAACAGTGTTCGGCAGATAGGTATTTCGATTGGTCGCTTGAACTAAGTAAATTAACGCTGGCGACAGTACATACATATTTAGTTTAAGGTTTGGGTAAAGTAAAATTGGTTCGGTTATGATACGATGCTTGAATAAATAATAGGTCATTGTGTGTGAGTACATAGTAATTTGTTAGCTAGTTCGATTTCTTCTCGTTTGCAGTTTTTCATTCACTCAGCTTTGATTTTCTGATTGAAGATTTGATTTACTTTGATATTTCATTTGATATGACGCGTTTGGGTCGTTGATGTTTTAAAATTAGGATAACATTTGTGCGGCACAATTCAAACAAATAAAAATAATAATAATTACGCAGAGGCGCTCCTACAATCCTTTTAAGATTGCTCTTGATTATCGTTAATTGTTGATTTGATTGATTGGTTGGTTAGTGTGCATGATCCCTGAAGTCAAACAAAATCAGCTGGTCGCCGGCTTAGCGCGCGTGATTCTTGCAGAAGGGACGTCCGCCCTTGTTGTAGAAGCTCTGGCCCTCCAGGTTCTGTTTGCAGTACTGTGGGAGATACACGAGAAATTAGTTAAGGGCTCATCGAAGCAATGTCCCCCACAGAGAGTACTCACAGTGCAGTTAAAGCATTGGCTATGGTAGTTGTGGTTGAGGGCCTCCACCCATCTGTCGCCGGCTTCGACGGGGAAGCCGCAAGCGAAGCACTTGGTGGTGAACAGCTCGTTCCAGTCGGCCTCGCAATAGGCGTTGCCGTCCTCCAGGAAGAAGGGCCTGTTACCAAAGACCTTGCCGCACTGGCCGCAGGTGAAACACTCCGGATGAAAGTGTTTGCCAATGGCGTTCAGGCAATCGCCCTGTAAGAAAGCATTGTTTTTTAGGAGACAAAATTTCAAGTGACTTTGCCTTTGGACTAACCTTGATCTTGCCCGCACACTTGCTGCAGGTGGGGGCCAGATACTTCTCGAAGCAGTACTCGCAGTAGAGATCACCCTTCTCCTCAACGAAGCCAATGTCCTGCAGGGGACGGCGGCAGTTGCCGTTCACACAAATGAAGTGATCTGGGCACCAGATGCGTCCCAGCGCCGTAATGAAGGGTCCTCTGCAAAGACGTTTCTCGTGTTAGTTTTGAATTAATGTAGGCAGAAAGATATCCAACAAACTAGAGCAAGGAGCAAGCGGGGACAGGGATACTTACAATGTGATCTCCTTATTGCACTGACAGCAGATGGGCCGCTTACCATCCTTGAGCAACTGACTTACGGCTTTCTCGTTCTCCTCGGACATGGTGTTCTGTCCCTCGCTGTTTGTTCCCAAGGCCTTCACGCTTACACTGAAGCTGGGAGCAGCACTTTCCTGATTATGCTGCTGAATGCTGCTGTTTGTGGCAGTGGCAGTCGGAGTGACATTGGCAGTGGGAGTGGCAGTGGGTATGGTGACTGAACTGACGGCATTCACTGTATTGAAGCACTGCTTTGGCTCGATGTATGATCTACGATCGGCTGCATGGGTGGCACCAGTGCGCCTTAAATTGTTTCTGAATGCCACTGGCTCGGGCGTCTGTTGTGGCGTCACCTTGCCATTATCACAAATATCGAGGATCCGGCTCATGGGATGCTGCGCAGGCAGCTCCATCTGCAGCTGCTGCTCGACACGCGGCACCTGTGGCTGGGCCTTCTGCGTGCCCATTTCTGCGATCGGCTCCTTCTGCGAATGCAGAGCCACCACGGACTGCAGCGCCACCGGCTGAGTGGGATCGATGTTCTTGAAGTCGTCGAGATCCAGGCGCTTGCGCACAATCATCGGACTCTTAGACAGGTTTGAGCTGCTATTGCTGCGCAGGCTCAGGCTGCTACCGGCGTGCGAGAGGGGAGCACTCGATCCGTTGGATCCACTGCCGGCCAGACGTGCCTCCAGCATGCTGGAGATGATCTTGCCCGCCTCCTGCATGAAGGCATTGGTCTTGTCGCCCATGTCGATCTTGCCAATGGACTCGGCCAGCATGGCAGTGGCATCCGCATTCACATCCATCGGCTGCTCGCCTTGGCTGGCCGGTAAGTCAGTTGCCTGCTGGACGGGTCGGGGCAGTGTGGCATGGTGGGGGTTGGCATGCGAATTAGTTTGCTTGACGGCGGCTGCAACGAACGGAGACAGAACACAGGGCGAGCGCGTTAGGTCACAGGCATGCAAATTAGTTGGCGAAACACTTAAATCTTAGTTAATAAAAACAAAAACAAAGGGCATCAGAGAACCCGCCTGACATCAGCTGTTCACTAGGAAGCTGATCCTCGGAGGGCTCTATCTGATACTTAGATACAACAGCGGGTTAGAATCACTCTTAAAGAACATGGAGAACATCAACAGAACAGAGAACACAACGAGGTTGGGATGCTGCTCTTCACCTGATCTGCACGTTGCAGCTATTGCACAGAGGGATGCGCACTCCCGGTGCGGCGGCCTGGTTGAGGATTCCGCGTCCGCGCTTGGGTGCCGATGTGGCCCCGAAGCCGCCTTTGCCGTTCTTGATGCCACCACCTGCGGAACCATCGACATTAGAGTTCAAGTTCAAGTCGCTAAAGTTTGGCGGAAAGGAAGCTGGCGCTGAAGTTGGCGCCGATGCAGCGGCGGTGATAATTGACTTGGGCGCGGCTGGAGCTTGAGCTGGAGCTGGCGCTTGAGCTGTGATGGAAGCGATGGATAGCCGAGAGGCCAGATTAGGTTTGCTGTTATTGCCGTTTCCAGGGACGTTGCTCCTGAAGGCCGAGCAGGCCTGGTTATTAGTCGTGGTAGTAATAGCAGAAGCTTTGGTTAGACTGGCGGATTGCGCTGATCTGGAGGCGGATGCTGATACAGATGATGATGCTATTGCGGATGCTGATGATAGCGATGAGGAATTGGCTTTCGTGCTGCTCGAGAAGGCGCTCTGAGTGCGCTGCTGCTGCTGTACCACCGAAGACGAAGAGTATGCGGACCTCTGCTGTTGCGACTGCTGCTGTTGCATTTGCTGCTGCGTTAGGAACCCCGGCGGGGGAGCCAACTTGTTAGCCAATGACGCATTGGCTCCATAACCGGGCACAATGGACTCCACCGATGCCGGCTTCAGCGGAAACTTTGAGTCGAAGGTGGGCGATCGCAGCTGCGGGAAGTTGCTCTCTCCCATGGCGGAGGCTCGGGCACTGATGGCCTGCGACTGGCTGGTCAGGCTAGTGATCTCCTGCTCCAGGCCTGACAGGCGTCGCGCCTGATTGGCCACAAATCCAGTCTTTCCATAGGAGGAGCGACGGTCCGTGGACTCAGACTGGGACTGAGACTGGGCCTGGGACACCGATTGGGTTTGCGATCCGGTGCGGATTTCGATTGTCTTGGCACTCTGGGTGCGCTCAAACTCTTCCGTGACTTTGCGACGGCGCTCGATCTGGGTGTTGCCCACCTGGGTCCTCGTCTGGCTTTGGCTCTGTGCCTGGTGCTGCTGTTGCAACTGCGAGGACTGCTCCCGCTGCTGCACCGTCAGATTTCCGATTTGGCGTTCTGTGAGCGTCTCCGGCTGCTGCGAGAAGCTTTGGCTGCCGGACTGGGTGCTCTGCTCGGAGTGGGCCAGCAGCTGGCCCTGGTAGCTCTGGCCCGTTGTAATGGAGCCGGCCTGGAGGCGCGGCGGAGTGCCCCCGACGGAGAGTAGATTCGAGTCCGGCTCCTTCATACGTGGCGCTCTTATGGCGGAGAGCGGATTTGGCGGCGGTCCTGGAGCTGGCGAGCGGGAGCGGTCGAAGCAGGGGGAGAGGGCCCTCTGGTCGTAGGCCCGAGCGTGGGTAGCCGAGCACTCTTCGAAGCATAGCTTCTCGGGCGTCTGGTAGAAGGGTATTATGGGCGCCGGCTTGTTGATCATCGAGGGCGTGAAGGGCCGCGTGGGCGTCTGCGCCTGGTCGGGATGGTCGAACTCATCTAGCGATTGGAAAGCCATCGTTACTGGACCCGAGCGATCCTCGATTATGATGGGCACCGACGGCTGCGGCATTGGCTGTCTCCTGGGAGCGGTCTGAGCCACAGCCGTTGGCGCTGATCTTGTTCCCGGTCCGGATCCCGAGACCTGGGCTATGGGTTTATGTACAGTGGAATCGATCTGGCACTGGGCACTGGGGATCGCCTTAGGGGCATCTACAAAGGCCAGCGGCACATTCTCGCGCAGCTCCTGTGGCTCCGGTGTACGGATGGGACTCTGGGTGGGCAGCGATGTCCAGTTGCGCTGGTACTTGGGTATGGTGTCCGCCTTGTGGAGGCCGGATTGCACGGCTTTGCCCTTCAGGTGGCTAAGCGGGGATGGTGGCGGGAAGAGGATCTCCGAGTGCTCCAGCTCCTCGGCCGTCTCCTCGATCAGCTCTTGGGCCTCGTACTTGCTTAGGGCGGATGTATGTGCATAGGAGGAAGCGGTGGGCAGTGGTGCAGCGAGGGAGGATTTTCCGTTGTAGGAGTTGTTGTTGTTGTTGGTTGTGGACTGTTGGACTGTGGAAGAGGAGTTGCTATAGGAAGCGGAAGCGGAACAAAGCGAGGTCGTGTGAGAATCGGAGTACCCCTGGCGTGTCTGGTTCTCTGTGCGTGTCTGTTGTGCGGAGGTCTGCTGCTGCTGCTCCTGCTGATGGGAGAGCTGGGACATTGCTTGCTGGTGTTGTTGTTGAGTTCTTAGTGTCTGTTGTTGAGCCTGTTGTTGAGTTCTCTGGCTCTGTTGAATCTGCTGTTGGCTAATCTGTTGTTGTTGTTGAGTTTGATAGAGTTGCTGTTTAGATTGTTGAGTGTTTTGCATCTGCTGTTGCGACATCTGACTCTGCTGGAGCTCCTGTTGGGATTGTTGTTGAGATTGTCGTTGGTGTTGCTGCAGCTGATTTATTTGATTCTGCTGGAGTTCCCGTTGATTCTGCTGGATCTGTTGGAGCTGCTGCTCAGTTTGTTGACTTTGCAGCTCCTCTTCCTTCTTGTGGTAGAAGTCGAGGCGCTTCTGGTTGCGCTGCTGCGCCTTGCAGTACTTCTGGTACTCCAGATCCGTCTCCGTCTCCCGGGAGCCGGAGCATATGGAGGCACGCGGCGTGTTGGTGGCTGTGGCATTGGTAGAGGATAGCGGTTCGCGGGACGGCTGGAATGCTTGCATGGCCGCGAATGCCGACGACTTGCGTCGCTTCTCGGACTCCGTGGTGAAGTATTCCACAGAGTGCGGCGGTTCCGGCCGGATGCCAAGCTCCTCCTCGTGGTCGAGCACCTGAAATTCATGCTTCTTCAGCTCCTGCTGCTTCTGGTCCTCGTCCACTCGGTGGGTGGCATTCTCGGGATTCAGGGGGGTGTAGCCACGGTCCGGGGCCGTGCACAGAGCGTCGCACATGCTCAGGTGTTCTTTAGGGGTGGGCAGGTCAATCAGGTGGATGGGCACGTCGCGATCAAAGTGGCCCTCGAAGGGGCGATCGGGGGCGGTGGTGAGGGCGCTGACGAACGGGGACTTGGGACGGTAGTCGTCGCGCATGTACGGCTTCATGTCCATGGGCGGCGGCATGTACGGCTCGGTCTCCTCGGGCAGGGGGATGCCCTGGTCGGCGGGCGGGGCGAACCGCAGCTCGAACTCTGGCGCAGTGACCATGGCCTGGGTGAGGCGAGATCCACGGGGCGGGGATTCGCGCAGGAGTGCAGGTGGATCCGCCACAGGAGCGGAAACAGGAGCGGGAGGAGGAGGCGGTGGTGGAGGCGCTGGCGGAGCGGCTGCAGCTGCGGCTTCTTCTGCGACAGCTGCCTCCGCTTCGAAATCGTCGTCGCAGGGCCGCGGGAAGGGGCACTCGACCAGGTGGAAGGGCACCTCGGGAGCCGTGGTCAGGACCCGGATCATGGGGTTGATCCACTCCTTGGGCATGGGATTGGGTATCTTGGAGGGTGGTATCTGGCGAACAGGCGCTATCTCGAACTTAATCTCGGGCGTGGGCTGGAAGAGCCGCTCGCTCTCGAGGATCTGAGAGCGATGCTCGATGACCAGACCCTCGCGATCCTCGGCTGCCTCCGGTATGGTCTCCAGCTCCGTGGGCAGCACCATCGGCAGCTCTTTGTACTCGGGCTCGTCGTTGAAGACGACGTGTCGCGTGGCTTGTGGCGTGGATGGGGCCGGGGCCGGGGCGGGTGTGGACACGGGACTGGGTGTCACCTCCCTTACCATGTCGATCAGCTTGTAGGTACTCAGGGGCACGGACAGCGAGTCCACGCACTCCTGGGCACTGCGCCTGCCTGAGGCGTACTCCTGCACGTCCTGCGCACTGCCGTACTCCACCTGGTAGTCGTCCATTTCGGAGCCGGACTGCTCCTGCATCTGGTAGGCCGCCACCTGGGCCGCGTACATGCGCTGGTACTCCTCCGAAGTGGTCGTCGTAGTCGTCGAAGTGGAGGTGTAGCTATCCGAACTTGACTCCTGCTCCATTAGCCGCTGATTCGTCAGCTGAGGCGCCGAGTAGCTCTGCCACTGGGGAGCGGACTGTGGCACTGATGCCGCTTGTGGCACTTGCTCTGGCTGCGGATCGAGGCGCGCCGTAACACTTCCGGGTGGCAGCGGCGGCACTTGCTGCACGGGATTGGCCACCACCACGTGCTGCGTCTCAGGGGGGGCTATGTAGAGGGGTGCCGCTGTGGGCGCTGCATGACTATCGTCCTGAGGCGGGGGCCAGGTGAAGCTGGAGCCGCGCTGCGATTGTCGGCTTGCGGCCAGTGCTACCTCGATGTCCATCTCGAAGCAGTCCTCCTCCTCGTACTCCGGCTGCAGGCCGTGCGGCTCCTCCACGCTTGCTCCTTCAGTGCGGACGCGGAAACAGAAGCAGACAGCAGAGAGTGTTCCGTGTTTCGTGTATTGCAAAGTGGGTTGGGGGGGATTTTGGTTAGTTTGTACGGTTTGGGCAAATATAAGAGCAGAAAGAAATAAAAGACATTCGCTTGTTAGACGTTGGCACTGTGAAAGCGGCGACGGCGGCGGCCCCGCAGCAGCTGTGCGGTGGCAGCGAAATGCAGCGGCGGGTAGGGTAGGGTGCCAAGAGAAAAGACTAAAGCTACAACTACAGCTAAACCATGAGGCAAGCGGCAGCAAAAAACAGCAGTAAACAGCGGTAAAGGTATTGGCAACAATGTAATCCCGGTTTTTCTACAGAGATTCAAATGGAATTAGTTTGTGGTTCAACAATCGCGCCGAGTGGTGTGCTGTGGTGTGGTGTATGATATGGTATTGTGTGGACTATTTGTCCTGTTCTAAGGCTATGTGGTAGCGTTAACTCAATCGAAGGACTTCATCGGAAACTTTTCCCCTTTTGAGTTCGAAGAAATCGGAACAGTCCAAGCGAAGTGGAAACTTTTACCCTTGTCTGCAGTGCCACTGACTATCAGCGAGACCATCCTCCCTCACCCACAAGTCCCCTCTCTCTGTGCATTTTGTTGACAGACAAACAACGGCGGAGGGAGCCCGGGTATCACTCCCCGTGTCACTCGAATGCCGTAAAAAAAGGAGGAAAATATTAAATGCCATAAAACAATAGTCGAGACTGAGTGGAAGAAGAGCACTTTATGCCCCTTGCCGAGGCAAATACTCGTACATTTTTTTTATTTCTTCTTTTCGGAGCCATTTTCATGTGGCGCAACAATAAACACACACGCATGCAGAAGGAGGAGGCGGAAGTCCTGTACCTGTACCCCTTGATTGGCAAAAAAAAAAAGGATGGGTGTTCACGAATACGTGAAAGTGGAGGAAGCAGTAAGAAGGATCAATTCCAGGGAACTTCAGAATATAGTATATTTCCACGAGTACCCAGGGTATCCTCTATTCGAAACGCTGTCTATACCCTACCCTCTGTACTTGTTCATATACACACAATATATGGTGGGGGGTATGTGCTAGGCACGCATATTTACTTCCATTTTTTATGGGCCCACGTCTGCCTGCAACTCTGTTCGTATCGTTTCCCCCTGCACACGGAAAAATGGCGTCGACAGGTAGTCATTGGATTTTATTATGCATAATTTGGTATTGGCTGTAATTTTGCAGAAATTGAAAATGGCAGAAACACACAACCAGGCCCAGGACGTGGAGCAGCACGTGAAGCAGAATCCACGACGGGGACCCCAGACTGTGGGACTCAGGACAAAGAAATGGTAGCATGGCAGAGAGCACCGCCACCACCACAGAAATAAATAAACAAACGAATGAAACGAAACGAAATGAAATAAAATAAAATTATTGCCGCAAATATTTTGTCATATGAAAAATGTTGGCAACAGAAACAGAAAGTTTTGGCCATAATAAGAGGCCGCCAGGGCATTCAGTCGCGAAACTTTTCTCCTCTCATCTGTTCTTTATATTTATTATTCTACTATTATTTTCATTATTATTATGACTTTCTTTCTTAGTCTTCTTTTTTCGTGCTTTCCCCGAGACCAAAGGCATGCAAAGTTGTGCAAAGATGGAAAATTCTTACGAGTAGCATAGCCCAGGGCACCATTCGATTAGGTTTATATGTACTATATAGAAAGAGATAGCCAGAAACAGACGTTAGGCAGTTTGCTTGAAGGTTAAGGCTTGAAGCGTTTAAAGTATAGAGAGATTTCTTATAGAAAGTGCGAGTTCTTTGGAAGTACGGGATAATACAGATATTTTTAAACTGTCGCAAATTTATTTTGAGTAACATTCATAAATTTTCCAATTCAATTTTAAAAGTTTTTTTTAGTTAGAAACCGCTCAAAGTGTGTCCATTTGAAGATTACTTTCCCTTTCCTCCCCTTTGCATGCCCTTTGCTGGTGGCTTGTGCGAGGGGGGGGGGGGGGGGGGAAGGATATCGGACCGGATCTTGGACTTGGCAGCAGGTGTAAACCTGGCCTAATACGATTGGTATTGGTAACCGTAACCTAAAAGAAGCAGAAACCAAAAGTTAGTCCGGGTATTATGGTTAATGATTCGCAGAGCGGTAAGCGAAACCCGCCCTCGCAGGGTAGAGTTTAGGCCCTAGCACAATAGTTTCCCCCGAAAACCAACAACGAACCGGGCGTGGAGCTACGCGGGGCAGCCAAATGCAACCGATAAATCTTACGGCTGCCTCAAACTTTGACGAATGCCAGGCATGTGATGTATGGCCTCCTGGCACGCTCCAGCATGCGGCCCCCCCGTAGGTGGAAGCGGGTGCTTGTTTGGATAATAATGGCTGGTAATTTATCTGCTTTCGTTTACATTTCCCGCCAGAACAGAGAGAGAGAAAGAGATAGTGTGTGTGGAGCATGGGAAGCATGTGTGTGTGTGTGGGGCCTGCCTGGCTGTGCGTGTCGGCATTTGTGTAACGCAAACATTTGTTTGCCAGCGCACATTTTTTCCCCCTGCCATCCAACCAACCATACCAGTGGCAGCACCGGGCGGATGCCACACTCTGGTGTGGCATGAGGCAGCAAATTGGAAGTGGATTTGCTTTTAGCTGCCGGCTTTTGCCAGTTTCTTCGCAGATGGAATAACGAAGGCCACAACCCCGACCAAACCTCAAATGATTGTTGCGGTTGTGCGTGATTTTCGCTTTGATTGGGAGATTGATTCCGCAGCCGAATGAAGATTTATGGGGCCAAAGAAGCAAAGCCCCGAAGGGAGCATCCAGCATAGCAATTTTTTTTGTCCAGCGATAATTGTATTTTTAATTGCTCAACGAAAATGGCACTCGAAAAATTGGCTCAATAAATTGCGAGTGCCTGGAGAGAAGAGGAGAGTATTGTTGCTCCTGCTCCTCCTCCGTAAGCCCGGCAGCCATATTTGTTGTTAATTCATTTCCGTTATGACAGCCAACATCGTAGCGCCGTAATTGATAAATCAACAAACAACCAACGAGCGGAAACAAAGATATGTACATAAACAAAAAATTCCAGAAATTGTTCCGCGTCGAAACCACACAGGCACAGTGTGGCGTGCAAGTATTCACCCTGAGAATGGTTTCCATATCCATGGATTTCTGAGTAAAACATATTTTACTTGTGCTAGTGCAGATTCTTCTGCCGTTGACTGTCGCACTGGATGGATGGCTGGCTGGCCTTTGAGTATTTGCGATGCATTTAAAGTACTGTTCGAATTGGTTCTTTTCGGTTTCGGGGGAAAAACCAAAGAACCCAAGAACCGACAGCCGCAGATGCAATGTGGCAATCCCGGAACGTGGCGTCGGCGGTGGAAAAACCGAATGGCAACAAGCGAATACATTTTATATCATTTATTTCTGTATACATGAATGGGTCTTGCCGTCCCGGGTTTCATTTCACTTTACGTATACGCCACGTATCATTGGTTGTCGTTTTGGTTTTTCCCCTCTTCTTCTCCTCTCTCTACGCTTTTCCCGCCCCTATCCCCTTCTCTGTTCTGATTCGCTTTTGCATTCACAATTGCATTTCTCTTTCAGCACTCTCGTCGGGCCACACCGGAAGTGGAATCGGAAGAAGGCTGCTGCAATCGCACTGGCATTGAATGTGCCGATACTGTACCCACACCCCCTGCTCTCCATGTGCCATCCATTGTGTCGGTTTTAATTTCCCGTCTGGGCCTCATAATAATGATAAACACATTTTAAAATGTTTCCACCTATTGATTGAGTTTGTCAACAGAATGTTTCCATTAATAAGCGCTGCAGATTCCCACTGCTGAGTCCTGAGTCCTGCTGATACAATTCATTTGCTGTTGTTGTTGTCTGAATGAGTGAATGAATGTTCGAATGTGTATTTGTGAGTTTATTTGTGTGTGTTTGTGTGTGTGTGTGTGTGTGCGTGTGTTGGCGCTTTAAAGCAACTCAACAAGTGAATAAAGTGCATAAAAGTGCATCTATTGATTCGGCTGCGAGGCTATGAGTGAAATTTTTTGCTAAAAAATTCAACAACAGGCAGCAACACTTTTACCTCTATTGATGTTGTTGTTGTTGTTAAAAGTGCTATAGTTGTTGTTGTTGGTGAATGATGTCTGAGACAGGGACTGACTCTGAGTATTATAATTAGATCCCATTGGGTAAGAGTTTCTATACTGCTGTTTTTGCTGCTGCAGCTGCTGTTGTTGTTGTTGGTATTGTTGTTGCTGATAGTGTTGCTGTTGTTGGGGTTTCTGTTCTTGTTGGTATCTTACATTACGACCTACATGTGTGTATACATACATATATATACAGAATAGATATAGATAGATATATATATATATTTATATATGTATATATGCAGGATAGAGTGTGTAACTTAAACTATGCCAAAATTCTTTGCTGCAGCCACATTTGCCAAATAGTTTCTCATTTACGTGCACAGTATGCAGTTGTTCAGGGGTTCAGGCTTTCCGTCGAGGAATATAACCATAGAATTGTTTTAGCTCTCAGTAAATTTTGCCAAAAAGCATTTCGATAATGAGGGAGGACTGTTGTTGTTGTTTTAGTTCTGGGTTCTGGGTGGTTTTGATTGTTTGTTTTCTGCGCTCAATTCTGTTGTTAAGTTGGTTAAGTCATGTGCAATTTATTTCGAATAAAAAAACTCCATCATCATTATAAACAGAAATCCGGTTAATACTAAACAACAATCAATGGATCGACTCGAGCTGTATGTTTTTCTGTCTGTCTCTCTGTCCTGGAGTCTGTTTGAGAGTCCGTGTCTCTGACTAACTAACTAGCTAACAAACAAACAAAAAAGGAACTGCAACTGGAGGATATATCACGCTCATATAAACATAGTATTCGTAATCGTAATCGTATTCGTGGTGGCTTAGCGACTTAGGGACCTAAGCTTATCGACTAGACCCATTCACCCTCCGAATTGGGCGAATCAGCCTTACCTTGATGGCCCACATTGGTGCGGGGCAGGGTGGCATAGGGGTTGCCACCGGCCGCTGGGCGCGATGATTGCTGCTGCTGCTGCTGCTGCTGCTGCTGCGGCGGATACGCGACCGGCGACTTGGGTGCGGCACTCGGTGGCCCGGCGGCGGCTCCGTAGGGACGAGCATAGCCCTGGTTTACCTTCGAAGAGAGAGGGCGTGGATTAATATAGAGAGCATGGCATAATCATTACAACACTTCAAACAACACTGGACGGAACTTGCTCGGTTAGTTATTTTCTAGTTTCTGGCGGGGATCGTAGAGTTTAGAGCTGAGAGCTGAGCAGCAGCGCGGCGCGGCGCGAGAAGAGCGGATTGCGGAGCACCTACCTTGTAGCTGATGCCCGGCCCCTTGCCGGGTGCCTGTACACTGCGTATCACGTTTCCCGTGAGGGTAACATACTCGAAGGCCGGATCGCCGGGGACGGCCGTTGGTTGAGCATTCATTTGGCCATAGATCGATGATGGCTCATCGGACATATTGCCTGTGAAGGAGGATATTCCTGCTGCTGTTGCTTCTGATGCTTTTACAGTGGGGTTTGAGCTTGAGCTGTCAACTACTGTTGCTGCTGCTGCTGAGGCTGTTGGGAGCGCTGCTTGGGGGCTTGCAACCTGATGCGAATTAAATTTCAATTGATTAGCAAGTGTCGCCGTCAGCGCTGCCACTAGCGGCTGCTGTTGCGTTATGGCTGCCACAGATGACGTTGCAAATGGCTTGGCTACGGTGTTGTTGTTGTGTCTGGGTGGGGCGTGGGCTGTGGTGTTGCTGTTGTTGTTGGTGTGGTTTTGCTGGTGCTGCAGCTTATTGGAATACTCTTTCAGCAATTGGTTGTACGCATTATGGCCCTTGTTCTGCGTGTTCATGTCGTTCTCATTCTGCGCCCCAACCCTGCTGTTCGCCTCTGCTCGCTCCGTTCGCTCCACACGGAAGGGCGTCTGGGCTGTCTGTGGCTGTGGGGGGGGTGGGGGTGGCGGCGAGAGCGGCATTGTGTAATTATCGGCCTGAACACCAGCACCACTGCCACCCACCGCACTCACGTCCAGCGACGTGGACGAGCCCGAGGTCTGGCGCGAGTGCATGGGCGAACCGTAGGCGTAGCGGTCCCGGTCCAGGTCCAGGGAGAGCGTCGAGGAGCTTTGCTGGCTATGGCCCGCCCCACTGGCGCTCCCGCTCCCGCCGACGCCGGAGGATGAGGAGCCGCTCGAGATGGACGAGAGGCTGCTGTGGGTGCGTGTGTGCTGTTGCTGCTGCTTCTGCTGATGCGGCGGTTGCTGTTCTGGCTGTGGCTGGACCTGGATCTGGACCTGGACTGCTGTCGCTGGCAGAGCCTCCTGCGGCTCCTCCTCTGTCTCTGTCTCTGCCTCGTACTGCAGCAGCTGGGTGGGCGACGGCGGTGGCGGCAGTGGCAGCTCGCCGCCGGCTTCTACGACCTCTGGCTCAGGCTCTGGCTCGGGTTCGGGCTAATGTGTTAATGCGAGCACAGGCATGTTAATGGGCAGCAGGCAGGCATGGATTCAGGATTCGGCGGGATACACGGAAACAGAACTCGGGTTAATAAAGGCAGTTAATGAGAATGCAGGAATGCAGGAATGCGGAATGCGGATACGGAATGCCAGTAGAGTGGAGGGCAACGAGGACTACGGCTGACAGTCGACACTTGCCGTGTGTTTTCTGTGTATCTATGTGTGTGTGTTCTAAAAATAGCTAATAGGTCAAGGTCAATTAACTAAGCAAAGAGAACAAACCCCCCCACCCCATGGAATCAGCAGTAAACCCGAAAAAGAAGCCTGCAAGAAATATCTGTATTCTTTATCCTATATATCTCATATTCGTGTGGTATTCCAATAGGTCTGGGATTATGCAACACCAACTGCTGAGTAAATTTACAGAAAATTTAGTGCACTCTTGGGAGTTTCGACTCCCTCTCGGTTCGATAATATTCAATATTCAATATTCGATGATCGCTGGAGATATATCGCTATATGCTATCGCTTTCCGAGTGTCCGCAAGGACACGCATGGACACGGACGTTCGCGGGGACACCCGTTCGAGGACTAGAGGCGCACTGTCGACGAACTGTTCGCGCCGAAGGTGCAAAGAAACTGCGAAATCGGGCCCAAAACCGAAACTGCAGCTGGCAGTATCTCTGGCAGTGCCTCTTGTCACGGCGACGTGACAGCTGGGTTGGTGTTTTTTTTATAGCCAGAAGAACTCTCTGCTCTGCCAAAAAACCGAAAATAAAAAATAATACCGCCTGGCATATATATTTAGCATTCAGCTTTTAGCTTTTAGATTCCGCAGCCATTGCACATTGCACATATTCGCGAAATGCGCTGGCAGAGCGAAGAGTCAGTAAGTGAAAGAAATTCACATGAAATCAAATCAAAAAAACAAATAAAACCCCACTGACTACTTGCTAAGTGTGGGCCCCAATGATATTTATAAGTAATGCAATCAATCTGATTCTGATTCTGGCGATCTGTCCGCAATTGATTGGAGACTCTCTGTCCTGTCCCCCTCTGATCTTCTGTTGTCCAATCATCAGCCGTAGGTCTCGATCCCTTTCGCATTCAAACGGAAACGGAAACAATAATTCCATGCAAAAATACATACACACAAACACATATAAAGACACAGATACAGGCAGAGACAAGGCAAATGAATTCAAGCGTTTGTTGCAGATTCATTTGATCGTTTTGTGGCAAAAGAAAAGTGCGGAAGGAAAAGCCGAGGAAAACGTAACGCAAAGAAAAGCAAAGAAAATAGTAAGCGAGAAGCGTTTTTTTTTTATAAAATTGCACGAAATATTTGAACTTCTTTGCCGGCAAACTTAGTTTTTTTGCATTTTATTGCATTTTTCTCCTCCAACGACAACACCACCACCACCCTCCTCCTCCTACCCACCCCACTATCTCGCTTTTCTTCTTCAAATGATTTTCCACATTTTAGCATATGTATGTCTGGGAGGAGATACTCCAAGTTGCCAAGTTTATGCAAACATTTTCCATGGCAATATGATAAAATTGATTGAAGAACAAAAGAAGAAGAGAACAAGAGAGGGGTCGAAGCGTTGGATACCCTTCAGAGCTTCCGTTAGCTGCCCAAGAAGGAGCCTCTCGAAAACGGATATAAAATCAGATGGCAGATGGAGCATCTGTCGGGTCTTTTCCTTCATTTTTCTTTCAGTTTTCACCTGGCCCAAAGCATTTGCCTTATCTGAGGCCCCCCGAACACGTGTCTGTGTCTGAGAGTGTCTGTGTGTGTCTGTGCGTGTGTGTGCGTGTGTGTTTTTGACAGAATTGTTTTAGCCATGGCAAGGAACAGTTAACAGGCAACAGTCAACAGTTAACAACTAACAGATCTTCCTGGGCCCTTTGGCGTTACTTACCGGTGACGGGACCGGGGTCGAGTTGCCGTTGGAGTAGCCGTTGCTGCCGTAGCCGTGCGAGCTCAAGGCCGACGAGATGGTGTTGGCCGACAGCTTGGTATTGCTGCAACGAGATGGAAAAGATATTCAAGGTTTGATTGTGGCTCCACTCGATAAATCTGCCTTAATCGCCCCCGTCAGTTAATTGGCCCCAATGGCAGCCCTGCCCCTACGACATATAGTAGTACAAGCCTTTTAATTAAGTTGACTTTGAATGCAATTCGAAATTTAGCAAATAGCACGGAAAAACCCCACAATAAATTCCAAATGTCAAATGCAAATTGCATCTGTCGCCCGCCTGGGGGCCAAGGGGACAGAGGGGCCGAAAATGTCGCACACCCTTTGAAAGATCATATCGAATGCACTCCCAACTATCCATACGCCACTGATGGAGGTCCAAGTGCCGAGTATGGGGCACTGGCAGACAGACACATGTTGCCAATTCATTTATTAAAAAATTTGTGGCCCAGCCGATGACACGTCAGCAGAGCAATCAGTGTCGCCTCCATTCCCCCGAAAACATAAAACAAAGGGCCAACGGGAGGACCAGTCCAGTCATAGGAAAGCCGACAATGGATATGCTCTATAGGAGATTCCCAAGGAGATGGATCATACCAGAGAAAGGAGGGGTAGGGATACGAATGGTTCTTCCACTTCGGTTCGTTGAATATTCGTACACTCCCTTGGCATTACTCAGGAGAATTAAAATACCCTATGGGCAGGGCATTCCCAATTGGCGCTCCACCATCCATATGTATGTAAATATGTGCATGGTCGAATTTCGTCACCAGCCTGTCAGACGTGTTTTGGCATTCACCGATTCGCACTCGCTTTCGCATTTATTTATATTTCGTTTTCATATGTGCCCCCCGACGCTGCCTCTACCCCTGAAAGACCAGGGTTTCACCCTCACTACCCAATTGGCCGTGCAATCGGACACAACCGACTGCAACTGCAACCGAACAGAGGCAATACCCTTTGATCACTTACGGCTTGATGGGGATGGGCACGTAGCCCTCGGTGCCGGCGGGCGGATTGTTCTGGGCAGCCTGCTTGGCGTGGATGTCGCAGTAGAGCTTATTGTTGAAGTTGTAGTAGCCCTGGTTCTTCAGGGAGGTGCCACAGGTGGCACACTTGAAGCACTCCACGTGCAGATTCTTGTCCTTGATGCGCACAAAGACGCCACTAAAGGGGAAGGGGGTAAAAAGAGAATGATTATTAAATAAATTATATGGTTGTGGGGGCGGGAGAGATGAGATGCCCTTCAAGGGATTGCAATCTTCTTTGAAAAGCCTTTCAATCGATTACAAATCAATGATTGACTGAATGACTCTGTCTCTCTTTCTGGATGGTTCTTCTTTTTGCATTCGTGTATGTGATAGACACAGCCTCTACGCTGATACCCGAATGGCCGGACAGGGCGCATCTGTCGTGAGGTAATGCGGGAAATGTGTAAAAAGCTATAATGAATTATCGAATTAAGCTCTGATGCGCAAGGGACTGGGTATCGGGGGTACTTATATATGGGGGAGCCAATTAAATTGGCATACAAATTAATACAAATGATGATTCCCATGCGTCGTGTGGAGCACGGGGTGGAAGGGTCTGGGGCTGGTCTGGCTGTGGGCTCAGGTGTGCGGACGGGCTTTTGTAATGCGGAGGACTGCATCAATTTTAAACAATTGACTTCGTTGGGCGTCCCATGAAATAAAAGCAAATTAAAATGCACAGTCTCGTACACGGGGATACCGGGGGATACATGGGGGTGGCAGACACGGACGCGGACACACAGACACAGAGGCGGGATTCAGACTCATGAATTATCATTGAACATCGAACAAATCCTTACACAATGCCCACGCCGCATAACTGACACGCCGGATGTCCGCTGGCGGACAATGGCCGCGGACGCCCCTCGTCGCTGGCCAACGCTGCGGCGGCCGCCTCCATGTCGGCCTTGTACTCGGGCCCCTGCAGGGCCGGGCAAATCGGCAGCACAATGATGCGCGGATCAGTCTGCTCCTGCTCCTGCTCCTGACCTGCCCCCTCCTGGGACTGGGCCTGTGGCTTGGCCACCGGCAGACTGGGCCTGTGTGGAGCAGCGGGCGCCAAAGAATTCGACTGCATAGGGATGCCAATCCGCTCATCCTGATGCTGGTGGTGCAGCGGTGTGCGTCTCTCATTGCCTCCGATGGCATGGCTCTGTGTCCAATAGAAGTTTGCCGGACTGTGGGGTTCTACATCGTCATCATGGTCATCGTTTGAATCGGTGTTGAAAATTCAATCAGTAATATAGCAAATTTTCGGGGTTTGTGTGTCTGTGTTGTGTGTGTTGGTTAATATATATCCGCCTGAGCCACGCCCGCCCCCCCTTACAGTTTACTGCTAGAAGGTCCAACCCCTGACCTCTGCCCTATGCTAGTCAGATAATTGCATGAAATTAGTTACTAATGAGGGTAACAACGCCATACTAGAGGGAGGAGGCAGTGCTACTGCCGTTAGTCAATGTTTTCACATACACAAATGTTGGTACATATATAAATCAATGAGAGTCAGAGATAGTCAGAGAGAGCCTAAAAATAACACTCAACAAATAAGGTAACCGAAAAGAGACACACTCCGTTTTTGTTTCTTTTCCTGCGCTCCATTTCGCTCGATCATAGGCTGCAAGTGTCTGGCATGCGCATGCATGCGTGTAAGCTTGCGCTCGAGAGATAAGCTTCTGCAAAGAGATCGTCGTCTCTCTCTCGCATCAACGAAAGTTCTTATTGTGAGACAGACTTGTTCAGACGTGCACAACCGAAAGCGCAAAACAGAATCAAAGGTACATACATACATACATATGTATGTACATATGTTTGTAAGAAGAAATGTATTCGATTTAGGTACAGTGACGGTTGAGAGTTATTTACCAGCTCTGATGATATTACGAGAAAGGAAAGGGGATAGCAGGAGCAAACACGACTTACGTAATGAGGCGCTCGCATTCGGTGCAAATGTTCTGGCCCGTTGGGAGTCCGCCGGTGCTTGGGGGTTTTGGTGTGTTCACGGGGGCACTGACATGGCGAGTCGCATTCGATTGCTGTTGTTGAATTTGTTGTTGTTGTTGCTGATATTGTTGTTGTTGTTGTTGATGATATTGCTGTTGTTGCTGGTGTTGTTGTTGATTGTATTGCTGTTGTTGATTGAATTGTTGTTGTTGGGGTTGTGCTTGATGGTGTTGTTGTTGTTGTTGGTGAACATCATGCTCGTAATTGCCAAAAGCTGTGAGAAGTGTTGTATACGCAAATTGTTGGTGTAATTGTTGTTGATTGTTCATGTTTTTGTTGGTGTATATTTATTTACAACATATGAAAAAGAGTTTAAACACAAAACATGAGTTAGACGGAAAGATAGAGAGAGATACACAGAAAGAGTTCGTATGTACAAGTTTCAGGGTATCTGCGGTGTATTTCATTCAATGTATTGAGATGATCTATGTAGCTAAATTCCACTAAAATGAACCACGATTAAAGCTGTTCCTTTCAAGGCAAAATACTGATCCAATCCATTTACAACGCAAATCGAAATACATACACAAACAAACAGGAAATTTGAAATCTAATCCTAATGACCTTTTCCCACATCCAATGGACTTTCCTAAAATATTGATGACATATTAATAATTTTTTGTGTGTTCCTCAATGACCAAACTATTGTACTTTTAAACCTAGCGAATCTGTATCGGATGACTTTGAAATTGTTGGAGAATATACATACATACATATGTACATATTTATATATTTATAGAAAATGACTGGGGGGGGGAAACTTTTATTTGTGTGTGGACTGGACTAGAAGTGTGTCTTCAGATAGAGAAAACGAAAGTCCATTTCCTTGTGCCGGTCTGAGGGTTTGAACGACAAAAGAACAGAAAATTAAGTTACGTTGAGAAGCACACGCATTAGAGCTGTTTCAAGGTCTCTGCTGGTCGTTTTAAAAAAAGACTCAGGGAAAAAGGGAAAACCGATTAGAAAATCGCTGGCACTCGGCCCACGGCCAATGGCCACCACCACCCTTCTCTCTTGCTAGAGAATGTCGCCCAGTGTGTCGCTTACAAGCGGATTGGCGCCATCGTTCAGGATGAGGAGCAGGCGGGCCAGCTCGTAGTTGGGGCAATTACCTGGAGTGGACTGGCCGGTTTCCTCCTCGCGCAGGAACTTCAGCACCTCTGAGCGATCGCCCTGGTATTCCTTCTCGTTCTTCTTGAAGTTGACGCTGCAGGGGCGAGAAAGAGAGAAGTAAAAGGTTGTGTTAGACATTAAGGAGTGCATACTTTTCGGCACTCGCGCTTAGCCCGAAAGTATGCCGCGCGAGTGAGTCGTTACGTTACGCATCCGACGCGTTGGCCCGTGGAAACGAGTCGAAAGGACCAGGACAGTGTGAGAAATCCCCCAAAGAAATTAAGCGCAAAACGCGTGCGAGTCCCACGCGTGCGTTTTGGCACACCTCCCCTCTAACCCACACAGACCACCACGGTAACTGGCACAAGAAAAAAGGCACTTGGCCTGGCTCCAGCTCCATCTCCGTCTACGTCCTGCTATCATTTGCCAAATTGCATTCACCGTTAGACCAGCCTGCGGTTGTTAGTTCTACTTTTTCTGCTCTCTCCCTCTCTTTTTGTTTCTTGGCGCCACGAAAGAAACTCGCGAGCAGAGAGCGAGACAGCAAGAAAGAAAGAGGAAGACGGAGGGGAATAAGCAAACCAAAGCACAAAAAAACAAGAAAATTTTAAGTAAAACTTTTCCTGATATTTTGCACTGTCACGGCTGTGGCCCAGACAGTTGTTTGTTGCCTTTTCCCGCCATTAACCCTTGTCGGTACGAAACAGAACGGAACGGAACGAAAGGTAAGGGAAAACTTACCCGAGCACACCGCCAGCCAATACCTCCGCCTGGGCCGAAAGTGTTTCCGCAATAGATTCATCGCTGTAAATGCCAACCGGGGTGTTGTATTGTTTATTGACAATGCTCTTCACGCCGCCATCGCCGCCACCATTGGCCTGAAATCATAGATAGGGGAAAGAAGGATAACGAACGGGGGACATATCGTATATTTGGGGGCATTTTTCAAAGTCTGTAAAGTGTGAAAGTAACAAAATGATTGAGAATGGCAAGAGTCTCAGATAATCTTTGATTGCTCTTCCAGCTGTGCTTTTTTCCAGGACTCTACAGGAGTCGGGAGGTTCTCTTCTGTGTGATTCTCGTAATTATAAGAGAGGCAAAACCCAGCCCCACCCCTTTAGCCTTTTCCCTTGCGCTTCTTAAATTGTTTTTCCCTAAAATGATTCCGCCTAAAATGATCCCAAATCAATTTCATGTCTCTTGCTGTTGTCATTCGAGGTATGGGGCTCAGAGAGGGCTGGCTATTATTATACGAATTCATAACAATAAAATATACGTAAATGTATGCATATCACACACACAAGAGAGTATTGGCATTGGTATTACTATGCATGGCATGCCCCCAAACAGTGCGAATGGGGATGGAAGGTGGGTATCTGTTGTTGTGTGTGTGGTGAGACCTTTTGCACATTAATTCTTGCCAGGCAAATAATCCTGGCACTCATATTCATTACTCATTCTGACACTTTTCAAAACTACGCACAAACAGAGAGACAGACATCGTATAAATGCAAATGTTGTCAACTCCATACAAAAGCAGGGGCACCGAACCCTAGTCGAATGAATAGGGAAAACCAAACCCACAGACAGACAACAAAATAAACGGAAAATGTGTCAGGAAGTTCGGTCCTCGGAGCGGGAGGGGGAGGGGGAACCGTGCTTGGAAGGATTCCAACTATCAACATCATTGGTCATCATCAGGACACATCACCAGCATCAGCATCAGCTGTGTGGCAGCCTGACGGCAGTGGTTGTTCCACCTAAAAGTTTCAGCACTCCCAAGTTTTGGGCTCTCTGCAGTTTATGAATTTTATAAATGATGTTCCACCGCCTCGGCCAACACTCCTCCTCCCAGGAGGGGCTCCTGGGATGTGGGATGTGTGCTGTGGAAGGGGGATGTGGGATGGGCTGCCCGCAAATGTGTGCTACACTTTGTATGATTGCAAATTAGTAAACTTACAAATGGACGGGCCGAGTTGTTGTAGCCGCAGCCAATGTGCTGGCTGTCCTGTTGTTTGTGAGCCAGAGAGGTCTTCGTCACCGTCTGCAGATAGGGGGAGTTTGCCTGCGGCACGTTACCGGTGGGCGTCACCTGTGGCCGCCAAGTGGAGCCACCGCTAAAGGGTATGCAAGAGAGCCGTTCGATTAGGGGAATCTACAAATATATGTATGTATATGTATGCTAAGGACTGCCACTTACCGCTGCACTGTGATGACAAAGTTATTGCCGGAGCGCACCACCGTATCCTGGGCATCCTTGTGCCGGAAATTGAAGACATCAACGTCGTTGATCTTGATGACCGCATCGCCGGGCTGAAGGCCAGCCTGTTCGGACAAGCTGCCAGCGTTAACCTGCAACAAAGCAAAACACATTTCAGAAATCGGGCCCAGTTTCTCTCTCCTGCGATTAGTTCTCCACTCCCGTTAGTTTCAGCTTCAATTTGAGCCATAACTCATGGCCAGGGGCCGGCCAGAATGAATTTATTATGCTGCAACTGCAAAAATTATGAGGCAGCGATCCGAATCCGCTCAGATGCGGATGCGGTGGCTCTGGCTTTTGGCGGATGTTTACTCTCTCGCTTTCCCGTGGAAATATCTGTATCTGTATCTGCCAGCTATAGCCGTGTATCTCTATGGCAACTAGTGCGGCAAAATTTTAGTTTATAGGCGATGCTTTTGTGTGCGTTTGGTATTCTTTTTTCCAGGGGTTTGTTTTCATCATTTATTTATTTCTATATATACTCTGTAGGTCTGTGGGGAAATTGTGCGGGAAAAATGCCATAAATTTCACACGATTAAAATCGTAAAAGTTACGTTGCGCGATTCTCCTGCGTGGGGCCGCCGTGTGGGCGGCACTGACGCATACAAAAATCTCTTGGAATGAAGGCTAATTGAATTTCTTAACACTTAGGCAATGACTAAACCCAAAAGGTAGCTCCATTTAGTGAAGGAAAACTTTGTTGGAAAATACCATATTTTTCTTCCCTTTCCCCGGCGCCTTTAAAGCGGCTTAAACTTCCAGTCTGGGCCCCTCTGTCAGGCGCCTGTCAATGTCGCTTCATCAGCCCAACTAACCAACTAAGCACATAGATACACAGACGTGTATGTGTGTGTGTGTTTGTGTGGACTCCACACATAGATACACTCATGAAGCTAAAGTCTACAACCACAAAATACAGCCACAGAGGAGCTGCAGGGACAGACACACACCGACAGAACGCTGTTGCTGCTGCTGCGGCTCCTCCTGTTGCTCCTCCACTCCTCGGTCAGAGGGGGCTCAGGTGTGCCCAAAATTATACGCGCCATGCACGTATCCACTTTGGCAAATTGTCTGTTTATCAGACAACTGGCAGGCTCAGTCAGTCAGACCGTCTGTCTGTCGGTGCAGGTCCAGGTCCCATCTCGACTCGACTCCAGTCCAGGGTACATTCCACAAAGCACAGGGCAGAGCGACCTATTTTTCCCGTTCCAGGGGCTCTGCCTTACCCTATTGAATGTACCTTGGGACTCATTGGATCGCTCTCCCGCTCTTTCTCTCTCTTTCTCCCCCTCTCTCTGGGATCTCTCTGTGGTCGGTTTATATTTACACAAAACGGGGCGACGTTCGTGCAAAAACAAAAACAAACTCACACACACTCTCACTTGGCAGAGACGTATGTATGTGCAGTGTTGTGTATGCGTGTGTGTGTGGGCATAAATATTTCATTGGCGCACTCACCAAAGCGAGAGACACCTAAATTTTGTAATATTTACAAAGTTGCCAAAAATGTCGATTCCGCCGAAGCCCACGAACTTTCGAACCGCATCGAAGGCGAGTCCAAAGCCGAATCCACGATGAGAACCGCCGACAGGTTAAGCAAAGCAAAAGCAGAAGCCAAACCCGAACCCAAAACCCAATCCCGGACTCACTCCAATGCCAAATCCAAGTCCATATCCGACGTGTGCTGTTGACATGTTCATTTTCTTGCTGGCTGCGAGGGAGACAGAGGGCAGTGGGGATGGGCTGTTGGCGGTTGGGAAAATTGAAATTGCTTGGCCAAGGTGTTTCCCAGACAACCAACTGTCCCGCTTCCCTTCCCCTCCACTCGAAATCAGAATACAAATCAAAAGCAAAGCGAACGTGGCCTGCAAAATACTTTTTCTTTTTGTATCGAAGGTGTTGATGGGGGCATCCGTTGGGGGGATTGTCACTGGAATATTGACATTTGGACAGTTTTATGAGGACCTGTGATCCATGTTTGTTTCCCCCTGCTCACCCCTCGCGAGCTCGTATCTGTCGTATAACGTATCTGGTAGGTTGCTCGACATTTGTCAGCTTTATAGCATTTGCGGCTGGCCGACAATTTGTTTTTGCTTTCACGAATGACTCGTATGCGGGAAGAGGGCAGGAGGATATGAGGGGTAGTTGGAATGGTATTACCATAAAGCTCTGGCCCCACCTCGGCCGCATTATTAGTTTTGCCAGCAGTTCCACTGCGTCCCACAACGGGGCAGCTATTCCGAGCGTTGTTTTCTATGACTTGCGGGGGCCTCCTAACCCTGAATGGGGTACATCAGCTATGAAGGAACGTGGGAGATTATAACAATCTGCGTTTTGCAACACTTGAATGCTCCTCTTTGTTCATTTCTTTGCAGAGCCTCTCTCTATATCTCTCTCTCTCTCAAGGAAGCTTTTGATGGTATAGAGCTTTTAGAGTCCTTTCTATGCGCTTCTCACAAAAGCCTGCATTAGGGTACATCTAAGGTCTATCCTCTATCGCTGCTCGTCTCCTTTTGGGATCCCACTATACAAAAAAGGACATTAATGCGGCGTCCGAGAACATTACATGTGTGAGCCAGCAACCAGAACGAGAGACTATGAGGCGTAGGAGCATCAGGCAAATGATGATTTATATGGCAACTGGCCGGAGCAGAGCTATTTCCTCCATTGGGTGCGTGTGTGGCAGTGTGGCAGAGTCAGAGGATGCCATGTTGAAGGAGTAAATGTTGTAAAAATAATTTCATTTGCATTATCATCATCAGTAGCATGTTTTTAGCATTTTGCCCTGCCTCGAAGAGGAAGGAAAACTCTTGAAATTATATGCGTTATGACAAATACTGCTTCCATGTATATATGTATGTGCGAATGTATGTATGTATGTCAGATATTTGGATGTGGTATCTGTATCTGTCTGTCTGGTTGTGTGCTAGTGGCCAAGTGGCTTTCGTGGTGCTGCTGGCAGCTTGACAAAACTCTGAAGAATCGCTCGTTCTCTCTGAAGTGTTTGATTTGCCAGGCAAAAGTTGAAGAAGCTTGAAATGAGAAAGGAAAAATGGTTTCGAAATCCATAAAGCAAATTAAATTTTCGACCATCAACCCAAAAACCGAAACCCGAAACCGGAGCCAAAACTAGAGTTTGACAGTCTGAGGGCCAGAGCCAAAGACTCATAATCAAGTCAACTAAGCTCTGCTCAAATCCATTCAAGTGCATTAAAATTGAGTTTCATTCGAAAAAGGGAGAGACGAAGAAAATACACACACAACAATGGGACGCAAAAACTCAAGGAAATGCATTCTCTACTGCATGCTGCATCCTGGCACACATCTCCCAACTTTATGCAAAATATTTATGTTGATAAATCAAGTTTGCTTTTGTGGATTAGGTGTATGGCAAATAAATTGAATTTGTGGCGTAAATTAAACCCAAACAAGAAGGCAGAGGATAGAGGACACAGGACACTCGACGCAGGGCGACAGGAAGACAGACAGCCACAAGGAGTTCGTTCTGCTCTGGCCAAGTTGCTGGCCAAGTTATGAGCTTGTTTAATTGAAAATAAATCTGCCTAAAGCCTCAGTGCCGCCTCAGTGCGAAGTGTAGACGCTGGAGAGGAGAGTGTAGAGTGCCATAAAAAAGTGAAAACAGAAACTGCGGGAAAAGTCGGAAAAGTGTCGTAAGTAGAACGAAACAAGCAGAAAGCCAGATAAAATACAAAATACTGCGGAAATGCAGCGCAGATACAATGAATCTCAATGTGTATGAATATGCATGGACAGAGAGCATCACTCATACGTCTGGAACCTAGAAGCCCCGCCGTAAATCACTAGAAAACCCGACTCCAACCTACAGCACAGGCCGTTGTTGCTGCTGCTGATGAGGCTTTCTGGCACACAAACAAATGGCGCAGGTCCCACCCCCCTACAACAACACTTGACCAGCGCGAAACGGGAAGAGAAACAGGAACAGGGAGGAGGAGAAGGAGAAGGAGGAGGAGGATGACAGGGAGGAGGAGGAGGACAGGGATCTAGAGGAGTTTCCCAACAGCTAGAACAGCATAGAGGCGCTTTCCCCAGAGAATGAATGAATGAATGAAAAAAACTCTGTGGACCCCACAGAAACAATTGCATCCTGCTTCTCGCACTTTTGTTTTAAAGTGCTGTTTTATCCGTTTGGTTTGTCGTTTTACGGGGGCAGCAACTTCAAACACATTAAAGCTCTTGAATCTCTGCTCGCTCTCTCTCTCTCTCTTTCGCTTGTGCAACATTCAATTGGATTGGAAAAGTCACCAAATCACTTGCTAATGGCTTCGGATTTGGCTTTGGCTTTGACTGCGGCTGCTGCTGCAGCTATGGTTGCTCCTCCCCAAACAAAAAAACCATCATTATCGTCCATGACGATCCAACCGCGACAACAGAATCGTTTTCAGGTCCAGAGATGACCAAAAGAGAGTCAAGAGTCGGGGAGACAGACAAATGATATTTATTTATTGATGGAGAAATATGGGAGCCAGCAACAGCAGCAGAAGCAGCAGCCAATTGCAACTGCAACATCGAGGCACCCGCCAAACTGTCGGCAACATTTATAAATTATGATTGCAATCAACGTGCAACAAAAGAGCGTACCAACAGCAGGAACAGGACCCCACCAAGCTGATAGCTGCTGTGCAGATACCCTCTCCTGTCAGAGGGTAGCAGTGTTTTTGGGGAAATGAAGGAATTTCCCGAAAGGAAGATTCCCTATCCGTTTCAAGGCAGATCTTCTCACTGAAACACACAAAAAAGCCCCTGCAAAGCGTCTTTGTTGTTGTTGTTGTTGTGCGATGTTGTGTGTGAGAGAGAAAGACAAACGGAGTCGATCTCTTTGGAGAGCTTTTTTCACGAACATAAGCACACGAATGAAGCTCACGACACTCCGCGAAAAAGAGACTCAAAGAGGAGACAAAACCAAAACAAACAAAAAGCAAAAACAGAATGGAATGAAACTTTTTAGTCAGCTCTGCTGATAAGTGTACACATTCTTCGGTGTTCTGTAAATCCATTTCTCTTTTTTGAATTGCTAGAATGACAGATGCAGACAGACAGACAGACAGACAGAGAGAGAGAGAGTCGGCAATAAACGTGACCATTTATATAAATGTTGCATATTTATAACCAGGCAATGCAATGGTACAGCCACAAAGCCTTTCAAAGAGAAAAACAGAGAGAAAGAGAAAGATAGCGGGAGAGAGAGAGGCGAATCCATATTTGGAGCATCATCGGACCAGGAGGCGGATCCACATCGCCTAGAGTAGGCTTCTGTCTAATCCACTGCGTGGGCTGCTGATCATTTTTCTCAAGACGGTACCTCATGTATCTTTGTATCTTTCGAGTGCCGCACTTCCTGGACAGCAGCAGCAACCTCTCCGCCCCCATCCCAAGTCTCGTTCGCCTTGAGGCGCTTGGGGTTGGCCAGTCGTCACAGATTTGCCAATTGCCAGCGCAGTGGCGTGGAGTGGGGTGCAAGTGAAAGTATCTGACGGATTTTCCATGGGAACTATTTATAATGTGAACGGCTATAGCTGCTGCATATGGCAGCATAGGAAACCATAGCATATGGTGGATACGTTTAGCGTAATTCCAATTCAATTTTTGAAAGACTTGAATCCAATTTATTCATACACAAAGTACCACCACACACACACACACACACACACGAGGAGTGAAGCTCATTCTTCGGCTCATCTTGCCGGAGCAATTTACGGCTGTCTCAGACTCAGTCTCAGACTCGAAATTGAGTTTAAATTGCTCTCAGGTTGCTCTCAGCTGCTCCTCTCCACTTCACGCATCGCAAGGACCATCTCCTTCGGCTCCTTGTTCTCCTGAAACTAGAATTTCAATAAATGTCACATGTCCCGGGTCTGGAGAGCATGTCCCTGTTCCTCCGTGCACGCGCAAATTGTTGATTAAAGCGAGACTTCCACAGCCACTCCCACTGCCATCCGGCTCCAGAAAGCTAAACCTGAATCCGATTCCCATGAATTGCCAGGAAGAAGTTTTCTTTAGGATGGCTATCTCTCCTCACCACATATCCCCGTACATATATATTTGGGTTAATAAGACAGAAAAGCAGAGTATCCCTCCATCTGGCTGACATCTTGCTGCTGCCTTGAATGTCATTAGCGGGGATCCTGGTGTTAGTTGCCCCCTGAGGCTCCTCCCAAGAGTTGCGCAGCCAAAAACCCCCAAAACACACACACACTGAAGGGTAAAGGGGTTGCGGGGGTGATGCCACAGGGGAGCGTGCGGACAACTGGCAGCAACTGCCGCAGCGCAAACAAGATTAATTAAGGAATGTAAATTTTGTAAAATTACGCGCCATTGTTTGACTCTATCTCTCTCTCTCTCTCTCTCTCTCTGCCACCCTCTCTCTTTCTCTCTCTCTTGGTATCTGTGTGTGTGTGTGTGTGTTTGTGCGAAAAGGGTGTTGAGATTTTTTCCATTAACAACATCATCAATGGGTGGCAGACAAGTCGCGGGTCGCAAGGTCGAAAGGTGTCCCTGCCTTGGGTAGCTGCAGGCTCCATGAAAGAGAGGGTAATGGAGATTTCCTTCTCTCTCTATATCTCTCCGGCTTTGGGCACACCTTCCACTGCATATACCTTGCGTCCGACCGTGTTTGTTTTTGTGACGAGTTGTTGGGGGAGTTTAGCGGATTTTGTGGAGCTGGGAGCTTAGCCGGCATTCAATTTCAGCCGCCACACGGACTTTGGGTTTGGTTCTGGCAGTGCCGGCTCCTCTTCTGCTTCTGCTGTTGTCAGTCGCCGCATGAGGCATTCGAAGGGTTGGCCAACATTTTTAATTAGTGTCGTCAGCGTCAATGTTGTCCTTGTTCCTGCGGTTGCCTTGAACCCAGAACCCAGGAACCCTTTGTGTATTGTGGCAGTGCCACTGCCACTGCCACAGGCACATGCATAAATTATATTTCCACGCCACGAGGAAATTTCTAATGAAGCCAAAAATCGGTTGCAGGGGAATCCCCAAGATCTGTGTGCTGTGTGTGGCAAGCGAAATTGTGAAACTTTCCCAACTACCGCCTGCTGTGCACTGCTGTATATTGCAACATACGAGTACGAGTAGGAGTACTGTGCGTGTTTTTCCTGTTTTCCCCGACGTTTTCCCATTCCCACTGTCCGTTTCGGGGCATTGTTTACAAACGTGTCGAAATGCTGCTGCAGCATCGGGGTCCAGTCTCGTGCTGGCCTGCGTCTTCTTTTGGGTCAAACCTTTAAATAAACTCCCTGTGTCTGAGGCTCCGATTGTGCAACGCTTTTGTTTGATGTTTCACTTTGTTGCACATGTGCCTCATGGGTTTATTGAAAGTGATAGAGAGAGAGGGCGGGGAGATAAACAGAGAAAGATGTTCGTGGAAGACGATCCATCTATCAATCAGAGGCCAAACGTAATTCTGACAGCCCTGAAATCGTGTAAAGCGTAATCTCGGACTAACCAAAAATCACTCTTCCATATCCTTGTCTCTTGTCTCTGGTCTCCCTCTGATGTGTCTGCCACTGTTATCTGAGGCATGAATGATGGCACTCAAATTACATTAAATGGAATTTCAATTGAGCCAAAAGACTGCCCTGCCTGGCCCGGCCCCTCGCTTCAGCCACTAACAATGGGGATGACAAGACAATGGCGAGGCAGAGGCAAGAACAGAACAGAACAGACACGACACAGAAATCGAAATGGGAACAGTAAATGGCATTTACATGTTCCCTGTCATAAGACCCCAAGAAGGGGCAGGGTGGCAGAGCGGCAGAGTGGAACCAATTTAATGAATCAGCATCATCATCAGCAACAGATTCAGATTCCACATCAGCACCAGATCCACGCTCAATCTACAGTCAGCCTCCTGTGTGGATAGGCCTCCAATGACTGCAGATACCAGAGAAGCCGCTGCAGCTGCAACTCTGCCAGAGTGCCACACGGCCACTGCCTGTACTCCAATCAGACAAATGCAATTAGGATTTGGCAAAGCTTTCGCTGTCGCTCGTGTTGAGAATTCTAAGCATGCCGCATCAGCAACATCAGGAGCGGCTGCCTTTGATTTTCTTCTGTGGCAGCCACATCCATGGGGATGCAACAAGCCGCAGCGAGGAGCGCCACCAGGGACTCGGACATGAGAGACACCGAAATGACGAATGATCCACAAGGACCTGCTTCGACCAGCGATTGGCGACACGGGAGAGGGGAAACCTTAAACGAGTAGAAAACAGAGTCAAATAATCACCGAAATGACGATTGATCTTGTATGCAAAAGGAAATCACTCAAAGAATCTATGGATGGCTCTCGAGTGGAGAGAAGGTGCTTCCAATTAAAGCTCGCGCTCATATTAAATGCTCTCATCAAACTGCTTTAAGACATCAGTACCTCTCTCTCCCACTCGGCGCTTTCTACTCTCCAAGCACTCTGCGCCTCTGTCTCTACTTTCGCTGCTCGCTCGTCTTGGCAGCTCTCAATTAAATATTTAACTTTAAGAAATTTAATTTCAATTAGCGCCACAGAGCATTCAGCGTTCAGCCATTAGCTGTGCCGTTGAGAGAATGCCGGGATTTGTGCCAATTGCGAAACACAGAATGGCATGGCGGATGCCGGAGAGAGCAGCAAAAACAAATCTGAAATGAATGAACAAACAGCTGAAGCGGCGTGGCGGGGGAGAATGAATGCCAGAAGAGGTTGGGGAAGAAGAAAAGCACACAATTCGGACACCCGCGCCTTTCACTCACTCACTCGCTCAAAATCATTACGTGATTAAGGTTGCCGTTACGTCTGGGGGGAAGGCAAAAATAGAAAACTAGAGCATGGCACGCAGACAGCAATGCATCAGATGAGGGGGGGGGGGGGGGGGGGGGGGGAGGGGGCAGAGCAGGAGATTCTGCGGCAGCTGCAGAGGGGGGGGAGGGACGGCAGCAGAACGACCGCAATTGCGCGCTCGTGAAAATAAAAGCAAAAAAGAAGAGCGAAAAAATAACGGCAAATAGAAATAAATAAATCAGTGACACGGCGAAGAAGCAATAGGAAAGAGTGCGGGGTGTGGAAAAAGGACAGACCAAGAGGCACAAGGTAAATTAGGTAGAAGGTAAGGCAGTCCTACTTTACAGACACCCTGCCTTAGGACTCTCTTTCGCAATGCCTTACCATCCGTTGAATACTCTTTAAGCAGAGTGAGAGAGACAGAGAGACGGACAAACACTTCGCCTTCGCCGCACAAAAACAATTAAAATGAAAAACCGTAAGCACTCTAATTCCATGGCCAAACGTGCAGGGACAGTAAAAGAAGCACAGCGATAGGGGGCGAGGGAGAGGAGTCACAGGAGAGCAAGCATGTCCCCTGTTGGAAATTTGTATGCTCTGGCCGCACGAGCGAACAAAATGGTTTGAAAACAAATTTGCCGATCTAATTAAAAGCTAAATTGTGAGCATTAAACGGGGTACGGCACTCCACTGGGTCTCGCTCTCCGACTCGGTCCTCTCGCTCTAACTCACAGCAAATTTAAGTGAGTCCCTAACGGGACAGCCAGCACATGGAAAAACATTGAAAAGCATTTAAGTCGCCCCTCGCTTGACCTCTCTCTCTCTCTCTCTCTCTCTTCCTTTCTCCCTTTTTGCATTTTCCCTGTGCTCTGTGCCTTTCAACAAGTTGGAAACCAATGCAATTTACGGCTGCTCTTCATCAGGCGGGGCGGAGGGATGCAGAACAAGGACATGGCCATTACTGGGCCAACAGGGGAATAGAAAAAAGTATGCCAAGCCCCCACGCTGACCGCAACAGTCCGGCACGGCACGGCACATCGATGGTAGCTGGAGACTGCACTGCACTGCAATGCGATTGCTACTCCGACTCCACTCCGTATGCGGATACGGATGTCTGGCAAATTGTAAATTAATTGATGAAAGCATCGTTTAGAAGCGGACAGAACAGGGACAAACTCGGGCAAACTCAAGTGAGCCCGGACCCGAACCGAAACCCGGTCCAGGGCCACACAATATTTGAGCTGCATTTGGCATGTGGAACTGGAGAACGCAATGAGACGAACAGGGAGACAGAGAGTGAGATAGGGCAGACAGGCACAGAGACCTGGAGGAACACTGACAAATTGCTGGTAGCAAGATTAATGCTGTGCATTATCTTTCCTCATTTGTCGATTGTCAATGCAACTGGGCCGCGTCCACAGCAGAGCTGTATAGTTGGAGAATCGGAGAGAACCGTAGCACAACGGCAACAACAAGGAGAGCACGCTCCAGGGCGTGGCAGCTTACCTTTTACCTGTTTTCCTTCCATTTCAATCGCCTGTCTTTCACATTGTTCTCCGCCTCCCTGCTGCCGACTGCCGCCGACTGCTCTCTGATTTCCCATTTTCCTCTATCGTCGACATTTTTCAATTTGATGATGCGCGCACTCAAGGCAACAACATTGTGGGCGTCCTTTTCCCTTTTTTTGTCCCACTTTTAATGCCGACTGGCAGGGATGCAGGTAATTTCATTTCTATATTAATGACAGCGCTGGGCATTTTTTACGTTTGATGCGACTGCGTCGCGACGTTAATCATTTAAGAGTCTTAAATGGAGGAAAACACTCGGCCATATGGGGCCCACTTAATGGAGACATGCAGCTGGCAGCTGCAGAAAATATTCGCGAAAATAAATAAAATTCAACAACGAAAAAAAGTGACGATGATCGAAATTGCTAATGGGGAGAAGTAATTAGGTAAATCATCGATAGTTCGCGTGACATGTCAATCGATGGTTAGCCAAGAGCTAACTTGTTGTTTTGCTGGTGGAAACGGCTGCATTAGCTGATTAAATTTGAGGGGCATTTTCGCAAACTAGCTAAACCTAGCTAAACTATATTCACGACGACCGATTTGATTACACAAAACAGCCAATTGTGAATGGGCCCCATGTGCTTATTGTGAATGGAATTAACCTGTCCATGTATCGATAGCCTATCGATCGAAAGGTTGTTTTGTTTAGGGCCCTTTTTCTTATGTTAAATTTTCGAATCTTTTATTAAAAAAGTGCTGTGCAATTAATCTTACAACAAGTGCAGGTGCCGGCTGAGCAATTGGAATTTGTACTTTTATTTTTGTTTAGGCTGCAAGTGGACCCATGTGCTGGTGTTTGATATTTGATTTGATTGATTTGAATGATTTGATATTCCCGCCCAAATTGTGAATGCACCTCCAATCGCATACCCAGTATCGATACCGTGTCGATATGTATTGATCGGCTGCCGCCAAAAAGTTGTGTTCCTCGCGGTTTTTACTAATTATTGGAGAATTTTAAGTTTAATTGGTGTGAAAGTTAAGTTTAATGAGTTTAATATCAATTGCAAGTCTTTGTCAAGCAGTGAGTGTTTTTTGTTTTGTGCAAATCCAAGAAAAACTTGTAGATAGCGACGGAGATTCTACTCCTGAAAGGTAAGGTTTACACCTAAAATTTGTGAAACTTTAACAGCATTTCTGATTCCCCATTCAGGTAGGAGAGACGCTGAAACTTCCCATTAACTCAGAGGCGGTGAGTGTGGCATTTTCTTTGTTTTTCCCTGCACACACACGACACTGATCCCTTTTACATGCATCGCACGCGGTCCCGCACGATAGGGAATGCTACCAATTAGCAGACGTAGTACCCAGTCCTGGCCCTGGCTCTGGCCCTAACAAAAAAAGGAAACAATATGTTCGGCTGAGCTGAAACAACTGCAGGCAGAAATCTAAATCCCGGTCAGGACAGTAGCAGGAGCAGGCACAGGGGTAGGCAATGGCCATGGCATTCCGGATGTGCCTGTTGGTCGTCGAAACTAGCGAACTTTCCAGACAGAACAATACCATGCCCCCGTCGACGAGTGTTGGCTGGAATTTTAGGTCTAAATCCTGTTGGGTCATAAAAAGTGCTTATTACATTATCACCTCAAGCGTGGCTGAGCCGGCTATGGGCTCTGCCCCACCCACACCCACTCCCGGCCCAGCACAGCACACAAACAGACATTGACTTGTCCGCCCTTTCCTTTCCTCACAAAAACCGATTCACTTGCTCTCTGGTACTGCTTTTTGTTGGGGTTTTGGCTTTATAATGGCTCTGGCAGCTGCGTTTTTCAATTTTCGCTTTTTTTCGGCCTCTGGGCCTCTCACCTGAGAGCTCTGAGCCTTGAGCCGATTTGGTTCGGTTTGGGAGTGGGTTTGGTTTTGAGTTTGGGTTTGGGCTCGGATAGCTGCTGGCAGCCGTAGTCACTTATTGGCAAATGTTTCGCAGCCAAAAAGAAGGAAGGACCACGTGGCGATGGAGGAGCAGGTGGAGGACCAGGAGCAGCATCAGGAGCAGCCCGTGCAGGAGCTGGAGCGGAAATGCGAAAAATGTGTAAATTTCGGCTTGCTTTTATTTCTCGCATTTTCGCCCCGTGATGATGTGTAGGTCGCTGATCCGCTTTGGCAGCGCACCAAGGTTCGAGTTCATTCAATTTGGATTAAGTCGTTCGTGTTGATTAACAAAATTGACTTTTTTCCCCAGACTTGCCAGACTTTCGAGGCGGCATTCGAGTCGCCTGCCCCCCCACCGGAATCCATTTAAGAACAGTTTCGAGAGAGCACTGTGAGTCCCTGGATCGATGGCGACAGGCCGCAGCTGCGGACCATTTAGAAGACCATGCCGGAGACGTTTAGTAAATATTCAATCAATTTAGATTGAAGGCCCCAGTCGATATAATAAATCACAAGCAAAATCAAGAAGGTCTCCATTTCAGAGCTGTGTTTTGTGGAGACGGACATGGAGACGAGATATGCGTCATAACAATAAAAATTCTGGCATTTCCCATTTCCCCGCTGTGCGGCTAAATAACGAAAATATACAAGACAAGTCGACAGGCCATAATATATCATGGCCCAAAGGCGTTCGACGATACACACACACAGGCACACATAGCAAAAGAAGGACCAAACTGGAGCAGATCAAGCAGAAGCAGCGGCTGTAGTCTGTGGAAGGACATCGAGCGCCGTCGCCCGTAATGGCTGTCATGGGGATGGCTCCCGTTCGGCTTCTGGCCCTGGCCCTATCTCTGGCTCGTCTGCGTTAACTGGGAATCAATGACATATCGTCATGGCAAATACGCATGCCCTCGGGGGACGGTGAGGGAGATTGAGCCATAAAAACCGTGGAATAAAATAATAACCAGGATAATACACCAAGCATATGTCCTGTCAATGATGCAGCCATTAGCGACAAATCCCGCCATCGAGAGGAGGCTTTAAATCTGATCCGATTACCTGAAGCTAATTGCCAGACAAACTTCTCTCACTCTCGCTCTCTAGTCTAAGCCCGCGCCAAATGGGAAGGGGCAGAGTTGCTCTACTGCCGAGTAAGACACTAAAAACCCTCGCCGGATATAGCCTGGAGCGAGGGCTCCAACCAGGGCTCCAAGCTACTAACCACAATGTAAGTTTGGCTCATAATTTATTTCGATTACGCCGCTGCACGCAATTTGCTCTGGTCATATCCTTTTAGCACACGCACGCACAGGAAGTGGCGATAGCCAGAGAACCAGCCAACAGGAGCCGAAGCCGGGGAGTAGGGAATTAGGGGAGCAAGGAGTCCGAGGAGGATGCCAGATAAGTGTGCGCGCAATTTCCGTTTCCGCTTGGCTTGCCGTTATCCAGCTTTGATGCTGCGAAAATCCACTAAGCAACAATTAAATCAGAGACTCCAGCGAGCGTGGAAAGCAGCTCAGAGCCAGAGCCACAGCCAGAGAGAGGAGATAAAGCCACATACATACTCGAGCAGTGACTCAGACAGAGAGGCGGACCAGCAAGAGATATCAATTCGAGGATTGGGAAAACAGAAACAGAACAGAGACAAAAGTCGAAGGCCTTCCAGGTAGCCAAATGCAAATGAATCATGTCCGTGGAGCAGGAAGGAAGAGGCAGAGGCAGGTATCATGCATTAGCTGACTATTATCACGGCCCGAAAGAGTTTCCAAGCCCCCTTTCCCCATTCCCTCACCGAACCATTGAGCACTTTAAACGTTTACGTTTCGGATTTCGTTTTTTTTTTTTTGTGGAACGAAACCTTAGAACTTATAAATATTTATGGCGCACATAATGCAGCGCGTTGAGCACGGCCAATAATTCCTTGGCTTGGACGCGAGTCGAGTCGAGCGGTGCTTACTCCTTGCTATCGGGACAAGGGACTCGTAACTCGAGCGTGTGTGCAGCTCCGGCTCTGGCTCTGGGTGCAGCGGAGCGAGCATTTTCCACTGAAGGATTTATGCTCGCTGACATGCAACTTAAAAGCAAGGACAACAAAACGGCTGCAGATAGCACACACAAACCCACATACACACACACTTCCCACATCCTGCTAAGGAGCCAGCGAAGGAGCCATTTCTCTCCGCACAAGGATGCGAGTGCGAAGGCGAATGCTTTTCTTGTGTGTAAGTGCAGTAGGGAACAACAATTGGGAAAAATATGCTGAGCGCAAGGATTAGGAGCAGCAGAAGCAGAGGAAAAGCAGAACAAATTTATGTGACTTTTGCATGCGGCTGCAGCAGGATGCTGGAAGGAGGCCGCAAGCCTGCAAACTGGCTAGACATTAGTACAATTTCCGGTCCAGGCCACAAAATATTCAATAATATATTAAAGATATAGCCAGCCATCCAGCCAGGCCGAAAGAGATATCCAACAGACACAGAGAGGAAGAGGCATGAGACACGAGGCACGAATTCGACAACTCAACTGAAGCGTAGCAGGCAGGATAAATCTAAATAAGACGTGCTCGAGGCTACAGCTTGTAGCTTTAGAACCAGAGATACTCGTACCAGCAGCAGCAGCAGTAGCAGCAATATTTGTGCAATGAAGTGCAAGTGAACTTCAGTCTTAAAGCAACTGAAGATACTCGTACTCTCGTACTCGTACTTGCAGGAGCCAGCAATGTACCTGCCTTTTGAGGGGGCAGCGATGCGAACGTGAGAGCCCGACTCCATGACCACAATGGAGGTGTGAGTTCCGCAGAGCTTTGGGGCGCCACTACTCACGAGGCTTCCTGCTCATCTCTGAGGCATGAGGCATGAAACAAAACGGAAGCGCCGCCACCCAACAGCAGTCTCTGGTGCGGTAGCGGATGTGGATGTGGAAGCACAGACAACGTTTATGTGGAGTTGCAGAAAATTGTTCAATAAATTTCAACACTCTTAAATTGGCAATGCTATGCAATGCGATGCGATCCAGCCAGTCACTGGAGAGGAAGAGACCCAACCCAGTCGCCAGTTCTCGATTGGTTTGTCCTCGATCCACGGGGCCGGGACAGGGGCAAAGGCAGGACAGCCTTAAAGCGTATGTGACCGGTGAAAATTGATAATCAATCAAATGCGGAAAGGCAACGGCGCTGACGGAATGACGGAACGCAACGCATCCTCCATGCAGCCCAAGAGCCAGAGACGGCCACTTAATCACTGTCTGGTTATCCTTTTTGTTGCACTTGTTTCCTGTATATCGTATCGTATCCCATATGTACATATGTACATATGTTTGTTTGTTTGTGCCTCGGCTTTTATCAATTACGCTTTTTGTGGACGACTGGAGGAGTGACAGAGATGAATCACAGGAAGCTGCAGCGAGAGAGCCACAGCCCCAGCCACAGCCCCAGCCACAGCCATAGCCATAACCCATTCCCGTTTATTAAATCAATTAACGCTTGAACGATAATTACTGAGGCAGAGCTCTGGTGCTCCACCGAAAGACAAGGAAACTGAGTGCGGCTCCCACTCCAAGTACTCCCAATCCAACAAGCAGTGCAATTCTGTGGTTTCATTCCTTCGATCGAAGGAATCTCCTGCTCTTGATGGAAAAACCGCAACACAAATTTCAACAACAATGTACATTTTCCTGCCAAATGCACAAATGCAATTTTCATGTATCTGGATCTATGTGTTGTTTCTGTTGCTGCTGCTGTGTGTTGCAATTAATAAAATGTCCAAGTAAATTGTGAGCCACCGCAGCCCGAGATGTCTTCCGACATCTGCCTCGCCACGTGCCACAGGTGTCCCCTGCCGCCTGTGTGTGCCATTATGTTGACATGTGGGCGCCTGCTGCGGTCGACTGTGACTGGAGAAAAGTGCAAGTACAATCGACATTCAACATTCAACAATTGAAAGCCACTGGCACTGGCACTGGGTAAACGGCATTCAATGCTGTCCCGGCAACCGCAACAACAGGGTGTCTTTTGGGTCGGACCTGCTCGTATTCAATTACAAAAGGATTCCAAATCAAAGCGAGGGACATTCAGAGCCAGCATAATTCGGCAGTGCAGGCAGGAAAGGAACCCTAAACACCCTCGCTGGAAGGAGCATTCTCTAAAACAGAGCACCAGTGATATGGCCATTCGCGAATAGGGTATGCAACGAGCAGAATTATGAATTCTGCATAGTTCGGAGCCAAAGACAAACATCAGACACAAAGGCAGCCCCAGACAGGAGTCAAATAATTAATGGCCAGCAGAGGGGTGTGGAGGAGCAAAGGGGAGAAGGCAAACAAACAAGCCCGAAAAACGAGCAGAAACAAAACCGAAACGAAACTGAACTGAACTGAACCAAAAAAATCTCAGGAAAGTTCACCTTGGAAGCCCGAACTTTTGATACCCTTTACGAGGCTTTAATCCTTTTTTATGGTTTATGGATCGATCCTCCTGCCGTGAGGCATTTCGTTATGTTTCAATGTTTCTTTAAGAGGATCCCAGGGTGCATATATCTGGGATAAATCCTCATTACCCTCCTCTCGTTGAAGGGTACAAAAATCAGCCAAAAACAGATTTGCATGAACACAAAACGTAGACGAAGAGGCAGGACATTGGGGGGGGGAACACATACGAGTAGGTATGTGTGGGCTGGATCTGCCATCCTATAGCCGTCGTCGGTTGCCTTGGATGCCGTCAGTAGCTTGTTATCCACTGTCCTCCCTCTCCCTCCCACTCACCGGGAGATCAACCTGCCCGTTCCCGTTCGGCTCGTCTAGACTTTAAGTTGGCTAATAGCCGACACTGATGCGGCCGTCGCTGTCGCTATCCGACTGTTCTTTTCCTCCTCCTTCAGCTGCTGCTGGTTGCTATATTCCTCTTTTTTTATTGGACTGTGGACATCCGTCCGAGTGCTCTTTGGCCACGGAGCAGAGAATTAGTAGTAAACCGAATTTACGCTTTTGTATTACTTATTTGTTCCATTATTTGTACGGATGTGGTTCCACGGGATCCACGGAGTCCGAGAATGGAGCTTTGGCTTTCGCTTTTATTTGACTTTGGCCTTTTTTGTGACGCTGTTTTTTCTCTTTGGCCCAAAACGAACTCTGCTCTTGATAATGAAAAATAAACGTGGCTTCTGCCTTCTGGCCACGCCCCTCTAGCCTCTTTCTCTCTGAGTGGAGTGTCCTTTGTGTGGGTGGGTTGGAAATCCGTGAGCATAAAGATTATAGCACACACAGGACGACAGGACTGACAGAACTGACAGACAGGCGGAGGGCAACAGGAAAAGGACTTCATTTCGAGAGCTGTTCGAAGATCCACTCATGTCCTCGATAGGAAGGGGACTCAGGAGCGACTCCGCCCAGCGAGAAATCATAAATTAATCGGATTTAAGCAGCTCAGTAGCTTATTTTTATGTGCGCCCTACGGAAACCCGGGAACCTCTGCTCCTGCTTCTGCTATCTCTTTCTCTGTTGTTTAATGAGAGAGGGATGCGACTGGGAATCGTGTACCGCATCTTTGATGAGCTGTGGCAGCGTTTAAAGCCACCAATTTGCTGGCTCCTCAGATGGGATGTCGATGAGAAGGAGGAGCCCGATGAAGGACTTCTTCTGCTAAAGAGCTAGAGAAGTTGACATGATTGGATGCTGATGATGACTGAGTTGATGATTTGTTGTCAAGGTGCACGCTCCTCAGCCCCCGGCTTCGCACCGAATGGCAATGCTCAGTTAGAGCATCGACTTGAGTCGAGAGTGGAGTTCCGCTGCATAGGACTCGGTGTCCTGGCAACGCAGGAGCTCATTACGAGCAAAGTTTTTACGCAGGAGCAGCGGCATTCCTTCCTTCCTTCCGAAGGATGCGGCTTAAGTGTGCCATTCTAAATTCAATTGAGCTTGGAGTGTTCCAAAAACGATGGCAGGCAACGAGGAGTCGAGGTGGAGTCTGCCCCTGACAGGTCATCCAGGATAGGGGATAGTTCAGGGAGGGTCCCGGCGCAGCGCGATTTATGAGCAGACAAGCCAAACAATCCCCAACGATTGGTGGGACTGGGACGGCGACGGGGAGCCGTGTAATCCATAAATATTTCCATTTCAAATTGTTCAAATTGCATTGCTTTTATGCTATGTGATTTTCGCATAAATCTCTCTCTTGACTGATGCACTTTTTGGCCAACATTGTTCGCGGCCTGGCCTTCGTTCTCGTTGGCTAATTGACAGGGACGGACGGCTGCCGATTCTGTGGATGTGGATGCCACTAATTGGGACAGGACAGGACGTTGCGTCAGGCGTCGCGGAGTGTCTGATTTTAATTGATGAATGACATGCAACAAATCAATTTAAACGCAAAGCCATTTTAGTACGAGTGCTCATATACATATTTGGTTTTTTAAGTACTTACAGATCTTTGTGCGGGTAGTGGGAGTGAGAGTGCGGCATTGACACCGAAAACAGCTGTTAAAATAGAAAACTGCCCATTTAGCACGTGCTACGCCTACTAGCCTAAATGCCGCCCAGTGGAACCCATTTGTAATGCCAAAGTAAACAGCAAATAGAACATAAAACAGAACACAAAACAGAAATTTGTGTGTTATTTCTGTTTCACGTTCCAGTTGGAACGCAGCAAAGTACATACCCAACCTACAGTTGGTGGGAGGGGGAATGTGCGGACAATTACCTACATTTCTATATGTCTCTGAATCAATAATTTTAGCAATGCCTACCCCCTCGACTCACAATAACAAAGCCTAACTCACTCCCTTCCTGCGCATACCACATTCCGATGGCAGAAATTCTATTTATGACGGGAACAATATGGAATATGCCCCCCCTGCCACCCCCTGGCATTGGTTTCTGATAAGACGCGGTGGGGCGACGCTTATCGGCAGGGGTCGCAGATTAAGTCTGAGTCAGAAATGGAACTGCGGATTCCGTCAGGGCGGCGATGGGGAGCTCTATGGTTCATGGTTCGATCCATGATTCATCCGAGTCCGTTGCCAAGTTTCATGCCTGAATTCACTTTAAACCCGGTTTCTAATAAACACATATCTTGAAAAGATGATTAATAATATTGATTCATTTAGTGGACTGTATGTATGTTATACCCAGAGAAAAAGATCTACATTTTTTATATTTTCACTTGGATTTAGAGAGCTGAAATATTAACATTAAAATTTAAATATGAAAATATTTTATATAAATTGATTATATTTCATATATAAATTATATAATATAATTATTTTAAAGTTTTTTATTTTTAGATGAAATATGTGCAGTTTTAAAAAGACTTTTTAATATATTTATGTTTCCATCAATGTAAATTCTATTTAATTTTACAACTTTCTCTCCTTTTCTCCCTTTATCACCCACTTCTATATTCACTCGCTCATAAAATTGTCAAAATGATTTAGCAGTGATATTTGTGTGGCATGTCGCCACAAATGTAAAATTGTTCAAAAATCTTTTATGAATGTTTAACAAATTTCGGGTTTGGTTTTCTGTCTATCTGCGAGTGTGTATGTGTATCTGTGTTTCTCTTTGTGTATCTGTGTACAAATTAGTTTGGCGAGCGCGAAATTTGTTGGGAAAATGGGAAAAATAAAGCTCATTGGTTGTGGGTAACGTGCGCAAAAATCGCACGGAAAATGAAAAAATCCAAAAACCGAACAGAGAAAAACGAGCCAAAAACCTACCATATACACGCGGATTTATTTTTGAACGAAAAGAGAAGCACTTAAACGCATAAATAAATTAACTGCTCAACTAATACATATGCTTTTTTCTGCTCGCTTTTCCATATTTTTCTGCCCCCAAAACGAATTTTTATTTAATTTTCACGCGCTTTGCGTTTTCCGACACCGAAATGCCATTTGTCAATCGAGGAATCGAGGAATATATACATATACATATGTACATATATGTACATATGTATCTCGATGTATCTAGATATATAGTACATATGTACATACATACATATATGTGTCGGAGGTGGGCAGCAGGAATCCTCTTCTTCTTTCTCCTGCAACTCCTGGTTCAACTCTCTCTTTCTGTAATAGCTTCTTTTAGCTTCTGCACTACTGACTGTCGTAATGGTCTCTCTCACAGAAATTCTGATCTTCCTCTACTTCTCCCTCACAGACACCAACACCGACGGCTGCGGTGACTCTCTTTCGCTCTCAGCAAACACGAATGGGAAGAAAAACGGATTGCTCTACTGCGTAGTTTCCGCCTTTACCTATTGATTGTCATTATTGCTTCTATAGTAGCTCTACTTCAATTTCTAGTTTCCATGACTCTCCGAAACATATGTACATACATATACATATACATATACATATATGTATGTATTTTCTAGTCTTTTTGGGGGGGAATTCGCTTACCTTCTGCACGAGGAGGGGCTGGGCAAAGTCCACGCCGCCCTGCAGCCGGAATCCCCAGGGCTGGGCATCGAAACGTGACAGCTTCACTTGCAGCAGTTGTGGTTGAGCCATTTTCTATTTGCGCAGACTGTAAGACAGAGAAGAGGAGAACAAAGAGCGTAAATAATAATAATATACTGGATATCACGTACATACGTCGACTAATTAATGAAATCAGAAACCCACACACACGAAAAAATACTAAAATGGAGGTATGGACCGAGATTGCTGCTCCTTTTTTTTGGTGGAGTGGAGGTCCACTAATAAAGACATTATTCAGCCATGTCCAGGCTAATCCTGCCACCAGTCGTAGACACCAGGACCAAGACCAGGACCTGCTACACTCTGGGTGCCAGCTGCAGCTGCCCCCTGCCTCCCCCCGTTCTGTGTGGCAGGTTCGTATGCAGAAAAGCTCCCTCGAGAGTGTGCCCAAACATTCGGCTCACTGACTGCAAAAGGCTCTGCCACGCCATAGGAAGAGTCGACCTGGGGAATGCCCTGTAAATGGATTCCAAAGAGGCCCACTCTTGGAGAATCATTCTAAAATAAATCTCTGTCTTCTCTGATAGCTTTCCGTTTGAATTTCCTTCAATTTCTAGATCTTAAACTCAGTCAAGAATCCCCTAGTTCCTTCTGTATGTCCTGCTGCTCTAAAGGTTCGGCTGTCCTCTCCCCAGGGTCTTGTACTAGAGGGCACTCGACATAAAACGAGTTAAACTTTGTTAGATATCGCCTTTTTTTGCACACACAGATTCTCTCTACACTCCCCTCCCCCCTGTAGCAGCCTTCTATCTGCAGTGAGGCCTGGCCTGCGTGGTGGCCACAGTGAGTGCTGTAAGCAAGCGCCCACCGAAATGGCACATGCTGAGAGCCTGAGAGTCGTGTTGTAAGTGTGGCTTACATGGGTTCCCCCGACCCTCCCTGTGTCTCTCTGTCTCTCATAACTTTGTAATTTGTACGCCGTATGCAGGGGGGGTGGAGGGGAATGGGTATGGCACAGGGTATAACGGGTGTCTGTTGATTTAGTTTGCTGCATAACAATTTTGCTGAGTGTTGTGTTTTTTATTAGCAAAGACACATTTGTTCCTGCGTTTGGCTCTCCCTCTGTCTGTCTCCCTCTGTCTTTACATATGCACATATGTTTGTATGCATGTGTGTGTGTGCCTCTCTTTTGCTCTTTGTGCTGGCTCTCTTTTGCTCCACTTGTGGAAGAGAAGAGCATGTGGAAGACACTCAAAGTGGAAGTAACTACATTAAGCTATTAAAACGACAGCAGCTGGCAGGAGAGAGAGTCAGTGAGCAGGAGAAGGAGGAGGATGGGAGCATGGGAGCATGCGAGATGCGGATGCGGATGAGAGAGGAGTACCGTACCACATATGGAAAAGAGACATTTTAGCACACACAGCAGTTTAATTAACGTTAAGTGCGGGTGGTAATGGCTCCATGGAGCAGTGCTACAGCCAACAGCCACAGCCAGAGCTACGGCTCCGACTGCAGGACTCCATGACTCCAGGAGTCCAGGCTCTCAGGTTCGAGGCGGCTCAGGCCAAGGCAGAGGCCGTAACACGTTGGCGGCATTTGCATGTAAATACTTTGTGCCCCATGAAGTTGGCCCATTAGACGCCCCAGCGAATCCCCCCGTCCCAAGCAACCGCCTAACGTGGAGTATGCACATGCACAGAAATAATTTAATTAAAATATTAAATAAATGCGAGAAGCCAGTGCCAGAGCCAGAGCTAGGGAGAGAGCCAAAGGCTTCAAAGTGCCAGACGACTGAAAGAAGAAAAAGCGCAACAACACGAAAGTGCCAGGATGAACACGTTCCGCAGGAGCAGGAGCAGGAGTAGGAATAGGAGTAGCAGGAGCTATAGCTATAGCTATAGCTGTTCTGTTCTGTTAGCATTCCTGGCTAATTACTGGCTCAAATGCTCTCGGCCAAAGGATGCTCTGCGGCTGACAAACCCATTGACAAGATTGACATGAGGAGACGAGAGTGCACCACCTAATAAATGTAGAATAAATGTACATACATATGTGTTTGCCCTAATACTAGGAGCTTCTGGCTTCTGACAGAACCCCTGGATACCTATGGTTATTTGGGGGCCAGCTCTGTTTATCGGAGACCTACTTTCCATATGCCACCGACAATTAGCACACAAATTATTTGACACTGGATCCGGAACCAAACTCAAACTCCCACCCAGACACCGGGACCTCCCCAGGCCTGGCCTGGCCCCCCTCCCCCTCAATAACCATGGCAGCTTCATGACTAATAACCAGTCAGAGGGGGGAGGCGGGTGGGGCAGGGGGACACGTTGGCCATTTCCTGGAACGCTAACACCAACTTTTACAGCCCCACATACACACACACTCACGATTGGCAAATTACAATTTATTTATGCCCCTTGTGCAACCTGCCACTCTGTCATGCCACTCTGCCACACCCTCCGTCCGCCCCCCATCCGCACTGCATTGACTGCATTTTTGATTCAGGAGCGAAAGCAACAAATCAATTTGCATGCGGTAATTCCAAAGATTTATGGCCAACACATTTTGGTGGATGGACGGATGGATGCAAAGCACTGATATTCGCAGAAATTGAATAAAAGTTATTGTGTGGCCGAAAGAGTGGCAGAGGGAGAGAGTGAGAGATACAGGGAGATTGTGGCACGAAGAGTGGCGGAATTTTAAGTCGATTTCCTGCATTCGGAAATGCAAAAATTATGGAAATGGTCGAGACGACACTCTACCCCCGTAGAGTGTATGCCCGGAAGTACTTTTGATTTTCTTCGATAAATACACCTTCTTTAAGGGCATTACTGGCTCCTACTACTGCTACTACTACTTCCTCCTTTATGACCATTTAAACTTCCATCGTAAACAGTTTTTACTCTATTGCAAGAGTATCGCTTTTGTTATTAGTAGTTTCCCCTCCTCTTCCTCCTCCTACACTCTCCATAACAACAGCAATAGTGAAAACAGCAAAATGGAAATAGAAGTAGAAGAGAGAACAGCAAAAACAGAAGACAAAAGAAAATAAAGAGCGAAGGGAATCGAACCACAAAACCGAAACCCAAACCCAAGTTGAACCATCAGATGTCAAAGCCGATGATGATGATGATGATGATGATGCTGCTGCTGCTGCCACAGATGATGTCATGGTGAACGGTAGCTAGAAGAGAGTGGGGATGGAAGTTAAGTGGAGTGGAGAGGAAAGGCAGTTTTGGGGTCGAAAATTTGATTCGATTTTGCCATTTCGCACGCTGCTCAACAAACGTGGAAGCATCCAACGAGTACGAGTACGAGTATCCCCTGCTTCATGTTAGTGCGTCTCTAATGGAGTTCGAAAAGAGCTTTCCAACCGAAATACAGTGGAACTTCTGGCTGCACGAGCAAGCTTTTAATGAATGGCCATATCTCTTAGAAGGGGCCAAACTGTGGATCCTCTGTACTTTCCTCCCACTTTTCGGCTGTTTACTCTTGACTGCACATCGATTTCCACCTGAATATGTTTATCAATTGGCCAGCCTCCCAGCAGCCCTAATGAGCCACACAATCTCTAAACAAATTCCTTCTATAGCTGTATCTGTAGCTGTTGTGCTTTTGAGGATGTGTCTGTCTGCCTCTTGCCAGGCCTCTGCCTGCTCTCTCAGCACATTAATAAACTGCATGGCCAACAGCTCATTAAAAGGCACTCGAGTGAGGCAGCTACAGCTTTTGCAGCTTCCACCTTCCATACTTCCATTTTTCTGCTGCCCCGAAGTCGAGTCGAGTGGAGTGGCACCCAAAACCCTAAGAAGCGAGAAACTACTTCAAAGATGTTAATGCCCTTCGAGCGTGGTTATTTTGATTTAGATGAGATGCATGCAACGATGCATCTTTTAGGGTATCTAAAGCTTCGACACCCGAAGGCATGGCCTTCCATTCTGTTTGTTGTTGCTGGCTGCTGCTATTGATGTGTTTGGCTCTTTGGGGCAAACTAAAGTGAGAAACCTCTGCTCTGCTCCAGAGCGACAGCCACAGCCACAGCGACATTCACCCACTAACAGGCAAAAGTTGGATTCGACTGGAATTAGGAGTGGAAAAAAAGCAGTCGAGGAATAACAAGCCATGCAAATGCCCTATCAACAGCCACACAACCATATGTGTGGCAAAGTGCTCTGCTCTGGTCTGCAGTTTCCTTTCCGCCGCCCCCAGGGGAAAACGGTGGCGGTGGCGGAGGGGGTGGGTTAGGCGAGCGCCAAGTAGCGAACGCGTTGATTTCGCATTTATGCAAATTTCACGTACACTTCAAACTGCTCAGCGCTCTTTTTCTCTCTCTCTCCCTCAGTCTTTTCTCTGCCCCTCTCCACTCTCCACTCTTCACTCTTCACTCTCTCCCCTTACCTCCACTCGAAACCTTATTTTTTCTTCTTCTTTGGTGCTGTTTTTTGTGCGCCTGACGCGCTTTTGTTGGCCTGGCCAAAACTAAACTTTGGCTGCTGCTGAGTGAAACTGAAGTTGTCAGTGGGGATCGAGGGAGACCAGAGTGCGAGAGAGCAGGGGATTGTTAAAATTCAGCCGAGGGCCGAGTGATTTCTGTGTACCCTGTAGAGGCGCAGAGTATTGGAGAAAGGGTACACGTGCATGTGTTGGGGGAGCAGTAAAGGAAGTTTCACTTTAAGCAAAAACTGTGTATACTGTTTTCGGGCTGTGGGACCGACTCAGCTGCCCAAGACGAAACCGAGTAGGCAGTAGAATTGAAGTACAACGAAGCATCGACCGAAAATGGAAATGAAATTTGTTCCAGATGCCATATCTTGGTATTGTTTAGTCTTTGGTTTAAACCATACTCCTATGGCCCAAAGATAGGATTGTAGATAATTAGATAATCAAGGAGACACTTCATACAAAGCGAGGCTTTCAAGTACTTTCAAGTCGACTATACAGGGTGTTCTCTGTGTCGATGCCCCGATGCACTCGCTTTGACTGCTTCCTGCACTGATGCAACGTGACGTGACGTGACGTCATGTGTGCGCTCGTGCTTGCGGCTGCCAGGACATGCCTCCCGCCCCACCCCCACCGCAAACTCTGTTGCTCTTCAGGCTGTCGCTGTCTAATGCAATGCGCGTGCTAAATGGGCGTAACTCAACGGCTCGACGACTTTTTGCCATACACGGCGCTTATCAAGCGCGGAAAAAAGTTTTGCTAACTCCCACGCACACTCAAACACAGCAGCACCACACACATGCAATATGTATGTATATGTAGAGATGTCTGCAGCTGTCAGTGCATCAAAACACTTGAGTATTTGAAAAAAGAGATGCAGCATGGCTGACAGCAGCAGCAGCAGCAGCAGAAGAAAAGCGACCAAAAAACACAGCAAGAAAACTTCTGTTTTGGCATCGTCACTCGCATGGCCCGCACAACTGCACTTACAGTCAAAATAATAGCAGTGCTAAGATGTGTTCCTCTTGTTTGTACAAAAACTATAAGAACACTGCAAAAGAAAAGCCACGTTCTTAAAGTAAGCCAAACAAATCTATCATTCTTAGAGGGCTTTAATTCAAGAGAATGATTATATGGGAAACTAAGACAAGATCTGTCATTGGTGCTAGTCTTTTGACCGCGACTGTACGTGTATAGAAAAACAAACACACATTCCTCTTGTCTGATTGTTTGATATTTTTAATATTTTTGCACTAGGCACGAAAGCACGCGCAAGAGCATCAAGAGAGAGAGAGAGAGAGAGAGAGATGGAATAGCTGACAAAAGTGACACTTTGCCAAGCATATTCTTGGTGTTGTTGTTGGTTTCTTTTGCAGGTTCCTTTTGTGATTATTTTCTTCGTTTTGGCGCTTTGCTTTTCAAGTGCTCTGTCAGCAAGCAGCAAGAGAGAGACAGACAGAGAGAGGGAGAGAGAGAGTGCAACAAAAGAATGCAAGTGACATTGAATGTGGCAATTTTTTGAATGGAAAACAAACACACACACGGATACACAGATGCAGATACCGATACAGAATTGGGGGGCTCTTCCAACGAACCGCTTGCAGGTCTATCCAGATGTGGAGAGAGGGTAGGGGAGCGGGCTCATCCCCAGAAGGTGGTCGACAGGTGGGGATAAGTTCATTACCACACTGTAATCCTCCCTTTGACTGCGTACCGAATTCCGCAAAAAACAATTCTGCAATTCAATGCAACCCGGATGAAAATTGTAATTCCCTATCGAAGGTATATTTATGACCCCCATTCCACAACCCCTCCATCCCTTCCCAATAGAGTATTTCAGGGGTATATTGGATCTTGACCTCCACAATATGCCACAGGATATGATACTCCTCCACTCTGGCACAGTTCGAGATCCAACATGATGATTAGATGCTGATTACTGGGTATCTCCCTGTCGAGCCGAGTCACTCGCTTATAGGCTTTTCTCTCTTGCTTTTATTTTTTTCTTTTTTGTGGCAACTTTTATTCCCAATTGGCAATTTCAAATATTTGCCTGTAATTGCATAAATATGAATTTTCGCTTATAAAATATGTAAATTCTATATAGTAGGATCCCTCTCGCTTCTGCGTCGGCGGGGTTTATGCGGCAATTTGATTTCCCTTTACAGGATTTATAATTATTCGTGCAACAAAAACTGATTAATATTTCGCGATGAACGAGATTCAATGCAAATTTTAATCAGGGATAGTTATTCCCTGCCTAAACTCATTTAACTTATACTCGTGGCACGTTCTGTTGTAGTTATTTTTGGATCAGGGTTGGTGGCGGGGGGGAGCCCTGAGCTCTGAGCAGTAGTGCAAACATGGAGCCCCGTCGGTCGGTGCACAGTCATGCAAAATGTTGCTGGTCGCTGCCGTGTATGGCATATGGCATATGCCAGGGTAAATATTTATTAAATTGTGTATATAAAAACCAAAAGAATGCATTTAAAGCGGCAGATATCCATATGCAGATTCCGAAACAGAAGCTCTGCCTCGCTCCCTTACAAGGTTTTTTCTTTGTTCGGAAACTGTTTTTGTGTCGAGTTTCGATTACGACAAGTAAACGGGACTTAAAGCCTCGCAAAAATCAGCTGAAATACTATAAAGCATAGAGATAAATGTCGAACCGATATCACATTATTTACCCTTCGATGATGGGGAGAAGGGACGTGGCTCTGGCGGTCGAAATGTAATTAAATATAATAGAAAACAATCAAAAAACCAAATCCCATAAATTAAACTTTCTGCACAAAGCAGACACAGAACTCTGCCCGCTCCCCGCTCCTCTTCTTTCCTATGAACAATTCGATTAAAACCAACGCAAATATATATATATGTATAGTATATACATATAGTATATACATAGATCTGCGGAAATCCTCGGAAGTCGGGCTATAAAAAATACGCAAAATATAATTTAAAATCTGTCACTGGAATAGTTAATGCCATATTAGTTGTTCTGAGCTAATAAAGCGTAATTATCAGCGCATTTATTTAATTAGCCGCACAAAAAGTACATAGAACAGAGAGAGAGAGTTGAGTGGGAGAGTAGGAGAGGGGGGCGAGGGTACCCAGTCCATTATGTGGCAAAGATAATGACAATTTAATAGGCACGTCAATCTGCTCTTTGCATGGGATTTTCTGTGCGCAAATTTAATGTAAACTTTTGGTCCCTTTCAAAGGGGAAATCGTACATCGTAGTGGAGGGAGCTTTAAGTACAAAAATATAAAGAGAAATATAGAATAAAGAGAAAAAAACTATATTTAAATGTATCCCTTATCAATGCGAAAGATAAAAGCATCATCATCTTCGCTAACTTTATCTATAGATCTCTCTGATATCTGGGATGTCTTTTACTTTGTTTGTCGTAGAACACCACACAGTGTAGAGGCTCAGGAAGAGAGGGTAAGATTTAAGATGATGAATATCTCTGTTCTAAGAACTAAACGATTTCTAAGATTCCCCAGAATATATCAAAGATTCCCCTTTATGTGAAACTTATACTATATCTATGGAGAGAGAGAGACTTTTTTCTTTCGGACAGAGTCCTTAGCCACAGCTACAGCTACAGATACAGACACAGCTACAGATACAGATATAGATACAGTGTGGAATTGATTTGCCATTTGATTTAACATTAATGAACAAAATTAAATTAATTGAAAACTATTTCCCCCTTCCTCTGCTCTCCTCTTCCCCCATTCCTCCTCTGTTTCCCCATTTCGCTTGTTTTTGTGTGCTTTCCGCTTTCTGTAATTACCTTTTTGTGCATAATTGGTAGGCTTTAATGGGTTAACAAAATGCGATTAACCGAAATGCAATTGGGAAAATGCAAATTTCCGTCGCTAATTGGGAGGCCAGAAAGCCAGAAAGATAATGCCACCTACCGCTGGAATGGCAGCCGACAATTCTCAGTCGAAAATAGACAAAAGCACTGCTCCGTTTTTAGGAGAAGGCTCACAGGCGGCACACTTGTTGCATGCCACCATCCAGCCCATACCCCTATCCCACTCCTCCTCCTCAGTCGCTGTGACACTTTACAAAGTGCTGCAATTAAGGCTGACAAAGTGCTGGGCCCGACTCGACGGACGACCCGTTTCGGCCCGGTTTCAGCATCCAGCGAACATTCTGAGAACATTGGAAACACTCGAATGAATTTGTTGAAACATGCCTCTGCCCTCTGCCCTCTGCCCCCATTTATGTTGCTGCTGTTGCTCCTTCTGTGTGTGTGGATACGTATTAATCAGAAACTAAATGAAATGCTAAACATCTGAAATGTTTGCCTCTGCAAAACAATTTGTCAGCCGTGGTAATGGACACGGACAAGTGTCACTCTCGGGTCCTAAAAATATCATCTCTTAACGAAACGAAACTATTTCGAGTGCCCGGTGCCTCCAGCTCTTTGCGGGGAAGGGAACAGCATCACGACGTAATCCGAGCTGCATTGGCCCCCGATGTGTGGTTCTCGCAGACGAATAGAGAGAGAGATCTCTGCTCCTCCTCCGAATCGGCAGAACGCTGCCCGGCCCAGGGTCAGCAAGGGTAAGGTTATGGATGGGGGCTCTCGGCCCCACAGTAATTTTCATTCAGATTTCGATTGAGATACTTTTCCTCCCACTTTTGCTTGTGCTTTCGCTTTCGTTTTGCCTTCGTCAATCAGATTTTGAAATTTCTGACTTTGGCATTGACGTCTTTTTCAGTTGTCGATCGAAATAGATTCGGTTTGAAGACCGAAAACACCGAAAATCCGAAATGCTGAGCAAATAAATACGAGTCCGGATCCGGGTGTGGGTACGTTTACGGGTATGGGAACGGGTACGGCTCCACTGTGGGGGCGGATAGCAAGGCCAACGAAAATAGGTTTCTGATACACTATGCAATATTTTTTCCAATGAAAATCGTATTCGAATTGGAATTGGAATATCTCTTGAACAGCCCTCCCAACAACAACTTTCCACAATGAACATTTAAACATTTTTAAATGCTCGGGCAAATGTTCGTGGCAATTAATTCTCGATTCCAATCCCCAGGGAAAATAAATGCTGCACGTAAATGTTGCAAGTTGTGATTTATGGGCGCGCGCCGCCGCATGAAAATTATAATTTGTTCAGCGTTTTAGCCAAAATAAATATATATTTTCGGTTTTCGGTTAAATTCATAAACAAAAGCGGGACTCTGGTCGCGAAGCCATTCGGGGATGCGGGTTTCCCCCGAAGCGGAGCAAACCACTTAACCCTAGCCCCAATCCCCCTATCCTCTGACCATCTTGCGATGGGTTTTGTGGCTCTTTTCGAGGCGATGAAACCGAAAATTGTTTGCCAGTCACGTTTGTGGTGCAGAAAGACAGCGAGACGGAGAGAGAGACGAGAGTGGAGTCCGCGTCCGCGTCCGCACTGACTGTTGTCTGCACTTGTTTTTCTTTATGGAATCTCTGTTCCTCTGCCCCGCTGCCTGCCTGTGCCTCTGCCTGTCTCTGCCTCTGTGGGTGTTTATTTTGAACGCATTGCGGTTATATAATTGCAAGGCGTCGGATACGTGATTACTTTTACGCAAATTGCTACTCGAACACTCGAATACTCTCGTATACTCTCTGGTATTGTGTAACTCCCCCGCCTCCCTTCTCGTGATCTCTGCGAAAGTGTGCCAGCCACAAGTCTGGCACTGGCAACAAATGTTGCGTATTTGGAAAGTGACTAAGTGATGGCCGAAAGATACATATGTAAGTAGTTAAGGTCAGGGGCTGGTCATCGCAGAGGATTCGCCAGATGAGGGTCAACAGAGGGGTGGGTGGAACAGGCGATGTATGTCCCATTCTGGATGATAATTTTTAGATTTTACATCCATAGGAAGCGAAAAATGAAACCATGAAACTGAAGTACTTCACCCAATTTCGACTTCAAGATTAGCTCGAATGAGGTCGAATGCCGCCGCGGAACACCCTGTATTCCGCTCTCTCCCGAAGCTCGTCTCGAATGCTCTTTAATTATTGTCTTTCGGTCTTGATTCGCGTTCAGTTTGCTGAATGACATACGAACCCTGAAATGCACTGAGAAATACAATATGTGCATGCCTCAGCAAGCTGAGAGGGCGGGCATGCAACACACAACCTATAGAATGACAGTTCATGAAGGTTAAATTCTTGAGAAATGATTTTCTGCAAAAGCAAAATGCCAATGCAATGGGGAGTGGCTGTCGAGAAGAAAGGGTCGGAGAGGGAGAGGGGAGGCACTAATTAAAATATACGCAAAAGCTGTTTGAAAATATGTAGAGCAAGTCTCCCCCCTCCTAATAAGTTCCCTGATTATATATATAGTGATTGCACGAAGTCGAGCCATGAAATATTGTCACGCACTCGGGGAATGCCTTCATTTCATTCCTCCCTTCCTGCTGCCTGCCAGTTTGCCAGTTTGCCGGGAAATAGGATGTGAATGAGAACTCTAGAGAGTCGGATTGTGGCATTCTAATGAGCTTTGCAACATTTCCTGGGCGGCCCTAATTTACGATCCCCAACTGCAGACAGCAGCAGCATACAGCAGCAGAAAAGTTCTTTGGCGATCCACTTGATAATTAATTGCGACACGAACTGATAAACGCGATGAAAGGCGTGCAAACACAAGGGCGATTCATTCATTCTTCCACAGTAGCCATTAGCTCACAAATATTTGTGGGGAGGGCTTATCGGCCCACCCATCGATTCATTTTGAAAATATGATTACAGCCCAACTATAATTGGAAAAGTGACGAACTGTTATTCGGAGAGCTCTACAAAGGTGCATGGGGGCTGATCGATTGATTGATTCATTGACTGACGTTCGTCGAGTGATTGATGATGGTCAAGGGGTTCACTGAACTCTAAACTTAATAGAATCGAAGGAGAAACCTCAAGAATATTGGTAGAATTACACCACAGACCCCACTGCTGGATGGAAAATCGAAAATGAGAGAACGACCATTCACAGTGGCGTATACGTGATATCAGAGAGCTAGAGAGCGAGAAAGAGAGAGTGAACGAAAGAGAGAGAGCGAAAGCCTGAACGAAAATAGATCAAGCAAAAAAGGAAAAACTAGAAAGAGTAGCCAAGAAAATCGCACAAGCAATTGCCTGCCTGCGCGACGACGACGACGATTGCCAAGTGAAAGATGCTTTTTTCTTATTTTCTTTCTTTTTCCTTGGCACCGGTGGGTGGAAGTGGGGAGGGGGCCGACCTAGAGCCACCCCGCTTCATCATTAATAAGAAATATCTCGGGTATGTCTCAGAAATTATGGCGCCAAACACTTTCGCAATTTGTGTACCTCTGTCTCGCAGATACTGTACGAATATCTGTATCTGTATCTGGTGGTCGCCAGAGGAAGCGAAAATCCCATCCGCGCCAGTAGCCAGCAGCCATTCCGCGGCCGCTATAAATAAACTCACCTTGAAAATGTTCTAAAAATTTTCTCGCTTCTCGTTTTTGAAAAATATATATATATTTTTTATTCAATTTCAACGAGCCGAAGATCTACGACGTATGTCTAGCTGTGTATCTGTATCTGTGTCTATCTGTATCTAAAAAAAAAAAAAAAAAAAAAAAAAAATATATATATATATATACATATATCTTTAGTTATTTTAGCAATCCAGACTATGATTTAAATTGCAAATCGTGCACTTTATTTTGTTTCGTAATGGATTTTCATTTTTGTTGGCCTAACCTTCACACACACTCACACACTAAAGGACTGTAAAGAGGTAGATATATAGGGATAAAATGGGGAACTGATCTATCAGTTATTGTATAACTTTATATATATTTTATAGGTACTGTTCAGATTATACACACTTTGCTGCTGATGATCGGAGTGCGATTGGTACAACGGATGCGGATGTGGATGTGGAAATGGACTGGCGTCTGAGCTGTTCCGATTCGGTTTTGGATTAGGATTGGTTCGGTTTTGGTTTCGGTATTGATTTGGATTTTTTAACTTTGATTTCTCGGATCTCGGATCTGTATGTTTCGTGTGTTTCGGATCTGTTCTTCTCGATAGTGCTCCGATAATACGACGGTGCCAGTAGAATGTACAGTTCTTTTGGGTCGACGTTAACTAAGCGACGATTTTCTCTCAACTAAAGCAAAAAACGAAACCGAAAAATTTTGATGTGCATTTCGCTTTATTTTTTCGAATGGGAAAATCTTTTCAACCACATCGCTGGCATCGCCGTCGACGCCGCAGTCGGTGGCTCTGCTTTCGGGCCGCCACAGACAGAGGCCCCTCACTATATAGACATTGTTGGTTCTCAATTCCCAACCGATACGGAAAGAGCAGTGGCAGAGGCAGAGGAGCAGCGGCTACAAAGCTACAAAAAAATACAAAAATTAAATCCCAGACGGCTGCCAATGTCTGTCTGCCTTCTGTAGTTCTTATATTTGGTTCTTGGTTTCGGAATTTGTACTGTATTTTGTTATTTTGCTAATTGTTTGTATTTTGTTTTCATTTCCCAGCACACACACACATGGATATGTACAGTGCGTTTCATGGCTGTATGGGGTAGATTGTCGATTCGATGGATCTTTAAAGGTAATTACTTTTTGCAGATCTGAAGGATAAACAAATGAGGCACTCTTCATAATGAAACGCACTATTGGCAAGTCTGTCTATTTTTTACAACTAAGTTGTGCAGGTGCTTTCTGTTTCTGTGAGTTAACTATTTCCCATGATCCTGTTTTCCAACCGCCCACAACGGAGTCCCAGATCGCGATATATTTATGGTCTCCGGGAGATGATAAGAGTACAGAAAACAACAAAGGATGACTCATCGCTAACTCAATCCCTGAGAGATCCATTAAATGTTTGCCAATAATCGATTTATCAATCATGAGTCTTCGGGCAGTCTTGGGGTCGCCTTTAAAAATCGTCTACTGATGCTGCTGCTGAACGAGAAAATTAAACCATAAAGCATTTAATGCCAAAATGCTGCACACATTTTTTCCATTACCGAATCCGATGCTCAATCAGTCACAAAAAATACGAATAATGTGGAAAAACATGGCATGGCGGCTGCCTAATGGATAAATACGATAAATATAATATTTGGATGGTTTCTATATAGTACATGTGTAGTAGTACGCGTATCATAAAAAAGCTATGAAGAAGAGCAAACAAGTAATAAACCCATCGCCCTTCTGTCTCTCTCTCTCTCTCTCTCTCTCTCTCTCTCTCTCTCTTTCTCTTTCACACACAAACACTTTTTGTGTGGTTGGTGGTTCTTGGTGGAAAAAACAATTTGAGCTTTTAATTAAATCATGTTCGGAGGGTGCCGAAAAAAACTGATATTAAGGCCGATTCAATCAAATCACCCAAAAATGTTGCCAAAATAAAAACAACCAGCACTGATATCGCCCGCCAATGGAATGCCAGTGGAGGAGGGGAGGGCCCTCTCTTGTCACACGATTGTCAGCGCGAAGACTGACATAGAAATGAAGTTTAAAGACCGCATCTTGATGATCTTTCGGATTCGGTTTCGCTTTTGTTGGTTTTAATTTTAATTGAGTCAAGATGACAACAGTTACACAATTTCTGGCGGTTAACACTTTTGCTTTTCGGCCAAAGTACGACTATCTCTGTGTGTGTTTGCTGCTGGATGCTGACTCAACTCCAATTCAAATACAACGGTGGATTAGGCCCGGCCAATGGTCAGTTTTTGTGTGCGTATTATTTTTCGGTATGAATCACACTCGAATCGAATTCACGAACCCTTTGAATGGTAATCGGCTCGGCTCTGGGAGCTCTTATGATTTCGGCCCAAAACAAGAACTTGGCCAATTGCACACACTCACACTTACACTCACACTTGCACTTACACTTCGGGTCTGGAACTGGAACTGGGGTCTGGGTGTTTTCTTTGTTTCGGGACAGCGAAAAACAGCGATTCTGTTCTTTGCGATTCTTGGGTTCCTTCTTGTTCTCTTTTTTTGCTTCTGGTTTCGGTTTCTGTTTTGGTTTTTGTTTCTGTTTCTGTTACGGTTCCGCTGGGGCGAGACAACCGCGCGCGATCGTTGCGTTCGAACGAATGTGAGGCCGATACGGGCTAAAGTCGTAGCTGCCAAGCGACGTTTGCGAATGCACACACAGATACCAAGATACTAGGGGAAAAAACAACAACAAAGAACCAGTTGAAGCGCTGAGAGTCGTAGCATACGTTCCGCGACACTCGACTACAATATACCCAGTATTTATATGTGTAATCTTATGATTTATTAGACACATAATTCATTCACTGCGTCTATGCTTTTTGCACCTAATGTCCTCTCTTCCTCTCTCTCTCTTTATATCTTCTCAGCAACGAAGTTCCATTATATCTCCCTCACTCCGCCGTTTTCTTCATTCTGATCCGATCGTTTCTGCAATCTAATAGATTTTCTCGTATTTATAAAATATTGTTTCGCGTAATGAGGATACCCACACATCATTTTGAGATACAATTGATACAGTGATACAGATAAAACCGGTTGCTCTTATAGCCTCTGAGATCTGACTGGCGGCCAAAGGAATATGGAATATACAAGTATATGGTATTTATGGGGTTGGAAACGTCTTGTTTCTGGCTTATCTAAGCATCTACAAGAATCTAATATACCCCATGTACTTCCTTGACTGCAGGGTATAATAACACCCACACACACACATACATATTTACGCTCGAGAGAGCGCTCTCTCTCTCTCTTCTTCTGTCTCTTTTTATGACTGCAGCAGAAATCAACAGGTAAGCAGCCAGCCGAAAGGTGTGCAAGATACTCTCCCTGTATTAGCTGTATCTGTATCTGCGCTTGTGTGCGGCACTTGCTGATAAGATAAATAGACGCAGCACCAGCAGCAGCACCACCATCCCGAAACAGCTACTGAAACCGAAAAGCCACCCAAAACTTCTAGGAGCGGACAAAAGGCCTCGCTTTTCGACACTATAAAAAAAAAAAAATGGGATCGGGATCAACTCTGAGATTCAGCTTGAGCTCAGGGATCGGGGTTGAGGATTCTGGACTGGACTGGGGTCTCATTCTATATTTAGGCTGCATGCCACATCGGATCACGCTGGCGGAACTGGTTCCTCCAGTTTCCTGATAATCTGGGTGACGGCTTCACGGCCCAAGCACACTGCAGCACTCCTCTTCTGCAGCGGCCGTCTGATTTTCCTTTTCAGCGCCAAAAACAGAAAACAAAATGCACTTCTTCCTGCCTCCCCACCCTGCCCCCTTCCACTTCGCTCCGACCAAAAGGCGATCAAAACTGGGCAGTTGCCCCGGAAACCGGTTAATGTTGATTCTCCGACTACCAGCCATCCCATCCCATGTCATCCCGATTCGGGCTCTTTGCCATGATATTGACCAAGAGCCAGAGCCAGTCCCATACCCCATTGGGGCGGCAGGACAGAAACTAAAAGTGCTAGACCCGTCATCTCGGGTCGAAAGCGGCTGTATATCATTTAGCAACTATTTTGTTACAGACCCCAACCCCACAGTCTAGATCCCAGATCACCGACCGCAACTAAAGGAAACGACAACGCGCCGGCGCGTAGTCATCTTGGAAATGTCACGCATGCGCTGTTGGCATGCGGGTAATTGCGTTGAGGATGTGACGGCCAGAAGATGTCTGTCCTACTTCCCGATCCCCCCTCCCCCTGCCTGACACTACAATTGAATGAGCGAATAAGCCAGGAAATTGCCTGGAAATAAGCCCAAAAAATGGGCCCCGCAAAACAAATGAATTATGTAATTGTGAATGAATGAAAGTGACATGTGTGACGTCCTAGATGGGACAAGTGGAGTGGAGGGATTGGAGGAAGTGGCAGTCCGTCGAATTGGAGCGGTAAAAGAGTATTTATTTCCCGTTTGTTCTTTTTTAGCCAATTCTTCAACCAACCTATTGCTGGTGACGAAATGTGGAGAGCGCTGTGCCGCAGTGCTGAATGATTGATAGATGGCGCTATAGATTCACAGGTGGCGCCTCGCAACAATTACATTTTACATTACTTTTACCTTACATTACATTACGATTTTAATCAATAACAGCATCGATACTATTTTTATAATCAATAACAGCATCGATATTAATTTTACAATCAATAACAGCGTCGATATTAATTGTAAATTCAATACCAGCATCGATATTGAGAAACCTTCATTAAATTTTTGAATACGTTCCCATCCAGGATTTCAATTATATTTTTCATATTTTATATGAGATCTCACTAAACTGGGACTGTGACTGGGACAGACTGAATTCGTTCCATCGTGCATCCCATTTTCCAGAAAAGATATAGGAAGCGATATGAAGCGCAAAATCGGTATAGTCTTCCCCACCACTGGCGTTTACCTAATATAGTTAAGACCTTGATCAAAGGCGCTGATCGACCAGCCCTTGATAATCTTGGCATTATTCCCATAAAATGGCTCATTATTGGTATCAACATCTTATAGGCATTTAGAGTTTACCTGTTGGTTGAAGGCAAATTTTGTTCGACCTCATGTCACTGTGGAGGGTCTTTCGATCTTCCCAATTACATTCGCAATCGTTCACCCAAAACGGACTGAACCAAGAAGGTTTCTCTAATACGTAAATATATCCTTGAAGGGGTCCGCTCTGATCGATTCCTACGGATGTTCTGGTCTATAATATAATATAACAGACCAGAACTGGCAGAGAGACTGACGAACGGGACGGATGCTTCGTAATGTAGTCCTTTAGGGTTATCAAAGGGTGCCACCTATACAGAACGATATGATCCGTAAGTGGGCCCCCATATATCGTCGAGTATCGTTTTGTAATGTAGGAACAGCAGGTTGCCCGGATATTTACAGTTACAGCACTTGTCAACAGGAATCACCGGTATGCAAGGGCAAAGAGAGCGGCGGGTATGGATGAGCAGAACAGAGCAGAGCGGAGAAGAGGAGATGAGAGCAGAGAGAGCACGTGCCCATCCCATCACGATAACAGGCGCAAACAATTTGACAATTTAATGTGGCGACAATCAACCTGCAGATCAGAGCACGGGAGAACACCGCAGAACCCAGGACTCACCTGAGGACAACACTACTCAGGACTCGCGCTGACAACATTAGCCCTGTGCGTCGAGTCTATAATTATAATTCCATTACCATTACCAGCGCGAAGGAGGCGCGAGCCATTCGTAAAGAGCAGGACCCAAAGGGACACAGAGAGAGAGTGCAACAGAAACAAATTGGAAAGGTGCTACACAGCCACAGCGCAGATCCTGCGCAGATCCTGTGTTCTGCCGTCAAAGACAATTGAGTGGAGTAATTGCCGAACAAGACCAGGAACCAGGAACCAGGAACCAAGAGTCAGGCACTCGCTCGGCTAATGATGGCCAAGGATAATGCGGGCCGGGACTCGTGTTAATGTGACCAATGCGCGCCGAGCAGGTGGATCGCACGAATGCGGAAGTATGCGCATTTCGTTTGATTTGCAGCGGATCCACATTTGATGGAATGTCTCGACTCGCAACCGAATAACCCCCCGTTCCGCCTGGCCAGCAAATTGGGATACGGCTGCTGCTGCGGCTGCGGCACTACAGCTGCCAATCCGTTGCTAAACCACTTTTATGAGCCACCAGCAGCAGCATCAGCCCCAACAGGTGGGGGTCGACGCGCATTCGGCGATAAGAATGTCATAACACAAGCTCCCAATTAACTGCGTCAGCGAGTGGAGGAGTACCTTCAACTTCAGCTCCAGCTTCAGCTTCAGCTCCTTCTCCAGCTCCAGCTCATTTGCATCCGAGAGTATCGAGGGCATGGGCATTCATCACTGGCCTCCTCGCAGCGCCACGGGTGACCAAACAGGAGATACTCTTCGAAAGAGAGTGAGGGTGAGAGAGGGAGAGGGGGAGGAGGAGGCGCTGAGACAGACAGACGTGTGGCGTGTTGGCTCCTGTAAGTAGTTAACTCTGACTTTTATTGCCGCACAGTCGATGGACCACCGAAGGGTCATTGGCTCTGGCCCCGAATCGGATCGAATAGTATCGGATGGGATCGGGTCTCGTTTTGCGAAAGATCTCCGCTTTAAGTTCACACCCAGATTCGAGATTCATTTCCGCCCCTGGAGAGCCAAAGACAGCGCCAAAGCCAGAGCCAGAGCCAGAGCCTGGGACCCAATCAATATACCCACAATAAAGGTTAATTATGTAAATGTCACACAGTTGCTACTGTAGTCATCATCGTGCTTCATCGTTGTCGGTCTATTTCCAATTTCGATTCCAATACCAATACCAATACCAATACCAATTCCGATTCCGAAACGCGCTCAAAGCCCACAGTTTAATGGTCTCTTCTCATTCGGGTGGAGGATGGAGGAGAAACATTTCAATTTTTTATTAGTTCACATTCGGCGGTGTCTTAACCTGTTGTCGAGAGCGTTCTAAATGAGAACATAACTGCTTCTGTTGCCGCTTGGCCGCTCTGTCTGTCTCTCTGTCTCTCCGTCTGTCTGTCTTGGCCAATTAACCCCTTGTTCCTTTATATCTGCTGGCTCTGACCGAACCCTGTCCAAGTCTTTGCCGCTTTTTACGGTTTAATTGTGCCTACAGCCACAGACAAAACAGAGAAATCAATCTCGAATCTCGAAATGCGTTGACAACTCGGTCCCATCCCGTCCCTAGCCCAGACAGCGATTGCGAGAGAGTCACCTCTGGAGGGGGAGCTCACCCGAGAGGTGCATTTAAGTGCACCTTTAGGAAATTAACCATAAAAAATTGCTTCATTTAACCAGGGAGCAAGCAGCCAGCAGCAATCCGGCACTAAAAACTAACAAACCGAGCAGCAGGGCAGACAATGTCCGAAATTGAGAAGAGAAAAAGTGTGAGCAGAGAGAGAGAGAGAGCAGAGAAAACCAACGCAAGGGTTCGGGTTCGGGCGAGATCTTCCAAAGGCCAGAAGGCCGAGGCCATGCCCTAGAAAGCGGAAGCCCCTGCCCGCCTTGACTCTGGAAAGGTTAGTGTCAGGGTGCCCCCAAAAACTATTACAAATAGGTGTCGCTGAGGAATTGTTATCCGAAAGCAGATATATCTCATCATAATCCCAGTCCTAGTTCCATTCTAGGACTATCCTTTCTCTCTTCCTAATTGAAGACCATTAATTGTGCCCCATGCTCCTGTCAGCCAAGCCATCTTTTTCGCTGCTGCTGCTGCCCCCAAATCCCCATCCCATTCGATCCCATTCGATGCCATTCGATCCGATTGCATTCCCATCCCGATGTCGAGGCAATGTCAAACATTTGGATCTGCTAATCGCGTAAAACATAACACCATTACCGCCATAAAATAAATTTTCTGCCATAATATCTGTCGCGCAATGACCGGAGAGAAGGGCTCTAAGCCACGAACGATGACGACAGCAAACGACTGCGGCTACGGCGACGACGACGACGACGACAGCAAAGACGACGACAGCAAAGACGACGACGACATCTTGTGTCCAATTCCGATTGCAATTTCCAATTCCTCAACAGGATTTTGATTTATGCCGAAATCGCGAAGAGCAAGCAGAGCAAGTCGCAAAAACCGAAAACACAAATCAAACGCAAACAGCGCGACGAAACATTGCAACAATCCATGCCACGGCCCGGCCAGCGTTCGAGGCCAGCCTCAGCCTCAGACTCAGATCCAGCTTCAGCTCCTGGTCTATATCGCAGCTTCTGCTCCCATGTTGGCCAAGTGGCAACAAAAAAGGCCAAAACGAGCGCGAAATCCAAACGCGAGCGGCGCGCGCGTTTTTTGTCGCGCCAAATGGCCACAGCAAAAACGCCCCGAGATCCGAGGACCCACTGATGCCCTGATCCTCCTCTCCAGCCCAGCCTCATTGATATTTCGAGCGCGAGCGTATAAAAATATTCTGTTGTACCTTCGGTTCCAATCCCGGCCAGAGCTATGGGCTCTCAGTCCGAGCCCTGGCCTAAAAGTGTCGCCCGAGCGGGATCGTCGCGACGATCAGCGATCATCATCGATCCGGCGATCGATCTTGTCTGCTGTTCCTGTCTCTTCCCTCTCTCGTTTTCTTTCCCTTTCCCTCTCTCCCCTCTCCAAGACCCTCCCTGTTCTGTGCTCTCTGCTCTCTGGTCGTTTTTTGTGCGGCTTCCCTGCTCCCAGTCAGGCTGTCAGTCATAGTCATGCCAGGGCATTCCAATCTGGCCATGATCAGGAGGCTTCTTTGGCTGATTCTGCATTCCTGGCCGTCAGTTTCCTTGCGCGCATCCTCAACGCCTTTTAGCATTGTTTATGAAGTGGAAGCAAGGGCACTGCAGAGGAGTGCAGGATGGAGAAGGTGCAGGAGGATGCCAGGATGCGGAATCGCGGCACCGCGGCACCGCCTGCACGTGATACAATTATGGCAGATTTTTTCCACTACTCCGATCGGATCGGGTCCTATGCCACTCGCATATTTAACGCGCTCTCCGCGGCACAGTTCTCCATCTTTTTTTTTGTCGCGCGCTTTGCATAACTTAAGGCTGCCGCAATTGTTGCGGCAATTATTTTTAGTCAGCTCCCTTGCCTTTACCAGCTGATTTATTGGTGGCATATTCAGAGTAGCCACCGATCCCGATCCCGAACCCAATGCTTCTGCTGCTGCTGCTGGGAAAGTTTTTCCCAACTTCACACCTCATCGAACGTCCGATGGACGGCTGCTCCCCAGGCGGCGGCCTGCTTATGAATTCCGCTCACAGTGCCACACAGCTTTGACTCCTTCGATTCCAATGCCATTTTAAGAGCCAGTGGCAGTGGCAGAAGAGCCACAGCCAGTGGCAGTTCCATTGTCGCCTCTTCGAGTGCTCGTCTCCGTCTCCATCTACTGCCACCGCTGCCGCCGCCGCTGCGGGCGATCGATAGTTATGGTCGTGTCAGACATCCTGTAATTTTTCACTCGCCGGCCTCGCATCTCGCATCTCGCGGCATCTACCCCAACCCCAACCAGTTGCAGTTCCCATTCTGTTGCTCTCCAGCTTGTTGCAACTTGTTGACACTTCATTGGCGCGCAAGTTAATTAAGGGGGAGCTCTCTGCTCTGCCCCTACCACTGCCACATAGACAGCAGAGACGAGACAGAGACGAGCGACCAGAGACCACCAGGGGGGCAAAGCACTTCATTTACTCGGATACAGATACAGATACGTTTTTATTTAAATAAGATATTTATATAGAATTACAGACACTGAGGGGGCCGGGGGGATACTGGGCAAAGCTAGTACTACTAATACTATCTATATACAGGGCTAAAACTGGGTCATTGAGAGATGCTCCTCCTTCTCCTTCTCCTCCTCCTGCACTTAGTTGACGACCTCCACGCTGCAGTCCTCCTCCTCCTCCTCCTGCTGTTGGTCGTCTTCCTCGTCGACGGGCACCACTTCCGTGTCCACGGGCAGGGGGATGGGGGTGCAAGGACTCGTCTGCACTAACACATCCTCGGAGGAGCCGTCTTGGCTGCTCTCGCACGAGCTGGACGAGAGGCACTCCAGGTGCTCGCTCCGCCGCTTCCCCTCGAGGAGACTCGCCTGCGACTCGCTGCTGAGGCGCAGCCGCTTCTCCGGCTTCTTCAGCAGCTCCTCAATGGAGTAGGGGTTCCTTTTTCGGCTGTGGCTGTGGCCTAGCAGCTGTCCCCGGGCCGCGCTCAGAGAGAGGGCGGCCGGCGAGGACTTGCCCGAATCACAGTCGCTGAGGGCGTCGCCGGTGGCCCCAGGCGTCGACAGGTCGATGGAGCTTTCCGACTTGGTGAATCCCCCGCCATTGGACGCTCCGCCTCCGACAGCCGCTGCTGCTGCTGCAGCCGCAGCCATGCCGTGTGGCAGGTAGCCGCCGCCGTAGGGCAGGAACTGGGCCCCCGTGGCGGCCGCCTGGGCCTGAATGTGCGCCTGCGTGTAGTACAGCAGCGAGGGATTCCACAGCCAGTGCTTGTGCAGAGCCGAGTAGCTGAGATCCAGGCCCCCCAGCTGGCTGGACACGGACACTCCGCCACCAGACACGCTCGCACTCATACTTTGTCCATGTCCGTGTCCATGTCCATGTCCATGTCCATGTCCATGTCCATGTCCATGTCCATGTCCGTGTCCATGTCCATGTCCATGTCCATGTCCAAGTCCATGGGAATGCCCATGACTGGGTGGCAGCTTGGGAGCGGGCTTGAGCGGCAGCTCCCCTCCGGCGGATGTCATCATCATCGCTGGGGGCTTCGCGTAGCGACCGCCGTTGGGCGTGGCCGTGGCCGAGGGCGGGGCATTGGTTCCCGACGGTGTCTGGGTCTTGGGCGAGTGGCTGTTGTTGTTGTTGGGTCCCCCGTACAATTGCGCGGGCGTGGCATAGCCAGCTCCTGGTCCGCCTGGGCCTCCGCCTGCCGCCTGATGGGCCGCCGCCGCTGCAGCGGCAGCCGCCGCATTCTGCTGGCTGGAGGTCATCTCGTCCGTCCAGAGGCCGCTGTTGCGCAGGATGCGGTTGATGGAGCTGATGGACGGCACGGAGCTGGGATCGCAGACGCGCTGCTGCTGCAGCTGCTCCCGGATCTCCCACGCGAACATGCCGCTGTTCTCCTCCTTCAACCGGATGATTTTCTTTACGACAGTGGGCGTGGCCACTTGCTAAAAAGAGAGAGAGAGAGAGAGAGTTGGGAGTTTATACGATATTTTTGTTCCACAAATGCACAATTTCACTTTATTTCTGTTTAAGAGCTTTGCCATCGTGATTTTCAAAGCATAAATAATTGTAACCGATAAATAAATGAATAAATTTTCTATATGATTGACTAATTTTTATAGGCGTAATTTAATTTCATTATTTTGTTAAAATGTTTAAACGAAACAAGTCTAAAGTTAGCCAAAGACAAATATTCGCGCACTCAGTTTTAAAGGAGCTTACATATGTTTTTGTGATTTGTAATTTTTCCATCTGCATTTTCCCAACCAAGAACAAATAATAAGTCGAAAATCAACATAAGAGAATTCCAGATAAATTAATTTCCATTCGTTTCCCTGCCAAAGACACCCGCGTTCCACCTTTAAAGACCCCTCTCTTTGGCTTCCTCTGGCTGTAACCCTCCCTGTGGATGGAACGCGTGAACGATTAATTGCCGTGAAATTCAATTGTGCCCTAAACTAAACTAAACTAAGTTTAAACCTTCGCTGTGGGGCGCAAACAATTGTGCAAAAATTTGCACATTGCATTTTGGGCCACGCCCCTTTTCAGCTGTCATGTTCAGAGATTTGCATCGGACTCCAGTGTGCCACACGAGACGCTGAAAGGTGTTTCGCCCCTCTCTCTGTGGCATATGTTAATTTGTTGTGGAGAGAACGATTCGATGGAACTGGGAGCCTGCCACGAGCTGATGTGTCCACCGGCAGTGAGTGGCGCCTCCGCTCCTCACGTGTGACGCGGCAATTCATTAAAAATTCATAAATACGCTTAAGGGTACGCCGCTGCACGGGAAAAGATCTTATCGGCCATCTACACGCGCGCACTGGCCCTTACCTTCTGACGAATATAACATGCTCCTGCTCCTGCTTTTGGGCCTGCTGTTGGGCCTGTATCCGGAATAGAGACCGCGTTCCGTTCCCCCTGCAAGTGTTCAAGGGTGGATGGGAGTGAACGGGAGCGGAGGGAAGTGGACTTTATTGACCCAGCGTAGGTGTTAAATGCGCGTTTTGTTCGAGCGAGTGCAGGTGGTTATTGAATCACCATGTAAGTGGGTGGATGGGGATCCACCCACCCTCAACCCCCCATCCCCCATATCTAGAGGGAATATTCCTGAATACATTGTGCACTTTGTGGGCGTTGCAACTACCGTTAATTAGGCGTTCTCTGCCGTCGACAAACATCGCACCTGAACAACTGTTTGTGTAAGCAGGAAAAGAAGGAGGAGGAGTGGGAGTGCAGGAGTATGGATGGTATCGTATGGGTCGTGATTCGTGCTTATCGCAATAGTGGATTCCACTATCACCAGAGAGAGAGAGAGAGCTAGAGAGAACTATCATCACTCTAGGGACTTTGGGGCATTGTCGTCACTTGGGGATGGGTGCCTCTGTCTATGTCTGTGTGTCTGTGTGGCATGGTCCGTGAAGTGGAGCAGCTTAAACGGTAGCCACGCACTTGATTGGGCGTGTGAATCCACCAGCTGACGAGTACCTGGAGAGCAACCTGCCGTAGACCCAGGGAAAGCGTGCTCCGATGGGCTTATCATCCGGGTATCAAGCAGCAGCAAGCGAGATTGATTTGTTGCGCCTCCTCCCACACACACCCACACACAAACATGACCCTCAGTCAACCATAAAAGCTGTCACCAACCATCTATGCGTCCATCCCCATGGTAGCCAAAACATGTAAACTATGTATCTGTCGGGTTACAATCCTTAACTTATCTACATTTCTGTGCATATTTCTGTGATACTTTATGGATTTACTGCTGTGCGTTTGATTTTTATATAATCGTTTGTTGATTTCATGCCCCAACCCTCCACCCTCCACCCACACACACACCCGCACCCACCTGCACCTGGAGACCACATGTGGTTTTTCCTCGACCCCCGACCCACAACTTACCTTGGTCTTGCTGCCACCAATGGAACCCGGTCGTATGGAGCCCGTCTCGTAGAATCGTGTCAGTATTTTGGAGACGCAACCTTTGGAAAGAAAAGAGAACAAGAAAGAGATGGCTGTAGGGGCGGGACTCCCTGGACTCTGCTGTCGAGCGGACACTTACCATGAGAGACCAGCAGCTGGCGGGAGATATCACAGGGACGGACTCCGCACAGGGCCAGATCCACGATCCGGCGGCGGACGCAGTCCGGCAGGGGACGTCCATTGACAAAGACGCCGCCCAATTGATTGACACCAGCTTGACCTGGCAAGGAAAAGAAAGGATATTCTCATTAGATTCCCATTCGACTTGGAGATCCCCTTGGGGACAGCAATGCCCCATTCCCCAGCCTCTGGATGAAACATTTGCATAGCAAACATTTTGGAATTTACGAGTACTACGTACATGTTCCTAAGCTTCAATAAACCGCACGAAAGCCCTCGAAGATTTACAATAGCCACAGATACAGATACGACCCCTTCCATCCCCCCTCCCGGCCACTCTAATGACTGTTGGCTAATCTTGGGGCCCGTGCCCACGATCGTAAAAGCTGCTGTCGGCGCACTCCACTCCTGTAATAACCGTATCTTCTGGTGTGGCACTTCTTTCGGATAAACGCTTTGTCTGCGTTGAACTCTCTTGGACAGATCTCATCTGGCGCTTTCGAACTTCGAGTTCATTAGCGGGTTATTCGATAGCAAAAAAAACACTCCACTCTACTCTACTCACCTGTATGTGGCATGATTGAAAGGCTGAAGAAATCGATTCCCGGCGTTCTCTTCGGCGTCACCCAAACAGAAATGTGATCAACAATTCAATCCAAGATTGATTCGTCGCTGCCGTCAAGTATTTTGGTTAAGTTCCTCTGCTGCTGCTGCTGCTGCTGCTGTTGCTGCTGCTGCTGGATGTTGTTTAGTTAATCGCTGAATTTTAATCAAATTTCAAGCAAGAACGCCATAAAAGCGCTTTGATGGATGTCGTCGTGGTCGCTGGCGCAGCTATTAGGATTGCTGCCCGATGCTGGGGATACAGATGCTGATGCTGTCTCCTCAGACGGCGGCCCACTCTCCGAAGAGGTTTTACGGCTTCCACGAAATCGCTGCTCTCTGCTGTTCACTCTCCGCTCTCCAGGTTGTGGCCAGAACCGAACCGAAGAACAGTGAAAATCTAGTAAGGAAAATACATAAAATTTAATTATTTTATAAAACTACTACGCGGCTCGACTCAGCTCGGCTCGGAATTTAATGTGCAGTGGTTTATGTGCTCAATGGCCATGTCCAGTGTGCGGCAAGGGAGTTACCTTACCGGTCGATGGTGGTGCTGGTGGCTCCACGGATCTGTTCGGTTCGGCTCGTATCGGTTGCACCATCCCCACTGGGGAGTAGTATCTCAAATTAGCTGCTTATCAAGCACATTCTCGACGCAGCGTGAACTGCTGGCCCATTATCGGAGGGGGAAGAGGTAGGGGGCACGAACGGGGATTGGGAATGGGAACCTCCTCCTACCCGTTGCATGTCCATGTCGCGACTGCCTGCCACATACTATACACAAGAGTATATGCAAATGCCCGGCGGTTAACAATTAAAATGAATTTTGGCCAATTGCTCATTTCGTTAAATAACGTGGCCCAAATGGAGAGAGAGAGAGATATGCAAATGGACTTTCAGCGACGGCGGGTGGTTTCCGCTTCCTGTCGCTGGAATGAATAAGGCCAGGATTCGGATTCGGGCCTGTCGCCAGCCTGTCAGAAGCATGAAAACGCCTGAGAGACCTGAAGAACCGTATAAATCAAAAGTGTAACTGCTCTTATCCCCCTCCCGCTCCCTCTCCCTCTTCCCCCGGCAGTCCACACTTTGTCATGGCCATGTTATTATGGAATTCACATTAGATTTAATTGCAGGACCACGGCCGGACTGGTCCTGGGCCCTAGTCTCGGGATACTTTTCAGCTCGTAAAATCCCCCTACTCGCCCACCCAAGAAATCCGCGTGCACACACGCACCACATATCGTACTCCCTCCCTCCCTTCCTCACCTCTTCCCTTCCGACTCTGACTCTGAAATTAAGTTGTTCATTGGGTTTTTTGGCTGTCGGCGGTTCTGTTCCCACTTCTCAGTGGCTTACCGCCGCTCACCGTCAAACGGGAAACTCGTGCTGGCCGTTAAGGCCATTAAGTTCGCAGTTGGCTTAGACCGAACCGCGATAAGAATTCCATTGCATTCCACTCGCATCTCCATCTCCACTTTTGGCCAAAACTCTATTGTAGAAAGTGAAATAGACATTTCGGCCAAAGCCAATTTAGATGCAATGAAAAGGGGTTAAATTTCACCTCCCCCTCTACCCTTTCTCTGGACGGACCTCTACTTGGCGTGCCTCCCTGCCATTTAACTGGAAATGGGACCTAATCGAGGCCAATGAGCACTTGAGCGTTGAAGCGGTTCTAGGAGGGTTTCCACCCCTAAATCGGACCAAGAACCAGGACCCAAGGGATTTGGTCTCTTCTTTTGGGATATGTCTACTAGGGAATGGGTTAAGGGAGGAGTTTGAGCTCTGAAGGATATCTACCCTGAATGTTTTCATTTCTAGCTCATCAGAAGATAGAAGACAGTACGATGTATAGTTTTTTATGGTTAATATGAGTGCAGGGATGCCCATTTCAATATGAAGACATTTTCCCTTATAGATAATCCGTTCTTGGTTTGGTAGTAATTCTATAGTTTGCAATAGTCTATCCAAGAAAAAACTTCACTAAAGTGGAAATATATTATTGACTTGGGATTTTTGCTAATTTAAACAGTTCCTATTATAATATTCTCTAAATATCAGTGGAAAACCTTTGGGATTATGTTTGAGGTTCGATGTAGAATCAATATCACGTCTAAGCGCCACAAAAACGTTAATCGAAAGATAACTTTGAACGGGTTCAGGTTCTGGTTAGGGAACTGTTTTCTCTAGAGAAATCAGACCACTAGCAACCGTCTAGCGGAGAGGCGGAGGAGCACACTCTGTGTGGAGCACCAATGGCCCAACCCGTAAGCCTCAATTAGTCCGCGTGCACATGTCAAGCGTAACAGAGACGACATAAAAACCGATAGAAATTAGTTAAACATACAATAATTTAAATCGTGCGATTACTGAAAGTGGAACCGACAGGTTGGCCGAGCTTCTGTTTCAGATCACCCGGACCGGACCCCGGGACCCCGGGACGGACCCCCACTGCTCGATCGATGTAGAGAGCATTCTGTGGGTAGCTGGGACTCGGTCTGCGACATTAACAGCCGCTAATTAAAATAAAAAAATTATAATAAAACGTACGCTTCACAATTTGAATATGATTAGCTATGGAGCAGGGCAGGGGCTCAATGCGTCCACCGTCTAGATCTTAAATAAGTTGTCCAGTGGCTCGTTGGGGCTCGATAGAAAGCTCCGAAAAATCAATGAGCCATAATGGCCACAATGGTCACTGGTCGAAGACCAAAGACCGGCATGACAAAGAATTAATTAGCATACGATTTTTGGCTATTGTCGGGCTCTGGGGACCCCTCCGTCTGGGCATCCGTGGGAAAACTGAGCTCTTGCCCAGAGAGAGAGAGAACTGATCCGTAGATCGTAGAGCTGAGATCTGAGATGAGTTATCCGAGTGCGGCGGAAGTTCAATTTGGAATTGGATTTTTGCAATGCAAATTCGCTGTGGCATCGGCTTCTGTTAAAGGTGGAAATCGGAGCAATATCCGTCCGGTGGAATGGCATAATCTACTCCAATGTTCATTCATAGCGGAGACAGAGGCTGAATGGATAAAGACTTGGCTTCGTTCCGTTCCGTTCTCCGTTCCGATCCGTTAGATTGTCGTTCATTAAGAAATAAGCCGATCGATCGGCGGAGGGCAGAGGGACACAACTGTGAGCGATGTGTTGAACACGATAAGCAAATATCATTATTAAGCCTTTCAAATAAAGCCGCAACCTGATCGCGAGACTCGCCACGATTTAATGATTTAGTTATACTCGTATTCGTATTCGTATTCGTAATCGCATTCGAATGGGAGATCATCGGGGATTGGGGAACTGAATTATGCGCAAACAAATTGATTACGAATCGTTTATGGTGGTCATTATGGGCCAGGTCGATGCGATGGATGTGGCCAAGTCGTAATTAAGTCTCTAATAAGGCATAGCCACTATCTTTTGTCAACTGTCTGAACAATGGAGGAGGGAACAGCCTTCTAAAGATATTTTGATAGACTAGAACCATCTGGGGGAGCCTTCCTCGCACTCACCTTCTTGTGAGCACTGGAGAGAGTGCTCTTGCTCTTCTGGATATCCACTTGGTAAGCTCTGGTGCAATCCCTTTACGATTAGCACTTCAAAACTTCACTTTCTTCGCTTGAGTTTTAGATACAGATACACTTGTTTCCTTATTGCCACTTATCCTGGCAAAACAGTCAGGTCAGGTGTTGGTTGGGTCTCGCGACGGGTATCGGATCGGATAGCGGATTGAATTTCTGCGTCGCGGCGCACCTTGTCACTCGACCGTCAAAATGTCGACTAAATGCACGCGAATCGCACTGCCAACGCATCGATCATTTGTGGAGAGGAGTGTAGCGGCGCCCGTGGTCCATCAGCCAACGCTGGCTACTGAAACTCCGGCCAGCACTATCGCGCTCAGAAAAACAATACCAATACGAAGGCCCAAAGCGAAACTGAAAACCCACCACGCACACACCGAAAGAATCATTCACGGCCCCCCTCGCGTCACCTTCGCCCTCACGGACGGAACGTTTTTCTGGTGTAACCGGTTTTTCACGGCACCGCCAGCCGCCGGCCGTCGCAATCCCAGCCCCCATATCATCAGCGGGCCAATGAGCGTGCAACATCGGTGCGCATGCGTCTGCCCCGCTGTGGCGTGAGCTGTGCCATTGGTCGAGCCCATGACTGTGGCTGTAGCGGCTTCCGCTGCGATGAGTCGTCGTCGTCCCCAGAGGGCACTCGACAGCGCACAGTGGGTCGCATGAAGCCGTGCTGACGCTGGTACTGTGGCAAATGTTGGTGGAAATTAGAGAGGAATTGTTTTGTTTTTTGGATTGGAAATGGGAAAATGAGTGCCAATCCAAGAAATATATCATCCATCGGAATGGGTGATTGAAGAAGCTGAAAAATAACTAAAACTATTCAAAAAACTTGATATTTGAATACAAAAATGTTTCTAATGTTTATTATGATAGAAATTGTTGAAAAAACAAAAAAAAAACTCATTCGAATTAAGTACTTTCTGTATTTTTCTGTTTTTCTGCTGCTTTTGCCCCACTGTGCACAGTGCATGCATGACGCCTGCCAGCGCTGGTCGTTCCTTCCTGGGGGTAGTCTTCGATGCCGTAGAGCGTTGCGGCAGCGTAGCCGTAGCCGTTGCCGTTGCAGCCGCGTTCCGGCCAATCGGCAGAGGCAGAGAGCAGAGTCGCAGCTGCAGCCGCATCCCCATCCACATCCATACTCCCCGGATCGGAACCCGAACCCGATTCACATTGTGACACAGCATTGGGCATAGCCGTTACCCTGGCGAAACAGCCACAGCTACGGCCACAGCTACGGCTTCCCTTCCACCTTCCTTCTTCCTTCGCTTCCCCTGGACCTCTGGGGTGGGGTGGGGTGGGTTCCGGGTGGCTCCTGGCATGGGTGGTTCCTGGCGTTAAGTAACGCTTGGCAGTGGTGCTGCCTGCCTGCCGCAAGCGTTAATTGAATTCGACAATTGTCGGCTGTGGCTGTGGCATTCACAATTGAATCGAAAATGAATTTCCAGTGCGACTGGCGCTGAAAGATAAAACTGTCATATTGCTTGTTGATTGTCAAGCCGCAGGGCGGGGAGAGGGAGGATGGGATGGAGGGGTTGGAGGGAGTGGCAGGCCAGGGCATGGAGTAGGTGGTATATTGATCCATAGGTGGGATAGAAAATGATAGAAATTAGCTATTCCTTCATTGCGGAATGCAGCATGACTCGAAAATCAGTGACTGCACCAGCAGGTCCTGGAGCAGTGTCCTGCGTCTGTGGCTAAGCGCCATGGCCCTGGCTGAACGAGAGAGAACCCCCTTTGTAGCCGCGTGGCACATGCAAATCCACTTGCCACCAAAAACCACAAAAACCTGTGCAAAAACATGCAAAATTCTTAGGCCGAGGCCCAAGGAGCGGTCTGAAAGGACAGCGGCGGGGGGCTGGAACTTCTGCTCGGCAGAGATAAAACTGTCACAAAGGCTGGGGCACAATGCCAACCAGCCAGCAGCTTGTCCTGGTCCTCATCCTCGTCCTGTGCTCATCCCGGGCACAGACAGGCCTCCTCCTCGACACGACACTGATAGCAGCTGCCCGACTTTTCCCATGCAACGAAGCGCGGCATAATAAGATCAAGCGAGTCAGCCGTGCGTGGTGGCATCAACACACTCTCTCTGGCACGAGGTCCTGGCACCAGTGCTGGTGCTGCTGCTGGTCCTGGGCCCACCCATCATGCAACGCCCAACGCCCAGTTAGCTTGTTCATCATTCCTCCCCCTCTCCGCCGCTCACTGCCTCCGTGTGTCTTGCTCTATCTGACAAGGCGATTATGTGACCAAAAGCCCTTTCAAGTGGCAGCAATTACCCAAACCCGGAGCCCAAAGCGACCTACGCCCCAATTAAGGCGCACACACACAGACACACAAATCTGTGTGGGAAGTGCGTTTAGCAATGCCTTTTCGAAGAGTGGAAGGCCTCGAATGTGGGATACCCTTTAAGCGGAAAAAGACAAGAACAATGGGTTCTGATGGTAGCTATCTATCTGTTTAGGAATACATATATCTCAATCCCTATACGTGTTAATGTATTCAACTAACCATTTATAACCCTCTCTATGTTGATTCAAATACCGCCATATCTAGCTATCTAAAGATCCATTTTCTAATACATTTTGAAATCGCTGCATAATTCTTTATACTAACTGTTACTTCTATACCCATACCCATATCCATATACTTTTCTAAACCGATTACTTCAGGATGTCCTTTCTGTGCCTTGTTCTGCCCTCGATGACTGCTTCTAGCGGTACAAACCTCCCATCTGGTCTGACTTACCCTTTGACCCTTGGCAGGGCAGGGCATTCTCAAATGAGCAACGGAAGTGGAAAGTTTGGCTTTTTCAGGGTTTCAAAGCGGGTGTCGCAATTGGTATAAAAAGGGGGCTGGGCAATCGGCTTAACTTCTTCCGATTGACTTGGTTTTCCACGCGCCCTCCGTCCGTCCGTCCGTCCGAGCGTTCGTCCGTCAGGCGATCGCTATCGGGTAAACAGGAGAACTTACACTCGCTTATATTGTAATTGAAATGAAATCCACTCCACTCCGGCAGAAGAGAGAGCAGAAAGTCTTCTCCAAGGAAGCGACACCCACATCACTTTTTTCTCTAATCAAAATTCGAATTCAAATTTAAACTCAGCTCCGAACCGCGCCACAGGCGACGCATTCCTCGATGCGTGCCCCCAGCTCATCATTAGGAGGCAGCAAGGTTTGGCTTTGGAGGATCCGCAAAACCAAGACAGTAGCTGAAGCTGCCGCCTCGGCTCGTGCCTGGGGGCTGCCGGTGGGTCCTGGGTCTCGGGTCTCGGGTCCCGTCTGCGTCTAGATTTCATGGTCCATTAATGAGCGGGGTCCGCCGCTGGAATTCGCCTGGGAAGCGGACAAAAAGTTTAATTCTCTGGCGTGGGCGCCCTTCTAAAGGGGGAATTAGTTGCTCGAACTTGCCACAAATTAGTTCTTGCTGCTGCTGCTGCTTCTGCGTGTGTTGCTGTTGGCTGATGGTTTTTGCAGAGAGGGTCAAGAATATCAAAGGTATCTTTTCTAATTGCAGGGGCGGCCTAATTGAGGGTTTTCTTGCTTTTGCTGTTGCCATAGCTTGGTCCTGGCAATCAGCAGATGCAAGCGGCGGTTCCCTGAAAATTGTTCAACAAAAAGAGGCACAAGAGGATGGAGAACCGAGTAGGATTCCTGTGTGCAGGTCGCCAAATTGGCGCAGGTTACGCATGTGCCTCAAATCATGAGCATTGCTGCGGCTCTGTGGCACTCTGCCACGCGATGATGGATGCAGTCAGGCAGGTTGCAACGCAGACTCGCCTCTCGCCTCACGATGCACCTTGCGTCAGGGACACGCGCCGCACAGACAGACACACAGACAGACAGCAAGTACCCAAAGGCCCAAAGACAATCGCCGACAAGAACAAGGCCGATAAGATAAAAGTCCTTCGGCGGACTATCACTATCCTCTGCAATATCTCTCTCGTCTAGGAGTCTAGGAGTCGCATTGCCCTTTCGTGCCACAGTTGTAGGCGGACTGCTGCACGCGATTTTCGAGTGCCATAAAAACTAGGGCAGAAGACACAGGACAGAGGACACCCGACACACAGGGGTACAGGACACAAGACGAGTGGCATGTCAAAGCCAATTAATAAAAACGCAATTTCCACAAATCGAAATTTTTATAGAGTTTACAGGGTTTTTTTTTTATTGATCCATCTAGGACATTCCACACCTGCACTGCACACAGGACCAGAGCCTGGTCAGAGTCCGGGGTCGGATTGGGCGAGCAGATAAGTAAAATGAGCAATTACAAGAGAGGACTTGACAGGACAACGCATTTTCTCACATTAAGAGACGAGAAGGGGCCTCTGCTGGGCCCCCCCCGGCCTGTCCTCCGCTCCACTGAACCCTGACGACACTGGGAAAATGGCCGACAGGACACCCAGAGGGAGATGGCGAGACTCTACTCTCGACTCTCTCCCTGGCGGAGAGTAGGGTGAGTCCTGGTCCGAAAGTTTGCGTGTGTGCTGCTGGAGGAACGAACGAGAAAGATGGCAGAGAAGAAGCCGCCGCCGAAGAAGGCAGGCAGGACCTTTGCTTGCGATAAATTAAATGTCTGACATAATTATGGCCAAATTGAAAAAGGAAAGAGCAGGAACCACAACCAGGAGACAAAGCACAAGAAAGATGAGGGGAAGATGGACCCCAGCGAAAGGACAGGACATTTATTGTGCCATAAAAACAGAAATTATTTGATCAAACACAATAAACACGACGACATCGACATCCACATCCACATGGAAGCGCAGCTCGAAGCCGCTGACAGGCTAATGATAGGATGTGCCAAAAGGATACATAAGAGCCTTATATCCTTATAGAATGGGCCCCGCAAATCGATTGGGGACTGCTCTTTCTGTATGGATTAGGCTTTTGTGGAACTCTGCAATCTCTCGTCTTTCTCTGCCTTGAGAAGGATGCCCCATTTGGGGGGCTCCTGGTGCTGCTCTGTGAACTGCCCCCGAACTCCCCGAACTGGCCGAACTCTTCTTGTAATTATGGTTTTTATGGCTCGCAACGCCTCTGGAAATCGGCCAACACACATCATAGAATTCAAATCAATTATACGCTTGTCTATGCCATCCTTGGCTTCAGCTTGGGCTTCCTCTTGAAGCCAGTTCCCATTGCCCATTGCCCAAGTGCCGAGTCTAAGCCAGCAAAAGTGTTAAAATAATCATAAAACTTTGCCACTTCGAGAGGTGGCTGGGTTCTGTTGCATCGTTGCAATCGTAAAACGAAAACGCGGAAAGCGTTTGCCGTCCATCGCTCTGCCTAAATGCAATATTTTTACGATGCCCCAGTGCCTCTTTGACTGTTGTTGTGCCCCTCTCTCGGAGACCCAGTCCCTCTGTCCCCTGTCTGGTCTCCATGGTCTCCATCTGCATCTCCAGATCCCAGATCCATGCTGAATGATCATTCGGTTCGTTGTCCCCTTTGGCGGTGGTCGGTAGCCGCTTCGCTGGATCCGATCCGACTATGGACTCTGGCAGGGCAGGAGCAAAAGTCAAATACGGTAGCTCAACTAATTGAAAAATTAAAGTCTAGTGCTGGCCCAAGTACTTGGGAGTATCAGTGCTTTGCGTGGCACCGCCCACCGCCCCATCCATCCATCCATCTATCCTTCCGTTCATAAATCTTACGGCATTCCTGCACCCAGCACCCATCGGCCCATTGCTCATCCGAATGATCATCGAGTTAAGCAATGCCTCTGGGGTCAAGTTTGGCTAGCTTTCCCCCACGCCCCCCAATGCCAATGCCACTTACAGTCTGATCAGCCATGCCTCAGCTGCAGCTCCAGCTTCAGCCTAATGTGGCAGTCTGCACACCTTGCCACAGACACTTTAGGAAGGAGGAGGCAAAGGCTGCCCTCCCCGTGCTGCCGGGTAACGATTATCGGATCGAAGGTAAACACAGGTTCTGCACTGCCGAATCTGTAATGTTGCCAAAATCACTTCTGGTTTTTGCCCCGATACCTGATCGACGCGTCGACGCGTCTTCGACCTCAGGACACACGTATGACTATATGCATGTCTGCCTGTCGTGTGTGCAGCTGCAGCGATCCCCGAATGCAATTTGCGAGCAAGGGAGAGGATCGGATCGGATCGGACCGATCGAGCTTACCCAAGGTGTGCAATCAGACCGCGCCGATCAGAGGAAGGGTTAGTAGCCCTTAAAGCCCACGTTGGCTGGATCCGTCGGGTCTCTGAGGACTGCGGCATTTAAAAATTATATCTACATTAAGTGCATCCACAAATTGCAGACACTTGGGGCGTTTTAACAATGTCATTTGGGGAGGGGACTGGCACTGCACTACACGAGGAGCCACCCTTTTACGAGAAAGAGAGCAGTACAGAGGTAACCATAAATTAACCGTTTAATGTACTCGCTACATTGTCCCTCAGACACAACAAAGACGTAGCTTATAATAGTCCTTTTCGAGTGCCTGTGGCTGCGACTCGGTGATGATTTTCTAATTTATTGCCTTATAAACATAATCAAATTCGCATCATAACAAAGCGAGCAACCCATAACAGAACATAACAGAACAGAACCGAATAGAACCCCTGAATCGAATCCCAAAACACACGCGCGACATGCTGTGTGTTTCGGGGGATAATGATGACAGATCAAAGAGCGTCCACACAATGGGTTGGGATGATCGTCATCCGGATCCGGATCCGCATCGCTTATGCGGCTATGCGGTTTACGCTTGGGTGGCTGGGTGATACCCCCGCTCCTTTCTGCTGAATAGAACACTGATAGAAGCACACCTCTGAAACCCGCACAGATTGTCGTTATTCGAGACCGCATATGTCGATTGCCCTCGTCCACTTCCATTGTCCTTGCCTTGTTGGCGCATCAAACGTTACGTGTCATTAACTCGTCCTCTGACTCCGCTTCTGACTTTGTCGAGCTGTTGACATTTCTATCTGTCCAGCGATGGTCTGTAATTGATGCGCTTCCAAGTGCGAAATTCGCGGCAGGTGTCGGATTATGCATATGAATCAATGCACCCCGACTGCCGGGTGGCTAAGGGTAGGGGAGCGAAGCGGGTGCATCAGAAACTTAAATGTTCGCACATTTGCAGCTCATCAATTTTCGGCATTATCCCTGTCTCAGACCGGCAGCCCAGCAGCAGTTCATTCAACCTACCTTCTGCTCCGTCCGTGGTCCCTGGATCTGGTCCGTGGTGCATGTTAGCGCCGTCTTGTTGACTTAATCGCCCCAAAACAATTTACTCTTGCTTCGGATGCTCTGACTCTGGACATTGCTTAAACGCTTGTCGCCTAATGATGGGGCACAAGCAGCAGCAGCAGCAGCAGTGGATCCAGCTGCAGTAGGGGGGACTGCAGCAGATGGGACTGCAGCAGAGATGAAGGTGAAGCTGTGCCTTCACTGCCCGCTTCCCCACCACATTATTAAGCCATAAAATTGAAAACTTATTATAATTACATAAACGCCTCAACGCCTCCAGACATTCGGGATGATGGGAGAATCGATGGATGGACAGAATGCGCTTTTAACGCGCTCCCAGACGGAACCAACGAACGATTTTCGGGGCACACGCATCCTGCCCGTCTGCGGAGTTGCATTTAATGACCAAAGCAGAACAGATTTTTCTCTCAATTTTTTTTTTGGCAGCCTCTTGCCGGCGGCATAATGAAGGGGTTGGGGCCTTTGCCTTGTGGATTGTGGATGCTGCAACAAGCTCCGAGTACGCCGATCTCTGCACTCCTCAGAGGCCTCTCCTTTCTCATTATGGACATTACCATTAACATTACCATAACGCAGATCTGCACGGAACTTGATGGCTGGCAATTGCATCTGCTACGGTACCTTCCTCCTTCGAGTGTCCACACGAGGCCGACTCCTTGCCTGCTTATACAGATGAAAGATGACCACACGCGTTGACAGAGGGACATCCGGAACTGTTGAATAGGGAAAAGGGAATAGCCATAGAATATCAGATTATATGTGAGCAGTCATTGAGTGGACTGGGGAGAATCGATCTGGACTCCAAATCGTGTCGACTGGAAAGACATATAGAGCACAGATCATCTGATATGTTGAGAAGCTATAGCCCAAAGAATATATCATTTGTTTCGCCAAAACGTTGCATGTAGATTAACTAATAATAGCCGGTGTAACGAGCATACTTGACTAGTCATTTGTTTATTGCCTTTTGTAAGCCATTTGTATGCTTCGACTGTTTATTAGAACAAATGTACGACTATTTAGTAGAAACGAGAGGGAACGTTGTGAGTTGCTGCGGACACCGATACTTAGTCAGTATGGCTCTCCTCCGGCAGACGCCGCTAATATTAAACGATACGACAAAGAGTGCGTGCGAGAGAGACAGAAAATCAGTCTGAGCGTGACGTCGGGTGCTGCGTAGCCAGTGCAAATTGATTTGTTCCTATTGGCTATAAAAATGATCCGATCTGATCAAGATTCAGAAATCTGATAGATATGGTCATTATCTATGATTCTGCGTTTTTAGATTTTTTTTTTTCTTCAATATTGTGGATGCAACAGATTTTCGTCCTTTGTGTGGGCGGAAGGGGGTGAGGCGAAATTTTGAGATATACGTTTTATAGTGAGATCTAACAGGAGTGCGGACACCAAATTTGGTTACTCTAGCGTTAATTGTCTCTGAGATTTGTGAATATTCCCAGATTTTCGTCCATTGCGGGGGCGGAAGGGGGTGTGGCGAAATTTTGAAACAAACTCGTCTCGGTCCGATATATTAGGAGTATGGATACCAAATTTGGTTGCTCTACCTTTTATAGTCTCTGAGATCTAGGCGCTAATGTTTTACTCTAAGCAAAGCCGGCTATACTACGTGTGTGTTAGAGAGAGACAGGGCGAGAAAAAATGAAATTGTTTTCTTGATGCTGGCTCTAATAATAATACGATCCAATTCAGATTCTGTAGTCTAAAAGATATAGTCATTCTCTACGATTCTGCGTTTTTGGTTTTCTCGTATCGTTAAAATTTTGGATGCCACAGATTTTCGTCCTTTGTGGGGGCGGAAAAGGGCGGGGCGAAGTTTTGAAATATTTTTGTAGCAGTGACATATCACAGAAGTCTGGATCCAAAACATCGTTGCTCTAGCTCTTATAGTCTTTGAGCACTAGGCGCTGAAGGGGACGGACAGACGGACAGACGGACGGACGGACAGACGGACAGACAGAGATGGCTCAATCGACTCGGCTATTGATGCTGATCAAGAATATATATACTTTATGGGGTCGGAAACGATTCCTTCTGGACGTTACACACATCCACTTTTACCACAAATCTAATATACCCCAATACTCATTTTGAGTATCGGGTATAAAAAATCAATCGTTATACACAGAGATCCGACAGATCTCTCTCTCTGGTCGATCGTTGAAACTAGTTGCGTAACAACATGCACATATTGTATGTAGGTCGATGGCGCTCCTATACAAAATTTGCATAATCAAATCGATTACACACCTAAAGCTGAGATCGGTTTCTCTCTGGCGCTCGCAAAACAAATGACGTTGGCCACGAACCTGACATTCAAAAGAGAGCATTTGTGTTTGAGAATGAGAGCAGGAACTCGTTCTGTATGTAATTGAGTGCTCAAATCGCGACGAAATAGCTGTTCGTGCCACTAACTCCTATCAGTGTAGAGTGACTGTGAGTGTTAGTCGAGCAGGTAGGCTGGGCTGCCTCTTATCAGACAGCGGCCTCGGCCTAGGTCTACGCGGACTTATGTGTCATTAATTCTACAAAAAACAAAAGAGAAAAGACAAGGCATTCTGCTACGATTACGTACAATATCTACTATCAGTAAGCGAAATCTGGAGGGAAACTTTGGCAACAAACACTTTAGATATGATAATCAGATAATCCGTCAAAAGTTCCGCTCTATATCTTCCATTAATAAATGGAAAATATACGATTCTTATATAGTTTCGATTACTTCCATCGAATTTCTGTCGCTCATGAACAAAAGACACTTCGATTGAGTTTTGTGCAAACGTTTGATTGTGTATTTGTGGTTTATCACAGTACTAAGCACTCATGCGGATCTACTTAAGATTATCTCCTTCTCCTGCTCTTGCATCACTGCTCCGGCTTGCGGACAAAGACCTCCTGCATCTCGACGTCGGCGGGGGCTCGACGATTCCCGGAACGGAACTGCTCCTCGATTTCGAGCAGGGTGCGCCGCCGTGTCTCGGGCAGAGCCCAGTAGATGAAGATCATGGCCAGGAGGGACATGACGCCGAAGAATACGAAGCACTTACTCATGCCGATGGCCTCCTTCAGATCTGGGAAGGTCTTCAGGCACAGGAAGGAGATGAACATGCCGACGGCCACGGTGAGTCCCGAGGCCGGGCCGCGCACCTTCTGCGGAAAGAGCTCCGAGATCATGAAGAAGGGGAGTGTGTATAGGCCGAGGGTGCTCAGGATGATGAAGCCCACGATGGCGACCACGGGCAGATAGGGGACGTCGCGGAGCAGATTGCTCCAGCTGTGGCCGGCCAGCAGGAACATGCAAGCGCACATGCCCAGGGTGGAGATGATGCCGGCCCGTCGGCGGCCCCAGGCCTCCAGGACGTAGCCCATGGGGCAGGTGGTGACCAGGCGGGCCAGCCCGATGAGCAGAGCGCACATGAAGGGGTCGATGGAGATGCCCGCCTCCAGGGAGATCTGCACGGCGTAGACGATGACCACGAAGATGCCCGTCAGCTGCTGGAAGGCGAACAGGGACATCAGGATGAGCAGCGGCTTGTGCACCTCCGGCAGCCGCATGCTCCGCAAAAACGAGGGCTTCTCCTCGGCGTCCCGCAGCTGCAGCGACTTCTGTAGCACCTGGAACTCCTCCAGCACCTGGGGATGCGTAATATGCGCTGCGGAGAGAGAGAGATCAGAGAATGGTGTACACAGTTGGAGAATGCTACTCACGGGACTTTTCCAGACCGCGGAAGTAGTTGAGGGACTTCTTGGCCTCGGCCAGCCTCTTCTTGGCCAGCAGCCAGCAGTGGCTCTCGGGTAGGGGCAGGACGCAGAGCAGGGCCACCAGCTGGTAGCCGCAGCAGATAAGCGCGATTAACCGAAAGTCGTCGCGGATGAAGAAGCCGATGCCGTAGAGGATCGTTATGCCCCCGGCCACCGAGATGGATGTACCCAGAATGAGGCTGCCCCGCGTCCGAGGCACGCTGATCTCCGCTGCGTACACCCCAGGCGGGGCGCTGGCCAGGCCCATGCCAATGCCTGGAATTTTAATTTCATCGAATAAGCAATGACCGATAAACGCTTGTCGAAAATCACACGGATGCTTACCCAAGATGAAGCGGGAGACGATGAGCTGCCAGAAGAAGGAGTGGGAGTCTGTTTGGCTGGCGGTGGCGAGCAGGATCCAGGCAGCGATGTTAAGAATGTTCAGCACGACCAGCGTCCGCTTGCGACCGATCCTGTCAAGCAGCACCCCAGACAGCAGGCCGCCGAGTGGTGCGGCCAAGGCGTTCACTGAGGCGAACCAGGACGCCTGCGTCCCATTCAAGTGCACCGGTTCCGTCTCGTCCTTTAGCTGGTCCAGCGTGACCGTGGGAATGGCCAGGGTCATGCCAGTGGACAGCACGCCCACATTGGCCAGGATCACGGCAATCGCCTGCCGGCGCACGGCTCGCGGCTGCTCGCCCAGTGGCTTCGTCTGCAGCGGCCGGTCCATGCCCGAGATGATCTGGGGCTTGAGGTGGCCATTAGTGTGTAGCTCCTCCTCTGTCAGACCCATGGCCGAGTCACGTGCCGGTCCAGGAACCTCCTGTTATCTCTTCTGCGGCCTGTGAGTGGAGTGAATGATGTAAAGCCAATATTAGCATTTGGCGGTACTCTCACGGAGAGCAAACAGATCAGATACGAGTAATCGTAATCCCCACTGAATACTCGTTCTCACTGGTTGTTTGTACTATACGTATAGTACGTACGTACGACAGTGCATACCCTTCTCAGAAGCCTTAAGTCAAGTAATCTATCAACGCAAAAAACGAAAGCATATCCGGCCCAATAAAGTAATATTTTCTGTATCTAACAGCCACTGTGGCCCCGTTCTCAATTAGTCTGTCAATCTTTGAGATGTCTCCATCATTTAGATGCAGTACATCATTATTCGGATATCAAAAGACCTTTATGGATAGGATTCCCCAAAAAATTCAGACGCGAAACGGAAGAACTCTACCAACGCGATTGGATAATTTATATTCATGTTTGCGCTATGGAAAGGGAAGATCTTCCAAAACGGGTCTTGGATAATCGGGCTAAATTTGTTAGAACATCAGGCCATCACAAATTGGTCGTGCGACTGTGGTTAGAACGAGATATTCTGTGAATTGTTGTTTACTTCAAAGAGTTATTGTTTTCGTTGCCATACGGTGATAAGGGACTAGGGCGATAGTGCCCAAACCCTGGCCAGTGTCCACGAGAAACAGTTGATCCGCGATTCGTAGACCTTTCCAGAGTTTATTCAAAGTTTGTTTGTGGATCGCAAGTGTTTGTGTATTACTCTGATCAATCGACGCCAATTAACGGCTATGCATCCACACAAATCAATTGAGCAATACTCACTCGGGAAGCCTCTGTTTGAAGATGGACGGTTTTCCACCACCACGAGGGCTCGCTGGTAGAGATAACCTGCTGAACCAAAAATCCACAGAGCGGGAAAACAGGTTCTGCGACTTCTAGCCAAAAATCAAAGCCGTGTGTTTATGGCCCAAAAAGCGAGACAATACTTTAGCAAGTCTGTCGGGGCGGCACAGCGGAATAGAGCGAATGGAGCAACCCGTCTACGGCAAAACGCTGGAGCCAACTGAACGCCGCTTGCCACGTTGGATGCGCCTCGACTTGACACCCGACTCCTCTGCTTCTCTGCGGTCCGCTCTACTACACGGATTTCTACCGAGCGAGCGCTACGCTTCGCGACAAATTCTCTCCTTCCCAACAGACTCTCTCATGTCCGGACGGGCAGAAGCGATAAAGCGTATGCCCCGTTGAGGAAACTTAGAGGAAACGTCACCGCCCCGCCCCAGCCGGCCAATCGATTGCTGTTTGTATGACTTTTGTGTGTCATGATCGTTTTGATCGCTGCTGATAATGGGAGATCGCTGTGGATGATCGCTGTAATGAATAAAGGGGTTTAGAACACCTCTCGCTCCCGCCTCGCCCTACGCCAGTGCGCAATATCGGCTTATCGGATCGGTTGGCATAACCTTTACACGCAAAATGCAAATTAAACGTAAATAAATACTTAATGAGCCTCTTTTTAATGTCTGGGTTACCATATGATGCCACAAGTAGTATAGAATTGTTGTATCTTGTGGCATTGGCTTATCAGCTTTGAATTTAATCAGCCATACGCTCATCGCTGTTGTTTTTTGTGGGGCATCAGACGAGTGGAAGTCCACTCCCAAGAGCCCGCGGTGACAAACAGTGATTTATCTTATCGAATAATGAATATATTTCGCCTTCACAGCTGCAATATTTGCCCAGCAATGTATTAAGCGAAGAGACAAAGGCTGGCTCTAAATTGCGTGCTGTCAATTGGCCATTAGAAGTCTTTAGGGTCTGGCCCCGATTAGATAGCGATTCATTTACGAGGTGTTAAATCCCATAAACAAAAAACCGTTAGGCTCGCGGGTATGTGCGTGTCGCAGTACTCAACAAGTGTCAGGCAATGCTTGATACATTTTGCATCCCTGATATCGATACATGTACGATGTTGGAATGTTTTTAATTCACAGTATGACATTATTTCACAAAAGGAATCTATATCCGCGGGAGAATGTTGCTGTGTACCTAATATTGTTTATATTTTCGGTTTTGCGGGCTTATTCAGGACAGTCTATCGAAAAGAAATATCGATATTCATAAATAAATAAAATATGTTGTCAACGGGGTATGGCATACAGGCTTACAGTATATATATTGGTATATTTCATCCATTTTGTGGTATAGAATGGTATGCTTGATCAATTATTTGGTATATTTCGGTATATTACAAAAAAACAAAACTAAATTTTTCACAGACAAATGTAGTTAATATGTAGAAACTGTGTAATTAGCATGCAAAGAAATTAATTAAGTTGTTTAAACTTATTTTACAATAAAATCCAATAAAAAGAACGTTGATTTATCAATCGGATGAAATTATTAGTTCAGAGCTGAGGATCGTAGCTAAATAGTAATATTCAACCGAATATAATATAATCGAACACAAATAATTCGTCAGTATTTACGGTATATTATGAAATTTGTGACATAGTTTTGGTATATTTCTTAGGGTCAGACGGTATATTTCATCGGAATATCCAAATGGGCCTGTGTGACAGGAAAAATAATATAAAATGAACACAAATAGAATCCTGAAATCTGATAGTATAAAAAATATTTAATAAAAAACATTAATAAAAAATAAACCATTTTCACCATTTTTAAAAATCTTTTCCTCGCGTCCCTTAATGAAGGAATCGGAATCCGATAGAACCTAATATCGACATACATTTGCCAATATTTTGCAATTAAGTAAAAATATCATTAAATAGCTTGTAAACAAATCTGAAATGAAGGAAAATAAATTAAACAAAACGTTTTCTGTACTACGATAAATTAATTTTGCTGTTTTTTGGCTAAATGTTTTTCTATTTTCCAATTGGCAGCGCGATTATCATATGTGCGGGTGGATTCGATACCGGTATCGATAAAAACATTACAATGTCCCTTACATTCCAGACTCACTTACGGCGCATTCCAGACTCACTTACGTTTTCTTACGTTTTATGTTGCTGGCAACATTCAATTTGTATGCGCCAGACTCATGTGCCGTGAAATCGAGCAGCATTGTTCCCCAACATGGCGCGGATTGAGCAACATTTTGCATACCCTCGGGAAATGGATGTTATAGAATTGAGAAAATGTTTGTCATCTAATGCACCAATAAAGGCCAAAACTAGTCAGTTTCTGTTTTAAAGGTATTTCAACGACATTTTGAAGGTAGTGTTCTTCTTACAGAAACCAACAATGGGTATCGGGATCGAGATATATCTACAAGACACTCATCATATGCATTAATATGTCTAAAACATAACAATTTGAGATAATTTGTTTATTAATTACGTTTTAAAACAGCTTGAAATAACAGTTTCTTCATATAGATCAACAAAATAGGGTATACCTGCGCCCAAACTCCGGTTGACGTGTCATTTCATACTCACTTAAGGCGCATTCCATACTCACTTACGTTGCCACTGTTTTTTTGTTGACCTTTTTTGTTTAAAGCTTGTTTTATACACTATACAATAAAAGAGAGTACTTAAAAGTAGTCAATCAGGTAGGAAATTTATTCATTATTGGCCTAAAATTAGATGGGCAGAGCTAATGGTTTAAGTTAGGCAGCATTACTCAACGGAATAAAGAATTTGAACAATTGGAACGATTTTTCTCTTACGTTTTATTACGTTTCATTTGTTTGACCTTTTTCGCTAAAACCTTTTTTTAAGCAAAATCCAATAAAAGCAAGTATTAAACATTAGTCAGTTAAGTAGAAAATTGATTCATTAATTGGGTAAAATTATGTGGGCATGGCTAAATATTCTATATAGCTGGTAATATTCGACGGAATAAAGAAATTGAGCAATTAGAACGATACTCGTTTGTTTATGCTACTGTTGTATGAGCAAAAGTGCCATGTGCGTCTGCCTACATTTTGACACAGTCCAATAACAAGAATACGCATATCTTGTAAAAGAAGATTTATTTATCAATCGGAGAAAATTATGTGTTCAAACATGTTCAAAGCACAACATTAGCGGCAGGCACGCGTAAAACACGGAAGAAAATCGAGACGAGACTCAAACGCAAAAGGCAGCGGGTGTCTTGGAACGTGAAAAGAGGGGTTAAAGCAGCCAAAGTGTCCTGCTCCAAAAGTAAATACCGGTGACAGTGCCACCTCTGCAGGTGGAGCAGCATCCAGCGAATCCTCCACTCTATTAGTGGTTAAGTGTGTCGTCTCCGAGTCTACTGTTGCCCCAGGCTTCAGCAGCAGCGGAGTTGGATGAGGGATGAGCGGCCTTGCTTATAGGCAGGTGCGCGTCTCCGTGACAGTAGCAGCAGCGGAAGCAACAGAGGCAGCATCAACATAATTTAAACCTCAAAGAAAAGTGAAAAACGGAAAAGCAGAAAGAGAATCGGGAAACGAGAAAACGCATCGATAAATCGGTTCCTTCGGGTCGCCCAGGAGAGCGGTGGAGCGTGAAGAACGGTGCACAGAGAGCGAGTGTTGTGTATGTGTATCCGTGTCGGTGTCTCAGTGTGTGTGTGCGTGTGGCAGCATCCTGGAAAAGCAGGAGAGCGGAAAAGCAGAGCAAAGCAAAAGCAACATAATCAACCAGAAATATAAAAACATAGTTTTCCCCTAGACCCAACTCCTCATCCAATCCCGCAACCCCCGCCAACCAGTCCCCCAGCGTGCTGTCAACAATTTCACAATTGTCGTCGTGCAAACCCTCGTCCTCGTCGCCATTGCTTTCGGAGCAGTCACCATCAGAACAATCATGGAATGCCGCTGAAGCCGACCCCAGGAGAACCACAGCAGAGCAGAGCAGCCTTCACCTCCTGCTCCTCCTGCTTCTGCAGTTCACTCAATGCCAGACGGCTTCGGCACCCACCAGCAGAAGCTATAGATATTGCTATAGATACAGCTAAAGATACACAGATACACACGCAACGGCCATGTCCAGGTGCATGTCTATGTCCACGAAGTGATTATCCCTCGCTGTGACCTATAAAGCCGCCCGAAATTCCCAGTGACAATTAAGTAGAATCAACAGATGCAGACTTAGTCTCAATCCAGATCCGGAACCCAGAACTCGGATTACCCCACAAACGGCAGTCTAGTTCCAACTCCAGTCCTACTAGCAGAAACAGAAGCGCATCAAGATGACCACAGACTTTCTGTTCCCCAAAATAGCGGATTGCTCCTATGTGTCCTGTTACTGGTGAGTAGCCAAAGTCATAGTCATAGTCCTCGCCCTTGTCGTGATCCTGCCCCACAATGGGTACAGGCTGGCAGGTAGCCTGGGCTGACTCGGGGATACCAAAACTTTTTCATTAGGCAAAATCATTCACCACGAAATACGAGGCAGAATATTAATACAGTGTTAGCGTTTTTTTGATGAACAGAATATGTATAGAGAGAATGATGGTGATTTTGATTTATTATCTGAGATTTCTTCTTCTGTGAATGATTATCTCTATTTTGACCAGTCCTAGCTTTTGGAGAATTGCCTCCTTTAATAATGTATATTTTATTTTTGTGCGCTATCTCTTTTGGCAACGAAATTCGCCGTGGTTTGCAAGGGTCGGGGGCGCCTGTTGTTCTTTCCGCTTTCTCCCCTGTCACTCTCTCTCTCTTCCTCTTTCTCTCTCCATGCTTTTGTGTGTTTATTCCGTATATCTCTATAAGCCGAATTCTGTGGGTCTTCTTCAAAGGCTGTTCTTTCAGACTGCCGCTCCTTCTATCTAATACACCTTGACTCCTCGCTCGTCGATGCGCCTCGCATCTCATTCAAATTCGTTCTTTTTTCTCCTGCTTCTTCATTTTCATCCATCTCTGCTCTTCCCTTCCCCTTGCTTTGTTTTTGGATTTTCTCTTACCGTCCTCAAAGTCGTGATGCGGCGCCGTGCCGTGCCGCGCTGCGCAGCTCCAGAAATTAGGTCAAACGGTCATGTCTGCCTAACAAGAAAAGCGTGCCACAGTGTGTGTTGGAGCCCCTATATGTGGGGCAGGGGGTGGGGATGGCGTGGTTTGAACCTTTCGGTTCGTTTTTATTGCCACATGCGAGAGGCGCGTTTCGAATATAAAACAAACGACCAGCGGCACCAGCAAAAACAGCAACAACAAACCAAAGCGAAAATTAAACATATCCTCATGTATGAACACACACATACATATAGCATGCATGTATTCAAGCTGTGTGTGTTGGTGCAATATTTAAAATGCTAATTGCAAAAATGGCGGCACAGACGATGGCGATGACGAGGACATGGTCGTGGTTGGCTGAGACGGAGGGGAAGGGAAGGGTTAGTAGGGACAAAGTTATGGAAAGTTGGCAGGCAGGTGGCGCCCCCCCAAGGAGTAGACTCCTCGGGCAGCAGCGGGAGTGTTAAGAATTATATGAGTTTTATGTGCGTCTCCGACCACACGCACGTCATTTGACATACACGTACCCACACAGACACCATATACATACATATATATGTACATTTGTAAGGATGAAATGTCGTAGCGTTCTCTGACCTCATCGTCCCCCCATCCTCAAAGGACCCCCTTTGTTGCAACCCCCTTCAGGACATGTTCATTGATTAATTCACATTCGCAAAATGCTCGCACTCACATTTGCACTCAGATTCATCGTCAACGTCATCGCCATTCCCATCTCTCCATCACCTCTTTCCAGTGGGGGAAGAGAATCTTGGAATGAATACGCGCACTCTCTCTCACTGTCTCACACTCTCGCCTTCACACATGCATACACACTGAGGCGCCATCTGTTTTGTGGAAATGTGCAGCCCACCGTGTGGTCTGTTCGTTTGGAGAGGGGGCAGCAGAGCGAAAGGTTGGGTAACTGCATCCTGGCTTTGGCACTCAGCCATTAGCATCGGCAACGGGATGTGCCATTCGGTTATCTGTCGAACTGGGCTGGCGTCGGAGGAACTCACGTTCTCCGAATTCCCTCCCCCCAATCAGTGTCTGGAAGGGCATTAATAACGTCAGCTCACGATATCGCCACAAGCCACTTCCAGTCGCGACTTTTGACCGTGCCACTTGAGTGGGTTCCACTTACCAACCTTGTGCCTCTCCTGATCCGTTCCTTTTCCACCTCCCTACACCCTTTTTTGGCTTTAACTGTTGATATGGCCAATTTTTGTTCCAAGTTCTTTGAGTGTGTTCGTGAATGTTTCTGTTGTACTCTGCAAAAGTGTTACTATAACTTTTTTTACTATAACTTATTCGTTCTATCTATCCACTGGAAAAGATATTGTAATTGGATGCGATAATAGGATAGAAAAATTGGTTCATCTCTGCACGATATAGGCATCATATAGCGCCATACAGTGTACATATTCGCAAGAGTATTCTAGGCTTCGAATATCCCTAGAATAGTGCTGCCGTTGGTTGTCCTGGTGGAGGTCTGTAGCCCCAGTTTAATACCTCCTTCGCATGCACTTGACGCCGCCCACTTGTTTGTGGATCGCGTGGGCTGTTCTCATTCCCATCCTCGTCCTCAGTCATGCCATGCAGGACAAACATGCGAGCAACAATGTGTGGCAGCAAAATTGATTGGAATTTATTTGAAAGAGCCATAAACAGTAAAATGGCAGTCAAGGAGCACACGGGGACTTGGGGCCAGAGGCAGCCGCGTGCTAAGCTAAATCGATTATTTTAATTCGAAAGCCAAGAGGCGGCCTGTTGCTGATAAGCCACTCTGGTGCGGGCACCGTTGGCATTTCGTGCAAAGATTTGGGGCTCAGAAAGTGCATTATGTTAGTAGTCGATTGGTGAATAACCCAACCCACTTGCGACTTGTTACTTGCAGCGAGGAGAACGTGTGGAAACTCTGCGAGCAGGTGAAGCGGACGCGGCCCGAGGAGCTGGGCACATGCTATGCTGTGTTCGTGTCCAACGAGGGGCGAACGGTGCCGCTGTGGCGCCAGAAGGCCGGACGTGGCGACGATCAAGTTGTGATATGGGTGAGTGTTCTTATCCATTAATTCTAGCCATATAGAAACTATTTCATATTATTTTCTTCACAGGACTACCATGTATTCTTCATGCACAATCCCTCGCCGAACCGCTGCCTGGTGTTCGACCTGGACACCACGCTGCCCTTCCCCACATACTTCCACAAGTACGTGACGGAGACATTTCGCTCCGACCTGGCACTGCGACCAGAGCATCACAGGTGAGCGCAGTCCCTCCCTCCATGGAGCCCCATGATTTTCTAACACATTTCATACATATTTTCAGATTCTTCAGAGTCATACCCGCAGACACATATCTCATTGAGTTCTCCTCAGACCGGCGGCACATGCGACGGCCGGATGGCAGCTGGATCAAGCCGCCGCCCTCATATCCACCCATTCTATCAAACAGTGAGATGCTATACTAGAATCGGTGTACAACCAATGACACCCACTGTCTCTCTTCCACAGCCAATATGCACTGTCTGGGCGACTTCATCTGCATGAGTGCCGGAAAGGGCCCCGGCGCCGTATACAGCCTCTCGGAATTCGTGCACAACTTCTACAAGTCGCCCAATATGGTTGCGCAGCACAACAAGTAAAGAGGATCCACATTCGTATCCGCGACCAGGCACACGCATGCATCATAGTCCCATAATCGATGTCCCTTAGGATAATGTCAAGATAGTTTAGTTTTTGTGGTGCAGTTGCTAGCCAGAGAGACAGTTAATTACCAATTGCATATACATATAAACATACATATATATACACATGAATATATTTATGATATTGTATTTTTGTATTCAGATTAACAGAAAGAAGACAAGCCAAGCCGCTCGCCGCGCTTCGCTGTGCTCTTCAGATCATTTATATTGAAATTCAATTCTAAAGAAATTATAAATCTAATTATACATTTTTTATTGTATGTATTGTATTCGATAAAACACTCATAGATATATCATATAGTATATACTGATACGGTTTGGATCTAGCTAAGCGCAGCCCAAGAAATTCGATTTTTATTCGTTACTCTCTTCAAGTACTTTTTGAAATCTTAACCCTTAAACCTAAAACCGAAAACCCAAGCCTAAGCGAAGGGCAACGCACCAATTACGAGTAAAACTATAACATTTACAAACCACTTATGGCATACATACAAGAATATCTATATGGAAATATATGATATGATATATGATATATATCTATATGTAGATATGGATATGGATATACTACGCTACGCTCTTGATTCTGTAATTAAATTTTTGGCTAAGCTAAAAGCAACCTTAACCTTAGCCTTAACCTTAAATCTAAATCGAAGTCTACATCTAAATTTAAACCTTAAAAACCTTAATCGTTGACTCGAAGCTAAAGCTAAATCGAAAAGAATAATTAAATTAATGCTTGTTAACTTGTTTTACCGTATTTATTGTACACTAATTACGTACTCGTACAACAATTATAATTGTAATTCGAATATATATACATATGTATCTACTACTTTGTATACAACAAAACGTAACGTAACGAAAGTGAATCCAAACAAAACAAATGGAAACGGACCGAAACCGAAGATAATATTTATAATATGTGTGTTTGTATCTAGCTAGTTTTTGTACGGTTTGTATGCCCGAGGATCCTCAGCAGAGTAACCACGCCCCACCCCTCCCCCAACCAAACCGAACCCGCTTAGAGTTGATTTCGATATATTTATCGTATCGTTTCCCCGTTCGATTGACGACTTGTGACGCGCAAAGACTGATTCATTATACGCTCTACGGTAGCAGCAGTCCCTCTCCCTGCCCGCCCCTCCCTATAATACCACCTAATCTGGATTATAAAGTTTTCTTTCGATTTCGATTGTTTGTCGATAGACACCCCCTTTACACTCAAGATTAGTTAACGAAACTCGCATTTATTTTGGATTCAGTCGTTTACACTTGTTTGGATTTGTATTAAGAGGTTTTAACTCGATTTGTATGGGGAATACCGCGTACAACTAAATATTAATAACATAAATGGGAATGTATAATACATTGAAGCTGTGCAAAAGTCTCAAAGTTAAACCTAAACTCTTAATAACAAAACACGAAACGTTTCTCAATGTTAAACATGTCTCGCATCTGCATACAATATAGATTGAAAGATGGGCATTAAACGCATGCATTCTTCACTGTTTCACTTTTATAGTTCGCTTATTGTTTATCGCATTAATCGCCAAGCAATCGATTGCAGAGCTCACTATTTGTTGGTGGAAAATCAATTATAAACGAACAAACACGCACAAATAATGAATGCATCAGATCGTGTAACGCCACAATTTCTTTCTTCCAGTTTTTTCTACTAAAAGCAAGCATATAACCAATATGATACGGGGCAGCTAGCCCCCATATAACGTGCAGATATATACATATACTTAACAGTAAGCTAAAGAAAACTAAGTTTTGGCGCCACTCTGTGCGAGGTTCTGTGCGTCTTTTTACTCTTTTTTACTTAGCATATATGTGCAACATATGTACTGTACTCTTACCATATACATTAACACACAAACGACAACAACAACATCAACAGCTGCAGCCTTATTCTGAGTCAGAGGCAGCTGCAAAATGCTATGGAGAATTTTCAATTGCCAAAACACAAACAGAATGGAAACAGAACTGGGAGAACTGGGAGAACAATATGGCTGCAAGTGCTGCAAGTGGTTTCAATTAGATCTGAGTAACCCGATATAGGGATCGATAGCGATCCCTGCCCAAGACCATTTTCCCTTCCTCCTGCAATAAACACACATTAGTGGAGAACTAAGATTTACAAAGAACTCTATGCTTTATTGGCCTACGCCTTTGTTAAACTATATTTATATATATCTCATTACTACCTACATAACGTACAAACTATCGATCGTACTCTTGATTGTTATTGTAACATACTTTGCAACTCCCTAGTAGTACAGATACAGATACCAAATACCCTTACATGGAACACATAACAGTTTATGGATCAATGAATTATAATTGTTCTCTCTTGGTTCTGCAAATGCAAAGCGCTAAATGAAATCCAATATGAATACCACTTAATCTAAACATAAACGATCAATAAATATTCTTGAAATTGCATTTTAACCCCTTCCTCGGATCCTTCTGTTCTACTTCTCTCTGGCTTTCAGCGAATCAGCAGTTTCATCGTATTCATACAAAAATTAATTTGTGTTTACCAAGTTCACAACGGGAGTGCTTGATGACACCATAGGCGGCCCAATGTTTATTTTCTTAGTGCGCTCCAAACAACAGATTTTATGGAGAGACTCTCTTTTCTCTTTCAGGAAACTTGAGACTCCCAACACAAGCACGATCAGTTTTTACTAAAAGGAAAGAAGTTCTCGAGGCCGAAAGCTTCGCTCTTCAATTAGTCTTTCGGACGCCGCCGACGAGGAAAGCACAGAACAGTAAAAATCGAAACTCAAAATTAAAAAAATACATTAGTTTAGTTCATATATCCCACAAAAAAGGGGCCCGGAGAGAACTCGGCGACGAGGAAGTGCATTCGTCATGGCAAAGAACCTGGAAGATACTTTAAATGATTTGAACGGCGAACTAATCAACTTTGACAAAGACCGGAAGACGTTTACAGCGCACTACAACGAGCTGAGGAACCAGCTCTACTCCCTGTGGAAGCGCGACGAGAAGCTGAGCAAGCTGCTCAAGGGATTCACCTTGGGAGGTAACTACTAGAGTTCACTTTTCGATACTGTATATGTATGTATGTATGTATGTATGCTGTAGATGCAATTCCATGTGGGTCGACTGTCTCGTCTGCATTGAGTGTAAAAACATGCATTTCCGAGTGTCCGATTCTCCGCGAGAGTCTATCTACTCTGGGAACTATTAAAATCAAATTTTGAATCTCTGATAAGAACGTATCTGTGAATTCACACTCATTCACACATTCATACAATTACTCAATTAACACAGTACACCTAATTATGTCTTACTGGAAATTTAAGGGGATTACATTTTGCAATAGAAATGTGTTAGTATATTGTGAACATCAATGCTAACATTTTTTAAACGCAAATTTTTTTTTCCAACGTTTTCAAATTTGTTCCCTAATTTTAATACAAGGAACCAATCACCAATCTACCGTGTAAAAACAGAATTAGGTGGATATAAATTTCAAATTCGACCCATAAATTAGGCTATTTTGTGTTTAACCAAGGGCAGGTACGAAAAGAGTTTCCCCAGGCAGTGTGAGGGTTTCTTTGTGGTCTGTTATAAAACAGGAAACGCCATGAATTTCCAGGAAAAGTTTGTTAGCTTCTGATTAGATAGCGTCCAAATGATTGTGTTTGCACAGCTACTAAATCGCTGGGTGCGCTTTCCCCCTTCCAGGAAGCTATGGCGACAACCTGAAGGTGTCGAAGCCGGACGAGTTTGACTTGCTGATTCACTTGGAGTTCCCCGAGAATAAAGGGATCATTGTGAAGCCGGATCCCCGTAGGCCAGGTGAGTTTCGAGAGAAAGCTCCCTCGAACGATAAACTGATTTGCCCCGAACACCGCAGGGAACGTAACGCTGGACATGACGAAGGTAATGGAGGCCATCAGGGATAGTGAACATCACAGGCCCATCTACGAGCAGCTCCAAAAGTTGGTTAACGGGAAGAACATGCTCCTGGAGGACAGGCTGCAGAACTGGCTGCAGGGCCTGATGATCCAGGCGCTAAACAAAATTGGCAACCAGATCGAGGTGAACAAAACGATCTCCAAGCTGACGTACAAGAAGTGCGGGCCTGCACACACCATCTTCGTGACAGGGCCCTACAAGTACTCCGTGGATTTTGTGCCAGGCATCAAGCTGGTAGCCGCGCAGAGCGTCCTTGCTGGAGATCAGAAGAAGCACTTTGGCAACTCCACGCACTGGGATGCGATTCCCAAGCCCCTGAAGCCTCCTCAGCCCGAGAACAACTCCTTCCGGGCCTCCTTCTACGCCGCCGAACACGAACTGCTCAAGGACAAGGCCAACCTGAAGAATGCCGTGCGTCTCCTGAAGAAGTTCCGCGACGCGAAGCAGAACCTGAGCAATCTGAAGAGCTACTACATCAAGACAGTCTTCCTCTGGGAGGTCACTAAGCGGGATCCCCGCTACTGGCAGAGCCCCCTCCATGAGATCTTTATTGAGGTTTGCCATTGATTCTACTCTCCTCTGACTCCCACAGATCTGATCCCTTTCCCGAACGCTCATTTCAGATGATGAGCAAGTTGGCCAATGCCCTGAAGCTGACTCCGGGCAAGGGTAAGCTCCAGTTCTTCTGGGACCCCAAACTGGACATGATCGCCGATCTGAGCTCCAACCAACGCGCGGAAATGTTCAACTGTGTAGTGAAGAGCTTGTACCGTTTCCACAGGGCCGAAGGCAACTTCACGGATGACATAAAGAACAACATGCGCAGCTCCTTCAGTACGCAAACGAAGCACGTTGACGAACCGGTCAACGACTTACTAAGCTCTACCTCTCTCTCTCTCTCTCTCTCTCTCTCTCTCTCTCACAAGGTAACCGCGAGGAACGGGGCATTGAAAAAAAGCCTGCCAAGCCGACGGCCAATGCCAACACCCAGTTGTGCGAAAAGAATAATGTGGCAACCCAGTGCCAAAGCAACCCAGCGGACCTTCCCGTTTCGAATTCCGCAACTCAAATAGATATTGTAACGCCCAATCGTGAGTTGGGTACCAAAGAGAAGGCAAGCCCTCCGGCGAGCGAAGGAAACCCCAAGCCGAAGCCGAACGGATCCCTGTTGAAGCCAGAGCCAGACGTCCAACAGAATCCAATGCCAATGATGAATACCCAGTTGTGCGAAAAGCATAATGTGGCAACACAGTGCCAAAGCAACCCAGAGGACCTTCCCGTTTCGAATTCCGCAACTCAAATAGATATTGTAACGCCCAATCGTGAGTTGGGTACCAAAGAGAAGGCAAGCCCTCCGGCGAGCGAAGGAAACCCCAAGCCGAAGCCGAACGGATCCCTGTTGAAGCCAGAGCCAGACGTCCAACAGAATCCAATGCCAATGATGAATACCCAGTTGTGCGAAAAGCATAATGTGGCAACACAGTGCCAAAGCAACCCAGAGGACCTTCCCGTTTCGAATTCCGCAACTCAAATAGATATTGTAACGCCCAATCGTGAGTTGGGTACCAAAGAGAAGGCAAGCCCTCCGGCGAGCGAAGGAAACCCCAAGCCGAAGCCGAACGGATCCCTGTTGAAGCCAGAGCCAGACGTCCAACAGAATCCAATGCCAATGATGAATACCCAGTTGTGCGAAAAGCATAATGTGGCAACACAGTGCCAAAGCAACCCAGAGGACCTTCCCGTTTCGAATTCCGCAACTCAAATAGATATTGTAACGCCCAATCGTGAGTTGGGTACCAAAGAGAAGGCAAGCCCTCCGGCGAGCGAAGGAAACCCCAAGCCGAAGCCGAACGGATCCCTGTTGAAGCCAGAGCCAGACGTCCAACAGAATCCAATGCCAATGATGAATACCCAGTTGTGCGAAAAGCATAATGTGGCAACACAGTGCCAAAGCAACCCAGAGGACCTTCCCGTTTCGAATTCCGCAACTCAAATAGATATTGTAACGCCCAATCGTGAGTTGGGTACCAATGAGAAGGCAAGCCCTCCGGCGAGCGAAGGAAACCCCAAGCCGAAGCCGAACGGATCCCTGTTGAAGCCAGAGCCAGACGTCCAACAGAATCCAATGCCAATGATGAATACCCAGTTGTGCGAAAAGCATAATGTGGCAACACAGTGCCAAAGCAACCCAGAGGACCTTCCCGTTTCGAATTCCGCAACTCAAATAGATATTGTAACGCCCAATCGTGAGTTGGGTACCAAAGAGAAGGCAAGCCCTCCGGCGAGCGAAGGAAACCCCAAGCCGAAGCCGAACGGATCCCTGTTGAAGCCAGAGCCAGACGTCCAACAGAATCCAATGCCAATGATGAATACCAAAGATAGCCAGCCGAAGCATAGTCTAAACTCTCAGATAGGCGAGAAGAAAACTGGGGAAACCCAGAGCCAAGGCAATCCTAGCCCAAAGCCGAAGACGAACGGATCGCTGCCGGGCAGTGCATCCAATACGAAGCTAGATCCAGAAGTCAAACAAAAGTCACTGCCAAAGATTGGCTCCCAGCTGAATCCCAGGCGCAGCTATCTATTCCAGAGCCAAGGCAAGCTCAAGCCGAAGGAAAATCCTGCTACGAATTCTGCAGTGGAGAATGCAGCTGCAACGCCCAATACCCAGGAGGGTGCCAAAAAAGAGACATGCGAAGGAAACCCCAAGTCAAAGGCGAGGGGATCCTTGCCGGGCTCTGCATCGAAGACGAAGCTGAAGCCGGACGTCAAAGTGTCATCAAACTGCATCGTGAACTAACCAAGGATATGGAGGAGCAGATCGAGGCGGGTAAGAGTTGAAAGAGTTTTATTAACAGCAAAATGAAAAGAAGTTCGATCTTCGATCTTAAACCTAAAACGTTTCCCTAGAAGGTGGTGACAGACAGGACTGGAGACTTTCGTCGCTGTCGTCGTTAAGTCGCGCGCTTACAAGCCGCCGCCAGAGCGATCCACGCTGATCTTCTGCTTGAGATTGGCAGCCTCGTGCTTCTGTTCCTCCAGCTCGGCCATACGGGCAAACCGGGAGTAGGCCACATCGCCCGTCTTGATCGCGGACATCATCTGCAGCATTCAAATAGAGTTTCCACGTAAGAATTCAATAAATTATCGAAACAGATACATCCACCAATCAAAATTGGGACTGTGAGAGACGCACCTGTAGATACTCGTCGAGCTCAACCTGGCCGTTCATGTTGGTGTCGATCTCGCGGAGGATCTCATGCAGCTGCTCGCCGGAAACGTCGCTTTCGCCGAAGCTCTTGAGGCCGCGGCGGATATCATTGATGGAGACATAGCCCTTCTTGTCCTTGTCGATCAGCTGGAAGCGCTTGATGTAGGTCTGGATCTCCTCCTTGGAAAGCTTGATGGGTATGCGCTCCTTGGAGGTGCGGTTCACCGAGTGGCCCATCTCGTTGGCCAAGAACTCGGTGGCGACCTTGATCTGGCGCTCCTTCTCCTCCTTGGACCACTTCAACTCCTCGCCCATTATGTCCACAATCACAGGAAGCGCCTCCTGCGCCGCCTGCACGTTGAGGAAGGCCAGTCGCAGACGGCGGGCGATCATATCCACGGCCGTGCAGGCATATTCGCGCACGCCATAACGGATCTCGGCGTCGATATAGGGGAACTCGGGGTGAATGCGGTTGCCGATAATGGGCCACCGCTTGCCCGTCAGTGAGGCCATCTTGGAGACGGCAAAGGCGCGGTCGCCGTACGACTTGGCTAGGTGCTGTGCCACCTCGCACTCCAGCCCGAAGTCCTGCACCAGGCGGATGTACATGGTCGGTGTCCAGCCCTGACCGCCCTCGATCTTCAGGTAGGAGGTGACGGCCTCCGCCCGCTCCGGCTTTAGATTGCAGGCTGTGAATGGATGGACGGAGATACGATCAGTGATCGGGAATCTTAGGCGTAAAAGCAAGGATACAAACCCTTGATAGCCGCATCGATGGTGTGCTCGGCCATGGCGCGATAGGTGGTCCACTTGCCGCCGGCAATGGTGATAAGATTGGAGGGGCTTATGTGGACGATGTGGTTACGGGCGAGGGACTGAGTGTCGTCCTTGTTGGGGTCAGAGACCAGGGGTCGGATGCCACTCCAGGCGGACAGGACGTCGCCGCGGCGCACCTCCACGTCCGCGTTCAGGTAGTTTTTGATCTCTTTCAGGATGAACTGGATCTCGTCCTCGGTGGGTATGGGGTTGTGGGTGATCTCGCAGGGCAGATCGGTGGTGCCGGCGATCGTCTGCCGCTGCCAGGGCAGGAAGAAGATGACGCGTCCGTCGGACGTCGAGGGATCGAGCAGGCCCATCTGGTCGGGGCTGTAGTAGCCGGGGAGCACGATGTGCACGCCGGAGCTGGGGCAGCAGATGCTCTTCACCGAGGGGTTGTCCATCTTGCGGATGGAGTCCGTGAAGGGGCCGGTAGCGTTCACGATGCACTTGGCCTTCACGGTGAACTCCTTGCCGGAGATGTGGTCCTTGAGCTTGGCGCCGCACAGCACCTGCTTGCCGGTGCCGTCGTCCTTCTTAAGCAACTCCTTTACCTCCACGTGATTGCAGACGGTGGCACCGTGGCGGGCTGCCGTCAGTGCCACGGCCAGGCACATGCGGGCGTCGTCCTGCTGTCCGTCGTAGTAAACGATAGCGCCGCACAGCTTGTCCTTCTTGAGCATGGGGAACAGCTCCAGAGCGTCCTTCTTGGACAGATAGTAGGAGCTCTTCACGTTGCGGTCGCCCGCCACAAAATCGTAGGCCTTGATGCCCACCCAGAAGTACGGCACCTGCCACCACCTGCGTGATAGATCAGTGGATTGGAATTAGTGGATCGGAATGCTGGGCGGGATCGGGTGCATTTACGTATAAACGGGCAGCATAATGGGCAGCGGATGGGTCAAGTGGGGCGCCGATTCGAGCATGGTGGCGCGCTCCTGCAGCGCCTCCTTCACCATTCGGTACTGCTCAAGGTCTAGCTGTGGAAGCCGAAATGGAAGGAGGACAACGATTAGCTCTCTACGGGGCAGATAATCCGGTTGAGCGATGAACTTACGCCCAAAATAGCCTTCTGCAGGTATCGCACTCCGCCGTGGATGAGCTTGGTGGAGCGCGATGAGGTGCCGCTGGCGAAATCGTCCAGCTCCACCAAAGCCGTCTTCATACCTGCACAGAGGGGGGTTACAATAGCTTAAGACGTGCCTCTATACGGGCTTCCGCCTTGACTCACCTCGTGTCACCGAGTCGAGGGCACACCCAGCTCCAGTGGCTCCGCCGCCAATGATTAGCACGTCGAACTCCTCGCCGCTCATCAGAGACTTGATCTGCTCAGATCGCATGGGCAGTGTGCGCTTTCTCTTCGGCGGTGCCACCGCAGCATTGTTCACCACACGGGGGGTGTTCCAGTGGTCGAGGGTCCAGGCGGCCAGAACGGATCCCACGGCTGCACTGGTGGCGGTCACGCCGAACTTGAACATCCGCGAAGTCATCGCTCAGGGAGTTCCTTTTAATTGTTGCTTGTGCTGCCAAGAGATCGGAGAAGCATTCCATATTAATAAAAATGTATTTCTTTGAGTATCTCCAAAGAGTATTTCTACAATATTTTATTCTCTCTCCCGCTTTTAGTTGCATCTCACTCCAACGGCCAGCTGTCAAGATAAAGAGAGCAAGCTCTCCCAAGCATAGATATGCTCTCCCACTCCCACTCTGACCAAGCAACAGCTTTGGCCAGAGCTTTGATGCAAACTTTTCACTCTCTTGTCTCTCTCTCTCTCTCTCTCTCTCTCTGGAAGTTCCATTGCGAATACCCGAATATTTAGTGTGTCAAATCAATACTGTTCCATTGAGATGGGGGGCCAGACCCAGAGCCAGCTGTAGGGATAAAATACTGGACTCGCACCCGGACACGGAACACGTCCACGGACGACACTGAACAGATGTGCTCCAGAATCGAGACTCCGATTCTCGGAATCGGGTGGCGGATTTTACCTTAAGTTCCGGACCGAAAGCGTTTCGACAGTAGACAGTGAAACGCAAAACCTGAATAAATTCCACAGCGAATACAACAGACCACGACGGGGAGAATGCCGAGTCTGTTCAGAACATACATATGTATTTAGCGGGCGTAACAGAAAATGATTACATCAGAGTTTGAGTCACTTTTCGCGTCGACGGTCCGCGCGTCCGCACTCAGCCAGGGCGAATCGGGTATTGAGCTGCTTACCGTTTGCCTTCTGGCTATTGCTATTGCTATTCCGTTGCCGATGCTGTTGCTGATGCTGCGGCTAATGCTGATGCTGATACTGGAAGCGTAACCCTTTCCTGCTGCGCTCCTAAGTAGCTCTCCGTCCGCTCTGTCCGGTCCGTCTCGTTCGCTGGCAGAGTGCACTGTGCAAGTGCAGGTGCAGCTTTTTGGCTCGGCAGCTTTCAGTGCAATATGCAATGCTACAATGTACATATGCCTTGCCGCTCGGAAATCGTGCTCGGTACTCGGCCAACGAACAGCTGTTGTAACTATGCCACGCCGCGCCCCTGTGTCTCTCGAGTGTCTAGCCAGCTAATTGGCCAGCAAGTCGTTCGTGAATCTCACACCCAGATACCAGATACAAGATACTCTCGTGCCGCAAAATGCCGATTCCGCCCCTCTACTCGGATGCGATGCCCACCTTTGCGATGAGCCCACGTCGAGTGTCTTGGGTGTGCGCTTTGTAACTGAGCGCAGAGCGAATGATATTTCTGATTGCTGATTGTTTCGCGCTCTATTCAAATAGAAGCGTTCGGCCAAGTGCTGATAAAGCGGCACTCTCCAACATAGGTGGAACGGAGGTCGAACCGGTGATTCTTCTGTGGGTTTCCATTGCGGCGGCAGTTTCCTGAACAGTGTCATGCCCGTACCCGTGCCCCTGCTGATAACCATAATTTCACAACTGCTACGCATGGCGTAGATCTAGTGGGGAATGGAAATTGAATTCATGAATGAATCACTCCGGCAGAACCATCTTGTGCGTCGCTTGTCCAGCTATTGACCGCGCGACGTCACAGGCGAGACGGCTGCCGCAGAGTAGACAGGAAACAGACCGGCACTTGTGGGCTCGAGTAGATACAGATACGTCATGGGGGGACATGGGCAATGGGTAAGGTCAGTATCACTTGCGCAATTGAGCAAGAAGAGCCCACGGCTATTTATACCCAACAAGACCTACATGAAACGGCCAGACCTACAAATGACCTTGGCTCCCAATCGCATTCCCAAATTATAAATTCGGCATTTCTCACGAAAGCAAGGCGCATTATCACGCCGATTGTAAATGATACAAAGTGCGAGTAGTATATATCCGACTCTCCGTAGAGCTTGTCCGGCGCGGCGGCACAGATACGGACACGGGACGATAACACGCAGCTGTTGCGTGCAGCGCACCACCCACACAGAAATACCTACACAGACGCTCAACCACGACTACAAAGGAGACATCGAAAAGCTCCCGCGGGTCCCATAGTTACGGAGTGAGACGACGCCAGCGACGATGCTATCTCCATCAGCTGACGGCGACGCGTTCTCCGCCAGCACGTGAACACTATCAATGGACTGGCGGGTATACGTAGGACGTACATACACACATATGTACGTATCATGTGTGCAAGAGACTCAGTCTGAGACTGATACGGTTTTCAGTTGGAGCTCCTATCTTTACCAGTCTTACCCCAGTCTTGCCCTCCTCTAAAGGTGAAAGGCGTTGTGTCTGACCCCCAAAATATCACATATGAACGTTAGATTCGTGTTTGTCGACTATGTCTTGTAACGAACCTAAAAGGTTTCGATACAATCCGTCCCCCGACCTATAATGAGCGCATCGCACCGCACCCCACAACCAACGCCCCCTCCGCAAGCAAACACCGATCAACACGCGCCAACTCCAGAACGATGACCAAAGACATCAGGTCAAGCGAACTTTCCCCACTCCAAGCCAAGCCATCGGCCGAGTGCGGTCTTCCGGGTTCATCGACGGAGGAAAGTCGGCGCCGCCAAAATCTGCGACGATCACCAAGAACGGCAAAGTTCACCCCGACGCGGAAGTGCATTTGTCAAACCCGCAGACCCAGCAATACGGGCCTATAAAAAGACGGCGACGAGAACCAAAGAGCAACTTACGCAGAGACCCGGTCCGGAGTACAGACGCGGTACCCGGAACTCACAAGAAGACATCGGCGACCAATTAAAATAAGTTCATTTAAACCGCTAAGAATTACAATAAAGTGTCGAATTATCAAAGTAAAAAACCCCCGATTGCGTAAGTTCACCCCAATTAGTCGAGGCACCGACGCCACCCCACCCCGAGTCTACGCAGCCGTTTCGTATACACGACGAGCGACGCCCATCCTAGCCCCGATCCACCTCTCTACGACAGGCCGCCCCCTGACGCCGCCCTTAAGGTTCCATCACATTTATACAAATTTCTTGTGGATTGACCCCTGGACGGGACTGAGCTTAACTCAGCCTGAAATAGGTCCATCACAGTCTTCACTTATTAAATAAGGAATATCTCTCGTATATCATCGAATTATATCCCGAACTTTGATCTGCATATACATATAGGGTTTCATGCTCTATGTTGCTTGTCATCATTTCGAAGAAAATTTGAGTACCGGGTATAGAAATCTGGTACTCAAATGATATAGGGAAATATTCGATTCGGAAGCGTTTGAGATACAGGGTAATGGTAGCTCCGACTGGCTGGTTTTACATTTTGAATTTAGCTTTGAAGGCGGTTTTGTGGCGCCACTTGATTGGTATGGTGTTGCCATTCGCTTATCCGATGTTAGAACCACGATTTGTGTAGTTTGTAAAACGTACGTAGAACTTCCATTTGTAATAGTGTACTGTACCGTCCGTGTAAGTTTTGCACCTGACAACAGGTGTTCATGCTCCTTCCTTGGTACATTTACCTTCGGTGGGAGTGTCCTGCTGGAACTACTGCCATGACAGCCAGCTGTTTGGATGGTGGCCATGGCAACATCCAATTCTGCCACAACAATGACAATGACTCTTTCAGTTGGACGACTCAGTCGACTCAGTACATCCATGTCGCTGTTCAATGTCTGCAGCTGGTGGTCTGCCCAGTGCGCCGATCCCGGAGAGCAATACGATGTGGCCAGCCTACTGTGCGCCCGCTTTGGCCTGGAGGAACAGGAGAAGGACTACATCATAGTGGGCTCCCAGACGGGGCAGCTGAGCATCTACTACCCGCACAGGCGGGGCTACGATGCCACCGATCTCCTGCTGGAGACTCTGATGCCGGCCCCAATTCTCGGCTTGTATGCCGGAAAGTTTAGCGGGTGAGTCGCCTCTGACTGCTAGAAGAATATGGTCTAACATTCACCAACTCCTCCAGGAACGTTCGCAACGAGAACACCAACCAGCTGGGCGTGCTCCTGCCCAACGCCATCGCCATCTACAACGTCCAAGCCATCAGCGGACTGGCGGAACACGGAGCCCAGGTGCGCCTGCAGCTGCATGCGGAGCACAAATTCCAACGGGTGGCCTTCGGCCTGTGCCAGGGCCACTTCGGGCAGGTGAAGGGCCGCGAGTTCTTCTGTGTGGTACATCTGGACGGGACCTTGACTTTCTACGAGCAGGACGGCATCTCCTACGAGTGTCGTTTCCCCGGATACCGGGCACTGCCGGCTCCGGTGTCCTACTGCGAGCGCACCGACAGCTTCTTCCGATTCAGTGCCACTTGGCACCTGCAGTGCTATAGCTACCAGGACCTGTCCCACTCGCTGATGACCAAGAGCAGCTACCAGCCCACCTGGACGCAGGGTGTGGGCGAGGGCATTGTCGACATGCGGGTGGTCCAAGTAAAGGAGTGAGTACTGGAGCGAAGGATTGGATTCGATCCGACGATGTATCCCATATCTTGCAGGAACTGCTCCTACATCATGATCCTGGGCGAGCGGAACTTCATCTCCCTGGATGACAATGGGAAGTTCATCTTTATTCTGAAGTTGGACTACGCCCCCAAGTGTTTCCACAGCTTCGTAGTGGGCTATTATTGGGGTAAGCCTTGGTCATCCTACGGAGAGCTACCTTTCCTATATATTGATTCTATATGGCGACGCAGAGCCCGGCGCACGCCTGATCACAGCCATCATTTCGGACTCTTCGAAGCTGCATGTCTACGAAGAGGCCAACATCATTTGGGCGGCACAGTGGCCAAACCAGTCGAACGCTCCGGTGGCCATACAGCGCTCCAATATGCAGGGCCTGGCCGGGGGCATAGTGACGCTCGGGGCCAGGGGCCAGCTCGAAGTGGGATATCTGGGCGCCGATCCCTTCACGTTTCAGGTGCAGCCGCTGAACATCGAGGCGCTGAGCTTCGCCCAGGCGCATAAGGAGCTGCAACAGCTGGAGGACGAGATCAAGGAGGCAGTGGATGTACGCGACATGGACGCTCTCAATCAGCAGGCAGCGGATCAGGTGCGTCTCAGCTTTAGCATCCAGACGGATGTCTCTGAGGATCTGGACACCCTTTTGCTGGACGTGCCTGCCGACGTGGCCGTCAAGGAGATGCCCTCGGCCAAGGGCTTGCTGCGCTTCAAAATCAAAGCGGACCTGGCGGAGTTGCAACTGGTGTTCCAGACGCCCAACGGCGTTCGCTGCAGCCAGGACACCATGAGCTTTGTGGACGTGGTCGCGGGCACCAGCCAGGAGCTGAAGCTGGACTTTTATATTGCCGAACTGCTACACATCCACAGCACCAAAGTGGAGGTGGTGGCCTCCTTTGTGAGTCCTCGGGTGAGTGTCATGTGCAGGATCTGCATCCTAATTCTCTCGAGATATCCTACCCAGGGCATTCCGCGGGTCATACAGCAGAACGCCCACCTGCCGCTGGGCATGTTCTATCGCGTGTGTCAGCCCCAGAAGGCGGCGGGTATCAAGCTGACGTACAGTATCACCAGCAGACACGTCGCTCCGAAACTGGGAACTTTCTTTGGAGAGTTCCTCGAGGGACAGGCCGATGCCCACGCCCTCGGCCTCCAGCTGCTGTGCCCCGGCCTGGATAAGCAGTCCGAGGTCATCACTGTGGTAGCGGCCAAGAGCTCCAACCGCATCCGCATCCAGTCCGACTACGTGGAGACTTTTGCAATGATCCTGGAGCGCCTTGTGCAGACGACGCTGCAGCTGGACAGCTCCGCTGGCCTCCTTAAGATGGACAAGAAGAAACTCAAGCGCGGGGTGCTCAATCGGTGCGTGGAGCGGCTCATGGCCGCCCCCTTCCTGCCTGCCCAGCCCATCCTCCATCGCGTCGACGTGCACCACGAGACCCAGCAGAACATTCGAAAGCAGACGGTGAGTGGCGGAGATTCCCCCATGGAGAAGCATCTCTCATTATCACGTCTCCCTCTCGCTTCCTCCAGGAGAAAATGGAGGACCTCTGGCAGCAGTTCAAGACCCTCCAGCGACAGTTGCAGGAGCAGCAGGAGCAGGAGCCCAAGGAGGCCCTCACCATGCAAATCGAGACGAACTACGACCAGCTGATACTCGAGGGCGACAAGCTCGTAGATATACGGCGGGACGAGCGCAGGTGGGTGCATGGGGGCTGTGCGTGCCACATGGAGTGTCCGATAATTACCCAGGCCATTAGGCTATTCTCCCACTATAACTTATTCCAGCGCTTTCCATTAAAATAAAGATTGTTTGATACCCTCGAAAGAGATACATAGAGATAGGGAAATGCTCCGAACAATCAGAAAAGTACTCTAACTCTTTGGCAAATGTTCGCCTCTCCTTAGAGAAAGAACATTATTACGAGTACAGGGTATACAATTGATGTCATACTCTTTTTGAATTAATTTAATTATCGATTGCAGGCAACGCTGTGACCTAAACTGCGCCGTGGCTTTGGCCAAATGGATTATTCAAGCCCTGAACCTGGAGGAGCGCGTAGTCAACGTTGTCGGCTCTGTTCTAAGTGTTCCCGTCGAGGACTGGACCGAACTGGTGAGTGGACACTGAGTGAAAAACTGGGAAAAATCGAACCTGATTGCCACCTATTTTCTTTACAGAGTTGGGAAGAATCGATGGCGCCCGGCATAGACATGCTGCATCACTTTGGGCCACTGACCCGCTCCAAATCGACTTCGACCCATGGACTGCTGGATGCCACCGACACCAACAAGGACAGCTTCGACTATGGTCGCTTCAGGCGGCACTTTGCCACGCTCTTCGATCGAATTGTGCGTCTGGCGGCTTCTCCGCAGCCGGCAGCCGGTAGCGGCGTCGACTCGTCCGGCGCAGAGCAGCCGGTGGAGGTGGAGGAGGAGCAGCAGCCGGCCAAGCAAGCGGATGAGATTGGCAGAATGCAGCGCATGCTGGGGGACCAGTGCCTGCCGCAGGCACCGCACAAGCGCAAGTCCCACATGACCAGCTCCTTGGAAGCCGTCGAAGACGATGAGGAGTACGACGAGGAGGATCTGCGAGAGGACGTGGGATACCGCAAGGAGTATGGCACTGGAACTGGGACTGGGACTAGCACTGGGACCCAGAAGACCTCTAGCCAGCCACGCTCCGAGTGGGTCAACGAAGACTTTGAGCTCCCTACCACCGAGGAGCTGTTCAGCGACCTAGGCATCTGGTGGTAGTAGGGCCTCCCATTGCCATTCCCATTCCTAATCTCATACCAAGTGTCCAATAAACGCTAGAGCTGTCCCAACAGAGATCTTTATTTGGCAGCTGGGCACCAGATCTCCGATTCTGATGGCGATAAAGCCTCGTAATCGGAATTTGCATAACCTACAGCCAACAGAGATGTGAGTGTCCGTGGGAGTGCACTCGAGAGATTTGTGTGGACAGGAAAAACGGCAGGCAGCGAACTCATTTATGATGCATGGCTGCAGATAAAACAAGATAAAAATCAGACACTGATTCTGATTCAGATTCGGATGGGGATAGGGAGAGCCAGATGCCAAATGCCAGATGCATGAGAGGGGAACTCTGGCATGCTCTGAGTGGGCAGCGGAAGGAGGCGCGGAGGAGCAGGGGCAGCTGCTGTGATCCCTTGTCAACTCCACAGGCCAATCCCACACAGGGAGGCCTGAGTTATAGGAGTCTGCTGCATCTAGGCCTAGTTCCAGCTTCAGGCACAGGCACAGGCACAGGCTGTCGGCCGTAAATTGCCAACAATTGACTGAAAAAATACCAGGCAACTCGAGCCCAACTTGATTCAGCGTGCATTGTTTTCGCGTTTATGGATGGATGGTTACTATGGGATGAGTGGCGGTGTTGGTGCTGGGTGCATTCTCATTGATTAATTAACAGCTTTTTAATGTGATCCTGAGTGATCAAAAATTAATTAGCGATCGGCTGATTGCAAACACATTTCATCACAGTGTTATAATGAATGCCGGTTAGGTCACTCACATGCAACCAGGCGTGAAATATAACAGAAAGTACACTGGGATTCAGTTGATTTTATTTACAACGGAGATTGAATGATATGAAAGAGAGAACGATTAAAGTCTGTAATTCTGAAATCTGTCAAACAGAGGCCTAGGCTATCGACGTAACTTTCTTTTCTTTCTTTTTTAATTGGGTTAAAGGAGTAAATGTACTCCAGACTTAAATCCTTACGGAAGCTTCAAAAATGTTCAAAAAATCTGATTTGACAGATTGCAAAATTATCAAAACACTATGATATATGAACATCCGACAGTCACATTCCAAGGTGTTATGTCCAATGGGTTCTTTCGCAAAAAAACTTTCTTTACAAGAAAATCTATTACATTTATGTTATACTTTAGTTTGCATCAAAAGTACAGTCCGAGCAAACAGTGTAACTCGTATATCTCTACGGAAGGTTCTACAGATATTTCCTAGATTTCTCGTAAACTCCCACACGGATCAATCGAACAGATCCACTGTGCGAGAACCGCATCGGACTGTTTCCGTTAAGATTTATAAATTACGAACTGGTCGCCCGCCTGCCTGTCTGTCTGATTGGAACTGGAAGTTAACACCCAGCCGAATTTAGCAGCCGGACCGAAATAAACAGCACTTGACGTATAAATTAGAAACAGATGATTGTCTCGGGATCAATGGGAACGAAAACGATAAAGAGTTTGGTTCAGTCCTAGTATATATTGTAGTTTGGGTTGTATTTCTCCTTCACGGAGCAGAGGGCTGGATACTGCGGATTGTTGCCCGTGAGGCACTCGGAGGCGGGTAAGCCCGCATTGTAGACGGGGACGCCGATGGCATAGACGCTGGCATAGTTGCAAGCTGTGTTGTAGATGTAAAGGAACGGGTACTTCGGGTTGGTGAAGCGCATCATGGCGCAGCCGACATGGGTGTTCCTGTCCACCACCGTTTCCACAAAGTGACCGTACTTTTCCCTGCCAACCAAAAAAAAAACAAGGATTGTTACGTTTCTGCGGAAACCGGAAATGTGGGGGCAACTGCTCTTACAGTTTGCTGGTCACCCGGAAGTCGGTGATGAAGCTACTGTCGATGACATGGTGCTCGCCGAACCACAGACCCAGCGACTGCTCCACCAGATTTGTCACGTTCATTGGGGCACTGCGGTAGCGATCCACGCCGCACAGATTCTGACCCAGATTCCGGAAGCGGAACGAGTGGTTGCAGTCGTCGTGCTCCAGGTTGCAGGTCTTCAGGTTGAGCGTCGCCAGATACTCCAGCTCCTCGTCCCACACCATGGTGGCCATCCGCGTAGCCGGAAAGTAGCCCGGCAGCGAGCCCGAGGCGATGAAGTTGCGCCGCTTGTTGTGCTCATTCAGGATGAACGACCGGTGCGGCTTCAGATTCACCATGGTGGCATCCTCCGAGCAGCTCTCATGGAACTTCTATCGAGGATAATTCCTGGTTAACTCAGAAGCAGAGGGATCATGGAGATCACTTACTCCGTTGTTGTTGCACGCAATATGCACCTTTCCCTCCGGACAGAGCTGCGGGTCGCACCAGGACAGCGGCTGTCCGATCGCCATGGGCATCAGCAAAACGCTGATCAGGAGATATTTCCCAGGCTCCATGTTCTCCGGATGTCAATGCAATCACAAGTGCAGATCCTGACCACCTCCAAGGCGATATTTATTCAGAAATTTTGATTTGATACCGCGTATATTTATTTTGGTTTTTATTTTTGGCAACGTTTGCTGTTTGTTTTCCAACGCGGTCCGAAGTGGGGTTCGGAGTGCGGGACCGATTCCGATTCCGAAAACCGCAGCTGCACGCGGGCTGGTCAGCCGTCCGCAGTGCTTGAGACAGGTCAAGCAACGTTTTATGAATCATTTCCATTTTCTGGCGGACGTCTCGGTCTTTGTCTTTGTCTCTGTCTCGGTCCTCACCTCTGAAGAGCGCTCAGAGCGTTAACACCGAAAGTCGCGGACGAGGCGCACGACTTCTAGGAAAACTCGCTCATAAAGCCCCAAAGTTGAGTGGAGTTCAGGCTTGCCGAAAAGTGGAGAGCGTTGGAATAGATTAGTTGTTATTTGGGTACTGTCTAGACAAGACCGATTCCTTAGGTAGGATCCTTTAAGTTACACGTATCCAATAGATCCAGTAGTCCTCTATAGTAGGTTTAAGAGATTTTACACAGCAAGATTAGCCTCAGACAAATCTAGAACTAACACTAACCCATTAAATTAGGTTATACACCCAGAGTTGGGTGAAGTTCAAGCTGCTCAGAGTAAGAATAGAGTTGAAAAGGTTTCACTACTGCTTTGGATTGTGTGTTAAGTGATGAATAATCTGTCATCCCCCCATTATAACCAAATCTCATAGAAATTTAACATATATTTCTGGGAAATCTCATTCATTCAGACTCCACTCATCGCGAATCAACTCGGCGTGGGCGTCTCCAGCAGTTCAGTGACTCCGGGCTCTGTGTGTGGTTCTAGGTTCTGGGGCTTCGCCACTGACATTGACCCAATTGGTGAGTTTCGGCTAAGAAACTATAATATCGCTGTTGCTTTCTGGCTGCTGTTGCCCATATGTGCCGCGTATTTAGCGACTTCCAGTCGGGACAGGTTTTCAATCACAAAGAACAAATCAATAAGTTCTGCACACAAATCAACTTAAAGTCGAGATTTGCATACTCGAGGTGGATCTTCGAAGATCTCTTTATGATCTGTTGGACAATAATAAACGAAAGTTTTTTATGCCAAACCAGTCTCAAAATGGAGACGGACAAAGAGACGGAGAGCGAGACCAGACGACTGGGCGAGCGCTTTCTTTGTAGAAGCGTTTTGTTTGACTAAAACGTATACGGGAGTCGTACAGCGGCGTAGTCTTAGACGATAATTTATTTTGTGCTTATGCAATGACAGTCGGAGTCGACGGAGTCAGCCGGTCAGAAGTCAGAAGTCAGCCATGGATGAAATGGGATGGGATGCCGATGACTTTGTTGAAATAAATTATGCAAAGTTACTGGAATCAAACAAAACGTCACGTCACGTCGATGCGATCATTTATTTGTTTGTTTTTGTGTAAAGCTACGGGTTTCTTTTCTGAATACTTGACAGTTGGACCTGAGTAAAACTAAAGGGAAGATTTTTAGATCACCAATTAGGATCGTACTCCTCGCGAGTGGAGCAGAGACCCGGATAGAAGTGGCTCTTCCCCGTGGTGCAGCGCGAGGCCGGATAGCCCGTCTCGTAGACGATTGCCCCCAGAGCGTACAGCGAGGCGTAGTTGCAGACCACATTGTAGATGTACACGGAGGGGTAGTCGGGCCGCGTGAAGCGCATGATGGAGCAGCCGATGGCGAAGTTCTTGTCCACGCTCATCTCCACAAAGTGTCCATAGTCCTCGCTAAGGTAGGATACGCATTATGCTTCAGTAGTTCCTAGACGAGGGATAGGAGTCGCCCTCAATACTCACAATATCGGCGTCACCTTGAAGGCGTCGATGAAGCTGTTGTCGATCAGATCCCACTCGTTAAACCACAGTCCGATGCACTCCTCCACTAGGCTGGTCACATTCACATGGGGATTCCTGTTACGCCACACCGCGCATAGGTTCTGGCCAGAGTTGGCATAGCGGTACGTGCTGTGGCAGTCATCGTGATCCAGCACACAGGTATTTGTATTCAGCTGCGACAGATACTGCAGCTCATCGTCCCACACCTACGAGTACGAGGGATTCTACTAAGACTCTGCTACGAGCAAAAATTTAAGGGGGCTCCTACCATGGTGGCCATGCGAGCGGCTGGGTAATAGCCGGGCACTCGTCCCAGCGCCAGGAAGTTCCTCCTCTTGTTGTGCGCGTGCAGGAAGTCCGATTTGTGGCGACTGATGTCCACCTGGAAGGAATCCGGCTGGCAGCGTCTGTGAAAGTGCTAGCGGGATCGGGAGCGGACCAAAGTATCCATCAGTTGCTGTTGAATCTTTTGTTGTTCCGTTGTAGTTACCCCTGTATTCCGGCAGGCCACATGCCGCACACCCTTTTCGCAGAGCGTCGGATCACACCAGCTGTACTCCTTGGCAAGGACCATCTGCAGCAGCATCAGCATCAGCGTCAGGCAGGCTAACGAAGAAGGTACAAAATCAGACATTCTGCTAAATGGGAATCTCTCTTTCTATATCTTTGAATGCGGCACTTTCAATGGGAGGCGCGGTAGAATGCGCGTGGCCGTCTTTATTGAATGTTTCTGTCCGAATGATCTGAACAGAACTGAGATCAGAGACCGGGACTGGGACTGGGACTGGTACTAGAGAGCTAGAGAGTGTGCCGCCTGCTAACTAACTTTTGTATATATTTCTCTCGATTCGAATGCCATTTCGCAAAGTCCAAGCCACAGCCACATCCATAGCCAGACCAAGCCGAAGCAAAGCCTTTCTAACACGTTTAGAACAAAACGGCCAAGAACAAGTTTATACAAAATAATGATAATAAATATAAATATTAATTTGAGGGCGAGTAGACCCGATAAGGAGTGAATCTTCCCGGTTTATTTTGTTTTGTTCTGTTCTGCTCTTTTCTACTGTATTCTGTATCACTCCGAGACGCTTGCGTTGGGAGAAGAGAGTGCCCCAAAGTTCGTTGCTGCCACGAGCTGGGATCCGACGATCGATGGATCGATCGGTTGACAGAACAGACCATTAAAAATGTGCGCGTTTGAAGTTAATGCGATCGTTAAAAGATCCATATATACATGAGCTTTTTTTAAGGTCCCTTGGATTGCTTGGGAAACGGCGGCTATACATTTCAGGAGGCGAGCAATTAATTACCCGATTTTTATTGGCACACAAATTTGTCCAGTGCCAGCAAAACTTAGAACCTATTAGACAAAATTTATTGGCTTTAATATGCAAATTGCGACAACGCTTATGCCCAAAAAGGCGGCACTTAAGAGTGACGCGTGATTTAAGCTTCTCTTCGTGGATTTATGACGGAGAAATTCGAGAAGAAAGTCAGACAGACACCTTATGGTGCTGCTAATTGATGGATCGTTGATGGGTTGTAGCATGTGAGCGCGGGGTATCCCACACTTCGACCTTCCCCCAAAAGCTTGACTAATTAGTATTCCCTTTTCAATATCTGTGGGTTCTTTTGGCACTAATTGCTGTTATTAGTGAGCGATCAAGATTGATGGGCGGAAGGCTTGCGCCAATCCACGTGCGAAGTCACAGATCACCCGCAACATTGATCGCCGATCACTGCGCCATTCACTGAATTGGAATTACAATGGTGTTTGGGATTAGATAAGCACAATTAATACCCCATACGGATTGCACACGAACAACTTCCGTCATTTGGTAGCAGTAGAAGCAGCAGCATCAGTTGACGGGTTTGCATAATTGCATCTGATTGCGATGGGATCTTCGTTTTAGCGAAAATGAAATGAATTATGTGAATACAGGTACAATAATCGAATCGGGGAACAAGCAAAGTTAATTTAATATAATTAATAACCAATATTGACTCGCCAAATGTATGTACATACAAATGTACATCTGAATGCGTTGGATCTGGATGCCAACCAGTTTTCGCTTACCAACAAAAACCAACGAATGCCGACGCCTCACTGTCTGTCGAGGTGCGAAAGCAAGTGATTCTGTATGTGATAGAGAGAGAGTTCTATGTGAAGTCCTTCGGACAGAGAGAGTTACTATTCAAATGGCCAATATCTTGGTAATTAATTGTGTTTCAGTGGGGCTGCGGCTGGGTTGACACAAGTCATCGCCATTAGAGCGAACGCCGAATACTTGATTGCCAATTAAATTAGTCAAAAACCCATAAGAATCACATACATAGATGGATGGAGATGGGGAACGAGGGAATCTATTTATTAATTCAATAATTCATTTAGCCATCTCAGTTTCGTCTCGTGTTCGTGTAAGCAACACAAATCTCTGCAGATATTTGTATATCTAATGACTGACACTGATTGACAGCTGTGTGGAGGAGGGTTTTATGGGGGAGGTGTCGTCAAGTAATAAGCAATTTACACAGTTAATTAACTATGGGCAAGACACCTTAATCTACGGTGTCGGCAAATGAAACGCAGCTGGAGAAAAATGTCAGAAATTATGCAGAAAATATGGATTTCGGAAAAAAGACTACTTATTACATTATTTAATCAGGCAGGCTCCGTTTTTCATTTATTTTTGCGGATTACGTTTTCAGCTAAAACGTTTTGTTTTCGTTTTAATGCTCTCCAGTTTTCACATATTTTTGCTGTTTGCACCAAAACGAAAATTGTTGTTGCCCTGGCAAATTTTTTATGAGCGAAATTTGAGGTTGGGTTAAAATAAAATAATTTATAAAGAAAGCAAAAGTTAAATTACCCTGATATAGGTGTCAAGTTTATGTTAATGCATCAATAAGTCATATATTTGTTTCCTTTTGCAATAAAGGTTCGTTTCGTTGTATAAAATGCCGTTTACTTTTCATTTCGTCAACGAAAATGTTTTCGTTTTGAAAACGAATAAATCTTGCGAAATGTGAAAACGGGAGCCTCAATTTATGTGTATTCAAAAGTAAATCGGAAAACTTTTGTGAATGTGAAAAACGGAGCCTGGCTGAATATTTCAGAATGGTATTCAAATTTCAATTTTGGAAGGAGGAATTTGATGGACGCTGTTGTTAAGGAAGAACATAAGAAGTGAGAGTGTCTACTGTATTTGTTAGCACCGATTGGAACATATGTATGTATGTATCTTCATATAGATTGAACGACTGTCCGAACGGTCCAAATACAGATTTAATTTCCGTATGCTTTCTGCATCGCCTTCATCAGTTGTTACTTGGTGGGCGGAGAAAGAGTCACTCGGAATTGGCACTCCGTTGCTTCTGCTTTAAGGCCCGCGCCGAAGAGTATGCTACAATTTATTTCGATTCTATGCACTCCTCTCCGTCTCCCTCTTTCTCACAATCACTCGTGTTTCCGGCGGATCAATAGCATAAATAATGCCACATTTGTCCAGTTCTGTCAACATCCCCATTTGGTAACCAGGCGTGGGCAGAACTCTGAGTCGCGGATTTTCGGCATTCCAACCTCCTTCAAATCCTTGAGGCAATGGGAAAGTGCAGCCCTTCGACCGGCTTACGTGGGTGTCAATGCCAGTGGAAGTGGATGCCGCTGACATATGTCTGTATGCGCTAATGGCCAAGACGATGACAATGGATGCTCCCACGCCCACTCCGGATGATTCATGCGATTCCACTCGCTTATGCACACTTAGGAGCGCTCCCATTACATTCCATCCTATCCTCATCCTCATCATCTGGCAGATGATGCATGGCGGAGGCCATCGATGTTCGCGGCTTGTCCTTGGCGGAGGCTTATCTGGACAGCTGGACATCTTTATGAGTCCTACAGCGTTGCTGGACCACGGATTGATAAATTGGGGATTTTAAGTGGTTAAGGGCGAAATGTCTATGAATTATGAGCGGATGAGAGGAGGCTGAGTGCCCCGTCACTTATGTGCCCATCTCTGGTCTAATGCCGCCCCATGGGGAATGCAGTAAACACCACTTGTCCGACAAACATTTCACCAAAGGTCTTCACCAAATTTGGCTCATGCCGTGGCGCCACACCAGTCGCTGGCTCCCCAGATCTCCCCAATGGAATGGATATGGCATCTGCACCGATATGGACAGGGTAGCGCCTGATAAGGACAGAGCACGCGTCGGCCGGCGTCTCCAGGCGATCGACACGCGGAAGCATTCAAAGGCATTACATCAGGCAGATGTCACCAGAGGCTAGTCGCAGTTGCAGTCGCAGAGCCACAACCACAGCCAGAGGCAGACCCAAGACCAGATCGAGATCGTTTCTGCTGAACAACGAGCAGCGACGGGCATCAATCAGGTTGCAATTGGAATGGGAATGGGAATCGACTTGTTGCTTATTCCCTGCACGTGCCTGTTGCGTGGCTCTGCCACTGCCTGTGGTTTTCCTCAATGAGCAATGAGAAATGGCCAGTGGCCAGATTGTGTTTTCCTTCTAAATCGCCTTCGATCGGATCGTTGAATTTACGAGCTCTTTGAGTGTGTGCGATGTGGCTCTTTCCAAGAAATCAACAAGCCGCTGCTTGTGGCATGTTCAAATTACAGACAAACTTGTGCACTCCGTTCTGCCATCGCATCTCCGGCGGGTATTGGGATTGGGACTGGAATTGGTCACCCAACCCTAGACAACTCTGACAATTATTGCTAAGCAAACATGCATAAATTGGCATTGCCAGTGCCTATAGCCATTACCAGTGCCTCGTAATTCGACGCCAGCCAGACTCTGGCTCTGATTGGGTGGACTCTGTTTCTGCCTCTCGTGAGAGGTCGGAGTGCTGGATGCTGGAGTGCTGGCCCTTGGCAACTGCTTTGGACTGCTGGGAGTGCTTGCCTCACTTAACTTCCTTCCGTGACTCCCCAGACGCAGCGTCTCCAATTCTTTGTTCAGTCTGAACGGGAAATGGAGTTGGATTTGAGACTGAGAATGCGATTGAGTCTGCGACTGTGGCGGGAGTTCGTGCCTGCGAAACCGATGCCATAGCACTTTGCTATATCCCCGAATATGAACACATGTCTCGTTAGATTTGTTTTTCGTATATTTTAATTTCATTTATCCATTTGCAATTGTTGCATTGGGGTGTCCTTTGTTCTTTTCTTCTCTGTAGGATATTTCTGCTGGAAAATTTACAGATCCAGCCATACTATGGTATATTTCAAGAAGTATCTTGCATCTTTATAGTTAAGTAAATTACTAATTAAAGTTAAACTTGATTAATCCATATAATTGAAAAAATGGCAAAAAGCGTCTCCTTTCGTGTTCCTACGGAGTTCCTTTCGGATTACTCTAACGGTTACGTTTACGGTTAAATACGAGTAGTTGGAGAAGTAAGTTCATATTTAGGTAGGGATTTATAAATATTAACACAGTTTTGTGGGGTAAAAAGGTTATAAGATAAGGTCATATGCGGAATTAGTAATTGGAAATTGGAAAGTTCTTCTTTGAGATGGTTAAGTATTTAGTTGAAGAGTAGGACAGTAAGAGTAAGAGACTGGAGATGGATTTGGCCTGAACGGATCTCTCTGGGCTCTAGGCTTCGTTCAAGTTTAAAGTTTCAACTAAGCAAAAATACTGTTTGTGCCATTCTCATACGTATAGTAGCATTGTAGTAGTGTTAGTAGTAGATGTTCTATGTGTTGTTGTCTGGGGGACTTAGGCGTAGGTCTTAAATTTTAAGCAAACTTTAGCTAGGCTTAGGTCTACCTCTTAGTTTCCTTAGACGCTAACTAGAGGACCTTTGAAGAGTTCTAGCAAGAGTTCCATCTGTTAATTAGAGTAACGTAATCCACACATACAGGAATACAAATACAAAAAATCAGGCACACGCACAAAACAAACATCATCATCATCATCATCATAATAGTACTTCCAATACAGGATATATCCATATATAGTAGGTATTGTATAGAACCGTTTGATATAATTAAGAAAATTCCTTTACTAAAGCTAAAATAAATAAAACTTAGTCTATCTATGCGAAATGGCGACAGTTGGAGGATGAGTTTCATTGATGTATAGTGCATTATATATATATATATATATATATTATTATTATTATATTATATATATATATATATATATATATATATATATATATAGTATATATATATATATATATAAATATGTCTCTATCTGCCTGTTCCAAAGTACTGTACGTAATGCTTCAGCGTAATACTGCTGCCTGTCTGTCGCGTCTGTCGTGTCTGTCTGTCATGGGAGCGGATTCAACTACTCTCTCTCTCTCTCTAAACTCTTTTCGGCTTCCGCCAAAAGTATGCTACGAAAAGCTGAACTCGCTTTGAGAGAATATGCGTGCGAGTGTGGGAGAGTGTACGTGGGTGTGTACGTGTAGTAACTTATGGCAGAGGGGGGTTTTCTCTTTCTCAGTCCACAAATCAGTGGAGTGGCGGTGGCGTACGATCCGGCGCACGCTGCTGCAACAGGCTGCTGGGGACATGCTTCTTGATGAACTCATTGTCCAGGAGCTGATTCTGATTCTGCTTCTGGAGCTGATGTTGTTTCTGCTGATTCTGATTCTGCCTGCTCCTCTGCTGCAGATGCTGCAGGTGCTGCTGCTGTTGCTTTCGGCGCCGCCCCTTGAGAGAGCCTGGACCGGGAAAGCGCCTCAAGCTATCCCCGTAGTACTCGTTGTCCAGGAAGTTCGCGAGTGTGGCATTCCGTCTCCAGCCGGCGGGACAGTTGGTGGAGCTCCGCCAATCAGGCAGCTGGACACCGAGGCGGTGGCACTCGTGAGCGTAGGCCGCGAAACTGTCGCAGTGGCAGCTGCCCGACGGGCACTCGCAGACGTCCATGCGGCAGGAATCGATGTAGTTGATGGGATTAAGCCTACTATCACAGTGTCCGAATACTTCCGAGATGCGCAGCGGCTGGCAGTAGAAGCTCGACCGGCGCTTGTTGCACGTGGGCAGGGCGGCGATGTTCTCGCGCTGGCGGGAGCAGGACTTGGGGCCCCCCACCTTCCAGGAGTTGGCAAAGTGCCAGACCTCGTCGTCGCCGTGCGGGCGCCCGTCGCGTCCTGTGAGATCGTCGCGCCCGCTGCCATTAAAGTTGCCGCACAGGCCGCACATCCGGTGCTTGAAGTGGGCAGGCACCGAGACCTGGAGGAAACCGCTTCCGTCCCACTCTATGGCAAGGCCCATCTCTGAGCGCAGCAGGACAGCCCCGTCCTCGGCCAGCCGACCGATGGTCACGTTCTGGTCGCCGGCTCGGCCCGCGTAGGGTAGCATTACCCGCGTCCCGTTCACCTTGACGCGCAGCTTCTGGCCGAGATTGATGCGCAGGTTGTGCAGCTTGAGGGTCACTGTCTTGGCCCAGCTGGAGCGCTTCGTGCCACGCCCGTCGTTCGTCAGCCGGATGTGGAAGCTGTGCCCGTGGCAGTCAGCAGCCAGCTGGTACTTACAGCTGCCCTGGAAGCTGAAAAACTTTCCGTCGAAGGTCTTGAAGTGCGGGTCCCCGAACACGGTGCAGGTGCCCGCAGTCTCCACGCACTTGGGGCAGCACTCGCCCGGCGGCAGCTTTAGCTCCTCGTTGGCCCGGCATTTGACCTCCGGACAGCGCATCTCCGAGCAGCGGATCGTGCCTCCGTTGCAGCGACAGCTCCGGCAGGGGCCCATGTTCCACGTCTCGTTGTTCTTGTAGATGATCCCCTCCAGGCTGCACTCGCTCCGCACCTCGGCCACCGCACAGCGGGGACAGCAGCCGTCGTCCTCCTGGAACTCTGGCGCGCACTCCAGGATGGGGCACGTGGCCCGCTGGCAGATGGATGTGCCGTTCAGACAGGTGCAGTTGGTGCATCGGTCCGGCATGAACTGCGTTTTGTCATAGTGGAGTTTGTTGTTAAAGATGCACTTTCCTGGAGAACGAAGAGAGTGGAGAGACATGGAACAGGGTGCATTAGGGTGGCTGGTGGGTGGGCTGAGAGGGGCTGGGACTCTTCTCACCTGTCACTGGTATGAAGACCCGCTGCTCCGTGCAGCGGGGGCAGCACTCGTTCGGGTGCTGCTTCTGCTTCGTCTTGGGGCACTGCAGAATGGGGCAGGTCTTTTTGGCGCAGGTCAACTGGTTGTCGCCGCAATGGCAGACCAAGCAGCGGTCGTCGATCGAGGCGACGACCTCTTGGCCCTCGGCCACCGTCTGTCCGTTGATCTTGCAACCTGCCAAAGACGTCAGACATCAGTAATCAGACATCGGCCTATTTTGTCGCATATGATTTAGATCGCTTTCCGATCTTTGGCCGCAAGCCAAGAAATTTTCCACAAGGCGAATCGGCGATCGAATGCGATCGCTGAAACAGGTTTTCAACTCATACGAGGGCCCGGGGCTCACGGACTTTCAGTCTCTTTTTGGTCCGGTCTCTGATATTGTTGTTTCCTCAGATGGGATGGGGATGGGGCGACATTGTCACCTTAATAGACAATTTAAAGCCCATAAACCAGCAGATCGGTCAGAGCCAACAATAACAGAGGGGCAGAACGGATCAAAACAGATCGGAAGACGGTTCGAGTCTAATATCGGAATGCTCCATGAATAAATTATTTGATAATAGAGTCATAAAGAAGTCTCAATGATCTTTAATCTGATTGTATATCGAATGTCAAGCATGCTTGGACTCAATCTGTGAGGTGTTTCCAAAGGGGAAGCTGAATGATCGCGCATTACATCGAGAGGAACTGAACGTGATCCTCCAATAAATATTGGGCAACGATCTCCTATCTATCTCTCCCTCTGATGATCATCTTTCAGCATCCACCCGTAGAACCCTCTGACAGTATCGCTTTGTGGACACATTGTTGTGGACCATCTGTCGCTCTCCGGCTCTCTATTGTCTGCCGATTATAAGGCATTAGTCTGAGGCTGCAGCTAATTTTAGTGAGTGATGTTGACGCTCTGACACTCAGACTGGGGACTGGAATCGCTCGGCTCGAATCGGATCGGAGTGATTTCATGTGTGATGTTAGGTAAGGACTTACCCTGACAGGAAGGACAGCACTCGCCAGGGCGCGGTGCCTGTAGCTGGTTGTCGTCGCACTGTGAATAACACTTCTGTATTGTCTCGGTGACAACACTGGCGATGCACTTGTACGTTTTGCAGGGATCCTCCGGGTCGCTCCACTCGGCGCCACTCTCATAAGGCAGCCCTCGAAAGATGCAACCTATTGTGCAAAGAAATCTCCGATCAAAGACTCCCTTCTGTAGCCTCTTCTCTCTGCGGGGACTTACCTTTACACTTGCGACAACAAGGGTCGCTCGACTCCAGCTTGGACTCCAGCAAGTAGCAATCGTCGATGGCCGGACAGCTCTTGGCGCAGTTCACAAAGCCGTTCTGTGGAGACAAATGTGGAGACACGCAATTAATGTGGTGGCTCTAGAACTAGGGAGGACGATCCCATATGACGTGTGCGCAATTTTCACGAGTAAGAGATGACTTTCAGAGTCGCTAAGCGTATGATTTGCATCTCGAACCCTCTCTCTGGACTGATTTATACCCCAACAGCTGCCTGCCATTTGCAATTGCTCAATGAAGCTGTGCACTCTGACCTTCGGGGAGCCAGAGCCAGCCAGTCAGCCAGCCTCCGCTGTAATTTACGCTAGCAAATCCAGACAGGGGCGTGTCGATTGCCTTGACTTTGTCTCGGATTGGGGAAACGGGGTTCTACTGGGATTATGCAGAGTGTTTCTCGCGGATTCGGATGATTTATTCTCCGGTAATTTATCCCTAAAGCTGCCCAACTCGTTAGCTGATTCCCAATCCCAATCCCCTGCCCACCACCTTTGGTCACACCATTTGGCTTGTCGAATCGTATGGCCTATGGCCACGAGAGCACTCGTATCTATTGGTGCATAGGTGTATCTATGTATCTGGAGTTTTTGCTGCTGCTCGTTAACGACATGCTGACAGCTGCAACGCGGCCCATTAGAATTGATGTCGATTATAAGTCAAATTGTTGCAACTTGCCAGGCTTATGCAATTGCCTTTAACCCTTGTGCGCAGCTGGTGGCTCCGACTGGTGGCTGTAACTGTGACAGGTTAAAGCCAGACCCAGTCCGGGCCCGAGTCGAGTCGGAGCTGAAGCTGCGGCTGCGGCTGCGGCTGCTGGGGCCGCCGCTAATTGTAAATGTATCTATAAATCTAGATAGATGTCGACCAAAAACAGGCAAAATATTTCACTAATTTGTATGCAGTTGCTCCGAACAATGTCTGGGTGTCTCGAGAGGGTTTTCACTGTGCATTCGTATACTGTGTGTGTCTGTGTATGTGAATCTGTGTGAATAATTTAGTGCAACGAAACCAGATTGGATCTCAATTTGGATAGGGGGGGAAACTGCAACGAGCAACATTTGCAATTGTTATGAAAATGAAAATTCGATGGGTGTCTGAGCGGAGGGGAGATGTTTATCATCGTATTAGATTTAATGGCAGTTGCTAGTTGGAATTTTAATGCCACTTTAGTATGGCATTCTCTCTGTTTTGTGGCACCCATAAAATGGAATTGAATATCACCTTAATCGCTTTCTGTCTCTCGGATCAAAGCTCAAAAGTTCTCGAAATCTGGCAACGACATGGAATTGTCCACAGAGTACACTCTTCCCCTTCGTATTCTCCATTAGCCATTACCCCTCTCCTATCCCCATCTCCATCCAGCTGTTTATGCTTTGGAATTCTTTCTTTCTAATCTGGAACCGGTATGGAAAAATGTTCAGACAACATGAAAGTTAAAGCACATTTGTGCCCAGCTCCGGTCCGCGAGAGAGGCGCCACGATGGCAACCCAAGCGATGGCTAAGTAGAATGGTTGTTGCCCAGCGGCAGCGTGTGTGTGTGTATCTATCTGTGCCACAGTGGCAGAACCACATTTGCAAACGGCCTCTAACGACCTTGCGTTTGACAAAACATGATCAGTTTTAACACCGTCCTCGTCTTCCTCTCCTTCTGCGTCGTCTCTGTTTCTGTTGCTGCCCCTCTCGCTCTCCATCTCCTTCTTGGCGCAAACGGCAAACGTTTGGCCGGCAAACTTGGCCAGGTTAGAGTCTCAGTCTCTTTAGACACGGAGTGAATATGGTAATGACAGTCTTGTGGTTTTATGGTCATGTGTATTTTGTCACTTGTGGGGCTATGGCTCGAATTGGATGTGGAATTGAACTCGGAATCGAATGGAATTCAAATGGAATATGCAAGAAAGGAGTTGGCAGACCTGAATATTTGGCCAGATCTGGTTTTCACGTGCTCTACTATTCTACATTGTATTCCATATTCATGGCTTAAACTAAAACGAAATAATTGAAATACTTGCACAAATCAAGAATAGAATGCCTGCTCTGCTGCCTGCTTCCTGCTGCCTCATGCGGAATGCAATATATTGATAGTCACAATCTACTAATTCAATCTTTCTTCGTAGCATAATCCTCCGATGATTTCCATTTCCTGATCATAAATCCTTCATTAATATTAATCAAGAGTCATGCAGCATTCACGAAAATATCTATCGTGAACAGTTCTCGAGAGAAAATCATCCTGAGTGGGCGGCAGTGTGAGGTAGTGGGTGGGGTGAGGAAAACTGTTAAAATCATAAACCATTAGCAAAGGAAAGCAATTCAGCGGATTCAGCATAATAAATGAATAAAACCAAAAATTTGTTGACGCGGGAGTCAGAGACTGTCTGAGAGACAATTTCTTTGATTGTCCTTGACGGGATAAGCTTTCCATATTCGAGTATCTATGTATACATTCAATGAGAATACATACATATGTAGGTTTGTATACTAATATATTTTAGACAATAAACGCCAGTCGTAACAGTTCACCCCCCCCCCCCCCCCCCCCCCCCCCCCCCCCCCCCCCCCCCCCCCCCCCCCCCCCCCCCCCCCCCCCACCATGAGTATTCGCACGAATGAGCGGAGTACGGGTACAGTCGCGCTGCCATAAAGTATCGGGTTTATGGGTGATTCCCCCAAATTACAGCTGAAGGCTTTGCACACTTCATTGAGGAACTTTTTTGGCAGCCCTAAAAGAATGGTGGAGGGAGCAAGAGAGCTTCTGATGGGGAGAGAGACGAGACGAAGCGAGACGTGAAGACTTAAGAGAGGCTCAAACGAACACAAAAATTCAATTCGATTTCATGAACTTTTAATGAGCTGCGCGCCGACGCAACAGAGAGTATCGACTGTCGAACGATCAGAGCGACAGAGATGCAGCATGGGCCGCCGCGCTAGAGTGGGACGGCAGGCTGGTCATGGCGCCTTCCCAGTAAGGTGGCGCCAGCATTGTGTTTTCTGCTGCTTTTTAATTTCGGTTACGCCCACTTGACGACGACGACGGCAGCGACAGTGGAAATAATAATCACCACGAAGCTTAGCCCGGAGCGAAAGAGCTTCGACGATCAATCGATCGGTGGGTCGGTCGGACGAAGCGAAGCGGAGCAGCTCCCGATCGGATGGGATCGATCGGAATGATCGGCGCCAGCTTCGACGGCAGCGGCAGCGGCGGCGGCGTCTGTCGGTCAAATTGGAGCAGCGGCGTTTAGCAGCGCTTAGCGTTAAATTAGCGGCAGGCAGACCCACTTGCAGCTATCTGGCAACCCTGACAAGGCCTACCTCCCCCCTCCCGCAAATGAGCACGCGCTTGCTTAATGACGACACGAAGCTCAAGCCGGGAACGGAAGCGGGGCTGGAAGAGTGGCGGAGACCCGGGATCGAAGCCCGTCGGTACCGGCTCCAAGTGTTTGTCAAACGATCGCTAAGCCATACTACCTCTAGCTCTACCCATACCATCCATACCCGTCCTACGCTGTGGTTAACGATTGTCATGTAGCGTCGAAACCCGTTTGACGACCTTGGATCATAAAAACTCAAAGGCGAGAGCGAAGGAGATAGAGAGAGAGGGGGAGATCCGTAGAGCGAGAGTGAGCCAGAGAGAAGAAGAAGGTGAAGCCAAACAAATGCAAACCGAGTCGAACATTTTTTTCCGGTTCCGGCCAGATCTACAACTCCTGCACTTCTTCGAGAAATAACTTCAGCCGGCCCCTCCATAAAAAGACAGCTGGCACACACACATATGTATGGTGTGTCTGTCTCCTCTCCTCTGGTGGACAAACGGACAGTCCCATGTACACAGATATTTAAAATATTTTCTGAATTTTCATTTTGGCAGGCAGCTAAGGATTCTATTTCAATGAAATGTGTCTGCGTGTGGATGTCCTGCTGGCTGGACACTGGCGTCACCTCATGTAGAGAGCCAGACAGGGCAGAACAGGACAGGACAGTACATGAGATTTATTTCAGGACTGAGGCCGTGCTGGCCATGTTATGTTATTTCACTTCATTCCACTTTAAGTGACTTTTTATCGAGGCCAAAGGACAAGTCCTAGTCCAAGTCTTGGCAAGGATCCCAAGAGCCGCCCAGATTTGGGCTGGGGATACGAAGGGACGCTCTGGAACTGGTACTACCTCCGAAACTTACCTGGCAGATGCACTTAAAGCACTTGGAATTCTGGATACCCGTCAGAACCTCCTCTCCCTCGACCGAGCAGGACAGAAGATCGCCTGAAATGGGAAATACATTTTTTATTAGTGATTAAGATAGTGAGAGTTGGGCTTATCGGGGGATCGTAAATCGCCCGTCTCCACCATTTCCTGCCTCTTGACGTAATAATACTCGGCAAACACACACAGATTATTCATTCATGCACAAACACGCAACGAGAATCGCCGGAAATCGCCCACTGACGGAGAGATGGTATCCGAGCACGTGACCCAAAATGAAGAATGAACCCCTTCCCCTATCCCCCATCAGCGTGCAGGTCAAAGAGATTAGGGCACTTATCGGAGTAGCTGTGTGAGAGTGAATGCATGCTTCTTTGTTTATTTTACCTTTTGGGGCTCGGCTTCCTCTGCCTGTGCCGCTACCTGCTGATCTACCGCCGGCGCCAAGTCAAATGGTCCACTTATACAGGGTGGGGAATTCGAATCGTTCTTAGTATTGTCTTTGTCTGTTTGCTTACGACTACTGAGAGTCCTCTGGATTGATGCCTCACCTTTGTATGAATACACCTTGACCAAGCAGTGCATGTCGAAACATGTTCCAGAACAACAACAGAGCAGCAGCAGTGAAAGAGGCAAACGGAAACCACAGAGAGTGAGAGAGGGAGACGAGGTGACCCGAGCCCCAGACCGAATTCTTGTTCTTTTTGTATTGGTGAAGGAGGAGGAGGAGAGACCACCTGCAATGTGCTGATAAACGCACACACACAGAAATGCAAGCAGCCACTCTCCTTCCCTTTCTCTCTTTTGTGTGCAGTGATAAATGAAGACGCTGGCGCTACAACTGAGGGAGGGAGAGAGCATGCATTTGAGCAACCTTTTTTTCATCTGCTGCTGCGCTTAGTGGGCGGCTTTAGGACTTATCCACTGCTTGATCCCCCGCTTCCCCCTTGCCATTGTGCAATCTATATAATTTGTTCCCTTGTTTGTTTGGGGTTCTGCGTCGAGGGAAAGGAAAACCTTTGATTATGGACCTGTGGATTGCCATGTATTTCTTCTCTTTCCTGCTATACGATTGTGTCCTGCTGTTTGGATCCCTTACCGCACACATCATCCCTAAACCCTCACCCTTTCATAAACAAATCAAGTGGAATATTTCCCCTCAACAACCAGAACAATTTCTCGTTTGCCGCCGGGGACTTTCTATATTCCTTTCTCTTCTCGTCGCTTCATCGTTATCGTTCCGTTCCGTCGCTGGGGGACAGAACAGTTAATGAACTTGGCTCAAGTAACCCGATCTATCGGCACTGCAATATATCTAATTTATGCGATTTTTTATTTTATTTAACACACTCGAAACCCCATAAAAAAAGTCCACTCAAAAATATTTTAGAAGCCGAGAATAGAGCGGTAGCTGCTCCCGCAAAACCCTCCCCTCCACCTCCCCCTCAGCGGCTGGCGTCGTCGGCGCCGTTCGCTAATTAATCACAGTTCGCAGATTAGGCGCCAGCCACAACGGGAAGAGACCGTGGGGAGTGGAGGCGGCACGTGTTCAGGGGAGCGTGCGCCTAACAACAGGAGAGCGAGAACGAGAGAGAGATCAGTTAGACCAACAACTATTTTCAGACAAAGTACAGCCGATTAAGGGCAGCACCCAGCGAAAGTACAACCCTCCAAAGTCGATCACAATGTCACAATGCTAATGATGACTCAGTGACACAATTGCTTGAAGTTCCCTGGAAAAGTGATCGGAGTAACTAAGCCGATGCGATCAGCGAGTATAATCGTTCCAGGTGCCAGCTGCTTGCTGGCAGCCAAAGCTGTTATAAGCTCGTAAAAAACAGCTAAAAGCAGTTAAAATCCATGAATCATAGCCATAACACATAACTAAGTCTGGAGAGAGGGACTGCTGAGGAGGAACTCTTGGAAATATTTTAATAATATTTTTAAGTTCGGGAAGAATGTGTTGAGCTCTCTCGAGGTGGATGAGGTTTCGGTTTCAGCTTCAATTTCAGTCTCGGAGTTTTACGATCAGATTTGAAATGGAGCTTATGGCCAGAAGATTGCCAACGACAAAATTAGTTTTGGGTCCTCGATTCATGTCTTCACGTGCATCGCAACAAGGATCATTAATAGAGAAATCAAAATGTCCTATATGGAAGCGGTTTTATAGAGGGCGTAAATTGAATCCAGTTCCCACAGATAAGACAGTTCCCATTATATAAGAAAATAGTGCGTAAATATCAAATGATCGCTTCACGCTCCCATCAGGCCATCAAGTAATCATTCTTAAGTGATATCTTACACACGCACAACGCGTTCGCGTACGATTACAAGAACGAGTACGAGTATTTACAATACATTAAATCGATCGATCGCCACGATCATGAGAGCACTCACCATGGAGACTATCCCCGACTCCGGCGGCAGCCGTCTGCAGTTGGAGGAGCATCGAGAGCAGGATCAGTACTAGAATAGGAACGCGGAATGTTCTCCAATGTGTTTGCCGACTCAATTTGGATGCTGATTCTGGCGGCAGCTGCTGCTGCTGTCTATTGGGAGATGGAGATGGAGACGGGCCACAAGGTTTCCACTTGCCGCTTGATTTGCAACACATTTTCACAATTCGATCGAGTTCTTCAGAAATCTCTATTAGGTTTCCACTCTCCAATGGTCTTCCTTGAGGGGTGTGGTTGTTGTTTCCCCGCGGCGATTCCTGCGAATCCGTTGTTGCTCTATCCGTTTGTTGCTTTTGCTGTTGCTGTTGTGGTTGCACTTGCTCCGGTGAATTATGACTGGAGGAAATATATTGTTTTCGGGGGCGAAATGAGAAATGAAAGATCACAATCAAGCCGGTTAGATTAAAAATAACAGCAAGCGAGTCAAAATATAATTGTTTGGATATTGAGCAGGTGCTTTGTTGCACGAGTACCACTTTGTACCTACAAATACAACTTTGTTGTTTGTTCCGATTAAATTTAGAATCCGTGGCAGGCTGTGCTGTGTCTGTGTGCGTGCCACAACTGTTCCCGCGGCTCTGGTCTGACCTAGAGACTTTGCACTTGCCGCCCTTGAGTGAAATTTGGTCAACAAATCATTTCGTTTTGGGTTTTACGACACCAGTCTGTACTCAGAACATGAGATGATGTCCACAGAGATAGAGGTATAGATATCTCTGCCCGAATCGCTCGAAGCTAGCCCATGGGTTCGTTCTTTCACCGACATACGAATTCTGCGAATCATCAGCGCAGCCTCCGGCCCGCCCCTGTCCTTCCCCGTCTATCAAGAGGTGTTAAGACAACTTGGACATTATTAGTTTTGCGATTTATGGGTGCGTTCTGTCCGTGTCTGTATCTGTATCTGTGTATCTTATGGCTGCCGGCTGTCGGGTGTACAGGTAACAACAGATATCAGCCTTATGTGTGGTGGCTCTTTGTTCGGGTGTCGGGGATCATAAAAATGTTAATGATCTTTGACTGGCTGGCGCCAGCTACGGAATATTGTAATGCTTGTTTGAGTTATAATTAATTTCGATTGCTGTTGCTGTTTCTGTAGCCGCATAATTTTTTATTATTTGTCTTGAACAACCGACCATCAACCAACCAGTTACAGCCATCGAATTGGCCAAAGATTTTTGGTTTTCTTTCAGTTTCTCTGTTGGCACTTTATTGACTTCTGGCAGCTTCAAAGTGGCGCCAGTCAAACGCTGAACCAAACCGAACCCAACGCGGATGCAAATCTCTCTATGGCCATAGAGCTCCATGTATCATTTAATCCCACCAATCCAACGCAGCAGTCCCCGATCACATAGCTCAAAGCATCGATCGATCGAGCCGAGTGGGAGAAAAATATGCCCAAATAGGTGGGTGCTTGACCTATCAAATGTAAGTGAAGCGAACAAATACCGAGGATGTAGGAAAAAAAGATCGACTTGGGTATACCATTGAGGCAGTTGTAGAGAGAAAGCGAAATCGATCATCTCTAAACTCTATATACCCTTCTTATTCTAAGGCATTGGTCACACACACAGACACACAGACACACATGCACACACAACTAAACGACTGATAAGAGTACGAGTGTACATATATACATATGTATATATATGACTATATAAAGCTCTGAATAATATGTTAATTTCTGCAATTGATAAGATGTCGTACACAAAAACACACAAATGCAGCAACGGCAACGCCGATCACCGAATACGTGCCCATTGGACCGGATCGGATCGGAGCGGAGCACCGAGATACGCCGCTGTTCTTGTTCCCGTTGACCGTTGATTAGCTGCAATTTGTCAAGCGGTTCACGCAGTTGACAAGGACAATCCTCGAACAGCACAGAAGTTGCAACTACCTATACAATAGACGCTGTAGTACGTTGGAAAATGCACAACTCATACATTCATTAGTCAACCAACGGGAAGATAACTTCTGGTTCTGCGGCATTATGTAATGCTCGTGTTCGTATCCAACTTCAATGTCAAAGTGATTTCCCCTCGTTCAAGAAACATTATTCCATTTTAAATACAGTTCTTAAAGAACATTGAAGCTGAAGTTGATTTCAATTGGATTGGAGATCGCTGTGGATCGCTGTCGAGCTTTGCTTTGCTTTCGGCTTATCGTGTGGGTTCATTGTTCAGGCTCATAAAGATGATGTTGCTGCTGCTGCCGCGGCTGATGATGATCGTGCCACATGTGTGCTGTGCCATGCGGCGTACGCAGTTTCTGAATTGCCAAATCAGTCGAGCGACTGGCTGGGGTTAATGTGCGATCGAGTGACGAGTGTTGGTCGCTTGGTCGATTGGGAAATTGTCAAGAGCAAAAAAAAAAACTACGCCACTTTGACGGCAGCTGTGCCTAAGGTTGGGGCTATAAATAGGTACTCCTAGTGTGGCAATAGTGAGAATTAGCGAGAGCCATTTAATGAGAAGTCGAGCTTAGATCTTGGTTCTCTGTTCTCTGTTCGGTAATGTGTATAATTTAGCGTCCGGCGGCGGCATTGCATGCCCCCAGACTTTGACGATGTCGTGCCAATTAAAATGGCTGAGGGCCGACTGCTGAGGGCTGAGAGCTGACGGCTGAGAGTGCTAAGAGTGCCTCCACGGCCAGTGATTATACACTTTGTCCTCCCGACTGCGATTTCTAATGGTTCCGACATGGCGTCCAGCGGCAAGGCCAGAGCAATTAAGCGAACTCCACCATGGCTCAGGGGTTGCATTGCACTTGAAGGGGACCAGGCAGCAGGCAACAAATTGGTGTAGCTCTGAGTCTGGGTCTTCACCGGAAAGGGTTGCGTTACGCATGGCACGCAGACGGCGTCTAGACGGGGACCCCAATAATGCGCGGTAGGTAGTCGCTGGACGAGAAGGGCCCGGCCCCCGGGAGCCGAGAGCCAAGACAGGCCGATGGCTTATCACACTCTCCATCGCAGGTTCCACTTTAAAAGCTCCGCTAGAAGTGCAAGTTGGCTGTGGCCCTGCTGTGGACTACCTCCTGCCAATTACTCTCGGAGTGGACCATGTCGCCGACTTAATTCAATTAACAGCGGAATGCACTGGCTCCTCTTACAACATCAGCGGCCACATCAGCATTGAAAGCATAACCATTAAGGCTGAGAGATCAGTCGTAATCCCCCATTCAAATGACGCCAAAGCAGAGCCAAGAAACTCTTTAGCGAAACAGGCAAATACCATAAGAGCGCGGATACAAGACACGACTCCCAGCTACAACTCCGACTCCATCTCCAGCTTAGACTTTGATTCGGATCGTGCTGGGGTTTGTCGGTTGTTGGTTGCCTGGCAACTAATTTTAATGTATTTGCATATCGAGGTCTGTGTTTGCCACAACAATGAGATGGCTAAAAACGCACATTTGTCAAATGGCAGGCCTTCGGGGCAAGACTCGTTCAAGTTTTCAACTCTATTTGGGACAAATTCACATGACAGGCAGACGGATTCGAAACCGAAACCACACTGAAGGTTGGGGGAAATGATTACAACTGCAGTTTCATCCATAGCCCAAGTCCCAGCTCGAGCTTGAGCTCCAGATGAGGACCAGGCCCAAACGCAGACCCAAACCCATACCCAGCCTTAAGTCGATGACGATTGCCCAAGACAATGGGCCAGCCCAACAACAGCCACAAAAGTCAACGAATTTTATATGTCAGGAGCAGAGGGGAATGGGATTGCGAATGGGAATGGAATGAATGAATGCATCGAACGACATAATAAAGTCACAATCCAGACAAACGTACAGACAAGAGCTAACAAAGCTATTAGCCATCACCATCATCATCCTCATCGATGTGGCCCATCCCATAGCAAGAGAAAAGAGCTGAGTGCAAGGACCACAGTGAAGACCTCCAACCGGTCCCCGTTTCTGCCATCTTTGCATCAGAATGACTTTCTGGAACATACTCTGTTCTTGGAGCAGGGAGTTTCTCTCGCAATGGGGCAATGGTAATGCGATTTTAATAGCGGTCGAAGCACTGCGAACCGAACCCCCAAATGTGCCGGAATAAGTACTCCATAAAAGTCACACATCATATATCGTACTTTAATTAAACGGGATTTCTCCCATGACAAATGGCTTTTCTATGGGAGAATGAAGTGAAAACAATTTATGGATTGATTGATTAAGCCTTGTTAACCCCGTTTTATTGGCTTCGAAATTAAGACCTTAAATTTGACATCGTTTTTCAAAAATCAGTTTGATTGGCTGGCGCTACCAAAAGGAGCTATCACTCGATTGATTGGAACTCATATTCGCGGATTTCCATCTATGGATCTGTGAACATATTGATCTGTATGCTGATTGCCCGTGGACTGCCCGGCCAATCAGCATTAGCAGCATCCATTCAAGGCCTTATTTGCAGCAGATCCGCCGATTCCTGGCCAAAATATTCATATTCGAGCACATTTACTATTCAGATGAATATCATGCAGAGTTTTGCCATGAATCATGGATCATGTGGCATGATTTTTATTATTTCCAACTGCACATTGGGGACGGTGCAGACCCAAGGCTTCAGGGTGCGGGTGCGGGTGTGGGTGCTGCCTCGCTGAAATTTGAGTATTATTAGCAAATTTACCACAAAATCTATAAATAGCCCGAGACAGCAGAACATTAATTGATACACAGACATTGCCCCCTAGGCCGCAGATATGCAGATCCACTATATATGTATATAGCTACGTCCAATCCAAAGTCAAACTTTGAGCAGAGCAAAAAATAAAAAATTAACAGAAATTCCAAACAATTTTTATTGTGCAATTATTTAGGCGAAAGTTAATCAAAAAAACTACGTATACGAAATATTTGTGGCCTCTTTCCCTGTCCCTGTCCCTCTCGCTCTCCGTTTTAGTTTGAAAACCGGATTTATTGATCGAAGATGACCGCAGCAGCAGAAGCAGCAACAACAACAACCATTAAGGCCTCTGCTGTATAGCTGTAAACAATTTTTAGAAACAAAAAAAACCACCTCAAAATGTGGGAAGGGGTTGGGTTGGGAGGGGGGAGCCAAAAAACAGAGCCCAAGAAAACAACCAAACATTTTGAGCACACGATTTACGGGAATTCCAGCGAGTGACGTGCGAAACCCGAAATTTGTTGTTTTTGTTACTGCCACTGCCGCTGGCTGTTATTTGTTGTTATTATTTCTGTATCGGCGCCGCTTTTGGCACATTTGTTTAATGACAATATCGAAAAAGCCAGAGGAACGACTTCAAAATTCTTAGAAGAAACTCCCCTCCACCCCTACCCTTAGCCAATGACAGTCGCCAGGGAAAACAAGTCTCGTCTGCCAATGAGATTATTTTGCCAAAGAGCATGGTGGGAAGAAGGAGGTACCTAAAGGTATTCCCCATGAGATTCGGATAATCTTAATTAAATCCCTTAGAACAGCAAAAACTATCCTTCCAATCTGAATGTTTCGTGAAGGGTATCTCAGCTGCGGTATGCCCCTCATCCCGCTCTCCCCACTCCTCCGGCGATTCTACGAGTAGTTCCGTTTGATTCAAATCATCAAAATGGTTTTCACAGGCAAATTTATTGATTAGCAAACAAATGCGAATTGTTTGAATATTTTCGAATATCTTGTGAAAAGAAAAAATATCATAGGAGGAGGAGGAGGGGGGTTGGAGTTATGGGTCGTCGCACAGGTGCCGGGGGGTAACATTTCAGGCGCCGCCTGATACACTGATCCACAGCCCGTTCTGTTGGTGACGATTCTCCGGTTGCCGCCACCGAGACGCGCTAATATTTTTGTCGCTCTCTGCGGCTGCCTGAAACCCGATATGGCCATAAAAGATATTACCTCCATTTGTGATCTGTGATCTGCTGTGCATATGCAAGCGGTGGATTAGAAGGACGGCAGAAGGGGGTAGCATGGGGGACACTAAATTCCTCACCCATGATTCAGATCAGATCGTGTCCCTACTTCCGCTTCTACTGGCTCTTCTTGGGTTCGTTTCTAGAGTCTTTCGTCTTTCGTCTGGCGTTCAGTGTCGCTCTGTCTCTCTGTCTCTCTGTTTCTCTGTTTCTGTGGCAGGCCGGCAGCTAGGCACTGCCTCTCCGGTCTCGTGTTTGGAGATCGGCTATCTCTTAACGTGTCTGTTAATTCACGTTGATGTGCTCATATATCTTCGCTCCTCGGTCTACGATTTCAGTGTTCGACTTGACGATTTGACATGCAATCGTACGGATCGTACCCCGTGTGCTCTGATCTGTTCTGCTCTGTCCCTGCCCCAATCAGAGTCGGGTGGCATTGTGTTTTCCACTGCAGTTGCACTTGATCAGCTTCGTTCGCGTTTGACTGCCACTCTGTCTGTCTGGCTGTCTGTTTGTTTGTTTGTTTATCTGTCTGTTGCTACTGTGTCGTGTCTTGACGTTGAATCTGCCACCGATCTCGGGCTGCTGCTGCCTCGTTGTTGTTCTCTGTTTTGGCCCGGCATGTAGGTGTTAATTCAATTACGGCCAACCATTTCCGACCAAATCGCGGCTACTCTGAATTCTAGTCTCAGGCCCAAAGCTAATGAACAGATCTGTTTTTATACCGATCCTTTAGTGAATCCCCCTTTCACTAGTTTAGTTTAAGCTTTCCTTTTCGCTTTTCTCTCTCCGGCATTTTCTTCCGAAACCCAGACCCTTATTTTGGTCATGTTTTCCATCGCTATTGGCATTCCATACCACACATAAATTAGTATGTTTATGTGTGTATCTTTCGGCAGCGCTGATTTGAAATTAACATATGATTATTATCACAATCTTTGCTTCCATATTTTATGGGCAACTCTCGCTTCCCTACATACATATCTCTTTGCTGTGTGTGTCTCTTACATACATTTTGCATAGGAAATACATACATAAATGCACATTAATACATTTCCATACAAATGGCCCACAAAGACCCGCAGCAGCAATCGTGTCTGGTGGTTGGTGCTTTGGTGCTTTGGTGGGAGGGGGAGGGGGAGGAGTCACTCTAGTATCTGCATAATTTGTGTGAAATTGCGACTACAAATTGCTCATCTAAACTGAACCGCTGCTAACCCTTCCCTGCAAACAAAAGAAACGTCTTTTTGGACTTTGGTTTTCCACAAAACGCTTTATGGGCCGTAGAGGCAGAGCCACAGCCAGAGGCAGGGCCAGGCAGTGCCACACGAGCGCTGTTATCAAGGTGCTTTATAGCGCAGATTTCTCTCTCTCTCTCTCTTTGTCTCTACAGATACATATATGTTTGTTCTCCATGCAGTTGTCATACCCTTTCTACAGGGTTTTACGATTTAGGTAGAAGATGTGAGCTGTGATTTTGATCTAAATCGGATAACTATATATCGCGTATCTTCTATCGGAGTGAGGTATCTGGATCTGCTTTAGCTGTTTTCTCAACTCCTCAGCACTGCCAAATGGCGGTTGACATTTCCTGCCTGCCTGCCAGGCCCGCCCGTCTGGGGCTGGTAAATAAATAAATATTTTAAACAAATGTTCGCTTTGTGCTGTCTTGGCATATGCGAACCGAAGCGAAGTAAAGCGCTATCGTTGCTATCGTTTTCTGTTGCTGTTTCTGTTTTTGTTTCTGTTGCTGTTGCATTTGTGACTACAACAAATGAGCTTGTCAAGTTATATGGCACGCACCAAATGCTGTCAGCAAGGTTGCACACACACAAACACACACACACACATACACACGCACATGTGTTGGCTTGGCATTGCCGCCATTTTGTCTGGCTGCACTAAGTAAATTGTTGCAATTGCTGACTGTAAATAAGCAAGCACAATGTGGCACAAAACGGCGTATTAGAAATATAGCTTATATCTGACTCTCTCTCTGTGTGCGGCAGTGTGCTGCAGTATGGGGCAAGGCTGCTCAGCTTGTTGCCCCAAGGCAAGCTGGATGATGGGGGGGAGAGAGAGAGAGAGAGAGAGATTATATGGGACTCTCTCATATCAATTGATGTCTGCTTCCATTTCACAAATATTTATGCTCCGCTCCACTTTGGGCGGGAGGCGTACAGCCTGGGAGGGTGAAAAGCTTACTTTTCTGCAGTTTCCAATAAAATAAATTACTTTCTGGATGACAAAAAGTTCCAAGACTTCACAAGATCCCCGAATGCCAAGGAGAAACTTCTTTGGAAATTGAAAAAATTTCTTCGCCGAATAGTGCCTCTTATTTGGAATTGTTTTTTTTATCTAAAAACCCTAGGACTAGACCGATTTGATGATGCTGCACAGGCTCATTTAATAAATAAAAGTATCTTCTATGCATATGGACAGGGGGAAACCGATTCGAATCAGACAGAACGCTGATTATTCAAGAAGTTTAACTGATCCAGAAGATTACAGCCATAGCCCCCATGGTGTTTCAATTCCTCCCCCTCTAGTTTCTCCTATAAATCTCCACTCTCCATTTATCGCATAGCCGCCGCCGCCTAGTCTAGCACATCCAGCAGATACAAGATACACCAGATACCAAATGTATGTGGGTTTCTTTTGACTCTATTTTTAATATCTTATCAGAGGAATTTTTATTGGCTTTGCATTGTTCTGTAAATATTAATTAGTTTCTTTGATTGTGTGCAAGAACAACAATAGGGAAATCGTTCGCAAGTATCTGTGTGTGTGTTGCGTGTCATGGCGAAATTATCACGGAATACTGGGGGGCACACTGCTAGAGTACGAGTATGTGACGCAGAACTTCCTTCCCTCTGTGTGGCGGCTGGTGAAATTGCAATCGACGGACTCTGCTGTTGGCGCTGCTGCCTCCAACCTGCGATGACGCATGCCCCTTCTGTGTATCTGTGTGTCTGTGTGGGCATAGACATATGGCGACAAAGAAGCTGACGTCATGGCTATGTGGTGGGGAGGGGGGTGTTCACACGCAGGAACTACCCCCGAAATGCGTGTCAAGACTTTGGACCCGCCAAAGTGAGCACTTGGCCTACTTGCCTATCCCTCCCCCTTCTCTTTCCCCACCACCATGCACAGCTGCAACATCCACAGCAGGGGCAGTGGCAGTCCCAGTGGCAGCTACACACAGCAGCATCCCACGCAGGCAATTAAGAGCCCGACTTGGCTATTGGGTTACACTTAAACTTCACTTCCATTCCGTTTGGCATTTCGTTTGCAGTCAGCATTTAAAATTATTTATTAGAAGCAACAGTCGGACAGGCCGTGTCAAAGCGCGGGAGGAGTGGGAGAGGTGGAGCGGGAGGGGGGAAGAGACAGGGCCGGCTGTGGACCAGGCCAAAACGGAGAGCGTATCAAATGATTTTTTTTACTGTTCATTTTTTGTTTTCTTCTGTTTTTCTGTTTTGGGTTTTGCCAAAACGAAACGAGCCAAGCCGGCCCCAGTCCCCCCCTCGGACTCCGGTTCGGGCCAGGTCCAGAGCAGGGAACACGTTAAGAGGGTGGGGGCAGAGAAGACTGCTCTATCGTCTGGCTCTTGGCGACAGCAATTTACCTTCGCGTACGCGTAGAACAGCAGCAGCCATCCCTGAAGAGCCAGAGGAGGAAAAAGTGCCTCCAGGCGAACAGGCTTGAGACAGCGGAGAGACGGGAAGTGAAGAGGGGAGCGGGGGAACGGGAGGAGCGGTGTCCAGACCTAGTCTCTCTCTCTATAAATAAGCCAAAATCTCAGAGCAGAGCAGAGCCCCCAAACAAGCTGAACCATAAATCATAAGCAGACGCACGAGTGTGGAGTTATTATGCGATCATATTTTAATTGCAGGATTATTATTATGCAGGCAGTGCCACAAGAGTCCCCCCTTCCCCCCTCTATTCGATGCATGCCACAGCAACAAGCACAACAACAACAACAGCAGCAGCATAATCAAGCAACTGTCCGGCAAACAAACAAAACACCTGCAGAGTCTCCAGTCACCAGTCCCCAGACCCCAGATCCCATTCGACATCGCATGGCTGTGGTGCGGAGTGGAGCAGTCCTGAAGACCCGCTGAAGATTGTGGATCGCAGATCGCAGACCGCCTGGCTCTACCTTGGACAGGTGCGTGAACGGACGCAAAGAGAGAGAGAGAGAGAGAGCTCTATTATGAAGGAAGGCAACCCAACCCGAATATGGAATGCTCTGATTGTGGGATCCCATATCCACCCGAATCGAATGTTCTATCCATCTTCCTTTTGGGGGAGTGTCCTGGCTAATCCTTAATGCTGCACACACAATATCATGCACTGCAATTGCTGCAATTACCTTTTGTCAAGGGTATCCCCACACATACTACTCTATACATTGGAGCTCCGGTATGAGTACTAGTACGAGTACGAGTATAGTTTTTTTTTGACAACCAAATTCACATGCAGTTTGTGGTTGTGGCTGCAGTTGTTGCAGTTTCAGTTGTAGTAGTTGCCGTTGCTGTTGCCGTTGCAGATGGTGGGCAGAAGGGGCAAACGAGTTGGCCCCGCCACTCCACTCTCCTGAGAGTGTGTGTGAGTGTGTGCTGTGTACTGTGTTGGCCGTTTGTCAGTTGACTAAAACTGGTATGGTTGCATTTTTATTATACAGCGAACAGAAACACAACAGCAACAGCAACAACAGCAAAAAGGCGACACCTAGGAGTACCAGAGAGTCTGTTCTGTTCTGTTCTGTCCGATTGTCTATGCCGAGGGAGTGGCGGGAGAATGGAGGGTACAGGGTGCATGGTGCAGGGTGCATGCTGGAGAGTGCCACTGCAGCTGTGGAATGGCACTGGCACTGGCACTGGATAGGTACCTGGGACTGTCATCTAGGCCTAGTGTCGCCTGTAGTCGGTCGCTCACTGCTGGCTCAGATATCTGCTCTACGGACATTTCATGGACGCATCCACATCCACCGCAATGTGTACATTCATATTAACCCATGTATCTGCTGCTAACCCCCCTCCTCTTGCTAATCCTCTCCTCACCACAGTCCCCCTGCAATACGCAGTTATTACCAACATTTCTTACGTTTTATTGCTTCTTCTGTTTGCTTCTCGTTTTGTGTTTTGTTGTGTTGTGTCTTGGCATTGGCATTACCCCTCGTCGTAATTTGTATTTGTGTCCTGCCATTCAGCTATTCCTCTGCCACTCAGCAGCAGCCCCAGTCTTCGGCCTTCGGTTTTCAGAGTCTTCCGAGTCTTCGGCCGTCAGTCTTCAGTCCCTTCCCTCCTAATGAGCCAACTCATTGTATGCCCTGCTCTCTCTCTCTCTCTGTGTTCGAGGATAATACTCGTGCTTTTTTATGGTTATGTCAATGTAATACAGGAAATTGCCGGCGATTAGGTTAGTGACAATCCCAGTTGCAATTGCAATTGTCCGTGGCAGTGGCAGTTGCAGCTGCTGCAGCTATTAATCAGCCAGAGGGGGGGACTTGACACATCGTTACTAATTGTATAAACAATGCGTCTCACGAGTGATTCATGCCACATTAAAAGAGCGGTACTGCACTAGAGCCTCCTCCTCTGATTCCTCTTAATCTCTCAATAAGAGAATTTACCTAAATTGGAGATAACTCTTTTCAGCGGAGTCAATGAGTAGTCACAAGATTTTCACTGGAAAGTCTCCTCTCCTCTCCTTATTAATTCCGAGTAAACTTTCGAGCAGCTTCGAAGAGTAAATTTACGACGGGGCAAAATTCTATGCAAATGTTTTTTATTAATTACTTTCAAAGAACACACACAGACACAACATACATACATACGTACATATGTGCACATATATGTTCGAGTGTACATACATATACGGATACGGATCGGACATAATTTGGCATATTTTTGTAATTTGAGCTGTTTCTGATTCCGTTTTGCAAGACACTCCCGCGATGATTTGTCGACTATAAATTCCATACACAATTCCATGCATATGTATGTACGAGTAGTAAATATGTACATCAACATGTAGAGGAGGTGCATGTCCAAGTGGGTGTCTAGTCTTTGTGATTTCGAGAGTGGTGTGGCAGAGGGGCACCGACCAGGAGAGCCGGACAGCACAGCCGGAGAGCTGCAGAGCGGTCCGAATGTGATAATAGAATTCAAACAATTCAACAATTTTCGCAAAATGTTGAAACAACAAAAGGCAGATAGCACGGACACACACACATACACATACACACACACACACACACAGATACAGTGGGGATGGGGACGGAGACCCGAAGTGAAATGAAATGTTTATATGTTTCTCATTATAATAAAACAAAATCGCACGCTCTCAGTCAGCGATTCCCATCTCCATTGCAAAGAGAGCAGCCAGGAGGGAATGGGGTGGCGGTGGGGGTAAAGATTAATTGCAAAAAGAGAAAAGTAAAGACGCAAAGTTTACCCGTAATTACACTTCCAGATCGGGGGCGCTTCCAGACCCAGACGGAGGGGCGGTGGCGGCTAGGGCCAGGAATCGGCGGCAGTGCTCGTAACAACAACAGAATCGGAAATTAATTATGCTTGACATGTTGTTGCTGCCTTCGCCTCTCGCCTGTGGATCACTTCTGGGTTGCGGTGAGGGTTGGGGTTTGAAGTGCGGCTGTGGGTTGTTGGGTGGCGGGGGAGGCAGGGCAGGTGTTGTAGCCCAGCGCAATTGTTGCTTCTGCTGCTGCTGCTGAGATTGTTGTAATTGCTGGTGTACTCGTAGTTGTAGGTTTAGTTGTTGCTTTTGTTGGTGTCGATATGAATCGCATTTTCAATTGGCTTCTGTTTCAGTGTCTCTTCTCTTTGGCACAAGAGAGTGTGGCATAAGAGGGGGACATGGACACGGACACGGACACGCACTGGGCACTCCACTCCGCTCAGAGCTTCACCATGAGAAGAATTCTCTTAAGCAAACGCATAATTTATTGGAGACGGCGCGCGCCTTTCATTTCAATTTCGATTTCCACGCGGAATATTTCGTACGTTTTTTCACACACTTTTTAACCTCCTCCCCTTCTCATAGAGTACCTCCTCCTTCTCCTTGCAGGCGGCTCCACAGATTACGCATACGACACGTTGTCTCTGCTGCTGCCTCTGTCTGGACCCCTGCCGCCTGTCAAAGGTTCAATTTGTGTGCGGCGAGTGCAATTTGCATTCGGAATTAAGATTGAGATTGAGAATTGGGAATTGTGAATCGCGGGGAGTGTATAGTACAGTAGAATGAAATTGCGCGCCAATTTGCTTTTGTCGCCGCGCACAATGGAAATGCCTCGATTTCTCTCTTCTTTGTGGAACTTTGTGGCGCTCTCCTCTCAAATCGGGAAAATTGGGGAAAATCAGCAACAAACAACGCAGAAATCACAGCTGAAACACACACAGCTTCGTTGATAACGAATTTCGCCGTCGCCCTTTTATTGGCAAATTTGATTGTTGGATTTAGGTTTTTTTTTGGCGGAAATCTGATTGTGGGAATTACGTTTTGTGGTGAAACGTACTATATGGCTATGGTACGGGTGGATCGGCGAAGATCGATAGATAATCAGCGGAGCGATCAGCAGTTGACACTCGGACGCGCGCGCAATTTTCAGCCGTACAAAGGTTGTGCAGTGTTTTTCCGGGCCAAACCAGCGACGACGCGACGACAGTTTCTGGCGCTTCGCTTCGGTTTTCTTCGATTTCGCTCAGGCACTTTTCGTTTGGTTCCGTTCCGTTCGCCGGTTCTCGTCGAACTGAACGAACTGGCCGATGCGGACCGAGCCTGAGCTGCCGAACGTGCTGCCTGCTCGTGCATCGTGTCTGCTCGTGTCTGTTTCGCCGAAGTTAAAGCAGCGCTGTTGCAGCGCGGCAGCAGCGGATGTTGGCTTCCTTAGTTTTTGGGGGCTCGAACTTGGTCCATTCGACCCCGGGCCCGGGCTAATACTACATACAGCCTCTTCTCTTTGCTCTGCTCTGCAGTAATTAACGGCGAATGTATGGTATGGTATGGTATGCCCGCAGATAGATTGATAGAACGCTCGTATGTAATTGCCAAACATCAAAGTCGGTGTCGGTGTCGGCATCGGTGTCGCATTCGCAGCGCAATGATTGGAGAGTGAATTGAATTTCAGTCCGCAATCGCACTCGCATTCCATTCCATTGCTCGGGGAAATGAACACCTTGTCGGTGGCAAAGTGTTAACAAGTGGAACATAACCTGCGCCCCCCAGCACCATTGCCTGGACTCAATTCAAATTCCCAGAAATGTTGCCAATTATTGTACCCCCCGTAGAATTTGTCAGCTGGCATTCCGTGATGTCTCTTCTTCTTTCGCTCGCGCTTTTTATACCCGATACTCAAAATGAGTATTGGGGTATATTAGATTTGTGGTAAAAGTGGATGTGTGTAACGTCCAGAAGGAATCGTTTCCGACCCCATAAAGTATATATATTCTTGATCAGCATCAATAGCCGAGTCGATTGAGCCCTGTCTGTCTGTCCGTCTGGCCGTCCGTCCGTCTGTCCGTCCCTATCAGCGCCAAGTGCTCAAAGACTATAAGAGCTAGAGCAACGACGTTTTATATCCGGACTTCTGTGATATGTCACTGCTACAAGTATATTTCAAAACTTTGCCCCGCCCACTTCCGCCCCCACAAAGAGCGAAAATCTGTGGAAGAATCGCAGAAACGTAGAGGATGACTATATGTTCTATAGTGTAAAATCGGAACCAGATCGTATAATTATTATAGCCAGAATCAAGAAAACAATTTCATTCTTTCTCGCTCTGTCTCTCTCTAACACACAGGTTTCAGTGTCGGTTTTGCCAATTGCAAAATATGAGTTCAAGGATCTCAGAACCTATAAGAGCCAGAGCAACCAAATTTGGTATCCACACTCCTGTGATATCGGACGTATATCTCAAAATTTCGCACGCATTCTTTGTCGTGTCGTTCAATATTAGCGGCGTCTGCCGGAGGAGAGCCATACTGACTAAGTATCGGGTATAAATGTAGAGTTGCGGTGTCCGCAGCAACTCACAATTTTCCCCCTCGTTTTGTCATGGGAATGGAATCAGGCAGACAGGCACGGGGTCATTCTGGGTCTTTCCCCACTCTCTATAAAACTCTGTGATTGCTATGAGCAGAACTTTGGATGTACATTAGGTCCCCCCATACGTAGTGTCGATTAGATTCAGGGAACTCTGGTGCTGGTGCACCGCCATTAATGAAATGAAGTTCAAGAATTGGCACAGTCTACGACTGTACGAATACGTACTGATAAGAAGATCAGCTTTGAATGGAATGAAATATGGTACGAGGCACGAGGTATCGTGGTATCGCACTTAATGACTTATAGGAGGTGGTACTTCACCGCTTACGAGTTGCGACTTACGAATGTACAGTTCCCACAATTAGCAAGTACATTTCGCATATCATATTAAATGCACTTAGAGGTGCACTCTGCTCTGTGGCATTTGCTTGCGTCAGTTGCAAGCTCTTGGCTCTTAAGAGATACAGATACAAATACGAAGCCACGGGCTTCGGGGGCTTCGGGCGATGGGATAATTCACACTTAACCGGCGGCCAAATCAAATAGCCAGCCATTTGACATTTATGCCGTGGCTGCTCACAGATGTTGGAAAATCTACTGCTGCTGCCAGGTAGGAAAATGCCATGGCGCTGCAGCTGGAAGATGATTTATGCACTCATTGTATGTGTGTCTCGTACTCGATGGAAAATTGCAGTTATCACGAACGATGGATACTCGGCCAAGCTTTTGGTTATGCTTTTGGCTGATGCTAAGACTCTACAGCTGGGTTTCCCAGGCCATACATTTTGTCACAAGAGGTTGCCTAGTCATTATTTATGAGGCAAGTCAGTCGGAGTGGCGATGAGAGGAGAGGAGAGAAGGGGAGGGAAGAGCAGAGAACCACAACCGAAAGCGACGTCAACGATCGACGGAGTGGAGCTGCCAGGTTGGAACCGTGACGCAGTATGCGATTTACTTGAAAATTAAATAATTGCGTTTCATTAAACGCTATTTGCATTTGCATAGCGTTTGTTCGCGTCTCCGTACCCCCTTTTAACGTGCAAAGCAATTCGGCATAAACATCATTGGGTCTAGTGCTAGGTTCGTGGGTGGAGGCGACTCTGCCCGCCCCACAATTTTCCACGCCACTTGAGCGTAATTAAGCGTTGAGCTCCTAAGCGTTCAGCAAATAAGCGAAACCGCAGTCTCCAGGTATCTCCACAGATTGGATGCTTACGAGAATATATATATAGAACTGTTACCGCAGCGCATCGATGCTATTTTGATATGGGCAAATATTTGCAATTAGCCATTATTTGCCTTCGGGCCGGCTCCATTCTTGACTCGATTTCGGTTTCAGCCGCGACTATTAGCTTAGCAATTTGTGGTGGGTCTATTTTTGGGCCAGCAGTCGAGTCGGTTGTGGATAATCCCAGGCCAAATATCGAACCCCGATCCGATAGAACCGCGACCAGCCAGAGAACCAACACCGAGGGAGCCTGGGCTCCTAGGGCTTTGGTCATTATCCAGAAGGTTATCACGCACGCGGCATTGGCAAATGGGAAATGGAGCGCACAAACAAGCTGCTCGAATTTCCCTAATGGCCAAAGTTCATTTGCCCCAAACAGAATGCCGCCTGCTGCAAAACAGTGGCAGATATTGATACCCGCAGCACTTGAGGATTGGAGGACTGGTGTTCTAGAGGAGGAGCTGGAACAACAACTGATGTCTGCTGTCGAAGTCAAAGTCAGACAAAGATCAAGTGCTGCTGCGTCAAGTCTTGCTGTTTACAAAGGCGGCACGGCTCTCACGCTGTAATTATGTGGTGGATCCATAGACCAGCCCCATTGCCGTTGCCATTGCCATCCATAGCCACAGCCACAATCCCTCCAATACACATCAACAACTTATTGTCAACTTGGCTAATTGAAAGGCCAAGCCACATGTCCACATAACAATAAAGGGGGCGGTGTATGGTGGACGGTGGGTGTGGTAGTGGCCGGGTCAGTGCATTGCCAATTTGACAGACCATTGTAGACGCTGTAGAGGTGGGGGAGGGAGGCAGAGAAATGGAGTATTATTTACCGTTGGCCCTGTCGACGCCTAACAAGGCGTATGCGCCATTTGTTGGCCCAGAGCCGCGTGTAGTGGCGACTGGCCAGTGGCTCTAAAACTGTTTTTGTAGCGTAAAGTTTTAAGTGAACTGTGTTTGGGGGTATTTCCTTTTGGATTTCGGTTGCATTTGGAACACTCATTCGATACGAGATAAAACTCAACTTGATCTCAATTGAAAACCTAATTAAAACGCATCGAATTACACGCTAGCCCATCCGAGCGGGAGAACGGGACTGGAGATCGAGGATTGGTGGCGTGGAAGCGGCTTTTTGGGGGCCATGCAATTAAATCGAACAAGTCGCCGGCTGATGCGTCGCCGCTGATTATTTCGGAAATGCCAATCAGATGAAAGGGCCAGCAGCAGCAGCAGCAATCCGCAGTGTGTGCGCCTTGTCTGAGCATTTCGCCAGTGAGTCAACCCGGCGGCGGCTGGGATGGCGTCGTGCCGCTGACCAATCTCTGTCACGCTGAAAATGTTCGACTGATCAAAGTACAAGTGTGGCCAATTATTTTGTCTGATAGCCAAGAAGTGTGTGTTCTTGGCTCGCTAAAGAGTGACATACGCAATTTCGCTGGGATTTCGCAGCACCCCTCTCCTGAAGATGCTGCTGCAGAGGGACGGATAGTTCAGACAATAAAAGCCTATGGGGCCAAGCAAAATGTTTAAAATCGTTATTTATATTGGCAAACAATTTGTCTATAGTATGTGGTGTGGCGACCACAATTACAAACGTCTAGAGTTGTATATGTATATGATGTATAGTATATCCATGTACAGAGGTAACTAAGACTAAATAATGCAACTTAGGCTACGAAAGGGAAACGGGGCGCTGGGTTGGGTTAGGTTGGGAGAGTGGCAACAATCTTTACACTTATCACTAGGGGGTACGTCGTATCGTAATGCACTAATCTGAGTTTAGCAGTCGTTGCTTAGTGTCATAAGCCGAATTTAAGATATAACAATGACTTAACGTGATCTACTGTACACCAAACGTTGTGCTTTCTTAACCATCACCAGTCGTCGCGCGGCAGTCGGTACGTCGTGTTGTCGCTCCGCACTATGTGGATGCCTGCCCCATAGTAGGGTATGACGTAGGCGGATCCGTCGGCGGGCCCCACCACCTGTAGGGCGATGAGGACGATGTCGATCAGCTGGCCCAGGAACATACCGCCCAGCGTACAGAACTTGAGCAGGCCGATACCCGGGTATCCCAGGTAGAAGCGGTCCACGCCGAACATCCCGAGGAACACTGACAGCAGTAGTGTGGTGTCCAAATGGTAGCCATTCCTGTGGAGCAAAAGAGGTATATGTCAGTAATGGGTCTGTGTGGGCAAGTCACACACTAACGTCCACTTGCAGGGCACCTCCCGCGTGAAGGTCGCGTTGCCCGTTTCCGTGCAGTTGATTTCGTCGGCGGCAATGCACCACACCCGTGCTCGGCTTTCCTTGGTACAGCCGCGCAGTTGCTGAGTCTTGGGATCGATGTGATTCTTGGCAGGATCGGGACACATGAACTGGCCCATCATCTGCAGTTCGTTGCAGTCGACATTGACTTGGTCTGATTTCGTCGTTAAGAAGAGCAGGAGCAGCGGGACAGCGCACCAGTACATTTGTGGCTTTGGCTGAGTTTGGCGTGTGTCTTCGTTGGTCTGGTACTTGGTGTTCTTGGAGATGTTATTGTGTTAGCAGTGTTGCGATTGCAGTTTGCGCTTTCACACGATTCGTTTTGTTTCGATGTTGATTTTTGTTGGGCAGGCAGGCAGGCACCAGTGTTGTTGTTTGGACTCATTGGCATTTGGATTAGAGTGTGACCGTGCACTCGTGAGCGAGGTGCGACAAATGGGCTGTTAAGTGCACATTCAGCTTACAGTGATTGGTGTGCACCAAATGTGCTGTTAGGCGCAAAGTAGTTATTTCGAAATCAAACTAATTTTTTTTATTGTTTTATCCCCCAGAACTACTGCACAGTAACGTTAAATCATTGAAACAGGCCCGCCTGTTTATTGAAAACATACTTCTTGCAATTTAACAGCACCTGCAAGTCCCTGAATTTTTCTATCGTCGAGTCCGAAAGAGCTTCTCGGAACACAATGCAGACCTTGGCGGTCTGTCCGAAGGGTCGCTCTATGCAGCCCCTCTCTCCGGTGGACAGCTCGATCCACTTGCCCACGTACATGTCCCGGTTGGCCTCCTTCTTGAACAGGTTCTGGACAATCACCTCATTCGCGTTGACCACCCGCTGGATGCTTGCCACTTTCTGCTTCCGCTTGAAGACGCGCAGTTTGGGCAGGACGTCTTGGGCGTAGTTGGTGTCCTGCGTCTGCCAGGCGATGTGGCCCCAGAAGGCCAAACGGCAGCTGTTACTATGGGCGTCAATGTCCAGCTTGGAAGCAATCAAAGTAGTACCCAACGTGGTCAGGACGGGGCTTTCGAACTGCAGGAGGGCAAACACGACACCGTAGGCCGACATCTCCGCTGGAAGCAGCTCCTCCACATACTCATACTCCCTGCCGAGATCGAATTCGGGCGATCGGACTTCCTTGTCTTGGAACAAGGTTATATTGGCCATTACGGTGTCATGGCCGACGGTAATGTGGAGCTTGCTTTTTGACCTGATGACGTGTTTGTAGTAGCGGATCGGTCTCAGTTGCAGGCATACGGCAAACACGAGCTTTAGGTAGCCCGGCTCTGCAATCACACCGCGCTCCAGCAGCTTGGCATTGAACTGGGTGACACAGAGGCCGATCCGATCACCCATGGAGGCGCTGCTCACGTTCTCTCGGAATATCTGCATGGACTTCACCTTCCGCTTCGCGCCCAGAGCCGGCAGCTCCACTGTATCGTTGACCTGTACGCTCCCCTGGATCAGTGTGCCGGTGCAGACTGTGCCTTGGCCCTTGATCCCAAAGCAGTGATCAACGTACATCAAGAGTGGAGCGCTCACATTCCGCTGCGGTTGAAAATATGCATCACTCAGGCCGGCACGCAGCTCGGGAATGTAGATTCCCTCAAGGGCAGAAACTGCATACATGGGAACTTCGCTGCCGAAACTTGTGGCCGCCAGAGTCTTGACCAGACGCGCGCGTAGCTTCTCCAGCTTTATTTCCCTCTGAGCGGTCGCGAAGGCGTCGATTTTGTTGATGACCACAATTAGCTTCTTCTGCAGCAGCTCCCCTATGACTAGGCACTCGGCTGTCTGCGTCTGAATCCCCTTCTGGGCATCTACCACGAGCAGCATTAGATCGATGATCTGGGCACCTGTAGAGCGTCATTGATTTACACAAAGCTGCACATGGATGCATGGATGCCTCCTACCTCCTATGATGGTGCGTATGAGACTCGCATGGCCGGGGCAGTCGACAAAGGTGAACTGCAGCTTATCCGTTTGCGGCAGATTTGGCGGTGCATCGACGAGCAGGCCGCTGAAACCCAAGTCCAAGGTAATGCCCCGATCTACGGACTGGGGATTCTTATCGAAGGCTGCTGTGCTCGAGATGGAGCTCAGAGCTCGGGCCAAAGTGGTCTTCCCGCTGTCCACGTGCCCGAGCAGACCAACATTAAAGTTTTTCGACATTTTTCACTGGCTAGCGAACATTATAAACATGCTATAGGGACGGTACAGATTCGATAACAGAAAATAGAAAATATAAGGGTAAATATTGCATATACATATGTACATAGAAGTGATTCTATGTTAAGTTAACAGCTGATTTTCAAACCACAATAGAATTACAGCAAATTTGCTTATCTGGAACAATTATAGTTATACGAGGTCGCGCTAACAATGCTGATAGGCTTAAGTGGCAGTTGGTGTAGATTTGCAAGACATCTTTTGCACGTATGGGTGCCGTTGTCTCTACTTTTGTGCCCGCACACATGCACAATCCGAAGTCGAAAGAGCAAACGTGCAAAGTTTCTTGCTGGCTTGCTCTTAATAAAAGTGAAATCGTTGAGCGGTGGCCCCCATTTAGCCGGAACAACAAGAAGCAACAACAAGTGGCGATCGATTTTCTTCTCGTAGCGCATTCAAACAAAAGAAAATGGCACCATCTGTAATCCCAACTAGCGTCAATCCCGATATCCAGAAGGAGCGCGATGCGGCCAGCTTCAGCAGCGAAGAGTTCGCAGCCTGGTGGTCAGGTGGCGAGGAAAAGCTAAAGTTCAGCCGTGACGTGCGTACGTAACAAAAACTTGCACCTACTTTTGCTAATCTTTCGGAGCCAACAAACTCAATTACCTTCGCGTGAAAATCATGCTGACTGTGCTATATTGGTTTTGGCTTTGCAGGAGAATACCTGCAAAAGGATATGGATGTGGAGGAGGTGCAACAGTTGCACAACAAGTCGCACGAGGAGATCTACGAGGCTTCCAGCAAGTGGGCCATTCTGGCGGCCAAGAAGCTGCAGCGGCTGCAGAAGGAGCGTAATCCCGGGGGAAACGACTACTGGCCGTAAGTGGATCTGCTAGATGTGTCTTAACCGATGATATTTAATTGGTTTTCTCAGTACACTTTATGACAACCAGGTCATGTGGGGCCTGATTCCAGGTGGCAATCCCTTCGGTGTGATGTACGTGATGCTTGTAAAGGCACTGCAGGCTCAGTGCACCCCCGAACAGTACGAGGAGTTCGGCAAGCGGATAGAGAACTTTGAGGTCTGCGGAACGTATGCCCAGACAGAGCTGGGGCATGGCACGTACCTTCGCGGACTTGAGACCCGGGCTGATTTTGATCAGAATACGGACGAGTTTGTGCTGAACACTCCCAAGATATCCTCCTACAAGTGGTGGCCTGGAGGCTGTAAGTGCAATCAACTGTACGTTTTTCCAATAATATGTAACCAAGATTTTCCCACAGTGGGGCACAGCTCCAACCACTGCATGTTGATGGCCCAGCTGTACATTGACAATAAGCCAAAGGGTCCACACATGTTCTATGTTCAGGTGCGCGACGAGGAGTCGCACGAGCCTCTTCCCGGCATCCACATCGGTGACATCGGCAAGAAGATGGGCTTCATTGGCGTTAACAACGGGTTCCTGGGCCTGAAGAACGTCCGCATTCCCCGTACCCGCATGCTGATGCGCCATGCGCAAGTCAATGCCGACGGCAGCTATGTCAGTAGTCCGGCGAATGTCCTCACCTACTTCGCCATGGTGCGCACGCGCTGTGTGATTGCCTGGAACAATGCCGTGATGCTGGCTATTGGCGCCACCATCGCCACTCGCTATTCAGCCGTGCGCCGACAGAGTCCCATCAATCCCAAGTTAGACCCATGCAGCTCTGCAGTTGAACGTTTGGAGTAATTTTGTCTTTTCTGGCAGGGAGCCAGAGCCACAGATTATGGACCACGTGACGCAGCAAATGAAGCTGTTTCCGGAGATAGCGACCAGCGTGGCCTACCGCCTGGCCAGCGCGCACCTCTGGAACCTGTACGACATTACCTTGGGCGACATATCCAACGGAAAGTATGAGCGTCTCCCGGAGCTGCACTCTCTGTCCTGTGCCTTAAAAGTGAACTGCTCTTCGGACTCGACCATCGGCGTTGAGAGGCTGCGCCTGGCCTGCGGAGGTCATGGCTATCTCAGCTCCTCCAATATGTGCCACGTCTACGTGAATGCCACGGCAGCTTGCACCTATGAAGGCGAGAACACAGTTCTGCTCCTGCAGATTGGCCGCTTTCTGATGAAGTCGTGGCGCGCGGCGCTGAGTGGAGCTCCCCTAGCACCCACCGTTAGGTACTTGGCTGAGGTGCAAAAGAAGCCCGAATTTGGTTCGTGGACCGGCACCTGGGAGAACATGGTGCATGCTATGCAGTTTAATGCCGCCAAGTCAGTAAAACCCTGTCCCACTTGATTGCGCTCCTCTGACAATCACTTAACTTACAGAAAGACCGCCTTGGCTTTCAAGAGCCTGTCTAATCGTCTGTCCAGAGGCGAAACTGAGGAGACAGCAGCCAACCACACGGGAATCGAGCTCGCTCAGGCAGCTGAGGTTAGTTTGCTGACATAGTTTGGACTTTGACCCACTCTGAACTTGATTCTTTAATCATATGATTCGCAGCTACATGGCCGCGCCTTTGTTTTCTCCTCATTTGCCGACGAGGTAACAGGTCCCAAGGCAAAGACCCGCTCAGCTGCGCTGAACCGAGTCCTGGAGAACCTATTGGAACTTTACGTGGTCAAGGAGTCGCTCAATCACATGGCCAACTTTCTTCGAGTAAGTTAGCCCACATAGAATGATCGCTAAAACACTGACTATTTTGATAAATTAACTTATGCAGTTCATCAATTTGACGGACACGGATCTGACCCGGCTGCAGGACCGCTTGGAAACGGTGCTGACCAAGCTCCGTCCCGATGCTGTGGCCATTGTGGATGGCTTCGACTTTAGCGATGTGCAACTTAACTCCACGCTGGGTTCCTTTGACGGCAACGCCTACGAGAGAATTTTCGATGCGGCCATGAAGAATCCCATGAACCAGAAGTCGGTTCCAAAGTCCTTCCACGAGCATCTTAAGCCCTTCATGAAGTCCAATATCTAGTACCAGTGCAATCTAAATATGTATATGTTTATGACTCTTATAAGTGTGTTATCAAAATATCTTTTTTGTATTGTTAGTTCTCTTTTTTAATTTCAATGGGTATCCACAAGATTTACTTTTACTTGGAACAGCATTTGAACATCTTAAAATAGCTTTTGTCTATCTCTTGTAATATGCAGATTGCACACCATCTGGTGGCCCCCACCGATATGTTCAGCTCCAAGATGGGAGCTCTTCAATTGGTACTTGCCACCACTAAGGGCCATACCTGATGGACTGACAATGGACTACAGAAAATGTAACGTGCTATATATTTATTATCACATTTAGTGCAAGTTTTACTTGCAGTCTATAGATTACAGTGAAAAATTAACTTTTTGTGTGCTAAAACTGGTTTTTGGTCTTGGAGAGGAAGCTCTCCATTTCTTTCAATGAAACTAAGACTGAATCCAATCCAGTGGGGGCTTCATTTGCAGGAGGAGGTTCCGTATCTATATTTATTGTTTCTGAAGCTATTGCAGCATCGACGTATAATGGCTCCTGGTTTATGGTTTTTTCTGACACTGCAACAGCAAGTTCAGTAACTGCTGGAGCCATTATTTCTGAAGCTTTTTCAACAGAAGACTTCGGGTTAAAGATTTCTGCTGCACATACGGCACGTGCGAGAACTGCGTGTCGCTCCTCACGACTTCTTTCTACTGCTGCTAGTGTACGAGCTGATGAGGGATCTACGCTTTCCTTCTTTATGTTTTGTTCTCTTACAACAGGAGGTTCCTGCTTTATGTGTTCTGCTGCTACTGGACGAGCCGCTGCGGGATCTACGCTTTCCGTCTTTATGTGTTGCCCTTTCACAACAGGTGGTTCCTGCTTTATGTGCTCTGCTGCTCCTGCGATCTCCTCCTGGCTGCTTTGGGACTCTTTGTACTCGATTGGTCCTTGGGCACGACGTCGTAGCACCTTACGTTCAATATGAAATTTGGCGCTTTCCAGAGCCTTACGCTTCCTGCATAAAAAATAGTGTATGACTGAACTCCGAACCGAACTGAGCTAAATTCGTAGGAAACTAACCTGTTACGTGGACTCAGTTTGGGAGTCACGTTGGAAGATGGAGGTGCTTGGCTGCTTGTAAGGCCAGACACTTTCGGTGCTTCGACATTCCCAGGGACAATTTTTAAGGAAGAATCCTCATATGCATCTGTAAGCTGCTGATAGATGGCCGAACCTGAGAGCATCTGTTTGTTCGTCGCCTTGAAAGCTTCCATATCAAACAACTTTGTGGTGACCGTGCCTGTTAGGGAAAAGAGAACTGCTGCACAAATGCTCGTCTAACCCGGCAGGCCACATACCTCTGCGCAACTGGGCGCCCTCGATGCGATACTGCTTCAGCTCTTCATCTTTAGCCTGCAGCTGCTTGGCCAGCGCGAACACCTGATCCCGCATTCTACTGCCGCAGGAAATGGAGTCAATGAAAGCCTTGCGATAAAACTGAAACAAAAGAGCGGCAATCAGCCATTAGTGTGGATCGCATCTGGACGGTAACTAACCAAGGCTCTGTCTATGCGTTTCAGGTGCCACTCCCACTTGAGTGGCATGTTGTTCAGCATTTTATATTTAAGTTGCAGCACGCATCCCGCATCCTGGTCTGCCTCGCTCAGCGAAGCATATGTGGGTAGATCGCCGCCACTGACTAGAACCTCGCGTGCATCATCTTCTGGGAACTTCACTCGAGAGTTCAGCATCTGCAAACATTAGTTTAATTTTGCCCCTGCATTTGTATGTGCATGTGTTCTGGTCCAGAAAACTTACCTTCAAGCGCCTGGTGAAATCGCTAGGTACCACAGATTCTGTGTAGCTTTGCTCGAGCGCTAGGTCGTGGCACTGTAGATAAATCCCAGTGTCTGGGCCTGAGGCCAAGAAATTCATTATGAACTTTCTTCCATTTATTTCTATTACTGTTAGCATTTTGTAGTTGTCTGGTTCTTGTTCTAAGGGGGGCAAAGGTGTTGACAGCAGTGCTGCCAGATTTTGAAAGTCACCATAAGCTAGATTTAAGAACAAGAATAAGCTAGAATAAGCTAAAAATTAGTTTGTGCCATGCTTGCACATTTGCACATTGTTGTTGCATTGTTTTTTAGCGACAGCATGCTGCCGTAATTCGCACAACTTGGCCCCAATTTTTGTTTTATAAAAGCAGCAGTACGACTTTGTGGTCAGCTGGCACATTGCGTAGACACTCCTTAAATTCATCAAAATTTAACCAGAAATTGTGGAAATTTTGATTATTTTTTTTTCCTTATGTAAATGTGCAAACATGTGCATTACTGTAGTGTAACTAAAAGTTATCAACGAAAAATTACGATACATTTTTACACAAAATTGGATGATTTCCCAAAATATGAACAAGAAATATAATATCTATCAGTTTTCTCTCTAAAAATTAACAAACATTACAATAAAATCAAAAAACAGAAATTTTTTCTTACTTTTATTTTAAGCCAAAATAAGCTAAATTAACTTTTAAATAAGCTAGCTTTCAAGCATTTCAAATATTTTTCAAGCTATTTGGTTTTAAAATTAGCCAAATCTAGCTTAAAATAAGTAAAATGGCAGCACTGGTTGACAGTTGTTTTTTGAATTTAATGCTTGTCTAACAGCGAGCTGTTATGCGCGTACTAACAGCGAACTGATATACTCGACTAACAGCTGTAGTAGTTGTGCTTGACAATCATAAAAATCATTGGCAAAAATTGTTTACCATGAAAAATATTTCCATGCGAGGTACGGCCCTCATTTGGGCGTTCTACAGTTCGGAAAAATGCGGTGATTCCAAAGTAAATTCAAGTAATTTGAATTAGTGACAAATATCAGCGGATCAATAAACAGACTAAATGGATGTTGTGCATGCTTTTAACTCGTTCGGCTCTCTCTCTCTCTTAACAAAGCTTCAACTTGCACTTTGCTCCCAAAAGCGTTCACGCTCGCGCCCGACGAGCAACTATCGCTCTGTACGATCCATTACTTTGTTGGGGCTCACAGCTGTTGGAACATTCCGCTCTTTCTACTGTACTGCTCTTAGTGTTGCTTGTTGTTAGTAAAATTGTAAACGGCCCGATCCAATAATGTCACACATTAAGAACCTCATACCAAAGACGGTCAATCCCGACCTGCTGAAGGAGCGCACGGGCGCCGAGTTCAATGTGGAGGAGTTTGCTGCATGGTGGCAGGGCGGCCAGGAGAAGCTGAACACCAAACGCGAAGTCGGTAAGTCGAAACATGCCACAAAAACCTGGGGAGGGCTATGTGATTGCTGGCCATGTTCACTGGCCAATCTTGCAGCGAAGGATTAAGGGTCGGGTCCAAAGAGTTCGTCTAATTACCGGCAAAGTCCAAGAGATTTATACATTGTTAAGCGTGTGAACAACCAATGTTGGTATATCAGTAACAGATAATGATACAAGCAAAGTTTCATTTGATAAGCGGTAACTGCAACAGCAGACAGCAGACTTGCTTATCAAACCGCGGCTCCTCATCCACATCCACGCCCCCAAGCGATAACGAATTTTTTCGACAGAAAGGGCAATCTTTAGCGATCTGGAGGACGGCTATGGCCTGAATCATGAGTACATGTCACACGAGGATGTCTACAACTCGAGCGTGAAGAAAGTGGCAGAGGCCGCCGTCAAGCTGAAGGCGCTCCAGAACAAGATCAACCCAGGCGGCAACGACATTTGGCCGTAAGTTCCACACCCCGACCATGTTAGAAAGAACGTTTCCTCTAATCTCTTTCTGGTGCAGCGGCTTGCTATACAATGTGGAGAGCCACGGACTCTTTCCCGCCAACCATCCACTGGCCACGCACATCACCATGTTCGTGGATGTGATCAAAGGTCAGGGCACGCCGGAGCAGGTCGAGAAATGGGGCAAGGCGGCCGAGAACTGCAATATCATTGGCACCTACGCACAGACGGAGCTGGCTCACGGCACCAATGTGCGAGGTATAGCCACGCGGGCGGACTTTGACCCTAAGACGGACGAGTTTGTTCTACACACCCCCAATTTGGAGGCCTACAAATGGTGGCCCGGCGGCTGTAAGTAGTATCCGTAGTAACCTTTCAAGTGTCACTGACTGATCTGCCCTTCTGCCAGTGGGACACACGGCGAACCACGCCATGCTGGTGGCACAGCTGTACATCGCCGATGTCCACCACGGAGTCCAAATGTTTATTGTGCCTGTGCGCGATGCAGAGACTCACATGCCACTGGCCGGCGTCGACATCGGAGAGGTGGGGAAGAAACTGGGAATGGTGGCTGTCAACCAGGGATTCTTGGGGCTGGACAATGTCCGCATTCCACGCACCAACATGCTGATGAAGTTCGCCAAAGTGGAGAGAGATGGCACCTTCAAGGCCAGCCCCGCCTCGAGGGTCAACTATCTGACGATGGTCTACACCCGCTGCCTGATTGTCAACCTGACCTCCACTCTGCTGCTGGAGGCGGCTACCATTGCCACCCGATACTCGGCTGTGCGCCGCCAGAGTCCCTTTGAGGCCAAGTAAGTGCTCAAAGAGTGCTCATCCTCCATTCATCCATCCATTTATGTTGATAACTTCCGTCCCCTTGCAGTCAGCCGGAGCCCCAGATCATTGACCATGTCACGCAGCGCCTGAAGCTCTTTCCGGAAATAGCCAACGGCATGGCATACCACCTGGCCGCAGAGCACATGTGGGAGATATACGCCCAGACGGTGGAGGAGGCCAACAGCGGCAAGTTCGACCGACTGCCCGACATGCACATCCTGTCCTGTGCGCTCAAGGTCCTTGCAACAACAGACGGCTGTGCGGGCATCGAACGGCTGCGTCTCTCCACCGGCGGACACGGCTACCTGACTGCTGCCAACATGAGCAACATCTACGGAAACGCTGTGGCAGCCTACACCTACGAGGGCGAGAACACAGTGCTGCTCCTGCAGATTGGACGCGCTCTGGTCAAGGCCTGGGCTGCGTTTGTGGAGAAGAAACCCGTCTCGGCCTCCTACGGCTATTTTGCGACATCCATGCAGCTGAAGCAGTCCCCAAAGTGGGACAACTCCTGGCAGTGCATCATCCAGGCCCTCCAGTATACGGCCACTCAGTGAGTTCCAAATTGCTTTATCCGAGAATCACTTGTTTAACTTCTCCATTCTCCACTCTCCATGCAGGAAGACTCGCATTGCCTTCGAGAACCTAGCAGAGCGCATGGCCAGTGGCCAGTCGCAGGGTGTGGCAGCCAACAACACAGGCATTGAACTGGCCCGAGCAGCAGAGGTGGGTTGACTTTGCCTAAATTGTAGCTTTTTTCAACGATTATCTTCTATTTCCAATTACAGCTGCATGGCCGTCAGTTTGTTTGCCAAACATTCCTCGAGCAAGTCACAGGTCCCAAGGCACAAAAGCGTTCGGCGGCTCTCAACAAGATTTTGGAGAATGTGCTGGAACTTTTCCTGGTCCAGACCGTGCTCAATAACATGAACGATGTTCTGAGAGTAAGTAACATAGAGTGATCGAATCGACTAATATCTTACCGAATTCCAATCTCCATTCTCCACTCGCAGTTTATCAGCCTCACCGATGCAGACCTCAAGTCACTGCAAAAACGCTTGGAGGTGGCTCTGGAGAAGTTCCGTCCCAATGCTGTGGCCGTTTGCGACGGCTTCGGCTTCCACGATCGCGTCCTCAACTCGGTGCTGGGCAGCTATGATGGCAATGTCTATCCCCGACTGTTCGATTCGGCCAAGCGCAGCACCATGAACCAAAAGCCAGTCCAGAAGTCCTTCGAGACCTATCTGAAGCCTCTGATGAAGGCTAACCTGTAAATTGTCCCGCGCCAGGTCATTCTATATCTTTGATCTGTTTTGTTTATCTATCGATAATATACGATAAATAAATTTAAAAAACCAAAAACTCTTTGGTTGTAATGGCTAGACATTTCAATCTGTTGAAAACCGTTAATTAAGCAGCCTTAAATCCTGGTAGCATCCGATGAGAGTGAGCGTTGAGATACTCGCATACTTAAAGGCGTAAAGGCAAATCCATAGTTTATATCTGCTTCGAAATTTGTCAAGAATGTTAATGTTCCACTTGCATGAACAACATATAGTGTTACTGGTTCTTTGCAGGAGTGAACATAGCCACGACCTTCATGTGTATGATAATGGCATCTGTTTAAGTTCACAAATACAATACCTAAACCCAGAAGGATAAAAAGATGCATAAACGAAGTGCGATTTTTTTGGTGCCTCCAATGCGGATTATTGTGCTCCTTAAACAGATCAAATTTACGTCGAATTCATATCTTCCTTCAGCAATCCTACAATGTTCTAATCCTTCCATTCTCCTTTTGTTCATTTCGATAGTCGACAGGCGATTTTATTGTTCAAGGAGCGTTTCGCATTAGTGTAAGCTTATGCTACATACAACATGGAAACTCGAAAACTTTCGAAAGGTTCGCATAGATTGTTACTACAAAAGGGTCACGGGAAATGAAATTAGTTGCATTATCAACAACATTCTAAGATTTAACATAAGTACTCGTACTTAGATTATAAATAATTTAAAGTGTTTTTGCGGTGATCGGTGACCGCGTTCAGGCCCTCTGGCTTACTGGCCGCCGGCACGCTGCACATTGTCGAATGGGACCAAAACGCCTGGAGGACCGCCAAAGCGGCTCGAATGGCTGGTGGAGTCTGGCTGTTGCGTCTGCTGTGGCTGCTGGAAGGGTCTCGGCTCGGCCTGAACAGAGAGAACACCGTTGGGTGCACCGAAGCCGCCGGTGTAGCGACCTGGGTTGACAGTAGGACGAGCCCTGTTGGCCTTGAGTGTGTTACTGAATTCGTGCTGGTTTCCGGCCACGTAGGTGCCAGCACTGCTGTCCGGACTGTTGGCTACTCCGGGATTGGTGTTGGCGCCGGAGCCGGAAGAGCCTTGGGCCTGGGGCCGCAGCAGACCCGCTGGGGCGCCAAATCCTCCTGTATACTTGCCAGTGTTGCTGGGGGGCGTCGATGTGTCTGATGGAAGATAACATCAGATGGTGGTCTCTCGGGGGTATTGATGGCGTACTCACCTTTGCGCTGTCCACTGATCGGGGTGCTGATCACTTTTCCCTCGTCGCTCTTTGTGTACTCCACCTTCTTGGTGACGCCCTCAGTGGAGCCGCCGGCATTGAAGGGCGGGAACTGGTCCTCGGGGACGGCCTTAGGCGCCTGGTTCTGGGCGGCGGACTGAATGCCTTGGGTATCAAAGCGTGCTGCAAAATTGGTGATAGAGTTTGTACTAGGATTTTGTGGGACGCTGCTCGTGCTGCTGGAGGCGAAGAACGAGGTGGATTCATCGCTGGGCTTGTCAGCTGGCGGCACCAGTACCAGCGGCGGCTCTGGGCTCTCATTGGTGCTGCTGAGACTGCTGTCGATGCCCTGGGCGGTGCCTGGAAGCGGAAGCGAGACTTTGGATGGAAAAGCGGAGGAGACGGAGGCCGCAGCTGGGGCTGCTCTGGTCGGGATTGGTGTTGGTGTTGGTGGGATGGTCGGGGAGCGTGATGCTGCTGGCTCAAAGCCCTGGGGCCTAAAGTCAATTGGCTTACTACCTCCCGCCGGCTGCGTCAAAGCTGCCTCCTTGAAGTTGTCCGGATTGTAGGGCACTCCTGGTCCCACGTCCGGATAGTCGAAGTCTCGCAGCCAGGCCGGCACCGTTGACGAATCAAATGGGCTGTTGTCCTCCGCTGTCGTGGGCGTGGTTGCCGTTCCCGTTGCCCCTTTCAGGAGATCTGTGTGGTGAGTGGTTGTGATCAGTTTCGTTTTCTGTGTTTTTGTTGTGTGCTGTGGTTGGGTGCTGTGCGTTGTTGTATGGGTATGGGTATGGGCCCTGGTGGTACTAGTTGTGGTGCTCGGCGTCGTATGCAATGGCGCAGGCTCAGCCGTCGGTGGCGGCGTCAACTGAATGTTGTTGAGCTCCACGAACGGCTCGTACGGCGGCTCCAAATCGTCGGCCAGCGTGTGATTGTACTGGTCATTGTCCTTGGGCACGATAAAGGTGACGGCCACGTCGAGGTCCGGATCGGTGACTTCCTGCAGCCAGGGGGGCAGCGTGTACGCGTACTCCTCGTTGTTGTCCAGTCTGTAGAAGGTGGACGGATCCAAGGGGGTGGTGCTGCGGGGCGTTGGCTGCACTGTCGTCGTTCTTCTGGTCGTTGTGAATGGTCTTGGTGTCGTTGTTCTCCTAGTTGTGCTGGTTGTTGTTGTAGTTGTTGCTTTTGTTGTTGTTGTTGTTGTTGTCGTCATTGGGGGCTGAGTAGTGCTCGTACTCCGCGGCCTTGGCGTCGTCGTCGTGCTTCTGGTGGTGCTATAGTGCGCCGTTCCGCGATGGCGATTGGGGAATCTACCACCCGCATTGCTCGGCGTCGTGCTGCCCACATGTGCATTGGTTCCATGAGCCTCCGGTCCATCCCGCTGCAGCGGCACCACCGACACCTGGCCCTGCGTCTGTTGGTGCGGCACAGGGGCCGCCGGCGTCAGGGCATCGCCGCTGCTCAAACTCAGGCGAATGTTGTGACTGGCAGGATTCTCCACTCCCAGCACGTACCGCGTCGGCTGTTGCTCGGTGATTATCAGTGGCTCCAAGGTCGGGGCAGGGGTGGTGACAGGGTCTGTGAGATGCGGCGGCAACAGGTCCCAGGCGATGACACTCAGGGGCGCTGCATTCGGTGCCGGAGTCCATGGCACTGGGCCGCCAATGTCCGGATCCTGACGCTGCAACTCTCGGATATACTCGGGCAGTGTTCCACTGGCCACCAGCGGCTCCTGGACGCTCTCCTCTTGCTGCTGCTGGATCGGCACCAGCTGGGCCTGTTCCACCTCCACATCTGTGGTGACAGTCGTCGTGCTGGGGGATGGGCTATGCTTTGGTGGTGTTAGTGATGTGGCTGGTATTGGTGCTGGTGCGGATGCAGATGCAGATACGGATGCGGATACGGATGCTGGGGCTCGTGCGAATGAGTTCTGATCGGTGCTCGTGTCCAGGCCCACTGCGATGGCATCTAGTTGGGAAGGATTCGTATTTAAGTATTTCACATCTAACAGAGGTCTGGATCCTGGATTTGGATTCGAAGACAGTGAGGAAGGCGGAGAGGACGGGTACGAGGGGCAAGGACAGAGATTGAGACTGGGACTGGGACTGCGACTGGTTGGGGATGCTGTACTAATCTGTGTAATGATTGAGTTGGGGCCAAAGGGATTCAGCCGGAGCAGGGTAAAAGTGGGCGGGGAATGACGGGGACTGGGCGGGGCAATGGCATATTGAGTGGAAGTGGAGTTGGAACTGGCTTTGCTGTGGGTTTCAGGTAAATCGCGCTTAAAGAGCTTCCCCGCAATTTCATTTGTGGTTTCTGGGGTTAGTGCTTCTACATGAGTGGTGCTAATTGTGGGTGTGGGTGAGCGGGTGCTAGTGCGGGTGCTAGTGCTTGTGAGTGGTGCAACCAAGGCATTTGTGTCTGTTGTGTCTGTTGGTGTTTGCGGTGCACCGTTCGCGGCAGTCCCTGCTGCACCGCTGGTCGCTGCTGCTCGCGTTGGACTGGCCGTCGCTCTGGCTGCAGCTGCAGCTGCCTCTCTTGCTGTTGCTGTTCCTGTTGTCAACTCACCAATGTGGGGCGGGAGCAGATCATCTGCCGGCTGTCGGATCTCCGTGATGCCGGACGCATAGGTAGGTATCTCGAACTGGAGGCCCTGGGCGCTGACTACCTTGCGCCCGTCGGGCGTGTCGATGGGACGCAGACCCGCGATCGGATTGCCGTAACTGTCGACGGACCTTTGGCCGCCCACTCCGGCCCCATTGAATGCCTCCGCCGTCTGCGCCAGTGGCGGCTGCAGCTCTAAGGCGAATGGCGAGGGCCGTACATCTGCGGGAGGAGAAGGGAGGGGGGGTTGGTTGCTGGTTTCAGTGGCTTGCAAAACCTCTTCAGAGAGTTGAAAGGTGTTAGAAGCAGATGCAGAAGCAAAAGCAGAAGAGTACAGAGTACCGAGACGAGGACGATGAAGTAGCTGATGGGGTAGATGGTGGGGTTTCTGGGTGACAGATGAGTCAGCCGCGGGAGGCTCTTGGGCAATTTTCCTGCCACTTGCCACTTCCCGCTTGCCTCCTCCTCTTGCCTCTTGCCGCTGATTGATTGACATTGACTGAGATGGGCCATACATTTGGATGGATAGATGTCTCTCCTCTGGATGGGTGATTCTGTTGTGACTATTGTGACTGTTGTGTGGTGCTGAGGTGCTGTTGCTGTGAAGGTGCTTTGCCATGCAATGTGGCTTCTGTTAGTTACACAAAGGTCTGCCACCAAATAAAATTCAATTTTAAAAGTTAGTCACTGACTACGATTGCTTGTGCATGAGTGTGTGTGTGTGTGGAAGGTGTGGATGCTGTGTGTGTTTGTGTGGTTGTGTGGGTGGGACAGGTGTTCAACGGCATGGCATGCAAGCAAAATGGCCACCAAGTTCGTTGCCTAAGTCTTTTGTTTTCGCCTCCAATTGTTGGTCCAGTTAGGGCACAGTTAGAGTGCGTTTCATAGTCCACTATACGATAAAGCTGCCATAGAAAGGAGGTGCCTAACAGTAGGGGGAAAGCCCGCAGCTGTAGGAAAAACCTATTAATTATCTGCTGAGAAAACAGAACCCACCGCTATCACAGGTGCACGAAACGCACTGTAACCTCCCGCCTTTCAATTAGCGTTTTCATTGTTCCTACCCCTGGGACTGTGGGAAGCCATGTGACAGGGGCCCGGAACAGGCGGGACAATTCAATGGCCAAATTAATTGTTAATCATCGACGACCCTCCCGACAGACAGTATTTTCGTTATGTGTTGGAGACTGTGTTACAGTCGGCGGTTCTGTGCGGTGCGCTCGTGCCGTGTGCGAATAATTAATAACAATTTACTTGGAGGCTTGCACAGTTCTCCATTCTCAGCCAAGTGGCGATTTGATCTGCGATTGCTGAGATTTGTGATCCCTGCCTCGATTGCTCGATTCCTGTTTACATCGGAATAACTGAATAATATTTTAATAAGTCACTTCCCCTCTACAGCTCACTCTCTCTTGCTGTGGGGGAATTCTGGAAATGCGGTTTCTGCTCGGAAACTCGTCTGTGACTAAGCCTCAAACGGAATGCCAGATCATGATGGGCGTTCCATTCATTCGATTTGCTTAGTCTTTGGCTTTGGCTAGTTAGTTCCGGCTACTAAGCATATGTATGTGCATATTATTTATTTTATATACACATACTCGTATAATGCGGTTGTGATTTGCATTCCAGATGGGTTCGGTTCGGCTCTATCTGGATTCCCATTTGGGGCTGGAAACCCTGAACTTTCCTTCCATTCTGAACCCATCGCATACTCGTACTCATAAATATGAATGCCTGTGAGCGATCAGATGAAGATACAAGCATCCACCATTACTCATTATGGCACAAAGTGTTTTTGGGTAATTGAAATTCCCTTACAGCCAGCCACCACACTTCCGCCTGAGACCAGGCCTCAAGTTCAGGCCAATTAATTTTGCTTGTCTCCATCGCCAGCGACAGCCAACACCATCTTTATCTGCCTCTCCGCTAATATGTTTATTCAATTTAATTTTAATTGATTGACAGCTTCACGACATCTGCACCCCCACAAGCCCCAAGCACAATGCAATGGGATTTCTTGGGGCAGCTTGAAAATACTTGTATTTTTCACTTGCCAATTGTACAGTTTTGTCTGCCGTCTGCCTGATTGTCTTTCGTTTTGTTTCATTAATATTTTTTTTTTTGGTTGTATTTTGTTTTTTGACAAGTTTTTATGTTTAGTCAACCTTCAGCAGAAATAAAAAATCAGCAAAAAAATTGTAATGGATTTTGATTAATCTTCGTTTTGTATCATCCTCTCGGAGGGCCTTGAGTTATCGACTTATTGGGCTCCCAGCCCCCACACACTTGACGCGAAACTCAACGCGAAAAATGTTTCAAAAGTCATAAAAATCCCAAGAAACAAAAGCCAGCGTGTAAATAATACCTTGTTTTTAAAACAAATCAGATGCAAAGCTCGTGTTTATTGCACTTGAAATGATTGCCTCGATCGGATCGGATGGATATGGGGTAAATTATTGCGAAAAGGAAACCAGATCGCATGGAAATGTCAGGGAAACTGAGACTCTCCCATAAATACATAAATATTTATTGGAATAAAGCGAACGTTCTAGACGGGTGTCGGGTGATCTTTTGAAGAATTTGAAGAAGTATCTGCTTGCCTGTGGCAATCGATTGCAAAACGAAATGTGATTTTCTGTGACGAAATCAAGTTACTGCCGTCTCTACTCGCGGTATACTCGGTATATCTTCATCTGTATCTATAACTGGTTGATATCCCATTGTGTTTTAATTACGATAAGCTCAAGTCGAGCCATTAATCATAAAAAGCGAAAATAAAGCACGATTCCCCAATTGAGACCCCATAGGAGTCGCCAGGTCGTGCGAATTTGCTAATTATCACGTACGGGACCATTCATTACGATAGGTCCATTGATTGCCGAAAATTCGAAATCTGAAACCGACAAATCTCGTGTGAACAACCATAGAAATCCATTAAAGAAATACTCTGAGCATTAGATAATGCCTAAAGATACATATGTATGTATATGTTTGTGGTGTCTGTGTCGATTACGGTTTCGGTCTTATTATTATCCAATTAAGCGGAATAGTTGCCAGCCATATCCCTTTATAACTATTCCAACCTGTCCTGATCTATCTGTCATAAAAGCTTCTTCTTCTTCTGTTTTTTGTTTAGCTTGAAGCTTCCCATTTGTGGCCCCATGACCTAAAAAAAAGCCCCATCAACAGCGGATTGAAGCCGAAGGTGGTGTAAACAACTCTGTTAACAAATCGTCTTCTCGAAAGCGTCGCTAAATTTATAGACCTCTGCTCTGCTGGGCCTGGGACCAGACCCCTACTCAGGGTGGTTGGAGAATGGGAAGCACAGCTCGTCCCAGAGGTCGCATGCCCCTCCACCGAGCATTGTCCCTGCCTGAAGCCGAAGATGGAGACGAAGTCGAGTAGGAGGAGGAGGAAGATCGACAACGATTCAGGGGAAGAGCCTTGCCAGTCACGTTATCTGTCGCTTGGTGTCGCTTGCATAACATCGGCTGCTGCTGCTGCTGCTGCTGCTGGCTGTTGCTGTTGCTGCTGATGTTTCTGTAGCTTTATTTTTCTTGGGTACAAAGCCATCAGCATCAGCTCTGCTCGAATTTCAGTTTGGGAACTCGATGCCGCCGTCTGTTTGTTTTTGCAGCGGCTACTTGACTTCGCTTGGGTCCGGATCGTAGTGATCTGCGCCTAATTTCCTCGAGCCCCCAAACAGTTTTTTTTATTAAATAAAAACAGATTAAACTGCAGTAGCAGCATTTCCAACGTATTTGAGGTTGAGGGAAGGCAAGGTGCAGGTGGATGTGGATTTCTCCCGAGCAGGACTCTTATCCGCCCCTCAATGTGGGTCATGAGCATGAATGAAGGTCGTTTGCGAGGTAAGTATAAGTGCTTTCTGTTGTAGAATGTGATTTCGGTGAGACTTGGAGCTAAGGTCTAAGAGCAACACAAAGTGGTAGGGTGGGGACAGTGGGGGTGGGTGGTAGTGGTAGGGTAGGGTAAAAAACACATAAAATTAGTAACACTTGGAGGTCGAAGGAAGCTTGGATATTGGACGTAAACAATTCATGCCCTATCCAAGCTTCTTTCGATTACAGATTACAGTAAACACACATACATATATAACATTAAATATTAAAAACTGTTAGGCATGCGCATGCGTAGACGTAAAGAAGACAAAAAGCGAAACAGATGCGCAAGAGAGAAAGAGATATTAATTCCAAGAGCGAATATCGGATTCGCATAATCGTGCAAATTGAAGCGATGCCGATAACGCAATCGAAACGTTATACGATAGTGCTATGGTTTTCTGCTATATTTTTGTTTCTATTTTTATACCAGGCCTTCCAATGGCTGCGTGGACGCTGAGGAGCAGCAGCATCAGCGTAGCGGTAATGCTGGCAGAGCTATCACCGCCGCACTGTGGTCTTTTCATTTTGATTTGCATTTTCGTGGGTAGGGTAGGATTTACAGTTGCTCGCTGTTGTATTTTTTTGTTTGTTATTTGTTGTCTTTGTCACGCAATTAACAATTTAGAATTGGGCATTGCCCAAATACAGAGTCGAAATCCGCGAGCGAGTTCGAATAATTATTGCGTAGGAGCAGAATAACAATGATCGGAGCCGCGGCGATGACAAAATCGAAGGCAACGCAAGCGAGCCGGCGGCGGCGTGTGCACAACACCGTATTGCCAAATACAAATAATATGTAATATTCCAGCCTCTTCTCCAGCCTATTATTCACATCAAATTCAATCAAACTGCGACACGATATCACGAATCCCCAAGACGCGCGTCCGACGACGATGCAACTAGCAGCTATGAGGAGTCGATCGGGAGATTGAGTTTCAGATTGAGAGTGAGAGTGTGAGTGCGAGAGAGAGCGAACGGAGAGGATTTAACAGGTGGCGCGGTGGTGCGATCGAGCGAGACACGTCCGCAGCTCACGAGTTCTGCGGTTTCAATAAACTTGGCAGCGCTTGGAGCTTGAAGCTTGACTTGGAGCATGGCTCTTGCTCTGGCTGTGACTGTGGCGCTGGCGCTGGCTCCGGCGTTGGCAGCGGCAGCAGCATCGGCTTCCAGGTAATATAAGCCAGGGAAATACTGGAACACTAACTGTTTTGTTTACTGATTGACTCTGTCCAGTCTTTTGCATTCCCCTTCAAGAGGGGTACCGTACTTCCACTTCAAATGTTTTTACGCGACTCAGAAAATCAAATCGTAATTTCATTTAGTTGCCATTAGAGCATCATCGAATGCTTGGATTCCCAAAGATAGCCCTTCTTTCTGAATCGCATTTCCATTGCCTGCTGCAACTGGAAAGCAGTGTAAGCTAATTGATGTAATTGTTGTCTACACTGTTCTACACTCACACACGCTGACGTATTGCCAATGACGTTCAAGGTCAGCCACTGCGCACCGCCCCATCTGATCTGATCTGATCCGATGCACAGCCCATTCCCACATCCAACATTCAGCTAACAGCCGCTTAACATTCCAGCCGAACATTTCCAATCCAAAGCAAAACCAAACGACTCTCAGACAGACAGAAATTTAGCATAAACAGAAAAAAAGGGTAGCTTTTTGGCCGAAGATTAGCATACCCTCAAACTATATCGACAGAAATCTCAGGCAGAAAAAACTCGAACATTGAGGATCTACTTTTCGTGGAAACAGACTGGATGTCTCTACCACTACCATCCCCTAGAAGGGTATTACAACAGAAAAAACACACGCAGTCAAAATGCAAATGGAAATTGAAAACGAATGTGTTTGGCTTTGTTTTATTTTTAGTTGACAGGTTTGGCTTGATTTTTGTCAAATATTATGCTAACAATGCATAATTTATGCGAACCATTTATCACAGATCCGACAGATCCTGTTCTCAGAGTGACTGTCGTCAGAGTCAGTCTTTAAAAACAACGTTGACAGAAACATTGACATTCGAAGCCCGAAGCCTGCGAAGTCTACTGGGGCGAATCGGGCTGCATTGAAATTTTGGCTGGATCGAGTCAGAGCCAGACCCCGACCAGGCCAGACGTTGAGTTGATAGATCAATGAAGATGCGTTGATCAGTGCGGAGTCAGTGATCGATGAAATTTTGTCATTTAAGCCCGTTCCAGCGATTAACACGATCGTTGATTAGATCATCGTCATGTGGAGGCGAACTTGTACGATGTGCCGTCAGTATTGTGAAGAATGTTTCTGCAGGTCCGGTCATACAGACAACGATTATTTTTGAATGATAAACCCATCCACTATCCAACGTCTATGGTATTCAGTAAATAATGCGCTAATTACCCTGAAATCCTATTGAAAAGCCCGACCGTAACCATACCTTTGTGATGTCTCTGGAATGTAATTATGTTTTGGCCCAAGCAAAACCCATCAAACGAAATTATGTCAGCTTATTGGTTCCGCATTTGAGCATATTACCGGCATTTGCCTTTGGACGATCAAAGAGTCAGCTTCCTAGCGCCTGATGATGGGTCGTCACCTCGGTCTCGGCTCTAGCCCCGTGTAAGTCGCGCAGGGGCGTAGTAGTGGCGCTGGGCTTGCTATATTATCTACACGTACTCGTAGTACACTTACCCCTCCTTTAGAGCGGCCATGTGTCAGTATCTGTGATGTCAATGATTGCTTGTTTAGCTTTGGCATCATCATCGGGAATCATTGCTATTATTACTGCTACAATTACAGCAAAGATATTGCCAAATGGGCCGTATCCCGCCCAATGCCCAACAGTAGCTTTGGGCTTTTGTTGGTTGCGCCGCGGCGCCCGCCGCCCGACAATAAATCAAAACGCTTAGAGACGGACAAAGGGGCCGGGAACTGAGACAAAGCCCATCAATGGTCCCCCGACCCGGGACTCAGCGGCGTCAAAGAAGTAATCAAAATTGTATTACGAAAACAAACGTTTTTATAAATTTCGTTTCGTTTCGTTTCTTTGGCCCACAACAATGGGAATGAACGGTAGAGCCAGGTCTGGCTCTGGTATTGCTCTGGTAGCATTAGGAGCAGCCCTCTGTCTCTGCGAAAACTGCAAAGTCAGCGACAACACTAGCAAAGCTGAAAAAGCATTCAAGCTATATATTATTTACTTTAATAGAGTCTCTCCCTCCGTTGGGAAATGACACCCAGAGTGGGGTCTGCGCCTGCGTGACCCCAAAACCGAAACCGAAGCGAACCGAGCTACCCTTTCACCTGGGATTGGGTTTTATTAATTGTTTATAATTATTAATTTCACACCGAATCCGATTAACAGTCGCGACTCAGGCCCCAAGTCGGACTTCCGCTAGCTGTTTTCGTGCGAGGATGCTAAATCTTTTTTGGGGGGGAAAACTTAAAAGGTTAACACATCGCGTAATCACTGTTTGCCAAATTGTTTATGTTGTTTACGATTTCGCAACCAGTTTCGTATTAATAAAATTCAATAAAATGCAATTGTCGAACGCATCCCACATGGAAAACGTTTTCGAAAACAAAAACACCAAAAACATCATCACACTGGAACACTCGAAAAGTTGATGGAAACCGCCGACCAGTTTGCATTCGGCATTTTGAGTGCTGAACCAGTTGACGGCGGCTGCTTCGGGCCAAGAGACAGAGAGATACTACCACAAAGGCGCATCTTTTTTATTGCAAAAATATTGAAAAATGCGTTAACAACAACATACAAGCATACATATACATATACTCGTACATACATTAGCTCTTGTTGGTCACCGCGACCGCGACCTTAACACAAATTTCGATTTTGGTTTTATTTAAAGCAGGGGGTGGGGTGCATCGGGTTTTTCTTATCTCATGGGATGCGCTGGATGGGACTGGACTTGTCTTTCATAAATAAATCTGAAAACTTGGGAATTACTGCAAAATTGCTAGTTGAGTCATTCCCTGCATGGAATACGATTGCGAGTAAGCAAGATATGACGGTTCATTGAAACCCAAACCGAAACCGAAAAAAACCCAGAGAAACAAATAAACACATTAATAATTTGTCTTTTGGGACAGACTTTTTTTGTTGGCCATTTGCGTAGGGTATTTTTTTTCGCCATAATCGAGCGTTCAAACACATAAGCTCTCTGATGGGGCCGGGCCGTGACTGAAGAAAGTCAAGAATAACCAGATCGGGTTCGAGAAGATTAGCTGGAATCAGTAGAAACAGACATATCGTAGATACATTTGATTGGCTTGAAAAACATTTGGTTGCCATCTGAACTGCAAACAAGATTGATAGACATTTATTTGTAAATTCGAATCGAGCCGTTACCAACTAGCGGAGACGTCACACATTGGAGCTCACACAGCTCCTCATTCGCTGACATGTGTCGACCTGCAGCCCTAGGTGGAATCAGCTGTTTTCACACTGGCGGTTCCATGGGGCTCCATGGTAATTACATAAAGATGTAGTTGCCATGTAAAGAAATTAATTTAGTGGACATTGTTTAAACTTATTTGTAAATTCATGACTGGATGGCTACAAATATTACAATAAAATCGAAAACAAAAATTCTTTTGTACTAAACTTGCTTAAGCCAAAAAAAGCTAAATTAAACTTGAAATAAGTTAGATTTCAAGCTATAAGCATTTCAATTATTTTTCAAGCTTTTTGATTTTAAAATCAGCCAAATCTCCTTAAAATAAGCTAAAATGGCAACAGTGGTGATAACCCAAGACAAAAGAAAAAGCTTTACGGATCAATGAGCTCCCTGTTTCGTAGCCTCAACAACAGAAATCCAATAAAAGCAAATATTTAGAATAGGCCATTCAAGTAGAAAATAGATTCACTAATCGGATAACATTATGTGGGCATGGCTAAATGTTCTATATAGCTACTAATATTCCACGGAATATCAAAAACGAGGAATATGATGGAACTTGAATTCGTCAGTATATTTTTCAAATGAGACTGATTTCTGAGGGTCGGACGGACAAAACAAAGATTACGGACCAATGAGCTCCCTGTTTCGTAGCCTTAACAACAGAAACCCAATAAAAGCAAATATTTAGAATAAGCCAGTCAAGTAGAAAATAGATTCACTAATCGGATAAAATTATGTGGGCATGGCAAATTGTTTTATCTAGCTAATAATATTCGACGGAATATCAAAATTGAACAATAGGAACGACTATCCTCTTTTGTTTTTGTTTGTTTGACCATTTTCGCTAAAAAAAACTTTATATGCGAAGTGCAATAAAAGCAAGTATTTAAAATAATCCAGTCAATTAGAAAATAGATTCACTAATCGGATAAAGTTATGTGGGCATGGCTAAATGTTCTATATAGCAAGTAATATTCCACGGAATATCAAAAACGAGGAATATGTAAAATAGAAGTTGAATTTGTCAGTATAGTTACGGTATATTTTTCAAATGAGACGGAATATTTTGGTATATTTCTGAGGATCGGACCGTATATCTTATGGATAAGGTCCAAAACAAAACAAAGAGCTTTACGGACCAATGAGCTCCCTGTTTCGTAGTCTCAACAATAGTTTTTCGTCGAAGCGCGAAAATGTCGTGAAGGGAGCGCTGATAAACACTTTGAACGAGAATGCCCGCGAGATCGAGTTTGAGGTCAAGCAGAAGGGGTTGGGTAAGTTCTGGGTGCACTCTATGAATCATTGCTAATGTAGGAGGAGGGGACGTCCCACATTTCAGAGGTTGTGGGGCTGTGCGAGCAGACCAGTGCCCTGTGCACCACCTTGGAGGCGGTGTTCCTGCATGGCCTGAAGGACTCGTTCCTTTGGGCCACCTTAAATGTGATTACGGGCGATGTGGAACGGCGGCCAGATCCCAGCTTCTGGTCCCCCTGCATGGTTTTCATGCACAAGCAGGTGATCGAGCAGATCCAGGGTCTGAGTCAGATCACCTCGGAGATTGGCCAGTGTCGCGCCTGGGTGCGTCAATCCCTCAACGAATCGGTGTTCTCGTCGTACCTTAACGTCATGCGGAAGAATAGCTTTGCCATGTCGCACTACTACAAGCGACACGCTTTGGCCAAGGATGCCGATGGCCTGGAGACGGCTTCCAAGATTATGGAAAGCCTAGAGGCCTACGTCCAGTTCGACTTGCCGGTTAACTCGAGCCTGTTAAACCACTGGCCGGACTACTCTTTGCAGCTATCGGATCTGTGGACGCCTGCCCTTAAATCATGTCCGGTATGCACTGGTCCATAATCTAGTTCATTGTATGGCTGACTATTTTGAATACTTCATTACAGATTAGCAGTGGAGTAGACATAGCCAGCTCCCTGGGCTCCGATATTGTGACCATACCCACCCCGCAGCCTCTGCAGACCAATGAGCTCTTCTCAGAGTCCATTTCTAACAGCCCCTTCAGCCGGAGCGGCAACTTCGGAGTGCCGGATTTGAGCCAGCGCGAGAACCTCGACCTTCTCATACAAAAGTTTGACGAAATGGACATCATAAGCGAGGAGCAGTCCCCGCCCGTAGCAACAGCAGAAACGAGTGAAGCTGGAGAGCCAGTGGCTCGTTCGGGGAGCAACCAGAGGTCCCGGAAGCGGTCCAAGCGTCATATAGAAGAGTCCTTCGCCGACCTGGCAGATGAAGAACTGACCAGTCTGCCCCATGGTAGCAATTCCCTCTCCAATCTCATGCAGACCTCCTGGTCCGGCGACCTGGATCTCTCGCCCACGGCCACCGAGCCGCCCGCATCGCGTCTCTTTCAGCGGTCCGTGAGCATGAGCAGCTCGAGCAGCCTGCGCTCTCCCACCACAGATCGCTGCAGCTACAATGCCCTGCTGCGGAAGCACGAGAACAACCGCGAAAGTGGAGCTGGTTGGTCGGAGATTTGGGAGAAGTTCCGGGCCAGTGCCTCCACTTTGAATGTGGCCCATGCTCAGCGGGAGAGCGAGCCCCCTGTGTCCGACGACCTGAGTGACTTGCAGTCCCTAGATGTAAGCAACATAGAGCCTAAAGCCAACAAACCTTACCGCCTTTCTCTCCGCAGACGAACTCCGAATTTGAATTGCTCGCCTCGGACTTTGACATGGCGGAGCTGCAGCAGATGGTGGCCCAGCTCTGCCAACTGGCGCGGGAGCCTGGTCTGGATGCCCAGGGATTTCTGTGCAAGAGCTGTCAGCACCCTCTTGGAATAGGCTACACCAACTTTCAGTGAGTGGAACTAAGACGGGAGTTCCATCAATTGAAAAGTTCATCTCTTACAGAGTCTGCGCCTTCAGCGGGAATTACTACTGCAACAGCTGCATGGATGTGGAGTCGCAGCTGATTCCTGCGCGCATTATTTACAATTGGGACTTTCGCAAGTACAGCGTCAGCAAGCGGGCGGCCACCTTTCTGGCCGAGTTTAGGTCGCAGCCGTTTCTGGACATGCAGCTGCTGAATCCCAGCATTTACTTTGCATCCGATGCTATGGCCGAACTCCAGTCGTTGCGCATTCGGCTCAACTTTATACGCGCATACCTTTACACGTGTGCGCCGACCAGCATTGAGCTCCTGCAGAATTTCTTCTGCGGCCGGGAGTACCTTTACGAGCATATACACCAGTACTCGATAGCGGATCTGGGTCTGATTCAGCGCGGCGCGCTGTGCCAGCAGCTGCAGAAGGCTTTCAAGATGGGCGAGGCGCACGTACTTAAGTGTCGTCTGTGCCAGCTGAAGGGCTTCATCTGCGAGATATGCCAGAGTCCTAGGGTACTCTATCCCTTCCACATTAGCACCACATATCGGGTATGCTAGTCGTCCCTTTCTTTTCGCCGACTGTTTTCATTGAATGCCTAATTTCAGTGTCTGGCCTGCGGTGCTGTATTTCATGCGGAGTGTCTTAACGAGCAGCAGCCATGTCCCAAGTGCGAGCGACGACGCAAGCGCGAGGATCAAGGCCTCCAAGAGGCCGTGCAAACCCTCAAGGAAAAGCATGAGACGGCCTAGGATAAAATCCGATAGTTTTGTTAACGAATAAGTTTGTAAAAGTGCGATATATTATTATGGCTAACCCCAAGAAAAGGCTTTACTTTACCTTTAAACTAGATTTAAGTGCTTTGCTGTTATGTTATGGCTTGTCTTGTCAGCATTTACACACACTTTACTCAAATATTCACTATATACACATACATATATACTCGTTTATATAGTAGATATCGATTGACTTACCGCGTTCATTGCGTCAACTTTGGGCCAAGCCAATGACAAGTTCAAAGTTTGCTCAAAGTTTTCAAAATGATTTTGGAATTTATTTATCTGATAACTGCAATGATTATGATTCGGATGCTGAATAAAACGTTATGTTAAATGCTGGTTAATACTTCTAGTGACACCAATTCTAACAACAATAATTGAATTCAATAATAATAATAGTAATAATAATATTTATGTAGAGCAGTACTCGTATTACATTCTATTCTGTATACATTCATACAGTATGTATGGCCAAAAAGATCTAACAAATGTTCACCAATTGCGGATAGATCTTAGATTAGATACTTGAGAGAGATTTTATCACACAAATCTGGGTATTACCACTAGTTTTATTAGACTCTAAAATAGTGACAAGTGTATGACAAGATTCGTTGAAATGCTCTCAGTTGTGCTTCGATTAGGTATTGCATCTAACATTCTTCGTTTTGTGTGTATTGCACTAGAGTCTAGACTCTAGAGGCTCTTCAAGTATCCCAGTGCAGAGTATTCCATTCCCCCCTCCAAGTATTCGTGTATACTCGTATCTACATATATTAATTAGTTGTGTTGTTGCTGGGTTTTAACAGGTTCAGTCTAGTAAGATATTCATATAGAGGCGCTCCTAAATACAATACAATCGTATTGAAACATACAGATACAATGCATATACTTATAAAAGATTTGCTGGCTGCTATATTGCTGTTTTCATAATTTTACTAACTTTAGGTGCTATTTCCTATATACAAAACGAACAACTATGGTTAAGGATTGGCTTGCTTGCCAAGTGCTGCCAGGGAAGACGCTACAGAGAGTTGCGCGCATAAATTGGGATTCGATTCGTTCCCTCAGAAGAGTGGTATTTGGTATTGTTCCACTTTTATTTGATCAACCTTTCGTAAAATTTTGTACAATCACTCCGCACCGTGCCACACCGTATATCCGCATTATGTACAACTCATGGGCAACGATATGGATCGCCTCAGCAGACCGTCGAGTTGCGCGCCACACTTCCCGCCGCCTGTGATTGGGGTCGAACGGGGGAGGAGGCACTACCGGCCGTTCCGGCTGCTCCGCCGCCGTACAAGAAACTAGATTGCCGTATTACGGACACTGTGGCAGCGGCCACGCCTGCCTGAGGCGGTGGTGCAGGTGCCCGGTGCTTCTTCAGTGGTGCATAGGCTGGCTTCAGTGCTGGCGGCAGTGTACCTCTTCCCCCCGGAGCCATTGAATTGGTATTTATGCTGGCATTGTTGTTGCAGACAGCCGAAATGTTGTTGTTAATGCTGATGTTGTTGTTGCTGGGCGTCTGGGCGGCAGCTGAAGTGTGAGAGAGACAGAGAGAGAGAGGGAGAGAGGCAGTGGGGAGAGAGAGATATATTTAAAAAAATGGATAGATAGCGCAAGATATAGAGAGATAGATCAATGGGATCGATATGGGGATATCTTGATCAATGTTTGTGCAGGCAAAACTCCGACGAAGCATACAAATGATAAACGGAAAGGAAAGAAAGGAACTGCCAAAGGTGTAAATGCAGTGGAAAGAAGAGCTCAAAGACGTCACAAATGAAGAGAAACACAAAACAGGTGACGAAAGGAATGCAAAACTGTATGACATACTTCGGTATATCAGAAGGAGCCACTGAAGATAACAACCGATACAAAAATTAAGTATAACGGACAGCGAACAGTGGAACACCTGTAGCTCTTTTCTGTTTTATATTTAAATTTTAATACAAAACAAATGAAATGGTTTACATGTTGATGTAAATCCAATCGAATTTTGGTTTATTGTTCCATCCAAAAGATAACTTTAAAATTAAAACAAACAATTATACTCGTAGTGTGCCTGTTGGATACTAGAACTAAAATTCATCGCATCGGATGTCGGATATATGTACATAATATGTGTGTGTATGCCTATGTATGCATATGCATTTAGAGATGCGCGTACAGATAGGTAAGATATATAAAAGATATGATGGGAGTGGAGTACAATTAAAAAGCATGCGCTACATGTATTTCAAATGTGTTGTGTTGTGTGTGGATCGATTGCGGGGGAGGGGGATACGGTGGTATATGGAAGGACTTCTCTTTACATACACACACATAGTACATATGAATATATACGGGATATATCTATAGCTATGCGTAATAATATTGTGTGTGCTTAGTGGTAATATCGCGTTTCGTTAACATATTTTATGGAGATGTTGATCGTATCTGATCTTCATCTCCCTATCTTCTTCTTCTTGTGAAATTTAACAAACTTTAACATTAGATGGTATAAGATAGATAGTGTTTGGATAAAGCTATTCAACTTTAGTATTATGCAATATACAAGATAACATTCATCTACTCTTCATACATTCAAATTTTATTGGCTCGTTAACAGTAAAATAAAACAACAATAATCCAAAAAAAAGATTCCTAAACTCCCCTGGTTGCATTTGTATGCATTTGCATGTGTTTGTTTCTTTGTGTTCGATTGGATGGGTTTTCAGTGTGTTAAACAATAATAATCATAATCATAATAGTAAGTAATACATGTTTAAAATAATATATATGTATATAGCATGAGTTGTATGTATAAAAGATAAGAATCGTTGTATGCGAAATGACAGAGCGTGTGCCTTAAGAAACAATTACATAATTATATAACAGCATTGCATTCCATGTGTGTATATAAGAATAAACGCAGTTACATAAACATATACATATGTGTATGTGGTTGTGTATCTCTAAATACTGTACACATGTATTTAAAGCACTCACAGAACAGACACACCCACACACACTCACACGCTCACAGACGACTACATACCGTTGCTCGCCTTAAACGTTCGACTAGGATAGATTTTTTGTATATTAAGAAACGGCGGCGGCTTGGGGAACTCGGTCACGTTGTGGAATCGCTTCCCGAACTTGGTCTCCAAATCGATGACCAGGCGGCCCACAGTTGCACCTCCTGCTCCTCCTCCTGCCGACAGTCCTGAATTGCTACCAAACTGATGCGAGGCGTTGGCCATGTGCGTGGGTGGAGTCAGCGGGGCATTGGGCCGTATGGATGAGTGACGCTGTGGCGGCACTGGCGCTCCAGCACCCGACCCTGATCCGGATCCAGCCTGCAAGATGGAGAGAGGAGAGTGGAGTCAGTTATGTGGCTTTTGATACCGTGAGTATCGTGGGTAATCTCGGACAACTCTAGTTACGTTGCGCTTGCCGTGGAGCATCAGCATTTTGATAACCTTGAATGGTGGGCGGCCGTGGCTGTAGTTCCTTTTCAGATATTTGCTAAGCGAAAACAGCCTCTTGAACAACCAGTGCTTCACTCGAACATTCTGGGAGAAGGCATCAATGAGAGCTCGGCCTGGCAGTGGACAAGCAATGGACCGAAAAACAAAGCGAATGGAGGGTCGTGTGTCGTGTGTTTTGGTCACGTCTCACATTTGGAAAATCAATCTCCCCCACCTCCCCCTCCCTTTGGCACGAAAATAGGTGAGTTATAAAAAGTACGACTGGCGTGCCCCAAAAAGTGCGCAGCCAGGAGCTGCTCGGAGAAGCGCCTGCGCAGTGAGAGTAAGCTCTGCACTGCGCAAAAAGCAAACGTTCTTTGGGATAGGTTATGGCCGTGACGCTGTGACTGATTTGAACAGGTGGAACCCCAACAGCAGAGACAGCAGAGAGAATCCATACCCGTCACGATCTCATCTCTATGGACAGTAGCTCACGAGCTCCGCTCCTTATATCTGTTCCAAGTCTGTTCTGCGTGGTGGAGGCCACCCAATTGTCACCTTTGCCATTTGGGACAACCTGTTGTTGTTGTGTTGCTGGTACTGATACTGCTACTCTGGCTAATTGGCTACTCACAGTGCTCGATTGTCGCTGCGGCGGCGGTGGAGGCGGACAGCTGCGGTGCGGCGGCGGGGCTGGTGGATGGATGATGGGTCCCCCATTCAATATGATCGGCCGGACGGTCGAAGACTTGGGGCTGGCCGTAGTCGATGATGAGGCCGACGAAACTGATGCTGGAGTAGGCAGCGGCGGCAGCGGTGGCGAGGAATTCCCATTCCCACCGTTCATACCATTCATACCGTTCCCGATGCCAACCGCACGGAACTGGTCACGCAGGGCGGCCACGCTGCTACTGCTGCTCGAAGTGGAGGGCGGTTGGGTAATGGGAGTCGAAGGGGCCTGAGTCGTAGTCGCCGCACTCTGCACCAGGGCCGTGTTGACGGCACTTAACGGCGCTGCAGATGATCCAGCTCCGATGTTGCTCAGATTGCTGTTGGAGAAGCTCCGCGCCGGTGTTGGCGGAGGTGGAGGCTTCACCGATGGTCGTGCTACAGGAAGGAGGAGGAGGAGGAGAGACGTCATTCCATTCTCTCATCATGGCGATTTTCTTTGAGGTACTCACACTTTGGTGGATTGGGGGCACAGCGCATGCTGGCGACGCTTCCGTCGCTGCCCTGCAGCTGGAGCGGAGCCCGCATCGTCCCAAAATGCTGGAGGGTGGGGGCAGCATAGGCCCAGACGCTGGCGGAGATCTGTGGAGGAGGCAGAGACCCATATTAGTAGCGCTTAGGGTAATAGTCGGGGCTATAGCCAGAAATCAATGCAAATCGAAAGCCATAAAGATAAGCAAAAGCAAAACCCAAACTATATCAATGGATTGACTGACTGGATCGTGGGGTGACTGAAGCAAGCGGTGTGCATACTTAGCTAGGGTTTACTGCACTGTAATGTACTCTATACCTGGGCGACTTCATGCTGTGGTGCCGCGTCACCGCCGGACGCTGCTGCCCGTTACCCAGAATCAACTGCTGGAGCCCCGGCGGCTTTGGAGCAAAGTTCGGCTTGCCAAAGCTGATGGCCGGCTTCTGCTGCTGTGACTGAATCTGTGTTTGCGTATGGGACTGCGCTTGAGATGGCAACGGTGTGGGCGTGGCCGTTGATGGAGGCGATGTCTGCTGTGAACCACCACCACCAATAGAAGAACCAGCACCACCGAACAACGTTGACTTATTGGGCGCCAGGTTGCGTAGCGATCCTGCCGAGGACGTTCTGCTCGAGTTCAGCGACGTCGTGGAAGCACTCGCAGTGGTTTTTGCCATCGAACTATTTACAAAACTATTCCCTAACGAGATACTGTGGATACCATGGATAGCGTCGTTTGTAGTTTGTATTTGTGATGGGTGTGTGGTGTGGTTTGGGTGAGTGGTTGGTTGGGCGGGTGGGATAGGAAGATAACCACGAATGCCCGGCAAAGAAATCCACCCGAAAATAAAGAAAGAAAATGTGGAATTTTAACAAAAGTTTCAAAAATAAAAAAAAAACAAAAGAGTATCAAATGTTGGAGGTGCCGGACTGCTGGTGGATCCAAGCATAAACTTACTTCAGATTGGCCGCCTTGCTCTTGACGCTGCCACTGCTGTTGCTGCCGCTCTCCGAGAGCGTGGGCGAGGCAGCTTTGACGGCGGCAGCTGGTGGCAGGGCAGCGCGGGGTGCGATATTCATGCGCTCCAATATCGAATCACTTGAGTTGGTTTGCTGTGATGGCGGTAGAGAACAACAGATGGATTAGATATTATTATTTTTCTTGGGAGCTCTTCTAATACGAATTCTAGCTAGAGAATATTCACATGTCAATGCTCCTGAATTTCTACTGATTCCTATACAGGCTTTCTATTTCTATTTCTATTTCTGAACTTCTACTGATTCCTATACAGGCTTTCTATTGTTTTCCAAAGATCAATCGTTCCTCTCTCACAAATAACGCTCTCTTCTATAGAAGTACTTTGAACAGCATTCGTGTTTCCACTCTTAGCATCTATCCCACTCCTCCTCCCTAATTATTTTCATTAATATGGTGAGATCTATATTTAAACACTCTGCCGTCTGTGGGTCCATCCGTACATGGCTGCCTTGCCCTCACCTTTGGCGGTTGCGGTGGAGGTCCCCGATTTGTTTTCAGATTTGCTTCTGTGGCATTGATATGCTGGGTGCCGCTGGGTGCTTGCGGCGATTGTTGCTGCTTCTGCTGCGCCTTCTGGCGCTTCAATGTTAGGTGCATGGCCAGCTCTGTATTGAAGTCCATGGGTCCGTTGCTGGATGCGGCAGCGGCAGTGACGGCTGTGGGGGGGCTATGGCTTCGTTGCTGCTGCTGTGCTATTGCGGCCGCTGCTACTCCGGCTGGTGGTTGTGGAGTCGCTGCTGCTGCTGCTCCGGCTGCGGGTGCGTGTGCGTTGGCGGAAAGCGGAAAACAAGTGAGCAACGAAATACATAATTTGAATTAACATTTGTGAACCTACTGCGATAGCCATTCACGGGCTTCAGCTTCGGCATTTGCGAGTAGCCTTCGAACAGGCCCCCCAATTTGGGGGCTCCATTGCCAAGGCCGTTGCTGCTGCTGCTGCTACTACTGCAGTTGTTGTTGTTGTTGCTGGTGCTGGTGTTGTTATTGAGGGTGCGCTTGGCGCCTCCAACTCCCGCTCCTGCTGCGGCATCTGCTCCACATACTTTCCCCGATATCGCCGGTCCGCTCTTGTCCACGGTGTTCGTCTTACGGAGCTTGGTGCCCTTCTGGATGGAGCTGAGGAGGGCAGAGCGGGGATCTGCACCACCTTTGCCTCCACCGCCGCCCAGCTTCAAGCCGCCCATGGCCGGGGGCGGCGGGGGCCCTGGCGGTGGCGGTGGTCCCGGTGGTGGCGGTATGGCCATCTGCAATTCCAAATATAACGATTTTTGGGGTTAATTTTGTTGCTCTTTTAGAGCTACATATTCTTGATTTATGTTTAGAGCAATTCTACTTTTTTGTTAGCGCTTTTCTTTAGTCTCATTCTCGCTTTTGATCAGGTCTTCTCTTCTGGCCACAATCTCTGCGTCTGCCTCGTAGGGGCATTGGCTAAAGACTGGCTCTGCTCTGCGTCGAGAGACTTTCAAAGCGGAGGTACCGCGGAGACCGCTGTCGCCACCCACACGCCGCAAACATACTCACAAACAGACGCAGACATGCTCCACCACAGAGATTTAATAATACAATTTCTATACTTATTATTTATGTCGTGTTTTGTTTTGTCTTTTCTCGAGATTGACGCCTCGATAGCCAGCAGCCAGCGACGGCGAGCAGCAGCATTCCCACGCACCGAAGCCTGCAGTGCTCTACGGATGCGAACGGAGCAGTCCATAGATTTTATATATCAAAGATTTGATGTACTCTCTGGGACTGGGAAGGGTATTAACCAACATAAGAAATTTCAAGCTCAAGCGGCGCGTAAAGCTGCAGAGTTTGACAGGAACTGGACCGGGCAGACATCCCACATCTCCTTCAGCCGGAGGCCATCCCACGTGATCTGTGCAGATCTTGCAATACGCGTATGGGTGTTGTCGCGATGCTCTCTTAATATATTTCCATCATATTTATGGCTCTCTCCTACAGAGAATACGAGCAGAAGGCGAAATCGAATAGCAACAGTTATCAGAAAATTATAATCACGGCATTTCCATAGCTCGACTGATAAGACGGGGGGCGAATGAATCCCCGTTTCTTCATGTGATTTCCATAAAATGTTCTGTAAATAGGAATTCTCAATCAATTTGAATAGATTCTCTGGAAATTCCGATTCAATATTTAATTCCACTATGAACTTCCCCATTTGGTGCGCACTCTGCTTCCTGGCCGTTCGTCTCCGTCTCTCGGAGGTAAGTCCACAAACAAAAGAAAAAGTAAAACTTTAATGAATAGGCATTCCCAACAGTCGTTGGATTTGGTAGAACAATTGGAGGCCATCTATGAGAACGCAGATACGTTGCTCTCCAGGTATGCTTTCACAGAATAATGCTACACTGAAGAATGAACCACAGCTATTCTACAGATTGAAGGAAGAACTGCAACAGCACACGAATAGAGCCCAGAAAAGCATCAACCTGCTGCTTCCCACATCCTGCCTGACGGCAGCAATCGACCAAAACGGTTTGTACACCATAGAGGTCCCGGGACTGAGTCCCTTTCCCGTGTTCTGCGAGTCTCAATTGGCAGGACCTGGGTGGACAGTGATACAGCGACGCACCAACGGGAGCCTAAACTTCTTCCGGAACTGGGAGGAGTACAAGCAGGGCTTTGGGGACCTCGAGGGAGAGTTCTTTCTGGGACTGGAGAAGGTGCGCGCCCTGACGGCCCTCGAACCTTTCGAGCTCTACGTCCACCTGGAGGATTTTGATGGGGAGCGGAGGCACGCGAGATTCGACGAGTTTGCCCTCGGCACAGAGGAGGATGCGTATGCGATGAATGCTCTGGGCAGATACACGGGCACGGCCGGAGACTCCCTTCGATCGCACCGCAAGATGAAGTTCTCCACATATGATCGCGACAACGATCGGGAGTTCACCAAGAACTGCGCCTTCTACTATCTGGGGGGATGGTGGTACAATGCCTGCCTCGATAGGTACGTTTTTCTTTTATCTGAAGTGCACTTATAGTATAATCATCTCATGCGAGTATATATTTATGATCTCTGAAGCAATCTAAATGGCCAATATATCCAGGGCGGCAAGTACGAGGAGAAAATGTTCGCCCGGGGCATGTGCTGGCGCTCGTGGCGTGGCCACAACTACGGCTATAAGGTAACCCAAATGATGATAAGACCCAAGTGCCGAAATATTCCAAAGCCATGACTCACGCGAGAGACAGCGGAGGAAGAGGAGGAGCGGGTTCTCAATGAATAAAATATTTTATTTTCATAATGGCTTGAAGATCAGTCAGTGTGGAACGGAGAGTCGTAAACAATTTGCATGTACTCGATTAATATGCGAAATGTGTTTTCATTGAATCATCATCGAATCACCAGGCGAATTGGCTGAGAATATAAATCAGATTCTTATATAGTACATATCATTGAAATCATGGTCTAGTATATAGGTAGTTTCACCAACTTCCTGATAGATTATCGCCCCGAGCGAGGGAAACTTGACCTACGAATCGGAATGAATTGATAAGGCAAACGATTGAAAATCGTTTTGTAAATGTTATAGAAAATCTATCTCTCCAGTCTAATAGATTGATAGAATCGAGTCAGAGAGGACAGAATCATGGAGCTATACTGGATTTCCATTTCAATATTGAGTTTTTACTTCCACCATTCCGATGGCAGTCGGAGTAATTTCGCAGTTGCTTACGAGAAAACAGAGGCAGTGCTTGCCAGCGTAAGATCTCAAATTGAGGAGCTCAAACAGATCTATGGAGCGGTAGTCGCACAGAATATGACTCAGGAGAGTGAGTAGAAAGGCTTCATTTACAGGAATTCATGCATTGATCTCTCCTCTGCTGTCAGCTGTGGCCTATCCGTCATCCTGCCTGGCTGCCTCCACTAACACGGACGGGGTCCACACCATAGAAGTTCCCGGACTGGAGCCCTTTCCCGTCTTCTGCGACACTCGGGTGGCGGGATCGGGCTGGACAGTGATCCAGCGGCGCCAGGACGGCAGTGAGAACTTCTATCGCAGTTGGGAGGAGTATGCCCAGGGCTTTGGCGACTTCAGCGGAGAGTTCTTCATGGGTCTGGAGCGACTGCACTTCCTGACGACGGCCGAGCCCTACGAGCTGCTCGTACACCTGGAGGACTTCTATGGCGGTACCCGCTACGCGAGGTACGAAGACTTTGTGATTGGCAATGGCTCCGCCTCGTATCCGCTTGCGGTTCTGGGCAGGTACTCGGGGGATGCCGGAGATTCGTTGAGCTACCACAGGGGGATGCCGTTCTCCACCTTCGACCACGATGTTCTGGGCCACGGGTGTGCCATGACCTACGTGGGGGCCTGGTGGTACGACGATTGTCAATTCAGGTGAGGGAGGAGCTCTGTCTAAACACTTCTTTGGAGACTAATTTCCATCGGTTCTATTGGGTTTCAGCAACCTGAACGGACAGTACGTGGATGGGGGCAGGTACGAGGCGAAGCTCTCGGGCCGCGGCATCTGCTGGATGACCTGGCTGGGCTACGACTATGGCTATAAGGTCAGTCAGATGATGATACGGCCTAAGTGCTCTAATAGCATACAAAGGCATAGGCACAGCAGGCAGAGCCTCAATTTCAGTTGAATTCCAGTTCCAATCGAATCTAAATCGTTATTTTTTGTTGATAAACTTTATCAGCGTTTATGCTTTTATTTACATTTTGATAATAAGTTTTCACTGTTGCTTTTTTGGTTTTTTTGATTTATTTTTATTTTCGGGTTTTCGCACACACAAACGACAAAAACAAAAGTAATTCTTTTATTATGAGTGAAACACGCGTTGCTCTCCGCTCGCGGCTCGTATTCGAAATGAAGAACTTCAACGGCTGCGCATGCGATGCCCCAACTTTGGGCCCCAAGCAAAGCCAGAGAGAGGGAGAGGACACTTTTTTCCATTGTGTGCGTCAGTACAGGGTGTTGTATACACAGAGAGCGCACTCACGACAAGCCTGAGAACGAGTGTACCGCGTTATAACTGTGAGTTTAACGAAGACGACGACGAGAGAGAGCGAAGAGAGCGTGTGGGTACAATTATAAAATTAGCTGTCGCTGAGGACAGCCAGCTGTGACGTCACAATTAACCGATCAAGTTTTGCGATATGCAAAACCGCAGGCACCACCAACAAAGCCAGTGACAAATGCACACACGCAAGACAGCAACACAGATAGAGCCAAGCGCATACACGCAAGACTGGGAGAGAGACAGACAGAAGACAGACAGACAAAGAGAAACTGCGCTTGCATCCCCAGCACCTGTCATCAACGTTGTAAACCGATGATCTCCTCCAGATGCCAGATGGGGAATGAGAGAATAAGAAAGAGACGCAGAAAAAGCAGCAGCAAAAAACGCTTAACCGTAAGCTTAGCCTTGTGCGTGAGTGTGAGTGTGAGTAGAAACGTGCGAAATATTTTGTAGTCTCGACTCATTAAAGTGGCACAGTGGGACAGGTCCAGTGCAAACCTGGCCAGTGGCCATTCCCTAACTACTGTCCACTCTCAGAGCGATCCCCGATGCACAGCACAGGGGTCTGCGTATGATTCATTGCGATTGATTCACCCAGTCGGATTGCCGCTTAATTGAACAGCTGCTGACGCTACTGTGTCTGGAAAATGGCCCCCAGTACCCGGAGAAACCGTTGTCCGTATATACAGTATCTAGGGATACTAGGGAGCTAGGGAATGATTTCATTTCAAACGAAGAACAAATTAAGTCGTTTTACTCATTTAAATTGGGCATAACCCGTTCAGTCGGGAAGTTTGCATGTTTGATTATGATATCCACAGTACAGTTACATATGCTTGATGACTCCACTTGGCAGAGGGTAGAGGCATTCCCTCTATGGATTTCCTTATGGAAGATTTTTGGGTATCGAAAAACACTCAAACTTGATCAAATATTAACTCAAACGATTCATGACTCATGGGCGTGTGCGAGTTCGCTGGAAATTAAAGGTATTATACCCCAGGTATTTCTACAGTTTCTCTATCTTATCTTTATCGCGGCGGGCATTGCTTTTTGGCTCGGTGGTGGTTCTGGGGTCTGGTTGCACACAAATGTGAATGGTCATATTCTATGTGTATAGTCGTAACCGTTTAAGATTAAGATCCGCTAATCATTCTGATCAATTGTTCCATCCAACATATAGTATATACATACATATGTATGTACATACATACATATGTGTGTTCCAATAATATTCGATAGGAAAGGTTCAATGACAGCAAAACGATTGATTCGATTTGTCTTGAGGTATTTCTCTGCTGATAGTATGTTCGAGCATGAGTCACTCCACTCCTAAACGTTGCCATAAAAAATGTAATAATTTGAGGTCCGGTCTAGCTCCTGCTCCTCCGCTCCTCCTTGCGTTACAATTTGGCACACATTCAATTAACGTTTTCGAGGTGTGCCTTCCGGGTCTTCATCCCCATTCTCATTCCCATCCCCATCCCCATCCGAGCATGCTCTGGATTGCCCCAATAAACTGTCATCAAGTTAATTGCCCCAAATGTCCGTATAAACAAGGGCGTGTGTGTCTGTTATGTTCCCCCGATCTCAAGCGGGAGGGATGGACATCGAATCAAATTGAATTAAATCGCGGGAATCATCACCATTCCGTTCTTCACGGCATTCCATTCGCGGCACACGCACACACAAAAGCCGACAAATTGCCATTGGACGGGACTGTCCAAAATGTATATCCATTATGTAAGTCAAATATTGTGTGTTAAATGCTTAACACGCCTATTGGAAATACTACGCTGTAAGACAATATCCAGACACCGCAAACGTTGCGTAAGTTCCCCCTTTCCCCCCCATATCAGCCACAAGGTGTCCACCCAATCCGATACGATCCAAACCAAGACAAACCAAACCAAAGCAGAGCATGGCGAAAAAGCATAATCAAATGTGTGGCAACAACGCTTAAGAGACAGTTTAGTCAACTCCCAGGTTCTCTTAACGATGGCAATTTTTTGATGTTTTTCATTGTGTTTTCTTCTCTTCTTTAGCTTTTCCTTCTTTTGGCATATCATTTTGTTTACTCGGCAATTTCCGCAAAAGTTTCTTTGGTGTTTACATTTCGGTTTTTATGAATGATTTCAAAATTAGATATGCTACGTTGAACCACTAGTTTCGGGGGAACCACCGAAAATTAAGACCCTGTACTATGTCTGTCCTATATGTATCTTTCATTCTGCATTTTATTGTGATTCATCTTACAAGACGTATACATACATATGTACATATATGTACATACATATATTTATTCTATGGTCCATATCTAATCTAAAGTTTCCTTTCACTTCATTTGGTCAAGCAAACAGCTCTCTGAATCAGAGTCTGAGATGGAAATGTTAATTTCACAGTGATTCATGCGGTGTGGTCTCTGTTCTGAGCGATTCTTGGTGAATATAATCCACACCATATATGTACATTTATTTATTCGGATTTATATAGGTACATATGTATGTATGTACGAGTATGCACAGACTTTCGCTTTCAATTTCTTTTGTTTCTTCTGCCGATTTAGCTTTGGCTGCCTCAAGTTCCAATTACACAGCCAAAACCGTTGGACTAACAATTAACATTTACATTTAAATTGCAAGTCGTGCAGCAAGTTGTGTGGCTCTTGATCATCATGGCTCATGGCACAGGTGGAGGGGGATGGACGGGGTGTGGGACTGGTCAGCATTTCATTGAAATTCCAAGAGCTACGCCACATGATTATAATACTCGTATGTGATCGCAGTGTAAAGCACTTCCAGAGCCGAAAACGCAGAGACAACACGCTCCACACACCATTTCTTATGCCAAATAATTTTAGAGATTTTGTTTACCATTTGTGAGAGATCGCGTAGATGTACAGTATACAAGGTAGATTTTGACGCAGAAACATTTTGGTGAGTAAAGTATTCGAAAAGAGTGGCAAACAATGGGGATCAAACGGAAATAAATCTGCAAGTGATTCCGAATTCGGGTGAATGTCTGTTTCATGGATTCTTTCTGATTACCAGATACCTATTTCGAAGTGTGTATATGTGTCTGAGTCGGACTCAGGGAGCATCAACCTTCCGACAACCTTGGGTCGCTTGCATACATAACATATATGTTATGTGACACACAAATCTTTAGACACACTGCGTTTTGAATTACTTCTGATCTAAGCGTTTCTCCGGGCATCTCGCTCTTTATATTTGCACCTACCTCTGTATCTACCTGCCTTCAGCTCTTTAGTAAGCCCCTCTCTTGGCAAGAGTGTAATGACGTAAGGAACATATTCACTTACAAAAACAAGAGAAACTATTCTTTGGACGCCGCAGCGTTAGATACTTTTTCAGATCGATCGTTTCTATTGCAGCTGTATTGGTTTTCCTCTTCCGAAAAAATGTCTGCTTAAATAGTAGTACCCTTTGCAAGGGTATATAACAAAACACAAAGTCAGATCAAAATTGCATTGTTGCACTTGTTGTAGTAGTAGTTGTTGCTGCTGCTGCTGCCGCTGCTGTTGCTGGGGATGAGGTTTATTAAAATGCGGTTTTCAGCCCCGTCGCACAATGCTTAAATAACTAACGCAAACACATGGCGATGAGTGGAGAGGAGAGAAGGGGAGAGAGGAGAGCAATGCAAAGTGAAGCCGCGACAGCAACGCCACTCAATGACAACAACGGTGTTGGGTTCGGCACTTTGCATACACTTATACACCCAAACGCATGTGACAACAACAAGAATGATGTAAACCAACTCAAACACGAGCCGTGAGTGAGTCATCCATCCTCCCACCCCCCACATGCTCCGAGTTGAATTGAGGAAGCAAAAGGCCAACCGTCTCACAGCATGAGTAAATTGCAGTTAAAGTGAGGACACGATCCAAATATCATTATGGAGAGGAGGGACTCTTTAAGTCCCTTGCGGCCGAGTCTCTACTGTGCTTTCACAATTCAGTTCCAGCTTGCACAACGAAGTATCCCGCATAAATCAGAGAATCAACGAGAGAGAGTAAATATAATCGTTACAGCTACGTGCCAATCAAACTTCAATGTGGGGGAATGAATGATGCAGTCCACAAAACATGCACGGCAAAAACCACATTTGGCTGACAAATGGCCGCCCGCAAGGCTGACAAAAGCTCTCCCGGTCAGGCGGTACTCGCGGCCCTCCCCCCTTCCATACGATCTATTCATGTGTCATTCCAGCAGCACTCGATATGCATGTACATATGTATACACCTTTTTATGCTCTGGCCGTGATTTGTACGTGTATACGTGTATTTGTATCTGTGTGAACAGAGGGGATAATAGGCTCAACAATAGACTGGCAGTCTCCTGTCCTGCCTTACCCCACGCCAATGACATTGAACTCTCGTCTGAGTGACGGCGGCGGCTGGTGATACTGCTGGTGGGGCCTATTGAGACTCTTTCCTGCAAATTCTGAAGGACATACAATTATTCAGCTGCAAAGAGTATTCGACATTTCAACGGGAAGGAGTCCAATTTTTGAATCACTGTTGGGTGTACTTCTCGGTCTCATCAAATTGAGCGTTTCCCTGACAAATAAGATTCGCAGCTCTGGAAAAAAGTGTAAACCCACCCCTAAATGTACATAGTTTCAGGGCAGAGCAGACGGCGTGCAATGTACTCTTTGTAGGTCAGTGATGGGGCTGCTTGGGGCTGGGGTGTGGTATGCATGGGTATGCCTGGTTCTGGTTGCAGACGACGTCGCCACCGTTTTCGTCATGCGTCGCGTGCCAGGCGTTTTGTTTAATGTGATTAAAACAAAAGCGATAGACAGCCAACAAACAAGTAAAGTGCAGCCGGTGCTAAAAGAAAAATCAAAGAAGCTAAAGTTTGTTGCACCCTTACGAAACGTTGGTTGGGTAGGGGGCCAGATCTAAAACGTTTTTCATGTTCCTTTGCACTCGGCGAATCCTAACGGACAACTACAACTTGCATTCAAATGTAGGCACATATAATTGACTGGGTGCTATTTGGTTAGAGGGCTATAAGATAAGGAACCCCATTCTCTGGTTCCCTGGCTTGCATTCCATAATTTATGATATCTTATACCGTTGCTGCTAGGCCAGAGAGATAAGCTTTATCAATAACTCTCCAATTTGCAAATACAGCTGCTCTGCATATTGGTGTATGTACATGAATATGTGTACGAACATGAGAATGTGTGAATGTATGAAAAGAACGGGTTAAATTTTACAAACAAACTTACCTTGAAGCGGGTTTCAGATTTAAGTTGTTGCTGCTTTCTGAGTGAAATTCTCGTCCGATTCGATTGTCGGTGATTTGATATTAGTTAATTCTTTTAGACATAGAGGGAAGGGAAGTGGAGAATACAGGCAGGTTCCAAAAGAGTTCCCAGAAGACGCGGGCTTCTCTTTCATGCAGGAATTTGTAATGTGTTTTGTGCAAACGGATGATCGCGAATAAATGCAAAGGTTTAGTGTAAAAGGAGCCGAAAAAAACTACAATAAATAACAAATTTGACTATTTTTTTGTGGTTTTACACAAACACACGCACACTACACCAGAACTCTCACTCACATCACGCACACAACCACATAAAGAGCAATCAGCGCCTAGATTTGTATTATTACTTCGTTTCCCGCTGCTCGTTTTCTTAGCACATCTCGCTATGATTGTTGCCTGGGCGAGGGACTAACGCTGCAACATTTGTATGATCTGCGAATCTATGGATTTTCGTTGCAAACTTCGAGCAACAAAATTTACTTGACTTGGCAGCTAGAGATGGACTGTGGAAAAATTTCACGAGCTTCCCTGTGATATTTCACTATCGAGTGCTAGAGGTGAGAAAACATCGATATTAATTTTATAATCAACAACAGCATCGAGGTTAAGAAACTGCCACCACCAGCGATCAGCTGTCGCGACTTATCGAAATACTGCCAACTCAATTGAGGAATAAAACAAAGTAATCTTTATATTATATTTGTGTGGTGTGGGAGATGTTCCCGTGGACGGCCGTTTTGAAGATCGGCGGCGCCCTTTGCTGTGGCCCACTACTCCCCCCTGCCTCAGCCCCCAGACCACCCCAGAGATGCTCTACACGGACTGTTTATTAACAAGTAAGTGGCACAAGAGCAAATCGCTGAAACTGTCCTGGAAACTGGGACCCACACTGGCTACCGGCAACACCATCGTCCTAAAGCCAGCCGATGGCTGGTTTCGGTAAAGCCGGCGCTGCCCTGGCCAATCACGCAGATGTCGATAAGGACGTGCCCCAGCTTTGACAGACTGCCCGAATATGCCGCTGCCGGTGTCCAGCCCAGGGGAAGCTCTCTCTCCTATTCAGCTGTGTTCTAAAACATTGCATCTCTTAGCTTCGGGCCCGAGTCGCTGGCAATGAGCGTGTGAAGCTGGCCTGCAAGCTGGTAGAAGTCACAGCGCTGGCCCTGGACCAACATTCCGATATGATCTACTATGCCCATGGCAAACGAATCGATGGAAAGAACAAGTAAGCAACAAATATGGGCATCCTCGGGACATATGTGTAATCCCCTGTTCCCTCTCTACAGGAAAACCCTTGTTTCCATGCACATCTCGCAAGTGATCTCGCATTGCCGCCTGGGGGGGTTTTGTGTACTGTCTGGACGACAAGACCGGACTGGAGAAAGAGCGTCGTTCCGCGGAGCTGTAGCGTATGCAGCAGATCACCGACATCAGTGCCGTGTGGACAACAGATGCACAGTCGCACCAAGTGCTCCAAACATCTGATGCTGCTGGAGGACAAGGAGAATTGCGGCGCGTATCCGGCATATGAGCCAGATCATTTCACGTTCTCGGCCCCCTTGGCGGGGAATAGTGACATGAACAAGGACTGCATACCCGCCTCCTGACGCTGTGACGGCCAAAAGGACTGCCCAGTCAAGTCGGATGAGGTGGGCTGTCCCACCTGCGGGGTGGATCAGTTCAGCTGCCAGTCCGGCGAGTGCATCGACAAGGCCCTGGTCTGCGATGGTACCACCAACTGTGACAACAGCAACGATGAGTGTCCCATCAACAAGGTGAGTGGAAAGACACGATATCTGCCCAAATATCTAAAAATCACTGCATACTGAAATGTATTCTCGCAGTGAAGCACGCCGTCAAGCATTCCCTTTTAAAGAATTTAAAAATTCAATAGAGAACGTGCTGGACATTGCATTCGAGGTGCAACGCGACCAAGCTGCGGATGAAGATGGAGCGAAAAGACTCTGGACGAGTGTGTCAGGAAACCCCTGTGGAAGATGCCACAATGCCTTCTACAAGGACCCCAGGTCCGAAGTCGATACCGCAGCGGAGTATAATCCGGTGAAACAGTCCAAGAGATCGAGAGGCATCGGGATCTGTGTACGTCGGACCAGACAGCTCGCCTACTTGCGTACCCAGCCGCGAGGAAAGTGAGGAGCTGAGTTAAAGGTTGAGCTGGCCAACGATGTCTGCTGAAACAGTATCTTCATATTAAATTAACGAAATAGGAAATACAAAGGCCTATACTACGGCTTACACGCAACATGTCTTCAAATACCAGCAACATTGCGACTGTTTTTGTTGAACTATTATGCTTAAACATTGTTTTAGTCAAAATACAATAAAAGCATGGACTAAAAACTAACCAATCTTGTAGAAAATTTATTCGTCAATGGCCTAAAATTATGTGGGTAGAACTAAAGGTTTTAGTTAGACAGAATTATTCAACGGAATATAAAAAACGAGGAATATGTATGATGGAACTTGAATTCGTCAGTATATCTACGGTATATGTTTCAAATGAGACGGTATATTTTATCGATAAATCCATTTGCAATACTTCGAATAAAAGCGGTATCAATTTAATTTAAGCGTCGCGTCTTGGAAAAATCTTAAAATATATGTAACATGGGTACAAACATAGAGCAGCAATACAAAATATTGAATGCTGAACTGATGGACCACGTACAGAAACTACGTGTGGAGCTGGGGGAGTACAAAAAGCTGGTAGTCGGTCTGCAAACGGAGCTGTGGGAGGTGCGAGAGTCTCACGTCCTGGAAATGGACTTCAAAAAGAAGCAGCTGAAGTACGGCATCAGCACCCTGCTCAAAAATTTGGACCTGAAGGAGGACTTTCTTACCGGCGTTACCCACACCACGCCTTCTGTCCATCGACGGTCGAACATCAAGGAAATTTGTTATGATATGCGTCGTATAAGTAGCCTTACCCGATCTTCAGTGACTTATTCACCCACCCGTCGCCGCAGCAGTACCGTCCGTGCCGGTAGTGGTAGTAGCAGCGCTATTATAACAGAAGACGCCACAGATGTGGATGCAACCACAGCCTCAGAGGATACACACAGACTGGTAATTAGACAGCCTTTGCCCGTGCGGATTCAATGTACTAATAATATATTTACTTTTAGAACATCGATAGCGCAGTTACGCCACCTCCAAGACGTATTGTGGAAATGGCCTGGGCCCTTGAAGACACTGACGAGGACTCTCCCACCATTCCAGTGGTGGAGTCCTGTGAACCCGACGAGATACTCGCGGCACTGTCTCCATGTGACCAAACTGACAGCCTCTTCTCCATTCTAGAGGAAACGGACAGCGAGGATGCCGCGGATACCTCGTCAGTGGAGGTTGGAGATGCAGCAGAGTCCCCAATCAGCGCTGCATCCAAGTGGGACCGAGTCTTTCGCGGGATTTGCGAAAACGTGCCCAAGGAGACTGGCAAACAAGAAAAGACCGTCTTGGCCATTCCCTGCCATGATAATGACAGCAGCTACGACGTGAGCATACAGAAGCCGCGGCAGGCCCTTACGCGCAGCTTGTCCATTGAGACGCCGAGACAGAGCCAGTTCAATGGAATTGGCAGGCGGTCTGGCAGCACTAGCACACCTTTACCCTCCCCGGTCCCTGACATACATCAGAAGACGGTTAGTGTGGCCAGGGGCAGGGGCAAGCCCAGAGGCAGAGGCAGAGGAAGTGCCAAACCCACTAACGACACGCTCGGTCCGAGTGACCCGCTCAGTGGCGATGCAGATATGTCCAGTGCCAGCTGCAGCACCAGTGGACGGCCGAGTCGTAAGTGTCGTCCCACCTCGTATAAAGAGCCAAAAATAAATGTAAAAATGCGCAACGACTCTCTCCCTACCAAAAAGTCTTCGAAATAGATTTACATGTTTGGTTCTTGTATATATATTTTTTTGTAGTTGATTAGATCGTTTACATATTTGAATTAAAAATTTATTCGGAAACACATGTACAAAACGGATTGGGATAGGATGGACATTTAAATAAAATCGTATATATATATATAGTATGTAGATTGGTTTACGTAGGCCGACAATAATTGCACTTTGAGAGCAGCATCCACATCAGACCACCTCGAATTTGCCCAGACAACAGTTAAGGTGATCCACAGGATGGCCGGAGAGGACAGTCGTTGGCTGCTCGGTGTTCTCTTTGATCTCGCTGATAATGTTTTGAATCTTATTCAGAATCTGCTGCGAGTTTTCCCCATTGCTGTCTTCGTTGGAGGGAGTCTGTGTAAGAGGCCTCTCCTGTTCGCTCGGAGTGTGCTGAAGTGCTGCTGTTTGCAGCTGCCCTTGGACTTGGTCGGCGGGCAACTCCACGCCCAGGCTGGCCACCAGGTTGTTGAGCGCCTCGATCTTCTCCCGCAGCTGCTCGCGCTCGGCCTGCAGCAGTCGCATCTGTGTGGCCTTTTCGTACTCACGTTGCTTTAGCATCCGTCGCTGGGTCTGGTACAGGGCTATGTACTCGCCAATCGTCTCTGTCTCGCCCTGCAGCTGAAGCACCAGATGCTCTAGGCTGTGTTTCTCCTCGGTCAGATCGGCCACTTGGCTAATCAGTGTGGTGAAACGCGCCTGCAGCCTCTCCACGGCCTCGGCGGTGGGCAGAGAACCGCGTGACAATTGGTGATGCTCCTGATGCTCCTGGTGGACATGGACGTGTGAATGATCATGTGAATGGCCGTCTGAATGATCCCCATGATCGTGGTCGAGCAAATGATCATGTGAATGGTGCTCGTGATGATCCTTAGTTTCGCTCTCTTCTGGTTCTCCAGTTTCATCAGGCTGCTTCCCTGCCTGGCTATGGTAAGCCTTGACCTGCGAAATACATTCTTTAGATGACCAGACCATGGATAAGTGTGCCATTACCCACCTCATAGTGCTGCAGGCGATCCAGTTGCTGCTTCAGCATCAGCTGCTGGCGCTGGAGCTCAACATTCTCGTGCGAGAGCCGGATCATCTCTTCATCCTTGAACTTGAAACGCTCCTCGCTGGCCAGCAGCTTCTGCTCCATGCTGTCGTAATTGTGTCGTATCTCCCGATTGGCAAACTCCTCAGCATCCAGTCGGATGACCAGCTCAGCCTTGTCGTTTGTTAACTGGACGAACTTTTGCTCCAGTTCGTCTAACTGTTGCTTCATCTCCACATTCTGGGTGAGGGCCCGCGAGGCGGCCACCTTGTCCGATTCCATGGTGGCCAGGAGTTTGGACTGATCCGGCTGCTCGGACTGCAGGCGATCCAACTGATGCTCCATCTCAGCGAGTGCCGCTTCCTTTACATGCAGCTGATCATCTTGGGACTTGATCTTCAACTGGAACTCGTGTCGCTCAAAGTCAAAGTCACTGAGGCGCTCTTTGAGAGCAGCAAGCTCTGTTGTCAAAGCAGTCTGGTGAGGAACGAGATAATACTCATCTTACTATTATATTGTCTTTTGTAATGCTTTGTAAATCCTTTGGTTACCTGATCGATTTGCGGCTCTGCAGGCGTCTGGGGTTGGCTGGCCTCCTTGAACTGCGCTTGTAGGCTCAGATTCTTTTGTATGTCGCGCTCCAGACCACTCACGTGCTCCACCAGCTGCCGCTCGCGTTCCCTCAGCTCGAGCAACTCCTCCGTGAGCTCAGAGTTTTTCTCGTTGAGCTTGGCTATCTCGCTGTTCTGGTGCTGGACATAGTTCTGGTACTGGCCAGAGGCCTGCTCCTTGTCTTGCGTCAATTGGCCCACCATGGCCTGCAGGTCCCTGATCTGCTGCTCGTACATGTATTGGGTCTGGGTGAGGGACTCCACGCGGTTGTCGGCATTGATGTTGGACTCGTCGGAGAGCTGGCGCAGCTTCAGCTGAGCCATCTCCAGTTCGCTCGATTTTTCGGCCAGCTGCCGCTGTAGCTCATCCTGACGGAGGTTTAGCTGTTTCAGCTGTGCCTCCATTTCGAGCAGGTGCGACTGCTGGTCCACGATTTGTGCTTGCGATTCAGTCAGCTTGTGCAAGAGCTGGGCATTGTGGTGGCGCTGCTGTTCCACACCGGCCTGCTGCCCCTGACAGTGCTGCTGTAGCTGCTCAAGGCGCAGTCTGGTCTGACCCTGCTCGGTGCGCAGCTCCTCCAGCTCCAGCTCGCGCTCCCGACAGGCGACACGTGCTCTGGTCAGCTCGGCGTTCAATTGGGCCTTCTCCGCAATGATGACCTGAATAGCCTGGAGATTGGATTCATTAGGGGCTCCATTCGGAGCGAATATGGGCGAGTCCGGTTCTGGCTGCGTAAAGAGCGCAGCTGCCGTGGGGGTGGGCAAGGCTGCCAGGGAAACAGCCTCCTCCGACTGCTGCCGGACATGCAGACTGCTGGAACCTCCTCCCCCATTTTCATTCACATTCACCTCGCTGTCGGAACGCTCGGACAAGTTGCTGGCGACGCTGACGGTGGAGGAGTGGGTGCCCGTTTGCACCTGCTCCTCTCCTCCGGCATGGTTGTTGTTGCGCTGCTGGTACTCCTTCAGCTGTAGCAATATTTTTTTAATTAAAATCAATACGAAGCTTAATGTTGTCCACGTCACAAGGGCCGAGAAATGTATCTCCCTACCTTCTTTCTGGCTGCGGCCAATTTCAGCGCCTTGGCGTCATGTGTGTCATCTGGCATGACCTAAGGGGGTAAGCAGCGTCGCTTTTGAGTTGATCACTTAATTCTTCAATCCACAAATTGTAAGAAAACAAGAAAATTTTAGTTGTAAATATACCGATGATGGTGATGATGGTCACACTGGAAATTATTTTGGACAAACCGTCCGGCGCTATGGGGTCACACTGGAAATTCATTTGGCCACATACGGGCAGACTTGGCGATAGGCAAATTTGATTGGCAGTTTTGGTTTGGGGGGAGTTTTAGTCGAATTTGGATTTTGAATGCATTACGAAATCACCGCCGAATTGGACGGAAGCAAGAAAAATGAATTATATTCCGTGGCTTATCAGCGCTGCTCTATGGCTGTGGCTCTGCCTGTGCCTGGCACTGCCCGCCCACACGGTAGCCGGCCGATATAACATAAGCTTTGCCCAGCTGGATACGTGCGACAGTTATACGATCAACGAGGCGGGCTATGCCTACCGGGACTTCTTCATGGTTCACACGCTGGACAATAACCAGGTCAATAACAATAAGCGCCTGCACTTGAAGTTCTATGTCCTTACCAGCATGGATGCGCATATCTTGCTCTCGGTGACCAACAGACTGCGTCCCAATGACCGCGTGTACGAGATTGGTATGTCAAGGTTACACTGAATGGGATCTCTTAGCGACGTACAATCTCTCTCTCTCTCTCTCTATTCTTACCCACTCTCTGTTCCAGTGATAGGAGCCGGCGGAAATACGTTTTCCGCCATCCGCACGGCCATGGGCCTGCGACGTGTATCCACGAATCAAGATCGGAATTTATTATCTGTGTTCGAGCCGACGCCAATAGAGATTGTGCAGACCCAGGGTGAGGCTCGTCTCTGCCTATCCAAAGTGCTTATCTCAGGCGTCACTTCCTCTAATTCTCGTCCCTCCCTCCACAGATGCTGAGCTGTTTGTTTATATACCCGGATTCAAAACGGAACCACTGCTACAGTTCATGGACGCCTCGGCCCTGACGATCAACTACATAAGCTTCAGCTCCTTCGGTACTAACACTGCGCGCTGGTTCTACGACTGCTCCTTCGATGGGTTCGGTAAGCTCCTGAACAAGACAGGATCTGACTGATCACTTATTCTGATTGTTCTTGTTTTCCTTGCACATCATTAAAGACAAGGAAATATCGAAGGAGACGCCTGCGCTGTCATGGGAGCAGAAACTGCTGGCGGATCTCATATACCAGGGTGAGAATGCGAGTGTTCCGGTGAACGTAACATCGATTGCGTTCCATTTCCAAGCGCGTTCGATCGCCTACGAGCAGGCCAATGCTCTGCTCCGCACCCGAATGCATCTGATGATGGTAGGCAGAGAAATGCCATCTAGACCTTAGACAAATCGATTTACCTTCTCGTCTACCCACAGCATTGGCAGGATAACCGTCTGCGTTGGAATCCAGAGCGATACGGACAACTGAAGTCTTTCGAGCATCCCCGCCTGGAGATCTGGACGCCGCAGCTCACAGTGCTGAATGGAGCCATGGACTCCCTGGGCGAGGCGCTCAAAACCTACGAGCTTCGTGTCTTTTCAGATGGCAATGTCACCCTGTACGCTAGCAACCTGGAGCTATCCAGCTGGTGCGTGGACAGCGCACGCAATTGGCCGAAGGAGCACATCGCGTGCGACGTGGAGCTAGGCGTGCTCAGACAGCCAAGTCAGAGCAACATAATCCTAAAATACGAACGGCAGCGCAGTCCGATCGCACCCACCGAGCATGTGAACACGCCATCAGGCTGGACAATCATCGGCTTATCAGTGCTGCATCTGGGAAACGACTCGGCCAGTCGATATTCGGACCAGGGCATGCTCCATACGATGGCGGGCGATGTGGCCATTGAGTTCAAGCTGCAGCGGAACAGCTCCTTCTATATGACGGTCTTCTATATGCCGCTGATTGGTATGGGAAATACTTTTATTTTATAACTATAAACCATCATATGTTGTTCCGTTGCAGCCTGCGAGATCTTCATTATCCTATCGTTTGTGCTTCGCTCCACCCGACGTAGTGCTCTCATACTCATTGCCCTCCTCATAATTGCCTGGGGACTTATGTACATAACGCGCCACGCCTCTCCGCACTATGTGCCCGCCTTAAGTAAGCCGATTTTCTTGCAAGGTTCTATCAGATATCAGGATCTCAGGGACTAAAAGCTGGTTCTCTCTCTTTCTCTTTCTTGTAGTGTCAGACTACAAGATCATAATGATTGTCAGCTGCTATTGCTATATCCTGCACATCTGCATCATGTGGCTGGAGCGCTATCCGCCAAGGAACAAGGCACCCGCACTGCTTGCATCCTTGATCAATTCGAACCTCCAGCGCTGTGTCCTAGGACTGCGCTATGCGGATGTGAGCGGATCGAATCATTTCATTTTCATTTAAGCAATCTACATAGTCTTTCTGTTCTGTTCTTTCAGTCGAACGCGTACTGTGACATTCAGGAGAAACCCTGGTCCCACTTGGCCAAGATCCTCAACAATCTGAGCTTCATTGGCGTCTGCATTGTGTTCGCAGTGATGAATGTGACAAGCGGCGTTTGAAAAATCTAATGAATTTCCTTTATTTGCAGTGAGAGAGATATGTTATTAATGGGTTCTTAATAAATACGAAATATTCAGAGACAGATCCGGTTCGGTTCGTTTAAGATAGAAAGAAGGATTTCGACTACTTTTGGACTGTGGGAAATACTAAAGGAAGAACGTGCCTCGGCTGCTGCCGCTCCATGCCTCACAACTGGCTTCTTGACCTGATCCGCGTCCATCCCCATCCCCTGATGGAGCAGCGTCCGCTTAGTGATAACCAAAGTGGTCATCATAGCCGCCGTACGACTTCAGGAGTGTCGGTGCAGCGTAGCTAATGGCTGGGGCGGCGTATGACTTCACTACGGCAGGCGCTGCGTAGCTAATGGCTGGGGCGGCGTATGACTTCACTACGGCAGGCGCTGCGTAGCTAATGGCTGGGGCGGCGTATGACTTCACTACGGCAGGCGCTGCGTAGCTAATGGCTGGGGCGGCGTATGACTTCACTACGGCAGGTTCAGCGTAGCTAATAGCCGGAGCAGCATATGATTTAACAATGGGCGTGGCATGGGAAACCACCTGTGGATCAGCATAGACATTAGTTTAAATTAGTTTCAACAGGCTCCGGACATAAGAGCTTCTCCGTACCGAACTGAAATGAGAGTAGCTGGTGGCCGGGGCATACGACTTGACAGCCACTGGAGCAGCCACTGCCACAGGCGCCGCATACGACTTGACCACCGCGGGAGCAGCATAGCTGTAGGACGGAGCATGTGCCGCATAGCTGTAGGACGGCGCATGTGCCGCATAACTGTAGGACGGAGCTGGGGCATAGCTGATCGCTGGGGCAGCATGTCCGTAGCTGATGGCAGGCGCCGTGTGTCCCAGTCCATAGTCGAGTAGTCCGGGGGCGGCACTGGCCACAGCCAGCAGCGTGGTGGTAAGAATCTGGCAGAGCAACAAAGAGAGATCTATAAGCATCCCGCTGATCCGATCCTGTCGATCCTGCTGCTCTACTCACCAGAAGTTTCATGTCTGCTTGGCTTTGATTCGCTTGGCTTCGAGGGAGAACTGCAACTGTAAATGGATTGCGTGCATTGCGTTACTTTTATAGTGCACACCGATCCGATCCGATGCGATCCGATCCACGCACTCTTAACGGACAGAGCTACGATCGGACAGAGCGGCAGTGCGGACACTGCGGACAGATGGCTCGAGTAGATAGCCAAACGATTTCGATTTCGATCTGAGCTGAGCGTCAGACAAAACAGTCAACAAAGCGGGCCAACAGCACCAATTTGTGAAGTATCTGGCTGAAGTGGACGATGCATGAATGCAATTCTCGTGGATGCTGTTGTTGCTGGCGGTTGGGGCAAGAAGCTGCTGCTGCGGCTGGGACTGTGCCTCGATGGAGCTCCGATCTGATGACGCAACGATCTGGCAAGGCAGACCACTTGCCGGCAAAGGCTTCGCTGCGGCAGGCTGTGTGGCAGGAAAGGCAGGTCTGTGTCTGGAGATGTATTTCCACTGGGGAGTTTCGAATTAGAAAGCCTCCGCTAATTGAATTCGTTGAATAACTCCCCAATTTGGACAGCCGGCCAGCCCCTCGGCACCACCCCATCTAATCAGTCCGAAGCCTAAATCAGAATGCTTTGGCCCGCACCCCACCCAACCTTGCCACTAACAACTTAATTAGCCTTTGGAGAATGTCGTCTAATTGTTCTCGCAACAATTCTCGACCCGACAACTGGGGCTGGGGCTGTCGTCTGGTGTGGCTTGAAAATTCTCCCCAAATTGCATAATGGCCGCGCTTGCCAAATCGAACATTCAACAATCCCAGGCTTCATATTTATCTTTATCGTGCCTCGAATGCCGCAGCATGCCACATTTGACCATATTTGATGGCCATAACAGTTGTCTGCGGCCACGCCACCTCACAGACGCAGTTGCAGTTGCAGTCGTAGTCGCAGTCGCAGTCGAAGTCTGAGTCGAGGACACTTATGGCTAGGAATTATTGCACTTGCCCCTTCTCCCGCTGCAATCTTTGCGGCAGCATCTGACGGTTCGTGGGACTTTTTATTGCATTTGTGGTGGGCGAGGGTATAAATCAATGACATGCTGCGATTACCTCATAAAATATTTATATATTCTTCTAAAAAGATCATTCATGAGAGCCTAACAAATTGTTGCGAGTAGATTAACGGCGGAAAACGAATGATGGCAACAAAACTCCTGTATGTATGTATATATATTATTTTTCAATAATTGAAAGACATATTCGAGCTTTTGGGATTACAGAAGTGCGAATGGTAGTAAAATGATGTTAAATGATTTCCCAATATGAGAGAAGGATTTGTAGGCTTGGTAGAATCGATGAAAAAAGGAAGTTTCACCTGGAATCGCTCTCTCCAACCAGGAAAAGCTTTCGGTGTGTCTACGAAAGGGCTAAAAGCCCCCGAAATTTTCAAAAATTCCGAGACTTCCAGCAATGTTACCCGTCTCAGAAAGCAGCTTGCAACAGCTTTGGCTGAGGCCTCCTCTCAAGAGGCCACGTCATCATCAACAGCCACTAAAACAGCATATTACTCTTAGGTTGAGATACATACTTAACTGACAAGAAAAGAGAGAGACAGAGATAGAGACACCAAAAGAGAACTAGAATGAGCGAGAGAGAGAGTGATAGACACCTGTGAGTGGGGTTCATGCATAAATCATGCCAATGGAATGTGATTTATGTGCAATCTATTAGCAAATATTAAGTCAATAGCAACAATTGCTGCTGCTAACATCGGCAACTGCCAAACCAAACAAGTGTTCCATGTCCACTCCGAAACGGTTTCGTTTTGGCCACGGTTTATAAATAAAAGATTTCCACTGAAGCCACACTGCCTGCCCCACATTTGGCCGAGGTGGAAAGCAATTTTCCACCAATCGCTTTACGAGTTTGTTCAGTCCGGGATCCATTCTGCTCCGTTCCAATCCATTCGAGCTTGCGCATAGAAGGCTTGCCGCCCTTCCTAATGCCAAATTACCACACAAAATGCCGCTTTAAGGAGAGCGCACAGCACAACCCCCCCCCCCCCCCCCCCCTCCCCCGCCTCCATCCGACCCCGCTCTGATCGGGCCAAGACAAGTCCGATGGCTCGATTTGGTGATCGGGCGGCGTGCGCTCCAAATGAGTGCAAAATTTTTGGGATTTTGGATTTTGGATGACGGGCCTAATTAACCAGTGGCCAAGTCTGAGTCGGGGCAGCGTTCAGCGTTCGTTTCAGTTTGCTTTCCCAATGCCTCTCGCATTCGACGAATTCCTCTCTCGCATTGTGCGCGTGTTCCACGCGGCGTATGCGTTATTTTTCATCAATTCAATTAATTAACACCACGATCGCTTCTAGTGCCTGGCTCCGGCTCCTGTCGCATTTTACTTACAACGAAACAACCAACAACATCTTGACTCGGACTCCGAAGGATCGAATACCCTAGCAGATGGCAGATGCAGCCAAACGATTCCATTGCATTCAATAGAAATCCATCTTCCCACAACAACCTGTCCAAAAATATACCCTTCTTCTGTATGTTTTGCACACCTCAAGTAAAAACTATAGTACTCCCCGTAAGGGTATCCCGAAATACAAAAAACAGAAACATTGCAAAATGGACAAACGCTGCTTAATTAAATCAGAAACAAATGGCAAAATCAACGACGCGAAGGAGCAGAACAGCTAAAAAATGCGTGGCATTTATGACGCTTTGCCTGAATTTAATGAATGAATCAGCGTGTACATGGAAATGGAAATGAAAATGGATATGGATGTGGAGCTGACAAAGTTAGAGCCCCCGAGCTGGCTCTGGTGTTGCTACAGAGCCGGGGGTATTTTGGTGCTGCCCGGCGTTTTGCATTTGGCAATCCCAAATGGAAGGCGAACCAATGACAGTTTCCAATCATGAATTGGTCTGGTCTGGGCTTGTGGTGTCGTTTCTCGCGCCGCTGTCGTTGACCGACAGACCAGGAGTCGTGCTGGTGGCTTGTTTATGGGATGACTGCATTCAGACTGTCGGGTCGGTTGGGAAACGATTATTGCCTTGATAATGGGAGATTGGACGGGATTGGACGTGTGCTGGAGGAACTGCAAAGTTGCCACCCGACCCTCTTGGTTATCGCTGTACAAACACTGCTGCACATTGGATTGACTGCCAGCCGGTGATCGCTGATCAAATGCGGATACTTGAGCAGGCGGAACTGCAGGCTCTGCTTAAGATTTTGGATTTGCGACCTCAGCACAGGCCATGCGGATAACAAGGGCATTGTCGCTCTAATCAGCGACCTGTGGTTTGCAAAATGCAGGTTAGGGACAGCGGTTCCACATCCGTAAAGCGATTCCTCAACAGGAGAACAGGAAGTCCACAAAAGGCAAACAAAAGCGTGCGGGAACGTTGAGAGTCGCAGCTAGGGTGCCTTTATCGGCACGATTTGCGCGCAAGTTTTTAAATTTTCTTGATATCCATTAAATGTTTAGAGCTTCGCTTCAAAGTGGCTAGATGTCGCGCGTTTCGAAACGACTCTTCTTCTTCCATTTGATGATGCTCTTCTTTTGCGACCTACACATGTCTCTTGCATATATGTAATGTAAGATGAGAATGTAAAATATATGCATTTTGACGTAATATTGTAAAACATTGCATACTTTTGTATGCTTCTGGCCATGTCAAAATCGCGTAGAAATGCAATTTTGCGGCCCCGGTCCAGCCCCGATTCCTAATCTCTATCCTGATCAGTATCGAATTTCCGATCGATTGGCATCAAAATCTAAATTTTTTCAAAAATGGAAGAAAAGGCGTGTTTAAATGTGGATCACGGAGGTTTTTGACGCTGGCGCTTCCATGGGGCTTATATGAAAAAAAAGCGGCCAAGCTTGTCAACAGACGTACACATTTCCCCTTCGGATGTCACCTTAGATAATTACATAAATATGTAGTTCAAATGTAGCGAATGTGTAGCTATCGCGTAATTAACATGTAGACAAATTGATTTGTTTTTTTTTTTAATATTTAAATATTTATTTAAAAATAATGCCATCTATCTGCTCGCTTTAAAATTGCCCATCCTATAGAAAATTTATTCGGCACCAATTATTTGTCTATTACAAAAGTAAACTACAAACTTGCTATTATGCTCAGCTCCCTCCTTTCATTCTGGCTGCTTACTTGGAAAACTAGTCTTAGCTATTATTATTAGTTATTATTAGTTATCTAGAGGCCACTCGTTTTGGCAATGACTAGTTAGAAGATTGGTGAAACCTTATGGGAAAAGAAGGCAGAGTGTGTGAGAGAAATGAATGAACAATAAATTATAAAAAAAAAAATAGTTTTGGGATTTTTGAATGAATGGCATCTGTGCTTTTACTGCTTTACTTTAAATAAAACAAAAAATTATATAAAAAATGCATTTTTGAAAAATTCCAGTAACATTTGATGTCCTTGTGGGAAAAATGGGTGCACCAGCCCCGTGATGCGAGTGAGGCTCTCACCTCTGGATTAATTAAATTAATTTTTAAATGAGCAAACTAATTTTCAAAACTCCTATTCAAAAATTTTAGCATCGAAAGTTGGAGTTTAAGATTCATTTATCGATTCCCCTTCACAGCATTTCCACAGAAGTCACCCTATAATCAATATTGCGAACCGAACTTAAATATAGATCAAAGTCACTGAAGCTAACGGTGTATAAGCAATGCACACGGACAAGGAGTCGGAGGCAGAGACGGGAGTCCCATGAGCCATCTGTTTGGGCGATGTCAACGATTTAAAGGGTGCTTAAAGGGGTCCCCTCCAACCACAAGCAGTCAACAGGTGACGGATGACTGAGTGAATGGTTTAATTGGTGGGTGGATTTTTGGGTGGTTGGCTTTGGTTATCCGCCCACTGACCTTAAAATATAATATTAAACACAAGGCATGCCTCGCCCCCTCTCTGGACAATCATTGATTGAGGGATTCATTGGTTTAAGGCCTTTCCGTTAAGTGAAATTCAACCAAATCTTGGTGCACAACAAAAGGAGACTTCTTGCATAAAGTGCCTCTGTATGGGTGGGGTGTGTATCTGGTGCTGGTGTTGGTGCTGGTGCTGGTGCTGCTGCTGCTGTTGTGTGACAAGCGTCAAGTGCAGTTTGAAATTCAAGTTGCCTAATAACTTAAAACCCCAAGCAGCTTTAATGGCCATAATTCGTCTCCAATGCTGTACGGCACGGACGGAGGCGTAGACGGAGACAGAGACGTCGACGACGCCAGAACGAAAACAGAAGAAGAACGCGAGGCGGGACCCAAAGCCAAAGCCCAAAGCCAGAAGGAGTGTCCCGATCTCATTGTTGTTGTTGTTGCTGTTGTGGCAGTACTATTGACATTATTGATGGAAATTCTTTTGTGTTTTACGAAAATAGAATGAAGACAGTGTGGTTGGTTGGTCGAAAAGGAAATACCCTGTAATACTTAAATATGCTGGAAAGCGAGGAATAAATATTTAAAGTATTTTCAAGTAGATCCCAATCATCAAAGAATCATTTTCCATTTATTTTCAAGAGTTTCATCATTGGGCGACACTCCACTCCATTTCCGATTATTTTTGGATGCTTAATCGGTGATAGAACCCCCTTTGGAAAGCGTATCCGTGTAAGAAGAAGCGACTCGCGCTGTTTACTCTTTCTTAGCAGCAAATGAAAGCCCAACGGCGGTGGCTGACGATGGCCGCTTATGTGGACAGGTGCATGTCCATGTGCATGCCATGCCCCAAAACTGTACTTGTGTGTGCGACTGTGTGTGTTTGCCTCCGTTTTCAGTTGCCGTCCGTCTGGTTCTGAATGCAGCCAAAGACCCACAGCCACAGACCCCAGACCCCAGAAACATAGTTAGACCCACAGACGGACCAAACAGCCAAACAACCAGACCCAGACCCATACCCAGGCCCATGACCAAGTCCCAAGTGCGTGGCCCAGCCAAACAGTTATGCAAATCGCGGAGTGGAGAGACAGGCGCACTGTCTCTGATGCAGAGCTTTATTTTTGTGTATTTAGCGCCTAATACCCAAGTTTATGTCGCTTAATTATAGACCTTAGGCAGCCGACTGCCTTAAGCAAACCGACAGAACCGAACCGTTTGTTTAACATGCTAATCGCTACTCCTACAGCTACAGCCTAGCCAGCCATCCTTTCTTTTCTGTATCAAATGACCCGCTCTAAGACGCCACTCGAGGGCCTCGAATCAGGCAGGCAGGCCTGGAAATTCTAGTAGCTTGGGAGCGGAAATCCGTGAACAGCGATGTGAAATCGATCGATCGATGGATCGATGGCCATATATAGTATGTGTGTGTATAACAGCTGCTAAGCTGATTTGACCAATTCCGAATAGAACAGTGATCGAAGAGCGATCGAACAGCGATCTGCTTTTAATAATGTTTAATTAGCGTTTGAGCAGCGGCTCGGCGATTAATTTGCCATAAAAGCTGGGGCTTTGATTATTTGTCCAATTTGGTGTGCGGGAGGTGTGGGTAGCGCAAAAGAATGAATACATAATTGAATACATTACGAAGAAACTAGCTTATAAGATATATTGGGATTGAAGATCAATAGAAAATACAAAGAACGAAAATACTGTGTCTGTAAGGGATTGGTTGGAGTATCCATATCCATTCGCTATAGATCTTATAGTTTCTTCCAGTTTGATAAGGTTGTCCTACATGTTCTATTATTATACAATGAGATTCTCTATATGAATGAATCTCTCTAAAGGAATGACTTCCTTTTTTCCAGCCAAGGACGTCTGCAGGACTACAGAACGTTCTTGAACAACAGAAAACTAGCACAGCTGCCGGCGATAGATAACATTTAACACATTTCAACGTGAACTTTGGCCTTTCCACGAAATTGAAATGACACAAATTCTGCATAAATTTCCATTCGAAGGACAATGCTTTCCACCTGCATTCGGAGGCGTGGGTGGGTCTGTAGCGGGTGGCTGTGGGCAGCCTTTCAACTGTGACCTTTTCGCATGCAAAATGAATGGCAAGCTCCGCTAACAGGGTTAATCAGACCACTCTGCTCCCACAACGAGAGAGATTATTAAGTGCACTTATAATTTATGAAATTTCCAGCGTTCATATTACATTATGTTCTCGTTCCCTACAAGGGTCGATGAGGATAGTACCCTATACTTCGGTTTTCGCAAGTACTTTTTACTGCCGTTGTTGCGTAGTTCGTTTCTTAGTTCCGTATATTCGGGTACATTTTTATATATATCGAATTTAATTGTGGAATTTTTGGAATTTCTAAATAAAATTCCTCAAATAAAGGTATAGGGTATTCATTTAGCTATGCTAAACTCCCCTTTTCTCTCTTCGAACTCCACGTCAAACCAACTGGTTCGCCTCAAACATGCTCGAAGCGGGCTTCACTTGGTGGCTTCGGTTTTATTTGTTTCACCTTTTTCGATAAAACCTGTTTTTAGATAAGATCCAATAAGTCAAGTAGAAAATTGATTCATTAGTCAGATAAAATTATGTGGGCAGGACTGAGTGTTCTATCTAGCTAGTAATATTGGACGGAATATCAAAAACGAAGAATTTGAATAATTCATCGGTATATTTTTAAATGAGACCGTATATTTCGGCACCTATTTTGCTCTCTTATAATATAACTTGAATTCGTCAGTATATTTACGGTATATTTTTAAAATAAACCGGTATGTTTCGGTATATTTCTGAGGGTCTGCCAGCTGCCAGGTCCAACGGCCAGCTGATTTTAAATTGGATCTCTGAGCCCCACAGTCGTGCCACATTCAAACCAAATAGTCGAGCGAGTCGGTTGTGTTGGAGCCCGTGCTCCCCATTTGAACGTATTAGCTGTTTGTGTTCCCGTGCTTCCCACTCGCGTCATTTGTGTGTGGAGTCGGTCCATAGGCGCAGCTCCACCTCGTGTAAGTCGGTTTTTGTGTATTTGTGTGTGCTTATTTGTTTTTTCCCTGCGTTTCAACAAGTGTTTCAACGTGCGAAACGAAAGAAAAAGTCAGCCGCAAGGCCTTATCAGCATTTAGAAATTTATTATAACGAATGATGAATACGAGCATAAACAAATTCCAGTGAATAGTGCAATATTTCTGCTACGTTTGCGGTAAAATATTTCCACTGGATTAAATTGATAGCTCGGTTGCAGCCAATGCATATGTATGCATAATCGATGCATAAATTAACAGCGTGTGTGTGTGTGGAAATGCAGGGACGAAAATGATCGAAGCCAAGCTTTAGATTTAGCTGTGAATGTAATTCGATTGAATGCAGCGGAGTGGAGTGGAATGGAGCGGAGCTTTGATTGATTTGAGCAGGAAATTCGAAACGAAACAAAACGGTTAACCAAGTTTCCCGAGAAACGAAATTCAAAACGCCCTAATGTCAAGGTCTGCTTTGCTCTGCCATAGGCTCTGCTCTGTGCATGTTGTGTCTGGCTTAATGGACTTGACCCCCATGTCTGTTGGGGGCTGGGGCTGTAGCTAAGTCTTACTAACCGAGATCCGACTCGGATTGCGTAAACGTATTAGCTCGGCTCAATTTGGAGTTGCAGCATTTGCCTGAAGGGACCCATTTAGGGGTAATTTAAGAGTCAAAGTTCTGTCTCCTCTCAAGAGAGATATTCACAGCGAAAGATTTCCCTTTATCTTTTCAATCAGTTCTTGTCCGCAATCAATCCGCAAGGTTCATCCGAAATCTTTCATTAATTTCTAGCACAAACCATAAAAGCAAACAAACGAAAACAAACAAAAATGTTAGAAAAATTAACAAAAATGCAAAAAAGTATAAAACAAAGTGTTGAAAAGGTTTAGCAACTGCGAAAACGACTTACGAATTTTCACAACAACTTGATGTTTGTAACGGATTTTCCACCAACTTGTAAAAACTGAATAGTGGATTCTTTAGCCTCTGCTTCTGCTTCTGCGGATCCACCGAACCGCAAGTTATTATTTTGCGAGTTTCTTTTGTGGATTGGATTCGTGCCACTTGAGGTGAGTCGTGTTAATTATTGCTAAATTATCTGCTAAAATTAGCTAATCCCAGCCTTTAGATATGACTAAATTACGCAGGAAATCCTATTCTCTAGAGCATGATTCATAAGCTATTTGCAGAGGAGATCAGAGCAGAGCCCTTAAGTGAATCACAGCCTCGGATGTCCCACATTTCAGAGGGATGGATATATATAGAAAGAGCTCCGTTCTTCTTCTAGTGGGCATTGCATCTGTCAGCTGTCTTTCCATCCAATGCTACAAATCGAAGCCAAAAGCCGTCAACCCATTCGGGTTGAACAAACTCAAATCGAAAGCGAGAGGCACATGAACTTCCACAATCCGTCCGCACAGATCTCGAATGTCGTTAAAATCGCACAAGGTTAGAGCCACAGTCCACGGAGACCTAGACGCAGGGGCCGAAACATTTCATTTTCATTACGGTTCACAGTCTAGACTCTAGGAGTGTATTGTGTGCACCTGTTGCGGTCAGCAGTACTAGATTTCACTGTCGAAACTGGATCTGAATTTCGTAAATTCGTAAATTTGTCAATTCGTATTTCGATTCAGGAAAATGGTTTGTGGTCCAAAGTGTTCTTTTTTCTGCCTGTTCATCAGTGCGTGGGCAGTGATTCAGCTGACCCTCATGGGGATATTCTTTCTCCTGAATTCGATGGCGCTGATCGATGATCTGCCCCTGACGCCGATTTTCCATAGTCTGGAGGATTTCAGAGCCCATGCCGATGTAACCTATCAGGTGGTGGCCATCCGCTGTTTTGTCACCGCCTTGCTCTACCTCTGCTTTGGGATCCTCTCGATCTGCTGCATTAAACGGAACAGAGCCAAGGAGCGGCGTGCCTTGGAGTCCTCGCTGCAGCGTTGAATAAATTATTTTGTATATTGTTTTCTTTATAATTGGCCATCTGGCAGTGCCACCCATTAACCCACACCCACACCCTCGCACTCACCCACTGAGTGGGAGTCCAGCCACAGCCACTGGCACTGCCACCCACTTGTTAAACCAGAACCAAAACAAGTTTGTTGACCGCATTCTCTCTCTGTGTTTGTTTGTTTGTGTGTGTGTTTTTCTTGTGATTAGCTCTGACTTCTTTATCCACGAACTACTTTTTCTTTACGAGCCTTGCGCATTGTGCATTCGATTCGTCTCGACTAACCGATTTTTAACAAGTGTTCGTTGTTGCTGGCACCGCACGTGACACCTTTTTCGTTCTCTTTGGGGCATCATAAATTTCCATGAAATGCTCTCCCTGCCTGCCACATGCTAATGCGGTGTGGGTTCAGTTCTGATGCTCTGATGTTCTGCTCTTCCATCATGGCTCCACTTTTCTGTTTCTTGTGCTTATCTTTTGGAGCTTTTGTGTACCGTTGTGTAAACTTTTGTACACGATTTTCTAGTTGTTGCTCAGACCTGCATCTATTTATCTAACGTGTTATCACTCACCCAACCACCGAATGCACTCTGCCCGACTGACTCAGAGATCGTTTTTAGGTTGAATTTGGAAGCTACCTTTACCTAGAAGTTGTCCTTGCTTTAGTTTTCGCATTACTTCCATGAAATATATACGATTTATAGATTTACTACAAAAGTAGTCTTTCATCTACCCCTCTGATCGTACGTCGTATTCAACTTATCATTCCAGCAGCAACCGAAAAATAATACATTTCGTTCGTGAAAAATCATCGTTGCTCTCAGACTAAAGTTTAACTTTATTTTTCGATTTTTCAATTTTTAAATTTTTTTCAAAAGTTTTCCACTCGTTGTGTTTTGTCAATTGGCGGAAGTTCAACACTATATACATGTAGGGTTGTGCAGCAGAAGAGTGTTGGACAACCCTTGCCCTTGCGCTTGGTCAGGCTCTGGTTCAGTGTTTGGCAACCGTTGCAAGGACGACATCGAGAATGTAGTAGTCCGTGAGTTAGACTTCGATTTGGTTTCGCTTGGTGCCTTTTTATTTGATTCATTCGATTCGTTATATACTTTTGGCAGTCACACATTTTCCTGAAAACCAAAAAGCAAGCAAGCGTGAGAAAAGGAAGAGAGATGTCCCGACTTTTGATGGCCGTCACGGCCGCCCGACTCCAAAGCGGAAGTAAGTGAATCCCGCACACCGTTTGAATCTATAGCCTAATCCATCCCCAATCCCATAACCCCCAACCCTATTCAGTGTCCAGCAGCGGAAAGCTGTTGTTCAACGCAACCCGTTATCTGTGCGCTGGTAAGAAGGCGCCACCCCCGCCGCCGAAGGCCCCCCCACCAAAGGCAAGCAAGCCGAGCACGGCCCCCAAGTGTAAGCCGGTGCCTCCCCCGAAGCCGAAGCCGGGCTTCTTCCCCAGCGGCGGGATGCACGCCGTCTTCAGCGATCTACCGAAGCCCGAGGGCGACTTTATGAAGGAATGGTCGGCAAAGAACTCCAAATACTCCATGTTCATGCTCAGCGGACTGTTGGCATTGATCGGGTCTATATACCTGTCGTATATGACGCTGGAATTGTACGCCGGCGTGCCCGAATATCCCTACACCGAGGAGGAGAAGGAGGAGTTTGAAATCGAGGAGGAGCGCCTCCAGGAGGAGAAGGAGGCCCGCGAGCAGCGGCACCAGGATGCAGTAGAGGCCAGGGAGGTCGCCATGCGCGCTCGCTTGGCCAAAGAGGCCATGGTCCGCGAGTCGGAGCTGATGAACAAGGACATGGAAGGAGGCCTCGACGACAAGGAGGCGGCGGAGCTGCAGAAGCTGGCCGTCGAACGCGAGGCCTATGCCGAGTGGGAGAAGGAGGAGGCAAAGCGTCGCGAGGAGAAGTTGAAGGAGCGCGAACAGATCGCGAAGGAAAAGGCCAAGGTCAAGGCCGAGCGCGACAAGGAGCGCGACATGAAGCGCAAGGAGCGGGAGAAGCTGCTCGAAAAGGAGGAGGCGGAGCGCGAGAAGGCGCGCGAAAAGGCCCGCAAGGAGCGCGAGAAGTCGCGCAAGGAGGAGGAGAAAGTGAAGGCGCAGGAAAAGGCCGAAAAAGAGAAGGCCAAGAAGGCTCTAACGGCATAATCTGTCTGCCACATCAACGCATCCACCTAAGACCCACACACACACTTGCCACAAACCGCACTTATATTTTGTTAGTTTTTCCCCGAACCTCAGGAAAACCAGCTGTGAAAATGTCTTTGGCATCCACAAAACCCCACATACACTGAAATACACTTGCTGTTGTTGTTGGAACTGCAATCCAGACACTGAAAACAGATCACAGAGAGATCTCAGAAAGCACACCCTACACCCAGGTATTCGATTTGCGATACAAGAACTACCAATATTACACACACTTTTCAATTGAATTTGAGCAAATGTTTAATAAAAACCAACAGATTGCTGTGGCTGTTGGTCGCGGTGCATGTCTTTCGTTTCTCTCTGCTGTCGGGAAAATCTAATTATGAGTACCACACGGATACAGATATCTGCCACATTATAAACGAATCATCTAGCCACAACAAATGTGTGTGCTATTCTATTTTCTGACCCAAATGAGGTGCAACAGCCGCCAGATGCACCAATGCACCACCACAGTAGTGGTGCTCCATTCTGGGGCTCTGTTCGAGCAGGCATGCATTAGAGCGGGCCATAGAGGAAATGGCTCATTGCATATAATCAAATCAAAAGCAGCGCACAGTGCGAACCGAATTGTATCTCATAGATAACGAGCCGTGCCAACAGAAGAGAACCTGCCACCGCTCTCCCCCTCCCCCGGCTCCCCAATCAGTACGAATTCAATTGAAGCCTCAATTACGCATCAATCAGCCCCTCAATCCACTGTCCGCACAAACAATCCTCGACCACTGTCCGCGAAGGAGTTGCATGGACGAGGGGCACTTGTTGTCTATTTTTCAATAAAGTAATGTTCTTTCTTTGCCTCGATTTGGGGGGAGATTTCTATTTAATGAAAACTAGCTACAGCTACTGCACTGCCACTTGGCGATGGATAGTTTTTCCAGATTGCAGATTGGCCCAGCCCCAGCCCCAGTATCTGTATCTGTATATGTATTTGTATTTGTATCTGTGTATCTGTTTCTGTTACTGTTGCGCTAAGTGTGCTTGGCTTGTGCGCACATAATGAATCACAATCGTCGTCAGTTAAGCTCGGCTTATCATTAATCAAATTAGCTGCAGCCAAAGAGCTGAACTGCAAGAAAGCAACAAAACACTTGCCTGTCTGCCACTGCCACTGCCACCGACTGCCGACTGCCGGCTGACTGTAGCAAAGCGGCACAGTGGGTCGAATCAGATCAGATCGGATCGGATGGGGCTAGGATGTTGCGGATAATTAACGATTCCATTCCATTGATGATGAGTGTGTGCCATAAATAAGCAATATAGCAATATAGCGAAACAAAGAAGCAACGAAGACCTTTGATTTGTTGGAAATAAATACTCTAAATGACGATGGGATCCCCATAAGTTCCTTTTGCATTCATAGTTTGTATATTCTAATGATCGCTGGTATCCTGGCAGATTCTTTAGCTCTCCATTCGAATATTTCCCCCACTGTGCCATGCCCACACATACTTGCTCGTAGAAGAAGAAAGCCCGCTGAAGCTAGCTAATTTATCACTGGCATTCTCCATGCCACAGATACATACAGATACACTCCCTGCCCCATGCTCCCCATTCCCGTGACAGTGCGAGTGACATTATTACTGTCACACTGTGTCGCCCGATATGTTGCTCCTCTGCCTTTTATAATGCATTTATGCTGCAATTTGTTTGAATTAGCGGCTCGTGGAGGCTCTCCGGCTATAGATCGTGGAACGGAGTGGGGCATGGTGCATGGAGCATGGAGCATGCTGCGATAGAGATGGAGGTGCAGCAAATGAGGTGGAGTGTCACCGGTTTAGTGGCTTATTTGGGGCGTGTATCTATGCATCTGTATGCCTGCTGCTGCTGCAGTCCAAGCACCGTGCCATGTTTTGTGTCTTATGCAAGCAGCAGCAGCAGCCGGAGCCCCAGAGAGTAGGAGAAAGAGATCGCTCTAAAGTAAAAGTAGCTGCATTCACCCCGGAGTTGCAACACCGCCAACAACATGAATGCTTCCGGGCGTGGTGGGGCGTGTACGCACTTGAATGGGAATGGGGAAATCTTAAGATTAAAGATTGAAAAACCCTCTAAATTACACAGATCCCCAGCTGTATCTACCGCCCGCACCCTGCCGTACATTCGTTTCTCTGTGTTTTATCTAAGCAAATATGATATTGTTACAACGATTTACAATGATGCTTTACAACGTGGCTTGATCTCGCGTCTTATCTGCCGCTACATGTAAATATTTGCATCGGTGGCGGGCACAGTCATAGCCACAGCAACAACTAGCGTTTGCTTCTGATAAGATTCGCTGGGGGTCGAGTAGAAGCAGCCACTACAATCGGCTGGGACTCCCTTCGCATTCCACATTGAGTGATAGAGAGAGAGAGAGAGAGATGGGAAATACACAGGGAAAATATAGCGAATTCTGCAATCTATAGATGCTCTCTGGAACTGTCATCATCCTCGTCGCTGGACCTTTGGAATGCACATGCCACACGCTTGTCATTGCATTGTGGATTCCCCGAATGGCAGTGGTGATTCTCCTACAAGTAATTCCTCGGTTCATTGACTCCGGGGTTTATAGAATATGAAACTTATGAAACTTTCCCTCTGCTGCGCGTTGTTTGATGAACTCTCACTTGGCGAGCGATTAAGGGAGCGCTCAGGGCTCATCCATGGCTGGTGTTTAATATACCAACAAAAGAAATGTACGCTAATTAAACAAATTGGCCAGCAGACTATTTGGCCATTTACCTTTGGGGGTCCGGTCCGGTCCGTCGTTCGTCTTCTTCCTCTGTCTATCTTAGTCTCTGTCTCTGTCTTGTAAGCAAATCGAATGGACTCGAATGCAGACAGAGAAAGAGAGACAAAGCGTTGAGAGCGTGCCAAGCGGCGTTTTGTATCTGGATTGAGGTCTTGCCACAGTTAGCCAAGCAAAGCGCAGTTATAACCATTTCAGAATAACAGTGGGTCAATTCTCCACACTCCACACTGCTGCGGCTCTGCGGCTCTACGGCTCTGCTCCAATCAATTTGCGAGACTAGTTCTAGGCCTTCCAGCTCCACCTATTCTTCGATTCGATTCGATTCGATTTTGTCTGTGCAACTCACGTACCCCACACCATCCTCCATGTACTGATGGATTCTATACACGTCTATGTACGTGTATGCGTAATCATTGTAATGAGCCATTTCTATAGTTTGGGATACTTTCTTTGGAGAAGCAGCACAGTTTTTAATTAATTTTTCCATTGACGAACTACGGGCCTTCCTCCGCCGTCAACAACAGAGAGAGAGAGAAAGAGATATTAATTCTCATTTCGTTTGGGGCTCAGTTTTGGGTCCGGACCCGGGGCACGCCTCTTGTGTGTGGCCCAATGGCCCGTTGGAGGAGGCCTCGGCTGCCTCTGGTTTCGGCTGCATTCTGCATTCCAGACTGTGTGGTCATCATCGAATTTCGTACTGAAACGCGACACAGTACAGTGTTGCCAGAGCTATGGGAATCTGCCTGGATATATCTGTGGGGGACAATCGGGGGGATACTTTCGGGGTGGAAGTATTCCGATTCTTTTCCCTTTCTTTTCCACTCAATTCGTTTCCACTTTGTTCCACTGTGCGTGGCCTTAGCCATAGCCTTTGTTATAAGTTAAATTTATTTTCATGCATAGTAGGCAGTGCCCCACTGTATCTGTATCTGGCGTATGGGTGCCTCGAGTACCTCCCATACATTGTATCATACAGATATCGTTACACTAAATTGTTATGTCGGGCCTCTCCCCTCCTTCAACCCGTATCCGTGTCGTGAGCGGGGTGGAGAGGGTTTGCAGAGCAGGGCGTAAGCGATTTGTCTTTTGGTTAAACGTCAAAGTACCGCTAAGGCCACCGCCTTCTATCCTTCCTTTACGAGCATTTCTTCCTGGCTGCCAGAGCATCCGCTCTCTTGGCTCTTGGCTTTTGCGGAATCTCGTAACGTAATAAAGTAATTAAAGCCACGACACTGTCCATATTTCATCTCTTTTCTTGTGGTCGGAGATTAATTGTTCCTGGAGCGGGGGGTTGCAGCGGCATTGGCATGGCATGCGGCGATCACTTACGATCACTTTCAGCCCTGATTTGCATTTAATTGGAGCTCTCTGTGGCGTGGCATGGAGTGCAAAAGCAAAAGCCTTCCCAAGTCTATAATCAGAATTGCATTCATATCAATTTTCACTCAATTTCGTTTCGTTTGCTGCAGATAAATGCAGCAAAGAGAAAGAGAGAGAAGAGACGAGACACAGCGAAAGCTTTTAAATGTGCACTTTTGTTACTCATATGTCCGATTGTGCCTTTTCATCTCTTTATCTCTCTCGCTCTTGATACCCTCTCTTTCGATGGGGCTTTAAAGTTGGCTTGCAAGTTGGCAAAGCTTCAAAGAAAAAGCTTTTCCAGAGAGTCCCTTGGTCCAGTCAATCGTACTTGTAGCTTAATCTACAGCTATCCGAAGGCGCTGGGCTGCCTGTACGCTCGCGTCCTCTTGCCCAAAAACGAGAGGGCGGATCACGAAAGCGAGAGCGGTAGTCAGGGAGAGCCAGCGGAGGCTTGTGAGAGGACTCTCGCCCTTCAGTTGTCAGCCGCATTATTTCCAATCAACCGAGAATTATTGTAAGCCTTCGTTATACCCAATACCAATGAACATTCCACATGTATTTTCCATAGGATTCATGAATCTTCAAGGGTATTTCATAGTCGTTCTGCTTCTTTTAAACTCTCTTGCTGTTTTATTTGGTTTTTGTTTGTTAACTGTAAAACTTTTTACTTTCGCACGTGTTTTAATTGCCGCCTGCTGCTTCTGCCGCCACTCATGCTCATGTGATGATTATGATCATCGCCCGCTAGCGCTCCCGCTCCCCCTCCCCATCCAACTGCAATCTCCAGCTTCAGCTGATCGTTTGGCAATATGAAAAAGAGAGAGAGAGAGAGAGATGATGGAAGCATTTGCCGGCAACCACGTTAATGTGTTGGCCATAAAAAGCGTGTGAACCGCCGAGCGAACAGAGCAATTGCAAACGTGTCGAACGAGACAATGAGCAACTACAACGGGCGACACTTTTCCTTGCGCTTCGCTTTTCCTCAGTGTTGTGCGACGGGACAGGGCGTTTTACTGGCGTTGGCTTACGGTTTCATTAGCGCTGGACCCCGCCGGACAGAGGTGAAGGCGTTTTTTGTCTGCTCTTTCCAAGCGTTTCCGTTGAAAGTACTCCACTGTGTTGGGTGTTGGGTGTTGGATGGGGAGTGCACCAAATGAGGCGGCGACACCTTTCTTTGGCCTTCAGTTCAGGTTCAGGTCTGTGTCCACAGTGCAGGTTGTGGGCGGGGCGGTTGGAAATCATTTGGATTGTAGATTTAACGAACCTTAACGAGAAGCCTGTTCGTCAAAAGTTTCAAGTTCTACTCAGGTTTTTCGCAGCTTTTCGGGCCCTATGTCTTTTCTTTTGCATATTCTTTTGCATCGGCGACCAATTTAGAGCCAACAAATATTTGATATATATTTTCCGACCGAACCAACCCACTTATACACCCATTAACCGCTCTCCAATGCCCTGACACACGACTGAGACACAAGCCCCAATCCGATTTTCATTTCTTGGCCCATTTATCGTCGCTCCCCTCCCCTCACTTTTCCTACATCTCCATCTCCCGCTCCTCTATACACACTCTCCCACTTGCATTTTCCGTTCGGCATTTCTGGGCATGACATCCATTCCATCCACCACAAGCGGCTGCTGATCCGCTGATCCGCAAATTAATCTCACATTTAATTGCAGTGCTCTACCGTGCCCCCTCTCCGCAATGCTCCCCTGCTTCCCCCCGGCAGGCAATTGCAGCTGTCAGCGGTTTTGCTGTTGTAGTTTTTTCTGTATTTTCTGCACAAAAAAATAAGAAGAAATCGTTCAAAAAATGTTAATTTCAATGCGCGAGTAAAAGTCTTGTCGTTTCGCCTGAGTTTCGTTTCGTTGGAGTGTACGGTGAGTGGTGCGGGAGGATGGAGGGGTTTCGGGATAGTGGACAGTGGAACAGTGGACAGCTACTGTTATTTTATTCGTCATGAAAATTGGGTCAATTCTCTGGCAAAGAGAGAGAGACAGAGGATAGGAGACAGAGAGGAGAGGAGAGGAGAGGAGAGGAGAGGAGACAACATGGCCAAGAATGATGACTAAGAAATGTGTTAATGATTCCCGTAGCGAGTGGCGTAATTAGCCACAAGTCCAAGTATTTTGTCGTTAAAACGTTCGCTGCCTGGCATGCCACACAAAACGTTGCAAATGGGGACAGGAAATTGCGTGAATTCTTTGGCTGCAATGGCTCTGAAATAGTTTAAATGCGTAACTTATTTAATTCCTTGCATAATTTTCGATGGCATTGAGGAGAGGCAATTATTCCAGTCCTATTTCCATCATTGGGGCACAGAATTTCAAGTTTCTCCCATAGACTATGCAAAGCCCAAAGCCAAAAGCAGAATCAGCAGAAAGTCATTCAGAAATCATCAAAAGATCCACAAATGAATGTCGAAATAGTAACAAATTGATGACTGCTGCTGCTGCCGCAAGAAATATGACAGTTTACAAACGGTAAAAGATATATACATGTGCATGCCCCACAGCAACACAGCAACACAGCAACACAGCAACACAGCTACAGCTAAGGCCAGCCATCAGCATTAGCTTGGCTTAGATGACGTTGACAATTTCCCAAAGGCGTCAACCTGTCAAAGTCGGTAAGGTAAGGAAATTTGTCTGAATTTGTGACTGTTGTTGTTGCACTCGTTCGAGTAATGTTAACGGTTAATTAGTTGATGCCGCAAAGAGGTCAAAAAACTGCACTTAAGACCCTTTGGGGGCTGCTTCGTCTTGTGGATTCTGGAAAATGTTTGTGTTCTCTTCGCTCTTCGCTCTTCGCTCTAATGTTTGCCCACGTGTCTCTCTCGGCCACATGATAAATGATTGAATCAACATTGGTTATGGTTATGGCCATAACCAAGGGCCCTATGCAGCGGGCCCTATGCAGGCCAGAACATCATTAAAGTTGGAGCCCCGGGCCCAGCCTGTCGTCTGAAATTTAATTGATATTTCCATGTGAAATTGAAAATGAGTTGCATTTTGAAGAGAGAGAGAGAGAGAGGAGGGAGAGAGAGAAATGTGGAGAGAACAGCAGTAAATGTCGGTAAGATTTATGATCTTACCGATCAATATATGAAGATACAATCATTTTGTACAAGTGGGAACTATTTTGATGGGCATTTACTTCAACACCTTAGCAGCTTCCGCTGCACTCAAGAGTCGTCGATTCAACCCCCCCAAAGATTCAGTACCTCAAAAGTCCCTCAAAGTCTCTTCTGTTCTTCTGTTCTTGTGTTCTTCTGTTGGATTTCCAAACGGAAATACACTCGCGTTGCTTCGCATAATCAAAGAGAAGACAAGACCTCTTCCGTAGAGACATCGTACCATCGCGAGCCCATTCCCATCCCCAAGACCCTTTAGAATTTAATGCTTGAGTCATCATCGAGACATCGACTGCATTTGCCACCGGCTCTGGCTCTGGCTCTGGCTTTGGCTTTGGCTCTGGCTTTGGCTTTGGCGGCTTTGGATTTGTGTGTGTTTCGTTGTGTTTGGTTTCGGTTTCCGTTCGAGAGGAAGAACCGAACGAACCACTCTGCACCAGCCACTAGTGCATGAAAAGTAGTTAAAACTATTTACAAATCCATCCCCGATCCCATCTCCTACCCGTACCCTTCGATGTGATGTGTCGCTATTTCTCTGTTGCAAGTGCAGAAGCAGCAACAACAAGCAGCAGCAACATTTCCGCTGTCTTTTGGCCAAAAAAGGCATTGAACAATTATTATTTGTTTGCCTTTGAATGTATCCACGAGTGTGTGCACAAATGTGTATCTATGTGAGTGTATGTCTGTGTGTGGTTGTGAGTGAAAACCATAAGCGTGGACAGTACTCGTCGTAGGAGAGTCTAACGACACCAGCAACATGGCCATAAACAACAAGAAAGTATGGCTATATTCGGAGTCCATACGAGACACATATGCTATAGCCTATAGCCTATAGCCTATAGCATGTAGGTAATCCGATCGAAGTGGTGTACACTCTAGAATCTAGATACGCTCTCTGAGAGGGGTATGCATCATAAGAACAGCAACAAGTGAAACACCAAACAATGGGGGGGGAAGGGTGGTTAATGCTCCCTATTGTTGCTGTCTTTTTCTTCTTCGTTTTATTTGCTCACGTGAAAGGCAAAGACCGGTCAACCTATAACCACAACAACAGCAAAAACCAGAAAGAGAAACAACAACAGCAACTGCTGAAAATTGTCAACACTTGCCACTTGCCACACAACTCCGACTACAAATACAACTACAACTCGAAGAAGGGAGACGGGGGAGAGCCTGGTGAAGGTGTTGGTGTTGGGGTAGAGAGACGACATCCAGCTGCGTAGACAGAGCTCAGACATTGCCCAAGAGTCCAAGTCCAAGCCGAAGCCAGCCAGCCAGCCAGCCAGCCAGCCAGCGTTTTCCACGTTTTCCAAAATCATCAATATCCAACGGATTCAGTCGAACTTTGGGTACGCTTTCTGCAGCATGGAAAACGATAAGAAAAACACCGTAATTTTCCACAAAACACATTCGATAAAAGGATGAGCATGAATGTAATATCGTAGATTCCTATATTCATATGAAGAAATGAGTATTTCTCTCTCTCTCTCTCTCTCTCTATCTTTCTATGGGGAAGCGTGTTACCAATTGCTTCTCATAGCTCTGGTACTCCATTTTCCCCGTACTTGATTATCTATCGAAATCTTTTCCGCTGGTTTGGCAGTTTGGCTGCTTCTTTCTTTATTTTTTCCTTTTTTTTTTTTTGGCATGCGCCGCGTGAAAAACGAAATGAAAAGTTGTTGTTGTTGTGTCGCCGTTGCCGTTGCTGCTCTTGCTTCTGTTGCTGTTGCTGCTGCTGCTGCTGCTGCTGCTGTCGATGCTGCAGTGGCCGGCCAGTGCTGGTCAGTGGCTGCCACCTCCCTCCGAAGGCTGCAGACCCAGCAAAGCACATGCCACACGCCACACACTCCTCTCCGTCCTGCCTCCTGCCACACTGCAGCAAACACAGCATTTGAAAATGGAAAGTCGTCGTCGTCTGGCTGTCGTTTGCAGTTTTGTTTCGGGGGTTCGTGGCTGGAGCTGGGGCAAGGGGTTTCGCTGCTTGTTTCTATCTTTTTTTTTTTGTTTTTGGCTGGGCTGCAACTGGTTGCATTAGCACATGCAACAAATTTTCGCTAAATTTTTATTGGGTTTTGATTTATTATTTGTGTGTGTCTCTGTGTGTGGATTCCTGCAGTCTATCCGCTAATTGCTGCCTTACTGCGCGAAGGAATTGGAATTCTCAGCGAGAAACGTGAAATCTCCCAGAGATCTCTGGGTCGGGTCTCTCCATGCCCATGCAGCGGAGGAAAGCGAAAGTTAGACGCTTTATATTTGAAATTGAAATTTCTTGTTTCTTGGCGCATGGCTTATGGTCCGAGCGAAACTGGGAGGAGAGTGTCGGGGGGGACGGGGATGGGCCAAGTGCACGTTTCGCTTGGGCCATAAACTGTGTGTGTGTGTGTGTGTCTGTTGCCATTATGACCTAACGCCAGAAGAAGAGATAGAGATAGAGATACAGAGACAGACCCAGGCCGTGTCCGAGACCAAGTCTGGCTCCAACCTCAGCCCCAGCCCCAGCCCCAGCCCCAGCCCCAGCCCCAGCCCTCGCCGCGATGTTTCTCTGAGGTTTGCACTCCACTCCACTCCGGCGCAGGTTATATAAGGTTTGCGGTTCGGTTCAGCAGCGAAAACCTTAGCCGAGCGTCATTAAAATTGCAAATTTCCCTCAGTCTTTCGATCGCCATCTATCTCCCTCTTTGTGTGGATGGATAATGGATAATAGCAATAGAAACAGGCACTAATAAGCAGGTGCAGAATGAACCCAGAAATAACCTGTCCATACATCGCATTGTTCCACTGAGATAAGCCCTTGTTCCCTTGAGATAGAATGGGTTATAGGCAGCGTATATTCACCTGATTCCATATTGTTGGAAGTGGATGGTTCTTTTAGCGCAGAGCTCGATCGTTTGTTCATTAATAAAACATTTGTTTAAATTAGCGTTTGTTTATTGTGGCCCTGGGCTGTATTTGAATAGAAATTAAACAATAAAACGAGATTGATTTATACGAATATTTCGTGCCTATACAAGTTTCCTAAACAAATTTATTTTGAAAGGAAACTACCGTTTCATTACCGATTCAAACTATGGAGAACCGAATCACCGCTTTTATATCACTTTGATAGCGGAATCGCGGAATCAGTTTAGGCGAAAATGATTATCATCTTTTGTGCAGATTGAACCAATTTCAAGACTTGACTGTATCGGGGGGAACCTTTCTACTGAAAGATACAACATCTTTTAATCGTTTTTCTATATAACAATGATCTTTGAATATGAGGAAATACTCTTACTCAACATTCTTTCCGTTCGCGATCGTTTCAGTTGGCATTTTTCCAAATGTTCCCGAAACACTTCAAATTGTAGATCAAAGATGTTGGCAGCAGCCTCTTCATTCACTGCCGAGTATGGAGCGTATCCACTAGATCTGCGGTGTTTTTTTTTCCCTAATCTGTAGGTCATGGAGAACAATCGAATCCACTTGTGGATCCATCGCCCACATCCCCAGATCCCCAGAGATAGACAGCACTTTCGATAGGAGCCGCGATTTCAGCCTCATTTCGATTCGATTTCAGTTTCAGCTGGCGAATATTTGGCCAATACGCGCGCACGCACACGCACAACAAGTTAGCGGGTTTATCAATTACCATTTGAATTGTACGAGTATTTATGAGTAGATACAGTGTATCTGTATCTCTGAAAGTATTACCCCGTTAAGTGGTTATAACTTTCACTGCGTCCCGATAGAAAACATTAATTAAAGCATTAAATGCACATATATAATTAACGCAGCAGCAGCAGCGGCTTCTTCTTTTGGCCATTTCTTTCTTTCTCTTGGCCATATATGGCCCCACCATCATCATCATCTCTCTGTCTCTCTCGCTATCTCTGTCTACCTGCCTCCAACAGTTGCACATTCATACTGTATGAGATTTGTAATGATTTTCCTTTTGTTGCGTTGCTGTGTTTGCGTTGCGTTTTCGCAATGTTTTCGCACGGGGAAATGGAAATGGACAGGCGCAACGAGGGGAGGAAAAACCAACGGCAAGTGGAGTTAACCTTGAGTTTTCCGGGGTAATAAATTCAACTGTTTCGCAGTATTCAGTGTTTCAGTTGTTGCGGTAACCATCATTTCCCCCCTGCCACTCATATGCGGAAGATATCGTAAGACCCAAGGGTCCGGCTTGCTCTGAAGGCGGAAGGAAGCAAAGCAAAGAAAGTTAAAGGATCTTTATAGATCTTTAAGCCCATAATGTGAGCAAAGACAATCATCGCAGATAGATAGAGATCCATTATGAGAGACAGAAGACCATATCGATGCTATTTTCATGCCGAATTTCATTCCATTATGTAAACGAAATGAAACCAACACAAATATCGGATTTGGAAGCGTATAAGCCAAATAAACTGAAGTTTTACAGTTAAATTGAGATTTAATGGAGAGTGGGGGATGAGGGGATGGGAGATGGGAGATGGGAGACGGGTGAGTGGTGAGTGGTCTCAGGGGAGGACAAGGCCCGGCATGTGTGTCAAATGCGTTCAAAATGTTAAAATTCATCCCAGAAAATCGAACGCCAGCAGAAACTAAGAGATAAAAATAACAAACAAAAAATGCAAAATAAAACGGCATTAAATTATAAAACAGTTTTGCCTGGCAAACCGGTCGCAAGTCGAATAATAATCACATAAGAACCGGATTGGATTTAAGAACCGTCCAAACCGTCACTCCGAGCTGGAACCCCCCTCGAATTCGGGCCCCAGACATCCACATCGACATCCATCCACCAAACAAGCTGCTTTGCTAAAGGTTTTATTCGGCACTGAAAATATCTGATTAAATTTTGTAATTGCCATGAAATGTACAAATATTTTAATTAATATTTTGTCATGTTACAATCTGAATTTTAATTGAATTATAGAACTGCCAGCCAAGATTCCAGAAATTAGTTATATTCTTATTCTTATTATTCTGATCAAAAAACTTATACAAATTCCAATTTAAAAAATGTCTTTAAATATTCCTAATAAAAGTTTAGTGGCACCGGAAATTAATTTCAATTTCAACTTGATGGATGGTTCAACAGCGAAATCAGACAGAAGATTGAGATCTGCGAGAGGTCTGTCCGAGAGGGACACGCAGATGTATCTGTATCTGCGAGAGGCAGACTTGACAAGCGTGAAGCATGCAGAATTGGAGCCATTCGGAGCCAAAACTCTTGTAATATTTATAATAAACAACTCAACGCCGCTTTTGGGCTTTCGGCCAAAAAGGGAGATGAAGTGAAGCCCGAAAGCTGGCCCGAAAAAGATTGCCAAAGTTATTGCCTGTCAGGCGGCGTGACGGCTGCCCAATCTCGTATCTCGTTTCGTGTTTCCCCCCAACCGATCTCGCTGGCGATGATTATTGGAAGAAGTCTTCCGGAATCTGTCGAGGGGGAATTACTTTCAACGGGGACGTCCGATAAGCAGCCATCGAAGGGGGGATCGCTAATCACGAGCCCCGGCACCTCCGCTCCATTGATTTATTGGCAAAATTCGAGTTAACACTTTTTTGCCGTTCCTAAATTGAGTTATTTATTCCTCTGTTCACTATTCGATGTTCCCTGTTCCCTGTTCCATGTCCCCTGTTTGCTGCTCTCGGTCACGTAGTGTTGCAGCAGGTTGCAGCAGTGGCAGTGGCAAGTGCAACACTTGCAGCTTAGATTTATATTCGTAGATTTTGGCAGTCGTTTTAATGAAGTTCCCTGATTTATGTGCTCATGTGGCACGCTGGAACGATGGCGGATAGATTTCGCGATTCGCAAATCGATTTGGAAACCTAATTGGAGTTTTCTTTCTTTTCGATTCTTTGCAGATCGCTGACGAAACCACCCCGAAATCACCAAAATAGCAGCCGAAAACCCATTAAGAGGTAAGTGTGAAACCAGCAACAACAATCTGATATATTTGTCAAGCAATTATGTTATGTGCGGCCATTTGGCCACTTTTGTTGGCTCTGCAAATCTTGAAAGCAAATATCTCTCGAAGATCGGCTAATGGGCACACGATCATCACGACACATCATTAGAGCCTGGCCAATCTCTAATATTGCCTCTGATTTCCACGGCAGTCGGAAAGAAGTCAAAGAACAGCTGGCGGAATTCTAAAGATACTCCGCACTCGCAATCGCACGTGTTCCATTCATTTGACAAGTTTTCATGCTCCAGTTGTGGCTTTTACGAGCTGGTGTGGTGCTTTCTGCTTAACTGCACAGCAACAAGTTTCGGTTTTTGTTAATCAAAAATATGCCTAAATAATGATAAAAGGCGGAGAAACCGAAACATTTACAAATGACACCCAAACACAAACACAAACACAAACGCAGAAAAACATTTTGAAAAAGTGAAAATCTGAGAAAATTAAAAGGTAGAAATGCCACAACGCAAGAAAATTGTGAAGTTTTCTTTTCCTTTCGCCCATGAGCACAATTCATGCATGAAATGGGTGCCAAAGTGAAATTAAATTGTCTTTGGGGGTTTTTTTTTGTGGGTGAGTGGAGTCTTGAGAACGGATTCGGTTAAGCGTATGGATATATTACATTTGAAAATGATTTACAGGAGAGTGAATAAATCATCGTCGAATTAACGTTTACCCCTTTTCCACCTTTTCACTTAGTCATTTATTTCTGCATCGCTTTTTTTGGCTGTCTGCAATATTTCTTAATTTTCACGGACTCATCCTCATCCCAGAGCCAGAAAAGTGATTCATGATGTTTGTGGGTCAAGTTTATGGGCAGCTCTTTGTTCGCTTTGCCCCAAATCCCATGAATCATTTGTACGAGAGTATCTGACACCCATTTGGATCTTGTTCGGATCATTAGCCATTATTTAATTAGATATATATCTGCACCTGTGGCCTGCTGCAGGCCACACTTCACAACTCCATCGGTAACAGAGCATTTTGGCTCAATGGAAATAGAAATTGATATTTCCCCTCCTCATCTGTGTCAACACAATTCCCAGCAAATAGCCAATTGTTTGTGCCGTTTGTGCTGTCTGTTGTCGTGGCTAAAATCGCAGACAAAAAACGATTTATCTGTTGAACAAACTATGAGACTTGAAAGCAGACAAAAGTCGGGCCAAACTTCACAAATAAATTTGTTACAGTTTCTGCCATTTATTTCCGTCGTTGCTGGGTTGGGGTTCTGTTCGATTCGTTCTTGGATTTTTGTTTTGGTTTACAGAAGAAGTCAACCTTTGTATGGAGCCATGATTCTTGATTGAGGAACATCTTTTATAGAATTATGATGAAAAGAAATGCTCTTTCGTTGATTCTATTCATTCACGAACAATAGTTGGAGGAATCCATAGGGCAGTAGGAATGAGAATATACTTTCTAAATGCACAAATCATGGCAGTGCCTAAAGAAGAATAAACGTTTTGGGGTTCCTAAAACCCCTAAATGGGCTTTAATTACCAATTTATGTGCAACAGCAGCAGCAACAGCAGCATCTCCACTCCACGGACGCTTCGTCATCATCTCCATTCCGCTCCAGCCCCTTCAGCTCCCTCTGTAATCTTCTGTGATGTGAGGGGCTACTGTATGCGTTGTCACAGGCAGCAGGCAGCAGGCAGCAGGCAGCTCCTTGGCTGTCTCTCTGCCTGCTTCTGCCTGGTTCTGGCTTTCTGGCCCAGTCATCCTTAATTATTATGATTATCGATGTTTTATGCTCTATAATTGCCCCTGGCTGGGCCTCAATGACTGACTCTTTTCTTTTTTGGGGCGTCTCTTGGCCCAGCCCGCTGAAATTGCCCCTCTCCCTTGCCCGTGCTGCTGTGTGTGTGAGTGCCATCCCATGCGTCGGGGGGTCTTTAGTTAATTGATATAATTGCCGAAGGCTTTAGCTAAACTAAACTTTGATTTAGTTTTAGTTTCAGCTTCACGTTCGTTTCCCAAGTCTTTAGTTTTTGTTAGTTTTATATATTTTTTTTGGCATTGTGTGTGCCGCCTGTGATGCATGTTCGTGAATTATGGCAAGGCTTCGGGCCAGGCTAATGAAGCTCCAAGCAGAGCAAAGTGACAGACGAACAGCACAAGTCATAAGTGGCTCACAGTGGCACCGAATGGAGGACATCCCCGCACAAGCGATGGCCAAAAGGATACCTTTTCAATTAATCTGCGCAGCCACTGTGAGCGGTGCCAGTAGGCAGGGGGAGGGGGCAGGGACTGCCTCCACGTGCATCCGCTAGGTCCAGGGCGGGCGTGCATTAAAATTTATTATATAAGCCAACAGAGTCGCTGCCACTGACACTGCATCATCTGCCGTTGCTGCTGCCGTGTTGCAATCTTTTAAAAATCTCGCGTACTCATCAACAACATTTCAAAGTGTACGTACATCAAAGTGGACGAACAGCAGCGGCAGCAGCATCAACCCCAGCCTCAGCCCAGTGCCTGGCACAATCCCTGCTCCAGTACCTGCCACAGTCAGTCCCTTGCAACGTGCCCCCAGCCACCGCCTAACAGTTGTACATGGAAGGTGTATCGCATAAAATCACAAAAAACTATCTAAACAGGAAACCCAACAGCACAAGCAACAACAACAACAACAACAACAACAATGTCGTTGGCGGCGGCGTCGAGTAAATTAAAACAAAACGTTGTCGTCGTTGTCCGTCGTTCGTCCGCTGTCCGCTGTCCGCTGTCCGCTGTCGTTCCTTCCACCTAAACTCTGCTTCGGCTCCTCTGCTCCTCCACTGATCCTGCCCCTGAGGTCTGTCCCCCCATCTTCTGGTGGCTGTTTAGATTCTGTTCTTCGTTGGCCGTCCAGTAGCTGCTCTGCTCCTCCTCCCTGCTACTCGTGCTGCTGCTGTCGTCTGAGTATGTCTGCTACTGTCTGCTGTTTTGTTGCCTTAACACTTTGCACAAATATTATTATGTATTATGCTCTTGCCCCACCCTCCCGATGCTGCCGCTGCTGCTACAGTGGAAGCCAAAGCCACAGATGCTTTGATGGATTGCACGTCTGTCGTGAAGAAGTCAACTTCAACTTCGACTCCCAGCCACGAGACTACGGCTACACGACTCCGATGTTGAGTGAAATGGCAGCCTCTTTTTCGGTGTGTGTTTGTGTGTGTGTGTGTGTGTGTGTGTGTGTGTGTGTGCGAGTGGCTTCAGGGACCTTTAGAGGGGCGTGACTGCCACATCTTCAGCGAGGAGGGAGAGCAGCCAGACACAATTTGAAGGTCAAATATGAAGTTTTTGGCTTTTGGGAAAGCCTCCAAAGTTTCGTTTGATTAGCATCGAGTTTTGGTGCTTCTCATCGGAGATGTGGATGTGGATGTGGGACGAGACCTGAATGTCTGATGTCTGATGTCGGAGCGAGCGCACTTTATGCAAGAGATTTATCTGCCACATATGCAGCATACACACAAGCAGACTCACGCACAGAGGCCTAGCCTCAAATGCAATGCCAAAATAGGCACAAACTTCGATGGCTATCCAGGGGCAGGGCTGGCCGCGTCTCATCCCCACACACACGAAAAACACCAAACATCAGAAAATAAAAGATGAATTCGACATTGAAGTGCCAAGCAAGGGCATGACGCGATACAAATACATAGATACAGATTGATGATAGAGAAAAGCCCCTGGTCTGGTCTAGTCTGCTCTGGTCTGGCCTGGCCTGGGTCGATTGATTAGTCACGCCTCGCGAGAGTCCCTTTGCAGCAGCTGCAGCTGTGCTGGATGTTGCACATCCCCCCTCGCACCCCACACCCATCCCGGAGCACTGTGTTTAGCACTGCGATGGCAAAGAGCTAAGCAAACACAGATCCAGAATCAGAAACAAATAAGAATCGGAATCGGAATCCGAGTCCGAATCCGAATCCAAGGCGGCAATTTAGCGGCGGCCAAACGAGTCTAACAATGGAAACACCAAACCAAACAGCCAGCAGCCCAGCAGCCAAACCCGAAGCCAAAGCCAAAGCCAAAGCAATAAAACACTAGAGCCAGCACCACATGTGGTGGCATGTGGTATGGGGCAGTATGCAAACTGCAAACCGCTGGAGAATCTGAGCCACAAAAGCAGCAGCAGGTGCACACAGAGATCCGACTGGCAGCAGCCTCAGCATCAGCATCAGCATCAGCATCAGAAAAAGCAACAAGAGTTTACCATAATCACAATAATTTTCAACTCAACTGGACACAAGTGGCACAAACGGAAACAACAGAACCGAAGCCAAGCCGAAGCCAAACCTCAATAACTGCAGGAGAATGTATCTGGATGGAAGTGGAGGGGAGAGGAGAGCAGAGAGAGAGAGGTGAAAGCGGGAGCAGGGGGCACTCAAATTGTTTAATGAATGTGGATCTGTACAATGGAGAGGGAGAAGGAAAAATGAGATCAGGAAAAGGAGAATATGAGCAGAAAGACGGCATAGAGATTTGACGGATATCCATGAGATACTTTAAATAAAAGCCAATAGTTTGTAGTTCTTTGGCATAGTTTACTTTCTCTCAAGCGGTACTCCCCGCAAATGGTGTCTTCTGCATCCTATGAGCCCTGAGATACATTCTTCTATAAGTTTCCCCCTTATCACAGCTGCACTTTGCTTTCCGTTCCGTTCCTTTTCTTTCGTTTCCTTTTCTGCTTTCATTCTCGTTCTTGGTCTGTTCTTCCGATTCGTTCTTGCCCATTGTGCAAAGCCATTATGAAGCCACGTCAAGTGATTGACATGCCGCATAACGGGGCAGGCAGCAGGCAGCAGGCAGCAGGCTGCAGGCTGCAGGCAACTTCCCCAACTGACTCACATTATAAAGCCATAAAAATAACACCTTTGGCCAGAAGCAGAGGCAAGGGGAACGAGCATGTTGCATCCATCATTGACAGGGAGGATGCCGATGCCGATGCCGATGCCAATGCCACACGCAGCGATCGACAAGATACAAAAAGACCCACAAAAAACCGAAGCAAACTAATTACATGCCAAGTAATTTTAATACCCACTGAAGAGGAAAGAGGCACAAGAGAAGAAGCGGCCCAGTGCAATGAGCACTCGCACGGTGGCAAGAGCACAACACAGCACAGCATCAGCACAGCATCAGCACCAGCATTGGTGGCAGCAACAACAAAAACACGTAATGTGGCAGGCAGTCAACAAAATGAGTAAAAGCCGAAGATATAGATACTCTTGCAGTGCGATGCGGCGATGGATCTCTCTCCATAGTGTCGTCGTTTGGGCAGCAAACATCTGGCAAATGTTCCGATACCCTCTTCAAGGGTACGAGGGTATATGCAACAAACAAACGACAGCTTCAAAAAGTGGTGCAAGTAAACAGCATGAGGGCCAATGGACTCCCAGCAGTAGCCGTGTCTCATCATTGCAACCAAGTCAGTGTTTGCTGCTGCTGCTTCTTCTGATGTTGCAGGCACTCATGTGGCTCCCGCTGCTGCTGCTGCTGTAAATGGCCAACAACTCGGGCTTGACCCATGGGGAACATCTGCTCATGCTGCTGCTCCTTCTCCTCGGTGTGGAGTATGGTATGGAATGGATATGGATGGGTGTGGAACAGGAAGTTTGCTTCGCTCGCTTTGATATGTAAATTGTGCCAAATCAATGCGGCAGCCGAAAGCAGCACTCCCCCCAGCACTTGAATCCCAGTTCGAGCCTGCCGCCTGTTGCCTGCCGCCTGTTGCCTGCCGCCCAATGTGGTAATTAAAATTGCTGGCAGATAAAAACCAAAGAAACATTAGTATGCAACTCTCACTCGGAGACAGCAACAGTAGTGGTAGCAGTGGCAGCAACCGATGTCCATATAAGCGGCAACTGAAAAGAAAGGCCAACGTTCAGTGCTCAACAAAACAATTTACCAAGTTTGGCCTAAACGGCCAGTGACAGTCGAGATCCAGTGGCAACAGCAATAAGCAACGGCAGCAACAATTGCAACTGTTACGGCAGCAACATCCTCATAGCGTGCATAGCAACACGTGCGTTTGCCTTTTGCAACAGTGGCAGTGGCAACAACAACTGCAGCAGCATGGAAAGGTGCTTGGTGCTTGCTTGGCCCAGGCACCAGACTAACTTTGAAGTTTTTCGCGCGAAATTTACTAACGGCAAAGGCAAAGGCAGCAGCAGGAGCAGCAGAAGGAGGAGCAGGAGCAGGACCAGCAGTAGCAGCCACAAGAAGCAGCAGCATCAGCATCAACAACAACAAGCAGCAGCAGCAGCAGCAGCAGCAACTAAAACGCGCGTGCGCAACATTTGCCACAAATGGAGTTATCAACCAAATGGGTCTTCATCGATAAAAATTGATGAAGCTCTGGTCTTCTCTGTACTGCACTGCACTGCACGGCCACTGCCACTGCGGAGGCAGCAATTTTCCAAGGAAATTGCTTTCGCCCCGAGTGGAGTGGCATACGAGAGAATGACGCATACGCATACGCATACGCATACGTGGCAGTGGAAGTGCGAGTACGGGGCATATTACGCGTGTGCGTGTACTTGTTGCAGATGCTGTTGCTGCCTTTGGTTGGGTGACTTCTTGGAGCTTGTTAGTGTGCTTTCAGGTGATTTGTGTTCCTGGCTAATGAGCAGCTATCGGGGGAAATCATCGATCGATCAGTTATCGCTGAATCAAGCTATAAGGAAACTCTGAGGAAACCCTCTGATAAAATGTCAGAGTTTGAACAGACTGAAAAGTGAAATGTGACAAATCCACTCTAGTCCCCAACTGTATCTGCTGTATCTTTTATTGTATCCGTATTTATTGTTTTAGTGTCGTGGAATTTGTCGCTTCATGTGTTTGCCTGACACACAAAGTCATCGAGGTGTCAAAAGTGAGTTGTGCGCTGCACTGGGACATTGGAGCATTGGAACAGCCATTGGGTTGTTGCCCAACCCGATGGACGGATGAGCGAGACATTGTCTTGGCCTGTAGCTTCGAAACGATGTGGCAAAGTGGCACCCCGTACTAATGGATAGCATAAAGATCAGCATAAAGATGTTGACAGAGCAAAGCAAACCTCAAACCCCAATCCCAACCTCTCTCCCGGGGGATTGCTCTTGTTGTTTGCCTTTCACTTTTCATGCGGTCTGTGTTCTGCCTCCCGCCCGAGCCGTTTCAAACTTTTGAGAGGAGTTGCAGAGATGATCTAGAACCAGATGAACTAGAACTATGGTAATGGTCAGAGTTGCAGCTGCAACGCATCGTAGGAATTTTCCGTGTGCATACACGCCACACGTACATTCTGTAGAATGTGTATGTGAAGAATAATTGAGGTTCATGCGGTTCATGAGCATTCCCCGGTAACAGTCCGATCGCGTCCGATCCACCCCGCTTCAGTGGAGTCCAGTGCAGTCCAGTCCAATGACTGCTGCCTCCTGCTGCCGTCATACATTAGCTAATGACAAGCCATGAAAGCTGTGGCGTGGGTTGAACAACCTCTAAGAGCAACAGCAACGACAGCGGCAGCAACAGCGGCAGCAACAGCGGCAACAACAGCAACAGCGGCAGCTTGGAATGAAATTGTCATTTCAGAGCGCGTTCAGAACAAGTTCAAGGCATAATTGCCACAAGTTGCAGCAGCAACAGCAACAGAAACAGCACCAGCACCAGCAACAACAAGAGCACAACAGCACTCGTGTGTAATTGTCGTTGCGGATCAGTGGCAACACCTGATTAAGTGAAGCATCACATCACATCACATCACATGACAATGATGTTGCCTGTTGCATCACATGTGGCGTCTGGTGTTGAGTTACCAATCTGCCGGCACCAACAGCAACAACAAGGATGTGGCATCCTTTTTTTGTGGATCGCCTGGCTGTCCACAGGTCTGTCAACGGGCGCAACACATGTGGAGGCAACATCAACAGCAGTGAAAGTATAGGCTTACAGCCCCCGCCAACTGTTGTTGCTCTCTTGGCCATCGTTAAACAGTTATTTTTGGGTCGAGGAATGGACTGGAGTGGGAATCACTTCAAGTTTTGTTGTGGGTGTGTGTGCCGCGCACCGAATTCATAAGTGGAAATCTGCTGTTGCCTCTGCTGCCACTGCCACTGCTGCTGCCGTCGTCTCTGCACCAATTGCAAAATTGTTATCTGCAATTAAAAAAATTACATGTACGTGAAACAACAGTGGCAGCAGCAGCACCAGCAGCCGTAACGACAAAGTTGCGTCCAGGTCATCAGCAGCAGCGTTGCAACATCGTTGCTGATAGCATTGATTAGAACTTTTGTCCGCCAGCCCCTTCTTCGCCTCACTTTTCGTTTTTATTCAGCGCTTGACAGTGTCAGTGTGCATTTCTGTGTGTGTGCGTGTATGTGTTCGGGCAATTTTCCACAAAAACGAGACAAAATATTTAATCATCTCATGGACAGTGGAATGCACAAGCGAAATGAAGTAGAACCAGACGTAGAAAAGTATATCCCAAGCAGCAGAACTTTTCTAAACATACTCAAAATATATCTGCATATGCAGAGATAATCTCTGTGATTGTGAATATGAATATCTCTAATCATCTAATCTGCAATCATCCGACAGCAAACCGATTAATTATCCGATATATGTACATGTACATAATATGATGAAAAAACACCGAACATTTGAACATCTGAGGGAAGCTCATTTTCCAAAAAGATAAAGTTTTATCAGCATCGATAAACCATTATATGTACATATGTATATATCGATAGCTTGCTGACATTTTATCAACAACATTCTGCACAAATTCTCACCACATGCATCCCATCGTACGGGTACGGGTAACGGGTACGGGTACGGGTACGGGTACGGGTACGGGTACAAGTGTGAGGCAAGAAACCTGCATCTGCAAATGCAGAGGCTTCTGCTGTTGGTTGTTGCGGCTGTTGCTGCCGCAGCTATTTTGATAAAGCGCGTAATCGTAAAAACGCTAATGATACGATTTTTGCAGCAATGTGATGATTAAATGTTGCAAACGCTGCAGGCCATGTGCCTCCCTCCTCCTCCTCCCCACGCCATCTTCAGATGGCAATGGGAGAGGCCTTGGCCGGGTCTATGACTACGACGACGACTACGAGTGGTACTACGGACTGGGACTGGGACTGGGACTGGGACTGGGACTCTCGGCCAAGTGCAAGTCCAAGTCGAAGTCGCGGCTTAATTAGCGTAGAAATGGGCGCAGCCAGAGACATGCATCAAATAGTTGCAACAACAACAGCAGCAAAAGGAGGAGGAGCCGCAGCAGCAGTAGCAGGTTCTGTTCAGTGATCTGTCATTGGGAGGGGCGACTCCGACAACAACTAAAAATAGTTGCACACGTGCATGAATTTTGGACTATTAGACGTAATAGTGGCTGAACGCATCATAATTTACCTTGACATTTAGACCAATGTCTGCGCATGCCAAAGATAATTGCCAATAGCAACATTCAGCAGGCAACAAGAGCAACAACATGCAACAGGCAACAGCATGCAGGCAGAACTATGCAAATGCTTGGCTTACACGCCTGCATTTTGATTATGTTAACTATTTATAGCCGGGCGAGTGTGGCAGCAACATTCCAGCAACATTTTGCACAGCACACGGCACACGAGGATGAGTCACAGTTGCAACAGCAACAGCAACAGCAGCAGCAGCAGCAGCAGCAGCAGGCACTGCCGCAGAGGGGATAATCATATCGATATGCCTAATTAGCTGGAACAGCGTCCAGTAACTGTTCCACTGGCCATTCCGATATCTCCTTTGGGGACTGGGCAAACAGGTGGCAGAAGGCCGCCTGAAGGTCAGCCACATTCCGCTCTGCAGTACTGGGCGCCCGCGCCCGCTCCCGATCCGGGGCTAGCTGCAACACCGTTCGATTTCTGTGTCTGTATTTTGTGCCGCAATTAACATATATGTATATCTGAGATTGGCGCCCCAAAAAAAGCTGAGTGTTGATACAAAGGCAAGCAAATGGTACTCCTTGGGTATTTTTTTTTTATTTAAAAAGACGAAAATAGAAATTTTCGAATCTAAAGTATCACATCTATATAAATCTGATGGCAACCATCGATCTGTTTTCAATAGTTTTTTGTACTTTTTTGGGCTACTAAGAACAAGCCGACACCGGCATCAGAAACAACATTAAAACGAAAATGAAAACTGGACGCATGCGCCACAGCCTCGGAGACTGCCGCTGCCACCGAAGCTGACGCTGACGCTGACGCCGACGCACCATTCAAGGCGGCCGGCGGGCAAATGTTTTTGGTTTTCGGTTTCGGTTTTGGTTTTGGTTTATGTTTTCGTTCGAGCTGGTCTGCTATGCCATGCCATGCTATGCTATGCGGCGGCTCTGTCTTTGGGTCTGGCTCTGGCTCTGACGCTGGCCCCGGCTCTCTGGCCAACTTGGGGCAACCTTTAAAAGAATGCGGACTTGCCAGTAGTAGACACACACACACACACACACACACACACACACATACACCAGCAGCAGCACACACATGGATATGTAGGCGCATGGTAGATAGGCCATATCGCAGCATATTTATATGTATGTGTATGTGTAAACATGTATATGTTGGGTACATAAGGTACATGCACTGAAAAAATAACTCAAAAAGTTTGTGGCAACAAAAGGTAACAACTCTGCTTGTCCCGTGCTGCCCCGTGATAATGCTGCCCCAAGTGGTGGGGTGTTCAAGCAGTTGGTGGAATGCTTAAAGTGGGGTATTTCTTGTAAGAGAAATCTATCATTTTGGAACCTTTTTGGCTCTTGGATCTATAATGATCCCATATATGTACATATGTACTATCTCCCTATAGTGCATCCTTTTCTCTCCATTGACTCCCCTCTGTGTACACTTTTTACACTCTCCTTGGCTGCTGAAACTCTTCTGGCAACCCGTGGGGCCAATGCCAATCCATTGCTGCAATTGTTGGGGGGATCATCTGAATGTGTGTGTGTGTCTGTGTGTGTGTTGCCAGGCTGGCACATGCCACAGCTGTGGCAAGCAACCTCTGCTTGTTTACAGGAATTTTACAACTATGCAGCGGCGATTGCTTCGACTCTGGCTCTGCCTCTGTGGCTCTGTGGCTCTGTGGCTCTGGTTCTCCAGCAGCACTTTGAAGGAGAGTGGATCACACTAAAAGCCGGGGAAAATGTGGTTATTACTTATTAAGAAAAAAAAGAAAAAAGGAACGAGGAACGAGGAACGAGGACGATGCTGCTGCTGTTCGCAAATTAAAATAAAATTAAGTGCAGAGAAATATGCGACGGGGCCATCGGCTTAGCCTTGTCCTTGTCCGACTGAAAGGCAGTTTAAAAAATAGTTTAGCAATCGTCAGCCCCGAAGAGACGGAGAGTCACGTTTTCGCTACGCGCCACCTTCCATCCCTAGCCGCATACCCCATCCCCTCATCCTCCCATCCTTCCATACTCCATCGTGTGGAGAGTCCACATCCACATCCACGATGAGATGACGATCGTCATGCGGTAATGAGCCAAGTGAAGTTCTTGGAATCGCGCCAGCGGCGCGTCCTTGAAACTGGTTTCCTCCCATAAACAAGACGGCCATTTGAGCTCTTGGGCTTCCACTTTGACTATAACTCTGACGACTGCGACTGCGACTGCGACTCCGACTATTACTATGACTACGACAGCGACAACGATACTGATTCCAATTCCGATTCCATCTCTGACTATCATCCGACGATGGCCATTAAAATTTTGCACTATTAATTAGAGGCACACATCCACATCCACAGGCACACGCGAAATTTATGGCAACGGCCTCGGTGACCAATTAAATGCACATTACGACAACATATTGTCCGGGATCTAAGGTTCTGCCACATCCTCTATAGCAATGGCTAAAAGCGTCTATAAAAATCAGGCAGACAAGGTTCAAAGCGTCTGATAAAATTAGCAAAGTTATGGCTGCACAGTAGCCAAAGCAACCCAAGGAATTGGCGCTGATATCCGCTTCATTGGCCTTGGAGTCCCAGACAGAGACAGTGGTCATGGATTGGACGACAAATAATTGAAATAGCTAAAGACTTGATTGCTTAATGATGGGATCATATGACTGATTGAAGGTTCCCTAGGAATCGATACACATCGAGGAGCATGCAAATCATTAACTATTTATAAATGATAAATGGATAGTAGGGGACTGTGTTATCTATAACAAATCGATACACTAAGCCCACTAATCGGAGCTACACCACTGTGCCACACACACGACATCCCAATGCGTCCCGTCTGCAGATGCACACGCAAATGTCACATCAATTAGCGGAGACTGGGACTGGGGATGGGAATGGGAATGGGGATGGGAATGGGGATGGGAATGGGAATGGGACTGGGACTGGGACTGGGACTGGGTGGATGTTGCAGCTGGCTGTTAACTGTTGACTGTCGTATAAAACATCAAATTAGCTTTGACCATAGCCTGGCTAATTTGAAAAGTAAAAGGCAGTTGCCTGACTCCAGCTGTGGTCTCTGCTGCTTCTGATGATGGTTTAGTGCGTGGTTCAATGCTCGCCCGCCCTTCCACCCACACCCACTCGGCAGCTGTTGGCTGACCTTCAGTGCCCTCCCCTTGCGCCCTGGTTCAATCCATACACTAATCAGAGGCAGAGTGGCAGCGAGTGGAAGTGTACCGCAAATATTGTGTGACACATGCCGCAAGCAACAGTAAACATAAATAAATAATGGTTGAAAACAAAAAGAGTAAGCAGACACACAGTACACACAAATGTGTGCACGGCTTGTTATTTTTTGTGGGGCTTATTGCTGGTAATCACCTTTGAGGCGTTTATTGAACCGATAAGCCAGCCAGCCAGCCAGCCAGCCAGCCAGCCAGCAAGCGATCGGGGGCCAACGCCGAGTTGGCGGCGCCTCCCCTCATTAGCATATGGGGGAAGTGTCTGTGTCGTCGGTGCCGACTGATAAGATTGATAAGCCACTTGTCGCTGCCCTGCCTGTCACTACGATTACACACTCATACATATCTTTATAGAGAACTATAAATAGATCTATAGAGTACTACCAGTATAGCTGTTAAGCCATAAAATAAATGATTGGTATAAATAGAGCCCAGTGGAGATCCTTTACTCGTAGATTCTAAGATTCGTTTGCTTCCACAACGGAAAAGTGTGATGTCTCGTATGTTGCATATGGAAGTGGGAATGCCACGCAAAATCATGCCCCAGAAAGTAGGAAATCGATCGTTAAGCAGCAGCAACACTTTGCATTGCTTTTTTGGCCAATTCCCACTCGAGGCGCCGCCGGAGCTGCAATTTGTGTTAATTATACGCTCCGTTGAACGAAAAAAAAGCAAGGGAATGTCGATTTGGGGAATTGCAGACAAATTTAGGTTTTTGGGTTTTCAGCTTTTCTTTTTGCTTCCCTCCCGAAAATTAACCCACAATTTTGTGTGCACTCCTCCTAAAATTGCAGCAACCACGTAGCATGCGTCTCTTCAAAACGCGCAAATCCACGGACACCTACAGCACCTTACAGCAGCCGCAACAGTCGCAGCAGCTACAGCAGCTACAGCAGCTACAGCAACCGGAGAACAGCAACAGCAGCAACAATTGTCCGAGCATCATTAGGAACAGCAACAACAGCAGCAAGAGCAACACACGCGCAACATGCAGCAACCGATTGAACAAGAGCATTGTGAGCAGCACCGCGATATCCTCGTCTCTGCCTGATCTGCACGACAAGTCTCCCGTGATGATCCTCAGCTGCACCACGCTGGCCAGCAATGGGGCGGTGTCCACTGCAGCATCGGCCACATCTGGCGGCAATCTGCAACAGCCGCAACAGCAACAGCAGCAGCAGCCGTTACGCACGGCCACGCCCACATGTCTATTAAGCGGACGCCAGACGCCATCGGGCATATCGGTGATGTCGCTGCAAGAGGCCAACACCTTGCACCGTCAACAGCAACAACAGCAGCAGCCCACAATCTATGTGCCCATGCCACAAAAGTCGGGTAACACTTCGTCGGCCACACTTCTCCTCAGATACGACAGCAGCAACAGCATTGCCTCCATCCAGCAGCAGCAGCAGCAACATCATGCTGCCCAGTACCAGCAATATGTGGCACAGCGACTGCATGCGGCCTCCAGCAGCTGCCTGTACGAGAAGGGGGCGGCGGTAGGAGGACCAGCACCAGGACCAGGAATTGCAGGCAGCCACAAGAGCAGATCTCTGACTCCAAATGGTGAGTAGAGAACAGAAAACAGACAACACTCCCCCGAAAAACACTGTCCACTAATTTTTATTACGACCCAAATAATATTTGTGGCAAGTGACTGCAATCGTTCAGCTTCCAGTGGCAATCGGACCGCGGAGAGACGGCATCTCCAAGGTAGCCTAGTCCTTCGAGGACACACAGCTTTCTGGCCGTGTGGCTGGGGACACTGTGTAGCAAGTGCGTCGTGGCGTCGTGCTCCTGCAACATACTGATGAACCATCGACTGTTCTTGTCGCACACATTGAACAGACCCAGCCAATGGCCCCGCTGCTCCGACAGCTCCTGCACCTGCCACATGCTGCAGTTGCTGTTGGCTCCAAGCTCCAGGCGGAGTCCCCCCACGGCATAGAGCATCTCCCGCTCGTGTTGCAAGCACAGCCAGCGGCTGTGCAGGATGAGCCGCATGGAGCGGGGCAGGCTCTGCCACATGTTTTGCAGCTGGGGGCTCCACAGCTCAGGCTGCGGCTGTTGCTGCAGTTGAAGGCGCCTCAGAGTCCTAGCAAAGTCAAAGGTCAGTCGGCCGTCCAGGCGGTCCGAGCGGCGCAGGTGCCAGTAGAATCCCATCCAGAGCTGCAGCTTGAGGGGATTGCTGGGTCTCAGCTGCTCCTGCAGCTCCAAGAGACTTCGCCCCTGCCTCAGAGCCTGCGTCCAGGGCATGTTCCACGCCAGACGCTGCTGCTGTTCGGGCTCCAGGGCGTGGCTCATCCGCAAGGTCCACCAATCGAAGTCCGAGATGCTGCCATTCAGATGGCGGAGCACCAGTCCGGTCAGAGTTCCGTACAGATCCCAGTTGAAGGTCGCCTTGGCGGAACCAAAGAGCAGTACGATTCCCATCAGCACTTCGATGGGGGGGAGATGTCCAACCATTTTGGTGGAAAATTGCAATCCAACTGAGAATTGTCTTATTCGTTGAGTTTTGGGGGCTCTCACTCTTATCGGCCACTTATCACTTGTCCAGCATTATCTCTGGGGACCCTTCCGCGCTGAACCATCCCGCAGAGAGCGGCTAATGAACCCGATTCGTTTCCTTATTCTTCCGTAGGTCACCTTCCCGACTACAAGTTGGTCACAGCCGTGCCGGTTGTTGTCCTGGACGATGAGCAAAAGCCCGGATCTATACCAGTCGCCGAAATGAGCCAAAATAGAAACAGCTACAGCGGCAGCAGCAGCAGCAACAATGACGTCAGCAACAGCTCCACGACTGGCTCCCTCGCCAGCACCACGCGGAACGGTAAGTACTGCCCAAAAATATAAATATAAATAGAATGAATCCCCAAATCCCTTGGCATTGATTTTCCCCATTAATTGCTGGCTCTGGCGGCGCCTCGATGGCCATCAAAATGGGATTTCATCTGCTGCTGGCGGAGGCTATTCATGGGGGAACTTCCCCATAAATTATGCCACGCTCTAAGAGAGCGTCGTTTTCGTTCGAACGAAGAATTTAGGGCTAATGTTAAAGAATATTTTAATTGAAACAATTAATTTTCCATTTTCCACTCCCCATTCGATGGAGAACCAGTGGCGGTGGAGGCGATGGCTTCCGTGTTTAGCGGAGGGTAAATCAGCACAAATCAGTTTGCAATTGTCATCGATACGTCGCGACGTATGCGTCGTATGCGGGACTACTCTGAAATACCGTATCGACCCGATTTCGCATCAATGAGCGCCGCTGCCACTGCCGTTGTCGTTGTCGTTGTCGTCGCTGTAATGCGAGCCGATGATATGTCTGAAACTGGAATTTGTATTGTTTCCAGATCGAAGGCAGACGCAGCCAGCACGCCGGCGCAAGCTGTGGTCTCGCCTGGGGTGGAGAGGTGGAGCTATAAGTGGAGCCCCTGCCACCAAAAAGCCAAGCGACCAAGTGTGACAAAGCCGGGCATTATGCGCCATTTGGCTGCCATTCCCTGCAGTTCCGTTCGAGTCACTTGGGCCGCGGGGGTGCAGTAGTCCATTGATTCTCATAAAGAGTGCCCTGTTATGTGATTGTGGGTGGAGTTTTGGGAGCGACTTAAAAGTGCGGGCTCATCAAGCATTAAGTTTATAGAAAATAGCAACAGGAAGTAGCTTGATGAAAGGTGCGGAAATTATGGGAAAATCAACATCATCTCGATATGCATTGTGGAAAGCGGGCTGTGGTCTTTTCCCGCATCAAGTTTTTTTTAGCTGATTTTCACTTTTGCACGACTGTTCTGAAAGACCACTAATGATCTGACGAGAGTTCTGGCAAACAACAATTCAAATAATGCCAGCAAGCACCTGCTCCCCAGTGCCAGATCTCTACGATCTCCACAGACCACAAAACCGTTTGATGATTGCATCCCCCCTCTCTCTCTCTCTCTCTCTCACAGACGTTTGCCGACAAAGCGGTTAAACAGCTGCCGGCCAGAAGTTGGTCGGGGAAGGGACTAGGGGGCACAAGTTATGCCAAGCTTTATCAGGTGCAGCTGTTGAAAGATAAAGATTAATCTGGCAGTCATGTCATCCATCTTTAAGCGTCATTCCACAGCCACAGCCAGAGGCCATCGCGATTGGCATTGCCATTGCCATGTTGCATGTTCAAGCCACATTCTATGGATGTTCATTGAGCTTAATGCCGCACTTAATTGGTATTAATTAGGGTTTCGCCAAGTGTCTAGTGTGTGGTGCATGTGTCCGCCCTCCAAGGTCAATTCGAATATTTATAAAGTCATAGAAATACATATGTATACATCATACACACATATATCTGAGCTGCGTAACGTAACTGCAAATTGCTTTCCTCAGAGCAAAAAGAACAAAAAGATGAGAAATCAATAAGCGCCCACTTTGAAGCCCATTCCCCTTCTCAACCAGCTGTCGGCGGGCGCGCACACTCGATCCACGATCCCCAACATAAATGCTATAATTTTCGATCCAGTTGAGGATTGAGTATCGATTTTTTTTGCAACTCCTACCGATCCGATCGATCCGATCGATCCTCCGATCCTCCTCTTTGCTGGCGCTGCACGCATGCGCATTTATTGTGGATTATCGCTTATTACATGTTCTTCTTGACTTGATTTCTGTTGCCAAACCGATTATCGATCTCTCATTGCCTCCTCCCATTCCATTCCATTCCATGCGGTTTCCATTCCGTTATGGGCTGCAACTTCTGCTTTGGAAGATTGGGCGAAGGAAGGAAGGAGCTCTGCTCTGCTCTGCTCTGGAATTTCTGGAGCAATCCACATCCATGTACGTGAGATATTATGTTGAATGATTTCGATTCTGATGTTGATTCGGTATGATCTCTGGCTTTGCATACATACCTATATGTATATACGAGTATACTCGTAGGTATAGTGTGTATTTTGTATCTGTATCTTTCCCATGGCTTGGCTTATGCCGAATTTCTGATGAATAGCAATTGGGATTGGGGCCTGGCATGGCTGGGCATTCTTTTGTGGTTTCCTTTGATCTCTCCTCTCAAGAAGTCGCCGTTCAGCAGTCCAAGGTCTGGCAACCCTGCCAGCAGGCCGCACTCTTTCTCTCTCTCTCTCTCTTCCCCCTACCACCGTTCTCAACTTGAGATGCAGTTCTAAGCTGCAGTCTCTGCCGCCTCCTCCTCGTCCTCTCAAATGGTTTTGCCTCAGCATCGCTTGCATGTCAGCCGGCAAAATTGCAACAAAGCCATCTCCGACATGGATGGGGAGGAGGCATGAATGGAATGGAGCAGATGAAGAGCAAACGGTCTGAAGCTGTAGCAGGCTCTTGGGGCTGGCGGGCATTTGACACCGTCTTGAAAGTTAAGTGGGTGTAGAATTTGTGGCATGTGGCCGGCGGTGACTGCCACAGACATAGACGGAGACTGAGATGAAGGAGGGAGTGGGAGTGGGCTAGTGAGGCTGAATCTTGGAGTGTGGCTGAAGTTGTCATATAATTGATGCCCGCGCGCCGTTTCCTATTATTGTTTAATAGGGTTGTGTGTGATTGCAATGGTGAAAACTTTAATCAAAGGCGAACTCGGTCAGGCCTTGGGTGGAGTTTGGAGCGGCGGCTGTCAACCTGCATTGGGCCCGCCGCCGCCACAGCCGCCTCAGCATCATCCGGTCTTCCAACGCCCACACATGGCCTGTACCTGGACTCAAGGCCTGGGGCTGGGCTGCGGCTATTAAACAACTTTGGCACGAGTCAGCCAAAGGAGTCGGAGTCCACCAGAGATGGGCAAGCAAATGACTGTTTTTTTTTTTGGATGCAGTGATTCGCAGCGAAGAAATGTCTATAAGTCGTGATTCTTCGCTTTTAAAGAGTGATATTCAGTGACCTGAGTCACCGTTTCGCATCACTGCTCACCCCCTCCACCACTCCATGCGCTTAATGTCGCTGATGAAAATAGTTTTGGAAATTTTATTGGTAGTGCCCGGATAATGCGATTTGAAGTCAATGGAAATGCGATGCCTAAGCCCCCCTCTCCGATCCTCCACGATCATCCCCGATCCGGGAATCTGTTGGATCTCTCTCTCTCTCTCTCTCTCTCTCTCTCTCTCTCTTTCCATATGGCGTGCGTGAGCATGTTTTATGCTAATTGTTGGTAAATGCTCCATCCTGCCCGATCCCCATCTGGTCATCTCTGTCTTGCGCCAGGCGATAAATATGGCACAAGCGCATAAATTTGTTTATTAACGAGATTTCGAGAGGAGTTTGGAAGTTCGAAGAGCGAAGAGCGAGCATCGGATGAATGTGGATGTGTTGATTCCCTGTTTTAAGTGTTGCCAACTGCTGTTAAAGCTGAATCGTTAAAGTATTTTACGACCCTATTAGATATCCATTGGGCAATGGGCAATACGAGTCCATTCCGTGATTGGTTATGCTCTATTAGTAATTGAGGTGTGTTTAGAGCTTAATAACTGCACAGAGAGCTGTAGCTCTACCGATGGGGTTCTAATTCCAATGGAATCTGGATAGCACTTACCTACATGTATATAAGTAAAGATAGTATCACGGTTGGGCGCCTCAGTATGCAGAATGAGTGTTTAAGGTTTTATGGTGTTAAGTGAATGCTGGAGAAACGCAGAGCAAGACTCGTTACTCGTTTCTTCCGTCGTTTCCGTCCTTCCGCAACGTGTCAAAAGGCTTCAACGTCAGAGGAGGATTTCGAAAGATCTTTGAAGCCGACCTCTAAGTGTGCTCCCACAGAGTGTGTGCAACCACAATGGGCTCGCCTCCATGTAATCCGATGCGTTTTTTCACCAACAACAGCACGTGCCATGGTGCCCGACCACAAGACAAGGTACAGAGGGGATGTCCAAGGAACACAATCCATATACGAGTATTGATGCCTGGACACAACATTTCTCATCTTGTGACACGGCCTGTCACTGTCACTGCCTCCCTGCCCTGCCTCCCTGCCCTGCCACCCTGCCACTGCCTCCCCGTCCAATGTCCACTGTCCACAGTCACGGCTTGTGGCGAGAGAGGCGTCGAGATTTATTGAAGTGTTATAATTAAGTTAGAAATCGCTTTCTGATTGCACCTCCTCTGTTTCCATCCTCAATCTCCATCTCTCATTGCAGTGTTCACCTGGGGCAAGCGCATGAGTCGCAAACTGGATCTGCTGAAGCGGAGCGATTCCCCCGCGTCCCACAAGTCGCATACTGATCTGCGCAGCCTCTTCCACTCGCCAACGCACCACAAGAGCAGCAGCAGCAGCAGCAGCAGCTTCTCAGGCCCTCCGGGCTCCAAAGCATCCCCGTCACCAACTGGCGGCTATCAGAGCAGCAGCACTTTGAAGAAATGCAAATCGGGACCAATTGAGACCATCAAGCAGCGTCAGCACCAGAATCAGAATCTGCATCAGAATCACCAACAGCACCAGCAGCATACTCTGCAGGATAGCACCCAGAGCGCTCACTCCACGCCCACGCACCAGGTACATTACCAGGCGGCGGCACGCCCACAGAAGGCCCTGAAGAACTTCTTCCATCGAATCGGGTCGACGGGCATGCTGAATCATCGCTCGCACAATCTTCTGAAGGCCTCGGAGGCGGCACAACATGCCGCGCCGGCAGCGACGACGCTATACAGGAGCAGCTCCACCAGTCAGCTATCCAGCTCCTCCTACATCAAGTGCGACGATCCCACCGAGGGCCTGAATCTCCAGCGGGAGCAGAGGGAGCAGCGCGAACAGAGACTCCCCCGAATAGCCAGCCTTAAGTCCAGCAGCTGCGACGACATCGCCAAAGTGAGCAGCTGCCTGACGGCCAGCAGCAGTAGCGGCAGTGCCGCCGTCAGCCTGGGCTCTCCGCCCAGTGGAGGAGGCAGTGCCGCGGGCACTGGCACTGGGGCTGGGTCTGCTGCATCAGCACCATCTGGGGGAAGCGGGGGGGGCCAGCAGGATGCGTCGCGTCGCGGGGCCTTTCCCTACGCCTTTCTGCGCTCCCGTTTGTCGGTTCTGCCGGAGGAGAATCACGGCTCGAGTGCCGGGCACCTGAAGCACCTGCAACACCAGCAGCAGCAGATGGAGCGACGAGAGCAGCTGCACCAGGAGATAGTCACCATCCTCAGTCGGTCGCCGCTGCCCCATCGCAGCTCCCCCGAGCAGCAAATGAGCAGATGTGCAACGGATGTGTCACGAAACGACAGTATCACGTCCAAGGACTGGGAACCACTTTACCAAAGATTAAGTAGTTGTCTGAGTTCTAACGAGTCCGGCTATGACAGCGACGGGGGGGTGGGCGGCGTTGGAGGGGTCCGGCCGGGCAATAATCTGAGCATCTCCGGCGGAGATACGGAATCTATTGCCTCGGGCACCCTTAAGCGCAACTCTCTAATCTCGCTCAGCTCCTCGGAGGGCGTCGGAATGGGAATGACCGCAGGATCGGGTATCCGGAACAGCAGCATCTGCAGTGCGCCCGTGTCCCTGGGTGGCTACAACTACGACTACGAGACGGAGACGATACGCCGCCGATTCCGGCAGCTGAAGCTAGAGCGCAAGTGCCAGGAGGACTACATCGGCATCGTCCTCTCGCCCAAGACGGTGATGACCAACAGCAACGAGCATCAGTATCGGTATCTCATCGTGGAACTAGAGCCCTACGGCATGGCCCAGAAGTGAGTATTCATCGGATTCCGAAAGAAGCATTCTCTAATTTATAATCTGCAATACCTAGGGACGGTCGGCTTCGGCTGGGCGATGAGATTGTGAATGTGAACGGAAAACATTTGCGGGGCATCCAGTCCTTTGCCGAGGTACAGCGCCTGCTGAGCATCTTCGTGGACAACTGCATCGACCTGGTAATAGCCCACGACGAAATCACGACGGTCACTGACTTCTATACCAAAATCCGCATCGATGGGATGAGCACACAGCGCCATAGGCTGAGCTATGTGCAGCGCACCCAGAGCACAGATAGCCTGGCCAGCATGCAGAGCCTCCAGCTGCAGCAAGATGGAGAGCGGCAGGAGCAGAGGGAGCCGGAGAATGGGGGTGAGGACCAGTGCGACGCCCGATCGATAGTCAGTGTAAGCACACTGCCCACGCCAATGCCCCTGATGCAGCACCGCCGGAGCTCTACGCCCCGCCACTCGTTGGACGTGAGTGCGCCGGAGCACGAGCTGTTGCGACGACGGGCGCGCAGCTCCTCAGGTCAGCGCTCTAGCTTGGTTCTAACACCGACACCGCTCTTTAACAGCAGCAGCAGCAGGTGCTCCTCCTCACCTAACCACCACCACCAGTCGAGCGATAATCCCGACGAGAACGTGTCATACACGCCCGTCTACGCGAATCGAGCGGCGAGCGTGTGCGTGGCCTCATCGCTGGCGGACGACGAGAAGTGGAAGCTGCTGGCCCGCAAGCGGTGCTCGGAGGGCGCCGCCCTGCCGCCACCCGGGTCGCCCGGTGGCCCCCAGCAGCAGTTTGGCCAGCGCACCCACTACGCCCGCAACTCCATTAACTTGGCCAACTCGCACTACCGCTCGTTGCGGTTCGCTCACTCGCGGCTCAGCTCCTCACGGCTGAGCCTGTTCATGCAAACGCCACCTAACAATCTAACCGAGGGAGTGGGAGCACCCTCTAGCCCCCAAACAACTGCAACAACTGATCTCACTAATAACCAGACGCAGCAGCAGCCGCAGCAACATCCACAACAACAACACCACCAATCACTATACATCAAGCACACGCCAAAGAGCGTCTCACTATCCTCGCCTAATCCATATGTTAATGCCTCATCTCCACCAGCCTCGGCATCAGCGGCAGGATTGGGAACAGTAGTAGTCAATACCGGATCATCTCTGGCACCTCCTGCCGCCGCACTAATGCATCATCGCCCATCGCTGCCGGTGGCCAAGCTAACCATTCGCGACGAGGAAATGGCCGAGGTCATCCGAGCCTCCATGAGCGAGGGTGAGAATCGTTAACCCCAAATAACCCTAATGTCGTTAATTGGTCCCCATACAAAGTGGATTGATTGATCAAAGATCCATTCCATTTTCCAGGCAGTGGACGCTGTACTCCGAAGACCATTACATTCTTTAAGGGTCCGGGGCTGAAGTCCCTGGGCTTCAGCATTGTGGGAGGACGCGACTCGCCCAAGGGGAATATGGGCATCTTTGTGAAGACAGTGTTTCCATCGGGACAGGCTGCAGACGATGGCACCTTGCAAGCGGGTAAGTGTGGAAGATCCCATCAAATTGAAATTTCAATATCTGAATATGTCCCTCCTACAGGCGATGAGATCGTGGAGATCAATGGCAACTCTGTGCAGGGCATGAGTCACGCCGAAACCATAGGGCTATTCAAGAATGTACGAGAGGGCACCATTGGCCTGAAGATCTTGAGAAGAAAGTAAGTAGGAATCTACAATCTATGAAAGAGTTCTAACTAAATAAATGTCTTTCTTTTCAGACTGCAGAAAGCTAAATCTATGGGCACGTAGGGCTTGCATCCTGCTCATAGTAGAACCACTAGTTAATAGCTAATAGACCGTTTTTGTCTTTGGAATCCCATACCTGGAATACCTGAATCTGGATAACCTGCTTTGTTTAAGCAAGTTAAATGTAAATTTCAGCAACTAACTTCTTTTTTTTGTTATCGTACAAAGAAGTATTCATATAGATGACTCTTATAGGTACTAGAATCCCATAAATATAGTATGTAAGAAATTGTACGGAGTTACAATATAAAATTATTACCTACCTAGACTATGCTAAGCTTCGTAACGTTGTACAAGTTCATGAATATAAATATATTTACTTTAGAAGTCTAGTGGACTATTATTGGAGCTTTTCTCTGCAGTAATTGCCGCTGTATAGCCGAGAAGTTGCGTGCAGAGAAAAACGAGCATTTTAATATCTAGCATAGAAAAAACGTCGGGCGCTATATCGCGGGCAAATAGGGCCAGATTTGCGAAAAATTGCACTATTAATTGCACTTCAAATTTCGATATAAATCATCTTTCGTAATTTTCTAATTTAAAAAACAAATTTGGTGCACATAAATTGTAATTCTTTGTGACTTAGGTATAATGATTCAGCTTTCATCCTTGACTATCAGTCTTTGCTTTTTCACAAAGTGCTCTATGCGATTCTCCAGGCTCTCTGCAAAAAGATTCAATTAGCTTGTTGCGAAAATACACACTGCAATTTCCGGAAAACACTCACCACAGCGTTTTCGCTCTAGGAGAGGCTGATATTGACGCGGTTTGACAGAGTCCTGTAACAGGATGACCTGCGCTGTCACACGTTCTTTTGTGTGGTAGTTTTTTTCCAAGAGGTGCTCCAGTTGTTGGAGAACATTTCGTATCATAGTGCTCTTCACACTGAACTCCGTCCACTCGCATTGGATGTTCTCGATGAGCTTCTCCAAGTTCTCTTCGTTGTAAATCCAACTTGTAAGATCTTTTTCCTCCGCAGGACTTTCGGAGCTTTCCACATCCATTGCGGAAGTGTCCATGGCCTCGTCATCCTCAGCACCATCAGCTGGAAGCTTCAATTTCCTCGTCGTCGTGTCTCGAAAATTACAATGGAACAGATTCAACGGCAAACCAAGAGCGGGTGTGTACTGAGGTTTGCACGGATTAGTTTCCACGTCGAGAAGGTCGCTGACAATGCGAGGCAGCTCCCTTCGCTGTCCCACGAGCAGCAGCACGGCCATGATGCATCTTATCTGATGCCAAAGGAAGGCATTTGCTTGGATCTCCAGATAATACATATCATAGCCTATTGATTGACGAAATCAATGAAATCCTTAAAAATGAAATAGCAGAGCTTCATATATTTACCTGAATTGTTTAACATTTCCACGCAGGGATCCACACGAGCTGCCTGTAGATTCCTTATAAATTTCGTGACTCCATTGTGCACATCCATTTTGCAAAAGTTCCTAAAGTCAGAATGTCCAACCAGCAGCTTACAGGCTTCCCGCATAGCTTCAATGTCCAGGTCACCCTTGGGGAAGTAGTAGCGATAGCTACGCGAGGTGCAATCAAAACGAGCACTGTATACAGGGCTCCGCAGCGGCATCCACGCCACACATTGAATGTTCTTGGGCAGCACCCGGTTAAGAAGGCCACAGTAGTCGATTTCGGATGACAGGGAAGCAGGCTCCAGCTGAGTGTCAGGCGTATGTTTGCTGCGCAAATCTATAGAAATCACCTGGCAGAAGGCGCTTACTTCCTTGTCCGTGCGTCCACAGCGATGATAGTTGGATGTGGCACGGGATTCGATGAGACAAGTGCGCGTCAGGGCGCGAAAGAAATGCGACTCTGTTCTCAAACAGGACGAAATAATGTTAATTGGTCACAAACAGAAATAGACCACCCACCAATGGTATCGTTGGAATCCTCCTGGCAGGCGAAACCCTGGTAGTCCCATCCAAAGTAGGTCAGTTTCAGCAAAACATGACGCTTATGCGCACTGAAAGGTGTAGTTTTAGTGCATTCTTGCATTGAATTCTTCAATGGGGGGCCACTTACATACTCCAATCGAACTTACGTTGCTTCTGAACCTTGCCGGAATGTGTCGTTGTCTCCTTGGGAGCTGTAGCGGTGGCCGCCGTCTCTTTACCCAAGAATTCTGCATATTCCGCATTACTTCTATCATGCTCCGTTAGTTTCTTGTGCAGAAGATTTCTCAGCTGAAAGTTGTACGCCTCCAGTTGGACTATTTTATCAATTAGCTCCGTTTGGCTGAGTTCTCCCAAAGCCTCTCGCGACAAACCCTTTTGGCGCTTATTTATGACCACCTTTCTGTCATTTGTTGCACTCATGTTGTCCGTAAGTAAAAAGTAAACAAAACGGCACGTGCGATTTGGCGATTGGGAGGAATATGTAAAATAAAACTTGAATTCGTCAGTATATTTACGGTATATTTTTTAAATGAGACGGTAGTTTCGGTATATTTCTGACGGTCGGTCACACTGATATCAACAATCCTAGAATGAAAATTCAGGTGCGTAAATCGTGAAAGTAATAAGATATTTACAGAATAAAATACCAACAAAATGGCGTGCCCGATCCTGCGACGAAAAAGCAAGTCGTTTTTTTGAATGGGCTACAGAAAAGGGTATGGACAATAGGCACAAAAAGCCAAGGAAAATTGCAAGGTTCGTACGAACCTCACCTGGCGTGTGAGGACAATCAGCTTTTTATCTTCAAGGTATATTGGGCAAAAAGGGTGGATTTTACCTTGCATGCGTTGCTTTTCTGGGCCGTTTTGCCTCTTGTCCATACCCTCTTTTTCCTTCCATTATGTAGCTAATGTGGACTCCACATACTCCCCCAATCCCCATTTGCTGTTTTAGTCGCGCAGCAGCTGAAGGTGAAGGACACAGTACGAAGAAGGACATCAAGGACAGGACAGGACCCACGATGGACACGTGCAATCACAAGGTCGACAGCGAGAATCACAACTGTGACATGAGCTCCCCTCCCTCGTCATCGCCACTGTGCTACGCCAGTCTGAATGTGCTGCCTGACGAGATTCTCGAGTTCATCTTCACCTACCTACCACCCTATGGGGATCTGGAGCACTGCAGCATCGTGTGCAAGCGCTGGCATGGCATTGTAAAGAGTGAGTATGCACGCAGTGTGGCTGCGATTGATAAAGAGCTTCTCTAGCCTCACCTATTCTTCCCCCTATTGGTCCCCAGATCTCGTGCGCCGCTCGAAGTTCAACCTCGAGAAAGGCCTGACCGACTTTCGACTGCGTTGGGAGGTTTTCTCGCCACAAACGGCCGCCGCCGCGAGTAGCTCACCCGTAGCCTTTATCGCTGGACGGTTTGCCCACTCGGCGGTGCGCCAGCGCAACTCCATGTATGTTTTCGGCGGCGGATCCACTTCAGACACCACCTTCAACGATCTTTGGCGCTTTGATCTGACTCACATGCGCTGGGCAAGGCCTGTAGCAACGGGCACCTATCCCTCGCCCAAGGGCAGCGCCTCCATGGTGGCCTGGAAGGATCAACTCGTGCTCTTTGGCGGCTGGCGTTATCCCTCGCTGCATCCGCCGTATCAGCCGTGGTGCCTGTTCGATGAGTTGCACTACTACGATCTCGGAAAGAATCGCTGGCTTTTGAGGAACACTATGCCCTGTCCGCCGCCCATGGCTGGCCACTCGGCCACTGTGCATGGCGACCGCATGGTTGTGTTCGGTGGCTATCAGATCACGAACGATGTAAACATCAACTCCAACGACACTTGGGTGCTGGACCTGCCCGAGCAGCGCTGGTGGCAGCCGCTGTTCGTGGGCAATACGCGGCCCAGTGCGAGGTATGGACAAATCCAGATCGAGTTGGACAAGAATCACCTCCTTGTCGTGGGCGGCTGTGGCGGAGCCAATCGGGTCTACACGGATGCCTGGCTGCTGGACATGACTAGAGATGTGTGGTCGTGGAAAACGCTGACCGTGCGCAACAAGCGATTCGGGGCCGTCCACATGTGGTGCAATCCTGGCTGCAAGATCAACAACTACCTCGTAGTGGTGGGACCGTCCCCCAACATGCCCCAAGACTTTCAAATGATGAAGCAGAGTCGAGTTCCTATGGTCGGTGGACGTGGCCCGCCGCCCCCCAATCCTCACCAAAACATGCCGCAGCGGGGCCAACGAATCCTAATGCCGGAGCGCCGGCTGGCTGGAGGCTTGGGAGGCTTGGGAGGCGGCTTGGGTCAAAATCGAGTAAATCGCATTGGAGCAGGAGGAGCGGGCGGGGCTCTGGCTCCGCAAGAACAGTATTTGGCCAATCGACGGGCCATTCTCAACCAAAATATGCAGCAGGCGCAGCAGTTCATGCACAACAACAATGTAAACAACAACAACAACAATAGTTATCAGCCACGATCCGGACGTTTGAGTGATTTGCATGCTCCCCCAGCTCCGGCTGCCGCCGCCGCAGCTCCTTCCCCACCCTCACCGCCAGTGCGACCCCCCTCCCTGGCCGCAGCCGATGGGGATGTGGATGCAGCCCAGCGTCTTCAGCGCAATCTGGCCCTGCGATGCCGGGACAATGAGCCTCGATTACCCAAACGATTTGATGAAATGTACGAGGTAAGTGCACAAATACGACACTATTTGGAACATCCGAAACTTAATGCACAATTCCGCACAGGATCCCTTCCGTATGGCCGCCTTCAACGTGCCGACACGGTCACGCAGCGCTTCGCGAGACCACAATGAACGCATCCGACGCATGGAGGAGAAGATGAACGCCATACGCAACTCGCGGCGAAGTGCACCCGCAGCCGCCCAGGTGGAGCCGCAGCCGTTGCGTGCCCCCTCACCCAAGCGACTGCGCTGCAATGTACAATCCCTCTTCGTTTGCGACATCTCAGGCATACTCAGCAGCAGCGAACCCGCCCTAGACTGGGTGGAATACAAGAACTTTGGTGTTCTCCGGGGAGCCCCCGACCGCCTCATCCTGTCTAGCCTCATTGCCGGCAATGGCGAGCTGATCCTGTTCGGTGGCGTCCACAAGGAGACCCTCACAGACATCACACACCACGTGTCCAATTCCATACACTTTCTGAGTTTTCCCCGTGATATTATTTAAGCTCGGACCGGGGCCCGGCCAGCCATACCACAGCAGACACGATAGCTATGTCTATGTCTATGTCCTCCCCTCCTGACCTAAACCTAAGTTATAGGTAACAGCCAATGCTGCTGCCACACCAAACTCCTTCAAAGAAGTTCGGGCGAAGTTCATTTAGACCATATATTGAGTGTAATGGATGAGTTGTATGATTAAACATGGTTACCTACTTAAATTAAAGTATCCTCAATATGTTACCTTAGCCCGACTTCAACTTGTCCTTCGTCCAAAGTCCTAGCTGCCCAGCAGCTCGCCAAGCAGCTTGATCAAGTCGTATGCTTGCTGGAAGCGCATATCACATGTCGCGTCGTCGCAACGCACACATTGTTCCAGCAGCATCTCCAGCCTTCCGTTGGCCAGATCCCGCAGCAGGAAGTCTTTCAGCAGGAGACAAGCCTGATAGACATTCGCGTCCAGATGCTGGCCACCGCAAAAGGACTTCACATCGAAAGTGAATCCATCGCCAGGCAAGGGCTCGTACTTCTGGGCGTCGCCCAAGGGGACCGCCGCATCCACTAGGACAACAGAGTCCAGGTCGATGAGGATCACACTCTGGCTGGCCTCGTCAAAGGCCAGATTGTCTGCCGTAAAATCGGTTAGAAAGATGCGAAAGTCCGCAAAGCCAAAGGTGAGCTTCAGAGACAGCTGGAGCAGTTGTCGGGCCATTTCCAGGCGCAGATTCTTGCCAGCAGTGGCGTAGTGTACCAGGGTGCGTCCGGCATAGGCTTGGAAATGGGTAAGGCCACAGGCAGCGTAGCTCCGAGGAACTGGAAAGCCACGCAAAAACAGTTCCTGCATCAGCAATGGTGTAATGCTGTGCATCATGTAGTACCAAATGGTGGCAGACTCATGACCGCGCTGCTCCAAGTAACTAACAAAACGGGGAGTCCTGAATCCGCTACGACAAAACTGGAATCCACCGGGACGCTCCTCCATCTCCTCAAGAAATGCTTCTCGCAAGATGCCTATATTGCGGTAAGAGTGGCCCCCAATGGCATCTCTTTTGGCCACCAACTGTGCTGCCTGATGACCCTCATTCAATTGCAGGAAATATATCTCCCGACGATCGATGAGCAGAGCGATTCCTTTTAGAAGCTTGCTCCAATCCGAGGGCTCTGCAATGGCCTCAAAAATTTCCTCGCATTGCCAGCGCTGTCCGGCAAAGCAGGCCGGACAAATTTGTAGATCCCGCTCGAGATGTGCCCTGAATATGTTCTTCTGTGGTTTTACCTGCAGGTCCTGCAGCAGAGCCAGAATGAGCACGATTCTGAGATGTCCGGGCGACAGGTGCATGCCAAGGGGCTGCAAAAGAAGTTTGAGAAAGAGGGGAAGAAGGAAGCTGCATGAGGAGGCTTGGCAAACAATAAAAGAAGCCACACGTGCGTGAGTAAGTGTGTGTGTGTGTACCGTGTCTGCTTGTGTGTGTATGTGTGTTCGATGAATGTGCGTCCGGGCCCAGCCTCCCTCCAGGGTCCACAACATTACCTGTTTCCTCAGCCCAATGCCAAACTTAAAGGCACAGCTAAGGTCTGAGCCAAAGCAGCTGCCCCAAGACGGCGCGGCAGTGAAGAACCAACCGTTGGGAGCCATCTAAACCCAGCACCGAAACTAGCATACTCTGTAGTGACCAGGTGTAAAAAATCTATTAAAATTCTCATAATTTAATCAAGGTTGCGCTCCCATAAACGACTGCGCCACTCACTTCTAAAAAAGGAAAGCATTTAAAATTAGCTACGATTATAAGCGATTAGATAAGCATTTGTATTTCATCAAAGATCAGATAAACCATGTACCCCACACCTCACACTCCCAAGGGAAGAGTATTCAAGATGGTTGGGTTTACAGAAATAGCTTTGCTTTGGTGTGGCTGTGGCTAGGCGGCGACTTCTCGACCAGCTTCTCTCTGGCTAAACTGAAGAAGAGGCAATTTTAAGGTTCAAGGTTGGAAGTCGCTGCCAGGCGCTTAATTTGTAATCTCAACGAAGGCGTAATCTCATCATCATCATGAAGATAGTGCCAGACGAGCATCGGGAGCGTCAACTCCTTGTAGTAATGTCTGTAAGCAAGCAGCGTCCCGGCCTATGGTCCAACAGGATCTATTCTGTTAGGGCAAAGAATCAGAAAAGTGGGAGTAAGCCTCCCAGAAAACAATGGGATCGCCAGAGCTCGAAAAAGTTCGAAAGAAACCCTTTTGGGTACTTCCAGTACGGCCCCAACTAGCGGCAGAGTGGCAAAGAACTGAGAAAATTGAGAGGTATAGAGAGAGGCATGATCGAGAGCGTGTGAGAGCGGCCGGCGATCGGACGCCAACGATCGCTTTGATACCACACCTCTACCTCTACCTGGCTGTCCATCGGATCAGTTGAAGGTGGCGCGTTGCGCTCAACGGTTCACAGTTTTCAGTTCCATTCTCGTTTGTCGTTCAGCCTCGTTCTCTGCGCCGAACAGCTGGTGGCGTCTGTTTTGGTTTGGCGATCAGATCAGCATATAAAGTCCGCGATATCGGTCAAGTTCAGCCGACTCCACACCTCGGCTGCCAGAGCAGAAAAACGACGAACAAATTGTCGCCCAATTAGTCTCGCCTAAAAGTTCGCGTGAAATTCACTTATATTTTCGTGAACTTTTCGATCAAATCGAATTTCTACACTATATAAAACACCACATATAGTACATACCTACTATATAGTTTCGCAAGTGATCGCTTTTGTTTGAAAAGAATTTGTCACAGTGCCAAAAAGAGGTGTGTTCTTCTTGGAAAAATATCCACTTAAATAATCAAATTTTATTTGAAAAATTACCAAAATACACATCATAAAGAATTTGATCTAAGGCCGTCCCAAAAATCTGTGAGCCCTTCACCTCTCGAAGGTGAATTTTATGCAACTTTGAATATTGCGATTCAGAGAAAGTAAACAATCTGCGCAGCAATATTAGAGATCACGAGATAATTGATTGACTCCGGGGGAAGGGAAGGTAAACAGTCGCTAGAGTTTGATTCAGGAATACCAACCAAATGCTCAAAATCGATGCGATGATCAGCTTCTCGGAGGAGCCGAGCCCGCATTTTACATATGGGTTCTATGCACGCGCTACAACCCTTGGACAGAGTCTATCACTTCAGTTGTATATGGCTTTAGCAGGGACTATACTTTCCATGCCATACGCTATACATATACCTTCATTCATTCCACTGAATTGCACTTCCGAAAGTACTTTGGAAAGGATGCACGCTATGTACCGATAATCCCCTTAAAAGTCACCCTAGCCTAGGCCGCAAACCGACAACTAAAATCTGTAGAAAAACACTTTAAACCGGTTATGTATTACCCCCATGCGCAAAAACACTCAAATATAAATAGGCAAACGAAAGCCCCTCCCCTCCCCTCCTCATGACAGAGCGAATTCGAGCCGGCATTAGATGTGAATAACTGGTCGACAGACCGACACTTCGTAGTAATATTGTGGCTTATTGATAAACGGAATACGTCTGGCAGAACATACATATGTACATACGTCTGTGCATACCCGTGTGTGTATATATTTGCTTGCTTATGGCCAGCACGTTCTTGGCAATGACTAAGGAAATCTAAGGCAGCTTTAGCCAATTGATTCAATTGATATTATTCCATGCAAATTGCGTCACGCTGTTACAATACGAGCACTTGTGCGGTGTACGGTTGGGGAATGCCCTTGACTTTACAGAGGCAAGGCACTCAAACGTGGGGGCTTTCTTATCAAATCAGATCTGTTTATGGCATACGCCCTATTAAAAAACTATCATATCAGAACAGTTCTCTCGGGAGACATTCGGTTGCCTGATCGGTTAACTGCCAGCAAACAAAATTCAACGTGTTAATATTTCTTTTTTTCGTCTGCTCTTGACGATTTTTCGCCGCTTCTCGCTTTCTATTCGCCCAACCCGAAATAGTTTCTATTATCTAAAGCATGATTGATGGCCCGGCCGGGCACGGGCAAATTGGCAACCGGTTCAGTTCCCTATCTCATTTCATCCATATTTATGGCCTTTCTCCCTCTTTCAGATGAGCAGCTCTGCTGTGGAACTGGCCGAGACCCATCACAAGGAGCAGGCTAGCGTGGGCAACCTGCTGGGGCGTCGCTATGCCGAGCTTTTGCACGGGGAGAAGTACACGGACTGCGTTTTCCACGTGTGCGAGGAGCAGCTTAAGTGCCACAAACTGATCCTGAGTGCCGCCAGTCCCGTGTTTGAGGCCATGTTTTTCGGACCAATGCATGAAAATGAGCCCGAAATCGAGATACACGACATTAGTGCGGCCATTTTCAAGGTCCTGGTCGACTACATTTACACGGGCAGCGTGGACTACAACAACCTGGAGCTGGTAGCCTGCATTGAGCTGTACTATGCGGCAGAGAAGTATCTGCTGGACCAGCTGATAGCCGACTCCCTGGTGGCCATCACCAGGAAGCTGCGCTTCTCCAACATTCTGCCGGCTCTGGAGCTGAGTGTGTGCATGGGACTGGATAGTCTGCTGGAGGTCTGCATGACCTTCTTCATGCGCTGCTGCGTGAGCAATGCCCAGTACATGACCCATCTGAAGGAGCACTATGTCCACGTGTCTAAGGAGTGCGTCAAAACGATCATAGCCGCCTGCAAAGAGCCGCACAAGCTACTCATTTGGTATGTCTACGAGTGGACCCAGCATGAGTGTGAGCAACTGGGCCTTGGTCCTAGCGATGCGGGCTTGGTTGTCCATGGCCTGGGGCCAGAGGCAAACTCGTGGCCCGTGAATGCTTCTGATGAAGTGCAATCTCCTGCTCCGGCTCCTATTGTCTCAGTAGAGCGCTGCTACTACAAGGCCTGCCGGCCGTTTACCGTAGATGCAGAGTCTCCCGTGTGGCGTCTTCGCCTGAAGAGCCCTCGCTTCATCTCCCTCATGGGAGTGGTCCTGAACAGCCGCCTGCCCCCCAACCTGACCTGCACCTTTGGCCACGTTCAGCTGCCTCTGGAATATCGCGAGTCCCTGCGGCTGGACCTTTGCGAGTTGCCGGCGGACGGCGAGGACGCGCCCACCAATCCCGTGTGGAGTCATGTCATTCAAAATCAGAGCACAAAATATAACTGCGACTTGCACCTAAGATGGCGCCGCGAGGAGGCGTGTGTACTCACCCCGGAGCTGTCCTACGAGCTGCAGATACGCTGGGACGGAAGCGCATACGGTGCAGAGTATCCTTGCAGCCTGCAGTCCTGTATCGCCGATGGCATTCGCTTCATCGACAGCGACAGCTTCATCGGCAGTTTGGTCAAGGGCCTGCGCTACGCCAACCTGGTGTAGGTTTTAGTTAGGCTTATTCTTAATCATTGTGTATTTATTGCCGTAAGTTAATGTACGCTGTGTCGGAGTTCAATAAACTTTCGAAAACACTCCAAACAGATTCAACGATAACAACAAAGCCGGTTTGCTCTGCGGCTTTTGTTTGGATGCTGCTGCTGCTGTCAAACTAAATCCGATAAGGAGCTGTACTGTGCCGATTTCTTCATTTGACTGTAATTATTGTTGCTTAAAGCTTAAATTAATTAAGTTCCAATTACTTCATGAAATAGATAATTAAAAAAAAAACGCTGAAAGCTATCGATGGGATGTAGTGATGTGATTATTCGATGTGTGATTTACCGATATTCCCTACGTTCTAGCACTAACCATACCATAAATACCAATGTTTTCCACTTGTTTAGTCATTTATACTAAGCTAAGTATTGATGAAAAATCTTACTTGCGGAGAATCGGATATATACGACCGCTTGGGCTTGTTTGAGTTTAACAAAGGATATAGGATATTCTTCCAATTACAGGAACCTATGGAACGACCAAATCACCCCACAAATAACGGAGAAAATAGGATACATAAGACTGCAGAAAGTATCCTTGGTCCTTGATAAGGAGTCTATCAGATCAAGGATGTTGCTCCAATCTCAGGAGCATAACAAAATTTATCGGTATGTCTGTTTTTCAGAATCGACTTGTCTTGTCTTGGCGTGGATAAGTCTAGTGGAATACAACCATCGGATTAGTTTCGATATTTACAGCGTCACTGACAGGGCGGCCTGTCCATCTCTATGCTTTTGCCGTATTGTTTTGTTTACGCTGAAAAATGACGATTCTCTACAAAGTGGAGAGCAAGGAGTTCGGCAAGGACAGCGTGTTTCCCCAAAAAGTGGTGCTATGCTCTGTCTCGGCCCGCAACATTATCGCGTTCAGCTCGCTCCAAAGTGCCATTGTTTCCCATGGCCCCGGGGACAGCAACAGTGCTGGGGTGGCTGTGGGGGCCAGCAACAGTCATGTGTATGTCTGCGACATTGTGACGCCGTGGGAGTACTACAAGGTTTGCTCCTCGAAGTCGCTGATCAATGTGCTCGAGTGGAGTGCCAACGGGGAGAAACTGCTGCTCGGCTATGTCGGCGGACGCGTCGAGATTTGGCTGCCCAAGAATCAGTCCATCAACATCTGGCTTCTGCAATACCATGCCAACGTCCCCAGCGAGGACATCATAGAGGCCAAGTTCTTCCACAACGGCAAAGGAGTCCTGTTCAATCCCCAGAAGAAGGAGCACACTTACTACGCAGAGAAGTTTGAGCGCCTGGAGCAGCGTCCCACGCTCAGCGGCTTCGGCGGGGTGGCCAGCGAAGGCTGCATTCTGCTGACATCATCTGGCCTCCTGGGGTCATTCAGCCTACCCTTGTTCCAAAAGTTCTCCAGTGCTGAGAGCGCCGGCAATGAGATTGTTGAGCTAACACCCGTTATGCATAGCATTGGCATCTCCAGAAGCTTCATAGAGCACTGCAGCATGGCCCCGAGTCCCTCGGGGGCTGTCAGTGTGGCTTTCAGTTGCGGCTGGCAGCAACAGCTCGTGCAGTGTTTCAAGATCTCCCTGATGATGGAAGGAGACCTGGGCCTAGAGCAGCACATGGCCATCAAGTCCGAGTCGCAGGCAAGTATATTCCTCAATCCGCTGGAGGGCAAGCTCATCAGTCACCTTAAGTGGACGCGGGTGGCCAATGACGACGTGATCTTCATAGCATACTCCTGTACGGAGGGAGGCAGTTTGCTGGAGCAGTGGACCCTCACGCGCAGGCATCAGAGTGTCCACGCCCTGCTCCAGGGAGGCGGTTCCAATAAGGGCAACGAATTCGTGCAGTCGGAGAGTTGGGAGCAGGTGGCAAAGCTCCATTTGAATGCTCCACTTGCCGATATTTGCCTCTCACGCCTCATGCCGTCCACGGCGGAATGCTCTCCGGTCTATGCGATACTCCAGGATAACAGTGTCCAGGTCCTGGAGCCTAATTCTCTGAAGCAACTGAACCACACGCAGTTCGATAAAGTGACCGACGGCAGTGGAGTGAAATTTGTGAGCGGGGACCTCACTCCCACCAGTCAAATGCTCCTGATCTTCGATGCTCACGCCCAGCTGTATGCCATGCAAGCGCCACTGCTGAAACAGAGTGGATCCGCACTGCTCCTGCTGGAGTACTGCATTGTCACGGGCTGCGATGCCAGTGATGTACTACTCCTGAACCTGGGGAACCTGGAGCCCCTGGTGGAGAAGCTGACGGATAACTTTTCGCGCCAGCCATCGTATGTGAAGAACTACTATTATGCCAACTTCCTGGCCCTCAAGAGCAATCTCTGTCGTGTGCAGCAGCAGGAGTTTGACAATCTAATCATCCTCCATGCCATATCCACCACTTTCAAGAGTCTTCTGCGCCCCTCCGACCTAGGTTACCAGGACAAGGGACCCGCCGATAATCTGACGACGAAGCTGAACGAGTCCATACCAGACGTGGACACAGTGATGCTAAACCTGGATGCCAAGGACTTCACAGTGGAACCAGTGATGCTGCAGAGCTTGCAGCAACTGATTCAATGGGTCACCGATCTGGCGCTCAACATGCTCAACATGCTACCTGAAGAGGTGATGAAATGCAAGCTGTCCGGGAAGCGTCCCAGCTATGACATCAGCCGGGATATTAACGCCATTAGCAGCCTAAGGGAGTTGCTCGTCATGATACGCATCTGGGGCCTGCTGAACACACAATGCCTGCCCGTCTACACCAAGACCATGGACAACATCGACGTGCTGGTCATCCTGTTCCGCCTGCTCACGCGCCTGGCCCAGAACCCCGCGGAGCCGGACGAGATGCTCTTGGACGAGTGCAGTCTTTTGTCGAAGCAGCTTCTCATTCCTCAGCTAAACAAGTTCAATCCCACCACGCTGCTCAGTGCCCAGGGATTTGCTGCAGTGAAGTCGGGTCATCTCATGTTCACCTCCCTTGTAGAGCCGTCGTGCCTGCAGGACATGGAAGTGGAGAATGTGGTCTTCGCCAAGTCGGTGAAAGATGGCGTCAGCAATCTTCAGCTCGGCGCCCATCCAACCACCATCAGAAGGTGCGCCCGCTGTGGTTTCGTCTTCGTCAACAATGCTAACAAAGTGGCCAAGACTTCGGCTCTGAAGGCCTGGTTCAACAAGTGGCTGCATTGCCATTGCGGCGGCTTCTGGAAGCAGATTAATTAGCCACGGCCGCCCCTTTACAGTATCAATCTTAAAATTTAAATATCCATAGCTTTTAATAAAAATCAAATTTAAATGAAACAATGCTTAACCCGTTAGAAGGTATATCAGAGTATAGGGTATAGAAACATACATATGTATGTATGTATGTATGTACTTACGCAGAATCTATATTCCAGCAACTTGAACCACGGAATAAGCAAACATATATCTCCAAAGCGCAACATAACTAATAAAATATTTGTCAACTCATGCAGCTAAATTTGGAAAACGGTAGGTATTTTAACGTTAATTAGGAAATAGAGTACAAAAATGTTCATATTCATAGCAAATTTGTAGTTACTATGTAAAATAGGGACATTTTTCTGACAGAGGGTCGTTAAAATTAGCCAGTCTTGTAGAAATTCGATTCTTTTATCGGCTAAAATTATGTGGACAGAATTATTCAACGGAATCTCTAAATTGTGCAATATGAACGACTATCCTCTTTTGTTCGACCTATTTAGCTGAAACATTTTTTTAGACAAGATCCAATAAAAGCAAGTATTTAGAATAAGCCTGTCAAGTAAAAAATTGATTCATTAATCGAATAAAATTATGTGGGCATGGCTAAATGTTCTATATAGCTAGTAATATTCGACGAAAGAAAGAATAACCACGAATTAGTCGTAATAACCGGTTGACAACAATGATTCTCGGCAACATCAATTCTCATACCCTAGGGAAACAGATATGATAAAGTTCAGAAAATGTTTGTTATCCCAGGATCCGTAGGTATCAGGATTGAGATAAATATATACAAGATACTAATAATGTACTTGAATATGTCTAAAGAATATCAATTTGAGAAAAGGTCTTTATAAATTACGTTTTATCTTCATATAAAATTAACGAAATAGGGTGTACAAAGGCCTATACACGCATCTTGTCTTTAAATACCAGTAACATTGCGACTGTTTTTTTGATTGGACTTGTTTGTTTAAACCTTGTTTTAGACAAAATACAATAAAAGCAATACAATAATAGCTAGTAATATTCCACGGAATATCAAAAACGAGGAATATGTAAAATAGAACTTGAATTTGTCAGTGTATTTACGGTATATTTTTAAAATGAGACGGTATATTTTGGTATATTTCTGAGGGTCGTACGGTATATTTTAACGATAAATCCGCTGTGGGAAGAGCTTGCAAAATAAATACAAACAAATCTAAGAAAGAAATAAAATTATTTAATAACCGTTAGTGGCTGGAAGGAAGAACAACAACTCTACAATGAACATAAATCTGCCCCATTTTAACATGAAGAACCTGGTCAAGGAAGCAGGCAGCACAATATCGCGTGTGGTGCAGGTAAAGAAATCAATGATGGGTGCGAGAAAAAACGGGTGGGGATGAATGGGCTTTTTGGGGGTTGGGTTGGGGGCTATACAAGCACTCAGCACTGACGCTCTTTGCCCTTTTCCCCTAGCTGACGGAGGAGAAGCTTGGCACCACCGAACGCACCGAATACGACTTGCACTTTCAAAATCTCGCCGAACGTGCCGATGTGACCAAGGCATGGACAGAAAAGCTCGTCAAGGACACAGAATCGGTGCTGATACCGAATCCACAGAACCGTGTCGAGGATTACATATTCGAAAAGATCGACAAGTCAAAACCCAAACGAGTAAGCAACCTGGAACACCTGGCCCTGGACATGATTGAGGCCGGCGGGGACTTCGGACAGGATTTGCCCTACGGTCAGGCCCTCATCAAGGTCGGACAGGCTGAGCAGAAACTGGGCCAGTGCGAGCACGATTTCATTGCCACCTCAGGCATTTGTTTTACGCAACCGTTGCGCAAATTCTTGGAGGGCGAGATGAAGACGATTAGCAAAGAGCGCGGCATTCTCGATTCGAAGCGCTTGGATCTGGACGCCTGCAAGAACCGGGTGAAGAAGGCGCGCAGCATGCTAGGCCAACAGTCGGTGAGTGGGCGGAAAAGGGGGCAGTGGGGGCGGTCATAATGGATTATTGACTTTCGATATTTTTCTACATAACTTTACGCTGCCTCTGTGTGGATTGTTGGTTTGATTTATTATGCTTCATAGAAAGATGGCATCTCGCCAGAGGCTGCCTTGGAACAGGTATCAGACCTTGGACCTTGCCCATACCTATTACTCATCACTTAACAGTATGCTGCAGCAGATCATTAATTTGTACTTTCTTCACAGGCGGAGCGCGACCTGCGCGTGGCCCAGGCGGAGTTCGACCGCCAGTCGGAAATAACCAAGTTGCTGCTGGACGGTATTAGCACATCGCAGGCCTCCCACCTGCGCCATCTGCACGCCTTCATACAGACCCAGGTGCGCTATTACAAGCAGTGCGGCGATGTCATGGAACAGCTGCAGCGGGAGCTGGCCAAGTGAGTATCAGATGGTAATGGTGATCAATGGAGATGATGATGCTGATAACAGACAAACAAAGACTCTCGACTAGACACCAACAGCAAGTCTCGTGCACTCTGTGTAGGATGGTCCCGGTCCCGTCCCTGAGCTAGCTCTATTGCGCCTCTGGTCATCTCACTTTCGGTTATTGTTTGTGGTCTTACAGAATGCAGCATCCCAAGCCGCGCCTGCGCATCAATAGCGAAGATGTTGATGGTGGGCCTCCCAGCTCTGTGTCGATGCATTCCTGTGATTCCGATTCCGTAGTGGGAGTAGCCCTAGATAGCGATAATGATATTGACAAGTCCCTAACGAACCTGCTGGAAGACTTTAACATTGAATTCGATACGACTGCCATATCAACAGTTTAATCCTAATACAAAATACTTCGGCTTGGTGGCTCCAGTTAACATTATATATAAAAAACTATACGTAATTTAAGCGACAGGTTTTTACTTCGTCGCTCTTGTTGTTATTGTTGTTGCTGCACATAATCAAATCCAATCCGGTTTCCGTTGAGCGCCTCCCCTCCCATCCATCTGAGCAGCATAATCAAATCACAAATCAAATCCATTAAAATCTGCATCTGCCTCTGCGTCTTCCATCAGCTTGGGAGGCCCGACACCATATATACCGCTCGATCTGAGCAACGCCAGTGCCAACAAGTCCAGCGCAACTGGCGGACCGTCGCCGTCTCGTGGTCCAGGCAACAATAACAGCAGCAGTCAGGCTCCATCCGCCCACAGGCCGACCAATCAGCCCATGCATGTCAACACGGATCAAATGCAACGGGCTCGTGTCCTCTGCTCCTATGACGCCAAGGATCACACTGAGCTCAATCTAAATGCGAACGAGGTGAGTAAAAATCGAGACATTGATAGGCCCGTGTGTCTAATCTTGTGCATCTCTAGGTCATATTTGTCACCGAGTGCTCGCCCGTGAACGAGGACTATATGTACGCCAAGCAGGGCCTCATGAAGGGACTCGTTCCGCGGGCCTTTGTCGAAATGCTCGATGAGGAGCACGACGTCACCCTCTAAGTAAACGCGCGCAATATAATGCAATAATCTCAACCAAATACTCGTATGTTGGACAGAAGATGGAAAGGAGAGAAGTCAAAATTAAAACTCCATGTTACGGCTCCGAAATACTCACACGTATATGGGAATGGATTTGAATTGGAATGGCAATTGGACAATTATAAAATGCGGCCAAAAGGCATTTGGCACTAGCAAGAGAGTACAATAATTTATCAGAATATAGTTATATACAAAGCATATACATACATACATGCATGCATGAACATAGTATTATATATAGAGCATTCCCTAGTTTAGGCCACGTTTACCCCCATCTCATCCTTGTCCTCCCACACATCCACGCCATTTGCACAGCACAGCCACACGCGTCAAGCAATAATCGAAAAATATAGCATGCGCGTATTCAGCTGCCTGAATCGATTACTATTTTAACAATTACTATAAACTGAATACTTGGATCGATTCTCAACTTTATTATTGTTACTGCGTATCACATATCTGTAGAGAGTGTTGTATGTCTAAGCTTCTCCCTCCACACTCGTGAAAGTATTATGTATTATGTGTTATGTTTGTCTCTACCGCAGTTAACAAACGAAATTCACTGTGCTTTAAACTATGGATATTCTATAATTATATATATGTACCTATGAGATTGTTAATCCTATTATCTACGTATTGCATTATCCGCAAGTGTTTCCCATTTAAGCTAATTAGTATTTAATACAAAATGATTAATTACTTACTCATTCCTGCTGCAATTTATTACATGTTTAAAAAAAAACGCAAACCCTTTGGTGCAATTTTCAAAAGTCAATTATTATGAATGTTGCCTCTCAAATCTAAGAGAATCTACCCAAAAAACAAAAAAAAAGAAACACCAATTAGCGCTTAATTAATGCAAATAAACTGCAAAATGCCAAGGCAGATCGTACAATACAACAAACACAAAGTGAACAACGATGATTTTTAGGTTTTCAACAAACAAATAACAAATACAAATTGTAATATGAAATGCGTCTAGAAGTGAATTTTAAACACACACCTAAAAATTATGAAATAAATGAAAATATACTATAATCAAAGCAGAAATGATTTTCATCTGATCTTCTTTAGGATCTTGAATAAATAGGCTTTCTTTTAGAGGCTCATCCATTCCGAACTTCTTTATATGTACATAATCCATTTTGTAATTGAACAGTGGGAAACTACAAATTTTTTCTGGGTTAATAATTGTGAGTTAAAAATAATCAAATAATCGATGAAACGATGCGGCAGATTAATCTAAACGGTGGGGAGAAGTAATATTAAAGTATCAGATGGCATAAAAATCAGCATTTTTCTTGTATATAACATACCTAAAGACATGAAGGGCTATGGGGGATGGTGGCCATGGGGGCCAATCTCGAAATCAGAGTCTTCGTCGTCGTCAGCACTTAGGAAACCGAAATCGAACATGTCGCCGTAGTAGTCGGACTCATCACCGCTGTCCAAATCATCCTCTAGATCGTCCGGCTCGAAGTCAAAGTCGTCGAAGATAAATTTGGGAAAGTTTGGATACATGTCATCATCGTTACAAAAGCAAAAGTGCTTCACCTCGATGATATCCTTGGGGGCGACATCAGGATGCTATTTCACGAAAAGATTATCAGTAAAATAACGAGTATCCACAATATCGTCTAGAACTGAACTCACATACTCGATGAGACTGTTGACTTGAGTGTCCGACACACAGAGCTGTACTGGCAAGTTTCGTTGATTCTCCTTCCTCGCAATGTCCAAGCGCAGTTTTTTTATGATTCCATGTACCAATTTCTCGCTTATTCCTTCGCAATCCTCTAGGCCTAGGCTATGCAGCTTGGGGCAAGATTCGAACAGAAACAAAATCGAGGAGTCATGCAGTCTGTTGCACTTTAGGTTGATCTGCTCTAGTTTTTTGAGGCTCGAAAACACTGAGAGTGAACTGTCAGTCATAGCAAACACTTGGGGTAGAACAAGACTGCGCAGACCTCTTAGTTTGGAAATTTGGACAAGCAATTCGGCGGACATACTGGAGCCCCCATAAACCTCTAGGCACTCCAGCTGTTCGGCCTTAAGCTCGGCCAGCTCCTGAAAGAGTTCGGAGCGTATAGTGCGGCCTGGCAATCCGATATAGATTCTCAAGCTCTTGAGGCTTGGCAGCTGGGCCACGTACTCGTATGTCTCATTTGGGAAGGCGCTTATACAAAGCACCTCCAAAGAAGTGCCCGAGTTCTCCTTGATCATCGTTTCAAAAACGTGAGAATTCATGGTGTCAACTCTCTTCACGTTTAGGGTTTTAAGGTTGGTTAACACCTTGCAAATCTTGGACAGACATTGGCCTTGAAAACGAGGGCATCCGGACAGAGTGAGAGTTTGGATGGAAGGGGAGAGCTCGTGTAGTGTTACACCGGTAATTGGGTTGCCGGCAATATTGAGCACCTGCAGAGTCCGACAGTTCCTGAGGGCCGAGATGCACTCATCAGTCAGCTGATTCTGCGGCAGCTCCAGCTCCTCCAGCTTGGTCATCTTGGCGAAGATCCTGTGCATATTTCGCGAAGTCAACGGGCTGCTGTACAGCTTCAAGGACTTTAAATTCGAACAATTGTTCGAAAGAAAGTCGCACAAGCGCTGAAAGCGCATCGGCGGAATCACGCCGGTAATGTGCTGAACATAAGGACCGGACAAATTGAAAAATTCTCGGAGGTCCCAGAAAGTCATATTCTCAAAATCGTACAAATCAATTGATTTGTGCAGTCTGGCCGTGGCCTGCTGATAGATAGCGCGGAAGCGAAGGCATGTCCGAGCGAAGACCGTCTGGTCTTGCATTGGGAGATGCTTCATAATCATCTCTAAGCAGAGATCGTTTACATTCAAAATGAAAGGACACAGTTGATTTGCTTCCTCCTGGTCGTCCGTTCCGTAGGCATCTGGCTGATGCCAGCTATCGCTGGCCTGCACATTGAATCGCCGACCGTTTACATGGTGTATCCGGCTGTGCAAGGCTCTAAAAATGCAGAATATCAGGGGATGTACTCACACACACAGTAGTGCGGCCGGCATACTCACTTTGCTGCATCCTTGGGATTCTCATAAAACACACAGCCAGTCTGGTGGGAAAAGCGATTTGATCTGCCAGTAGCATGTCTACCACCACCACGAAAGAGTTTTATTTGCAAAACGCGTCCATAGTTTGATAAGTGCGCATGCAGCGTAGATTGATTTAGCTGCGATGAGACAGGACAGTGTATTGTTTCAGAGTAAAGCTTGACAAAAGGGGGACGCGGACACTTACATCCGGTGGGATCTTGCATAAATACAGCTTCAGCACTGGAATGTGGTCTTCTGTGTAGGCAATACCATTCTTGAAGTAATAGTTCTGTTCCGCTGCAATGACAATGGCAAAACCGAAGTGCGTGCAATGTGTGCAAGAATTTGGCAACAACGAATAGGAGTGCGTTTGTGCGAACTTGCATAGGATAACTGCATACTTTCTTTCTACGACTTACATAGATTGTTGACAAAATGGGCCATATTTTCACAGATTTTAGTCCAATTTTATACAAAAAGTTAGTCCGAGACTCGATTTATTTGAATCAATGTTAATTTGTATCAGTTTACATTTACAATTACATGGCTTCTACAACTACACGGTAACTACATATTTGCTACATAATGGGAGGAAAAATAGGGTATGGACATCAGCAAAAACGGCCCAGGACCACCACCAAAAATTAATAGAGATTCAAATATTTTCATTTACTTTATTAAATTGTGCCTTGTTTTGTTTTGTTTTGTTTACGTTTAAGTGTTAACGTAAAGTGAGTGACAAAGTATGACCGCAGTATTTTTATATATACCAATTCAGTATATTTCTCCTGTTTTTGCCTGATGTCCATACCCCAATCTGTAGCCAATTCAAAATTACGACTCATGTTGTCGTTGCAGGAGAGAGCTGGCAAGAAATCAGTGATGACAACTGATGGGCTAGAGTACAGCGCCTAAGAGATTTGTTTTATTTGCTATTTTAATAGATTGATGAAATTGATCAAATATACCAAGATATTATTTTAGACTGTCGAAAATATTCAAATGGTGCGGATATTTTCTTCTGTTGACTCAGTTTCCGTTATATATATCACTGTATACAGTATATATACTGTATGGTTAGTGATCAGATATACCCGCGACTTTTGACTATACATAACGATAAGCAAGATAAATATCGGCGGTAAAATATAATTTTACTAATAATATATGTAATTATTTTGAAAATAAATAGAACAATCTGTAAACTTTTAATAGCACGGTTTTATTATATGTTCTTCTTTCTTGATCGTCGTATTCGAATGAATGTGTGTTGGCATATCGATACTTGTCGAGGACAAGTATCGATATATCGAGTACATTGGTATTTCTTATAATACTATCGATGAGTAAATCTTAAACTAATATTCAAATCTTATAAACTAATATTCCTATCTTACAAATCAAAACGATCGATCGTTCAAAATTCCATTTTTTAAATCAAGCATTCATTCAAAACATGAGGAAAAATCTATGGTTTTCCAGTTGGAGTGAGCAAGTCAAAGAAATGGTTGAAAATAATAAATAAATAAAAGCATCAACTCTTTTTCCAATATTTCCAAATCACGAGACAAGTTTTTTCAACTTGCATTTTAATTTCGTTAAATATGCGGCCTTTGATAAGCTTACAAAAGATTATTAGCTTGTTGGCTGTTTCTGTGTTTTTTGTTTTCTTATAGAAAACCCCAACTGAGTTATTTTTCTCCAGGTAATTACCTACCAAATGTACATGTATTCCATTTCGAAAATTATTTCCTAGTTTCAGATGCGACACGTTACTAAAAGTCTTTTCTTATAGAATCAAGGTATGATAATGGCCTAGCTAGTATAGAAATACAGATAATTGCTGCCAGCAGCATTTGACTAAATATTCTCTTAGCATAAGTATTATATACAAATTTTTTTACCAATAAGTTACCAAAAGAGCAAATTAGATAATAAAATATACGTAGAGTAGATTAACGAACTACAAATAAATATCTCTGGATTTGTCTGGGTGATTATGGTGAGCGTTTGGCCAATTGTCATGATAGTATCCAGGAGTGTATAATACCTGCACAAAAGAGAGAGAGAGAGAGAGAGGATTCAGTTTACTCTAAAATTCTGGGATCTCGTGGGTTCTACTCCACCAAGTTCTACTCACGATTTTCGCCTGGCGAGAGCGTTATATGTATATCCTCACGACTCAGCACTGGGGCTAAAAGTAGAGAGTGGGCCACAAAATAAAATATACATACATACATATATTCTGCGCTCAACCAACGAGCGTGAAGAACATGTGAAGCGACATGTAAGGCGTAGCGTGTTTAAATATTTAAATAACGTTCTTTATTGATCAAGTTGCTAAAAATAATAAACTTTGTTTCGTTTCATTGCTTAAAGCTATGCAACTGTTGCTGTTAATTCTATCGTTAACGTAATGCTGTTGCTGAGGCACTTGCAATATAAATAAATCATAAATTGAAGGGGCTGGCTAGGACATGTCTTTCAGGTTGAGAGCCCCAATTTATCGAGCCGGGCCCAGGGCCAGAGCCACACGATACTAATTTAAATGCTATCACAGTTTCAAAGTCCACCATTATCAGCGGGACACATGCAGGCTGTTGGGTAAGCAATCAAAAGCGAGCGCATGCATGTTAGGAGAACTTTGCATTCCGTTTCTGGATGGGTTATGTATGCAAGGCATATGGCTGCTGGGGCTGCTGCGGTTGCTGCTGCTGCTGCTCGAGGCTCCCAGTGGAGGTGCCAGCAGCTCCATCAGCAGCTCCAGGGCCACTTCCGCTAGGTACAATGCGTATCATACCCGGCTGGATCCTAACGTTCTCACAGGCCTCGCAAATATTCAATTGCGGATGATTGCGGAATGTACACATATTGCAGGCCCACATTTCAAGTGGCTCCTCATCCTCGTCCACGTCCGAGTCTGATAGGTATTCTTCCTCGTCGTTTACTGGACGCTGCACTGGCATCTGCTGTTGTTGCTGCTGCGCCTGCTGCTGCTGTTGCAGTTGAAATTGTTGGAGCTGCTGCTGTCGCTGCTGCTGCAGATATTGCTGGAACTGGTAGTACTGGGCATACGTAGGCGGCGGCTCCTGTTGCAGCTGGAGATGCTGCTGCTGCTGGGGCGTCAGGCACGCCGACGTCGGAGCCCTGCTGTGGTGCTGCACAAAATCAGGGCCCGGCTGGGCCGTTGTCTGGGCCGGCACAGAGTGCAGACGCAACGAGCTGGGCGGTGCCTGGGAGCGACCAGCCTGTCGTTGGCGTGGGAATGGCTGTGGCTGCTGCTGGTTATTGTTGGCTGGGGCCGAGTGCTGACGATTCATGGAATTTGGCGCAGGACCAGACCCATTCGCTTGCGGTTCTACAAAATAAATATTGATTAGTATTAGCTTTGTCGAGGGAACCGCACTCGGGGCTCACCGTTGATCAAATTGAGCAGCCGCTGGCAGTCCTCAGTCAGTTTCTTGATATCTCTATCCAGTCTTTCAGATTCGCCCACCGGTACGGGCTCGGTCAGTATGTTGATCTCCTGCTCCAGGACCAGCAGTCGCTTCTTGTTGTGCTTTAAACTATGGATATTCTATAATTATATATATGTACCTATGAGATTGTTAATCCTATTATCTACGTATTGCATTATCCGCAAGTGTTTCCCATTTAAGCTAATTAGTATTTAATACAAAATGATTAATTACTTACTCATTCCTGCTGCAATTTATTACATGTTTAAAAAAAAACGCAAACCCTTTGGTGCAATTTTCAAAAGTCAATTATTATGAATGTTGCCTCTCAAATCTAAGAGAATCTACCCAAAAAACAAAAAAAAAGAAACACCAATTAGCGCTTAATTAATGCAAATAAACTGCAAAATGCCAAGGCAGATCGTACAATACAACAAACACAAAGTGAACAACGATGATTTTTAGGTTTTCAACAAACAAATAACAAATACAAATTGTAATATGAAATGCGTCTAGAAGTGAATTTTAAACACACACAAAAAATTATGAAATAAATGAAAATATACTATAATCAAAGCAGAAATGATTTTCATCTGATCTTCTTTAGGATCTTGAATAAATAGGCTTTCTTTTAGAGGCTCATCCATTCCGAACTTCTTTATATGTACATAATCCATTTTGTAATTGAACAGTGGGAAACTACAAATTTTTTCTGGGTTAATAATTGTGAGTTAAAAATAATCAAATAATCGATGAAACGATGCGGCAGATTAATCTAAACGGTGGGGAGAAGTAATATTAAAGTATCAGATGGCATAAAAATCAGCATTTTTCTTGTATATAACATACCTAAAGACATGAAGGGCTATGGGGGATGGTGGCCATGGGGGCCAATCTCGAAATCAGAGTCTTCGTCGTCGTCAGCACTTAGGAAACCGAAATCGAACATGTCGCCGTAGTAGTCGGACTCATCACCGCTGTCCAAATCATCCTATAGATCGTCCGGCTCGAAGTCAAAGTCGTCGAAGATAAATTTGGGAAAGTTTGGATACATGTCATCATCGTTACAAAAGCAAAAGTGCTTCACCTCGATGATATCCTTGGGGGCGACATCAGGATGCTATTTCACGAAAAGATTATCAGTAAAATAACGAGTATCCACAATATCGTCTAGAACTGAACTCACATACTCGATGAGACTGTTGACTTGAGTGTCCGACACACAGAGCTGTACTGGCAAGTTTCGTTGATTCTCCTTCCTCGCAATGTCCAAGCGCAGTTTTTTTATGATTCCATGTACCAATTTCTCGCTTATTCCTTCGCAATCCTCTAGGCCTAGGCTATGCAGCTTGGGGCAAGATTCGAACAGAAACAAAATCGAGGAGTCATGCAGTCTGTTGCACTTTAGGTTGATCTGCTCTAGTTTTTTGAGGCTCGAAAACACTGAGAGTGAACTGTCAGTCATAGCAAACACTTGGGGTAGAACAAGACTGCGCAGACCTCTTAGTTTGGAAATTTGGACAAGCAATTCGGCGGACATACTGGAGCCCCCATAAACCTCTAGGCACTCCAGCTGTTCGGCCTTAAGCTCGGCCAGCTCCTGAAAGAGTTCGGAGCGTATAGTGCGGCCTGGCAATTCGATATAGATTCTCAAGCTCTTGAGGCTTGGCAGCTGGGCCACGTACTCGTATGTCTCATTTGGGAAGGCGCTTATACAAAGCACCTCCAAAGAAGTGCCCGAGTTCTCCTTGATCATCGTTTCAAAAACGTGAGAATTCATGGTGTCAACTCTCTTCACGTTTAGGGTTTTTAGGTTGGTTAACACCTTGCAAATCTTGGACAGACATTGGCCTTGAAAACGAGGGCATCCGGACAGAGTGAGAGTTTGGATGGAAGGGGAGAGCTCGTGTAGTGTTACACCGGTAATTGGGTTGCCGGCAATATTGAGCACCTGCAGAGTCCGACAGTTCCTGAGGGCCGAGATGCACTCATCAGTCAGCTGATTCTGCGGCAGCTCCAGCTCCTCCAGCTTGGTCATCTTGGCGAAGATCCTGTGCATATTTCGCGAAGTCAACGGGCTGCTGTACAGCTTCAAGGACTTTAAATTCGAACAATTGTTCGAAAGAAAGTCGCACAAGCGCTGAAAGCGCATCGGCGGAATCACGCCGGTAATGTGCTGAACATAAGGACCGGACAAATTGAAAAATTCTCGGAGGTCCCAGAAAGTCATATTCTTAAAATCGTACAAATCAATTGATTTGTGCAGTCTGGCCGTGGCCTGCTGATAGATAGCGCGGAAGCGAAGGCATGTCCGAGCGAAGACCGTCTGGTCTTGCATTGGGAGATGCTTCATAATCATCTCTAAGCAGAGATCGTTTACATTCAAAATGAAAGGACACAGTTGATTTGCTTCCTCCTGGTCGTCCGTTCCGTAGGCATCTGGCTGATGCCAGCTATCGCTGGCCTGCACATTGAATCGCCGACCGTTTACATGGTGTATCCGGCTGTGCAAGGCTCTAAAAATGCAGAATATCAGGGGATGTACTCACACACACAGTAGTGCGGCCGGCATACTCACTTTGCTGCATCCTTGGGATTCTCATAAAACACACAGCCAGTCTGGTGGGAAAAGCGATTTGATCTGCCAGTAGCATGTCTACCACCACCACGAAAGAGTTTTATTTGCAAAACGCGTCCATAGTTTGATAAGTGCGCATGCAGCGTAGATTGATTTAGCTGCGATGAGACAGGACAGTGTATTGTTTCAGAGTAAAGCTTGACAAAAGGGGGACGCGGACACTTACATCCGGTGGGATCTTGCATAAATACAGCTTCAGCACTGGAATGTGGTCTTCTGTGTAGGCAATACCATTCTTGAAGTAATAGTTCTGTTCCGCTGCAATGACAATGGCAAAACCGAAGTGCGTGCAATGTGTGCAAGAATTTGGCAACAACGAATAGGAGTGCGTTTGTGCGAACTTGCATAGGATAACTGCATACTTTCTTTCTACGACTTACATAGATTGTTGACAAAATGGGCCATATTTTCACAGATTTTAGTCCAATTTTATACAAAAAGTTAGTCCGAGACTCGATTTATTTGAATCAATGTTAATTTGTATCAGTTTACATTTACAATTACATGGCTTCTACAACTACACGGTAACTACATATTTGCTACATAATGGGAGGAAAAATAGGGTATGGACATCAGCAAAAACGGCCCAGGACCACCACCAAAAATTAATAGAGATTCAAATATTTTCATTTACTTTATTAAATTGTGCCTTGTTTTGTTTTGTTTTGTTTACGTTTAAGTGTTAACGTAAAGTGAGTGACAAAGTATGACCGCAGTATTTTTATATATACCAATTCAGTATATTTCTCCTGTTTTTGCCTGATGTCCATACCCCATTCTGTAGCCAATTCAAAATTACGACTCATGTTGTCGTTGCAGGAGAGAGCTGGCAAGAAATCAGTGATGACAACTGATGGGCTAGAGTACAGCGCCTAAGAGATTTGTTTTATTTGCTATTTTAATAGATTGATGAAATTGATCAAATATACCAAGATATTATTTTAGACTGTCGAAAATATTCAAATGGTGCGGATATTTTCTTCTGTTGACTCAGTTTCCGTTATATATATCACTGTATACAGTATATATACTGTATGGTTAGTGATCAGATATACCCGCGACTTTTGACTATACATAACGATAAGCAAGATAAATATCGGCGGTAAAATATAATTTTACTAATAATATATGTAATTATTTTGAAAATAAATAGAACAATCTGTAAACTTTTAATAGCACGGTTTTATTATATGTTCTTCTTTCTTGATCGTCGTATTCGAATGAATGTGTGTTGGCATATCGATACTTGTCGAGGACAAGTATCGATATATCGAGTACATTGGTATTTCTTATAATACTATCGATGAGTAAATCTTAAACTAATATTCATATCTTACAAATAAAAACGATCGATCGTTCAAAATACCATTTTTTAAATCAAGCATTCATTCAAAACATGAGGAAAAATCTATGGTTTTCCAGTTGGAGTGAGCAAGTCAAAGAAATGGTTGAAAATAATAAATAAATAAAAGCATCAACTCTTTTTCCAATATTTCCAAATCACGAAACAAGTTTTTTCAACTTGCATTTTAATTTCGTTAAATATGCGGCCTTTGATAAGCTTACAAAAGATTATTAGCTTGTTGGCTGTTTCTGTGTTTTTTGTTTTCTTATAGAAAACCCCAACTGAGTTATTTTTCTCCATGTAATTACCTACCAAATGTACATGTATTCCATTTCGAAAATTATTTCCTAGTTTCAGATGCGACACGTTACTAAAAGTCTTTTCTTATAGAATCAAGGTATGATAATGGCCTAGCTAGTATAGAAATACAGATAATTGCTGCCAGCAGCATTTGACTAAATATTCTCTTAGCATAAGTATTATATACAAATTTTTTTACCAATAAGTTACCAAAAGAGCAAATTAGATAATAAAATATACGTAGAGTAGATTAACGAACTACAAATAAATATCTCTGGATTTGTCTGGGTGATTATGGTGAGCGTTTGGCCAATTGTCATGATAGTATCCAGGAGTGTATAATACCTGCACAAGAGAGAGAGAGAGAGAGGATTCAGTTTACTCTAAAATTCTGGGATCTCGTGGGTTCTACTCCACCAAGTTCTACTCACGATTTTCGCCTGGCGAGAGCGTTATATGTATATCCTCACGACTCAGCACTGGGGCTAAAAGTAGAGAGTGGGCCACAAAATAAAATATACATACATACATATATTCTGCGCTCAACCAACGAGCGTGAAGAACATGTGAAGCGACATGTAAGGCGTAGCGTGTTTAAATATTTAAATAACGTTCTTTATTGATCAAGTTGCTAAAAATAATAAACTTTGTTTCGTTTCATTGCTTAAAGCTATGCAACTGTTTCTGTTAATTCTATCGTTAACGTAATGCTGTTGCTGAGGCACTTGCAATATAAATAAATCATAAATTGAAGGGGCTGGCTAGGACATGTCTTTCAGGTTGAGAGCCCCAATTTATCGAGCCGGGCCCAGGGCCAGAGCCACACGATACTAATTTAAATGCTATCACAGTTTCAAAGTCCACCATTATCAGCGGGACACATGCAGGCTGTTGGGTAAGCAATCAAAAGCGAGCGCATGCATGTTAGGAGAACTTTGCATTCCGTTTCTGGATGGGTTATGTATGCAAGGCATATGGCTGCTGGGGCTGCTGCGGTTGCTGCTGCTGCTGCTCGAGGCTCCCAGTGGAGGTGCCAGCAGCTCCATCAGCAGCTCCAGGGCCACTTCCGCTAGGTACAATGCGTATCATACCCGGCTGGATCCTAACGTTCTCACAGGCCTCGCAAATATTCAATTGCGGATGATTGCGGAATGTACACATATTGCAGGCCCACATGTCAAGTGGCTCCTCATCCTCGTCCACGTCCGAGTCTGATAGGTATTCTTCCTCGTCGTTTACTGGACGCTGCACTGGCATCTGCTGTTGTTGCTGCTGCGCCTGCTGCTGCTGTTGCAGTTGAAATTGTTGGAGCTGCTGCTGTCGCTGCTGCTGCAGATATTGCTGGAACTGGTAGTACTGGGCATACGTAGGCGGCGGCTCCTGTTGCAGCTGGAGTTGCTGCTGCTGCTGGGGCGTCAGGCACGCCGACGTCGGAGCACTGCTGTGGTGCTGCACAAAATCAGGGCCCGGCTGGGCCGTTGTCTGGGCCGGCACAGAGTGCAGACGCAACGAGCTGGGCGGCGCCTGGGAGCGACCAGCCTGTCGTTGGCGTGGGAATGGCTGTGGCTGCTGCTGGTTATTGTTGGCTGGGGCCGAGTGCTGACGATTCATGGAATTTGGCGCAGGACCAGACCCATTCGCTTGCGGTTCTACAAAATAAATATTGATTAGTATTAGCTTTGTCTAGGGAACCGCACTCGGGGCTCACCGTTGATCAAATTGAGCAGCCGCTGGCAGTCCTCAGTCAGTTTCTTGATATCTCTATCCAGTCTTTCAGATTCGCCCACCGGTACGGGCTCGGTCAGTATGTTGATCTCCTGCTCCAGGACCAGCAGTCGCTTCTTGTTGTCCCGCAAAACATTGGCCAGCTTATCGCGCCGCTGCTTCTGCCGCTCAATGGTCGCTGCTCGAGCTGAAAGCAAGAATGAAAAAAATAGAAAAAAAGTGTTTAACAAATGGTTAATCGATCAATTATGGAATTGGAATTGAAAGTTCTGCTGTTGCCTGGCAACAAAAATTGTGTTTGCGATTTCGCAATGCCGAATGTTGGCCGAAAGTTATTTTTACTGGCCAATACCTCACATTTTATTACTCTGTTTTGCAGCTAAAAATACTCTCGTGCCTCTGCCTGCCCTGCCTGCCGCAGGGAAGGAGAAGGTTCGGTTCGGTTCATAAACAGAATTTATATTTAAAGCGAAAGATAAATTTAGTGAAAATGCGCAAGCAGAGCATGGGAAGAGCCACAGCACAACCGAAAATCAATCTAATAATAATTTATGTCTACGAAAGAAAATCGGTAACAAAAAAATTATATTATTTTGCTCAATATAACGGAATTAACGAAAGGTATGCGACGAATATGCATTATTTTTCCAATAAAATTTGTTTTGGAAAAAGTTTAAAATTTAGTAGCGTATATGTAAATAATCATAATATCATTCTTTAATAAAATGGAAATAATTCACACATCTCTACAAAGCTCTATTTAAATATTATTTCGAGCGCAAGTATAAATTGGAGAGTGGGTAGAGTGGGTGGGGCTTGTCATTGATTGATAGCATCGTTCAAATCGAGTCTCCTCAAAATGTTTCGTGGCCTCGTGCTGTCTTCTGATACTTCAGAATGCATAGTAGAAGCCCCTGACATAAGTAGTGACCACGAAATTTTGGTAATCCTGGATATCCCACGAGTACATTACCTCGTGAGCAGAAAGATAGGAGAAGACTTTGTCCTTAAGCTGCTACAATATTATGAAGGACCTTAGCTATTTCATCAATTGATATCTCTTCGTCTGTCTCTCTGCAAAAGGAAAAGGAGCAGAGAGAGAGAGAGAGAGAGCGACCGCGAAGCAGAGGAGTCATCACCGCAAATGGTTTTCTTCATTCCGCCATTAGTGGGGGCAAAAATACACTTCAGATATTACAGTAGCCTGGCCACAGGATCCAGTTGCTGTAGTTCTTTAAGTCTGTGAGAAGTGAACACTATGCAGCAAACAAGCCTGATCTGACAGACAGAAATGACTATATCGTTTCGGCTATTGATGATGATCATGAATAAATATACGCGTATTCGGAAACACTTACATCTGGCTGTTACCTACATCTACTCGGATCCAATATACCCTATCCTGTTCTCTTTTAGTGTTTATGTATAAATAGAATGATCTTCTGATGCATTTCGTATTTTGATTTGTGCGACTTTTCGACTTTTTTGATTATTTTTAGACGCGCCTCTGATAGATCTCCAACGGAAATAGCCTACAGGGCAGTGGGCCAAGGGATCTCGTCTCATCTCTCTATCTCATGTGTTGGACGAGGGAATGGGTATCATTTTAATTGAAAAATTAATTCATTAATGGGCGAAAAGTGTCCCCGAATTCCAAATTGAATTCCGGCTAAAAGGCGACGACATTTAAAGTGCTTCTAATGGTCGTCGGACGTGGATTGTCGCGTGATTAAATGTCAAAGTGGAAATGCCAGCCGTCAGCTCGGTTGGGCCCACGCTGCGTATGCTTAATGCCCCGTTCCCAGAGGCGATTACTCTATTTTCCCCACCTACTCTTCTCTGTTTCGCCGTGAACTTGAACGTCGAAGAAAGAGAGCCCGAGAGAGAGTGGGGAAAACACAGCCGGCCAAAGCAGAAGCCAGACAAAAGACATTTCAATCTATAAAGTTCCGAGCGCGTGGGCGTCCTACAAGCGTACTACACATATGTATATCTGCATACATCGTATGTGTATGTGTGGGGGAATATATAGTAGGGGGATCGGATCGGATTGGTTTTTGTATGTGTATCGTATATTCAGCAAAAAAGGTAAATCAAATGCAACAAAGTTGCACAGAAAATTGCACACAGTGATAGTGGAAGGGAAGGACAGAAAGACTGATTCAAGGCTCAATTAAACTGCCGCGAAATTGATTATATTCTCTCACCTGATAACCGAATACCAACTACCGTCTGCTGCCTACCATCTACTGTCTACTGTCTTCAGTGTTCAATTCTATTCTATTTTATTCCGTGACGTCAATACCTTAATACCTTAGCACACGCGGAGTTTCAGTTCTCTTTGGCTGCTCTGCTCGTCTGCGTATCGTCTTCGCTAGATCCCTACCCTTGTACATAAGCTGGCAATCTGTTAGCTTTTGGTAAGACGTTTGCTGAGAATTTTCTACGAATAAATGCTCTGCGCTCTTTTTGGCAGAGAGCGAGCTCGCGCTAATTTTATTTTGGGGCGTAATTCCAATTTCCTTATCAATTGTAAACAATACTGCGGCGGACCTCCACCGATAACCGAACACATCGAAAAACACCGACAGAAACTACGACGTCGTCTGGGTGGCTCGATAAGGCCGTAAAGCACATTGGAACCCATGTCGGTACATGTGTAGGAATAAAGTGGAAAAGCACTTGACATCGGACATGTGCCACACGGAAATGAAATGATGGAAATTACAATGCAATGCCCAGAGATAGCCTTCGACTGAACTAGTGCTTCTCTAGGGTTTTCCTGGGGTTGATCGTGAAACCCACCTTCAGGATCGCACTCCTCGAGGACCCCCGCATAGAGGGGCATGCTGACGGGGCTGCTGTCGTTGCTGCTGTTGCCGCTGTTGTCGTTGCCTTTGCTGGTGTCCGCGGCATGGTTCGTGTTGTAGTTGGAGGCGACAACGTGGTTCTGAGCCTGCGTGGGATAGGGGAATACTTCCGGCATGTCACAGTCCGACGGTGAAAGTCCATCGGTGGAGAGAAGCGACGCCGCCGCCGCTGCCGACGGGGGCTGGCGTGGCGGAGGAACTGCTGGCTGCTGCGGCTCACACGCGGTGGCGGCGTACGGTGCCTGGGGACGGATGCAGCCCGCGCTAAAGACACTACCCTCGTCGGTGACCGTCAGCTGGAAATTCTTGTGCGTCCCCCGGCGGGCGTCGAAACTAACGCTCGAGTAGGTGATGCCGCTGCCCTGGCCACTAGGCGCCGGGCCGGCGGTGATGTCGATCGCGGACTGGGCGCCGCCGGTCGGCTGGCGCAGCGTGAGATTGAGCGAGGTGAAGCTCTTGCGACCCGGCGAGACGGCAGAGCCTGGGGAGCCGGGCAGCGTCGGTGGCGTCAACGCTGGCGAGAGGGCACTGCTGTTGCTGAGGAAATCGCGTGCATACGGCAGTACCGGCTGCAGATTGATGACTGAACGGTGTCGGACCGGAGAGGCCTGTTGAGACGTTGTTGCTGTCGCTGCCGTTGCTGCCGCTACTGCTGCTCTTGTTGCTGACGTCGGCGATGATAAGGAGACGGCGTTGAGTGAGAATTCCGATTCGCTGGAGCTCATGGGGCTGGTGAGGCAGGAGGAATCGTTGGAGAAGCTCGGCTTTGGGGCCAGCGGCGGGCCCGGTGGCGGCGGCAGGGGTGGCGCCCGACGCAGCGGCTTGTTCAGCGACGTGGGCGTCAGCTGCGGTGGCTGCAGGTCGCGCTGCTGCCGCAGCTGTCGCTGTTGGATCTTCTGCTGCAGCTGGGCGTTCAGTTGGCGCTGCAGATTGAGCGTGGTTGGTCGCTGCCGGGGCTGGGGACTCGGACTGTGAGTGGGGCTGGGGCTGGCATCGCCATTGCCATTGCCATTGCCATTCCCATTCCCATTCCCATTCCCATTCTGGCTCGGACTCTGACTCAGTTCTGGGGGCTGTGCGGGTGCCACTCTCGACGGCTTTAGTGGGGTGGGAGGCTTGGCCTGCCTCTGTTGCTGCTGTTGTTGCTGCTGTTGCAACACCTTGGCCGGGTAGCTCTGGACAGGTATCGGATGCAAAGCCAGTTCCTTCTTCAACATCTGTATACAGTTCTCGCGCTGATGGCAATTCTCGCTGACGCACTGCGTCACAATGGCATCGGGTATCGTGGGGAACTCCTGCTTCATCTCGTGGAACAGGTGCATGATACTAATGTTCGTGCAGTGGCAGGACGTGCTCTGCTTGCGGCCTGCCTCTGGCTCTGCTTCTGCTGCTGCCTCTGCTGCTGCTGCTGGCTGTGAATGCTCCAGCAGCTCCAGCTGCTCATAGCTGCCGCAGCGTCTCCTCTGACTTGTCGATGGAGCGGCGTCCTTCTTCCTCAGAAAGTGCTGATGGATTGCCTCGGTTATATTGTTGCTGCTGCTCCTTCCTCTGGTATTTCCTTCTGCTGGAAGGCTACTGCTGGTGATGCTGGTGCCATTCAATTGGTAACTGTTTGATCCGGGCGGCATTGGTGGTGTAGCCGCCATTTTAGGCCATCATTTGTCACAACTGCAGACCTTCGGAAGGAAAGAGAGAAGGGGGAATCAGTCAGGTAATGCCACTTATTTAATTAGTATCTGCCCCCGCACTCGGGTGCGAGTGTTGCATGCGGTGCGGGTGAATCCATGTCCCGATTTAGAACATTAACTAAGAGGCTTTAAAATGTATTGTTTTTAAAAAACAGAAACAGCCAAGAGAAAGAGAGGGAGAGGGCGACTGCGAGGGCGAGAGAGGGAGATCTCTTGGGTATGTTTAAAAATATTTATGACACAACGATTGCCTATATCTCTGTTGCTCTCTCTCGACTGCCGACTGTCGGCCATTGTCAAGGATGGCAGTGATAAATAATCCGTTTCCCTATATAGTACACATAAACCATCTACCAGATATATGTATGTATATATGTACATACATACATATGTACATATGTATATGGTATTGGGCGCCTCTTCAGGTTCAGGTATAGATGAAAGCATATCTATAATACGAGGAGTACTCGTAAATGTATCTGTATCCACTTCCACTTACATTTTGTCGATGAAAACTGATAAATAGGGTTCCCAACGCGATCGATAATCTGTCAATTTGCTCATATATTTATTCACAAGCTTGTGAAATATGGTTTTGGATTTTCTTTAAAAGTAAGGCAAATTATTCTTTTAGGTATAGGTATTTTATATTAATTTGTGTGATTTGTCTTGTTTTATTGCACTTTTTTTGTTGCTAATTTTTCAAAGTTTGAACTTAAACTTTAACATATTTCAAATTATTTTCTTCTATTCGTTTTTCTCGATCGCTTTTTCACACACACACAAATTTAAACACTCTTGATAAATTGTATTTCCATTTCCTATGTTTTTTCTTTGACTTTAATCGAGAAAATCTCACGCAGTTTTCCACACAACAATATATCTTTCTTTCGATCAAATTTTGTGCGCGTTTCGAACGCCTTAAATGCCAGCGATAAACTGAAAAACCAAATTTCGCAAATTTTCGAGAATAAAACGACCGAAAATGCTGCGAGGAAAATGAGCAGAAAACACATAGATACTCGTGCACTGGTACATCGTCTCTGCTATCTGTGTATCTGTGTGTGCAAATGTTTGGGAGAGCGCTCTAGCGTAAGCAAAAAATCACGAGAGAAAACGGAAAACAGAAAACGGGAAACCAAAGCATACCCAATTGGATACCCTCACAGATCGCTGCCACTCGATACTAACTAACGGGACTGAACGAACCGAGTATCGTCGTTTTTTTTACGTCGGTGTTGCATCCGAATATCTTGGATTGCCGATTCAGGAGTCATGTGACGACTGAGGCAATGATTCGGAAAGCATTCAATATGCAGCTGCGATCTTATGAATTCTACTGTGAATTCTAGTACGCACTCTAAGACAAGAAACCAATACAGAACGATCTTTCATATGGTAGCTAATGATATAGTCATTCGATACGGTCTTTTTATGGCTGTTTTGTTCAATATCCCCAAATCAAATCGAATTGTGATGAGAATTAAGTCAAGGCATATCCGCCTTGTGATCGTACAGATATTGTAGACAGTACTAAAAAACAGAAGAGCAACCGCAGCGAATCAATTAAATCATTCAATATTTTTGCAGCACAAATTTTAATTTTGTTTTATTGTATACATATGTATGTACATAGGTGGCTGTCTCTCTCTCTATTTATTTTATAAAAATAAACTTTTGTGTGGGTGTTGCACAAACACAACGAAAACCAAAGAAATTGAATGAAATATTTTATATATGTATCTGTATATCTGTATCTTTGAATATAGAAAACAATCTGCGCAAAATTAATGATATTTAGTTCTGAGGTGAAAGAGTTAACAGAAAAAGAAGCAAAGACCCATCAAATGGGATCAAAATTTAATTGCCGGCCCAATGAAAAGCGCTTAGATAAACCCCTGGCTTAGCCAAGTTATTCCAAAAAAAGAACCGCCCTCGCAGCGGCATCGGCGGCTCACCTGTTCTCCCAGGAGATGGCGACAAGCAAAAACAAAAAGAACTGGAAACTAGAAGAAACTCTGACAAAATGAATAAAAACAAACAATAAGCCCCAAAACAGAAACAGAAGCAGAAACAGAATCATGTCCGAGGGTGAAAGAGATGCAAATAAATTATAAAATATAGCACTTAATTTGCAAGCGATGGCGCCATTAAAATTGGCCACCAAAGCATAAATAATAAATTATGAATGTATTTCAATTTAGTTGTTGTTTTTTGCTTCCCCTGTTGTTCGTTGTTTTCCAGCTTTTCTTTTGTATACCCTTTAGGATATAGTATGCAGACAGGGTATTACGACTTTCTGTAGATGTTTGTGTGGTGCCTGAGCAGATAGACTTCAGTTCCAATTTGTAGGCAGTTAGTCCGATGACCCGAACCTGTTGCTAATTCGACGAATATCCAAAGAAAAGGCCAGATCCAAGCTTCATCTTCACGGGTTCTTTCTCCATCCTCAGGCACAAACAGTAGCGGCGTCGGAATGGTTTAAAAAACCCCTCAGGTCTGAGGACACCAGCCCTAGATTAAAAGCCGTGATTCAATATCAGAGCTATATCGAATCATATCTCATACAAAATCTGATCCAATATCACAGATGTATCTTCCATCGTAACTTCCATAAGAGCAACCGATCTGCAAGGGTATCAAAACTAAAGAGACTCCAAAAATCTACCCATCTTTTCCAGCACATTTTTCTTTATTTTAAAACACAATATTCTTCGACGGAGTGGGATGGCAACATTTTCGAGATCCGTGCGAAATTAAGAAGTCATTAAAGATGAGAAAACCTCAGAGAATTATGAAGAATAATTCCTCTTGAAATGTGGCTTTTCCATAAAATAAAATTCCAACCCTTCCCCGCCTCCGCTGTAGGAGGGGTGGCGTACTTATGGGCTGGTCGGCGGGCATTGGATGGGATGGTATAGGATGGGAGATGGGCGGAACACGCAAATTGCGATCTGATATTTGAAAATATTTAGCATATAAATATAAACAAATTCTCTTCCACTTTTTTTGTTGTTTAGGAATTTTTCGAGGGGTAGAAAAGAGATCAAATTGAATGGAGGGGGAGCAGGAATGAAAATTCATTTTGTGTGCTTTTCCTTCGTGTTTTCTTCGTCTGCCTTTTGTAGCGGGTGGTAGCAGACGCAGCAACGACAAGAGCCATAGAGAAAGGCAGGCGATCGACTGCAGACGTAAACGACCTTCACAATTAGCCAGATACACACACACAGATGCAGATACGCCCACAGATTCACAGATAAATAGATAGAGATACGAGATACAGATGCAGGCAGATAGGAGATATGTATATATACATACATATGTATGTATAAACGTTAGAATGCAGAATCGGAAATCGACGTCAAATATATTGCAATCTTTGCTCTCGCTCTTCTTCTCTGTTATAAAGAGTACACGTGTGGAATGATAGGTAATATTATAGATACAGACATCATATGTAATCGTATTCGTACACGCCATTTACCTGTACCTGTGCACGTTGCGTTTCGGTTCCATCAGACAGCTGTTTCGTTCACTTTTTGAGTAACGAGATGAATTATCAAGTTATCAGACTGCAGATTACGGAACATAGTTTAGACTATCGGATAATAAAAGGAATCACAGATGTGTTTTCGGAACCAATTAAGAGGTAAAGAGAAGGAAAAACATATTCTAGGGCAAAGAAAAATTAAAAAAAAAAACAAGATAGAAGTGGAGTGCAACTCTGCTGCAATGCTTCTTCATCTCTGTCTGAAAAACTTTAAACTGTAACTCTCGCCATCGCGAGAGACGGATAGTGACTTTATCTATCGGTAAAGATACGAGTATATTATCTGTATGAGCAGAAGATGGGTGAAAAGCAGCATACATTCCCAGTACGTATTCTTGGAGTTTCGAAACGCACTGTACCCAGCGTTTATGTACTGATGCTTCAGGTAAATCATCATTTGTCTTCTTCCCATTTGGTACTTTGGTTTGTTTTTTTCGTGTGTTTTATTTCGAGGACACGCAAAAACAAACATAAAAGTTGTTAAGAAATAATAGCAACAATAAAAATAAATACAAACACAGAACAACAACAATTTCGCATTGTGTGCCAAAAAAAAACAACATAAAACAAACACACAAAAAGGAAAAAACTATGGGGAAAACACACAACAAAAACAACAAAAAGTTTACAACCATTAAAATTATGGCAGCGCTCGTCCCATGGATTGTTTAGGATCCACAACGTGGATCATGGATTGCGTGGGTATTGTAGATTGTAGGTAGGAAGGGGACGGGAAATGGAAATGGAGGGGGAAACTCTTGTAATTAGTGGAACAAAATTTCCATTCATTAAATTAGAAAATAAGAAAAGAGAGAGGCAGCGGTGAAGGACGTAGTACATTACAAATTGAAATGATATGGGGGATTTTCCCCCATTTGGTCAAGTGTAGTGGGATATATATTTAATTAGGGCTGATGGAAAACAGAGCAGTGCAAACTATTAAATACATCGTTTGATATTATTGACACGATATCGATCAAAAATCATCTAAACTGATTATAAACTGGAGTAGAATCTGTCAAAGATCGATTTACGGTTTGACACGGTCATTACAGTATAAATGATTTCCTTTGGGTAACGATCCCCAAATATCATATTTTAAACTGCAATCGACTCATTTCAGGATTTCATTTTAATTTACAGTCCCAGAGGAGGCCACGAATCCCAATGTCCATCAAACAAATCAATCTGATAACCGAAATCTAAGGGAATTAATCGAACTGTCGTTCCCCCCCACCGAAGGCCAGGTTTTCGTCACAAAGCGATTTGCGGAGAGGAGGAGTATCAGTGTTGCACATTGACCGGAAATCTTGCTGTCTGGCGTGTCAAAAGTATAAATAATTATAAATAATTTTTTGGGGAGGGGGAAAAAACGAAATTACCGAAAAAATAGATTGCTAAAGGAACTACGTACCAAGAAACCTATCTCCTCCTCCACTTCTGAACTTTCGGAACACAAAACATATGGACGGACGACAAAGGGAAAGAAAATGCGTAAAAACAAGAACTAACCGAAAAGTACAACAAATATACCAGAATAACAGAAAAAGAAGCTGCAGTAAAAAATAAATAACATGGAAAACAACTTTCACTTTTCTTGTGGAAAAGACAACAAATATTTGGAATTTAACGCAAACTGAGAGAGAGAGAGAGAGAGAGAGAGAGAGAGAGAGAGAGAGAGAGAGGTAGAGGGAGAAAAGAGAGAACGATGGAAATTGTGAAAATTATAAATCAAATGCAGGGGACAACATGAAATCGGTGGAATGAAGGCAGAAGGCAGCGCAGAAATATAAAAAGAAAAAAAAAGCCAGAGAGAAATGGAACAAAAATAATTTTATTTTGTACAATATTTTTGTGCTCTGCTTTTCTTTTCCTCCCACTCTCCACTGCGCCTTCTTCGTCTCTCTGTTCTCCGCCGTTCACTTCCCGTCCCAACCCGTCTGCTTGCCAATAATTTGAAGAGGCGTTTTGCGGAATTTTGTGCAGACGTCAGGCCTTGGGACTGACGTCATTGGCGCGACTTTTAGAATTGGAAATGGAAAAGGAAAAGCCATGGCGGCACTGGGGATGGGGAACGGAACAGGAATGGAACTCCTGCCCTGTCCAATCCGCGTAGTGCGAAAATAAAAGGCAATAATACTATACATATATACGGGTTATTTATTTATTTATGACCGATCGCCCCTCTCTCTCATTCTCTCTCTGCGTGATGATGTGCTTCTTCAGAGATCTGCTCTGTTCTGTTCGGAAATATGCAAATAATCAATATGGAGTTATTTTTAGGCGAAAAGGTGTTTTCCCTGGAGGGGTTCGGTTCCATTAGAGAGAGGTTTCACTATGCTTATCGCTAGGGGGAGGGGGACATACTGTCATAAAAAGTAAACCCAATTTTATGCAGAAAACTGATAAGATTGATTATACTCGAATTCGCCTTTTTGGTGGGAACTTTTTAATGAGTACGGAGTACGGATGGAAATGGAAAGTTTTCGATAGTCAACCCCCCAACTTTTGGGAGAGCAGAACCCCAGATTAGCATATTTTTCAGAATTTCATTGTATATGTTGGTACCTCTAGTATATTCGTACTATCAACTCTGTTCATTCCGGGAATTTCCCGCTGAAACAACAACAACTATACAAAGGCGTAATATGAAATGGCAACAATTACGAATACACGTACAACTCGTACAACTCGTACAACAGCGACACAGATACAGATACCGTTTCTGTTCGCAGCAGCAAAAGTGCAAAAGTTTTGTAAACTTGTTTTCCTAATACAAGCCCAAAAGAAAAAAAAAATAAACAAGAGTGAAAGAGAATCTATTTTTATTGATAAGATGCTAAAATCTCAAGAAAGTTACATTTTGGAGTAACGAAGATAAGATATCCTCTGGAAGTGGGGGGCTGGCACCTAAATCTTCATTTCAATCTAACCCCCATACCCGCCTACTATACGATATCATACATACATATGTTTTTTTAAATGTCGAGTTCCATTGAGATTGGATTCTATCTTCCTAGCCGTTTCTATCAAACTTAAGAATCCAATTATAAGCCAATGATGTTTATGAGAGCAATATACTATAATTGGGCTGGGTTTTAACTGTTGGAAATACAGTATGTCAAGAAACTCTTTACACACTGAAAATAAATTAAATTTTTTGACTTTGGATAAGAAAATAATGGCCTTTGGTTCAAATTTATCAAATTTGTTTAATTCATAACCATTCAGGGATTAATTATAAAGTAGTTATATATATATTTTGTGTAAAGAGTTTCTTGACAGTGTCAAAAATGAGTAATCATTGTTTTTGTTGTTTTGTAAGTTACCTATTTATAGTTTTGTTATTTTTTTTTTCACTAACTACTTTATAATTAATCCCTGAATGGTTATGAATTAAACAAATTTGATAAATTTGAACCAAAGGCCATTATTTTCTTATCCAAAGTCAAAAAATTTAATTTATTTTCAGTGTGTAAAGAGTTTCTTGACATACTGTATATGTGAGTTGGGAGCTACAATAGTGCCTAACTGTCAGAGTAAACGGAGAGAAGAGATCGCAATAAAATCAAACTCCACTGGCAATTCTGATCAGGAATAGGTGTGCCCTGAAATGCTTTCTCTGGAAACCACAAAAACACACGCACATGAAAAATCAATATTTGTACTTTGCGATTAGCAATTAGGATAATGGGGTAGGAGAGGGGAGAATGAGGAAGGGGTGATGAAAATCGAAGCGATATTTGGACTATATTTCCATAAGAATTAAGGCCATGACGATGGATGGTGGATCCCCTCGCTCCAACCATTGAATTGACAACAGTTGTTCTGTTATCAACAGGCGGAAATATACACACTCTCACTCTCGCCCACACTCGCACTCTCGCACACACACACAAACACGCACATGCATGCCAAATACACAGTTACGTGCACTGAGCAGCAACGGCCAAATGGGCGTGCGAAAGGGACACGTAGATCGTCGAGTCGTCGTCTGTGCCAGTGTTAACGGCACCAGAGAGATAAAAACCAGTGTGGGAGCGAGAGAGAGCGAGTATACGAGAGCAGCGCATAAAGACAGGTGACATTGGCAGCGCGCGACGGCGGCACTACGCAATAGTAGATAAAAAGCAAAAACGTCCAAAAATGAACGGTAAACGATGGGGAAATCAACCCCACCCCCCTCCTCAAACAGACGCATTCACAACTTGTTGCATATGTGCAAAGGTATTTTTTTTTTCCGTATGCGTGTGTGTGTGGATGTTGTTTTTACGAATTTTGTTTTTGGGGAAAAGCAGCTGCTCGGGCTCCTCTACCCTTCTACTCCTCCCATAATTGCAATTTACCAGACACTTTTATATGGATGTGGGTCTGTGCAAGAGATCCTTCTCTCTCTATCTCTCTCTCTTTGTTTAAAAATTTCGATGCCCTTCTGCCCACTCACCAAAGGAATTTAATATGTGGCACGTACAGTGAAGTTCCTGGTGCTGATGCCTTTGCAGATTTCAAATCGAATCCGTATTTTAGCATTAAATTGTTATTCTCAATATTTTTGTGGCTTTTGGCTTTGGCCCCCTCCCCTTTCACTGTTGTTGTTGGCTTGCCTTTCTATGGCTTCTCCCTTGTTTCGTTTCGTTTCGCCTATCGCACTCAATTCCACGCACAGTCCCACTCCAACGCACTCGTTTTTTATATTTAATGTTGCACTAAATTTAATAATTTATTGTAATTTTTCACGGAGCAGGCGATCGCGATCGCGCGAATGTTGATATATCAATATATCGATATATATTTTTGATAATATATTTGTAGATAGGTGATTTTAGCCGGCAAAAATATTAATATGAATCTTTTGTGGGATTTATTATTTTCTGATTTCAAGGTGAATCGACACTATTTTGTTCCCCTACTTTTGATTATACTTTACATTTCATCGAATAAAAGGGTAGCTTCTAAAATATATCGATAGTTTTGTGCGATAAGCGGAACCAATCGGCGCCAAGAACAACATCCCATATATTCTTGCCACAAACATGCGAGGACAAAAATTATCTACGAAGCTAAAGCATCGTGTTAATGGGACTTGGAAATCATCCATGGTCGGTTCCGTTAGTTTGTCTGTGCCTGCGCAAATGAATGTACCTAGTGGTACTATCGGATAATATCGGATGGTCGACTAAAAACGGTTACATGTATATTTTCTACTTACGCAAGGAAATATTAGAGGAATTAATTACTAACTGTTATTTATCGTGCTCTTTGTCCTTTGTGACGTTTGAACACCTCATAAATAATATATAAATATATTTTTTTCAGTGCAAGGTGTGACCAGATGTGCAGGCTGTTTGCTTACAAATAAAACTGGTACAAATTTAAATTTTGTAGGGAAGCAAGCCTTAATAAGATTAAATTTGTCTTCCTTATGCCATTTTCTAGCCGACTGGCACTTTCTCGTTTGCTTCCTTCGAGATCAGAATATACCATTTTTGCTTTGTCAATATGTATCGTTGCTTTTCCAGTATTAATCGGCTATTTATTTTGCTGATCTAAGTAGTCGTCAGAAAAACGCCTGCTACAAAATTTTGCATAGATTGAAATGTTTTTGTGTTTATATCGTTTCCATTCGAATATCATTCCTGATTCGATCGATGGAAAATTTTGCTGATATAAGTAGGCTTTAATATTAATAAAAAATAAAAAATATATTCATGTCAACAGATCTGGCCGATGTTTATTACGATAAGAAATGATATTTTTGTAATATCAATATCGATATATTCTTGACAACAACAAGCACAAAACCAACTTTTGCGCGCAATTATTTATTTTTTGTGTATTTTTATTTCTTGTAAAACCCAACCTTGTGTTAAAATTGTATTTAGCGTGAATAACATTGAGAGAATGCTCAACTAGAAATACGGCCGCACTAGAGCAGTCCAAACAGATAATAGAAGACGGGCAAGATAAGGGCCGCCTTGGCGCTGGAGACTCCCGAGATCCAGACGATCAGCTTGAATATTCCGAACCAGAACAGCAGCTGGAGGGCAACATGCAGACCGAGAAGACTGCCAAATAGATTCGTTAGTATCCCGATGAAATATGGAATATAGAATAGGGGTGCTATATGATCACTAACATTTTATCCTTGCGACGTGCCTTCTCCAGATTCTTGGGTGACTCCTTGCTGAGGTACTGCCGCACTCCGCGAATGGTGTTAGAAAAGTACTCGTCCCACGTCAGCTCGCCAATGTCAATGACGAACTTATTCCTGTCCACCACGTCCATCGACTTGGAAAGGGCCAGTAGACGCTTGCTGTCAAAGTGCCATTCCGTGAAAATGAAGCGCTCCAGGGTGTTCAGCGAGTTCCACACGTTCTTGTGCAGCCTCATCAAACTGTAAGCAGTGGAAAATAAACTCTTATTCTAAGAGAGATCTCTGTGATACTCACATGGGACGGCCGCCGGTGATGCGGGTAACGATATCCAGGAAGAATGCAGGCACAAAGTGGAACAGTATGGCGCTCAGCCGAAAGACCCAGAGGCTCTTGACCAGCCGCAGATTAGGGTACCAGACGGCGCTGTTCAAAGGATAGTCGTGCAGATAGCTGTTGATCTTGTCCGCCATCAGATCGAAGCGGAAGGGCTTGTACGTGCTGGAGGTCAGGTGGAAGATCTGCAGCTCGGCAGGACGGCCGGCGTTCTTCACCTTGAGCGCATTGACATAGTAGCCGGTGGTGATGATGCCATTGACCACCACATCGATGGGAATGTAGTCCATGATGATGCTCGGATCTAGGGGCAGGCGGCGTAGCACTCCCTTGGAGGCGCCCATAAAGAAGCCCTGGGGGCCGTTCTTCGAGATGGTCCACCCAGGAATGGGTTCCTTCCAAGCCGCCGTGACTGAAAGTATAAGTTTCTATATCCGAAAAGCGTAGAAGCCCCGTGTGTTTGTCACTCACTCATGCTGGGGCGGACAATGCCGCAGGGAAAGCTACTGGCGGCATTGGCCACCTCGTGCTCGGCCAGGTGCTTGGTGAAAGTGTACGTATTCGGATGATCCTTGAGCAGTCTGTAAAAGATTTTCGTACAATTGTAAAATAATCCAATTTCAGGTACTCACTTCTTTTCGAGTGCCTTTAGCGCCTCGTCGTTGAGGGTTTCGGCCAGCTGTATGATCTTCTCGGGATCGTCGGGCGAAGGATAGAGCTTCTCCTCGACCTCTGTCAGATAGGCGTTCACATAGGCGCTGGACACATGGACCAGCGAATCCAGTTGCTTCAGCTGCTGGCACAGTTCAACCACTCGTCGTGTTCCCTTCAGATTGATGTTGGTTGTCTCCTTGAGGGACTGAAAGAAGTCTAGGGTGGCCGCCGAATGGAACACCACATTTACATTATCGATCAGCGTCTGGCGGTCCTTTGGCGAGATTCCCAGGTTGTCCAAGCCCACATCACCCTCAATGGGGACGATCTTCGTGAGACGCGACTCCAGCTGCATCTCCTTGAAGCGATCAAAGACAGAGTTCTTCTTGAGCTCCTCGAGCCTCTCCTCCACGCTCTTTCCCTTCTTGGCGCGCATCAGCAGATACAGGTTGCCCACCTTGGGCACATCGCGCAGCAGCTTCTCCACAATGGTGACGCCCACGAAGCCAGTGGCGCCCGTGATGAACACATTGCGCCCCGCATAGAAGTCTGTGATGGAAGAGCTGAAAAATTGTAGGAACACGTTAGTCGCAGTCGTTATCGTCTCTCTTCCTTCAATCTCTGTTTATATAACAACTGCCTCTACATGTATTTTCAGATGCCATAAAATGAAAATGAACTCTCATCAAACTTTCTCTCATCTCCCATTCAAATGGCAGTGGCTGCTGTCGTCGCGTCGTGGCAAACTTACGAAACCCCAAGCGACTCTGTGGACATCTCCGACTGGATTCCAAGGCAAAACCTGTTTCCCGCGTGAGTTGCTAGTTCTAAGCTACTGCTCATTGTGGCTCTTCTAATATTGATCTAGCTAATGATTTGTTAGCAGGTGCCGGGTGTCGGTTTTCGGGTCACTGCCAATACTCGTACTGTTCAAATCCAATTTGTGGGCGTCCCAGTTGACTCTAGCCTAATGGTACATTGCCTATTGTATTCGGCTGCACTCAAACCTGTCATTTGATTAAATAACATGCCAAGGAATGCATTTAGAAACTGAAAAATTAAAGGCATAATTCAGTCATGAGATCTTTGGAACTTTATTCCATACAGATTTTTTTATAATGCTTAAATTCATTGCTTGAAGGCTGTTGCCGTCGACAGACAGACATAACTGAGCGACCATAGCCTTTTCCTGTAAGCTCTACTGAAATATCATTCGGCATCTCCCATCACCTCTCAACTGTCCCCAGCGTATTGCCAAACCTTTTTCCCGTCAAGCAACGAAAGGCACACGCAACTTGATCATTCAATTATCCAACTCCAAGCACATTTTTTCTTTTAATGATCTGCAGTCCGCGCCATCTCAAATTTTTTGTTATGCCAAATGATTTTATAATGATGATCATTGAAGGGGATCGAATCTCTGTTTTTCCCCTCAACAAATGCGTGATATAATTTCTACATAACAAATCCATATGAAACTCGAAGAAATGCAACATTCCCTATATGTATGTATATTGTAGTATTTATATGCAAAAATAATGCAAATTTCCGCATGCAGTCACAGGCGAGGCCCTGAAGGTCTTTGCAGGTCCATAAAAAAGGCGTCAAGTCATGGTTAATGATTGCATGTTGCCCCCTGGCGGCCTCTTGTCAGAGATTGCTGTCTAAACTAAATTGAGCTTTCACTTTGGAGCAGCTACTACCCGAAACAGAAGGGAAACGAAGCAGGCGGGTGACCCGATCCAGAGACAGGCAGAAATGTGTTGCCTTGTCTTTTTCTGTCTTTGATCCCATTCAGTGCTGTGGTAAATTGGGTTGCTTATCTGGCTGATACCATGCACTGTCCGTTACTCTGATTAGATTTCCCATCTGGTCAGTGGCGCGGCTTATCTTGGGTAATTAATTGCTGGGATTTACTGTATTGGCGGAGGTGCTACTTGAAATTTGTTTCAAATTATACTTTGGTTCGGAAACAGTGCTGGGAAGCCACTCAACTATTCTCAACACTCGATGGAAAAAGTGTTTTGTAGATGGAACCATAGGCTGTGCACGTTTTAATTACATTTAATAACTATACGAGTATCAGTGCATATAAATTTAAAAGCTATTCCCACCTCAGCAATTAAGGAACCCTCGACTCAATCATCGTCTGTTAGCCTGTCTGACCGGATGTCTGCCTGGATAACTGACCCTACCAACTGTGGCCAACCTTGCGGTGGCCAATAAATCTCTGGCTTACTCTTGCGATTATTAATGAACGTTCGAAAAGAGTATGTTGCTAAAGTTGCATGTAATTGTATGTAATGGATCATGTTTTTCAACTTCCCTCAGCTACATATGACAACCTGTAATTTTCCGCTTGATTTTCTGACGACTGCAAAACGGAACCATTTACGTCATCTCTGGCTTGCTCCACCAGAGATCTACAGATCTGTGGATACACTTCCCTTCCCCACTAGTCAGCAAGGAAAAAGGCAAGGCGTCAACAGGTCAAAGTTTGAGTAGAGACTGAAGAATGCAATCGCTCTCTCTGTAAACACTCCCTCTCTCAGAGAACACAGTCGACTCTTATGTGATGGAGAAGAAAGTGTCGAGATATGCTAATGCAATGGAATAACGAGAAGTTGTTGTACATTTGCGTTGCGGCTGCTCTTTTAGAAACAATATTCCAAGAAATGCATTCGAGTGGATGTCAAAGATCGTGCACAAATATTGTTTAAATGCATGTTTCTTGGCAGATCTGCCGCATTTCGAACTTTGCACCGAATATCTAACCTCAATAGCAGCTTTTGAGCGGAGAAAAGAGAAAAATTTGGCCGAAAGTTGTCAAACGGGCTACCAAAAAAACACACACACAGACACCGCTGACAAGTCGGGTCCACGATCGGGTCTTGCATTGTTTAAGACACATTGAGTAACACTACTTACCTGGCCATAATTTCTGCAGGTGTACGAAATGGGTATAGATATCTATCTATCTATCTTTCGGCTGCTGTTGCCTGGCGCTGGGTTTAGAGCCTAAGATCGTTTGCAAATCGATCTAGAATGGGTTCAATTTTTCTTTCCTCCAAACACGGCCTTCTTTCGCTTCCACTCTTTCTGCTTGTTGTTCGTTTTGCTTTGCTTCTTTCGTATGTTTTCTCTTCTCCTGTCCAGATGTTGATGCGACTGTAAACAAAATACAAACACAAATGCAGATGCACGCGTATTGGTAACCGTATCTGCAGGTTTGTGTGTATCTGAGAAGTTACGATATCGGCTCGTTTTGAAACTGAATGGAGCGCTCGCTCTCCGCTCCCGGCAAAAGCAAAACTACGAATGATCGCTGGCTGGCTACGCTACCATATGACGATATAATGATGATCGTAGCCTAAGCATAACGTGATCGTTATTAGGCATACCTCTCTTTGGTGGCCTAAGTTGTTTGTCAACCGATCTCTCTCTCGGTTTTAGCGCTGTCCCTACCCTTAGGATGGTATACCAAACGTAATAAAAACGCAGACCAGCTAAGAAGGCTCGGGCCAGATAGAGGTCCATGGATAAGGGTATATCCAGAAGTATAGGAATTTTGGGACATAATCGGTTTTGGATTGGTTATTTTCTTGGCCAGCAACTCTGTTCCCAGCTCAACTGGAAAGCCATGTGAATCATATATCTATATCTCTCGCGCTCACTGCATGGCTCTTCCCATTAGGCCTTTTCCCATAGAACCTTGTTAACAGCGAACAAGATTTTACATCAGAAGATTGCTAATGTCTACAAATGTACCAATGAAATGGTACATTCTACATGTAGTTTGTACCAATATCTAAAATATTCATGGCGCCACTGTTCATGTTGACTCACGACACTGTAGAATCCATGTCACGCTTATGTAGATGCTATGTAATTTTTGAAAAATATTTTAAAGGATTTGATAAATGGGAATTAAAGCTGCGGTCGGCACGCACACATTGCAGTGCGTTTGTGTGCGTAGACAGTAGGCAAAATGAAACAAAAAGTTTATTGTGTTGGTGCCGATTACTGTTCCACACGTGTAACCTAACCCTATGCACATAAGACAGAGCCTTGTAGACTCCTGAATAAAACACAATGATCACAGGATAATGCATAAGATAAATAGATGAAAAATATATTTGATGCATAAAATAAACGGAATAGAACTGAAATTTTGGCAAGAAAGCAGTGTACATACATACATACACTATAAATCCTTTCGGGCATAGCACTTAGCAGCCATCTGTCGTATCGTGGAATAGTCAGTACACAAGAGATTTTTCCTTAATGATAAAGTTGTCGTATTTATTTGCATAATAGTTATACATTTAATTATTTAAAGTTTAGTTCTCGTACTATTCGACTATTTGACTATATACCGGATGATAATTACAAAACAATCTAAAATCGTTTTCATTATATTTTCAGTTTAGTTATGGGTTTTATAATTTTACATAGTTGTTAATGTGACTAAGTTTTGGGCTACATTTTGCTTTGCTGTGTGAGAATAGATTGGTGTGGTCTTTTGTTTTTGTTTATTCTTCATATGATACAGTTTTTTTGTAACGTATGTTCAATCCGAGAATCGATTCGACGAACATTGACTTGTACTAGACTGTGTTAAGAGAAAGGACTTAAAAGTAAAATACATGGATACCCTACAAAGACAAACTACGATGGAAACGAACAGGAGAACGGGAGAGTGAATATGGAGAAAGAGAAATATTGCACTGTCCAAGGGAGTCTGGATCAGGATCAGGAGTGCGGGATGGTCCCCTACAGCCAGACGAGGAAGCCCCAGATGAGCACGGCCAGCGTGAGACCGATCTGTATGCCCAGGAAGGGGACGAGGGCAATGTACAGGACGGCAAAGATGACAGCATAGCCCGCATAGTAGAGGAAATTGAAGCTGATGTTAGGGAGGAGAAAGAGAGAGAGAGAAAGACTTGGATCAGAGAGAGAGCTCGGAGAGAAGGCCACTAGTCCTGGGTACTTACACCTTCCAGTAGTTGCGGTGCCATTCCGTTGTGACCGCAGACTCCTTGAAGTAGAAGCGTCGAATGCCTATGAGGCAGCGATCGATGAATTCCGACCAGTCGCACTGGCTAGCATCGAAGTTGTAGCGCCGCCGATCGCTCTCCGGGATGATGGCGGAGATGCGGAGAGCATTCTTCAGGGAGTACCGGAAGTCCTTGTCCAGGAAGTAGTCAAAGGCCTTGGTGCCTTTTTGGAAGACGCGCATGTACTCATAGGCACTGAAAGAGAGGCAATCTGAGAACTGGGAGCAGGAGGTATTCTTCAGGCAGGTCCTAGCAGAATTCTTACGTGTGCTGTGGCATGCCAATGCCAAAGAGCTTCTCCGGAATTATAAAGACCATGGCAGGCAGCAAATGAAACAGATAAAAAAATAGATTGTAGCGCCAGCCGTTTCGCAGCTTGGTCAGTGGCTTCCACACGAAACTGTTGGGGGGATGCCGCTCCACGCTGTCGTTGATGATCGTGCAGAACTCCGACAGCGTCAGCGGATTCACTTCGCCCGAGGTGCAGTGGATGATCTCCGGCTGCTCCAGCTGTCGGGTCCCCACATACCAGCCCATGACCAGGGAGGAGTTGATCACATAATCGCATGGAATGATGTCAATCACGGCCGAAGCCTGGCCGCACATCGTCCGAAAGATTCCCTTAACGAAGCCGGCGAGGAAGCCCAAGTGGCCGGAGTTGGCGTTGCCCACCCAGCCCTTCATCGGATTCTCCAAGGTGCCATACACTAGAAAAGCAATCAATTATAAATTGTTGTCGGTTCTGTTTGAATGTATAAATCGAACGCTTACCAATCGATGGCCTGACTATGGCCGCCGGAAGTCCTGACATCTCCGCCATCAGCAGGTTCTCGGACAGATTCTTAGTGAATGTGTACGTGTTGGGATGGTCCTGGATGTAACCCTTGCACTTCTGCTGGGTGAAGTCCACCCAGGCCTCGTCGTCCTCGGCCATTTTCATCATGTCGTAAGGATCGAACTGTGACTTGTACACTTCCTCGGCGATCAGGCCGCGGTTGTTGCTGTTGCAGAAGGCTGTCGAGCAGTAGATGTACGCTGACAGATGCTTCAGCTGCTTGGCCAGCTCGATGGTCCGCATCGTGCCCGTCAGATTGGTGCGGATGGCAGTGCGCAGCGGGGAGCTGAACTTGATCGTGGCCGCACTGTGGTAGATCACGTGCACGCGATTGATCAGCTCCTGGAGCAGATCCGGGCCGAAGCCGAAGTTCGGCTCGCTCAGCTCCCCCACGACAGGCACTACCTTGGCCAGGGTTTTCTCCGCGTACTTCTCGAAGATCTGTGCGGGAAAAAGCCGTTGTTTCGATAAGCCGTTTGCTTGTTTGTATCTGAGAGTCTACAAATTATGATTACTACTACTACCAGGGGGGGGAACGGTTTTTTTCTTATAAATAAGCAATTTCCAAAACCAACAAAAATGTGCTTGTTGCGCCATTAAAAAGTGCGTTTAAAACTATAATTAACTAATTGTTGGGAAGACTCGAAGGTAAAGAAATATGGCAAAGATACATAGCTTGTACCGAAGTCTTAGATACTCTTACTGGTTCAAAGATTACAATAGATCTCAGAGATTCTTAATGCTTAATCTAAAATTAATCAGCTAAAACTACTGAAGTTTGTGGATTAAACTGATTGTTCAGATATCCCCACTAGCACAGAGCCATAACCTGGCTAACACTTTACCGATTATGGTTCAATTTACTCTTTCATAAGCGGTGAGGGAGTGCGGAATGCTTCTCTAATGGGAAATGGGAGATGGGAGAGGGTATATCAAAGTGAATAGAGACCCGAATAAAATCCCAAAGAAAGATATGTAGAAAACATGTGTGGAAAGAGGCGTGAGGCAGAAACCGCTAAGCAGACAAAGCGGAAGAGGTCGCGGTGGGTCTCCCTGTCTGTCCGTTCCCTTCGACCGGTTACGACTCTGAAAAATTAACGCTCCATAAAGAGGCACGTAATTGGCTTTAATGATACACCCATGATGTCAGCGAGAGTGCCAAGGGGCGGGGTATGGTCGTGACCCTTGGGCCCCGCGAGTAACCCACACCAAATGTAACCACACTTACCGGCTTCTGAAGCAGGCGATTGATCCGCTCCTTGGGATCGAACTTCTTCTTACCCCGGACGAGAACATAGATGGTGCCGATTTCGGGATGTGTGTCCAGCAGGGCCTCGATCAGGACTGTCCCCAGGAAGCCCGTGCCGCCGGTGACGAAGATGTTTTTGTGGGCAAAAAACTCTGGAATGGTCAGGGCCGTGCTCAACTGTTGGCGCTGGCTGCTCGGTCCACGATTGCTATGCTGAGGTTTCCCATTGCTGAGGTTGCTGCTGTTGTTGTTGCTGTGGTTGTGGGTGGTGCTGGTGCTGGTGCTAGAGGTGGAGTTTGTGGAGGTTTCGGTGGTGCTGCTACTGCTGTCATGATCCGTTATGACAGCCATGGTGTAGGGCTCGAGATTCGTCGGTGGCGCCAATTTGCTGCTGAGCGTTGGAATCGGTTGGGCCCAGCTGTAGCAGAGAATATTTGTCTTACGTTAGTTAGTCTCGAGTCGTGGCTTACTAGATAAAAGGTGTAGCAGATAAAAAAGATTGAAAAAAGTCCCCCACTCAAGGCAGCTTCCGTCTGTCTGCGAGATCAAAATCCGCTTGCCGGCGGAAGTGCAGTCGAGTCAAAGGCCATTAAATGATAAGTAGATACAGAGGAAGTGAAGAAGTGATGACCGGAATTGGATGGTTCTTGGACTTCAGCACTATCCATTCTTCAGAGTTTTCTCTGATGAGCAATGATGAATGATTGATGAACAACGAAAAAGATATTCACGCTTACAAAATACCTTTAGTCTGTTCAGATAATGCTTCAAATGCCTTCACAACACCCCAATTTAGGAGTCCGGCATTTTCTGTCAAATCGAATTGTTTGATAACAAATCATCACACAATCTCCATAACCTCCCAAGCATTCAGTTCACAAAAATTTCGGTCATCCATTTTCAAAGTTTTCCAAACAAAACAATACATTTGTTCAGCTTGGATTTCTACACAAAAATTAGTTCTCAGAAAAAAACCAAACAATCATTTCAGAAATATTCAGCCTCGTGTTGATAGTAATAAAAATTTTCTGTAACAATATTTAGAATGAATTGCACGCTGAAAGTGGCTCGGGGACTGAACCATTGCTGGGGAAAGCTGCAGCAGGTGCGGCTCTTGAGCCACAGGCGCTTCGACTGGCGCAACTACAACCACGACTCACCCTCCGGGGTGCATTCCCAGTTGCAACGGTTCGATGATGGCCCTGTGGCCAGTGGAGAGCTCATGGAGCCGCCGATGGCCAGCAGCCAGCGAAGTGGGCCCGTGTGGGAGGTGGGTCGGCGCACCATCCTGCAGAACCCCGAGGAGCACATGCGGCGCCAGCAGCTGATCATTGAAGAAAACAGGCGAAGGCGGACCCGGGGACCTGCGAGACGCGATGCCCAGGCTCCAGGTATCTCCAAGTCCGACGTTATCTACGATGCCGACGACAGGCGGAATCGAGAGTCGAGTCGACCCCGCCGTAGGGCTAAGGACCCTAACAGAGCGGCCAAGGACTACAGCAAGAGGCGGCGGTACCAGCGCCAGAAGGAAGTCAAGCGCCAAGCCTACGAGCTACAAAAGTCGCGCAGGGGCTACAATCTGCCCAGGCCGAATGATTCTCGCGCCGAGGCCCAAGACGGGGACGTGACCATGAGCCATCGCGACGAGGCACAAAATCAGGACGATTACTCTGGCGCCAGCAAGGAGTGGCTGCGCAAGCGCGCAGAGGCTGAGGAGGCAAATCACTGGCACTCCTGGCACACTTGCCCCAGTCAGCGGTGCAGTGAGGATCTAGAGCCCGGCGACGATTTTAATCCCAGCGACGGCAGTCACAGTGGCCTGGGGAGACACCCCGGGGGCTACTACGACAGTCGCCGCAGCTTTCACCACCTGCAGCTGCCCTCGATCAGGTTCTCAAACTACCAGAAAGTAATCGATCGCCTGACGTGCAGACGCAAGCCTGTCGGCTTCCACCTGCTCATGCAGAAGCACCCAGAGGATGCCAGGCTGGAGGATGATTCCGTCCTGGAGGAGAAACCGCCGCAAGCCGCTCTGCGCAAGCGACCGGAGAATGTGGGGAAGACACCGCGCTTTGACATGACCATCACGAGGATGGAACGCGCCCCAGCTCCCGTGTGCAGCTACTCCGAACAGCTGACCAACCCACCGCCGAGCGGCAGCCAATCTTTCTCCAACAAGTGGCGACAGTGTGCCAGTCTTTATAGAGACTTCAAGCGCGGCGCCTAGACGAGAGCCTTCGCAGCGGACGCAAAAAAGCAATCCACAGAATTATACAGTATTTAAATAGAGCTCAAACATAATTTTTGTTGGACTTTTATGTCTTCTTTTCAACACTATTAACTGTACTTTCGCACATTTTAAGCATTCCGCTGTAATCGGAATGTATCCGACACAACACTCTCAATTGATTTCCAATTTTCAATGCTTTCAATTAAGGGAAACATTGAAGCCAAGGCCGTTTCCCAACACTGCCAACTGTACTTTCCCCCGCATCCAGCGGTGATCGGTGATTTTGTGATTTGGTGATTGGTGATCGGTGGCACACTGCCTGCCTTTGTTCGCCTCGCCTCATGAGGCCATCAATAGCTCCACTAATTAATGGCAAATGAGGCGTATATCCGCGATACCGAAAGAGACGCGAATGAGAAAATCAGAGAAATCAAATCAAGGTATAACCGCTGTACTTAGCACTCACGCGGAGGGTTGGGGTTTTCCATTGCCTAAGGTCTGCTAAGGTCTGTGCAAGTGGAAGAGATAATGAACGAAATGCGTAACAATTTGTTCAGCGGAGAGATTAATTTTTTGAGCATTTTCGTGGGATTCGTGTTTGACGCTAACACAAATTTGTGTCAAGGCCGCCGCTCTGCCAGAGATCCCAGAGCCCAAGCAGCGTCTGGTCTGTCTGGGTTGGGCCAGAGTTGGGCCCCAAAGATGTTTGTAGCTAGAGTTTCTGTTCGAACTTCGAAGACAAACAACTTAATCAAAATGCACGGTCACGGTCGCATCGCATGCGTCGTGTTGATCTCCAAAGTCTCTGATGTCTGGGCATGCAGATGATTCGAATCCAATCCCATCACATGGATACACTCCAGCTCTTGTCCGATAGCTGCTGCTACAGTTGCACATATTTTTTGGGGGTTTATCACCTGATCGCTAATTGATTCGCCTGATAATTGACCAACTGACAGATCAGGCCCACTTTGCTAACCTTCACTAACCTTCGCTTGCTTTTCCATTTCCAAATGGTGACTCAACACATTTGTGCTTGGCCAATTGGCCTAATGACTCGCCTATTTCTTTACATTCGCTTGCTCAAGGCATTTCGCTTTCAAATGCCATAGCCACAGCCACATGGTCCGATTTCGTGCGATAGAATTAAGCAAATTTTGGATTAGAAGATGGAAATGGGTCGACGGGCCGGTGGCTGGTAGCTGGTGGCTGCGATGGGATGGGATGGAGGGATATCTGAGAGAGACAATGCCACCAACTCTAAACAGGTTTAGAGGTCTCGACCAATGATTTGCATAAAATCTTCACAGGCTCCAACCCAACGCCATTTGAGTTTCGTTCGAGGCATATTTTTGTCATATTTCCATCTCCATCTCGTATTTGTAATAGTTTTTGTTTGTTGAACTCTGTAAAGTTCTTCGTGGGTTGGCTTTGAAACAGACAGATTGATGTATGCATGGGGATGGGGTATAAGAGAAGGTTGGGGGATCGTTGAACTTGACATTTTGTTAGGCGAAAACCTTGAATAATCGGAGACAGATGATCTTTCGATTCATGTCTGTAGAGGTCAGAAATCAAGAGATGAATTCTTTTTTCTTGCACCGATCCTCTCTATTGTTGATGTTTACCAACAATATTTTTTTATGTATTTTGAGTTGAGAAAAACGTGGAATCTATTATATACTGGTGTATATACCTGATAGCTATCTACATTGTCTATTGGCTATTGAGAGATAGCTTTAACTGCACGAGTATATGCCCTAAGATTTGCATAATTTTGCTACGTCTGGGCTTGTGTTGAGATAAATGACTCTCTCTCTCTATTCGCTCTCCGCTCACCAAGCCCCCCCTGCGAGATACAGAAACGGTTTATGCATATTAAATATTTGGAAATTTCTTTTGCAGCTTCAAAATGGCAAAATCGTATCGAAGCCCTAGGCAACGAATTGATGGCCAGAAGAGCCGAAAACAAACGATTGGAGGCGACTCTTCGTTTTCGGTTAGGGTATGTTCCAACTGTGACGAATTTTCGGTTTTTTGCTTATGTCTAAAGATCCATTTCGGTCACTTTCTATTTAACGACGAACAGATCTTTCTCCTCTCGTTGGCCTGGCCAGGCCAAATGATTTCTCTTCATGTTTTGTTATGATTTTGATTTTGATTCGATTTTGATACGACTCCATTTAATGCCATTTATTTCCGCCTTGGCAACCAAATGTGTAACAATAATTTGTTGTTTTATTTATGCTAGGCATGAACCATCATCAGTGTGCGGTGTGGAGGAGATCGGGGATCGGGGAAGACTCATTGAATCGAACGCCATAAAAAACAAACAGAGAAAACTGAAATACTGAAAAAGTCGCACTTGGGGCTGCGGCTGGGCATTAGCATTAAATATTTGTTGTATTTTGGCGTAGACCTTAACATTGAAACATACCGCAACAAAAACAATGAAAGCAAGCCATATTGATTGAGCAGCTCAACAATCAACAATAAACAATCAACAATTGTGATTCCGTTCAATGCCAATCTAAAGACTTAGGCAACGAACGTGGAGCATCTTAGCGCCATCTAGGAATGATCCTATTTCTGAAGATAATTCAATCGAAAGTTGGAAATTACAGCTTATAATATAGGATGAAGACCCTAAAATAGATATATAATGCTTGAGATATATTCTATAGGGTATCAATTGCTTCGACCCTGTCTATCTAGCCTCTCAGTTGCTCCGACAATTTGCGCTTATATTTCGACCCATTAACAAATAGACAATTGAACATTCCTGTTTGATGCTTGTGGCCATAACGAAATTCTACCACAAAAAACTGTATTAGTATTTATTTATATTCTTCTGGAACATTTGGTAAACCGGTTGGCAGCGTTAAAAACGATGTCAGCCATCCAAAAAAACTGTAATAAATTATAGAACCATGCCAGAACCAGAAGAAAGAAATAAGCGTTTCTGGATTTGGCCACGCTGTCAGTTCCAGAGAAAACTTAAAAATTGTTTGCGAAAAGACCAGGAAAAATGCTCTTATAAGCATATATTTCTAAGGGCAATACAATTACTTTGGTTTGCCAATGAATTTTCTAGCAAAGTCAGCAAAACAACATGTGGAAAACAGTCGCGAAAAACTTAACCAGCACACACTGATAGGAAAACCGAAACACACACGGAAACCAAGAGAGCGGTAGCGAGCGAGCGAGCGAGAGAGAGAGGTAAAACTTGTAAAGCTGAAAAAAAAACAAACATTCGAGTGAAAATTGAAAAACAAACAGATATTCCAATGGCTTTTCCTTGAAAGCAAACAAATATCCGATAAACTGAGCACAAAGGTCTTTCGTCACTTCCGCTGGGTCATCGATTTCCAAGTGTTTGGCAATCTATTCTCGACTCGATCGAAATTTGTTGCAATCGGTTGTACTTTCGATGACTTATCATTGATTGCACCACGCGTCGGTTCTGTTTGGTTTGGTTTGGTTCGATTCGGGGGGTTTCACTTTGCACTTGATTTGATTTTGGGTGGGCAGTCGCAGACGTAGACGACCGGGACACACGACGGTCGTGATGGCCAGTGTTGGGTGTTAACTGTTTATGTGGAAGTGTAAACTAACCGAAAAACTATATCGACCAAAGTCTGCAGCGGGAGGGGGTGGCCGAGCACACTGTGACGCGGTGCAGGAGGAGGAGAGGAGTCGGCTAAGAGGTTTTCTTCTTTTGCTGCCAATGCCAACGCACGCTCAACGCAGACTGATCCGAGGAAATGGCGCGACCGGAGCTTAAGCTGAAACCCAAACTTGCACTCAAAATCGGAATCGGAAACACTCACAGTCTCTGTGGCTCTCTTTCTCTAACTCCTCGGCACTGTCTCGTCTCTGGCTCTCAACTCACAAAGATCGTCAAAGCTAAGTAATGAAAATCGGAACAGAAAACAATCAGAAGTCAGCGACGAAACCGAATAACCAACAACAAATAACAGTAGAGTCAGTAGAGTCGACATTCCGACTGTGAGATACCCACTATTAGAAAAAAATATCTAAAGACAATTAAGCAGAAACGTTGCGTTTCTTTGTTTATAGTTTGTTGGCCAGATAATATGCATAAATTGTAAAAACGTGCTACACACATCGGCATAAGTATTTTGACAAAAATTATGCACTGCATATTTGGTTGTAACTTTTTATTTTTTTTAAGTAGAAAGTATATTTATTTATCGTAGATAGGTATTATATTAAGCTTATAAAAATATGTACAAAAAGTATGATAAGTGCGTTTATTCTGAAATGAAAATTAATTATTCGTAAACAGACGGTGGCATAAGTATTTTGACATTTTATAAAATGTGAAAAAAAAAACAAAAACGAATGGAACGAAGTAACTTTTTATAATGAATCAGTAAAATATATATCCTCCCTTTGCCTCTATCACCTATTGCAGACGTCTCGGAACTGATTCCACTAAGCTGTGGATATAAGACAGCATAATTTCTCTCCAGAGTGATTTCACCTCTCAGATTTTATTCTCACGGTTCCTTGTCAAATTTGAAGTCCGGTTTCATTTTATATATGACCAGAGATTCTCGATAATGTTTAATTCTGCGCTCTGGAGCGGCCAGTCCAAAGTATTAACCCCAATGTCCTTCAAGAATTGGGTAACGACTTTAGCTTTATGGCACGGGCGTTGTCCTGTTGGAATGTAAAGGACTCCCCAATCAAATTATCTCCAGAGGGGAAAGCGTGATCGTTTAGCACTTCCAAATATTTCTCTTTATTCATGCTGCCATCTACAGGCACTAAATTTCCCAAGCCATTGTAGGCGACGCATCCATAAAACATTATGGTCCCACCTCCATGGATCGCTCTTACACATATAGGTGCCACTTTTTTGCGACGTTCTTTTAGGTTTCTTACGAAAACTTTTTTTTTTGAGCCGTGAAACTGAAAAGCACTTGCATCGCGCCATAAAAAATTTTTCCAAAATTAAAATTATTTGCCGATCAATTTTTTGGCAAATTCAAGGCGCTTTGACTTATTGCGCTGTGTTATTTGCAGTATAGCTCTAAAAATATATGTTCCAAAATCAGTTTCCTTAAGACGTCTACGTATTGTCCGTTCGCTGACATCAAAATTTCCTGTTCCCTTCAAGTCATTGGCAACCGATCGAGGAGTTTTTAAGACATCCTGCTTAAATTTCCGCAAAATGAAAGTGTCTGCCTTGGCAGTTGTCTTTCGTGGTCTGCCACATCATGAAACGTTTTTTGTAGTGTGGGTTTTTTTATATTTGTTTATTTGGTAATATATTGTCTGACGTGAAATATTGCATAATCTACTGATATTTTGCACTAAAATACCAGAGTTAAACTTCACTATTATTTCATTTCTAAGAGACTCACTCAATTCCTTTGTTTTAACCATATTAAACAAATTATTGAACGAAAATAATTTTTAAGCTCAGCTAAGCTCAGCTAAGCTCAGCTTACGAATGAGAATAAGAAGCATATTAAGAAAACTCAAAGTGCAACTACGAAGATAATTTGCGATCTACTTTATGCATTCATCTACTTAACGGTAAATCAGATAAGAGAGCTTTTACATGTAGCAATTTGTCGAAATTCAAAGCTAAACGTTGCGTATAGCTTTGTCAAAATACTTATGCCGACGTGTGTATATTGAAATTGTACCATCTATAAGATTGAGAATGTTACTGATCATAAATATTTATTGTCCGGTCTAATCAAATATACCCCTTCATTACTGGGTGCAAAGAGCGAGCGAAATAAGCACACTCAGCTGAAGGCAGAGAAACACCAAAACTAGCGGAGAGCGCAGCACGGAGCACGGAGCACGTAGAGAGAGAGCAGCACTTTTGAGTGGCTAACGAAGCAGCAAGACAGCAACATCGGCAATGTTTTCGGTAACTGAGAAAGCTGACTCTCCACCCCCTACCTCTCCCACCTGTGTTCCCCCCTCTCATGGTCGGATCTATTACGAGTGCGTGGTATCTTTTGAGTGGATCTGGCAATGCCTTTGGCTGCCGTTTGGCGACCATCCACAATCCAGCAACCCAGCAACCCAGCAACCAGCGGGTGAAAGCGAGACAGCGACTGGTGCTTGAGTTAAGCGATTCGACTTAGAAGACAATACACTCAACAACGTACAAATGAATCCAAGGAAATACTTTACTCGTACTCCCAAAAATTTTCGTTATTCTCTTGAAATGATTTTAGTTTTCCAAATAATTTGAGGTCTTCAAGCGGGTCACCTAGCTTCCTGTTCTTTGTCTCTTACCGCTGACCATTGCACTTTATTCTGGTCAAGAACGATACAGTTATATCTGGTATAGTAAATACATATACATATACTGCTGATGTTCATAATTTGAGTCCGGTGTCAATGCGGGAAGGAAAAAAACACTGGGGGATCGTATGACGTGGAGCAGATCCACGTTTTCGTTGATTAATTATGCAAAAATGCTTTGTTTTGCTGATTAATTGATTGATTGATAGACGCCTTGATGATACCAAAGCAAATAACATTACAAAACTGTCCGTTTCAATGATCTTCTCTGACGGAAGCTTAGAAAGCTCCAGCGATATTCAACTGCAGGTGACCTACATAAAGGAGGGGAAGAGACAAACAAACAGAAAAAACCTCAAGCCGTAGGCCTAACCAGCCACAAACATACACACACAGACCTGTGCCGTGCCGTAATTAGAGGTACTCCCCCCCGTCGCCCTACAACATAAGGAAATGCTAAAATTGGCAATAATTTCTGTGACACGCAATGGAAAGTGGTAAGAGGAGGAAACCTCCGCGGTCGTAAATCTATGGAGGGCCTCAGTCTCAGCCTGGCATTTCCCAGATAAAAAGGCATTTGCATATTTCGAGATGACCAATTTAATTAATTAAACAACCGTTTTGGAATAACGGCATCACACTCTCTTAATGGATACCCAATCTGTAACCAAAATAGATCCACAAATGAAACGATCCGCCCCATTGGCAAAGCCATTTGCATTGGTTTTAACTCCAGTGCCTGGCATCATGCTCAAAAATCCATTTGCTTTAAGCTAAACCGCAACGGAAGGAGGCACTTGTTAGTTAATCGAATTTCCACTTAGTCACCGCCACTTGGCTGCTCGTCTCTTTCTCTCTCTCTCTCTCGACACGAGGTGGGAATTTTCAACATATGCTCACATTTTTTAGTGCTCCGTCATCATGCAGGGAGTTGCAGTAAAGTGTCCAAAGAGGGCTCCACAGATGGGCTTGGTCGCAGCTCCAAAGAGGCTCACGTCACCCATCCCGTACTGGTATGCGCATGAGTAATGAGCCTGGTTTTTCATTGTTTTTTTTTTGCTGTGTGTTTGCCGATGTCTAACCTATTTGTTATCGTTTTTAACTAATTTGTGTCATGTAATACTCTTCTTGAGGCTGGTAATTGGTCAATTAGCGAAGGTTAGGTTTGGTTAGTTTCTATAATAGTCTAAGTCTAAGTCTATAATAGTTATTAGGTCTTCGGAGTCCTGCAGATTTCCATTGTGCTGGAGTTTCCTGCCCCTACTTTTTACTCAAAATATGACATAAATGGATGAGGCCCCTCACATATTATAAGAGCATTCATCATTCCTCAACTCCATACTCATTTTTCTTAATGTACTTACATCAGCCCCATGAAAATTGATTATTATGCAGAGTGGAGAGCAGCACGTCCACACTCTCCCCTCTCCCCTCTTAAAACCGACAAGTTTGGGGGCCCGAATGACAGTGCATTTTCTGTTTTTTTTTTTCATCTTTTTGTTTTGATTTTCATATTACGTCTCGTTGCAATCGGCCGTCCGGCCGTGCGGCGACCTTGTGGCCATTGTCCAAATATCTGGTCCTCGAAGGTTGGATTGGACGCTCGACAAGATCGGGTTTTCCGGTTTGAGTCGAGATTGATGACAGATTATAATCTCGAGTGGATTTCAATTTGAATTCGAATTTGAATTGCCTTAAGGCGGTGTGGCAACGCTGCAGCTGGCGGAGAGTGGCAGCGCCAGCGCATGTTTGAAACGAAGCATGCGATGATTTTTTCAGTAGAAAAGTGCAGAAAACGTTGTTGGCGGTGTGTTTATTTGATAATTATACCGTTTTGTGCTCTTTGTGCGACGACTTACACATCCGCTCTCTCCGTATAAGAAGAAGAGGCGTAAAAGAAGAGGAAGCAGAAGCAGAACTAGACAAAAGCGGATTTCATTCAATAGGAAAAACACTCTAGGACAGGCCCAGTACGGCGAAAGGTGGTGGAAAAAATCATAGCAGAGGGCAGCGCAGCCCCCGGACAACAGCGGTGTGTCAAAGCTCACCACCAACGAAGGCAGAGCCAGAGAGCGTCGGAGAGTGCAAGCTGCTGTGCTTGCAGGGTGGAGAAAGGCGACACACACACAGAGAAAGAGAGAGAGAGAGAGAGAGAGAGAGCGCGCGTGAGAGAGTAGAGAAAGGAGAAAGGCGAGGGAGAGAGAGAGAGAGTGTGTGTCAACTTTGGCCCTGTTTTATTAATGGTGAAAATTGTCAGGCGGGCAGCCCGGCGTTGCGTTGCTCCTCGTCAGCCGACAGTCGCTAGTCGCCTTCCGAGCTGTGCTGCTCTCTGCCTCTGCCCCTGCCCCTCTGCCCTTGAAAGCGCGAAGAACTAACCGCACAAACAACGTCAAAAAACAATCAAAAGTGGGTGAACGTAACCGCCCACGCGACTCCTAGAAGTGCTCCCCAAGCAGTGTCTGTGAGTTTCTCAAACGAGTGTTTAGCAACAACAACAACAACAACAACCCACAACCAGAGAAGAAAGAAAAAGTGCTGTGATTACAACTGCCCCCAAAACCTCGCTGCCCCTCCCGCCCTCTCCACAGCACGGCTCAGCTTCAGTTCAAATCGTCGTCGGAGTAGCAGCATCCATCCAGGAGCATCGCTTCCAACCTCACATTTATTTTGTGCCGGTATGTACACGCCCATGACTCGAGGGGCCAGACGGCGCACACCCCCCTTGTTGTAACTTACATATGTGCGCTCATCATTTTTTTTTTGTTGGTGATATTTTTAGCATAATTTTTGCCCTGTTTGAGCATGTATTATTTTTGTTCATTTTGAGCGAACATTTATTTATAGACCCCTCTCGTCAGCTGCCCCTGCTGCAGCCTGTGCCGTGTCTCCTCCGCCTCCTCCAATCTATCGTGTGGAGAATGTATGTCGCTGGGTTTATTATCTCATCCGGAGAATATCGCTATTGGAAACGCTGGCGACAGCGACGACGGCGGTTGTAAAAAATGTAGCAGAAAATCTGAAATATCCGTTTCACGCTTCCGCTAGCGAGAAGCTAAGCTTTTCGCGAGAGCGAGCCAGAGAGAGAGAGAGGCAGAGTACGGTCTGGTCCGTACATCAAACGGGAGAGAGAGCAGAGCAGCAGTGTGGTCGTGCTTGCGCGAAAGCGGCCTGAAATTATGCTGCACGAAATTTTGAATTATCTTTGAATGGAAAAAAAACAACAAAAACAAACCAGAAGTAAATCAATTTTCGGTGATCCAAATGGGGAGTTTTATGGCTGATAAGCCAGCTGATAAGAACTTATCTTATCGTCCGCTCTTCCATCAGCTGAGTCAGCTGGACGCTCATTATATAAGCAGCCAGCCAGCAACCCAGCAACCCTTGCGGCACGGCAACCAAAAGCCGGCAGATCCCAAGCCAATCCCAGAAAAAAGGTAGTAGAAAAGGTAGTAGCAAAGAGCAGGCACCCTGCTCTCTTTTGGCATTGTCTCTCTGGCACACTCTCCCCCCTCTACTCTCTCTTTCTCTCTCTCTCTCTGGGTGAGAGCAGGCGCGTGAATAATCTTGGGGAGCAGAAGCGCAAAAAAAAAAACTGAATCAGGCATTTTCCAATTGATTTTCAAGGCGGTCGACGCGAGTTGGTCACAAAAAACATTTCCACCAGTATCTGCCAGCCATAGTTTCCCGAAAATTCATAAAATACAATCACATTTTTGCTGATTTAAAATGTTTGCCAAAATGCGTGAAAAATTATACGAAATATCGGCCTCGAACAACCCAAGGAAGTGAGCTTTGGGACCCCCTCCGCTTCGTATCTATTGCATAAAAAATGATGAGTGAGTAGTGGTCGGTCGAGCCGCAGTCGCAGCCTCAGCCGCAGCCCGCCCGGAAAATGGGGAAAATTTGGGCCAGGGCGCCGTGTGCCTGGGGTACGGGACAGGAACGGGGACGGGGACAGGCAGCAGTAGCCTGAAAGTGAGCCCCAAGATGAATGGAGCTTTGGCAAACTTGGAACTTATTTGTGTTACTATAGATACTTTATCGGGGGATTTCCCCGTGTGAGCCAGCGTGTGGGTGTGTGTAGTGCTATGATTGCACTCGACATCGTGGCGATAACATTTCAAGTGCATTATGTCATTTTCCTCCTCGTTTTGTTGCCTCCTAGCTCTCTGGGAGAACTGCGGATGGTAATGGTGATGGTGGTTGGGGATATGTGTGAATGTTGGATGAGTGTTTGCCATTTACCAGTCGAGGACGAGGACGAGAACGAAAATGAGGACAGGGCCTGCTGTCAACAGGGCGCCATCTAATGCCGTAACTTTGTGTAATTACAAAAAAATATGAAGAACTTTTAGAGGGATGGCCATGGAAGTAGAGTATCCATTAGACCACCTCCTTATCAAATATGTTATCAAAGTGCTGAAAGATTTCCCCCTGGGAGCGTGTGAGTGATAGTGCCCAAGCCTGTGCCGCTCCTCTAAGCCACATTTCCCACATCCGGTCTGGTTGATATTGGAATTCATGTGCGCCGCCTGAAAGTAGGCAAACGGTTTTACCACCCCACAGCCAACCAACCATTTCACTCCCTCCCCCACCGGAAAGTTAGAGAACCATTTATATTGGGGCTCTGCTGTGTGTAAAGAGGCTGCCACAATGGACCGGACAAACGTGGCCAAGAGCGACACGCTTGGCTGACTCTTCGATCCATGCGGCAGTTTCCGCATTTCGGGGGAGGCTGGAGGCAGTGCGAGTGGCTCTGCTCTTCTAACGTGATGAATGCAAAATCAATTAAAAACTCAAATATTGACCGGTGTCAATTAGCAAGTTTCGTGTTGGGGCACGTGGCAGACAGATAGTTCGGGGATTAGCCAAGATCCACAGGCCACACCCCAAAACCCAACACACACAGAGGGGGAGCCGAAGAAGTGGAGCTTTTGTCATGTGCCGTGCCCTTGAGGGGGCTGGTGTTTTTTGTGGGGGCTGTCAGTATTTGTGATTCTTTTTTAAGTAATTTCTGTGGGTTGTTTGCTTGGCAGATGCCCGGAAAGCGCCATTATATGTACATACTCCTCATGCCTCATGCTCTTTGGTTCCCATAAGTGAATTGTTGTTGCTTGTTGTTGTTGCACTTAGATACGAGCATGTGCATGTTTGTGCACGTCTTATGCTTGTGGACAATACAATTGCTAAAGTGCAGCAGTCGATTATTATTTGCTTTTCTGATGGTTTCGGTCAGTTATCCAATACCTCCATTTCATATAATTTTCAAGGGACTTTCAAAACTGATAGATTGATCGATAACCACATCCGATAAACGTTCCATAGACTAATCACGTGTCACAGACCGATGATGCTTTCAAACATTATATAAATTCATTGTTTGATCATATACATACATATGTACATATACTGCAACCAGTTTTCCCTTAGCTACCACGTGCTTCATTGTTCATTGTCTACTTAGAGTTAGTGGTATGCCACGACTTGTTGATAATCGGTAGCTACCATCTCAAATTTATATATACATAAGTCCAATAAGTTATGGGTCGAGTGCTTTTACATATACACGTCGAAATTTTATTGATCTTTCAGTTGGGAATTAACAAGCTAATAAATTTTGTATCCAGACTCCTGTAATATTAAACTTTTACAAGTTTATTTATAAATGTTGCCCACACAGAGGACGATACTCTGTGGCGTCCACAATTTGTTCAATACAGGAACATTATTATAGCCAGAAGAAGCAATGAAATGGGAGAGCGCTTACTTATTCTCTCCCTCTCTCACACACGCTTCCTCGATCAGTCTGCGACATTTGGCGGAGGGGACCGAGAGAGAGCTTGCGAGTATTCGGTGTAAATTTTCCCGCTCGCTTGCTTTATTTTCTATAATTAACATTTGGATTTATGTACATACATATATATTGTAAATGGAAAATGTTGTTATTTTTCCTTTTATTTGTTTGTCACTTGTTCTGTTTGCAGTTACTTAATTATATATTATCTGTATCTATCTTAAGTGCAATTTTTCGTTTATGGTTTCTGAATCGATCATATAGATTATATCATTGTTCGACTTTCAAAGGAAAATGATATTATTGATTTGACTTGCTAAAATCCGAGTGAAATCTTTAATTACTTATTTACTTAAAATAACTCGAAAATGTTTTGTTACCTCACTCATTTAGGGATGGGTACATTCACACATTTGATTGTAAGCGAACCAATTCAGATTATCGTGGCAACCTGCCCTTCCCTCATCCACGCCCCACTCCCGTACACTTCGCATTACTTTTTTTAGGCACAAAATCTCTTTCTGGGGCTCTTTTGGCAGGCCATCAATTTGTTGGCTCAATTGCTGCTGCTGCTTCCTCTGCCGCTCTTATTTCTGTTGTTGTTGGCAATGTCTCTCTCCAGCTGTGGGACAAGTGTAAGATTATGCATGCACACAAAGCCACGGACGACACACGCACGATACACGCACACACGCACCCGCTGCGATACCTGATACTGTTGAAGCTCATGCGTGTACTTTGACCTCTTTTGCGGTGCTGGCAACGTCTCCGTCTGCGTCAGCGTCTGCTCAACCCAGCGCCGGCGTCAACGTCAACGTCATCGTCATCGTCATCGCGAGGTGGTCAATGTCAGTGCCTTGCCAGTGGCCACTGGCCGCCGTCTGCCTATTGGGGTTTCTTTCTCTGCCTTTTCCATCGTTTTTTTTTCCCGACATGTTTTTCCACAGACGAACTGTTCTTTGCGGCTTTTTCAATTAAAGCTTGTTGCATGTCGCTGTCGCTGCCTCTGTCTCAGTCGCTGCTCAGTCTCAGTCTCGGTCGCTGTCGCTATCGCTACCTCTGGCTCTGCCTCTATTCCGATCTCAATCTCAGCCCGTTTACGTGTCCGCCTCTCCACGATGCTTTCTTTTGTGCGCTTTTGGCTGCCTTTCGTGTCCGACCATAAAACCCCAGCCCGAGCCCATCCAAAGCCAGCTTCAGCGCTGGCGTTGGGCCTCACGCCGGCGTCTCTGCTGCCGTCGCTGTCGCTGCATAAAGTCTTTCACTTCTTTGGCGTTTAAGTTTAGTTCAGATTCAGCCGGCGTTGGTAGCGCACGCGTCCCACCGTAGTCCGCAGAAGAAAGCAGAGAAAGGCAACAACAACAGAAAGAAGAAAAACAACAAAGCAGCTCGAAGCAGAAGAAGAAGCGAAGCGAGCATAGAACTCTCTCTTCTTTCTAACTATCGCTCTCCGAACACCTTTGCAACGACTCTCACTCCCTCGCCACTCGCTCGTCGCCCTCGCTCTCAATCGTTCTGTCTCCTCCTTTGGTTCGGTGTCGGTGTCGTTGTGTCGCTGTCGGTCGCAGTCGCAATCGTTCGATTTCTTTGCGCAGGCGCAGCGGTCAAGAGAAGAGCAGCTCACTCACGCAGCCCCAGCGTCAGCGTCAACGTCAACGCCGACAGCAGCAGCGTCAGCTCGCAAAAGTGAAAATATTTGGAGAAATTTCTTAAGCAGAATTTCAGTCCCCGTTTTGTGTGTCATCTGTATAGGTATATTCCACTAAAATAAATATACATACAAACGTATAGATATGCGTGCATGCGTGTATCTTTACGATCGGCCCATGCCCTGCCTCTAGTGTCAAACCAAAAGAAAACAAATTGATAAAAATCACTAACAAAAGTAGTCGAAGTGATTTGATTAGCGTGCCTAGTTCTCGCAATCAAATTGTTTAACAACCTCAAAAGTGCTCCCGAAACGAATCGGTAAAATCCAAAATCTAAATCTAAATCAAAACCGAAAAATAGCTCTAACCGAAGGAATTGCAAGCGCGTGTCATTGACCTAGATACGTACGGTCGATTTGGAATCAAAAGCAAGTCAATCAATATCAAAATCGGAATCTCGTCAGCGTTTATAGCCGCACCAACGCCACCTATCGTCTGCGTCTCTGTTTAACCGACAAGTAAGTGCACGCTTCGGTAGGGTAGGGTAGAGTAGGGGTCTGGGCCTGGCCCAGTCTCGCAAATATTTGGGACGGGTTATGCAACCGTTATGCCTCCGCCTGCCTGCCTGCCTGCCACACACCGAGCTAATAATACTTGGACCGCCGGACTAAAGTCCAGCCAACACCAACCAACCATTCAAGTCCCATCCTCAAGTCAGGGTTTAGTCGAGGGCGAGGGCTGCGTCCGAGGTTGTTGTTTCGTTTCGCTGTTGGTGCGAGAAAGTTTTTGTCAGAAAATGTTTTCGAAATGCTCCTCCTCGCTTGCTTGTTGTTGGTGTTTGTAATATTAATCATTGCATATTTACAAATAAAATTTGCACACAGACGAAACGCCAGCCAAAAGGCAGATGAAGACGACGAAGCATAATAAATAAACATGGATCATGGCCACACACGGATACAAAGATACAGAGATACAACAATACTCGAATTGCAAAAAAAAGCCAAAAAAAAAAATGTATGAAATCTGTCTTTAAAGCATCGAACATTAGATACCCTAGTAGTTTGAGGAACATTTTATTATTTACAGCGACAAATATATGTCTATAAATCAGTGAATCAAAGATGTCCGAATGCTTAGAGGTATACATAGGTATTGTTGGTACACATAGAGTTTTAGTACAGTTTCCAATCAAAAGACTTCCAAAAATGCACTGCCTGCAAAGGAAAGAAGACGCGCGAAACATGTAGATTCAAAACCCCTATGGCATACCCTACAAAAACCAAGCGAAAAAAAAAAAATGAGCGAGAGATATTGTTTATTTAATTTTTACATTTACAAATATCATTACAGCGATTTTTGCTTTTATGGGGTAAATATCTGTCTCGTGCAATGTGTCATAATTGCGAACCCACATTGACTTGACCCACATTTTTTTGGGAGTGGAGCAGTCGTGGTGGCGATGGTTGTGGCGGTGCCGCAAGAGACAGGCCAGACGCATGCGCAAGTGCATCGACAGCAAGCGCTGAGCTCAGCCAAAATGTACGAATCCCCTCCCCATCCACTTACACGTATATTCAGATATTCACTATATACATATAGTATGGACTGCATATAGAGGGACAGTGCACAGTTGCTGTGGGGACATACCGCCGAGTGTGTATCGTCTATTGATTACGTGCCTGGATTATTGATTAACACTGAGCACACACACAGAAATTTCTTTTTCACTTTCGCGTACATTTCGCTAGATCGGAGCTAGATCGGATTCTACTTCTACTCGGCCAATGGGCTAATGTTCCTGCTGGAAATGGGTTATGGAGCCATTAAACCAACGACTGGACGGCTATCCACTTGGCATTCTGATCGATTGTTTATTGGGCACATACACTGGGCAAACGCGGCACACCGAAAGCTGGCAGTGACTTCTGTGACGTAAACTCAAGTTTTGGGAGAGGTTTTCGAATGGAATTTGAAATGGCCAGATTATAAGAATGAAGATTATCGCCTCGGAAGAGTCTTTGATTAGGAATTCCCTTTCTTTGACCTTTAACATTGTTGTCCATAAATCTCAATGAAGAAACTTTGCGAAGAGGAAAGGAGAGGAGTGCTATCTTGAGACCATAAATCTTCATCTTATAATTGCAACGATTCCAAAATTGTTGATGATTATTCAAATTAGTCGCAAGAGAAAGAGTACTTTTAATTAGACAAATCGCACATGCAGGATGGAACCCAGCTCGAAAAATAGCTTAATTGGACCCGTAGACACTTAGATCTTAGCTCATGTGGCAGGCAGGCCTATAAATACAAAAAATATATATTCTAAAACTGAATTATTTAATATCCAGAGATGTTTGGAAAGGCAGCTCTCTCTCACTCTGCCTATCTCTCACTCTCATGTCACTCTCTCGATCAGTGAGAGCTTAAATTGGGTAGCTAATCTGAATCTGGTGACTACGTCAAATGGGGGACAGACTGACGACCGACTGCACGGACTGCGGAGGGAGGGAAGGGGGCATCAGGTGAGGGGGCCCCCATTATACACAGTTAAATTTAACTTTTATGCTGTAAACTGCGAAATCGCTTTTGTTTGTTAATCAAGACACAAATTATGGGATCACAGAGGAGAGCGGAGAGTGCAGAGGAGCGGAGATGGGCGGAGCGCCGTTCTATCCATCAGATTGCCCCACAACCCTCTACAGATTTATTCAATTACACACAAAGCATAGATAACTTACGATAACTGTAAGAGCAGACATATGTAGTCGAGGATGGCGATGGCGATGGACACCGCAGTGGATAGCCAGTGGATAGCCAGTGGAATGCCTGAATGCCACAAACTCACTCAAAGGTTCAATAGAATAGAGGGCACAGACCCATTATGAGCATGAGCCGCAGCCATGAGCAGAGCAGAGCCATCCGAGCGACTGTGTGCCGTGCCGTGCCGTGCCTCTGTAGTATACAGCATCCGCCGTAAATTTGGCTCTGCTAAGGGGTTTACATAATGAGAGAGGAGGGTACAGCTCGGCGGCCTCGGCCTACCTTCCCATTGTTGAAAAGTGAAAATGCATATTTGAACTTTCGTTTGTATCCAATTCGATTCGAAACGAAACGAAACGGGACGAGACGAGACGAAAGATAAAATGAGCTTCCAAATTGCTAAAACAAACAGGTTGACAACCAAGCAAGAAAACACCTTACACCTTGCACCTTATTCCACCTCGCCCTTGTTCCACGCCCAAGAATCGCCACATCTCTTATGCAGTCAGCATATGCGGAAGCATACGATATAGGTAGAGGTATATGTAGGTCCACACCTATATAGGCATAGGTGTAGGTAGTACTCGTATCAAGTGTAAGACTTGTAATCCGAAAGCAACAAGCTACAAATGAGGAAACATCTGGCGACCAGCACCATCAGAGGGCACCACCCAGAGAAGAGGCATAGGGAAACTCAAAGAGGAAAGACTGCTAAAGACGGGTCAGTCTTTTAGCCATGGGACAAGACAAGAAAGAGTCGAGATTCAATGCCGTTGGTCGAAAGTTGTAATACGTTCAGCTCAGGAGAAGGCAAAGGCAAAGGCAAAGGCATAGGGTATATGTAATATTGGTAATACCCGAGATATAGAGGCGGTCGCCAAGGGACAGTTGTCCCATTCGATGACGATGACGAAGATGACGAAGATAATAATGATGATGAGGTTGAATTCGTTGTTAATAATGATGATGATATGCGTCACACGATTATAGGAAATGGGTCAGACAATACACACGGGCAACAAGACCGCCTCGACTCGACTCGACTCGACTCCGACTCCGACTGGCTCCGTGTGCAAGCACCTTGTCAAGGCAGGTTGAATGTTTACCGTTTAACAGCACACACACGCAGATACATTTTTTGGTCTTCATGTTTGGTTAACACGCCAACCACCAAGAAAGGCAGGGCAGCGGGAAGAGGGGTTGCGAGGGGGCCAAGAGAGAAATAGGGGCGGAGGGGCTTCGAAGAGGCGTGGTCGGGGCCAAAGCGATGGTTCGATATGTAGGTTCATTTGCCTCTCGGTCTCTGTGGTGCGCAAATTTTCGTTGCACTTGGAAAGACACAGAGAGAAAGAGAGAGAGAGAAAAGAAAGATTCGAAAGAGAGAGAGAGAGAGAGAGAGAAGAAGTTGATTTTCAAGAAATTTCACTTTAGAATGAAGAGGAACCAGTCAGTCGTGGAGTTCGGAGTGGACTCCAGTTTCCCGTCTTTCCGCTGAAGAAGACGAAGAAGAATAAGCTTCATTGATAAGTTTACAGTTACGTGATGAGAGCGCTCTGATTTGGTTGTTCCCCGTTCCCCTCGGTCTCTCTTCTGTCCCTCCGTCCGTTAAAACCTTAATTATAGAGCTGCTTCTGCTGCTGCTGGCCCAACTAGTTTGCTTTTTTCCGAGCTTTAACAGCGGATATAGCCAAACGATTTGATAACATCTCGGATCGAATCGGATCCAGCAAATGTGCCAATTTCTTAACACATTTCCTAGATAGAAAGAGAGGGAGAGATAGGGAAAGACAGAGGGAAAGATCATTAAGAAATTTTTTGCCGAGTCAGAAAGAAACCCATCATGCAAATGACCAAAAGATATTTCCTCCCATCTTCCATAGGTGGAAGTAGATTTTTTTCTTTTTACAAACTTAAAAATTGAAAACGAAAGTTGGACAAAAAAACAGAAAAAATTTACAAAAATTTAAATACACAAAACCAAATCGAAAGAAACAAAAAAAAAAAAAACGTATTGCGGAATTTAGATAAAGGAGGGGAAAGGGGCGGAAGGGAAGAAACCTACAAAAATTCGAAAAATAAAAAAAGTGAAAGTCATTCGGATCGCGCGGGCCTGGCTTTGAACCCCGAAAATAATAAAATAAAAAACGTTTTAGAGACGCAACATTCGAGACGAGAGCATCTTCTGGAAGGGAAGGGGAGGGGGCGGGGGGGGGGGGGGTGGGGGGTCTGTGGACTCGTCGTGTGACGTCAAATATCACACGTTTTACAACGAATCCGAGTATCCGACGGATGTGTGCGAATACACACTCGTAGTTCCTGGTTATTCGTTGTGATCAATATTTGGCCAGCAATTGATTTGATTAGCAATTAGCAAGGCATCAAGCAAATTACATTCCCCCAGACATGGATCGCCGCATTGGCGAGGCGGCTGCCGTTGCACGGGCAGGTTGAAGAGGTTGCATAGTCGGGGTTCAAAGGTTCGACCCTTCCCTGTTTGGCTTGGCCTGGGGAAGGGGGTCTAGACTTCGCATAGCTGGTGTTGTTGTTTTGGTTTTTTTTTTGCTTTCTAGCGAAATATTTTGTTGGTTTTTGTTTTCTGTAAAGTGAATCGTATTTCCTTTTAGCTTAAGGGGAAATTATTTCGTTTAGTATTGTTTAACCTGTAACCCCTCCCTTATTGCTTGTTGACGGATACATTTAGATTTTTTACAACTCTAGACAGCGACACAGGAACACAGAAACAAAGAAACACAGATCTGCGATCTCTTGTTTGGTTTGCGCTGAGTAGTGCGCTACCCTCTCAAGAGGAAGTTCATCCATCCAGTCAATTGACAAATCTCCTCATTGAATGTCGGGGGGCATTCGTAGGGCATCCACAGGGTGAGTAGTGGCTGCCCATGGGTGGGAGTGGGACCTTAGGCCCAAGATGTCGGTGACGTGTGTGAAACACTCTCTTAAGTGGCACTTGATCATGCGGGTCGCAGCCGCCGCCGCCGCCGCCGCCGCCGCCGCCGCCGCCGCCTTCGCAGCCGCTGTCGCAACTCTCGACGCTGCGGGGCTCGTCTCTCATGTGAAAATCGTTTAATATAGAATGAAGTGTTGCCTGCCGCAGAGTGAGCATTCGCCAACTGTCAGTGCCATCGATAGCGTCGGATACGTTCCGTACTGTTCCGTTACGTTCTCGGTCTCTGTCTCTGTCTCCTGCTACGCTTTCTAAGCCGATTGGGAATGGAGAAGCTTTTGCATATTTAGTTCTATTGTGCGTTAAATTCGATTGCGGTTCGACAGAGACCGACCAGTGTGTGAGTTATACAACAACGGCTGTGCCCAGGCTCATCCACATATGTATATGTGCACGATTATCCTTCGACGTCATTTGAATATCCTATTTGCCTGACGTTGGGCTGCCTGCCAAATCATTATTTCCCCATTTCCGCCCATCTGCAGACGTCATAGCTCTGCACGGATTATTCTGGCTGCCAATCAGCCTCGGCTCGGTTTCTCCTCAATCGGTTACTAATTTAACCTGTTCCCGAGACTAAATGACATTTTGATAGATAAAAAGATAGATAGCAAGATAGATAGATAGATGGAAAGATGGAAAGATGGATAGATGGATAGATGGACAGATAAATAGACCTGCACTTTGAGCAGGGCTGCTATTTGCGTTGTTCCGTTTGCGGTAATCTCGTTGTCAGCAGCTAATTGGCTGTCCTGGTCCTGCCCTGTTTTGTCCTGTCTGTTGCGTTATAATGCGATGAGAGGAGAAGCGAAAAAAGATTGAGCGTCCTTGAGCGTGTAAGATTGATAAAGCCCACCCTACTCCTAAAGCATTGCAGGGGAAGGGAATTTAATAAGAAAAAGTGCAAAGGAATGGATTGCGCAGAAAACCTGACAAAGGAGGGGCTGGTCCTTGAAGAAAATTCAACATATGCACAAAGTTGTTTGAAGTCTTCGATTAATTCTGTGAATTTTGATTTCAACGTAGTTTCACAATTGGTGCAGAAAATTGAATCGGAATCGACAATAATTGGTATTCTGAGTGTTCATTTCATAATTTTTTCTCATTTCTATGCAATTTCTAACAAGTTTCTAATTTAATTTTCACACAATTCTTGTGTTTTTGCAGCTCTGCAGAACACCACTGGAGTTAGACAGCCCTGGTAGATTGCTTCTTGTCTGCCCGCACCACACACCCCACCCGCAGGACACAGGACACAGGACACACCTAAGGACAAAAGCTTCTGCTTCCTTCTGCTGAATTGTTTTGTAAAAAGAAACCCCCCATCCAATCCAATCCCATCCGATACCAATCCCTCTCCACCCTCTGGGTAAGGGACGAAACGAAAGCAGCGAGACTTGTGTGGACAAAATGGACAAGCGCTCAAAGGCGACAGAACGACAATTTTCAGGACAATTTTCCGCAGATTTAATTGCATAATTTCCCCCCGCACACGATCCAAACGAAGGCTTCCAAAGCAAAGCTACTTCCAAATATTTGAAAAAGGAAACGGAAACTCGAGCGCACACTGCAAATGACAAAAATTGCTTCCTAAATTTAACTTAAGCGGAGGATCAAGAGGATAATAACACTACAATACGGAAGACGGACAGCACAGAACAGAACAGCTATCGAACATGTCACACGCGGTCGTTGAAAAACCAGAAACGGACACCTGCAACAGCAGCCTCAAACAGTCGCTGCATCCTGCACAGAGCCACGATGCCAAGCTCCTCAACGGGAGCCTGACCTCGCACCAGCTGCAGCCGCGCACCAATGGACTAACCCATGCAGCCGCCTCCTCAGCCGCCTCTGTGGCCGGTTCCGGCGGCAGTGGACTCTCCCCCGCGGCAGCCATGGCTGGCCTCCTGTCGGGTGCGGGAGCATCGACGGCCCTGCCCTTGCCCCCCAACAGCAACGGCGAGCAGTCGCCGTCGTACGAGCGCTACCGCGCAGACGACAGCAGCTACGTGCCCGTCGGACAGTTTTTTGCGGGACGCAGCGTCTTCATCACAGGCGGCACTGGTTTTATGGGAAAGGTGAGTAGGGGCTCCAGAACCGGACCCCTTTCTTCTGAATAGAACGATCTTCAAGGGTACTTTCCTTACCATATGTAAAGTTTCTCTTTGTTTCTTTACAAAGTACTGTCCAAATCCTTACACACACATAACCACACACACAGATCCGCATTCCCTTTAGCCCCCATTCCCATTGCATACATTTGCGGGCTCCTGAAACGCCTCCATTCTATTCCCTTCCATTCACATCACGCATACGCCGCGTGTATTTGTTGACTCGTAATCGAACTATTGAACCCAGGCTCGGCTTGATTGAAAAGTTGAAGTGCTCTCAGTCATAAAATATGCACAAATATTTTTGTTGATTAACACAAGAGCTAGGCCCGAGGCGTCGGAATGGAGGGTGCGCTACAGTCAGCCTGAATTTTAGATGCACTTTGGCCCCGGGCTACTTATGGCCAATACGCGTGTGTTCATTCGCTTAGGTGCCCCCCCTCCAAAAAGCTCGAGATTCGAGTGCTGCCTGACTCATCGTCGCATGGCATGCATCTGCGAGGCTCTCCTAATTGTGCGGGCCCCTGCTCCTCGCGCTCCCTTCTAGTAATTCCAGCGGCTGTTGTGCCAATTTTCGTAGAAACTATTGTTAAACATATGCATATGCCTTGCTCTCGCATGTCCTCGTTTGAGTTCCGTTCCTGACTGGCGTCATTATGACATGAAATCGCAGCAGGCGCCGCTCAGACTCTGAACTCAATGTTCGCAGTGGCTCGTGCATCGATTTTGTGTGTTGGAAGGAAAGGGGAGGCAGGAGAGCCACTCTAGTAGTACCTGGAACGTCCGAACAGAACAAAGCACGCCCCCAAGCAAACAATCCTCCCTCCATCACCGTTCTTTTGTGTGGTTACAATTCTCACATCGTTTTTGGGGCGTGTCAATGAGGCCACCAGTACTCCCACTGCAATGCTCCGTTCGAGGGTAAAATCAATCCGAACCGCAGACATTATTGAATTGGGGGTCAAGTGCGTCGTCCTTCTGGGGGCGGCGTAATGACCGCCCGCTTATTTGGTTAATGCTTATTGGACAATTAATAACTTATCCAATGAATAATTAAATATTTTCAGGTGCTGGTGGAGAAACTGCTGCGCTCATGTCCGGACATAAGGAATATATATCTACTGATACGACCGAAACGTGGCCAGGAGGTGTCGGCACGTCTCACCGAACTACTGAATGCACCAGTAAGTGTACCGCCAATCGATAAAGAAGAACTATCTGTCTAACCCGCCTAACCCCGACTTGTACTTGTATTTGTTTCAGCTCTTTGAATCACTGCGTCGCGAGAAGCCCAAGGAACTAAGCAAAGTCATACCCATTTCGGGGGATATAACATCCGAGGAGTTGGGCATCTCAGAGAAAGACCAGGTAACAGGGGGTAGGGTAGGGGCTATTATTATGGTTATCTAATGGTGCTCTAACTGTTCTTCTTACCTTCTTCCCTCAGAACCTACTATGTCGCAACGTTTCCATTGTCTTTCATTCGGCTGCCACTGTGAAATTCGATGAGAAGCTCAAACTGTCTGTCACAATCAATATGCTGGGCACGAAACGTTTGGTCGAGCTGTGTCATCGCATGATGTCGCTGGACGTAAGCCCTTAACGAATGAGTTCTAGAAAGAGGAAGATCCCTCTAATGGTTAATGGTTGATTCATTCCATGTTACAGGCCCTTATCCATGTCTCCACTGCTTATTGCAATTGCGATAGAACCGATGTGGAGGAGGTTATCTATGAAAGACCCTACAACCCCGACGATATCATCTCACTAATTAATTGGCTTCCGGAGGATATACTCGATCAGGTATGTTCCCCCGATTCGAATACGTTTATTAAGTAGAACCTATCCTGTAACCCATGGCTTTTGCAGCTTACACCGCGTCTGATTGGCAAGCGCCCCAATACGTACACGTTTACAAAAGCCTTGGCGGAGCATATGTTACTTAAGGAGGCTGGTAATCTGCCCGTTGCCATTGTGAGGCCATCGATTGGTGAGTGCTGCCCGAGATGAGATGAGATGAGACGAGATGAGATCAGCAGCCAGACTGCTGTCAATGCTAATGGTTCCACACATAATTTGTTTTTTGCTCCCCCGCGCACAGTGACTGCCAGCCTGAATGAGCCATTTGCTGGCTGGGTGGACAACTTTAATGGGCCGACGGGTCTGGTCTCGGCGCTGGCCAAGGGTATGTTCCGCACGATGATGTGCGAGAAGAACTATGTGGCCGATATGGTACCTGTCGATATTGTGATTAATCTAATGATTGCCGCCGCCTGGCGCACAGCGACGCATAAATCCAATGATCTACGCATATACAATTGCTGCACCGGGCAGCGCAATCCCCTCATCTGGTCGGAGTTTGTCAAGTACGCCATGTGCAGTGTGCGCAAGCATCCCTTGGGTGAGTCCGCTCATCTTTCTAAAAATATAAAGCACGATATTCAACATTCGTTTATTTAATCCACCAACAGAGGGCTGCCTATGGTATCCAACTGGGGAGCTGCGCATGAATCGCCCCATGAACACACTGAATTGTATAGTCAAACACTTTTTACCGGCCTACATAGTGGATGGAGTGGCGCGCCTGATGGGCAAGAAGCCATTGTGAGTATCGCTTCCGGACGGACAGAAGTCCTTGCTCTAAGACCTAAACACAACCCACTAATACATTTTCTACTCTGCTCTCGCTTGCTGCACAGCGTTGTCAACGTACAAAATAAAATTGCCAAAGCTGTGGAGTGCTTAGAGTACTTTGCCACACGCCAATGGCGCTTCAAGGACGACAACGTCCACGGTCTGCTGCACACGCTCAGCCCCAAGGATCGGGAGATCTTTGTGTTCGACGTGCGCCACATACACTGGGACAAGTACGTCGAGAGATATGTGCTCGGCTTCAGGGAGTTCCTGTTTAAGCAGCGGCCCGAGTCGCTGCCAGACAGCAGAAAGCGTATGGTCAGGTGAGCTCTCAAAAACAACTCTGAAAACTCACGAAAAGAGCAACTCTTAACGAATAGATTTCGATTGTTCCTTGACAGACTCTACTATCTGCATCAGCTGACCAAACTGGTGGCCGTGCTGCTCACCTGGCGCTTCCTGATGTCGCGATCGAAGCGCCTGAACGACATGTGGAGCGCCTTCCTGGACAACGCGTTGAAGATGGCGCGCTTGATTCCCTTTTTGTAATAAACTGACGCGATTGAGCCACAACTCTGGATATATGTATTGGGATATGGATGGATCTGGAAGGCCAGGAGGTCTGATGCGATACGATGAGATGAGATGCGTGGGTCTTCTTCTTTGCAATTTCTAAATGCTTTAACACGGCGTACATTTTAGAGGTTTTTAGCGAATAATTATAATCATAATTTTTATATACATATATGTTACAAGGAGTAAACACACAAAAACACGCCCAAAAACAACAACAGCCACATGGTCACAACAAAAAAAGAGAACAGATTTAATAATGATAACACATCGGGGTAATAAAATGGCATTTGTCGTACCATCATCCAGCACCCAGCATTCAGCAGCCATTATCCGTCATCCAACGTCCAGCATTCAGCATCTATAAGGTGCAATGATAGAAGATCCCAGACGTCCCTCGCTCTCTCTCTCTGACCCTACCAGCCTCCTGCCTTAGCGAGTTTGTAAAGTTTTTGTGTAATATTTAAAGGAGAATGCGGGAAAAGAAACCCCTTAGAAGAAGGAATTCCGACCTTTTGCATGCAGAGATGAGGGAATGGGATTGGGGATTGGGAATGGAAATCGAGTGAATTTATAAGATCAGAGTGGCGGCTCATCGATGGAGAAGCAATTTGCATGATTAGTACATCCCAAACTATAAAGAGATATATATATAGATATATATATATATATATGAAACAATGGCGATTAATTCCACAAAATGATTAGTAAAGAGAATAAATGAAATTAAAGAAATGGCTTGTTATTGCTTTAAAAATTAAATACACGTAACGTAAACTATGCTAATTAATTAATATTAAATATAAATATTACTATGTAACGAGCGAAAATTGCATATAAATAATACGAAGCGAAGCGAAGAGAAAAGAAAACCAACATTATTTATAATTGAATGTAGTTTTAACATTTTTACATTTACAATTAAGTTTTCAATTTATATAAAAGAAAGCGAAGCAAAACAAAACAAAGCAAAACAGAACGAACAAAAGCGACAAATATATACGGCAGGAGCAACAAATTCATATATACAAAATTCAATTTATGTATGTATATGTTCGATATATATGTACGTATGTACATAATTATATATATATTATATTATATATATATATATATATATACGAATATATATATATGAACGAAGGGAAGAAACGCCACAAAAACAAAAAATATACAAATAATAACGATTATGATAATGAATAACGAGTAATTATAATAATAAATTAATAAAAATGAAAACCAGAAATATATTTATATGAAAAATCGTCAGAAACATAATAGCATTTTGCAGTCTAAAGCCTAAATCTAAGGTTAGCCACCACAAAAAAAAGTTACAAAAAACCACAAAAAGAAAATGAAAAAAGGGTTTGCCCAAAAAAAATGAAGTTTTTTGAGTCGAAACAATTTAGCGAAAACATGATTATGAAAATTTATATATAAAGGCGATAAATTAAATTAAAGAAAACCAACACAACACGCAGACACACAGATACACCGAATACAGAAAGAATACAAAAACAGATAATACACATATAGTAAGAACATTCCATCCAGTTAGTAGGCAAAATCGGGTCATCAACCAATCTCTTCCTCCACTTTGGACCCTAGCCTTCCGTCTCGTTTGATCGATTTGTTCTATGCATCGTATCCGTATCGTTCTCGGGTCCGTTCTTTGTGCAATTTTGAATATTGAATATGTGGAATATTTTATGTTATGCCTAGAATTTATTATGTTTTTTTTTGTCTAAATCGATTTGTAAATTGCAGTGCATCAATAAAATACACTTCCAAAATAATAATACAATTATACCAGCGCGTTCTTTTTATTATTTACCTATACAAATGTTAAATTAGCCTCTAGACATGCAAAGGTATAATGCAAAACTAACTTTAAAAAATTCATAATAACTAAAACTAATACGAAAAAAGAGGAAAACTATTGCCATACATACGAATATATGTACATATGATTACATACGTATGTATGTATGTATGGGGCTTAGTTTTTATTGGCCAACAAAGCAGTGTGGAAAACAGGTAATAAATCAATCTAAAAAACAGAAAGAACTCAATAAAACAGAATTATGAAGGAAATTCTACAGAAAAGTGTTTGAAATTAGATGGGGGTTCGGGTTCCCATCCCATCCCAATCTATTTTTTTAAATAAAACTGTATTAAAACATTTCTTTTTGTCTTTTTTTGTACACATGAATTTTCATTTTTATTATTTCTCAGTTTCTGTTACTTCACATCACCAGCGCTGCTTACACGCTACCAACTTTAAAATCCCTTCCCCATCACTTGCTCCAAATACAGATGTTTTTTATATGTATACCTACTATATTTGTTCGATTTTTTGGTTTGTGAGACATGTGCTTACGATTAGAGATACTCGCAGTATAGACTCGTTCTCGAGACATTAAAAAAAAAAAAAACGCTCAAAGAAAAACCAGAGAGGTTGAAGGGTTCACGAGGATGGGTGTATGTATCTTCTTAGCATGAGTGTTTCGTTATATAGCTTAAGTCGACTTTAAAATTATATAAGATATAAGTTTAAAGAGTGGAGCATCGGAGCAAAGATATTACGAGTGGAGTCGTGGGCATGGGCGTGGGCTTGGGTGCCTGATTTGGAATCTTCTGCTTAGTAATCACTAAGTGGACTTTTGTTGCCTGTATTGTATATGGTTTGTTTCGTATTATATATGTATGTATATATACATAGCTTTCCAGCAATAATCCATCCCATTGCATCCCATCCATCCATCCGTCACTCATTCAATCCTTCAATCCTTAAATCCAATTTTGCTAAAAAAACTCGTCGGTTTTCCAGCTTTCAAAATGTGTGTTCTAGTCTTTGCGTTTCTGTTTCTTTTTTTATTTATTTGAATTTGTTTTGACTTTGTTTTTGTATCTATATCGATTTTAATGTAACAAAATAATTTAAGATTTTAAATGAAAACCATCAATTGTTTGTAATATTTTATTAATACATTTATATCTAGAGCTAAGTTGAAGCTTTTTTCGCATGCACTAAACTTGCATTTCATTTCAACCTTTTTGCTATTCTTGACTTTTTATTTTTTTTTTTTTTTGGATTTTACTTCAATATATAAAAATATTATTTATTGGATTTTTTTCGAGTACATTTATACGCTTACTCCATTACCTAAATAGGTTTTTGTTTTTAATGGGTTAATATTTTATTTTTAGTTCTTTGTTTTATTTTTTCTAAATTTCGTTGCGAATTTTTATTGTGGAGAAATAAATTGTGTGTGTGTTCGAAGCTACTGATATATTGTTTGGAAAATCTTTCCGGTGAAAGCAATCAAAGTGGTGCTATTGCTATCCAGCCAATAAGAATATTTAAGATCTGAACTTGGGGATTCCTGAAGAATCAACCTGAACTATCGAAATAATCATCAATATTTTGGCGCACCTGACTAGAACATTTCTATCCGTATGGATAAAAGTTCCTTGGTCAGTCAGGGTATTGAGGTAAACAAATAGAGAATCTATATCTGATTAATCGAGCTATTGAATGCAACATCTTCCAACAATCAACATTGAGCTAAGCTCAGAATTTTCCATCCTAATCTTGGTTCCACAATAATCAACGGCGAATCGAACCAAAGAATCAAACTGGTGTCAAGAATGTTATCAGCTAAAGAATCAAACAATTTCGAAACAATCGATTAACGATTTAATCAATCAATAACTATCTGTTCTGCACCGTGGTTATACATACGAGTATGTATGTACGAGAAGAATTCTTCTGTATGTGAGTGTGTCAGGTTCTGGACGTTAGGTACACAAGGTAATCTTAAGGTCATCAGGGTACAAAAATGCGTATAATGTGGGTATACGGTCTGTGGTGTATGTTTGTATATCGGACTGACTCTCCTTCACTGAGCAGCAAAGATCTCCTAGAGATGTGTAATCGGCACAACCATAGTAGATACACACGATACGATACAATGTATACGATAAATGAGCAACAACCGAAAGAATACTGTTTCGTTTCGTTTCGTAGGTTGTAGGTTAAATTAAATACTAAGTGTATGCTGTGGATACTGAGGATCAATTGTATATACATACTCGTATATGTATGCATAAGTGCCTTCATATACAACATATACCATTGAGCCTTCGATACATTTGGTTTATGTTTTGTAAGTTTTTATTTCGATATTCAATTTGTATCGATATTCCTTTCCATTCCGTTTGGTTTTGTACAATATTTCAATGGGAATTGGGAACTGGGAATGGAATTTCAATCCTTTCGAGTAATCCTTCCTGTAAAATGTGTGTGTTGTTGTATAGTAATTATAAGTCTAATTTACAGATACAGATATTCCGATTTGGGTTTCCGCGTACTCAGCATTTAGCATTCAGCATTAATTCACGGCTTGTCGGGGTTTATCGTTTATATATGTATGTATGCATGTATGTATATAATAGTTAGATATATTAGCTGGATATATTAGTATCATACGTATAGCTATGTATACGAGTACGAGTACGAGAGTATGCTTCCCATGTGTATATGTAAATGTATGCGCATATATAACTGGAGACTGGTACACAAAGCGAAACATAGACATAATGTTCATCTTAACTATTATGATAACGTTAACGCTATCCGTCTTACATAAGTACTATATGTAGCGGTATTTTTTCTATATATATAATTATATATATATATATATATATATATATATATATATATGTATATATATATATGCATATATATGTATATGTGTGTATGTATTTCTCGTTTTTCGATTTGTTTCGGTTTATCTCAATTTTCTTAGATCTAGGATAGATATACACATACATATACTATATGATGAGCCATATGTCACTTGATCTTGTATAATTGTATTAATTTTTCTTTTTGTTTGTTTGTTTTTTTTTTTTTGTTTAATATAATGTTGTCGCCTCACTTGTATATCCGTTTATATATCTTTATAAAAATTATATAATTTAAAGCTTGTTTGTTACGTTCCAACTAAATGTACAAAATCTCAAATTTCGAATCTCGAATTTCGAATCTCGAACAGAACCATTTTATAATGATGAACAAATACAGGGCCGTGCTGAGAGCATGTTGCACAACCAAAGGTCGCACAACTCCTCGATCGGGGTTGTTACCTCGTTAATGCTAATTTTCTGTTTTTCAAACATACAACTGAATTTTCATAAAAATCACCCTGTAAATTGTATTCGTTTTCGATCTATCGTTTACTCGCTTACTCGTTGACACGCTATGTGGTTTTGGTTTTGGTTTACCTCTTAATCTAATATAAATACAAATACATTCAATAAACGTGATTCGCTACGACGGAAGCTTTTGTTGGTTGGTTTTTGTTTGGTATTTACAAGTTCGTTCGGATAAAACTTAGCATCATAAAGAAATCAAAGAGTATAAGAGAGTGTGGGTGGTGTGTGTCCTGCTTTGAACTTTGAACTACTTTGAGTTGGCTTTGTATTGGTTCCCGATCCTCTGGACTGCGTATAAAAAATAATCAAACTCTTTCTTCTCGTTCTCTCTCGGTCACGCTTTGTTATATTTTAGGAATATTGTTTGGCATTTCAGTCATCAGCTTAAAACGAAACTAAGGGTAAACTAAAAAGATGGAAAAAAAAACCTAAGGGTACATCAAACAATATATGCACTAATATTATACTCAATTGATATATACAACCTCTCGCAAATTTATGTTAAATCCTTTTTGTTTTTCTCTCTTTTTTGGCAAACTAATGTCTGGTACAAAACTAAACTAATTTTTCAACTAATTAATGTGTGTATTTTTACTTGCTTTCACGGAGTTTCCTCAGCGGTTCTCCATTTTCGTACAATACAAATTTACGCTTTAATTGCAATACAATATTTTTGTGAAGTTCTCACTCGATTTGTTTTCTGTTTTCTGTTAAAGATTTCCCCGATTGAATCAATCAGACCAAGCAATACGTTTCGTGAAACGCAAACAAATTGTGGATCGTACGGGATCGTACGATATCGTGATACGGTACTGACAGCTTCACCCTGTGGCCGGCGGCGAGACACCTTTTGTCTAGCAACTGATTTCGGAATGATTGTTGTTGTCCTTGTACCGCTCTGCGTAGCCCTGGATGGTGAAGGGGGGCTCCCGGTCCCCGGCAGCACCCGCAGCTGTCGGACTTTCCCCATTAACAACAGCGCCATTGCCATTGCCATTGGTCATGGCCTTCGGTTCCGGCTCGCCCTTTACCTGGACATTGGCGTACGACTGCTTGCCAGGCGGTAGGCCATTGGGTAGGCTCTTGGCCAGGGTCGATGGATCCAGCGTGATCCCATCTAGCTGAGAGGCGAAGCACTGCGGCGGTGTGATACTCGTCGGCGTCGGTTGCGGCGTGTCCAGACTGATAAGCTTCCCCTCATGGTCGTGAGTTTGGCTATCGACGACACCCTCTGCGGCATCTTGCTCGGCGGCCGGTTTCTGTTTCGCTGCTGGGGGTAGAAGTGGAGAGGCGGCTTTGGGTGGGGTGGGGACGGTAATGGGCGCCGTGGTGGTGATGGGCGCTCCAGCGGCCAGTAGGGGCTGGTCACTCTTTGAGTTGGGCAAGATGAAAGAGGTCTCCAACTGCTGGTCATGCAGGACGACCGGCTTGGGATGGGGCGTCGCTGGCGAGGATACCGCCGGTGGAGTGCACGCGCTGGCGCTCGCCTGCTTGCGCTGGGGCGGGATGTAGGCGGAGCCGCTGGGCAAGTGCTGGGCGAGATGGCTGGGAAGGGGGACCAGGTAATCAGGTACGGCCAGGCAGAACTCTTCGCCATTGGGGGGGCGGATGATGGTGTCGTCGCGGTCGGAGGACGTCGATCCCAGGATATTGGGTAGCGGCGCGTTCATGATGCTCGGATCCTGGGAGCAGCTGGTCAGGTGTTCCATCAGGCTGGTAAATGTGGGACGGTCCTCCGGCGTCGGGTTCCAGCAGTCGGCCATGATCTTGTATATAGAGACGGGACATTCGGTTGGGGTACCCAGGCGACCGCCTCGCACCACGAGCTCCATCACCTGGGTGTTGTGTTGGCCCGGATACGGGGAGCGCCCCAGGCTGAACACCTCCCACAGCAGGATGCCGAAGGACCACACGTCCGTCTTGGAGGTGAAGATGCCGTCGAGGAAGGCCTCCGGGGGCATCCACTTGATCGGCAGCATCGCCTTGCCGCCCTTCCGGTAGTAGTCCGATCTGTAGATGTCCCGCGACATCCCAAAGTCCGCAATCTTCACCACGCGACCTGGCCCCTTGCTGCTTAGCAAACAGTTGCGGGCGGCGATGTCGCGATGGATGAACCGCTTGCTCTCCATGTAGCGACAGCCCTTGGCCACGTCCAGGGCGCAGAATAGCAGGTCCTTCATGGTTAGGAGCGAGGGCCTCTCCGGTGTGTTCCGATTCTCGCGCAGGAACTTCTGCAGGTCCCCACCGGCCAGCAGCTCCAGGACAATGTAGTAAGGCTGCCGGTCGAAGCAGACACCGATCAGGTGCACCATATTAGGGTGGTTGAACTTAGCCATGATGGCCGCTTCCTTGAGGAAGTCCTCCTCCTTTTCGCGCTTTGGATCCTCGCGCAGGGTCTTCACCGCCACGCCCATCTCCACGGCATCACCATCGCGATGGCGGTACAGAGCCATGTAGACCTCACCAAAGGCTCCCTTGCCCAGAGCACTGCAATCAGAAAGGGAGGAGGGATTAGCACAAGGCTGGAAATGGAGGTGGAAGTGGTGGAACTTACTTGACCAACTGGAGACTGTCGCGCCCCACCTGCGGCAGGCTGTTCACATCGATGTGGCCGTTGAGGATGGCGTCGCAGCCGTAGTTCGGATTGAAGTTGTTCAGGTTCGAGTCGTCGATGTTGTGGCGCAGTCTCGTCAGCTGCAGGTCCTGCTCTACGAGCATTTTGTGGCGCTTCTTGGTCTGCTTCTTGCGCTGATAGCGATTGTCTAGGAGGGTATCAATCAGGAATTAGTATTTTTAGTACTTGATTCTCCCGACTCGAGTCCACACTTACATAGCATAAAGATGAGGGCCGCTATGCAGAAAAAGAGCACTGCCAATGAAAATATCAGGATGGAGACCAGGTGTTGGAAGGAGGACTTGCCCGCCTCCTCGCGGATCTCGCAGGCCGTGTTATTGTCCTTTTTCAGGCTCCAGCCGTCCGGACATATGCAGCGCACCTTCGACCGGAACTCGTCCATGGCCACGCATCGGTAGTCGCAGCCACAGCCCTCGATTGCCGGTATGATGATGACGGATCCCGGGCCACTACTGGCCCCCGCATACACGTCACCAATCTCCCGCAGGCTGCGGGAGGCGCTTATGTACGAGCTACCGCCCTCACCGTTTGACTCGTTCAGGTAAACATCGCCGCCGGCATAGCCGCCGCCTCCGCCGCCCGTGTTGCAGCCACCTCCGCCGCCTCCGAATCCGCCCTGGCCATGGCGATGGACAGTGGTGCCATTGTCAGCCAGCTCTACATAGCAAGAGTGTCCGCCGCGACCGCCTTGCAGCAGGGCAGCCCCATTGGTGGGACTCAGAGCCTGATCCTCCTTGGCCCGCCAGCCGCCTCCTGGTCCGGCTGTCTTCTTGTTCAGCGGCTCGCCATTGATCTGTCCACTCTCCGGCGCCTGCAGCGGCTTCGCCTTCTGGCCGTGCTGGAAGTCCTCGTCTATGTACTGGCCAATGCCCAGGCCTCCCCCTCCGCCGGCCACCAGAAGCGGCACAGCCTCATTCTTGGCCTGATTCAACAGGAAGACAAAGGACCCACCGCCACCACCACCGGCGCCGTTCTCGATGTAAATGTTCTTGACCATGTCCTGTTTGGATCGGAAGCTGTACTGTGCAAGATCCAGGTCGTGGTCAGTGCCACACCCGGCCTCCTTCAGCGCGCCCATGGACTTGATGCAGGCGTTCTCGCCTTGCTGGCCAATCAGAAAGTAGAGCTCCTCGTTCTTGTGCAGCTCCAGCACAGCCACGGCAACAGATCCGCGAGAACTGCCCACGCCACCCGATCCGAGTCCTCCACTGGCTCCCTTGGCAATGATTCTGGACGGAAATGGAGGAAGAATTGCATTATTGTTTTAGGGAGATCGGTTGAAGATCGGTTCTTACGTGTAGTGCCCCTCGTTGGGCACCTTCCACTTCTGCATGCCCTTGTAGCTGCTCTGATCCTCGACCACATGCACCTCTCGCAGAATGTGGGTCTTGTTCTGCTCCTTGTAGGCGCTCTCGCACTGCGATTGAGTGGGCCCTATCATGCCCCGAGTATCGCAGCTGGTTAGCTCCAGGTCTGAGGAAGGAGAATGAAGATTTAATCACCGTTCCCGGTTCCCCCCACTGAGGCTAAGATTTACACTTACAATTGGTATATTCAAAGTCTCGGTAGGTGGGACTCTTGAGGTTCTGTCGCACATCCCAATAGTTGTAGCCATTGAGGTGCTCCTCGGGAATGTTGAGGCCAAAGCACTCGGGGCTCAGGGAAAAGTCATCCACGGCCACATCCGAGTAGATTCTCATGCCCATGCGGGCCTCAAACTGAAGATAGTATCTGCGAAAGATGAAAATAAGGTTAATCAATATCCCATTAGTCAGCTATTTCTCTCTCTCTCTCCCCTTCTCTCTTACTTGGACGTAATATTGGGCAGGACGTACTCGGCTCTCAGCCAATCGCTGCCCTGGTTTTTGGTGCTCCACCAGAGCGTGGTGGTTATGTTCTCCTTCTCCTTCATCTCCACCACGGAGAGGTTTATGCTGCCGGGATTCTTGCCGAACTGATGGATGAAGAACCGCACGACACAGGAGTTCCGGTACGGGGAGTCCGGATTTCCGTGCACCGATGGCGGCGGATTGAACGTCTTGCTCAGCATGATGGCATTGCTGGCAAAGCCGATTATCGAGTTCTTCTCCGTATCGTTCATGTGCTGATTCATGTTGACCAGCATATAGTAGCCGCTGGTGTTGTTCAACAAGTGCTGCAGGGTATGATCCCCATCGGGCCCCGTGTCGTGAGTGGGCGACGAGCCCGTGTGGCGCGACCAGGTGAGAGTGGTCTTGCCCGAGTCGCGCCAGCCGCACCAGTCCTCCTCGAAATCGCAGCGACCGCCATAAGGTATTTTGTCTGTGAAAGAAATCGGGAAGCAAAAGGTGACTTGGGATCTATGTAGGATCATCTGTGGTGATTACGATCATTAATATTGAGTATTTTTCGGATATTTTGAGAGAAGATCTGGCTTAGCTAAAATGCGTGATGCATATGTGTGCACGCATACATTCAAATAGGGTAAACCCTCAACACGAGAACATATTGTATGCGAGAGCCGTCTTACAGGAAGATAGCCGAACGCGACAGCACCCCAGCCGAAGCTGATGCTGTGCGGACGTTTCGCTTTTATGCGGTAATACATATATTTACTGTATGGTTAATGTATTGATAAAGATCGAACTAATCCTATCCGAATAAAGTGTTCTCCAAAGTGTTTTTCGCTCACTCACCGCATGACTGATGCTCGTCTTCCGCTTCGTCGCAGTCACGTGTAATGTCACAGACGCGTGGCAGATGGATGCAAACGGGCACTCTGTTGTTTGTGCACTTGACCTGCGACGTACTGCATTTCTCCGACTTGGTGCCCTCTGGAAAGCAGTTCACCATCCGCAGATTGTCCAACGCCACATGACCCTTCTGGCCGGCCTTCAAGTCCGGAACGATCTCGAACACTATGCGGAAGTCGCGGGAGATGCGCCCCAGGCGATACACCTTGCGCGTCCACGTGCGAAAGTTGTCGCCCTGGATCTCGGCCGGCACCCAGCTGCTCTCCTGCGTGTGGAGCGGCTCAACCACCACGCGGGACAGGCCGTGGCTCATATCGCTCTGGTGCATGTACACCTCCAGGAAGCACTTCTCCATGGTAGTGCTGAACTCCGGAGAAGTGAGATTCAGGGGCTTGGTGCTGGGCTGAACGCGGGCGTACAGAAAGTGTCCGTTGGCGTCGTCGATGCTGTCGGCCACTGGCCCTGGTAGGAGACCCGTCATGTTCCGCTTGGCCAGCTCCGTGCCGGTCATCACCTGGAAACCGTCCGGGTAGTCCACCCAGGACCAGCTGCAGGGCGTCTCAAAGTTGCACTTGACCCCCAGCTCGTACTCGTACTCCGAGGATGGAGTGGACTCCGTGTGGGTTGAATATGTGTTCTAAACGGAAAAGGCAATTAGAGAATCCGGAGAATAAGTAGCTTTAGATTCGTACCGCATTGGGTTCCGTGTCCCTGATGCGATCCTTGATCTCTTGTATCAGATCCACGGGCACCCCCTGGGGGCTGACCACGGGATCGCCTTCAAAGTTGCCATGGGTGACTCCGCCAGCGGGCTCGTCCGCCTGGTTGAGGCTCTTCTTCAGTTTGTAGAGCTCGCTGATGGAGTTCTTGCGCGAGTACATACGCTTCGGCTGCTGCTCGTCCACGCCAGCGTACAGCGGGGGAAAGCGGGTGGAGAAAGGTCCCACCACGGGTCCGGCTGTCATGGCTGCTGCGCCGCTCGGCTGACGCAGCTGCTCCCCATAGCGATCCGCGGAGCCCATACCCAGACCGAGGCCGTCAATGCGGCCTATCGAAGAAGTACCGGAGTAAGAGGGATATCCGGCACTGCTGCCGGAGAGGCCACCACCGGGACCACCCACCGATGGCTTCATCAGCTCCTTGCGCAGTGACTCCATGCCTCGTCGGGCAAGATTTTGGCGGCGTCGCGTCTCCCGTCGCCCGCCAGCCGGTGGTGATCGAGAGCCAGCCTCCCCCTCGTAATCATCGTAGATTCCCGTCACCGTGGGCTGTGGCTGTGGCAGAGGTAGGGGCTGTTCGTGCACCCTCCCATTCCGCAGCTGCTTGCCGCCCGGCCCCCAGTTGTTGTTGTTGTAGTTGGACAGCGCGTTGAAGGTGTGGTTGGCGAGCAGTGGTCGTTGGGCGAGAGCTGGACCCGGACCCGGACCCGGGCCCACGCCCACCCAAATGGCCAGTACCAGCAGCAGCCAGGCCCAACCCTGTTGCTTTAGCCGGGGCATCCTAATCGGATCCCAGATCCCCCAAATCCCACTCTGACCGTGTCCGTGTCAGTTTCCGCCTACTGGAGGGGGCTGTTTCTTGTGGGTCGAGAGTAGGGTGCTGTGTGAAGCGAGAGTCCTCTAGTGAGTGATTGAGAGTGAGTGTGGGGTGAGTGTATCTGGGCTGGATCCTGGCCGGACTCTGTTCGATGGATCTGTTTTTAACTTTTCGTGGATTTCAATGAGCGCGGATGGCCGCATTTAAAGTTCTTCAAATGCAAGCAACACATTGCTGTGGCACTTATCCGTGTGTTGTTGTTGGTTGTGGCTCCCCTACAGGTGATGTGGCTGATGAGTTGTGACTTCCGGGAAAATCTGTAATTAATAGGAATACAATAACTGTGAGCTGTGATTAATGAGATAAATGGTATTTGATCTTTCAGCAGACAATTCTACCCACGTAATGACCTTCAATAATTGTATATTTTAGATGCATACACTCCCCTATATATAATTTTCACGAATGCATTCCCCAGACCTTCAGACTCATGTCAAATTCCAGGAAACAGCTGCCCCCCGGAAAGCAGCCAGGAGCTTCCGAAATTGCCATAAAGTTTCGTTTATTAGAGAACGTGTATTAGGCACATACAAAAGGCCCTATACACGGCCCCTACCACCGACCACATACCACTCGAATCCACCCCTAGCCAAGGGCTAAAATCGATGACAGCCTTCAGATTGCCTGACATCTGGCCAACAGCAGAGGGAGCAGCAGCACCAACAGCAACAGAATTGCTGTTGATGCAGGCCGACTGCTCTTTTCAATTATTCCTGTTCAGGTTTTTTGAAATGCAATACGGATACGGAAAAGGCTCGGGAATTCGGGTCAACTGTTGGGACTAATTGGAAAGGCCAGAAGCATAATCACAATGGCTGGGGGCATGCTCGGGAATTCCATGTGCAGTGAGTCCTTAATTGTCGAGGCATCTGAATCAGATTCCTCGAATCGGATGTGCATCGAAAGGTGCATTAACAAGAAACATTAGCTTGGAAATTTCACGGTATGGGCTCTTCTATGGAATCAAAGCAGGAATTGATATGGAAATAAGTTAATACCAACCAATTCCAGTTGTTTCCCAGAAAGATACCTTGAATCGAATTTGCAATAACAGGAGGTGTGTGCTGCAGGAGCTAACACGAAAGAGCTGTCATCGATGGTAGTTTTTAGCTGATGAAATTTCGCAGAAAACCAGCCACACAATCGGATTATTTCACTTCCCAGAATTCCCCAGGAGTAAGATAATCAAGCAGAAAAGTCCTTCCTTCTAAACAATGTAAGCATTGATATGGAAAACAAATTTTATATCAACTTCATGAATATAAAAGTTATTTCCCATGAAGTGCAATAAAATTAATTTGAAGATTCGCGCACTGGTAGTTTTCCATGAAAAGCATATAATTGCAGTGCAGAGTACGGAGTAGTTTCAATGCGAATTTATATTGAATCTATGGAACAGAAAAGAAATAAACTTCAACTGGGATTCATGTATATGGTCTGATGGGTACTCAGTTTCTGCCTAAGAATAATAATAGGAGCTTCGGATAAAGCTGAAATAAGAGATGTAAAACTACTTTTTAGCTCCATAAAAATTCTTAGTGATTTAATTCTTTAAAAATTTTAAATTTCTTTAAATTCTTTCAATTTGTCATTCATATTCAATATTTATATAGATGTACATATAGGCAATATTTCTTAGAATATTGGTACTTATTTCTGGAAAAATATGTATTTCAATGGATATATTAATAATATTTTTGGGATCTTTTAGATGGATGTCGTACATGGGCGTCGTACAAAATCACTTTTAAAATTTCGCGTGGCCACACAAACCCCTACATATACAGATCCCTACATGAATATATGTATATACTCGGACACACACAAGACACAATCCATATCTCACAGATACTCTCTTATGCCCCCAAGTATTTTTTCGCATTTTCTCTTTGGGATTTGTGTTCGCCTGCCGAATGACAACTGCATTTATTGTATTTGATTTTTTCAGAATTCGCTTTCTTCTTCAGCTCTTTTCTCGTGTCGTTTGCCTGTTTTCTTGTTTTTTGTGGATACTAGACTTGAGCATAGACGACTACCGAAAGAATGAGAGAAGGATAGAGAGAGAAAGATGGCTGAAAGCTGTGGTAGGAAGTAGCTAAAGCGAGAGAGGGAGGGCGAAAGAGATGGAGTCTGCCTTTTCCCTCTTCTTGTTGTTTGCCTTTCGCTTTTTCGCATTTTCTAGTCTATTATTTTGGCCAAGTGATGCCCCTTCCTCCACCTTCACCGAAAAAAAGGAAAAAAAAATGAATATTGGGCTAGCTAAAAAGTTGGGAAATTCTCTTCTCGACAAAAAAAAGGGAAACTCTCTTAGTTGTCTGTATGTGTATTTGTGTGACCCTGCTTGTATGTGTGTGTGTGTGAAACTTCATAGTACGCAAAGTATGCTATACAAAATGGCTGTCGCACAGTTGTACAACGGCGAAAACAACAACAAAGCGGAATTGTAAATCGCACACACATACACAGTCACACACACATGGATAGAACACGCCTCGTGAGAAGAAATGCGAAAAAATCGAATAACCAGCGAGTATCTTGAGAGTTTTTCTAGTACTCCCCCCGTCTTCAGGCCGCAGCCACAGCGAGTAAAGAACGGAACGGCAATTGAAGCTGAAAGTTCTGCGAGTAACGGCACACAGAAGCAGCTGCAGCGGAATGGAACGGAGCGGAGCGGAGTAGCGGCAAAAGTTGAGGAAACTAATACAAACTACACTACCCGCTGGAGGAAGCCCCCCACCCCCGCCGGAGAAGGAAGCTAAGAAAACTCGAGTGGAGCAGCCGGGGAGTTCAAGACACGGACAAGTGTCCCACTGAGGGGACATACGGTGACACTCACTGCGGGTGGTGTGTTTCCGCTGCTGGATAAGAGTGGATTGGAATCATCGGAGATGTGGGGACACTCTACTTGGTATATAGTTATAATTGGAGAATTACTAGTGTGTCTTCACCTTTGAGGTCAGAAATATCAGAAATAGCATGTCATTCCAGAAAATGAATAGCAGAAGGACTCGATCTACATCTTTCAACAAACAAATGTTGGAGATAGTCTTCACATGAAAACGAAACATTTTAGAGTAGTTTCCTCAAGGAGTAGGGAGTAACAAATTCGATCAACCTATAATGATGTATATAATGGAAAGGAGTATCAAGGAAAACATGAAACACGAAAACTTGACCATCTTTTAAGAATCGTAGTGTTCTTTTAGCTGCATCTATGGGTCCTGTCGACTCTGAAACATGAATTATCAAACTGCTCTGCTGCTTGTATCTTTTCCAGAATTAATTTCCCCGAAACATGGCAAAATGCCTCCCTAATTGATTCCGAACCAGAGTTCTCTCAATCTTTCTACGAAAGCGAGTACTATGTATGTGCCTTTTATTTGCTTGGATAATTACTATGCTTTCCCCAGCTCGTTTCGTTTGACTTTTCATCGAAAATCTGGGCACAAATTTACCAAAAAATAAATATGTGCGGTGGGAAGTACCTGCATTTTACCCGTTAACTTTTTAATCAAAGTGCAAATGTTTGGCCACATTTCGCAAGACAAACACACATGCACTTGTACTTGTACATTACATGGATGGTTGGATAGAGGTATGTACGATGTACGAGTATCTGTATTTTGCAGATACACATGCGGCGGGTCCCCCGCTGCCGCCACAGCAGCAGCCACAGCAACAACAGAGGCGAGTGGGGCAGGCAGGCTGCGTCAACATCGCAAATATTGCGCTGCCGTTGGTCCTGCCACTGCTTGGATGCTGCTGCTGTGTCCTGTGTGGCAGCATCGAATGCGAAACGCAGCCTCGTTTTTGTCGACTGCGCAGAATACACACACGCACACACACAGACACAGATACTCGTACATATACAGTCACAGACGCGCACACACATGGGCACATGCCTCCGCAAAAGCTGAGGAACGTTTCGCTACTAATGGCGCAGACAAATTGTTTTGCGTATCTCACAGATACATAGAAGCCGAGCCACAAAAGATACTACACACCGAACTCACACACACGCTCCCACACACACACACTCACGCAGAATAATGAAATTTTCTCTGCAGCTCAACAAATTTTTCATTAGATTTTCCATCAAATTTTTGTCCGATATCGTATTATTTTGCACGTCCTTTGATGTGGCTTTCTTTATCCGATTTTCCGCTTGCACTTTTCCAACTATTTATCTATCGATGGTTTCATATTTTATTTGCATTTACCATAGCTCACACTTTTTTATTCGTTTTTTCTCGTTTTCGTTTTTTGATGAGGTGAATGAGAATTTTCAATTCTGCTGTGAAAATTTGTAGCAGAACAAAATTCAAGTTTCTCAAAAATTATCCGCCCGAAATGAAAATCAAATCGTCAAAACTTTGCACGTTTTACACTAGGAAAATGTTCACGTTTTCACTCCGCTTTTCATTTGCTTCTGAATGCTGCCACCCGTGAATGCTGTGGATGCTGCTGTTGTTGTAACATTTTTCCAAGCCCGTGCTCTTGCTCTGGTTCTGGCTGTTCTTGGTTTATTGTACTGTTTTGTTGCTCTTTCTCTGGCGGTCCGTCCATCCGCGTCTTTACGCTAAATACTTGCGCGCACGTCGCTCGTCAAACGAAGACTGAAAATGGGGAAATTCTCATCGTCCGGCCAGCATCAGAAGCAGAGGAGCAGAGCGGCATCGTGCTCGGGCATCGACATCGGCATCGCCATCTCCCGGAGTTTAAACGAATATCCTGCGCTGAAATCGAGCTGCGTTCAGGATACAGACACGACACAGAATACGGGCTCGGAAATTCCCATCACTCGCTGCAGCCTCCACTTAGCACTCGCCGCTTACCCCAGCACTCGCTGATATCCGTCGAAAGCTGTTGCTGCTCAGTGGGCTTGGTCTTCGGTGGGCTGACAGTGAGCTCCAAGGAGAGACTTCGCTCACTGGCGCACTCTGGTGGTATGCGGACTCTGGGAAATTAATGCAAACGGCTGGAAATTCAATTTGGCTCCATCAGCCGTTGCAGCAGGGTAGGAGCCAAGGGGTGGGATATACGAGTACTCGGTTGTGCGTCAGTTTTGGCCTGAACCACGCTTCCTTTATCAATTTTGCACTGCAGCTGCTACTCTCGGGGGCGGCGGCTCTGTGGATAAGTCCTGGGTTCCGGGGTCCTGGTTGGCGGTGTATCCGGTCCCTGGTGCCAGGCGCGTGCGTTTGTAATTTCATCTAATCAGAACATGAACGGATGCGATACTAATGCACTTATCAGCTTCTCTTCCATCCACTGCCGTTTTAGCCGGTCCGTGAAAAGTTGTTCTCTATTGGGGGAGAAGCCCGCTGAGGCCGGAGAAGCCTCTGCACTTATAAACTATATATTTCCGCCTTCTGTTGAGGTGGCATCCTGTTGCTTGTCGTTTAGATTGGTAATTAAAAGCCAGCGCACTCCAAGGTGGCATACACTCTCTTCAAAGGCATGTGATAGACAGGTAGGTACGTGGGTGAATTTCCTGTTTGCTTAAAATCAACCTTGACTAATCAAATCAACCTGGACTAATGAGTGACTATACTTACTATAAAGATCAAAGCAGTAAATAACCTTCGGCGAGAGCTCGATTGAGTGCCATTTTCAGGATGTAAAGTCATCTTGTAGTAGGAGAAGTGCAGGGGAAGCACATTGCACTTTAGAGGGAGGGCAAGAGAGTTGGTCAGAGAAGACAGAGATAGATCCTTAGGGGATATGGCGGGGTTTTTTTTTGCGAGAAGTCTCAGTACAACCGATCGGTAAATATGTTGGTCTGCATTTCAAGAGTCCTGTGCACAGATCAGTCTTAAAGTTATATATTACTTAGTCTTCATCTTTCGTGGAACAAGAAAATATTTGCTTATGTTGGGATAAGAAATAAATTTGCTGGCAGTCGCAAAATCCAAATGAAATATGAAAATAGTGACGACAACAAACGGAAATGGGCGACGCGACACAGCAATCACTACAAATATAAGCAAAAAATGAATATGGAACCGGCGCAGATGAAAGTACTTCAAGATACTTATATGTAGTAGGTATGTATAGATACATATATATATATATATCCATACAATATACATATGTACATATATGAATATAAATATATATTTGTAAAAGACGACGGCGGCTGCAGGAGAATGCTGCAGACAAGAAGTTCTCGGGTGAAACCATTAAGAAGCGAGGTTAAAACGTCTCGGGAAAGACCGTTCCGATCGGAATAAAATCTCGATATCTACTATACGAGTATTTATAAAATCCGAGTATCATCTCTCTGGCACTCTCTATTCCTCTGCGGCTCTCTCGGATTCTTCTGATTTTTTGCAACGCGACGGTAAACGCGGTCGTAAAATGTTTAGAGATGCGCAAATTACCGAAACTATTCCAAAATGGCGCATAAAAGCATCACTAGATGCACTTTGTATATGGTAGATGTACACAAGAATTTGGAGGAACTTTTCCTCAGGGTGCGTTATATTTATAGATCAGTAAAGAGGGGGGAAACGAAAGGGAACGGAACGGAACTCACGCTGTCACATCGAAGCGTGCCGGGCACGTGTCTTGGTGTATCTTTGAAAGAGTTTATGTCACTATAGAACCGAATAAATGTACATATATAGTAGGTATCAATTGGGCCTCAATTGCGGGCTAATTCACTTAAGTTCGCGCAAATGTACTGCTCTGCTACGGCACGAGTGTCTAGATAGATGGATAAAGATTCTCGACTGTCGACTCTTGAGATTCCACGGAGCAACAGAGAACTGAAAGAGACGATCGCTCGCCGACGACTGACTAGAGATGCGGATGCGAATCGCAGCAGCTGTGATCGGGCACAATCGGACACAAGTGCTGCGGAGGCGTCTTGGTCTGCGCAACTCTCATCTCATTCCCTCTCCCATCACCTCTCTGGGATTGCTGGGCTGCTGCTTCTCACGGCTGCCGTCTGCATCCTTGACTCTCTCTCTCTCTCTCTCTCTGTCGTTTGTTTATTTGTTTGTTTGATTTCTTCGCGCTGTGTCAAGTGCTAATACAATTGGAACCGTTGACTACCCACAGGTCACAGGTCACAGCGGGTCTCAATGGGTCACAGCGGGATGGCGGCGTCAGGACAGAACACCGAACTACCTGCAGCGTGGAGTTCTCAACCGATCAGCCAGCAGATCTATGGATGTCTGGTTGTGGTTCTGGTTCTGTTGAAGGGAGAACTATTTTTAGCAGCAGTCAGACAGTGCGACAGTTTCTCCTTCGGTTGTGGTTGTTGATGTGGGGAAAGGGAAGCTGCGAAAGTAATTAATGGCATGGCTCTGTGACAGGGCAGTCGTCCGGAGCGGGGAACGGGTATGGGAAGGGAAAGGGGCATGGCAAGATAAAAAGGGGAACGGGGAACCAGAGGCAGAAACAGCGACAGTCAAAGCGGATGTTGGCAATCTCTCCTGATCACAGTGGAAGAAAAACATCTGAGAATATAAAGAAATTAACAATATCTACCTTTTTGTGAGTTTAAGATAGTAAAACGTTTGAAGATCCATCATCCATCATCCATCATCAGCCATCTTTACGATATAGGTAGGTATTCTTCATATATGTATACCCATAAACATCAGTCATTATCTTATTATCTACCAGTATCATTACTAAGAATCATCATGCTATCAACACTAACAAAAAAAGCAAAAAATTAATGATCCCAAACTGTAGCCTCGCGTCCCACTGTGCCTGCATCGGTGGCCGGGTCCCTTTCCTTGCCTTCTCAAGTGGACTGCCGATGTGCCGATGAGCGGGGGTTGCCACCGCATTTCAATTGGGTTTTTTAGCTCTGAAACTGGACTCTGGGACGCACCTTAGTGGCGAGAGGCGCCACAGTTACGGCACCGTGGGGCGCATGTCGAGTGGTATGTCCCTTTCCTTCCAACGTCGTGTCATCTCTATCGAGCCGGGAAGGCACATTGTTTACGTTTGCCACTCACACGGCACCTGCGCCATGGAGAAATAAACACAACACGAGACGCGTGCCCCGAGAATGAAGCAAACAAGTGGTCTGGTCGGACGACGACGACGACGGTCGTGGCCACGTTGTCCGGGCCTCCCCAGGGCCTCCCACTCCACAACGGACAAACTGTTGCCTGGCCAGGCTAGGCGACAGCACCCACACACCCGGAGGACACATATCGATTGGTCGAGGACATGCGCAGAGGCATCCCCTATGCTCTGTGTATGGATTCGATGTCGATTTCGATGTAGACACAATATTTAAGGCAGGGACTCGAGTCAGAACGCTCCTGTGCCTCGTGCGAAACGGTTCATTTCACATCAAAACTCGCTTCCGCCGAACGATAAGCTTTCTGCCGTCGCTGTCCTGTGTGTCCTCTGTGTGTGTGAACGAGTGTGTGTGTATGTTGGAATGTGCCATAGATAGAGAAAAATTGAATCATTGAATTAAATAGCGACCACTGCAACTGGAATATCAGCATTAGCATCAGCATCAGCGTCAGCATCGAAACATTTGATTTCTGTGTGAAAGTGGCAGAGGGATAGAGTGAAAGATAGAGTGATAGATAGAGTGCTAGAGCGTGGCACGAAGTGGTGTTGCTTTTGTTGCCTTTGTTGCCACACATTTGTACACCCACACAACACACACACACACCCACACATACTCGTACAAGCACGCTTCTGGGGTGCTGAAAGTGAAAGTGACGCCCCAGCGAAACACTATACGGAGGCAGCCAGCGTTCGGCTTGTGAAAAGCAGAGAAAAAAGTTAGTTTTGTTGTCGGATATCCAAGCGAAATACTCGCTTGCTCGTACCAATAATTTCCACAATCTAAACGGATTCTAAATAAAATTCTATTTATTGCCTCTCCAACTTTCCATCTCTCCACCTCTCCATCTCTCTCCTTCTCCAACTAACTTTTTGCTCTCAAATTTATGCGTGGCACATATTAATACAACTTTCCCTTTTCCTTTTTTTTGGGCACCTACACAAATACTATACACAGCACAATTTTTGCCCTAATCCGGACACCACCCACTCCTTTTCAAACTTAACTTTATTGGCATGCTGTACAGTGTATACTTTTGAGGCACTTTGGTGTAATTTTTTTGGTGTAAATACCACTTCGGTGTAAATACTCGTACTTTATTCCTACTTTGCTCATTTTGGGATTGCAGTAATGCTACTCTCGTAATGGTATAATATTTAGCATCGGATATGGACCAATATATGACCAATCCGCTCTGAGATACATATACTGTAATATGTATCTGTGAATAACTATCTAAAAGAGCGAGAGGGGCCCGTAGACGAATATTTACATTGCAACAGGTAAGTACAACACGATGATGGCGATGTGGCAGGGCCCAGGGTCCACTTAGCTTTAACAAACATTTCTATTGCGACAATTCAGGTACGACATTGATTACATTTCTCCCTTTTGAATTCCACTTTTGCCCTTTCAATGTGCATGCCATGCCCCACCACCAACCAGCACCATCTCCCTATATAGAACAACTTTTCCCGAAGTATGCAACAATCTTTTGCAAGGCTGCTGCTGCTGCCACGCCCCATCCCTACCCTATATTTGATGTTGTTTTGTGAAGAATACTTACTCGTGCAAGAGCTTGTGTTGGCCTGTTGTGGTATTGTCCTTCTCCGATGGCATTTCCGGATGGCATGCCGTTTGCCTGGGAGGAGGCAGGGCGCCTATTGCCTTTTGCCTTTATGGTAATTGCATTTTATTTGCGAGTTAGCTATGCTCAAGGACGCACACGGGGCAGGTGCCACACGAACGGCTGGCGCGATGGAATAGCGATGGCAGAAGTGCCAGGAGCAGGACCAGGACCAGGAGCTGGAGCATGGCGGGCGCAGACGCGTGTCTGTGTTGAGGCCGGATATTTGTGGGGACTTTTGGAAGTGGAAGTGAATTACAATTTAATTACCTGCCAAGCCACGCCACCGTTCCTGGCCTGGCCTGGTCTCAAAGGATCAATAGGGACTTTCATCTATGTACCTCGCTGCCCCCCCTGTATGAGAATATAATGAGGAATTATTTATAGAATTTTTCAATTAACTTTCCGCCGATGATGCTAAAGCCTGCCTCTCGCACGCACATCCTCTGTGTCTGTGCGTGTGTGTGTGCCTCTTGTGATTGTGTGATTGCAGTAAACCCAAATGCCAGAGGCGCTGATACTACTCGGCATGGCTGACGCAGAGCCGGACCTATCGACGTTCGAGAACAAAACGGGACTGGCCGAGGACATGAAGTTCCTCGCCTCCATGCCGGAGCTGTGTGATGTAACCTTCCTGGTGGGCGACACCCGAGAGCCCGTCTGTGCCGTTAAGGTATGTAGCATGCCCCAAACATCATCATCATCATCACCCCCCCCCACCACCACCAGCTTTATGTTCGTGTCTGTATGTCCGAGTATTGAAATCAGGTCACTGCGTAATCATTACACAGCCTCGACCCTATATATTACAGTGGAGCTTCCTTAACGAAAACTAAGTAACTTTTTTAAATAATGGCACAGCACAGACGGTTTGACTCTTGGCTTGAGTTTGGAAGTAATTAAAGTCGGGGAAACTCTGAAAACACCCACACATATACTCGTACTATATTCATTTTCAAGAAGTTTTACTGTCTCTAATCACCTACAACTCATTTCTTCCTCTCTCTATAACAGGCCGTGCTGGCCTCCCGTTCCCGAGTGTTTGCGAAAATGCTTTATGCAGCGCCATCGCCGCAGCGTAAGCGGGAGACCTCCACGAAGGAGAACAAGCTGCGGCTCTTCCTCAAGCGTTCCTCGGAGCCGCTATTGAATCTACAGAATGCCGCACAACAGGTTCGTATAAGCACCAGCATCCATCTATGTACGTATGAATGTATGTATGTATGTATGTATGTATGTATGTACGAGTATGTGTCTGTGCATCTGTATTCATTCATAATCGATTACCCTGGGGCGACACTGGGTCTCTAAAAGGAGTGAGTACTTCTCGTGTGTGTGCGTGTGTGTGATGCGATTTTGCATTTTGCTGGGGACTGCTGTGGCGCTACTGTGTGCATCATTGAATACTCGTGGGTTTATTTTTGGTTGAACTTTTCGATATTTCTTTTGTAACATTATTTTAGAATACATTTGTATTTTGCATACTGTTCTATTTGATAATCCATTTTAATGATACCTATCAATGTTCTCGTGCATTCCCTGTTGTGTCACCAATTCTCAAATCCTGCAATCATCCAATCATCAATATCCCAACCCCATCCGCATAATAATAGAGAACCGGTTTCACCCAACAATTAGCTCCGATAACCGAGGTAACTAACCAACTAACCAAGCATCAAAAATCTATCTATCTCTCGCTCTCCCCTTACGACTCTATCTCTCTATCTGTTCGTATGTGTAATTTTATCTGTATCTGTATTTGCATTCGTTTCTGCATCTGCATCTGTATGTGTGTGCTGTGTATTTAATCCATTCACGAGCTAAAAATACTCGTACCTCGAATGTACCATAATGGGCTTTTATGTGCTTTACTTAGATGTGCTTTTTTTATCCTGTGCGATTTGCGTTTTATAGGGGAGTGTGTTGCACGTCTCTACTCTGTAAGATAGTGTACGAGTATCCTACACATTACAAGGCTGCCTTAAACAAGCCATTCAGTGATACGGGGACTACTTAATCAACGGGAACCTGGAGCTCTTCTGTTCTGGCTTTTATCTACGCATATACCAACAGTGCATGTGGAACTACTGAGCTTTTTCAGCAGTGTATGGGTGCGATCGATTTATGAAAAGTCGACGATTGTTCGGTTTAATATGTTTTATTGAAGGGGATGTTATATAAAGCGATACAAAGTCGAAGGGATAGCGAAAGGTTCTAGTTGGGTTTAGTTGGGAGCAGGACTAGTCTGCTGGATGACTAGCTCGATTCAAGAAGGGGTCAGATTGAAGACGCGTGGTGTCGGTTTAAGACGGCGATGGATCGAAGAACTTTTCGCAATAGGCGAGGTGCAAGAAGTGCAGGTCCAGACTAAATTCAAGGGCGGGCGGGGCGGCCGAGTTGCCCGTGTGACCTAATGCAAGCGAGAGCGCGACAGATCGAGAGAGCCCTAGAGAGGGCGAAAGAAAGACGGGAGAGAACGGCTGCATAGGCTCATCATGAAATTATACATACGCCATGCTTGATGTGAGAGAGATGACAGAGATAGATATATGGAAGACGTTTTGAGTTGTTGTTGTACTCTTCGCTGCTTTTCGCTGCTGTGAAACCTTTCAAATCAGAAGGAAAACATTTCATTTATTAAAAACGAATTTTGCGGGAGCATATGTATGTATGTAAGTATGTAGATAACAATGTAGAGCACTGGACAGTGCAAACAACAAAGACTAATAGAGACTTAAGTTACTGCTGCATAATCTATAGTCTGGCTATAATCTATAGATTGTTGGCTAATATTGGGCTGTGTAGCCAACAATGTGTCTACATTGTGTATATGTCTACAAGTAATCGGTGTCTAGAATCCTACTTTTGGTTTGTCTGCAACAAGTTTGATACCTAATTTGGCTTCTTTCCTGCACACTCCTCCCTTCCATACGCTTAGTAGTTCGTGTTCTGCTAGCGCCAATATGTAGTCTCCCCTGTACTAATTCAGATTCGATTGACTCTAGCCCACAGGCCAGCAGCACCAGACGCTGATCATTGAGGAGTTTGAGCCAGATGTCTTCCGCCAGCTCATCGAGTACATACACACAGGCTGCGTGACCCTGCAGCCCCGCACCCTGCTGGGTAAGTCGCATAACGGTGGGGAGAGAGGGATTCATTCATTCCCTTTGTCTGTTTTTTAGGCGTGATGAATGCCGCCGATTACTATGGCCTGGAGGAGCTACGTCGCGCCTGTGCAGGATTCGTGCAGTGCTGCATCAACGTGGACACCGTTTGCGCCCTGCTGGCCTCCGCCGAGCGCTATATTCAGTACAAATGCACAAAGACCCTGGTGCAGAAGGTGCTCGAGTTCGTGGACGAGCATGGGACGGAGGTGCTCAATCTGGGGAGCTTCACACTTCTGCCGCAGCATGTGGTCCGCCTGATCCTGGCCAGGGAGGAGCTGCGGGCCGACGAGTTTACCAAGTTTCAAGCGGCACTTATGTGGAGCAAAAAGTATTACGACAACAATCCTGTAAGTCCCACAGATAATTATGATTCTTCTTATAAAAGGAACCAAACAAATTCCTTTTGCAGAACATTGACATCAAGGAGATATTGGGCACCTTCCTGGAGTACATCCAGTTCCACAAGATACCCGCCAATGTGTTGATGCGGGAGATCCATCCGCTGAGCCTGGTGCCCTACGCGATCATCATGAATGCCTTGGCCTACCAGGTGGGTTGCTGTGTGCTTTTGTGAAATAGAAACCTACCCCGCTTTTGGCTTTGTTCGTGTTAACTCAGAATCACTCACATTCACGCCACCTCGCCATCTCTCTCTATCTGTCTGTCCTCCATCCGTCCACGTCCACGCCCATGCCCATGGTCATGTCTTTGTCCATCATCCACGCCTCCATCTCCATGCCATCCATCCATGCGATCCATCCATATCCATCCATCCATCCCTGTTGTCCCCCTTTATGCCTGATTCTACAACTTGCAGGCAGACCCAGAAAGCATCGACCCCGGAAAGCTGTCTCCCAACTCTAGCCGAGTGAGGCGCGCTCGCCAAAACCAGGGCCGCTCGATGTCCGTGCAGAGCTCGCTGGATCCCTATGGCTCCAACACCACCCTCAGCTCCAGCGGCAGCAGCGACCCCACCAGCTGCGCCCCTCACAGCAACTAACATAAGTTGAACGGCCCCTCCTCCTCCTCCACCCAACCGCACCAGCACCGCCACCGCCACCACCACCAGTCCCTGCCAAAGATCCGCAAGGCCAAGTCGCAGTCGTTCCGCTCGCGACGCAGTCCCTCTGAACGGCGCAGCCCCAACCTCACCCTCAACACCACCTCGGCTGGGGCCAGTAGCGAAAAGAAGCGAAGTCCTCTCACACCAAAGAGTCCGGTGCCAACGGAAACGGAATCCAAGAGTCCGGGCAGCGGTTCATCGAAAACGCCCACCACACTCTCGCGTCAGGGCACACTACGGGCCTCCAGCCGGCGGAAGAATAGCGGACAACTCTCAATCTCTTTGGGCACCCAGGGCCGGTCCCGTAGTCCCGTGGCCACCAACGATCGAAGTCCCCAGGGCAGGCGCAGTCCGCTCTTCCCCGGCAGCAGCAGCGGCCTTCGATCCCCTAACGACCAGCCCAGTCCCACTGCCAGAAGTCCAACGGGAGAGCCGCGACGGAGCAGTCCCACCTTCAGCGTGCACACCCAGGAGCGTCGCTCGCCACTGGGGGCCACTGTGCCCACGGATTTCGGCTGCCAGACGGGCTTTCCGGGAACCCGGAGGAGTCCCACTTCCACGGTTCACGTGCAGGACATGGCCACGGAGCCGGAGGAGGCGGGCTTTGTGGGAATGAAGCGACCCTCGATCGGCCTCTTCACGCCGATCTACTTCGCCAGCGAGAAGCGGTCCCCCATGGGCATGGGACCCATTCCGCCGATCCACGTTTCCAATCCAGCCGAGACCCACAAGAGCGCGGAGCGGGAGAGGGAGGCAGCCGAGGCAGCTGCCCGGGAGTTGGAGCGAGAGAGGGAGAAGGAGGCGGCGCAGTCGCTGCCGCAGGTGCAAGAGAAGAAGAGCGTCATGCGGGAGATCCTGGCCTTTGTGCGAAAGCCCTCGAAGGTGATGACAACGCGCACGAACCGCTTCGCCAACGCCTTCACGCGCGCGGATTCGGGATCCTCCAGCGGACCTCTGATCCGGCAGAGCACATTCTCGGCCAGTCCAGCCCCCTCGTCCACCGCCTCCAAGAGTGCCGTTCAGAAGCAGATGTCAGAGGTGGGATTCGAGCCGAAGATGTCCCTTAAATTCGCTCACTACACGAAGATGAGCCTCAAGCTGCGCCGATCCGCCAAGCGGGATGAGGAGGAGAAGCAGAAGCAGCAACAGCAGCAGCACAACCAACAGACAGGGAGCTCGGCCTCGGGATCGAAGCGGCCCAGCGCGGACTCCAATGCGGGGATAATGGAGCAGGTAGGTGGCTCAGGATCTGCATCAGCATCAGCCTCAGGCGAGGAGCTGCCATTCGAGCTGGCCAACGTCCACTTCGAGAAGGTAGGTGAGTCCTATATCAAGCATGAGCGACTCCGAGAGCTAGTCGAGCCAGACCAGGAGGCGGAGGCGAAGAGAGCAGCTGAATCCGAGTGCAAGGTCGGTCCGGATGTCGAGCCGGAGCAGACGGATGCCGCCATGGCGCAGTTCGTCGAGGAAGTGACCAATTCCCTCAAGGTGGTGGCCCTAAACGGAGAGGGAGGTGCAGCAGTGGTGCACCACTTCACGCGCCGCTCAGAGAGCCGGGAGCCCATCGAGCCGCGGATCAGCGAAGAGCACGAGTCGGACTCCAACGACCTGATTATTCCGGAGGAGCTGCGCGCCGAGCTAGTAGAGATCTTGAAGGCCTATGCGCCAGAACCAGTTTATGTTAATCTGCAGGCGCTGCGGCGCGAAACGGATGAGGTGGAGGCGGCCGCCCAGGCTGTGGCAGAGGCGGCAGCCTCTGCCCCGCCCGTGAAGCAGCCGCTGCAGTGTCCTACTATTGAGTTTGAGCCGCCCTCGCGACGATCTTCCTTCGACCCGCCACGCTCGCCTTTCCTCGAGCAGCTGCGCAGCCCCGGGGGGGACACGGACACGGATCTGATCAACCTCCAGAGGCTGGACTCGGGCGGCGACAGCTTTGAGATGGTCGAGGGCGATCGCAAGTCGAGCCGCGCCGAGTCCAGCTTCGACTGTCCGTACTCATCGCGCGACACCAGCTTCGATGTGTCCATATCGCGGTACCAGTCCACCAGCTATGAGGACCAGACCTCCAGCTTCGAAATTGTGGACACGGACGAGCGCCACCGGCGTCCCGTGGACTTGCGCAAGAGCTCCATCGAGCTGGTCGATGTGGAGACATTCCAGCGGTCGGGCTCCTCCTGCGGCAGGAAGTCCTCGCTGGAGACGCACTTCGACTACACGCCCTCAGAGACGAGTGGCGTAACGCCCGCCCGCTCGCCCAACTTCCCGCTGATGACCAAGAAGCAAAAGGCCGAGACCTTCCGCCAACTGCACATCTCACCCTTCAGTGCCTTCTCGCGAGCACGCAGTCCGCTCTCGCAGCAGACCTCCTCGAACTACAGCTCGCGGGACAGCTACGACTCGAGCTCCTCGTACCAAGGCGGACCCAGCCACGGCCATGGGCACGGACCGTATGCCGATCCCAGCCGGAAGCACTTCCCGCTCACAATCAAGCGCGATCAGCGCGAGGAGGAGGTCAAGACCTTCCTCTGCACCGACCAGCGATGTGCCTCCATCTTCGAGCCGCGGCCCAGCTCTGTGCTTACCCAGCAGCTGTCCACGGGATCAATGTCCACCCCCTCGGGCTACACCAACGGTACGCCACGCATTCCCAGCACCGTAGGCACTGTGCCAACTGCTGCCATGCCCCCCGGGGGGCAGCTCCACAGCTGCGGTTTTTCCAGCGGCAGCGAGTTCGAGCCACCATCGCCACGTCGCGCGGCCAGTGCCTCGCCCAAGCACACCTTCACGTTCCGCATTGTGATGAAGAAGGTGGATAGTTCGCCGGAGGCGCTGTGCCCGGAAAGGCATCGGTCCCGCATCATAGATCGGTACCGGCGACGCGACAGTCGACGCAAGCGCATCCATGAGGCGGGCAAGAGCTTTTAAGAGGGCTCTTAGGCCGGGGCGTTTTAGATAGAATAGAATATAATAGAATAGAATGGAATTTTTTGAGTACTTTGTTTAGTTTAACCACGGTGAACCTCATGAGAATTCATTGCGGCAATGCTCTATATATATCTTCTTGGATATGTTTTTGACAATCTCAATGTTATCTCAAGCTATTTAAATTTTAAAACTCAAAAACATCGCATTTCAACTTTGTGGTGTGTCTGTAGGATTAAGTGAAAATCAAACTCAAGGCGTTTAATAATCAAACTTTATAAAATGGTTCTGGTTTTAGGCCGTTTCAAAGCTCTACCCAACAGGTACTTCGGCCAAACCGAAGCCAGCTATACATACCTCCTCCATTAGAGAAGGGAAACCACTTATGATCTCTACCGATTTATCTGACTATTTGAAAAACTAAAGAGAAAGCAAGAAAGCCTCCCCCCATTTTGGAGGGTTGGAGTTGGATCCACTGAAATGAGCAAAGAAATAGTTGAATAGAAATTGTTATTCTAAATGATCTACAAATGTATGTGAAACAATAATTCCTCCCACGATTTACCTGATTACTATTTAAAACAATAGATCAAACATTTATTATATTGTATTAAACGATATATATATACATATATAGAGTGCGTACGTGGATGTCGTACGTATTTGGATAGCGGTTCAAACTTTGATGTTGTAATTATTGTGGAAAACCAAAACATACGATAAGATATTTGTGCATTTTTACGTGGTTCCTGTTATATACGTATAGCTATAGGATATACCTACATATACATAAATATATACAAATATAGATGTGTGCGAGTATTACACATTCTGGATGGTATAGTATACCCCATCAAAAACCATACAAAAGATTGTATCCTTAAGATCTAAACGCTATATTCTAAATGTAACCGAACTGCGCGGCTATTGCAAGAGGTGACCTCATTACCTATTATTTTGTTCAGTCTCTGAAAAAAAGATCAGAGCACAGTGGGATTATACGATACGAGTATATATGCGCATGCCTGTATACATATGTATTAAAAGCTGGATTTGGGGCCGTACTTAAATCTTAAAAAAAATAGAGAAAACAGAACGACAGAGGAAACTCCTCGCGTATTATCAAATGAATATTTACTCGTAATGTTAAACTTTGAGCAAGATTTTTGGACTCTGTGTTTGTTAGTTAAACAAAAACAAAACCAAAAGAAACAAAAACAAAATTGATTATAAAAATTGAGAAAAGGAAATCCTACATCTAAGCAATCCAAGTATCATTATTTACAAGATATTTACTATATATATACATATACATATACATATATTATGGTTAAGCGATACGATATGGATGTTGTTGGCTTTTTAGCAAGTCGAAGAAAGATATCAGCATTTTACAGGTAATTACGCATTATGAGCATTTACTTCTAACCAACCACAACACATACTACAATATATATGTAAGCTCGTATATGGTAAATATGTAATCGTAAAGTACATCCATCGGCAGCGACAGCAGCAATCGATCGCTAAAGCTTACACTCGAAACTCGAAACTAACCTGAATGCCAGTAGAATCGTTGCTATTTTGATTTGTAGTTGCTTGCTTTCGACTCTAAACTAAAACTAAATCGATTCGCTAAACAGATCGCTTGAACAGTTCTTAGCGTAGTGCTATCGAAGCGGATATCTGCCGATTTTCATTTGTGCCTCTGCATGCTTGCGAGAGGAGTTTGTTGCCATTCGGATATTCCAGAGCACCCAACTACAATTTCACAATGCGACCTTCTTCTATTTGCAGAGCGGTTTTTTACAGTGTTACAGCCATCGATCGATCGGAGGAGGATCAGTTACAGTCACCCACGAACATACATACTATATATGTATGACATATACGAGTGTAACGTATATCCCTATCCCTATCCGTTTAGGGATAGAGAACTCCCTGAGGATATAGTTGTCGAGGCATTTGTTAGACTAACTCCAGTTCCAGTTTGAATGTTTTACTTGTACCGTTTTTGTATTTGTACCGTTACTGTTATCGATCTTTCGATCAATCATACACACATACATACATATAGAGAGAGCTGAAACACTTATACATATTCATACATACAGTACATACATTATATGCGTTCGTTTTTATTGTAATTTGAGACAAAATAAATCCAATATTTCTGTCGTTAACTAAAACCCTCCTCTGGGTCTTGTCTTAAATTCTCGCGTCCACATGAATGGCCAACACGCCGTCAAAGTCATCGGAATTGATGCTCACAAAGCCCAGGCCGTCGTCCCCGACGTAGACGGACTTGCCGCTGCAGGATCCGTTGATCAGGTCTCCCGAGATGACGTCACAGTAGACTCCCTTGGGCAGACAGGTCTGCAGCACCTCCGCGAGATTGTACATGTTGTTGTTGAATGCAATGAAGCCCTTGGAGCCGCGGCAGAAGGCGATCTGGCTGTCGCCATTGTCCCACCAATTAGAGATCTCAGTGTCGCGCACGGCGTTCTTGAAGCCCACCATGTTGTATATCTGCCTCCAGCGGTGCTCGCAGATCCAGCCATTGGCACAGCCGCCATCCGCATCGAACTCGGGCGAGATCAGCTCCTCCTGCGCGTCCTGGGGCGGAGCCGAGTCGTGGTCATCGAAGGCGAAGGAGCTCATCACGCGACTGATGCCGTAGGGATAGGCCAGGTGGAAGGCGGTGGCCATCTTGTACTGGCGAGGAGACTTGTAGGTCAGCACTGCTCCGCCGTCACGCTGGTTATCGTGATTGTCGACAAAGGTAAGTGCCTGGCCCGACGAGAGGAAGCCCCAGTCGGTGCCCCAGCTCTGAAGCCACTTGAGGGCGTTGTTGCCACGGAAGGCGTTGCCGATCTCCTGCGAGAAGCGGAACTCGGTGACGGCACCCAGGCTGCTGTACTCCTCGCGGGTGACTTCCTGTCCACCATGGTCGATCACCTCTTGGAAGATGAAGGGACGGGAGCTGTGGGGGAATCCGTGCTCAATTTTCAGATCGCTCAGGCTGCCGTAAATGAACTAAACGATCATAGGGATCACAGGGGGTAAGTTATTGACTGGGAAGGAGCCGCAGAATCCTTGACTTACCTCGAGATCCTCTGAGGCCATGTGCTTGGCCGCATCCACGCGGAAGCCAGCCACTCCCAGCTCGATCAGATGATCGAGGAACTCAATCAGCTTGGTCCTCACCCAGTCTCGGCTCTGGTCGAGATCCTTGAGGCCCACCAGCTCGCAGTGCTGGATCTGGTAGCGATCGTTCCAATCGTAGATCTCGCAGCTCGGGTGGAAGTCCTCCGCTGAGTAGGGCACGCCCGGGAACGACTTCACGGCGGGTTCGGCCTCTGTGCCGGCCGTGCCTACAGCCTGGCCGACAAAGTCCGCCGACATGTGGTTGAGCAGGACATCGACGTAGATTCGGACGCCCACTTCATTGCAGCGACGCACCATGTCTGCAAACTGCTCTTCGTTGCCCGACCGCGTGATCAGCTTGTAGGAGATCGGCTGGTAGCGCTCCCACCAGGGGCGTCCTGGCGACACGATGTTCTCGTTGGCCGGACTGACCTGCACGCCGGCAAAGCCACGCGGACCTAGGAAGTTCTCGCACTCCTCGGCGATGTCCTCCCACTTCCACTCGAAGAGGTGGACGATGGTATTCCGGTTGCCCCACCAGTGAGGGCTATGCTGCGCCAGCGCCGAACCGGCAGCCAGAACGCAGAGCGCCAATGCGAACGTGAACTTGAACATGACTGTAGGTGATGGTGATGGCGGTCCCCCTTTTATAGCCGTCCCCAACCACCCAATCTTATCGCATCGATTTTCTTCGCTTGGGTCCAATTTACGACGAGCAGATGGTCCGCTGAAGGTATATTTACGATGGACATCGGCTGACCTATGGCAATAACAGATAACGAAGCAAATTACTGCTACTTATTTGCCATTGGTCTTTCAAAGATAAGTGTCGCGATCGATGGATTGTTTCGACCCGCAATTTGTGTGCATATTAAGAGATTGACAGAGGATTGGAGGAATTATGTGATCGTTATAATACTGATTATATGGGTAACGGACTCCCTAAATATAAAATACAAATTAAAAAGAGTGCACGATCTTGGGAGCCCCTAAAAATACGTTTATTTTATTATGTGGGTAAACCCTTTCCACGAAAACATAAAACCTCTTAAGACGATAAGTACCGCGAATAGAAATCGTGATCAGATTTTGTTGTGTTGTGCTTTGAGGCAATCATTTTATTGCTCTAATTTATTGGTTCGTTTTTTGCACTTTGATATCGCTGATGATGATTACGATTTGTAACTTGAATTATGAATACCAATCTTTGGATTTTTGTATGCGTAACTTGTTTTGGGAACGGCGAACTTTGTTCCCCTCTGAAGCATCTTTGTGCGTGCTCGACACTCCTTCACATAGTTCTTTCGGAGGATAATCGAAAAGTAATACAGTATCTCCACCACGGAGAGCATGCTCATGCCTACAAATAGGCTAAAGGCGCTGCCCAGGTTAGCTATGAGGAAAGCGGAAATTATAAGATGGGATCTCAAGGAAAAAAAAAAAATGGATGAACTTACAAACCAGGGTCACCATGTTGGAGAGCAAGTCCTGACGAATACGCCGATAGCTAATAGAGTTGATGAACACATGTAAAATGCCATCGTTTTTGGCTATACCCGAGCTGAAAGTGGAATCCATAACCTGAGAAGAATGTATACTTAAATTGATAGCCCAGGGGAACACTCACTAAAAGGGATCCACCACTGGCATATTGGGATGAAGCGGGAAATTGGAGATCTGAACATCGTAATCAAAGTGCTCGCATGTCAGGGGACAATAGCATTGAGTGCTTCTTTCTCGTGTGATGATATTAGCTGTACGAAAAGTCTTGTAAGATCGGCCATTCTATCGATTTGGTACCCACCAAAGTTATCCACCAAACAGGGAATATCCCTAAACGAGCATATCCGATCCCTGGTGCGATTGAAGTCAAAGAAGTACGTGTGACAGCCGCAGAACTTGACCATGTTGGTCACCCGGCAGTTGAGCTCACAGTTGGGGTAGACGTAGTCGGGGAAGTAGCGCAGATGGAACTCGTTTCCGAACACACAGTTCCGCTCTTCGATGGCCAGAGCCTTAACAGCCGCCGCGCAGAAGGTCTCCTCGGGTCGCAGAGCTGCGAAGACCTCCGTGTTGAAGGAAACGAACTTTGAGACAGCGTGGGCACTGGGAAAGGCATTGGTTTCCTGAATGAGCAGCTTCACGCCATACGAATAGGACTGCAAAGGGTCGTAGTTGTCGTCCTGGTACCGTAGAATCACCGACAGGCCAGAGCCCAGTCCTCCAGCGGCCCTTTGAGCGGTGAAGTTTAGTCTGTGCAAAGATGGAGTCATTAGAGGTTGGCATCTATATGGCCACTCACCCCTGTTGGCGCAGATTGAAGGAACAGCAGTTACCGAAGAAGGTCTTTGAGAGCTGAAAGAGCTCTGAGCAGTTTATAATCTTGCCATGGTACCTACAACGATACAGAATCTCACGGCAATCCCAACGCAAGTGCTCGACAAACTGTTCAAGTGTCAGATTGTTCAGGGTCAGAACAGACTCCATTTGCTCTATGTCCTGATCGGCAAAGCGTTCATCGTCCAGCATGAAGCCGTAGAAGATGTGGAGTTGTCGCTGGATGAGTGCCACATCAGCTCCCTCAGGTAGTCGCCTGTCGGTTGGGATCGTACCAATCAATCGAGGTCTCACACTGTGCTCATTCCCACTCACAGAGTCTCCAGAAATGCCTTGGACTTTTGCATATTGAAGAGCACCTCAGGACAAATTGTGACCGGTGGAAAGTAGAGGTTGCTCAGTGGCGTGAAGTCGCTCTCCACATTCATCCGGGTTGGATTGCTGCGGAAGTCCACGTAGAAGGTGTGGGCCATGGCCACCGCACAGCTGAACATCACAAGGGAGATGAGCAGCCAGACAAAGTGAACAATCCGGTTAGTGTCCTCGTCCCGGGTGTACCTCAAGCCGTGGATACTGCTGGTAGTGCAGAAGTCGGTCCAGGTGCGCCTGAGGGCGCCCCTCAGTGGGGACACACCAAAGTCTACTTGCTCCGGTGTTAGTTCCTCTTCGTGACCCATTGGATTATAACCATTGCATGTCCTTTGTGTGTCTTTTTATATGACAGATGACAGATGGGCCTACTAGCAGAAACGGATAGCCTGACATTTTGACAGTCGAACAACTGATTATTAATTTCGAATTAGGACTCCCCTCCCCTGCTCTGCAATCGATTGAAACACTCAGGTTCAGGTTTGGCTTTAAGCTATGGTAGATTTAATTCTTTTACATATTTGGTTGCGTTCCTTTCATCGGATCATTTCAATTGGTTAGAAGACTAAACTCGGTCTCTATCACATAAGAAAACTACAAAACATATACTCGTACTCATTTACAATGGTAGACCTCGATTTGCCTAACTTTGTTTCGACAATTTGTGCCTTGTTTCGGGTTTCCTTCTTGAACATTCTCTTTAACATTTCCTTTAACATGATTGCTGTCTTTTATTCTGCAAATCGGTTGCGTTGCAGCTGACGGGAATAGGATTAGGAATATCAATGGCTAACTATCGTAGTAAACATTTTTCTTAATACATAGATAACTAAAACAAATACTAAATTCTAGACTTGTGTACAGTAGTGTAATGGTAATGACAGACACAGGACACAGGTCGAAGGTCACAGGATAATACTACTGCCTCGACTCGGTAGCGGTGATAGCCTGTGGCGTGCTCAGCCTTGCTGGCGAGGAATTGGCTCCATTGCTCAGAGCCGCCTTCTGCTCGTCGCCCTCGGGATTGTCCCAGTACTGGCGCTCCCCGGAGCCGAAGATGTTGTAGAACGTACCGCAGATGATGTACACGAAGGCGGCAATGAAGAACACAATCTGCCACTGTCCCATAATGGGCTGCGAAAAGATATAGCTATTAGTAATCCCTCAGGACACAGAGCTCAGCTTTCTATCCTTACCTTTGATTGATCACTGATCAGGTTGCCCGCTGCAATCGGCGCCAGCAGACCCGCCAGATTCGCCGAGCAATTCGTGATGGCCATGAGGAAGCCGGCGAAGCGGGGCGTCAGGTCAAGATGGTTGATCTTGAAGCCCGAGTAGATGCCACCGTTGAGGCCTACGCCAATTGTGAGAATGGCCAATGTCAAGGCCCGGTCGCAGCCCGTGTAGGAGGCAGCAATCAGGGCGATGCCAGGTCCGTACTGTCCGATACTGTTGATCAGCTTCCTGGTGACCGTGTGGGAGAACCGCTTCGAGCTAATCATCCAGTCCGCAATCACCGAAATGAACATCGAGAAGAGCCACATGGCCAGGTAGGGGAGCGAGCTCAGCAGACCGTTCGACTTCAGGGAGAAGCGGAGCACCTGCTTCATGTACGTCGGCAGCTCTGTCATCAAAGTCTCGTAGCCGTAATTGTGGCCCATGTGGGCGAACAGGATCGCGTAGAACGGCATCGACTTGAGAATGGCCTTGAACGGAATCGGAGGGTTCTGCAGAAGATTCGAAAATGAATTATGAATGAATCCCTGTTGCAAAATTCAATCGAGTGGAGGACTTACTTTGACCACATCCGTGCCCCAGAGGGAGTCGTTGATGTACTTCTTCTCGCGCTCATCAATGCTAGGATGGACGGTGGGGTCCTCGTACACAAAGATGAGGAATGCAATGGACCAAACAGTGCCCACAATGCCAAAGACATAGAAGATCGATGGCCAGCCACCGTCGAAGCCATATTCCGCAAGGAGACCTGACAGCGGCATAGAGATGATCGTTCCGAACTGAGCTCCCGCGTAGACAGCGGCGCCCATGCGTGACCTCTCGTTGGGCGGAATCCACTTGGCAAGCATGGCGTGGGTGCAGGGTACAATGGGACCCTCGCCCAGCCCCTGGATGAAGCGGACGGCGCACAGGCCCCAGACGCCGCCTTGACGAGCTGCCACAGGGACCAGGAAGGCGAAGACCGAGTTGACGAGCATGCCATAGCCAAGGAAGCGCAGGGACCCGAACCTCTTGGCCAGTATGCCGAAGGGGATCTGGGTGATTACGTAGCCGTAGAAGAAGGACGACAGGATGTAGCCCTGAAGACTCGAACTCCAAACGAACTCGCCATCCTGGGAATCGTCCTAAAATGATAAATTGAATGGTTTAGAAAGAGCTGGAATACGAAGACTTTGGGGGGTGATTCGAACTTACAATGGGCAAATCACGATCGCCGCACTCATCGACGATCTCCTCATCGGTCGTCTTGATGGCCGTGTGGTTCACCATCGCCACAATGGCCACCGACATGTTGGTGCGCATCACGTAGGCATTGGCCATGCCCAGGAAGAGCATGAAGGTCACAAAGTAGCGGGTGGCAAAGAATCCTAAAACAAAAAAGGAACGAGCATATTAGTGGATTGTCAAAGAGTTTTCGTGCCTTCTTTTTCCTCTGTGTATTTCTCATCTTTCCATATCAATGAATACGTCAGAGACTAATGTACATCCATAAATTAAAATTTAATTGAGCAAAGGAAAAGCGGAAGTGTTGTCAACAGAAATAATTGCTAACAGAGATGTTCGCTTTTCGGAACCGCGAAAATAGGCGAAAATAAACCAGAACGAGGCTACAACACAGTGAGATTCTCGTACATATTTATCACACAGTCACAGTCACAGAATCTCTCAACTACGATATAATCTACGCTATAATCTTGTCTGTGGTTTACTTAGCCCAAGGTTTGACGCTCGAGAGAGAGAGATAAGGTCTAGTCTACCCATGACTCATTGCAGATAGAGGAGCCGGAAAGGGGTGTGAGTGGGTTGGCAATTGCCTCACTTTCTGATGCGGTCTCTGAGAATATATGGAATTACTGCTACGGGTATGGTGTCATTTCAGTGTATACATTCGATCTAATAGCCTTACAATCGTATTTTGAGATTGTTATTGGAATTGCTATGACGAAAACTGCAAATAAATGCGAATGGGAGCGGGGAGGGGGGTTCATTTCTCTATTGTCATTTGACAAACGTGTATCGTTGACAGTCGGCGTTCTTCAGAGTGTCGCCAACACGTGATATTCGATAGATTTCTGCTGCAAGTACAGTTGTGATCACTTTGCTGGGCTTGGGCCGTATCGTACATATAATTGGTAGGTAAAAATTAATGTTCGAATCAAGCCACAATTAAGGAATACATTAGATAGTAAATATAATTGAGGCAATTCACTTTTCCAGCAGTCGTAACTCGGCCCAACCCTGTGCCCGCCCATTGGGAGTGTTGAACTTTGCCCCTCCGAAAGTAAAGTTTCCGTAAAGTTGGAATTTACAATAAATCCACAAATAAACAGCAGTAAAAAAGCTATGTATGCCATAAACAATTACACCGAATAAATGCTGATTTAAATACATTTCAAAATGTACTGTTGGACGCTTGCTGTTCTTGTCATTGCTCACGCAGCATTAAATCGCTCGATTTTCCCCACCACACTAACCTAACCTCACACCCCTCTCATCACTCCCCTCACTCTCCAACAACGTCTCGTGTTGCACAATCGCCGTCGCCGCGTTCGCCACGCGAACCGGAATTGGAATCGCACGTGCATGTCTCGAGTGGCAGAGAGTCTATTTTAGAACGAGCGTCGTATCGACTGGCAATTAAATCGGACTACACTTGCCACTAAAATTACGTATACGCACACTGTGGACAGTGGACAGCGAGCATCGAAAACCCAAACACAGTTCCACAATTTAATTATTAACAAGGCTTACTTTTAGGGGTCTGGTCGAGGTCCCTCTGGTCCCAGACCAGGACATGTCCATCGCGATGGCGATGATTCAGTGTGCTGCGACGAAAGGTCATGTTGTCGCGTTGTAAATAAATTAGGTATATGCTAAACTAAATTCGAGATTTGTTCGAGAACTTGTTCGCTTGTTTTCTAGGCGGTGCGATTCACGAGTAGTAAGACTTTTTCCGCACACGCTTAAACCATTTCATTGTCTATCTGTAAACTTGACCGGTGTGGGACCGTAGCATTGCGCGGACTGGCAGACGATTTCAAACGGGAAAACTGAAACTGAACAATTACACTATACTACTCTTTCTTTGGGTTGCGTTACGGTGCGCTAACCCCGACGTTGGCTAGAGAACTGACTGATTCGGCACTTTGTGTGGCGGCTCGCTCGTGCGGCTTTTCCTACTGAGCGGCGACCGTGGCGCTGCCTTCATTTATAAACTCTGGTGCTGTGGGTTCTCGTACTCGTGGGACATTTGCAGTTCTCTGGCCGCTCTCTGTCCGGCCCGGCGATTACATCAACGGTGGTCAGCGTGATTTTAGTTTTCGACTTTCCCTTGTACTAATTTAGCGAAACGATGGAAAATTCTCTCGCCTCATAATGCATCCCACGATTGATGTCAATTGGGCGAGTGAACTTTTCGCAGCGTCAAAAAAATCGGCCCAGCTATATAGAGATATAGTACACAGTTCTAATTATATCGGTCGGACGTAAGCGTACCACACATCCAGATCTCGTGACTGCGGCACATGGAGACTGCTCTTAAAAGACATGCGCCCATTGCTTAAAATATGCACAGCTAAGTGATTCTGACGACAGTCAGCGGCAGGCCTTTGGGCAGTGGAAATATTTTCGAATACATACATATATATCTGCCTGAGCACCCAAACGAAAGTAAACAAGGCACACATGCTATGAAGTCATAGAAATGCCCCATCCCATCGGAGACGCCACCGCTAAATGGAGGCGCCCCCAGAGGTGCATATTCTGTGTGATTACTAATTAAGCCGAAACCAATTACTATATATTCTGGCAAGTCATTGCGTGAGCTTTGACAAGTTCCTGCTAATTTTGACAATCAATCGGACCGGCCTTTGTTGTGTTGTGCTTTTATTATTCTGCCCAACCGCAAAGCAAAAGCGAGACAGTTGAAACATTAAAAATAGCTACAGTCACGCTTTAACTCACAAATAATACTCGTACAAGGCGGCAAGTGCAAAATCATGTGTGGTTGTGTGTGTGTGTGTGAGTGTGAGTGTGAGGGCGAGTGCGTCCAAGAGACAGACACGTGATTGTCGGCTGCTTTTCAGCCGCTCAAGCTTTGAGCTTGAGTGTAGAGTAGAGCATTTCTAGCTTTGACTCTCTCTCTTCTGCAGCTCTCACACCGCCGCCGCACACATATTCGTGACAGTCTGAGATGCCCCATTGGCAGCTGTCTCGTTTTTTTCATTTTTTTTCAAATAAATACATATGCACAAGTCATCGCGTCGTGTAGTTGTATTTTTTGGCAAAGACCCTCTAATGGAATATTTTGTTTGGTCAGGCCGCAGTAGAGAGTACAGTTGTGCACGCTCGAAGCAATTAAGTGATTTTTCATAATGCCTGCCAACTATTGGTGCTATTTCGGGATGGGCCATCCATCAGGGCGATAATTAAACAACATAATTACTATAATTGCTACCTGCTGGGGCAGCACCAACTCCGAAGCCGCTCGACCTCAACGTTGGCGGCCGACAATGGAGAATATTGAATTCCAGGATGAAGGATGTGGATGTGGAGGTGGATGCTGATGTAGATCTCGATGAGGATGTCGCTAAAGAAGTGACGGTAATGACAAGGAGGTGCATCATAACTTACATTCTTTTTACATGGAGCTAAACTTCTCGTTAGCGCGAAGCTTTTTTGCAGCATGCTTTTGGGGCGTGCTTTTCAGCTTACGTTATTCGTTTCACGTAAGCGTAATGTAAGTGGTGTGCGGTTTTAAGCATTAGTGTATGAGATTTGACCAGATTCCGTGCAATTCTGAGTACTAAAAGTGTTGTGAATTCAGATACTGATTGCTTAGCCACAAAATTTCGATCATAATTCGAACAAATACGAGTCTCTCACAAGGGTTTCCTGGTATGGGACTGTGCTAGGTGCAAAGCAGAATCGCAAATATTGGCAGCCTTTATGAGAAGAACCTTTGTTTTTCCCCGGCAAGGCAAGGAAGGTTACATGATTTCTACTGAGCTGATGAATGGATTCTACTCGTATCGTTTTTATCTTGTGGTTCCACATGGGCGAGTGCCAACTATGGAAGCGCTGACGCTTAATTGCTCTCTGTGTGCGAAAGTAATTTCTATTTGACGTTCGCTTTTTCCCTTTAGCAGGTGAAATGCCTGCTTCATGATTACCATTCACTGAATGAATGTCTTGGCTATTTCCGAGGTGGTGCGGCGCTCTGGGGGATCTGGCAATCTATATAAATAGTAACATGCACAATTTGAGATGAGATGAGTAATTTGCTTGCCACTTGCTAGTGGCATGTGGCGGCTACAACAAAATCTAATTAAATGTTTTGCGAAACGTCGCAAAAGTCACGATCTTAGAAATAACCCAAGGAATTTCAACTGTCCAATTTGTGGGTTACCCTCTTACTCTCACTCTCTCTCTCGGTCTTCGGTCCTCGGTCTATCTGCTCTGCTTTGTAAAAGCAATTTTCTAATTTATCATTCGAGTCGGGCCGGGCCAGGCCGGGTCGGGTCGGGATGAGCTGTAAATCGCATTACGCCAGAGGCCCCGATGACAATACACCCTATATATGGAACAGATATGGGGCTCAACTCGAGCGCAACGTTCAACAGGTCGCATCGCTGATTGTATTGTTGATTGTGTGGGAGGTTTGTTCAAGCCACCCATCCCAACCCATTCCACACCCCATAGCACGTAGATTTTAGAGGAGGGAGGCGTTTTCTTTAAATGCTATACTAGATTTCGCTGGGTGCCGAATAACAATGTCCCAATTAAACAATTGCATGTCCGGGGAAATATGTGAAAATTGAAAACTAGGATAGCCATGCGAATGTCAATATCAGGGCCAAAAGCCGGCGACATGCAAAAACTTGTCAAACTGCCAGATCGAAATTGCACGGCAGAGAACTTGCCAGAGCAGAGCTCTGTTAGAATTCAGAACGCCAACAGAGCGCAGTGCTGTTATTGCAGCAGCGATCCGAACGAAAGTAAAAATGCGAAAAAGTGAAGAGTTCTCTCGCTGGAATCCCAAGGGGAATGCGCATTTCCCCGGCTGACCTTAGCGCCGAATGGAGTGGGGGTGGGGGGAAACGAGTTTTGTCATTGCCTTGCAGAGTTCATTTGCACAGTTATGAACACGTACCATACCTGGCATTTGTCGAGATTTATGGCATTGTTTTGGATAGGTTTTGCTTTTATTGCTCAGCATTTTTGGGGCTATGCCGGTAACCGGTTCGACTGTGGCAGGCCTACCGGTCAGCTCCGCAAAAGGCAAACGGGGAAGGGAACCGAACCTGAACGATGATCTGTGTCAAGTGTGGGGCAGGCAGACGATGATGATTTCTAGAAAGGAAAGAGCAACAGAAACATAGGCTCTGTGTCTGTCTCTGTCCGCAAATGGAAACAGAATAGGCAAATTAGACAACAAAAGTTGGCATTTATTGACTCAACTGTACCGCCACCGCATCCACCTCCTCATCCTCCCTTCGTAGGGGGACTTTTGTGGGGTCTGTGTCTGTGTCACACGTTAATTGGGAATGTGGCTCACGCGTTGGCGACTCTGCTATTAATGAATTTTATTTTATTTATTTTCCTTTTCTTTTGCATTGCATAACAAATAACTTCCGTTTAATGCCGACCCTGGCGTCCGCTTTTGGCACTTTTCAAGCTTCTGACGCTCTTGATGTACTCGTATTAAAATCAAGTGGATTCCAGGAGAATCATTGAGAGTCCCATTCGATTCAGCAGCTTTCAGTTTCTGTTGAGACTTGCTTAGTATAAATGTAAATGATATGCCTGAGTAGTCAGCAGTCAGACAAGCTTGAAATAAATAGGGCAATTACGTGTAACTGAGATCATAGACCTGGCCATAGCATAGATCGTACGAAATGGAAGTTGAGCGGATAACGGCGAGTACAAAAGGGGAAGTGTAGATGACTGGGATCCAGATTGATTAATAATTGAAATGATTGCTGGGTTTATTTCCTTCTTTTTTGGTATCTGTATCTCTCTATCTATACTCTCCTTATCGGATGTTAGTTCAATAAAGAACTCATTATATGGCTTCTGATTTTATTCATCAGCCTAATCTTTATGCGATAATTTTCCATTACAATTTCCATTCTATCTCTTCGTAACAAATTAACTTGTAAAAAGCAAAAGCCTAGATAGTATATTATCTGAGCAATGTTCAGTATTCACATTTTGATAACCTATCCCTCTCCACCCTCATCCCTATATCATCTCTACCTCTACATATATACCTAAATATAGTTTGGGCACTCACCTAATGGCGGCTTCTCGAGATCCTTCTCGGTGCTCCCACAAATGGCCTCCTTCGATGCGGACATCTTGTGTGCTTCGTGTTTTATTTGTTGGGTGGGAACGTGAGTGTGTGTTTAAGTTAAATAAGAGGTGTTAAAACCAATTGCTTGTGGCCTCTGTAAGCGCAGCGCTTAAATATCACAATACTGCACGGAATGTATAAGATTTAAGACTTTTTTCAGCAACCGTTTTCAGCAAGAGCCCGATCTGACAGCTCTCAAGACATCTTCTTTGCAGATGTACATGTGTTTGTATCGTTATCTCAGCTCACTCTTTCTCTCTTCACTCGCGACCTGCTGCGGCTGGCAGCTTGATTTGTTCTGATTGTCACTCGGTGGCTAGCGGCCTTTAAATAAGCCGAATGGAGACGGAGTGGAGACTGGGACTGGGACAGGCGGTGCTCCGTCTGCTGTTTGCACGATTTATTTTCCGTTCTGTTTGGCTTTGCTTTGCTGAGAGATCTGCGCATGCGTTCCCTTCGACGTTGCCCGTTGTCGTTGCCCCGCTGTACATATAGCTACAGCTATAGGTGGTCGGCAGATCAAGTTGTTAATCTGAAAGCAGAGCAGACATCAAATTAGTTTGATAAATTTAGCAGGGTGTTTCAATTGATTGCGCAAACGCAACCGCCAAGTGTCGCCGAACGCGAACTCGAGATTTGCATCATCATCTCGCCTCCCTGATTGATCAGATCAGCGGCGTTTGATTTCACGAGTCTCTCGCCCTACGCACGTTTTCCCAGGTAACAGCGAAGTTTGCGTTCAAATATTTGCTATGATTTGACAGATTCGCGCGGGATGATAAGCTCGTATCAGGAAATATGGGGACCTTAGCCTACCACGTAAGCCACGTTCTGTATGGGAGAGCGGACCTTGAAGAGGCTTTTTTCGGCAAGGCACGACCCGGAATGCAAGGCTACTCCAATATTTGCATTGCGGGCTTATATGCGGAAAATTTAAAAGTAATTGCAACGACTCAATGTAATTAACCTTATAACTATAGTACTTATCTTGCGAGCCTCACATATTGACAATTTCGGTTCCCTGATGATGTAATATAATCTTCTTTAAGCTCTGTCCCTTTGGAGGAAACTGGTTCCGATTTCGATTCGTACTGACAATTCTAGGTAAATCGATTATAATGGCACTTTAGATCTGAACAAACTTTATATCCCCACACACCAGACACCACACACACTCGGACACTCGATAACAACAGTTGCGCACTTGAGTTTTTGTGAGTGGAATTTCAATTGTTTTCGGGTTGTTTTGCATGTCAGAGCGTCAGAGCGGCCCAAAATTGAATTTTGGAAAGTTTCATAAGTCGCATATAACGAACAAAACAAAGCTGCGACGCGATTTTGAACAATCTGCTGCCCGCCGCTGATTTGTTTACGTAAATTTCTTAGAAATTAAAACCACATAAGGCCTTAAACAGGTTGTTGTTATGAGCCCCAAAGTGTGCCGAACAAGAATCATGGCAAATGGTTCACTAATTACCAAAGAAACACACCAAGATTCATTCCTATACTCCAATCCTGATTTCTTCGGAAAGATAACGCTAGAAGATAGACGTAGAAAGGCACTCACTCTATTTAGACAGAGCAATTTTCTAGGAAAGAGAGAGGCACTCGTATTGTTTTGTTTGATCAGTTGGATTCGATCGTTCTCAGGGGATTTCTTTACTCTTTTATGAGATCAGACATTGGTATATGGGAAATACCCATCTATTCTGAATGAGCTGCGTTCATAAATAGCGGAAAGTTTTTACTAATAATAGACCCTAATTGCGTACCATTTCATGATTTTCGAATGATACTGAAAATAATAGAAAATCTAAAACGTGATCTCTATATTGTATAAGATCTATTCATAACAGAGTGCAAATCTTCAGTGTCTCGCACCGTCATTCTCGTCACAAATATTTATCGATTTAAGGAATTAGCAATGTTTAATTTTAGGTAAATAGTCGGAAAAAATACCGAACGGCCCATCATTTCGAAGACGAAATGATTTTGCATTTTGAGGCTGCTAAACGATCGGCGACTGCCACAGAAACAGTCTCCAAATGCGGATCGTCTGCGGAAGGTTCCTGGATCGGAAAAACCTAATCTTGGTTGCACAACCTGCATAGATGTAGATCTTATGTAAATCACGACAGGGGGGAATAGGTTCTTTACGATAATTGCCCACGATCGTAAGGGAAAAGGGAATTCACAGCCCAACTAAGCGAGTGTACGACTATATTGCTTAAACAAAAATTATAAATTTAACTGGCAATTGTTAATTACGACTGTCGACTAATGCGCAACTCAGGACTCGCTCGGCTATAGTTGCATTTCACGGGCATTAAAAGTGCATTAGTAAATAACAATAAATTTATAGACAGCCACAAAACCATATTTAATAAAACCCACTTCTACGAGTAGCGGAAATTTATGAATTTAATCGTAATCGCCAGTCCCCGGGTCCTTATCCGATCCAAGCGTGCGCCAAAGGCGCTTTCGCCTCTCCAGAGTGTCGGAAATTTCAGCAGATAAGTAGCGAAGGGGTAGAGTTTTCGTAGAGTTTTCAAAGTCCGATCCATGCTTGGGGGCAGTTATTCTATGGGCCGAAACGTTTGGAGAGTCGATTGTAAATTCGCGGGCAGACAGATTTATTGACAGACCCCATACCCGATTGATATATGGACAGAGGTGAGGGTGACAGAGGGGTACAGCAATTTGCTGAATTGGTTGCCATGAAAGCGGCCAATCGTTGGGACTTGACCATAAATCAAATACACTTATCGAGGGACCCTCATCGAGTGCGTGCGCTCTTATAGATTAAGCTCGTAACGTCCCTATCTGCTACCCTGTACAAACTCTGGAGAGTAAAGCCAGGCAACAGCTTTAGATTCAGGCACTCAGGCACGTGCAAAAGGTTCTTCATTCAGCTGTTTTGTGGCCAAGTGAGATGTGGCCATAAACCAGCTATAGACTCGTCTGATATCAGATTGCCATACTCGTAATTATGACATAATTACGTTTATCGCTATCCCATAAACGTGCAGTCGTCAGCCAGTCAACGGCCGCTTATACGACAGCAAAATGACAAGGCCCTGGAAGCGTACCGCGCACCGCACAAAAAATTTTCCACCCACACCACACTATTGCTGAGGACTCTCTCGGCCTCTCCCGTCGGATGGAAAGTCATTCCTCTAAATTGGTACGAGTATTTCAATTGTAATCCTCTTAATTTATGATGATTTTATTCGCTCTGTTCAAAAATTGTTGCTCGCTTTTTCTCGCGCAGCAGCGTTTTTCCTATCAATTTCCATTTGCAGTTCGCATTCAGCTTTCAAGTTCAGGTTCAGACCTGAGCCCCAACCTCATATACACATTCGTTTCGGCCGAGTGGTTCTGTGTCTCTATGGCTGTTGCGTTTTGTTGCTCTCGAGTGGTGGGGAACTGTTTGGCTTTGGAGGAGAGGGTCTTGTGTCTTGGTATTGTCTCGTGGCTCATGGCCCAGAGCCTATCTGCTTATCTGCGCGCATTTTTGCACTTGAGCCGGGAATTACTTGTAGCCCAGAAACAATCGAACTGCAATTGGATCGGAAATTGGGTCTAGAGTTTGGGTGAGTAACGGACATTGGGCCAGTATTTATCATCCGATCGTTAATCATTTCTTAATCACTTTTTATTCGTTTTCCTTGACAAAAGCTCTCACACACAATGAACGATATTTTTTATTCAGGAATGGATTTCTGGGGAATACTTATTTGACTCGTTTTTTGTTGCGTATGGAATAATTTTAAACATATTGCTACTTTTTTTGTGGATTTAATTTACGATGTTTAAGTCAGAAACTCACTCACCTCACACACACACACACACACACATTAAAATAAAAAAAAAAAACACATATGTATGTACAGTATATGAATATAAAAAAACACAGACACAGATATATGTAAATACACACGCGCAAAACACACTTAAAAACAACTTTTCAAAAATACGAATCAGCTGTTTTGCTTTAGTCTGATTCTTATTCCTCTGACTGCTGTTTCCCTTGCTGGAGTTCTTATTACTCCTCTTACGTGTCTTCTGTGCGGTCATTTAACCGATATCAGCGAATTCGCAGACAAAAACAGAGACAGGAACAGAGAGTGAGCGGAAGAGTGCGAGTAGCAAAAGCTCCACTCAATGGACAGGAACACAGTTATTCTATCAACTAGAAGCTTAGGCAGAGAAGAGACACTCACAGGAATGGTTTTTCCGATACCATGGAACTCCACTGGAATTTTCTCTTGTTGGACACTTTCCACCACAGACGCGCACTTGGGCTGGAAACTTTCTTCTTGATCGGCAATCGACACCTTGGGGTCTGTGCTTGTGCTGCCAAGGCCGGGATGCAGGCAGAGTACAGGTGCTGTGCTGTGCTGGAGCGGACAGTCTCGGACGAGCGCTGGCTCTGTAATGACTTACTACCTCGACTAATTGAACGTTTTTATAATTCTGTTTTTGTTTCTGTTTTGCTCGCATCGAAACGCGGACGCTGACAGAGCTGCGTTAGCGGACAGAGGAAACACGAAGCGAAGCGGCATTCGCTCGTTTGATTCATCGGCCGAGCGGCAGCGCAGAGAGGAGGCTTGCTCGTCGTTCGGTTGGGTGGGTGATAGGCGACTGTGATAATGGCCACGTTTATGGGCAGCAATATAACCAATTAAACGATATTTTTATAGCGACAGTGCCAACAAAGTCAGCGTTGAAGCTGCGCCTGAGGATCACAGAGGCTCTAGTGGCACTGCAGCTTTGTCTCTATTTTCGGGCCTCCGCTTTGTTAGGTGCGAACGTGTTAGCGGTTACCGGTTACCGGTTCAGGTGGGGAGCGAGAGCTGTAAGCTCCGAGAGCAGCTGTTCTCTCGTGCTCTCCGACATGCCGCTCACGTGCAAATTCTAGCACTGAGAGCAGACAGTCGAAAGTTATCTCCAACCGCATGAAAGACGCATGAGAGATCGGCCGAGCTGACTCTACCGATGCGAAGCTTTTACAATATTGACAGGCCTAATGAGGAGATTTACAGCAAAGACGTCAGAGCTTTGGGCCCATATCATGCAGAACGGAACCAATAAAAGAGGAATGCCCCGTGCAAAACAGCTCTGTAAACTGTGCTTTTTATAAACCAATATCCCAATCCAAAAGCGGACAATTAGTGGGCCATAAAGTGACTTTTGACCAACGATAAGGGCTGGGCCAACGAGCCTGCCCAGGTAGCGCTAGAATTCTATCAACCTGATTTCGGGTCTATAAAGAGTCGTAAAACATAATCTTGGGAAACAGTAGTTCCAACCGGACAAGGCTATTGCTATAGCCATCAATGAGCCACCAATTCGAGATGGGGAAAACCTAATCACATGATGCGGGATTGGATTAGCCTATCGACGGAGCTCGGGGCGCGGTAGCTCTCTCTGAGATCTCCTATCGCGCAGCGCCCATCGTCCATCGAATATGTCTTATGTGACAGTCTCGAGTGCGTTTCAATGGCCGATGCCAAATCAAATGCCCATTTCTGCTCTTGGGGAATTATCTGATTATTAATTATATTTCACCAATCGCGATAGGCAGCTCTGTTTAGTGTTTAGTGACGGAATCGGAGCCAGAGGAAGATATTCCAACGTCACATTTGATCCACTATCGTTTTGGGGCCTGTCGTTTGACGCAGTTAAAAAGGTGGCAACTGTTTCTGAGGGTCTCTTTGTGTGAGGACTTGTATTTGAAGCAGATAACGAAACGGTTTTGAGGGTACGGCACGAAACAATTAGCGAATAGATTGCTTTTCTTTTAGGTAAACAACTGGGGTAAAAATTTGTCTTTTAGATTATAACTTATCATTGATGATATTTGATATTTTAGGTGATTTTGCATGGAAATATGTGTCATACTGGCGCCAGAGCGACTCTTCAGTTATGGGGTAACCTTTCGAGGCATAACTAATTAAATTGATCAGTAGATCGGTTCCACTACCAATTGGATCTCTGACCCAATCACCAAAACTTTCATGCGACCATCGCCAAATGATGATATTCCTCCACATAATGCTATATTACGTTCTATCACCCCGTTGGGTCTTCGGGGATATTCCTTTTGCTCGGGCCAATACGCCGTATCCTCCCAGCCTGGACTGCGGTCTCAATGCCACCAAGTCCAGCTGCTCCTCCAGGTGCGAGGAGACCTGCTAATACAAGTCGCGCACCTGTCCGCCGAAGATCTGCGGGGGTCCGTGCGTCTGCATCGAGGGCCATGTGATCGACGAGCGGCGATCGGGCTGCGTTCTGCGGATAGATTGCGGGCAGAAGCAGCTGAATGTTCCCTCGTACCAAGTGAGCAGCGTGAAGTACTTTGGTGCCAATTACGGCCAATACCTTATCCCTACATGAAGGAATTGTGAAATTACTAATGTGAGTGCAACCAAATAAAAATAAATCAGTGCCGAGCTGTGTATCAGACTGATGCCACGACTGATGGCTGATTAGTTGGAACAGCAGCTCTAGCGTAGGGTAAACATGGCCATAAACCACCGTATGGGCCCCTTACTATTGAGTGCCGAGTGCCTGGTGCCTAGATAAGAAACGTGCCGCACATCGGCCGATCCAGGTCCGCACGTTCACGTGATGTGCACGCCGATCTATCATCAGACACCACATCACCCATACAATATATCAGCGATAATGAATAACAAGCACAATTAACGCGACCAACAACGCATGTGGCAACTGACAACTGGCTGATGTGCCAAATGTTGATACAACTGGCTTATCTTGTCACCGATATTGGGCCCAGACATCCACAGATTTGCTAATGATGATGAGGCACCCAGCCTTCAACAGACTAGTTTGGTCTCTTCTGCTCTGCTCTGTCTCCACTTATAGACAACGCCTACAGCCAACAGCCAACACTGGCGTCTTAATCACCTCTATTTAATTTGACTTGATGAAGCACATTCCATTCGAGTATATTGTACAAATTAAAGCTCAGAAATGTGTGCTAAGGGGGAATATTGTCTCTGTCATTACTCATCCGCCGTGTGGGCCAGTGCACAGCAATCGTTTATAAGACCAAAAGTATGCTATAAATCCATATGAACGTATCCGCAATGAATCCCGTGGTGAATTAGAGCATGGGGGGCATGAGTGAAACCCTTAGCTTCCACATAATAATACCATCAGTTCAATTACTTTCCATTGGCACCATCTTCTATCCATTTTACAGGATTCCTCTTATAAGAAGGCGTTGGAAAACCTCTCCAATATTTAGCTTTGTTTTATTTAGACAACTGAAACATACGAATCGTGTCTCAATTGCCAAAATAAAGAATAATCAAATTCTTTCCAATTTCTTTGTGAGTAATATATTTTGTTTCTGTTTCGCGACTACACAACACAAAATGCCTTGCACGGTTTTCGATATAAGTGGCGGATCATCTCGCTTCCGGCCTGTCGTCCGCATTGGCAATTGGTTCGAGGAAAACTGCCTCGAGGAGGTAGGAGAGCGAATTCAAGCCATTATACCATTAGATCTTACCTACTCTGACCTTTTCTAGGACAAAGTTCGCAACTTTAAGAGCAAGCGGGATCGGGGCGAACTTCTGGTGGAGAAGGCGCGCACTCTTTACGACAACTTCCACAAGGAGATTGTCCTCGCAGCGCCTAAGCAGAACGTTATCTTCGGAGCCGTCGTCCAACTGATGCCCATTTCCATGAACATCGAGAATATGAGCACCGCTGATCTGAACCTCGCCCTCTCGGTGGTGATCAACGAGCGGGTGGTGCGCCACAGCCAAAGCATCAACGAGGACTGCGAGCTGACGGTGGCTCCCTCCGCGCGGTCCTGTGTGCGCAACTCGTTCCGGATCGTCAGTGGCGACGAGCACGACCGCATTGGGCAGGACATCAAGTACGGGCAGCGCTTCCGCCTGGAGTGCATGGACTCGGAGAATGATCCCATCATGCTCTACAGTGCGCCCAAAAAAGTCAACCTGAACCAGTCCATCGATGTCACATATCATTCCCATAAAAACGGCGAGCTGAACTTTCCTCTGGGCCTTGTTCATCGCAGTGTAAGATGACGATGAGTCCATGAAAAGGTTTTTATTGATGTATGCTATCGTCTTCTACAGAGGTGTGGCTGTCCGGGTGGTGACCTGCCGATGGCCTTTACCAACTGGTTCTGCATTCACGTCGATCGCAACCGGCGCTTCGAGAGCGAGGGCGAAGATATCCCCGTTTGTATGAACAAGCTTCCCTTTGCCATTATTCTAACCAACTTCTCTTCCAGAGCAATGCCCCACTGGTCATTGTCCATGCGGCGACCAACCGCAATCTCGCCGCCGAAAATGTGGTCATCCAGACTCTGTTCGGTCCAGAGTTCCTCGTGTCCGTGCAAAACTATCGCAACATCTACAAGCGCGAGCTCTGGAAGAACGTGTGGATGATCAGCAACGGCCATCAGGCAGGCCCCATCAGCAAGAAGGCCTAATCTAAAAATTCCCCGTCCCAACAAACACCCGTTTTCGCCTAGTTTGCTTTAAATAAAGGCCACTGCAATTAGGTGTAACGTGAACTTGGATTTTACGAGTATGTGGCGATAATTTAAGTTTCGCACATGGAATTGTGTCAGCCGAGCCCCCGCGGGTTGGCGCAGATAATGCCCGGCAGTGTGTGTTTTCATGCTTAGAATAGATAGAACGAATGGAAGAGGATGAAGGCACAAATTGAAGTACAAAGGCTACACCCTATGTAGATGAAAGTTGAATATGGTTTCCATGGTTTGTCAGGAAGTATTTCTTATCTTTATTGGCGAATCGAATGTATGTTTCCAGGCTTTCCAAAAGGTACCGTAAGTTACTAATGGTGGCACCCCACCCAGCTCAATCCAATTCTCATATGAAAGTGTGCCAGTCAGAGATAAAAACTTCCACGAAAATGAGCCAACAAGACCTATAAATATGTTAAAGGCAGCTACAGTCTGCACACTCATTCCTAAAATGTCTCCGGTCACATGTCTAGTAGCTCCACTGCTCCTTCTGATCGCCACGACATCTGTTCCTGGTCAAGCCAAGGCGGCGGATGTTTCGCGAATCATAGGCGGAGAGTTTGCGGGCCCTGGCCAGTTCCCGCATCAGGTATCGCTCCAGTTGAAAGGGCGCCATCATTGCGGAGGATCTCTCATCTCCGACACGATGATTGTAACTGCCGCCCACTGCACCAAGGACCAGAATCCTTCCCAGATGAAGGCCATAGTGGGAACCAACGATCTGAGCGCCGGCAATGGGCAGGTTCTCGGCATTTCCCAGTTCATCATTCATCCGCAATACAATCCGCAGAGCCAGGACTTTGACATGTCGCTGATCAGGCTAAGCAGCCCCGTGCCAATGGGCGGTGCTGTCAAAACAATCCAGCTGGCCGAAGCTGACTCCAACTATGCCGCTGACACCATGGCCACCATCAGCGGCTTTGGAGCAATCAACCAGAATCTTCAGCTGCCCAACCGCTTGAAGTACGCGCAGGTGCAGCTCTGGAGCCGTGACTACTGCAACTCCCAGAACATTCCCGGTCTCACCGATCGCATGGTCTGTGCTGGGCATCCCAGTGGACAAGTCAGCTCCTGTCAGGGTGACTCCGGTGGGCCGCTTACTGTGGAGGGCAAACTCTTCGGCGTGGTCTCCTGGGGCTTTGGATGTGGCGCCAAGGGACGCCCGGCAATGTATACCTATGTGGGTGCCCTCAGGTCCTGGATCAAGCAGAACGCAAATGTTTAATTGGAATCGGCATGAAAGTAATTGGGTATCTGACTAAAGCTAAATCATTAAATAAAAAAATACTGCATACTAATCATCGCTTTATTAGGAAAATTAAATTTAGTTCTTGGCTTAGCCAAGCAGCTGGTACATTTTTTAATTACCTGCACTTTCTACGATGTACGACGCAGGTGATTAACCTCATCGACTTTGACCCTATTCATCTTTTTTTCGTAGACTATTTTTCTTGGCTCTTCTTCTTTTATTTTTGGGCGAGACCCTCTCTGGCCACAAATTGCTGTGCCGGGATTCCCTCCGAGTGGTGTGCTCCTGTCTCTCCATCGTCATCCTTCGGCATGGCCATCGAATATAATGCAACATGGCCACTTTAACAATGGCAACCAAGGAAGGGGATACATGGGCTACTAAATGCTAAATATATCTCGTTTTTATTAGGTTTAAAGAAAGGTTTTAGGATATACGCGTCCATATATTTAGATAGTAGATACAAAAGTTTTCTACTTGTTTATTTATTTAGGCTCAGCTAAGCTATGATGAATAAAATTGTTAAAAAATCATCCTTGCTGTATCCTGTGTGGGGAAAACTATCCCGATCACAAAAAAGGCGTGGAACGCCAAGATCGGTTCAGAAATAGCAGAGAAAATAATAATTTTTGATTGGGGAGAATGTCCTTGATCCTTTATAAGGACTCCATAAATCAGGGACACTTCTGATCTATTTTTCTGATCATTTCGGGCCATGAAACGCCACGCTCGTGTTACCAATAAGGGATAAAACAAGATATACATATATGTCTGGAGAAAAGATCCTTGATCCTTGGTCCTTGATAAGCGCTCCATCAAATCAGGAACATTTTTCCGAATGCAGGAAGCCATCGCACGCTAAGATCGGCCCACAAAAAGCGGAGAAAATTAGTATTTTTAATCTTTGATATCCCTTGTCCTCGAAAATGACTTTATAAAATCAGGGATATTTTGCCCATCACAGGAAGACGTTTCACGCCCAAATCGGCCAACAAATAACGGAGAAAACAAAAGGGTTTGTAATTTGTTGCTTTTGAAAATGTAGCTCAAGAAATCACAAATAGGGGTGCAACCGTCAAAAAAAAAAACTCACGTCAAATGGCTGGGATACCAGGCGAACAGAAATCAGCAGAACGTCGATGATTTTTTTTGAAGCCCCCTTAAGTATGCTGCGAAGTTTTTTTTTGCAATTGCTACAGTTGCTTGCTGTTGATTTCTGTTCGCCTGGTATCCCAGCCATTTGACGCAAGATTTTTTTTAGACGGTGGTGCCCCTATTTGTGATTTCTTGAACTACATTTTCAAAAGTAACAAATTACAAACCCGTTTTGCAGCGGCATCCAGCCAGGAGCACATCCCTCGTAGCTCCCGAGAGGAAGACAAGCTACGGTTGACCTGCTCAAATGAAATGAAAAGTTAAATCAAATAAATGAATAAACAATAACTTAATAACTGTACCTGGTGGAATAAGAGGAGGGAATCGCGCCAAAGCAGTTTGTGGCCGGAAAGGGTCTCGGCAAAAGATGACTACGGGGGAAACAAGAAAATCTTACCCGGCCAAAGCATGGTGCTAGAGGGACGACGATGTCGGTAATGTATACACCTGCGAAGCACTTACGTCGGAAAAGTGAGGGAAAACTCTGGCGTTAATGCCTAAGCATGGCAAAATAGTTCAAATTGGCTCGGCAAATATAAAACAATCAATGTCATACTTTTGGGTGGCGACTAAGTTGTTGCTAATTTGGTAAGAATATTACGTTGCAACGTAGCTGGTACGACAACCAGTTAGCAAAGTTTTCGACCAGCTTAGTTTTGTCAGTGGCCGTAGGGGGCGCCACAGCATGCATGTTTGGAATCTATTTGAAATCTATTACATATTTTCTTTCCGGTATAATCGGATCTGATTTCCAAATCTGATGGAATGCTTAATATTTAATAAAATAAACCGGAAATTTAGTTTACTTTCAAATAGTTTATTCATAACTGCATCTGTTGCCTTGTACAATTTCGATTCATTACTACACATTCACTACGCGCTTAGTACATTATTCTTTAAGGTTTAAGTTAAAAAAACGTTTCTCGACCACTTTCTATGGCTTCGGGGTTTCGTACGCTAAATTGTAAATGCCGCCTGTGTGATGTGAAGCGTTTTGTGTGAAAAATAGCAAATAAAGATTCGCATGCATTCCGTAGAAGCGTTGCATCCACCAATTCTGGTTAGTGGTATTTAGTGGATGCTATGTATGGTATGGTATGTGCGCTTTAGTCTCGAATAAAACAGTATTTAATCCATAGTTATGTACACATTCTGCAGGATGCGATATGAAATTGTACAGTACAGTATATACACAGTCGCTGTGATTGTGACCTAAACTAATGCTACAGGAGTAGCATCGCATGTTCATCGCATGTTCGATGAACGATTGCGATATATAGTATATGGATAAGTGTGTGTCCGTTATAAGTAGAAGGCACTATGCACATTCGCATTAATTAACTCTAAGATTTGCTCAGATCATCTGATATCTGTAGTCTGGAAACTGATATTGTAAGTACTACTACAAGCTGGCTGTGTCCAACGCATAGGATATGTTGTCGTCTTGAGAACTAAACGAGCTCAACAAAATAAAAACCTACAGATACACAAGAGCAAAAACTAAACATCTAAATATACAATACATAATTTGGCATAAGGCGTCTCCAGCGCACTTTACAAATAAAAAAAAAAAAACATAAACTTCATCGTCTCGCCTCATCGAGTCGTACATAAAAATAAATAAGTTCAAAATTTTGGTGTGCCATCTAAAGATAATTCTTTCCATATAGGTGCAATATAGGAAGGAGTAGGTAGGTAAATAGATAGGTGGTAAGTGGGAATGCTGCGGGGCGGGGCGTACAATACAGGCAAAACAAAGGCTATCACCGAATGCTTTCCGACCTAGACTCTTAGCCTAAAGCTTAAGCACTAGACACATATTTGGAATGGGGCTTTCGTAGAGCCATTTGATGACAATATATAAAATTCATAATTCATAATCTGAAATCGTAGGATCGTACGCTCTCCGTTGGATCATCCAACACACTTTCCATAAATTGTGCTAAACGTTTACAAATGTAAATGCAAAAATTGCGCTACGACTTCTTGTTTTTCTTTTTTGCCAGCACTTGTCTTGGCTTGATTCTAACCTAACGGCCCCAAAGTCATGCTGACTTTAGGCCTTCAAAACTTATAGCTACTGTACAGCAGTCGTTCTCTTTTTTTGTAAGTGTAAGTGTCTGTTCGTCTGTATGTCTATCTCTCTGTAGATCTGTGTGTGTTTCTTATAGCTATGTAACATATATTATGTTGCTTGGAAACATATAAATTTTAATCATATTTATATAGCATGGCAAACTAATGCTGATGACAAACTCCCCCATTCTCCCTACATTTTCCTGCGTATTGCACATGCCTGGAATATAATAGGGGAAAATCTATTCCAACTCCTGTTTCCACTCTGACTCCACTTTCCAATACCGCTTTTGTTGCTGTTTCTGTTTCTGTTTCTGCTGCTGCTGCCGCTGCTGCTATGCTCGCCTGTCTCGTTGTCGATGGCGCTGCGAAGTGGGCAACAGGACGTTGCCCCTCGCATAGAAGTAGCCTCACAATTTGGAGCTATCGTAGCTCTCCAGCAACCATTCCTGTCGAGTCAGGGACTGGCTGCATTCCTCCATGAGCAGCTGGTCCTTCTTCTCGCTGATGGACAGACACTTGCCGGAGGTGCCGTGATGCAGTTGCTTGGTGTTCTCACGATATGTCCAAAACTGAAATGGAGCTTCGATTAGTTGGGTGTCCCATTATAAAATATCCCTGCAACATCACCTGATTTCCCTTGCCGCCGTGGCACGAGTAGAGTATCACTTCCTTGCCGGCATAGTCTAAGCAGTAGTCGTCGCGTCGTATTTCCCCCACCTTGCTCAGCATCCAGTACTGCAGGGGAACGGGAGAAGGAAAGGGATTACATTAATATAAATTGCGATGGATGCGGATGCGTGGGTCTGCCAATTGCCAAGCCAAAAGTTTTTCCAGCACTACAGGACTACAATCTCACATCTTATTACAGATTAATGTTTTATTCAACTAAATGCCAAAAAGCAGCTCTGTTTCTGTGTATGTGTCTTTGTGTGATTGTGTGTGTGTGTACTTAAGGTTCTGTCCACTGCATGGGTGCGTCTGTGTGAGTCTGGTCATGATTATTTATAATTTGAACCACGTTGCCAATTCCAGATGGCAGGGACCTCGGAACCAGGCTTCTGAATCCCGTTCTGATTCTGCGGCCCGCTGAAAATGCCTTTGTTTGCCCTGCCCTACAGCCCTCATTCCCTCCCACACCTGCTCTCGTTGGTAGGTCGTGACCAGCCGCCATTTGGTGTTGCTACCATTTCCGTTTCCGCGCCTGCTGTCCATACAGTCTCCCTTCCCTCCCCTTCTTTATTCGTTTTATAATGATGCCAGGACTGGAATAATGATGAGCCGTTCAATGGTGGGGTGGACGGAGGTGGCCCCCATTGAACGGATAATTACAGTTATTGTTTTAACAGTCGACTTTCAGAATTTGAGTTTCTTCAAGTATGTCGCTTTCGTTACAGTTCCCCCTTCGTTCGGGTAGAATGAGCGGAAATCCCTCCAAAGATTTCTACAAGAGCTGTCTTACAGTTGTGTCACGTAGGCTTCCCAAGGACGCTTCTCCTCCTTGCGGATAGAGAACTATCTACTTCATATTCATCCTTGCTTATTGTTTTGTCCTGGCATCCACCCACCCACTACCCCACTACCCCACTGCCCCACCCACTCCCTTGTCACCCTTGGTGTTCGCGATTTGCATTTCTTTTCCATTTCCTTTCCCCCATTCCGTCATGCCTTCATTGCTTTCCCTCTCTGTGTGCGTGATGCGTTTTTAATTACATTTTTTGCATGTCGTTTTATATTTTTCTTTTTTATCTAGCGAATATTTTATTTAGCTCTCTTTATACCCTCGAAACGGGGTAGTATGATTCTGAGTCCATGTTGATACATAAGGCATATGGAACAACCTCGGAAAGAGCTTCAATGTTGAAAAAAACCTAGTCTCTTGCATTGCCCTACAGTTTACTTGACCTGCAAGGGTATCTAGCACTTTCGAACGCAAGGGCTAGCTTTCCTTTTTTTTGTTTTTTTATGCTCTCTCGCTGAACCAATTTGTTTTCTGCCGGCACACAGATACTTCGCACTCCGTACTTCGTTCTCCGTGCTCGTATTTGTCCTGGCCCAGTCGCGTTCTCGATACCCTTGCTCATGGCCGGAGCTCTTACATTATGTGGACATTCCGCCAGTGGAAGAACAAGTTTTAGCCTCCTTGTTACCAGATTCATATCCTTTGACGTATTCTCCTCACGGCCAACTGCTGGCCGGTGCACATGCAATCGCTACGATATGCAAAATTAAAATTTTCGAAAAAAAACCACGCCTCCGTGCTCAAACGCCCACGAGTTTAGGCCCGCATTTTCCTTCCGCACTTTTTGCGACTGCTTTGCAAATGTTGATTATTTCATTCGCAGCCGCTTTTCCAACTTGGATGCGGTTTCTATTTTGTTGCACTCTCACCATTTGTATGTGTGTGTGTGTGTGTGTACATGGGGAGGCGCGGTGAATGGTTGTAGGCGTGGCGAACGCCATTGTAGTTGTTGTTTGCTGCCGTCTGTCTGGGACGACAATTTCGAAGCGAGGCAGCGCGACGCGTCGGTCGGCCAGTAGAACGGGGTCAACACTTTCCCCCCATTTAAATGCTGAATATACCATAGCTTCACGCAAACATTGGCACAGTATCTGTGTGTGTTTGCGCCCGCGCTTGTGTGTGTGTGTGTGTGTGTGTGTGTTGTAAAGGATTCTATTGTCTGTTGCAGTTCATTCGCCTGTAGTTTGGTCTGTTGCCGAGTTGTGTGGGTCGCCCTCTGTTGCTTGTTAAGTTGTCAAAAATTTTTGTTTCTAAATCGGGTTTTTTGTTTGTGTTTCTTTCGTGGACCCTCGAATTGTTGGTGAAGCAGTTCTGCTGTTGGAGAAATTTCAGGATTTTTCTGTTGTGATTACAATAGTTGTGTTGGTGTTGTTATTGTAGCTTATCCCATTGCTGTAATTCTAAAAGCAATGCTTTTTGAAGAGCCCTTTTGAAGTTTAATGTTATTGAAATTATCGTTATTGTCTGTCAAAGTTGTTGAATTTCTGAATTTTGTTGTAGTTTTCACAGTTGTAACTGTTTTTGTTGCTCATGCGCGTGCAATTTGTGTCGGTTTCTCTATTTTCTTTTTGAAGTTTCTGTCGATGGCAGTCGTAATTGGTGTTTTTGCAGCACCAACAGCAGCAGCAGCTCTGTGTGCTGTTGCAAGTGTTCTCGTTAGTGCTTTTTGTAACTGTTGTTGTTGTTGTTGTTGTTGTTGTTGTTGTAACATCAGTTGTTGCCGCACAACACGACAACTAAAAATCAACCTCTCAGCAGCTGAAGCCAAAGCGATGCAAATGATTTATCATTCAGAGTTTTATTTATGATTGCGTTTTAATTAATTTCTGTGTGACATGGCATAAATCGACCAAAAATACCCTCAAATAAGTGTCTGTCAATGTGCGTGTTCGTGTGAATGTAAATGTAAATGTAAGTGTGTGTGTTTTATGCGATTGTATCTGATTGTATGTATCCTGTAAAACTGTTAAATTGTCAATGCAATTTTTGCCTTGGCTTGGCAACAATTGCGGATAAATACCTTCACTTATGATATGCAAACAAATTGAAAATTGTAAATTGAATATGAAATGCTTTCACTCCACATCATTTTCGATACGATACTAAAATTTATTACACTAGCCACAAACTCCGTCAAAATTAGTGCTCAAAACCGCAGAACTTTCACAAGGATAACAAAAAAACAAAGGAAAAAATACAGTTATTGTTGTCAGCTCTTATAGAGGATCCACTTTTGAAATACCTTTCGGCGGAGGCACAGGCACCAAAAATCAAAAAACCAAATAAGGAAAAACTTTCCAAACGTAACAATAAAATCAAGATTAGATCGGAATATAAAATAAGTGGGAATATTAGGGGTTGGGTTTCATGATTTATCAAATAATATTTCAAAGAATATATGATTTTTCTAAGGTTGTGTTTAGGTTGTACTTTAGATGAGTATGGCCTAAAGATGATTTCAGGTATAGACATTTGGTAGCAATGAAAGTGATTTTTAGAGAGTGTTTTCGTCTTCTAGTAAAGACATTGTTTTCTTTTCAACAGATAAAGTACTTAGAGGCTATATGGGGGTTTAATCTAAACCACTTTTCAATTTAATAATGATTAAAACGTACGGATGGATCCCAAAAAATCTCTATAGCCTTGATTGCTATAGAATCTGTAGGGATTCTATAAGGTTTTCATCAAAAATTCAAATCGAAATTCTTAGAAAAATCAGAGATATTAAGTGCATGGATTAATAGAGTTCCTGAACCTCTTTAGTGGGATTATTCCATGATGATGATGTGATATGATGTGACTTGGAGGAGCGGGAGTGTATTGTCAAGTGTCAATTGGATGTGGGTTTGGGTTTGTATTCAAAAAAGCAAGCAGAAAATTAACAAAACGAGAAGCGGAAAAGCACTCAATAAGCGCAAAAATCAGGAAACAGGAACCGAAGCAAAACACCAACAAAACTCAAATTTCAACAAAGCGGAAAACAGAAAAGTAAATGTTAAGAGAACGAGGTGGGGCGCCGGGCAGCCGTCAGGCGGGCCGCCTGGTCGCCGCCTATGCCTCCGTTTCTGGCCGGTATGTGGATACCTGATTTCCTCCTTGGCCGTGACACTGATACACGGAAACGGTGGCCGCTTCTTGGTGCCTTTCCTGCCCATCTAGGCACATGCCCGACGCTATGTTTGATATCTGGAAATTAAGTTTATGTAGAGTTCATAGAGAGTTCAGATCGGTCTGAGACCTGAGAGCTGTTCAAAGCAAAGGATCAAAGAGTCTTATAAAATCTTAGAGTTGGAGAGAATGCCACCACATTGCCAGATGTATATATAGAGAGATATTAGTTTTGGACATAGTGTTTAGTAGCAACGAAGTGGGAGTACGGATCAAAGAGGTTGTATCTTTCGGTTTTCGGTTTACGGTTTTCTTGTGCTTCTTGAACGGAGTTTGTGACGGTCGCAGGGCTGCTGAGATTGTTGCAAAACAAACCTGATTGCCGCCCTGGCGATGGCAGGGATAGAGGCCTACGGCCTTCTTCTGGTGCTTCTTTCCGGTTGGAGAGTCCAAGCAGGTGCGACCGCCATAACCTAGGTTTCTTATCTGCGAATTGGGATTAATATCGTGTGGGTTGGAACCAGTTTTCAGGGTTAGTGTTTCAGTTGATGGGTGTGGGGTTGGTCCTAGGGATTGGGGTTTGGGGTGGGGGTGTTGACAACACTGGGGAAACCAAAGGACTTACCTCGCCATGGGCCACCGCATCGCCGGGTATGAAGAGCTCGGGATAGATGTTGTCCAGATACCACTTGAAGCTCTTGCACTGCAGGTCCTCCCTGGGATGAGCATTTGGGATTGGGATTGGGATTGGAATTGTATTTGGGATGAATTCTTGTTCTCATCCTCCGCACAACTTACCGCAGTTTCTTACGATCGCTGACATCGCCCCAGTCGCCCTTGTCGTTCCCGATGCGATGGTAGTAGTACTGCGAGTACTCATCCATCCAGACCTCCGCCAGTCGCACCGAGTTCTTTCGCAGCACATTCACGCCCGAACGCCACTGCAATTGGAGGGAAAACAGAAAGTGGTGAGTGGACTGCTCCATGGCCTCCATAGTTTTCCCAGGAAAGCGAGGGAAAGGTAAAAGATAGCATAGGGAAAGGCATGGCCAAGGCAAACGCAATCACTGAACGGGCGGGCGGGTGCCGGAGCCAGAGTCAATGGAAATATTTGGTCAGCAAACAGAACAGAGCAGAGTGGAGTGGAGTGAAGTGGAGGTAGAGCAGAACAATGCAGCCAGAGCTCTCGACGATGTCCAGGTCCAGATCCAGGTCCTAGGAGTGGCCATGAAGAGGCGCAGCAGCAGCAGCAGCAGCAGCAGCAGCAGCAGAGGCAGCAGGAGAGGTGGACAACAAAGCCTAATTACCTGAATGAGTGGCTTTTGCTTAGTGGCATTATGTAAGGCTTCTGCTGGTTGCTGCTGCCTCAGCTCCTGCTCCTGTTGTGGTTGTCTCTGGCTACCTGGTCCTTGCCTTCACTTCACCTCTTTATTGCCCCTTTACCACACCACCCCCACCTCAGACCTCATGGGCATTGTCCGCCTGTTGTGTGTCTTGTTCTGTGTTTGTGTTTCCCTGCCCCTGTGTATTGTCGCTGCTCGTTTCATGTTGCCAGCGGGAAAGCAGAGCCGTGAGAGGACGGATGGGGGAGGTGGTTGGTGCAGCAGTGGGTGTGGCGGATGCCAGGACTGAAAGATTTAGTGCTTTGCACCTGACGTTTATTGAATTTGCAATGGGCTGTCGCCACAATCGATACCCAAACGATAAATGTTTCGATCTGTTGCTGTTTCTGATGGAAACATGTCTATAATTTATCGATAAATGTTATCCGAAACAATCGAACGATTACTATTCATGAACTAGAGTACATATTTACTACTAGGAATGTGTTATTGTGCGAAATTGAATATCATGTAGCTCTTTCCATTAGTGGTCCTCTGTTCTTCTTCTCTCTCTCTCTCTCCATATCTCTCTTGTTTATCGGCAACTTATCTTGAGGACGAAACTCCCTGGGGATTTGGACGTTCGGGTTCGGGTTAGTTCCACTCCGAGAGCATGCTTTGAAGCTCTGTGTGTTGCGGTATTGACATCCAAACAGTTGCCAAACTTTTGTCAAGCGTAAACCGTTGATAATTGAAGCAGCCCCAAGAGGCAGAGGCAGTGGCAGTGGCAGTGGCAGTGGCAGTAGTTGCCAGCAAAAGTTGCTGGTAAAGGAGGACACACATGGCAAAGACAGCCACAATGCATGTCCATGTCGAGGTCCCTCCATGTTGCTGCTTTGCGGCTGGCATTGTGCAAGGCCCGAGGAGTGGATGGGGAAACGGGTAGAGTAGACTATGTGGTGGTGGTGATAGTGGGTGTGTTGGGTGTGTCGGGTGTGGGGTGTGAGCGGCGGGTATTGGGACACTGTTGACCAAACACGAACCTCGGCTAGTAACTGGTCCTGAGGCTGGCCACACAAAGCGATGCCGAGCACACAAAACACACAACACACAGCCATACAGCACGTGATGTTGTGTAAGAGTTTTAAATTCTTTTGGTCTTTCCCCCAGGCATCAGACTCACTTCCATACCACTCTACATAGGTATCCACCTCTAGGTCGTTAATGAGCAGTGGGAGAGACTTGGGCAGTGGGTGTTGATGGGTTGGATGGTATATCAATATTGGTTTTGGCAACCACTGCCATTCATTGTCCAGCAATTTCTGCCCCTCAGAAACAGATGTACCGACCGACAGATTGCCATTTCCGTTTCCATTTCCATTTGCGATTCGATAATTGACCGAATGGCACTTACCTTATAAGGGGAACGCTTGCGGAAGATGTGGCCCACATGGGAGCAGGGCACAATCTCCAGCGTGCCGCCGCACATCCAGGTCTTGAAGGACAGCTCCAGATTCTCGCCGCCCCAGATATCGAAGCCAGAGTCGTAGGTCCCCAGGCGGTTGAAGTACTCCCGGTCTATCGAGAAGAGCCCACCGGCCATCGTGGGGGAGTACACGGGCTCCGCCGTGCTCTGAAAGACGCAAAAAAAAAACATATAGCATCGATGTGAGTACAGTTGGGAGGTGGCGAAAAGGCGTAGGAGAAATTTCATTTCACTAATTGATACTCTCAAGCGGAGGAGGCTCTCGCATTCCCGTGCCACAAGTGCCTTGCACCTGAGCAAACTTTTGCTCAAGTACCGCACCGGGCATGGTACCGGGGAGGGGGTGGCAACAGCCAGGGCGTTCTGTCTGTCTGGAAGGGAAGTCCCTTCTCTCTTCAAGCCCTCTCTCTTTCTGTAAGGAAAAGTTTGCTTCTGCCTTTTTTGGTTACTCTCTCAACAGCTTGCCACAAGAATACTTGAGGCTACGTTTTATTTAGTACAACATTTTCACTCTCCTTCTCTCTTGCTCCCTCTCTGGCTGCCCTTTCGGCTATCTCTTTCACACTATTTATCTGGTTTTCCGGCACAAAATTTTGGGTTGTAATTGAATACTTTGTCCAGAGTCCTGGCTGCAGTACTGGTTCCTGTTCCTGTTTCACGCCTGCGCCCCCTTTGGGGCAACGAATTTCTGCATTTAATTGGAGAATTTCATTCCGTATTTCATTGCAATTTAATTTCAGGAATATTCTCGATTTGTTTCGACTGCCAGGAGCAGCAGCAGCAGCAACAGCAGCAACAGCAGCTGTTTGTCCGCTTGCAACATATAAAATAAAATAATTAAAAATAAATACACTTTGCAATGGAGGAGGGTTTTCCTTTTGTTGCATTGTTTCGTAATTTGTTATTGTTCAATGGAAAGCCAAATAAAAAAAGAAACGAATCGGGGAAAATGGCATTGAGAAAAGAAAATTTTGCGCTTTTGAAATGTCTTAATTTGGATATTTATCGGGTAATGGAATTGCCATCTAGACGAACAAGGAATGCTGAGTGTTGAGAAATAAGTCGCTTATAAGTCTCCCCCCGCCTCCGCTCTCTCTCTCTCTTGCTCTCTGTCTCCCACAAAAAAGGGTATTAACAATTATGCAAGTGCTTTAATAAATTAAGTTCCCGCATAAATTATGCTATCTCTATAGATATTTATTGTGATTGCTTTTAATTTTATGGTTGGCTTCGGGGAGGGGGGGTGACATCATAATAATAATTTCCATTATTATTAAATTATGCGAGAAATGTGCACACAGTAATTGTTGTGTAAACGCGCCATGTTGCAAAGGTCAGAACGGTGCTGCTGCTGCCACACAGCGGGGCAGCGACTGGTAGGGGGATGGGGAGGGAGAGAGGGGGCCCAAAGCCAACCGATACAATTGCAGGCAAAGTAATTGAGTTTCAGGAGGAGACACCAAGCGAGACAAAAAGGTTGACGACAAACGTAAAGCGGAAAACGAGAAAATAAATGAAATTGTCACAGAGATGGGTTAAAGGGCACTCGCCGACCGGGAGTGGCAGTGGGAGTGGTAGTCGGAGTGGGTGGCAACTAAAAATGTGTAACATTAAGTCAACACGAAGAAGGAGGCAAATCCGGAGAGATATCTGGCAACAGGACAACAAAGTGAAATCTCCGAACGCGACAAGTGCCATTGTGCTTTTGGGGCAGCAGCAGCAGCAGCAGCATCCCAGAGGGGAGGGCGGGTGGTGAGGCAGGAAGGAAGACGCGGCCGGCCGTCGGCAAATTCGCAGTGTGACATTTAATAAACGCCTGAAACAGAGCTTCTCCGAAAAAAGTGTGGCAGCTACAAGGACGGAGAACAGATGTGGCAGGCAAAAGCGGATGGGATGGGGCACCCAAATATGCGAAAGGCAAGCAGGAGAAGGCATACGGGATAAAGGGACACAGGGCGGACATGCGGGCGGCCATTTTATTTTTTTTTGATTCGTTGCCACCGGAAGTGACGGAACAAATAGCAAAAGTGAAAAGTGAAGGCGGGGGCGGGGCCGGAGGCTGTGGAGGCTGTGGCGGCTGTGGCCGTGGAGGCAGAGACCGCTTGCAGCATGTGAGTATAAAGAGAATCCTTTTATTGTTATAACCTGCACACGCACTCCTGCCTCCCTGGAGAGCCTCCCCCTCTACCGCTCCTGTGTATCCTTGTTGTTTTCCGCCTTCGCCGCTCAGAGGAAAACGCACATGAAAAGGGAGAAATATTTGTACATGAACAAAAAAATAGAGTTTTCGTTCTGGGCGAGAATAAACCGAAATGAAATAAAATGAAATGCAGCTCTGAATAAATAAATAAATGTACAGGGAAATATGAGTGAATCATGTTGTTGCAGTTGCTGTTTCTGTTGCACACTCTGTTGCAGTTGCAGTTGATGTTTGTGCAACTTTTTGCGTTTCCGACGGTTGGTTCCTTCTTCTTCCTGCTTTTCCGCCTGAGCTCCCCTCCCCCCCCCCCCCCTGGTCAACCATTCGTTGAAAAATAATGCGGCTTAAATGATTTAAAAGCAGAAAAACAAACAAACAAAGAGACAAACAGAATTCTTATGCCCGAATGAATAATGCTGCAGTGCGTGGCTTGTGGCGGGGGCGTGGAGCGCAGAGCGGAAAACCAATATGAAAAGTTGCGACCAAAGTAAAAGGAAATTAAACAGCGATAAGCAGGGGATGAAGAGTGTTGTGTAGTCAACGTGAAATCCCCAAGAGATTTAACCAGCAGATTGTCCTGATTGAATTCGCAACATTATTTCCTCTTCAGCAGTAAATTATTTTATTTATTTTTATACCCGATACTCAAAATGAGTATTGGGGTATATTAGATTTGTGGTAAAAGTGGATGTGTGTAACGTCCAGAAGGAATCGTTTCCGACCCCATAAAGTATATATATTCTTGATCAGCATCAATAGCCGAGTCGATTGAGCCATGTCTGTCTGTCCGTCTGGCCGTCCGTCCGTCTGTCCGTCTGTCCGTCCCCTTCAGTGCCTAGTGCTCAAAGACTATAAGAGCTAGAGCAACGATGTTTTGGATCCAGACTTCTGTGATATGTCACTGCTACAAAAATATTTCAAAACTTCGCCCCGCCCACTTCCGCCCCCACAAAGGACGAAAATCTGTGGCATCCACATTTTTAAAGATACGATAAAACCAAAAACGCAGAATCGTAGAGGATGACTATATGTTTTAGAGTGTAAAATCTCAATTAGATCGTATAATTATTATAGCCAGAATCAAGAAAACAATTTCATTCTTTCTCGCTCTGTTTCATGTACGAAAATCTGTGGCATCCACAAATCTCAGAGACTATTAAGGCTAGAGTAACCAAATTTGGTATCCGCACTTCTGTTAGATCTCACTATAAAACGTATATCTCAGAATTTCGCCCCACCCCCTTCCGCCCCCACAAAGGACGAAAATCTGTTACATCCACAATATTGCACATTCGAGAAAACTAAAAACGCAGAATCATAGATAACGACCATATCTATCAGATTGCTGAATCTGGATCAGATCAGATAATTTTTTTAGCCAATAGGAACAAATCAATTTGCAGTGGCTACGCAGCGCCCGACGTCACGCTCAGACTGATTTTCTGTCTCTCTCGCACGCACTCTTTGTCGTGTCGTTTAATATTAGCGGCGTCTGCCGGAGGAGAGCCATACTGACTTAGTATCGGGTATAACTGTAGAGTTGCGGTGTCCGCAGCAACTCACAACGTTCCCCCTCGTTTTAATTATGCAAATTATTATGTTTCATGTAAAAACAGCACCATTCAAACGGAAACAAAAGCTTTGTTCTGATGGAAAGAGGTGCAACAAAAGTCAGAAAAGGGCTGTGGAAAATCGACATAAAAAGGGAAAAATTAATCAATCTTCGCCAATCGAACAAAAGATGGTCCACAAAGGAATAGAGTAAATCAATTTTCAAAGAAAGCCTGAAAATTTTCATTGAATTGCTCGTTTATTGGCATTTCTGTTTGGGCCATTTATTAGGCCATAATCCCGCCAGTTGCGTTAACTTGGCCAACTCCTCAAGTAGCTCACAAAGTAAAAGATTCATGGGGCCAAAATAAATCAATTTTCTGTGGCAATGGCATAAACAAGTAGCTACAGAAGAAATAGAGCTTAAGATGACAAAATGTCAAAAGTAACTTGGGCACATTTTTCATTCACATTCTCCGAAACAGACACAGGGTGAGGTTCCTCTTTGGACCATTTTTGGATATCAAAATAAATCCTATGGCATTCATAATGCTTAAGGAGTGTGACACATTTCACGATGCTGAATGGAGGTGTTCCAGAGGATGCCATTGCGGTGGCTTCACTTTAAAGTCGCTGGAAAATGGGCCAACCTGCTGAGGAAACCCCCTCCGAGGAGCCACATTAACATCAAATAAAACAGTCACGTAGAGGGGCGGCAGCGGTGGTGGTGGGAGGCACCGAAAAAAATATGCCCAGGAATATCGTAAATGTCAGGAGGCGCCTCTTCAGAGGGGTGGTGACTGGAATCTCTAGAGCCACCCCACACACCAAGTGCCGATGGGTCTCTTAGCGCACAGCAGGCAGGAAGGCAGGCCCCGCAGGAGCCGGCAGGCAGGCGAGGATAATGTTTTAAAGATGACGGAGGCCGGATAACGAGTATGGGGATACCCTTCGGCAGGTGGAGAATCTTCAGAGAGAGATATATTACCAGGAAATGTACTATGTATCGTCATTGTTTCTCCTCGAACCTTAATTTAATAGTCACAATATATTTATTAATCTATTGATCAATTTCGGGATTCCCAGCGCGATATTAGACAATAAGTTCCTTAAATAATACCCAGTGCCCTCTCAACTACACTAGGGCACGGACAATTCGGTCCGCCTGCCCTTGGCCAGTCTCGAGCTGATCGTCATGCAACCCACATGTACATATGCACTTTCCCTTTCGTTTACCAATAATTTGCAATATACATATGTTTATATCGAACCTGCTCGACTTTTCATTAAGCTTCAGCATTCAATACCTATAAAATCTATATAATAATCGCTCGAGTTGTGTATTTTGGGCCGAGATGAACTCCCTCTTGCTACCCTCGAAAACCGTAGATGTAATGCTTGACGAAATAAAGAAGATGTTTTCGGTGAGAAGGCCTGACGCGCGCTACGCTCCCGAAAAAATACGGGAAAATGCAAAGCAGAAAAAATGAATATACTATAGCGCGCTGCTTGACATAATGTGAAGTTGGCTTTGAAAAGTGCTTGCCGGGAGACGCCTCCGCCTACGGAAGCAGCAGAAACAGCAGCAGCCGTCACCACACACTCTTACACATCTGTGTATGAGTATCTGTGTGTGCGCGTGTGTGGCAAAGTGGCAACTTAGCGGGGCAACTTGGAGGGTTTTGATGTGCTCGACTGGGTATTTGCATTTTGAGTCAAGCACCGAAAAGTCTCGCAATCTTCGTCAAAGTTAATAGTTGGAGGAGTGCTTCAGGTCAGACTTCAGGCTGCAGCCACGAGGATGTATCTTTGAGCTACAATTTGGCTTATTGCACGAGTGTCTGCAGTGGCAGGGTGCCGTTGCAGGATGCAGGAAATCTCGTGTCTGAAGTTTTGGTTCCTCCTTCCTCTTAACCCACTCAGCAGCATCCGGCGGGGCCCCGAATCGGCGGGGCTTCTCAGAAGCGTATTTAAATGTTTAATGTAGCATGCCACACACACAGGTGGACTGAAGCGGTGTCCGGGTTGAGGTAAAAGTAAAAATTAGCATAAAAAAGTTGTTTCAGTGCTTTGGTGATTTTGCTTTGATTACCGGTTCACTGGACTGTTAGCAAATGCTTAACGTTCCACTGACCCCACCCCCCGCACCCCTTCCACCACACATATAAGAGGGAAGGCAGGGACGTAGACTCCTACGTAACCCACAGAAGGGATGAAATCTTTCTGCTAACATCCCCTTTTTTGAGGGACACCCCCTTCCACCTAAGCCCCTGCTTTACGAGGGGGGGGGGGGGGGGGCGGAATCATAAAACGCAGCAGCGATTTCCAGGCGCGAAAGCGCGTGCACAAAACTTTCGACATTTTTAGTACGCAGCGCATCCTGCCACAAGGACCTGGATCCCCAGATCCCCAGGACCAAGTGCAATAAAAACTAAAGTGCAACTTTGCGTATTAAGCAGTAAAATCTGCGCCAGGGAAACGTACACCAAGTGACGGCAGATGCGAGAAGGAGAAAGCAGGAGAGGCGGCAGCTTAACTGTTGGAAAATTAAAAGAAAATGGTCGCCGGCAGCCAGAGCGAAGCCTCTTGACATCGCAGGACCCTCCGTCCCGTCTACATCTCTCCCACTCCAGGCCCCCTAGGATATTACTAAATTACGTTGTCAAAATGGCGGAACACGTGCCTCGCGCTCCGTGCCTCGTGCCCCGCTGGGCGGCAGCAGCTGGAGGAGGCGTGCTTGACCCACCCAAGGACGTTTGTGTTTGTCGTTGTGCAAAAATTGTTCGCTTATTTAATTTTCTGCAATGTTATTTAAGTTTTTAAGCTGACGCGCAAAGTTTGCCCCTCCCCCCGCCTCCTCTTGGCCATGCCCTCGGAATGCTCAGCATATTTCATGGCCTAAACTCTCGGGGGCGAAACTGATTACACGATTATCCGCCTCCAGGCAGCAGCAGGGGTGGAGGAGTGGGGTGGGCGGGGTGCCTATAGTGTGCTTCAATCAGCAGGAGGAGCACGTTTTCGCTTGGCCTTGTCCGCATCCGTGAACAGAGAACAGAGACCAGAGACCAGAGACCTGATGAAACTGTAATTTTTGGCCATGCGAAAAGCGCTCGCGCTCAATTTCCATAGTTTGTGGAAGAGTGGCAGTGGCCTGAAGATGATGAAGCACGGGAGGGACTTGCGGTAGGTAATAGGTAGCAACTGGAGCAGTAACTGCCGTCCAAGTACGTGCTTACTATCAGTTGATGAGCGAATATGGAGCGCCCCCCGAAAGTGCTGCATAAATTATGCAATTTAACAGAGCTTCGTTGCATGCAAATATCCATTCATCCTCGAAGCAGTTAACGACAGAACTATCCCTACATTCTACAGCCATTTCCAGGGATTGGGCAGCACGTAGTGGAGAAATCAACAGGAATAGCAGGGAGAACCCTGATCAAAAATACTATACCCTCCCGTTAATCGTAGCCCACTTTTTCCGGGATATTTAGGATGCAATTTAAAGTGTACCCCACATCCATTAGGTGGCGTAAATGGGGCTTAAGACATATTCCCCGAAAATATGATGCTATGCAAATGAGAGCCGCTCCCGTTTCGGTTGGGTAAACTGGCAATTTGCAGCGGAGCTTGGGGTCCGCTCCGTCCGGTGCTAACCAGAACAAATGTCCCGAGGATATCCCCTCATACTCCGCCTCCTCCTCCTGTGGGTTCCTGCATGGAATATGGAATGGCAGCTAATTAATAATACGGAATGGTGCTTCCGGCAGCAGTGCTTTCAGGCTCCGAGAGATGAAAACCAAACATGGCTGCCGCTTCACAATTTTCCAATTGCGTGACGACCACGACGAGGATGCAGATGTGGATGTGGATGTGGATGCAGATGCGGATGAGTGCACTGATGATGATGGTGATGTTGGAGCCTGAAATTGGTACAAAAATCTATGGCTTCGTAAAGAAATACATATACATGGATGTATGTATGTGTATGTGTATGGAGTCATCTATCTAAGAGGAGGGCCATCGGGCACATCGTTTGCTAAAATTGCTTAAAAATGAACCCCGTTCCGACAGTTGATGGATGGGCTGGAGAATTTGGCTCCCAGCCGATCCCATCCACCCCATCCGTTCCACAACTCTCATCATTCGCCGCTAAGTGCTTGCCACGAGACGAGAGGCGTTTGCTGCTGCTGCTGCTGCTGCTGCTGCACGGCTTGCAACTATAAAGAGGCGGAGCAGAGTGGGTGGGTGGGTGGCAGGCACAACGAGTGCCAACGAAGCTTTAAAAATTTCATATCTATTTTTAGTGCTGGGGCTCTTCTGCTCTTGTGCTCTTTTGCTGCTGCCTTTGCTTATTTCCATAGTTATTTTTCATGCATTTTTACAGCACTACCACACACACACACACACACACACACACACACAGGCATATCTACTGCTTTTTGATGTTTGTGAGTACCCTGTAATTCTGAACCACAATGGTATATTCTGTGTAGATTTTATCGGGCTTCCAGGTTCTTTCCAATCTTGAAATCCAAAAAAAAGGAAACATTTTTGAATGCCGAATCTGCCTATTATTCGGCAGAGCAAAAGTGGTACTTACTCAAATTACCTTACATTTACCTGAGGTGACCGTTTTACACGTACATACATACGTACATATACATATACATATATACACGACTGACTAAGGGCCGGCTTACACGCACGTAATGTTTTAAGCACACAAACGCAATCGAAAACAGTTTCTGCGTGCCGACCGAGTAAAATGACTAAAATCATACGCGTAGAGTTTACTCATTGCGTTTTTACTCATAATCAATACGATCGTTGTTGAGCCGAAGCCACCGACACCCGAAACACACGAAACGAAAACAAGCATCAATAAACTAAGCGAAGGAGGCCGCAAAGAGAGGGAGAGTTCGCGTGGTTTAAAATCAGCAGCGATCGTATGTACTCAATGCAAAGAGAGTTTCTTCGGGTGATTATCATGCATGATCGTTCTTGCAATCACCTAAAGCCGATCTCTGATATGTACATACATACATATCTTATTAGGGTATATCCTATAGTCATAGCCCTCGACTGTAGTGTTGCTTCTTGGTTGTTGGTTTTTTTTATACCCGATACTCAAAATGAGTATTGGGGTATATTAGATTTGTGGTAAAAGTGGATGTGTGTAACGTCCAGAAGGAATCGTTTCCGACCCCATAAAGTATATATATTCTTGATCAGCATCAATAGCCGAGTCGATTGAGCCATGTCTGTCTGTCCGTCTGGCCGTCCGTCCGTCTGTCCGTCTGTCCGTCCCCTTCAGTGCCTAGTGCTCAAAGACTATAAGAGCTAGAGCAACGATGTTTTGGATCCAGACTTCTGTGATATGTCACTGCTACAAAAATATTTCAAAACTTCACCCCGCCCACTTCCGCCCCCACAAAGGACGAAAATCTGTGGCATCCACATTTTTAAAGATACGATAAAACCAAAAACGCAGAATCGTAGAGGATGACTATATGTTCTAGAGTGTAAAATCTCAATTAGATCGTATAATTATTATAGCCAGAATCAAGAAAACAATTTCATTCTTTCTCGCTCTGTTTCATGTACGAAAATCTGGGGCATCCACAAATCTCAGAGACTATTAAGGCTAGAGTAACCAAATTTGGTATCCGCACTTCTGTTAGATCTCACTATAAAACGTATATCTCAGAATTTCGCCCCACCCCCTTCCACCCCCACAAAGAACGAAAATCTGTTGCATCCACAATATTGCACATTCGAGAAAACTAAAAACGCAGAATCATAGATAATGACTATATCTATCAGATTGCTGAATCTGGATCAGATCGGATCATTTTTGTAGCCAAAAGCAAGAAATCAATTTGCAGTGGCCACGCAGCGCCCGACGTCACGCTCAGACTGATTTTCTGTCTCTCTCGCACGCACTCTTTGTCGTGTCGTTCAATATTAGCGGCGTCTGCCGGAGGAGAGCCATACTGACTTAGTATCGGGTATAACTGTAGAGTTGCGGTGTACGCAGCAACTCACAACGTTCCCCCTCGTTTTGTTTTTTTTTTGTGCTGGTTCTGGTTCTCGTTCTGGTTGAGTGTGTTGTGCATTTTTACGAGCATTTTTTAATAAATCATGCGCCACGTAAGCGGACTTTCATACACAGGATACATTTCTCCAACCGTCTCCTCTCTCTTTTCCTCTATGTGCTTGTGTGTGTGGTGTGTGTGTTGGTTTTTGGGCAGGCATCGCTTGAGTGAGTGATTTGCATATGTTGCTTGTTCCAGGGCTGGCAAGCCACTGCTGCCTCTTTCTTCTACAAAAATGATGCAGTTTTCTCCGCTCGAGTCGAGCGAATACTCTGCAAGCTCCCAGTTTTTGTAGGGCTATAATAATACTCTCAACCTGGAGCTATACAAGTTGTGGCATTCGCAGAAAGCATTCTCATAATAGTTGCCTCGATATGGGTGAAGATCGAGAGCCGTAACCAGAGCCCTGGTAACGTTTATCTCTCGCTCCCCTCCCGCATTCAGGGCACCAAAATCTTCCTCTTCCTCCGCCCGTGGGTTACGCCACCCGCCCGAAAAGGGCAAAAGGCACAAATCACTTTTGCAGGCGGCAATGGGCACGCCCCTACAGACCACCCATCGAAAGGGTCGTTAGTTCTGGGGTTCTGTTCTCCCTCCCTCCCCTTTTGAAACGAAAAATGTTTACAGCTTTGTTGTTGTTTTAGTGTTTGCTGTAGCCAGAGGAGGCCTAGAGGGGCGTGGGGGATCCCTCGTCACTCTCCATTGGGTGCGAATTAATACACTTGCGGACTCACGAGGAGGTGGGGGGGGTAAGGAATTGCAGTTCGAGAGGCCGATCTTGTTTTTGTTGTTGTTTTTTGGTTTGCGGTTTGGCCTTAACGAGTAGATAGGGAAAGCGGGGTGGCCAACAAAGTTTTCTCTGTTTTCTGGTGTGTATTTTCCCCCACCCCCCACCAATCCATCCCTCCGCTCTGTTGTTGTAGAGTGTGCACATGGCTTAATATGCAAAAGTTATGGCTGAAGCGAAGAGAGAGGCATGCCACTTGTGGTCTTTGGTTCTCTCGCTGAAAGCCAGCTTAAATTGGTGGTTTATTTTTAATAATATTTTGGAATATAATTAATGGCAGCCAAAAGGCAGCCAGACAGCGCATCCGCCAGCCCACTCGACAGTCCACCTTGCAGCCAGACGAGCGGAGCTTGGCAAAAGTGTAGCATACTTTTGGGGCTGCTCGTAAATATCACCCGCTGCCGGCAGTCGACCCAGTATCTGTGCTGCGTGTGTATCCTGTTAGAGTGTGTGTGTCTGTTGGCTATACGTTTAATTAAACAACGGCAGCTTTCAACTCGATATAACAACAGTATTTTAGGAAGAGAAAGGAAGCGCAGCGCTGCATTGCCATGACAGTCTCTACAGAGAAACCGCGCCAGTTCCTGTCCCTTTCACAGACTCTCTCTCCACTGCCAACTTTTGTTACAACATTTCAATTAAAAGTTAAACGTACACGTAATTATGCGGACTACAAGCAAAATGTGTAAGTAATATTCCGCCTTTGCTGACTGGGTCCATGGCGAAAAATTAATTAACCAAAATGCTGAGAGCAAAACCACACAAAAAAGAGGGAAAGCGAGCGAAAAATAAAACAAGGAAAAGTCACTTTGACCCCAAAAGAGTGGAAACCCCGAAGAAACAAAAATATAACTAAGGACGGTGAACCTTTGCGCTCTTTTGGTTTTTTTTTTCACTTGATTATATTTAAGTGAAACCTCTACTTTGGTCTGTATTAAATTTAGGGGAAGACTCCCCCTAAGCTTTGTCTCCTTGTTATATTTTGGAGGAACCCTCTGCTTTTCTCTCTATTATATTTTTTGGGGGAACCGCTCGTGCATGTGATTGGGTTTTGAAGCCAGCTGCTTGCCCCTGGGCATGCCCCAGCATCAGCTTAACCCCATTTCTCACTCTCAATTCCATTAAATTAACACCCACACACATACCAGATGTAGCCACAGACGTTACCAGACCCACGTCAAGAGATGAAAGCGAAACTGCTAATTGATTAAGTACTGTATTTAAATTACGCAAAAATTGTTGCCTACAATCAACAAAAGAGACAAACAATGTGCCAACTTCCTATTGGAAAACCTTTTATCGAAAAAATTTCGCATTCAAATCAACTCCCAGATGAGGAGGAAAACAGGAGAAACAGAGGATGGAGCGGAAGCTAGAGAAAACGCCAATACCATTTTGGATTCACTGTAACATTCTCGATATGCCCATGAATTCCCAAACAGATATTCAAAAGCGTAAGAGCAACAGGGACGGGCAATGCTCTAGACACGAGAGGAATGCCAGAGAAAAGGAGCGCAGGACATCAGAGGAGAGGAGAGCAAGTATAAAGAGTGGAGAGGAAACTAAATAAATGAAATTGATGGAGCACACACTTACTCACACACACGCACGCACGCACACACTCACCCGAGCATACCACATGAATTATGAAGCAGGCAACAGAATTCTATGTAAATTTGGAAAGCCGAAGATGTGAGACCCTTCGTTTGAAACTCACCAGATATACAACGACTTTATAGCGTCCCTCATACACAAACATCCAATCAAAATCATAAGCGCCCTCGCTGCAAGGGTGTGGCATCAAAACGTATCAGCTCTGAATAGGATGATATTTAGGGAGGGGAGAGGGCATCAACAGAGGCAAAGTGGATTGAACAGCGATTAGGCAAACCAAAACACAAGAATTATGCACAAAACGAAGAAAGAACCAGAACTATAGAAGAGCAGAGCAGAGAAGAGAAGACAGAAACATCCCAGAGCTTAGGGCAAAGCTCAAACACACACACCAAAACGAGACCAAGTGCCGATAAGAGCATCAAAGCAAAGTCAAGCAAAGGCAAAAGCAAAAGCAAAAGTAAAAGCAGAGCAGCAGCAGCAGTAGCAGAAATCTGACAGAATTAGAGAGCAGCAGCCGCAGAAGCAGAGAAGCAAAGGAGACAAACAGAAACAACAAAGCAAAACTTTTGTCGAGACAAAAGTAAAGTCGTAAAAATTTAAACACATTCTGTGAAGCGATGCCCACTCGATTGTACTGAAAATTAATAGTACAGTGGGACCAAACTAAAACTAACGAAGTACATAATTTGTACAAAGTATAAACTCTAACTTAGTTCAAGACAACAAAAGAAAAAACTACTTCTACGACTAGTGTATGCCTCAACACTGAATTCAATATCAAGTCCCCACTGTATGCATTTCAAATGATTTCATTTGAGCCTCGCTTTGTTTATCAGCTTCACACTTTGCTCTCGGCAAGCAGCTTACAACAACAAACACGTCGCCGCCTACAACCCAACCTTCGCGATGCGTCGCGACGTGGAGCCGAGCCGAGACGTCCCGTTCCAAGTCGAGTTTCAGTTCCAAGCGAGCACTTGAACGGAACACATCGAATCTGAATTCAAACCTGAGTCTGAATCCCCCCCGAGCGAGAGATGATCAAGACATTGGCTATTCTGGCGCTGTCGCTGTGCCTGGCCAGCGTGGCGCTGGCCGTGAAGGTGGGCCAGCAGCAGACAGGGCCCCAGGTGCCCAAGAAGCACCTCGTCTGCTACTACGATTCGGCGAGCTTCGTTAAGGAAGGTGAGTGAGCGGCTTTGATATGTTATGTAATACCCGTTGTGAGAAAAGATGAAAACGAAACTGAAAACAAGCTTATCACCCAATTCCTCAAATCGGTTAGCGTTGTGATAACCTTCCTCTACTAAAACCCCCTTCAATCTCTAATCACGCATCATTTTTTTGTGTAGGTCTCGGCAAGCTGGTGATCGATGAGCTGGAGCCGGCGCTCCAGTTTTGCGACTACTTGATCTATGGCTATGCGGGCCTCGAGCGCGACTCGCACAAGGCGGTGAGCCTCAACCAGCAGCTAGACCTCGATCTGGGCAAGGGGCTGTACCGCACCGTGACGCGCTTGAAGCGCAAGTACCCCAACGTGAAGGTGCTGCTCAGCGTGGGCGGGGACAAGGACATCGAGACGGACAAGGATGCCAAGGAGCTGCCCAACAAGTATCTGGAGCTGCTCGAAAGCTCCACGGGGCGCACTCGCTTCGTGAACACCGTTTTCTCTCTGGTAAAGACCTATGGCTTTGATGGCCTCGATGTGGCCTGGCAGTTCCCCAAGAACAAGCCAAAGAAGGTGCACAGCGGTCTGGGCAGCTTCTGGAAGGGCTTCAAGAAGGTATTCTCTGGCGACTCGATTGTGGATGAGAAGTCCGAGGAGCACAAGGAGCAGTTCACAGCCCTGCTGCGCGATGTGAAGAATGCCTTCCGTCCGGACAATCTCCTGCTCTCCACCACCGTTCTGCCAAACGTTAACTCTTCGCGTAGGTACTCCATAAATCTTTTCAAAAGAAAGATCTATCAAAGCTCTCCTTCTTTCTGTCTTCTTCTCAGTGTTCTATGATATCCCCGCTGTGATCAACTATCTTGACTTTGTCAATCTCGGCGCCTTTGACTTTTTCACGCCCCAGCGCAATCCCGAGGTGGCCGACTACTCCGCGCCCATCTACGAGCTGAGCGAAAGGAATCCCGAGTTCAATGTCGAGGCCCAGGTCAAGTTCTGGCTGCGCAACAGCTGCCCCGCCAGCAAGATCAATGTGGGCGTGGCCACCTACGGACGCCCCTGGAAGCTCAGCGAGGACTCTGGCGAGACGGGTGTGCCGCCGCTTTCCCATGTGGAGGATGAGGCTCCCGTGGGCGCCAACACCCAGATCCATGGCATCTACAGCTGGCCCGAGGTGTGCGCCCTGCTGCCCAACCAGAACAACGCCTATTCCAAGGGGGCCAGTGCACCGCTGACCAAAGTCCAGGACCCGGCCAAGCGCTACGGATCGTACGCCTATAGGGCGGCGGACAAGAAGGGCGAAAATGGGATCTGGGTGAGCTACGAGGATCCGGACACGGCCGCCGACAAGGCCGGCTACGTGGTCAAGAACAATCTGGGCGGTGTGGCACTGTTTGACCTCTCTTTCGATGACTTCCGCGGCCTCTGCACCACCGAGAAGTACCCCATCCTGCGGGCAGTCAAGTATCGTTTGTCCAACTAAACGAAGATGATTGATTGATTGAGCCCAAAGTAAAGCTTTGTCAGACAGAAAATTAGAGCTATCAATGTATCTATATGTGTCGTAAAATAAACAGAGGGTGTTGCAAGGGCATTCCCATTAATTGCTTGATGATGCCACATTAACATATGCACAATCCCCCGCCCCCATATAGACACCCTGTCTATCTAATTATCCGCCTATCCATTTCTCATTCTACGCGGGCACAGTCGTCCTGTGGGAGCTCCTCCTCCATTCAGCAGTTGCTATGGCACCTCCTCTTTCACAGGGCTTCAGGCTTTCATCATTGTGCTTCGATGAATAGCCAAAATCCAATTGACTTTGACGGAAAATCTGTAATCGGCTTCATCATTAAAGCAGCCCAGAGTGCCGGAGTGCCAGACTCTGGCCACGTCCTTGCCTCAGAGGAAACCAGCCCCGACCCGACCACGGAAGGCCTTGAATTGACTGCTCAACATTTGTCACTGGAGCGAAAACGTCGAACATTTTCGCAAACGCAGCAGATACAAAAACACACACACACAGATACAGACACAGATAAGGTCGAACGCACATGGGGAAATTCTGAAGGACTAGCTCAATGTTAGGCACGATTTCACAAGAACAACAGAGAATACAATGAGAGAAAGCCTAGAATAGGAAGTCGAAGCGTGGAATACCCTTGAACATGAATGCAGAAGAGATGCTTCCCAGTAGACTGCCAGCGGATGCACCCTCTCCTAGGAAGGGCAGACCAAAAAGGAAGGGAACGAAGAACAGCCCCGAAAAGCAGAACAATGACAGCGCAGACAGAGGCACAAAAGGACTCTCGACAGCAACAGCCATGAGAACGCACGCATAGGCAATCAGAATGGTATAAACCTGAAACGAGAGCGAAATGAAATGAAACGTGCAACGGGCCACGATGAGAACTTTCCTCTTCTCCCACCCTCTATCTCTCCCGCTCTCTATTGCGCGCTCCCCCAACACTCCCCCGTTCGCTTAGGGTATTAGGAAAGCATTTACCTTTCCGCACAGGCCCCATTACACATGCATATAAGCGAGGGACGAGAGTACGACGACAGCCTAAACCATTTTTAAAGGTAAACTCTGTCTAGAATATTCCTTTGCATTTGCCATTTGCCATTTTCCACCCAGAATCCGAACCAGAAGCAAACCCATACCCAGTGCAAGGGTAAGGTACAGGGGGAGAGGAGGTTGAGGATTTGGCACTTTAGGCACTCTTCTTTATAGTATGTATATTCGGTCGCTCTATGTATAGTTAAACGCTTTGGCCAACATTGCGTATGAGTGTTCTGTGTGCTCTGCGTGCCCTGTGTGTGCCAGCCGTGAGCTGTTGAGCACGCATATTGCGCATACGCCATGGCATGGCATGGCATGGCAGGGCATCGCACTGCTCTGCTCTGCCCTACCATCGAATACGTTTTTTGTCGGTGCTTTCCTTCCTTCCCATTTTTTCTGATTTCTTTTCTCAAATAATTGGATTAGTGTTTCAGCGCCCTCAGCAGCAGCGGCGGGTACTCCATTACTCCTGCTGCTGCTCACCCTTTGGGACCCCGTCATATGGATATGAAATTGTTTGTAGTTTTATTCCAGATTTTCCCTCTATGCGGGGATTAGTTTACACACATACACGAAGCACACATATCTGTGTGGGTGTATATGGCATTATATTGCCATGCCCAAGGCGGGCAAACGAAGCGAATTAGTTTTTATTTTTATGCTATTTGGTTCGTTCCTTAAATATTTAAATTTCATTGCCATCTCTCGCTCTGGAATAAGTGCAAAAAGCAGCGAAGCAGAAGTGAAGGAAGTCTGTGGAAGGAAAACCTTCGGAGGAGGCAAACAACTTTCACAGCAGATGTACATTAAGTTGTTTAAAATGATTAACTGTTGAGGATTTCGATTTGGTAAATCGCATTTGATTGATTTGATGGAGAGGCAGGCCGGCAGGCGGGTGAAGCCCGTTGCCGGATCGATTAGCTTTGCAGGAAAAGCAGGAAGCATTATTTTCATAGAAAAAAAATACAAAATAATCGTACTATATCCTTGCAACTTTTTGCCTCCCTTCCCCCTGAGGAAATACAAACAAAAGCTGCAGGAACAAACTTTTGACTGGCAAAAGAAGGAGATGGCAATGGCAATGGCATTGCCCATAACGAATATGTATTTTTGATTCCCTGTTCCCTGTGCGATGTGCTGTTTCCTTGCTGTTTGTATAGCTTCTGCTGCTACTGCTGTGGCAACTCGTAACAAGTTAAGCAACTTTGGACAGACATCAAAAGTTTCGGGGGATTTTCATTCGGGCAGCTTTGGAGCTGTCAACAGCTGTGCCCCTAAGGAGCAGCAGCCTTTCAGCAGAGTTTCTTAGAGGATGCCCACCTGATGGGACGGATACACCTCGAAGAGATACTATAAGAAATAAGAACTTACTGGGGATTTGCTTTGCCGAAGAGAGAGTTCGAGAGTATTTCCCATTCGCTTAAACATTTTCAATTTCAGGCAACAACTTTCCACTGCCAGAGACAGAGAGAGAGGCAGAGAAATCTTCGCTGAGCCATTATCATTGTCGGCACACATGTGGCACACAGAGCAACATTTATGGGCCTCGCTTTCCCCGCCTCGGTTCCCTCTTCCGAGTCGGCAAATTGCCAATGTTGCTGTTGGCACGGCAGAGAGCGGCAGCAGCGGCGGTGGCGGTGGCGGTGGCAGGCAGGAAATGCCTTACTTGATTTAGCTGCTAAGTGCAACTTGAGGCAGGGCCAGGCATGGGGCCAGGCATGGATACCAAATTGCACGCCGCATGTCGCCAGGAAGCAGCGGAGGCAGAAGGCAGAAAGCAGAAAGCAGCCAACGGCAGCAACAACAATTTGCCAGTGTCCTCGGCAAGGATTTTTCGGCAACAATGTTCTCATAAATCCCCTTGGCGCTTGTAAAAACAATTATGCCAGATATTTACGCCGCAAAAAGCCGAATGCGTTGCAACTTGCAACGACAACAGCAGAAACAGAGATGCAGAGAAGCAGGGAAGCAGCTGCAAGAAAGGAAGTCGAATTCAAAGATACCCTTCCTACGACGATACGATACACTCTGCGTTTCTGGATGGGGTTATAGCCCCTCTGGAAAGGGCATTCATTCGACTACCCAGAGTCGTGCGGCACATTTGCTGTTAACATTTTTGGCTTTTAATTGCAGTGTCATGGTTCGTTGTTTCTTCCGCATCCTCTCCTGCTCCTTGCTCCATCTCTTCTGATCTCCGTTTCCGTTTGTAATTTGTGGCCTTTAAGCCACGAGGCGTATGCGTAATATCGCTTACATTCCAGCCAATTCACACCATTCACACCACGCCACTCGCCATTTGCCATTCGCCAGAGAGAGAAAACGTTGTAATTATGAACTTTTAATTAAAATGTTAAGCAAATGGAACAAAAAACGCATCCTGCAAGAGAAGAGACTGCAATCCTCCCATGGATTTCAAGCAGGGTAAAGGGAAAAGAGGTGTTGATGGCAGGGGGGATGCGGATGCTGCTACGTGAAAAGTGGAAAATGGTTTGCGCTGAGGCCCAGTCAAGGAGGATTTTCCTCCATTCAGACGGGAGGAAAACACACGAACAGGCAGCAGCTGTCAGCGCCTGGAAAACCCATCGACAGTTTCGAATGTCCATTTGTGGAGCACTTTGTCTCTCCGCCCCCCCCACCACCCCCGACCCCCTTCACACTCACTCTCTCTCTATCTGTGGCGTGTTTGTGTGTGTGTGTGTGTGTGTGTGTGTGCGGGAGTATCTAATTGCGTGTCGGAGTATGGGTTACAGTTTGTACGTGGCTCGCACAGGCGGCCATAAACTGCAAAAGCCATTTCTTTGGCTCATGGAAAGTTATGGCAGCAGGCAGGATGGGGCATGGGGCTCCTCCAGTCCGCAAAGGATATGAAATCCGCTGGGACAGTGTGCCTTAAAAGCATAGCACCATAACACCCCGCCGCTCACAAGTTAATCAATAAATTCCAACTAAAATTAGAAGGAGTTTACTTCTTTTTGACCCACTTTCTGTGTGGATTCTGTCTAATAGTAGAACTTCGATTTATTGTAGATCCCATTGCCACAGCATTACCATTTTATATTTCATAAAACTTCTGCTTTTAACTATTCGGATCCCGGACATTCTTCCCAGACAAACCTCCATAAAAGGTTGCCAACTTTTAGTCTTCCTCAACGCAAATTTGATCTCAAGTCTTCGGTCAATTGTTCGCTAGCTCATCTGCAGCGTGAAAAGAGCGACTGTTAGTTCTAATAGCTCATATCGCAAACGACACTTTTGTGGCCTGTACGTGTGAATGGATGTGAATGTTCCGTATCCGTATCTCTGCGAGAGTGTTTGTGTGTGCAGTGGCAGGGGCCCGGGCAGGGGCATTCATGCCCTTTTTACGGCAAACATTCAGTTTTTGTAGTCACGTTCAAGCGCTTTAAGCGAGGGCTTCCCCGGGAGGCGGGAGTAACCCCACTTTTCGCTACGGTTTCGAGCCAACATAACCATGGTAACCATTGGGTAAAACAAACAAAAACATAACTCAAACCCAAGGAACACGCCATGCGGCGTATGTTTAGGCTAACCCCAAGAGGGAGGAGACTCCCGCCAGTGGGAGAAATAATCAGATTCTACTGAAATCTACTTACATTGTGGCGCTTCTTCTCGCGCTCGGGCACCGCGTGCCAGCTGAACTGCAAATTCCAATCAAAGCCACCCACATTGACGCCGCTGGAGTCGCGATAGTGGTACTCCAAGGTATCATCGCTGATGACATCGATGACGGGACAGACAACGGTGGTAGAGTTCCGGGCGATGCGATCCAGCAGCGGTTCCAGCCAGCCTGCGAAAACAAAAGGATGAAAGGATGAAATTGAAATTGTGAAAATACGACTACGAGCGGGTTTAATTGCTTTTTCGGGGCACGGCACGGCACGGCACGGCACGGCACTCGCTCGCTCATCCATCCATCATCCGCCTCATGATAGGAGAAATTGCTTTTCTTTACGCTTCACTCTCGGATAGTTTTTTGACAACCAATTGCCAGCTTTTGCTGCAACTTTCTTAATAAACTAAATTGATTGCCTTTTGTTACGTTCTCTTGTCAGTCATTGAGCTTATCGAGTGGGAGTGGCAGTGGGAGGCTCAGAAACAGAATCTGAGCCAAAGCCAGAGAGGCAGAGCCAGATCCAGGGAAATACCGAGGCTCAAGTGAATTACTCGAGTTGGGCTTTGTTTTATTTGGCATCGTTTCGGGCCCAACGGATTTTGTTTGATGGCCATCAAAAATGGTACGAACAGAACGTTACACTCTGGGCCATAAACCAAAAACGGGAGACGCCACAGGAGAGGAGGAGACTCCTAGGAGGAGTCTCGGATAGGAAAAAAGCTTGTACAACAGAAATGAAATTTCTGCATTTAAATTTGATTTGGTTTTACTTTTGCTTTGCTTTTTTGGCTGCCGCATAAATTTAAATATTTATTATTGGCCTGAATTTTGTATTGGCAAAAATGTTGACTGCACAAATGCTATCTACTCAATTAAGAGCCGCATTTGTAGTTTTTTTTTGGGGAATTAGCATATTGGCAGATTGACATTCATTCCATTAGTGAATGTAATAGAGAAAAATCTACGAGAGGGAGAGGTGGAAAATGGCTCGTCAATCGTTTAATACGGATACTTATGATTGAATTATCAAATTTCGTACCAAGGAATACAATATTAATTTAAGATATTTAAGAGAGAGAAGACCTCACAGCTTAGTCGTTCTTATACTCAACAAATAGTATTTGCCGTCTAAAAGTATGCTACAAATTAAAGTAGCAGTGCAGTAATTCAGCAGCGCATAGCCCTACCTCCTTATGGAGGCTACAATTTCTTAGTGTAAATTGTGTTGCCTACTTCCAGGCAAATAAATTAATCACTTAATCGCATCTAATGCACGCGCACTATTATTTTCTCCTAAAGGTATTCTACAAATTAATGTGGCAATGCCGCAAATATTATCCCCTCTAATAGTATGCTGAGTATTTTGTAGTCTGAAGTCTGTTGCCTGCTTTCAGGCCGCGACATTTATCACTTGCTCACCTTCAGTGCACTCGCAATGGGAATCCAAATACGTCAAAACTGGCGCCTTGGCATGCTGGGCGCCCAGGAGGCGGGCACGAATCAAGCCCTCGCGCTTCTTCCCCCTGATAATCTGAACCTTGGGATAGGCGGCAAAATAATCCTCCAGTTGCTTCTTGAGATGCGCTAAAATGGAGAATAAACCTCGATGTAGATCCATTGATTTTGATTCCAAGACAAGATTCCAGGAGAACACTCACGCATATCGCTGTAGTCATCCACCAGGATAATCCTGCCAATGAGGTGTTCCGGGGATCTGTCCAGCACCGAGTGCACTGTCCGCAATAGTACGGTCCAGGCCTCGTTGTGGAAGCAAATGATGACATCTGTGGCAGGCAGATTCGATAGATAATGGGCCGAATCCTTGCACCAGGCATCCCGGGGATCCGGCAGTGTGCGGTGCACCGATATCAGATCGGAAACATACTGGTTGAAGGCATTGTTGGTCCAGCCAGTCTCCACGGCCTTCTTCATCTCGTCGGTCATCTCCTTGGGCAACGTGACGGGTTTGCCCATCTCCCCCAGATTCTCATCGAAGTTGCCAGGCGGATCTATTACCTTTTTCGTATCTGCAAAAGAGAGAGAGAGGTAGAGAAATATGTTTGCATTTGCTGTCTGATTTGATTTGCCTTGAAACTGCAGTTGAAGGTGAGATGAGCACGAGGGAACCCTGTTGTGCGTGAAATTTATGACAAAATAAACTCACACAGATACAGGGAGAGATAGAGAGAGAGCGAGAGAGAGAGAGAGAGAGGCGAATAAACATTAAGTTCCTGTTGAGATAAATCGCAGTGCATTTCACATGAAAAGTTGCCATCATCAGGAGCTCCTCGCCTGCTTTGTGGGGTCCTTCCTTCACATGGTTATGAAAAATCGTTTGCCTTGCAAATTTCCTCATGTGTGTCCTGACCCCCACCCCCACCCCCACCCACTCTCACTCCCACACCCACCCTCCTCGACTAGCACTCCTACAGCTGCTACTCCCGTCCTTGCTGTGCATTTTATTATTTTGTTATTTGCATTTGCATGGAAATATGAAATATTCTCCTGTTCTCAGTCGACTCCTTCCCGCTGCGGCTGCTGCTGCTGCTGCCGCCATGCCATGCCATGCCATGCTGTGCTCCTCCTGGGAGCATATATATCCTGCTCGTGAGCTTCTGCCTCTGCTTTTTATGCGATTTGTCAGCCACAAGTGACACTTATTGGCCATCGCCTGAATGCCTGACTGTCTGACTGTCTGCCTTTCCACTATCCATCCTCGAGTTCCTCGGGTTCCCTGCTAATGGAAATATCAGGTACGCAGCCCAGAGACCCTGCTTAAAGGGCTTACCAATTTAATTAAACTGGATTTCCATCTCGGAATTACATTCACTCAAGCCTCGGGGTTTAAGAGGATCTTAAGCTGGGGATTTCAAGGAAATTTCGTGGGTCGAGTGCATTTAGTGAGAGTTCTAGGGGCTTCCTTCGTAAAGTTGCACCATTCCGAACAGATGTTCCCCTCATTACATCCCTTTTCCAATCATAATCATAGCCTGTTCAATTAGAACATAGCCATTGAGGCGAATTTGGTTTTATGAACTGGTTTTTTGGACCACAAAACTCTTCTTTATTTCCACAGTCGGGCAAAGCATATTTCTGGCTTCCCCACCCCCACCTTAAAGGGGGGCAGAACATTTCAATTACCACAACCATTTCAAAATCAATAAGTGTAAAAAGCTGGCTCCCCGGCAAAATAAGAAGCCATAAAAGGCTGCAAAATGAGCACGATAGAAGCAGGATGCTAAAGGATGGTATGGCATGGCGTGGAGAGTGGGGTATTGGGGGACTGGGGATGCCAACCGCATTATGATAGTCTCCGGAAAGAGAGAGGAGTGGAGTGGACTGGAGAGCAGGCCAATCAGTCGACAATAAATTTGTTCGCACACAAAAATGGGAAATAAGAGAGAGAAAAAACCATTAAGTCGGCCATAGGCGGCGGTAGGCCCAGGGACGAGAGGGGACACGGGAGAGGGGGTTGCTTGGTTGGTTTCACTCATAAATTGTATGATTTGTCGCCCGTTGCCGTAGTAACAATTTCATTGCGGAATATTCACGGTTCCGCCACAGGATTCCTTTGTTCTGGGCCCCCCTCCATCCCCTTCTTATAATGAACTTTTTTCGCAAGCTGGGCGCCTCTCGCACACGCATCGTCATCATAAAAAGCAATAATAAAAAATAGAATAGAATATGGTCTGCGGCGAGGGCCTGTGGAGAGCCGTAACTGGATTTTATGTCTTTTATTGATTCACTGTTGCATATTTATGGCCCCTTGAGATATTAATGATATGCCCAGTGGCAGGGCTCCAGGACTATTCTCAGGACTCCCCCCTTCAGGAGTAAACCAATTAGGGACACGCCCACAGGCCCAGGCAGAAGTGGGGCCAAAGAAACAAAGGACAGAATCCCACATTCGATTGCCATCTTTAAGGATTTTCCCATACAGGAAATATTTCAATATTCTTGTCACATTTCCGGTTAAATCGTATGTTAAAATATTAAAACTCGTTGCTTCATTCCGAAAAATGCCCTTCGCTTCGATTATTCGTGCAGTTTTCCAATGAGAAAATCGGAGTTGACATTTTCCCATCGTATGGGACGCGGGACATGCGAGAAAAACAACGCTGCGTATGCGTTATGTTCGCCATGCGCGGACAATGGCGCGGGCAGAGGGGGCAGAGGGGGGAGAGGGGGGAGTGGTAGAACAAGGAAAGACAATCGCAGCGCAGAGAAGCGCTCAAGGGACACGCCTGAGCGTGACAGGAAGCTATAAATGTTTGGCTATTGACAGAGACAGGAACAGGAGGAGCAGGTGGGAGGTTGCAGCAGCAGCAGGTGAAAGGTGGATCTAGTAGGGGTGGGTGGGGGTGTGTCTGGCACATGACAAATGCCTTTCCCTAGCTCCCTAGCTCCCTCGCTGCCCCTCTCTCTCTCTCTCATTTCCTTCTCGTCGCTCATGTTTCACATCATGTTCGCCGCATAACTGTAACATAATATGCCAAAGTACCGCTATTTCGCACAACGAATGAGGTTAGGGCGAGTCACGTGTGAATCCCCCCTGGCTGTGGCAGTGGCAGTGGCAGCATGCCTGGGGGGTGGCAGGATGGCACGATGGCACGATGGCAGGGGAAATGACAATAGACATGCGAGCGCGCATTCCCTGGGATTAGCATTGATTAAAAAACCAGGAAACCCCAAAGAACAGGGTAACAAGAGGAAAGGATAAAAGAGGAGGAGGAGGACTGAGAGAGAGAGAGAGAGAGAGAGAGTGAGAGGCACAAATCAATCTGCTTTTGTGCCGCATTTTGTGGCAGCGTACGACAAGCACAGCCAGCAACAAAAAGGGGGGCCTTCGGTGGGCGTGTCTATGTTGTTGCCTTGAATATGGTATAAAATCATTATCGCTGCTAAATTGTAAAAACAAGAATTATGCGTATAGCAGATGCCCCCACCCCCTGCCCTACCATAAGGGGAGGGTGCAGCAGGGTGGTGCAGCGGCAGGGGCCAGGCCAAGAAGGTATCCCAGGGATAGTAGGGATCCCAGCGATCAAGATAACATGGCCAGAAGGCAGAAGGTAGAAGGTATGGTATGGCGTGGCATGGGGTGGGCTGGAGTGGAGTGGAGTGGAGAACCCGATGCGAACGCGCGATAAACGTCGTGTTGGTACCACGACGCTCTCGCACGTCTCGTTGTTGCATCTTTTTGGTGGTGTAGTGTGGTGTGGTGTGGTGTGGTGTGGAGTGGTGGTAACGCTGTGCCCCAAGGCCAAAGCCAATAAGTACAACAACACTAATTACCAGCTATGAACAACGTGGGGCAACCACATGGCAAACACAGGCACACAGGCCGAGGCAGAGGCCCAAAGGACGCCACTCTCGGAGGACGGAGGACGGAGGAGGTCGAAAGCTACGGCTAGGGCTAGGTTGGAGGAGCAGCCACAGTGGCACCCCATCGAGAAAACTATAAAACTTGAGCATTGTCTAGCGAATGCCAGAAATGCCATCAAAAATATAGAACATTTCTTGATTTTGTCAAGAAAGAGGAAAGCCAAGCCATCCATCCGCTTGCTATGAGAGGTCTCCCTCTGGCTCTGCCTCTCCGTATTCCCTAAAGATCAAAGGATCAAATCCTTGTTGTTCCTAGTTGTTCATTCCGAACCACTGTTCGAGGTTCGATCCACGGCTCGATCCATTGGCGAGTGTTGGTAAACGTTTGTTGGCTTGCACACAATTTTGACGCCATGGGGCAGCTGGCAGCTGCTGCTCGAGCAGCGATCCCAAAAGGAGTCCAAAGGAGCCCACTTGTAGCTTTGCCACCTCAACGATGCTTATGATGATGATGATGATGATGGGAATGGGAATGGGAATGGGTAGGAGATGGACTTGCAGTTGCGCAAGGCAGAACCTGGGCTGAAGATGGGGCGAGAGATGCAAACATGATATGCGAAATTGCAAATACGTGCATTGGCCGAGACGGGGGGATGTATGTAGATCTTTCGCTATCCTCCAACTCCTCCTCCTCCTCCTCCTCCTCCTCCTACCATATGCACCGACGGACTGATGGTCAGTCGACCACATGCTGATGCCATCTTAAATGCTTGTTCCACATGCGAGAGCCAGAGCCAGAGCCACAGCCCAATAGATGCGAGGATAGTGGAGGAGGGACATACAGGAAGCTACAAGCGAGGTCTATCTATGCCTTCTCCTCCTCCTCCTTCTCCCTCGCTCTCTGCCTGTGCCTGTGCCTCTGCCCCTGCCCGCCTCCTCTGGAGTCATGCCTGGTTGGGCCCCAGACGGGCTTCATTGATTTGCCTGGGCAGAGGCAGAAGCAGAGGCAGAAGCAGAGGCAGAGCGACCAGTCAAGTGTCCATTGAGGAAAAATCTATCCCATGGCCGGGAACTCTGGACTCTGTATCTGCCACATCTGCCACCTTACCACCTCCCCCTCCACTGGCTGCCCCCTTCTCCCAGCCTCGACTTGACTTGATTAGTAAGTAACATTATCCATACCCTTTACGCGTGGCTTAAAAGGCCGTACAGCACTCGCCGAAAATGCAAGAGATATTCAGTTAAGTTCTTACTCGATCATGGATATGGAAATTCTCCGCCCAACAGCCATGTTTAGCAGCGATTCAATTTACTTTAGTCTGTAGAGCTCCCATTACAGAGCCCATGTTCCTGAGGGAGTTGCTTTCGTTCAGAGGGTATCCCTTGGTCGTTGCCCTTTGCCTCGTTATTTCGTGTTTTTCCTCCCCTCCACGAGTTGAATGCGAATGCCTGTCTGTCTGTCTATTTATCTGTCTATATCTTTCTATCCCTGTAGTATCCCTCCCTCCGCCTCCGCCTCCGCCTCCGCCACCGCCACCGCCACCACCTCCGCTCCGCTGAGCATTCGCCTGACATTGAAAATGTTGTTTGGCAGCAATTCCAAGTTGTTAAGTGCTCTGCGTTGTTGCAGTTGCAAATGTTGCAGTTGTTGCTGTTGTTGCTGTTTGTTCGGGTTGTTAGTATTTGCCGCTGGGGCCAGCATCTTCGACATTGTTGTAAAACTTGTTAGAAATTTTCTTAAAGGCACAAAAGGCGGTGGCGCGGCCACCAGAGCAAAACGAGGAAGTGTGACAGCAGCAGCAGCAGCAGCGAGTTTTCCTCGAAGAGCGAGGGGGGAGCCCCATATGTGTTATTATCCCCCATTCGGATGGGAGCGGGCTCGGGCTCGGGCTCGGGTTTCGGTTTCGGGTGACCCAAAATGCATTCTCACAAGAAACAAGGATGTGTGTGTGTGTGTGTGTGTGTGTGCAACGGGTGCCATGGCTGCAACGGTAGGGGGCATGTGCATTGAATTGAATTGATGGGAATTAGTTGCAAGCGATTGCGTGGAAATGAACTGCAAAGAGTCCAGGGAAAAGCAAGAAACAGATTTCCCAGCCCCGATAAAAAGGAGCAGGAACCAGGGGGTGGTGCAGGGTGCAGGGTGCTGGGTGGGGGTGATTCCATTTGTGCGGATTCCGGAATGGAAATAAATGTGCAACTGATTTCAATAGAAATGCTTATTGTTCGACGCACAGGCAACAATAAGGAGGCACTCGATAAGGAGCGAATGCTCCAAGGAGCACCCGCCAAAGGGATGTTAAATCACTGGGAAAATGAGAAAGTAATCTTGGGTAAAACTGTTAGCAAAGAAAGCGAAGAGGAAAACTTTTCCCAGAGAGAGGGAGAGCTAATTTCGCAGGAAAAGGACTGATTAGTTTTCGATGGAAAAAGGGATTGGATTGGCTGGCAGGGACCTCTGATTTGTTTCTGATGCTGTGACCCTCTTATGGAGATTGACCAGAGGAATCTCCGCTCAAGGATGCAGCTCAAGGAATCTCTCTTCGTCTCAGGCTGAATCTCAATCTTCAACAAAGCCTGAAATCAGTTTAATTGCAAAAAACAAAGGAACTCTCACCGTCTTGTGGCTTTGGCTTGAGCGGAATGGGGGCCGCCTTCTTCCGGGGCTTCTTGTCAGCGGACTGGCGCCCGGACTCGTTTATTTTGGGCTTGGCGGCGGTGGGCGGAATGTCCGCCTCCTCCAGCTCATTGCGTAGGCCGCCTCCTGCTCCGATGATGACATTGCCATTCAGGCCGATGTCGTCGTTGAGGGGATCGGCCGGGTCGCCGTCCCCGTTCCTCAGGGGCAGGGCAACGGGATCTCCGAGGGGAGCGCTGCCTCCTCCCCCGACGGCGCTGCCCGAGGCACCTCCTGCCTCCTGGGCGGCACGACGCCGTGTGTCGTCCGTGTAGACGAGGAAGGCGATGCAGAACCAGATGGCCAGCAGGAAGGCCACCAGCTTCACGATAGTCGTCGAGCGTCGACGCCAGATGAAGGCCATCTTTGGTGCTTGTTTGTTTTCGTTTCGCTGATGTGTTGTTGTTGTTCGTGCAGAGTCTTTTCTCCAAAGAAAGGTGCCAACGGATACACTAAATCTCTCTCTCGCTCTCTCGCTCTCCCGCTTTTTGCGGGACTTTCTGCGGCGGCTTTCACTTAGTTACGAGGCCTCTGGTCCTTCTGGTCCGCGGCAAGGGCGCACAAGGCGTTTACGCAACATTAATCAATTCCCAGAAACGGAGAAAAGTGATTTATGATATGTCCTCTCTGATTCTCTCACTCCTTTCTCCACTGATATGTGGTCTCTCCTCTCCTCTGTTCTGTTCTGGAAGATATCAAAATATAGTTTTCCTTGGAGTCTGCTCTCGAATCAGTCTGGTTTTTGCTGTGGGATATGTCTGGACAATCTTCAAAATTGTGGGAAGAACTGCGGTTGCACTCCTCGGGGGTGGGGGGTCCTTAGCTGTGGAAGAGACAGAGGGGGGGTTAAATGGGTTAAAACAGAAGGCAGAATGCAATTAATTTCTGGCATTAAGCCATTAAAATGAAACGCAAACCAAATAATTGTGCCATTAAGAATAATATTGATTTTAGATCTGCCTCTCCGTTGCTGCCCCTTGGTGTTGCAGCATCATCTGCAATTAAGCGTGGAAGCTCTTGCCGTCTTTCAATCTCCGGTAATGGCACCGGCAGAGGCAGAGGCAGCGGCAGAGGCAACGGCAGAGGCACAAACATAAAGCGACAGGCAACATGCCACTAATGTCAATATTATATAATTGCAGCAAAAAACCGCATCAGAACTTTGTACCCGCTCCCGCACCCCGCACCCCGTGCCAGTGGCCCTGCCCCTGCCCCTGCCCCTCCCCGCTTCTCATTCCCTGAATCCACTTGAGTGGCTGCCAGGTAAATGACATGGACACGCCACTTGGCTCTGGCACTGGCACTGGCTCTGGCTCTGGCCCCCAAGCCCCCAAGTGGAACAGCGAACAGAGAGCAGCGTTCGTCGGCCCAGAGGCCAGGCCATAAACCATAGACATGATCCCAAGGCAGACGAAGTGGAGTTGCGTGTTGCAAGAAGATGTTGCGGGCCGGGGCAGAAACAAGAAATTGTGCGGTTTCCCCTACACCTCCCCCACAGCAGCACAGGGAACGGTGAACGGGGAACGGGGAACAGTGCTAACCGCAGTTGAATACCCTTCGATGCTAATCCAATTAGCGGACTTCGGACTGACTGTCCACCGCCCAGAGATGGGTTCCGTGCGGGTTCGGTTTCCGTTACGGGTTTTGGTTCGGGTGCGTTCTGTGGTTCGCTGTCGCAGGAGCACATAATCCTGGGAAAACTTCAAGCCATTTCCCGCAGAGACTACATTTCACTTAAAGCAACAATCTCCCATCATAAATCAAAGAGTCTGTCGGCAAAAAAAGGTTCTTTGTGTTAAAAGATTCCTTAAAATGGCCTTCCCTTTGAATCCCCGCCGCGCGTCCTCTTGGCTTCCTCTTGGGGCAGGAATTCCCTTGACTTGAAGCCAACACAGTTTGCATTAATACGAGTGCTTCCCCGAGTGGAGTTTCCCGGAGTCTATTAGAGGAAAATGTGTATGCAGGAGAGAATTCAAATGAAAACTAATAAACATGGCTCTGGAGCCCTGATGGCCTGATGGTCGGACCAGAGGGCACTTCTGGGAGCGGAGCACTCTCGGACTCGTACTCTGACTCGTAATTGGGTGCACATGCAGGCCGCTGCTTGCCCCCAGGGCCACGCCGACTCTGGGCTTATCAATTAGATGGGGCAGCGTCTCCTCGTCCCCATCCCCGTCTCCGTCACCGTCCTCGTCCCCGTCTCCGCCCCTTCCCCGAGACCGTCTATAGCTAAACATCCATCCGCTCTGGGGAATCTCTTCATGCCACTCTTGTCGCCACCCCTCCCCTCCCCAACCCTTTGGGAGCCGACTATGCGAATACAATAAATACGAGTTAATTACTTCGTGTGCCTTTTGTTATGGCTCGTTGGGTTCAAGTGCCATGCTCCCTCCTCCCCCTCTGCAGCTATGCTGGGGCTATTTCCGCTGCATGCGCTTGTAAATTGAATACAAAAGAGAAAGGGGTTCCCCGCCACCCACACACATGTCATGTCCTCTTGCTCAGCTGCAAAAAAGAGCAAAAACAACTGCGACATAACTAAAGTTTGCCCTGACAAAATAGAGCAATTATTGGAAACAGAGAGAGAGAGAGAGAGAGTGCGGGAGGAGAGGAGTGCGGGGCGGCTATACAGGTGTCCCCTCCACCAAATGTTGACAATCTCAATTACGGTCTACGGACCGCACTGGCAACAGAGCTACAGAGCCATTGCCACGACGATAATTGGCGGATTTCGGCCGACAATTATTTGTATGGATATTTGTGTGTACATCGGACGAAAGCTAATCAAAGAACACACACCTCTCTCAGGGCCTCACGATTGTTCATCAAGATCCAGATAGAATATGTTTATCGATTCAACCCCGCAGATGATAGCCAAGAATTACAAGGGGGGCTGGCATAGCTACTGTGCCGACTAATAGGCCTAGAAGGCCATTTTTGGGCAAATAGTATCGGCTGGCTGAAAGTGAAATCTATTAAATTCCATTTATAATATTTATGCACTACTCGTATATGCATTATATCTTTTCGATTATATCGTTCTCTCCCCCTCTCTGTTTGGAATATATTCAGGAATAAAGGCACGTAGGTCGAAATAAACAATCTTCAAGAGTACATAGTATACAGAGACTCCTCTCAATAATTGACTGATTGCAATAAAGTGACGTTTATGGACTTTCGCTGTCAAACAGGAACAGAGTGGGTCACTGTCAACCACCGCCCCCACCCCTTCTGCCGCCTCGTTCCACTCGAAATACACCCCCTGTCTGTCGGTCTGTCAGTCGGTCTGCCTTCTGCCAATTCGAGTGCAGCATTTAAATTTGTATATTAATTAAAATGCGCTTCTGTCGTGTCGTTGCCGTGGCATTGGTTTTATTGCGGTGCACGCGGCGTATGCGCAATGTTTGGTTCTGGTTATGGGGGTGGGATGGAGGTGCCACATGTGGCCATAGATATCATAATATTTAATGGCCATCGCATCGTTTTTGCGGTTTATGTTTAACTCTAAATTGGGCATTTAATGTGGGGGCATTTATTAGGATACTAGCCCATCCCCTGGATATCCCATGCTGCAGCACTGCGATAAGGGTATTTTTCTGGCATTCCCCACAAGGAATCATTGGGAAAACTATGCGGCTAGTGGAAGACTCTTTCTGTGGACAAACGCCATTACCTTTACCATTAGCCAGCATTGATTGGCCTCGAAACGTGGCAAATCGTGGGCTATCTTCAGTTTCAGAACCAGCTTTGAGCACATGCAATTAAAAGATAACCATTTTAAGTGACATTCCCGAAATGGAACTTCTGGGCGGATATCTGTTCCCATCTGCCACACACCCGTGTGTATTAGAGGTGATTGGCAGCGACCCTGCCCCAGTCTGGGAATGTTTCCAAATTGGTATTTTACATTTTTGAGTGTCTCGCTTAATGAGTGTTGCGGAAAACCCCCGCTCCCGCCCCCTCCCCCGCGTAAAACATTCCGAACAACAGATGGAAATTTGTGTGTGTGTGTGTGTGTTTTTTCAGTGATAAAACGAAATTACAAATGCAGGAGAAAAACAGAGTAAAAGGTACGGGGAGAGAGAGAGAGAGAGAGAGAGAGGGAAAGGGGGCACAGGGACACGGTGATAAGTGTTTGCCATTGTTACGATGACAGGCCGATACCCCTACTCCACTCCCCGCCCCCCGCCCCACGCAACTGGGCTACTTGTCTTGAGTTTACCTTTAGCTGCCATTCCCTGGCATTCTCTGTCTGTCGTTCTTCATTACCTGCCCATTCGCCCAAGCTGTTGTCGCTTTTCTTATCGCCGGGCTAATTGACTGATAAGCGGAGGAGTCGAGCAATTTGTGCGTCTAGCTGGTGGTTCCCTTCCTTACTGGCTCCTTCTGGCTCTCAGATAAGATACAATTCAATTGAATAACACTCGGGGGAGGGGAAGGGCGTCTTCCTCCGCTTCCGCGGCTATCTCTGGGTCTGAGGGGTGTTCCATTAAACAAAGGAGCCTTCACGGCGAATAATTGCCGAGATAATTTGATGTAAGAAGATTAAAGGAAACCCCCATTCCTATCTTATTTCCATCCCTGTCTAGGGGAAAACTCAAAGGAAAACGCAGCGAAAAGCCACCTCAAATTACGCATAACAAAGTCCTCGAATTTTTCGCATTTCCACCGAAACGAAAGGAGCGGCGAAAACTTTATTGTCGCTCCCTCCATCCTGGGTGCCACTTTCTGAATACTTTTCCCGGGCGATCATTTGTCATTTTCTTATGCAGAAAGTTTCCAGGGGGCAAGGGGAAGGGGAGGGGGGAGTGCATTTTCGCACAGTTTATAATCATTATTATTTATGCAGACTTAATCCACAGTTATTAAAACGAAGGCAGAGGCAGAACCAGAACCATAACCAGAACCAGAACCAGAGTGGAGCCGGGCAGAGCGGAGGAAACGCGTTTAATATTCATTTTCTCCGGAAAATGGAAAAGTTTCGGCCGCTAATGAGTTCTCTAATGAAGTTCTTCTGTTCTGAACTTTTTTTTGGCCTTCACTTTGGTGGGGAGGGGTGGTGAAAGTCTTAGCCACGGGTCAAGTCATCCTCCAGTCACGGAGAAGCCGCTGCCACCGACCGTTGTGCTCCACCAAAGATGCCACCTGGGAACGGAGTGAGGGACAGCCAGAACTGAGAGATAGATGCCACCGCCACTGCCACTGCCACTGCCACTGCCACAGACACTGTTGCTGCCACTGCCACTGCTATTGCCGCTGCCGTTGCCGTTGCTGATGATGATGATGCCACTGCACACGGTGGCTGCGTTTTGGTTCGTGGAAAGAAAGTTGCCATGGAGAATCGGGGGGAGAAAATTTAATCAAAATATTTGCACATCCGCCAGCAGGCAGAGGAGCCAGAGAGGAAAGAGATTCAAAGAGAAGCTGCCAAGGCGACTAGAATTACCCGTCTAAGAAACAGAACTGAACCCCTCCTCCCCGCCCCGCCGCCGACAGAGTGTAGAGAGCGGACGGGGGGGTGGGGTGCAAAGTGGAGTGCAACGGAGTGGAGGTACAGTGCGAATCGTGGCATTGCCACAAAATGGAAATCTTAATTCATTCTGATTTCATTTTGATTTTGAGAGACCAAATCTAAGAGAAAACTAAAGCTTCAAGAAGTTCTCTCTACAGTTCTCTCCTTCCGTAGGCGGGTGGAAACAGTCCCTCCCATAAACGTGTACATATCTGTACAATTTTTCTGGCAAACCCAGCCGCAGATGCGCTGCATGCCGGTACTTTCCACATCCCTCAAAAATATGGTACTGTATGGATACACTCGGAGAAACATAGTGAATGGTGTACCCTTCACATCCTCAAAGTATTTTCTTGAGGGCCTGGAGAGTCCAGACTCTCATGAATGTGTGTGGTTCTAAAGCATCAAAAGGGCACTACTCTGCACCCTCGAAGGCATCTCTCAAAAGCTCTCTCTTGATTTCTCCCAAGCAGGCGGGAGACCTCCCTCCCAGGCAGTGCTCACTGTATTTGGCTGACTGCTTGGCTGGCTGGCAAAGACTCCTTTTGGGCATTTGGTTCATGTCACGGCGAAACCAGTCAAACCTCATTTGCGATGGCGCGACTTCATCTTCATCTTCATCTCATCCCCATCCGAATCCCCATTCCCAATCCCCATTCCCATCCCCATCCCCATCCTCATGTTCATCCGAGGTGCATCACGAGCATGCAACATGCAGCAGGCATCGAGGATGGGATGTTGTCTTTGACAATTATTTACCGTTGGCGCTTAACTGTTAATTTGCCATCCGGCGAACCAGTCCACGTCCGAAGACCTGTTTCCCAGCGGATCCCCAGCAGCCACGAGGAGGCAGCCGCAGCATCCAGCATGCCCCATCGTGGAGCGACCGACAATTGGAAACATGCCACGCATTTTTTATGGCTTTCAATTTGACAAAAAGCCGGCCAGCAGCAGAAGCAGCAGAAGCAGCACAAATTATTTTCCCTCTTTTCAAAGACACGAGGCACGAACCACGAAGCACGAACTACGAAGCACGAACCACGAGGCATGGGGAAAATGTAATTAAATGGCTTTTCCAGACATCTCTTTCTGCTGCAAAACAGGATCTGGGTGATCGAAAGATGACAGATGACGACGGATGGAAATCAGAATGGAATAGAAAGCCAAACCCATCAAAATGATGAGAAGAGTTGAATGAACCGAACAGAGCCCGTGCCATGCGATCGTTGGGCTGTGGCATCCACTAAACCAGAAATCAAATCAAATCAAATCCCATCTGTAGTCTATTTCCCCTTGAGTCTTGAGATGATAATCTATGATGACTGGCAGGCAGCCCACAAATCGTTTCCTCTGTGGCCAACAAACTTGTCAAAAAGTTGGCCAAGAGATTTTTTGCTGGCTAATTTACTCCGCAAACTGTCCCAAGAAACTGGCCAAACTCGTTGGCCCAGCCCAAAAAGCAAAAAAAAAAAAAAAAAAACAAGCTACAAGAAACAGCAGCAGCAGCAGCAGCAGCAGAATCCACAATCCACAAAAATCCAGATGAAACGTAATCTGAATTCCCCAGAGAGATTCTTCTCCCTCTGCTTTCTTTCACTCATTCTTTGCCCCTCTCTCTCTCTCTCTCTCTCTCTCTCTCTCTCCCTCTTTGCTGACCTTGCACTTGGCTTGGTTTGGGCCAACGTATAGAAACAAGGTCAGCTTCTGCCGCTGGCCGCTGTCCGCTGGCCGCCTGGCCAAAAGCAAAGCTGGAACCGCCAACTAATTTGAGGGTCAAACGGGTTTCGAGTGAAAGAAACCCCCCAGAGTACCCAAAAAGAGTACCAATCGAAGCGAATGAAACTCCAAATGAGCCGCGGGGAAATCATTTGTTCATTTGCATATGCATGCATTTTCCACCTGCGGCCACGCCACGGACCCCACTCTTTTCCTCACTTTCCCGACCCCAACAGTCAATTTATTTTGCCTCTTTTTCCAGAGAGTCAGAGAGTCAGTGTCAGGGCCAATAGCATTTCCATGGCTGGCCATTTTTCAACATGACTGGACGGAACCGGACCGGATTGGATTCGATCGGACGCGATGGGGACCCTCCACCGCCAGACTAGAGCCTTCTTCTTCACGATTTTTCACGATTTCTTTTATTTTTTTGTGTGTGTTTTCCGCTGATTTTCGACTTTCGGGCTTTTGTTTGAGTTTCGTTTCGCTGTTTTTCCTACCCCTCTCCCGCCTCCCGCCTCCCCCTCTTCTTCTGCATCGGGAAATGCATTTTGGGCGCTTTTCGTAGGCAGACTATTGGCTCTGTTTGGCCGTTGGCCCATCAACTTTTGGGGACCAAATTGAATAAGAAACTAATTTCGAACAAACTGAACGAAACATTTTTAAAGGAGGCACACACACACACTACACATCCTACTGCATACACAGAGGAGGGTCGACTTGTGGGATACCCATTAGAGAACACCGAGAAAGTGTATATTCCAACGAAGAAATACGGAAGTAGGGCTTGAAATTATTGGTGAAAACTATCTTAACGCCAAGAATGCCTATCGCACAGATACATTTTCGACCATGCATCGTGCCCCCCGCTGGTCTAGATGTTTCCTATCACATCTTTTAATGACAACATCAGAGATAGATGTGTGAACAAGATAGATAGATAGTAGGTGGTAGCTCTTGTGTAAATGCTTATGAACATGGTTATTGGCTATCTGTTTGATCGGTGAACACTCAGGGTTGCGCAGAGCCAGCAAATGCCCAACTATTTGCTCATGCATCCATTGCCGGAGCCCTATTCCCCTCCTTCAGTCCCTGTACACCCGGCTTTGTTTTCCCTCGACAATCAGAACTACCACAAAACTGTTTGCCACAACTAGTCTAAAAGATTTAGCCACACAGAAAAGCTATCAGCGTTAATTTTGTTTGTTCAGGTTTTACGAAAGCAAACAAAATAGAGATAGGGAGAGAGTGGGAGAGGGAGAGGGAGAAAGGGAGAAAAATTAATTTATTACTTTCCATTGGAATGATAAAAGAAAACGGGCCTGTAGCGGGCCGCGGGCTGCGGAAAAACCGTGCGGCTCGCAAACAGATTTAGATTTAATCAAATGATAGCCCAGAGATCGGGATGGGCCCGAGAGATGTGTGGAGCGGAGCCCAGCGGCTGGATTTGGTAATGCACTCAATATATTTCAATGTGGCAGCTCGATTAAATATTCCAGGCCAGGAACGGAAACGGAAACAGAGACTGAAACAGAAACAGAAACAGAAACAGTAGCGCCACAGAATAGGGCCCGAAATTCCTGGCCCGAACCGGAGGGGTCGAAATGTTTTGTGCGACAGGCATGAAACATGAGAAATGGCAACAGATTTAGCCACATGTCCTGCGGGGGACGGGGACGGGGAGTGTGCGAGAGTGTACGGGAAAATCGCTTTTAGCCGTATAAACTATTATCGTCAGATTTTATATACATTTTTCCTTTTTCTTTCGGTTTTATTTTTTTTTTGGGTCACCCGCCGTCCGACAGGACATATTTTATTTCTCGCCCGTTTTCCGGGAAGATAATTCGGTTGCGTTGTGGCGGAAAATACCGGGGAGGAGGAGGAGGGGGAGGGGAAGGAGGGCCCCACAAAATATCGAAAATGTTACGCTTGAAAATTGCCTGTCAAATGACAAAAATGGTTTCATTTTCCGCCCTCCCGCCGACGCCCTTCGACGTGGCGACGCTCCATCTAATATCTAATATCTAATATCTAATGGCTGTTGGTCATTTCTTTATGTCAGGGCTCGGAGCAGGCTCCCTTTTTTTGGGGTGGGAGTCCCGCCAGCAGATTAGGTCCCCGCCTTTTGTGGGGCAGGTTGCGGTTGCCGGAAAGCCTTTTTACGTTATTCGGGGGAACCGTTTTTCGAACAATTTGTATGACCCAAGAAAAAGGTCAAATGAAGGAGAGAACGGAGAAAGTGTGCTGTAAAATATCATAAATGATATTCGATGGAACAAATTTGAGGGCATTTGTGTGCAAATGTGGCACTCGACATCCCCAGCACCGAATGCCGGAATTGTGTGCCTCGGGGTCTGGTCTGTGTGGAATTAATTTGGTTCTCTCGTTAAGAAGGAATTCAATTCCGATTCCCCAGCGGACTTCGGCGGGCCCTGTCTGCTGTCTGCTGTCTGTTGTCTGCCATTCCATTCGATGTCCCGTCAGATATATTGGCAATTACAAACTGCTTAAAAGCGAATAAATCCCTGCCAGGCAATTGCATCGATGATGCCAAAGGATAACGAAGAGAAATACATCCGTACGAGTGCAGACACAGAGATACACAGAGAGACAGAAACACAGATACAAATACATTTGCCGCTCCATTTAATGAAGGAAAGGCAGAGGAAGAGCAAGCAACATTTGTGCTCGTTATCGTTCAGTGGGGGGGCTAGGGAGGTGAGGCAGTTGAGGCCGTTGAGGCAGTTGAGGGAGGGGAAGCAACCTGGACATAAAACTGTCAAAAGGTCGCCTATATAAATCGCTAAACTAAATGCCTTTCATAATGCCACCTCGAGGGATTTCGAAGGAGTCTCCCTCCACACACAAAAAACCGCACAAAAGGGGAACCACAGAGAAAGACAGAGAGAGAGAGAGAGAGAGAGAGATCTATGGAATGGAATGGGGATATGGGTATGGTATGGGTATGGTATGGGTGTGCAAGGGCCAGACAACGCGTCTCTCTATCACTATCATCCTCCATGCTCCAACAGCTACCAGGCCCATCCGCCCATCCGCCCATCCACGCCTCCACCTCCGTCGCCATCGCCATCCTCGTGTTGTCATTAAAACCGAATGAATTATGCAGTAGCCCAAGTGAACTACTTGCAGGACCAGACAGACTCCTTGCCGGATAGAACCGAACCAGTTCTTGTGGCAAGAGAGTCTTGGGACCTGGACTGCAGTTTGGACTGCAGTTTGTTTGTTGTTTTAATTAACTAATTAAGATTTTTCTATGTCGCAAGTCGCAAGTCGCATGTTGCTGCTTGCTGCTTGCTGCTGCTGAAGGAAGGGGAGAGCCCCCGAGTCCCGAGTCCCAAGTCCCGAGTCCATGTCCGTGGAATGTTTGCATTATTTGTTGCTGCCCAACAGTTGCTAAGGACCCAATTAACCTTTTATGGCCATTTGGCACAATAACGAGGCCAAGAGCGACGCGACGCGACGCGACGCGACAACGACAATGAGAAAATGTCCACAAAACGAAAAGAAAAGAAAAGCAACACAGAAATGTCGAACTTTGTCGCTACGAAGCCTTAGATACCCTGGAAAATTCATCTATGAGATATAGATTCCAGATATTCGATTCCATTTTCGAAGATTACAAAGAAAAACCAAGAAAGTTTTTATCCCAAAAGAAGTGTCTTTCAACTGATTGTGACTGTGTCTTTCCTGACACGATTTGGGGCTAGGTGCAGGAAAAGCCATGAATCTGAGAGCATATCCATCGGATAGGCTTTCTTCTCTCATTTGACCCTTGAATACCCTCTGAAAGGGTATCCCAGAGGGAGGGGACACCAGTCGAGACAATGAAACCCCCATCTCGTTGGACCTTTGCTCGGACGCAGTAAGCAGCTTGTGCAAAAGTGCACAAGTAGCCCCCAGTTCGGGGGCCTGATTCAGTGAAATTGGTGGCCATATTTGGCAGGACACAAACAAAAAAAAAGAGCAGAGCACTAAAAGACAAAACAATGGACATCATAAATTCCGACTACAAATTGACATTAAAAATTTGTTTGTTTCGTTTCGTTTCGTATGGTTTTCGTGGACGGGTAAGGGGAAGGGGAAGCGGGGACTTAAGCGGGGACTCACCTCCAGATGGACTTCTATTCTTCCCGAATTTCCTTCAAAGGAAAACCCTGCGTTTCGAAGCGTGACCGAAGGCTGCAATGGAAAATGGAAAATGGAAGGCGAATGTTATTTCAAGCGATACGTTGTATCAACAGATAGCACATAGATTATGGAATAAATATATAATAGTTTCATGCATTTAATTATTTTTCTGTAAGCGACATACTAATTTATGGCACTTGCTCCATATGGCTCTTCCGCATTTCCGCTTGGGAAATGCCACATGGGAAAACTTTCCATAGCAACAGCAACGGGAAAACTTTCTCATTCTCAGTTGTGTTTTTTGGGGATTTACGAATTATGCAAAATATGAAATGAATATTCCGGTTTATTCCAAATTAAAGCACACTTTGAAAGGCGCTTCCGATTGTTTAGCACATCGTTTACGTTTAATGCGATTATTTATGGTTTATGATTTAAATTTATTAGCTGTGGGAGTGTCAGGTCGGTGAGGATTTTTACCAATTGTTTCATACAAACATATCACACTTCTTATGCAAACAACAAGCAACAATGTTTTGGTATTTAATACAAAATCCTTCCTCACAAACTCCCCATTCCCTTCCCGCAGCTCCACGACGTAACGTGTCGGGGTCACCAGTTATCCCTAAACGTTGTAGATCCCCTCTTTCATCGCTAAACAACAATGTTTTGGCACTTGAAAGTAAAACAGATTCATTTCCTCACGAAAATGATCCTTTTGCCACATCCAATTAACTAATAATGAAGATGTCGGGGCACCAATTGCCATTTCCTGCCAAGGATATTCTTAAACATTCCATACACCCCTCTTTCAACGCTAATAAACTATGGTTTGCCAAGTAAAAGCTCTGACAGATTCCTTCAACATAGCTTTTAAGCGTAATTAACTTGTCGGGGTCACCAATTTGCATTTAGTGTACCCTTCAACATGCTATACCCCTGTATCCCCCTTCTTGAACGCTAATCAACAAGGTTTTAGCAGACAAAAGCTCTGGTAGATTCCTTCCTATGGTTTTCCCCTGCGCTTACAAGATTCCTCAACGTTTTGCAAACATTTTGTGGGTCGCCAACAGCAACGCAGGGCCAGTCAATATGGTATAGTGTCCCATTGGGGGGAGTCATTCTCTCCCCTTGGCACTTTACTGGCTCCTCGCTTTCTCTTGGGTTCAATTCAAGCGCCCACACACTGGTATTATCGCATTTTTTTCCTGCTTTTTGCCATTTTCCTCTGCTCTCAGCTGTCGGCTGTCGGCTGTCGGCTGCCCTCTGCCCCCGAAACACCACGCTCTGAATGGAACCGGTTAGGTGTTGGTGTTGGCTGGCGATATGCAACGATACTTCAAGGTACCACGAGGACAGGTAGTGACGGACGTACTATCAGAGACCTCCAATCGCATGACGTAGCACTGTTGGTTGGGTGTTGGTCTCTCTGGGTGACACCCATCTGGGCCACACATCTCCGGGGACTAATTGAAATGGCAACACTAATTAGCGATGCTACCAGGTGCTGCAACGGACACTGTAAAGAGAATGCAAAACCCGATAACACACTCAAACGAGATAGAGAGAGAGCTGGAAAACAAAGCACAGTAGCGACAGAGATCCACTTTGAGCTACAGAACATGCTTAGAGCATGGACCGGAGACCGGAGACCGGAGACCAGAGACCAGAGACCACCCGCCCAGTCTAGAGGCCAGGCATCGATGGGAGTTCATTAAAGTAAATGGTCTTCCATAAACCTTAAGCCGATTACCAGAACGATCCCCCATTTCGGCCTAAAGGCTCTTCCACGTTTGTTCGCCCTCAAATTAATGGCGTAAATTATTAGCTAATGATCGAAACGCTCTTGACGATTGGTCACTGGAGAGCAGACAGTGGACAGTGGAGAGTGGAGAGTGGAGAGCAATCGCCTCGAGAATGGGTTACGTCATGGAGTTATCTTCGTGCGATGCTCCAAGTTCAGGCGCAAGTTGGGTTGAGTTGGCGCTGAGTTGGGTTTCATTTTGTGTGCAATTGTTCAATGTTTATATGGTTTTTTGCGTTCTGTCTGTCCCTCATCATAATCATCGATGAGCGAAGGTCGCACACGCGATGCCCCTCTTTTTCTTTCCACTCGTGCTAGTACGAGTATTAGCCAGAGTCGTAGATACTTCATTTACATAGCGGGGAAACCAGTTATCATCCACAGGCAAGTCGTCACCTGTGGCCCAGAGTTGGGCCTTCAGGCCGGGAACTGTGGCTTAGATGTCGAAACGTGCCTTTCCCCCTGATTTTCTCCCTTTTTTCCTTTGAAATTTAATTACAAAACAATAAAATTTCATCCAGGAATGAAGAAGAGATACTCGTAAAATGCCAGGCAATCGTTTCGGCTAGGTTCGCTTTCGTTTTGCTTCGTGCCAGTTGATTTCGCGTAAGAAAAATTCGAGTTATTTGCGGAACTACCAAGAGGGGGAATATCTTCTGTCGTGTTGGACAAAGGACAAGGAATCGATGTCCGTTGTCCGTTGTCCGTTGTCCGTTGTCCGTTGTCCGTTGTCTGTCGACTGCCGATTGTCGACTGTAGTCGTGTGTCAGCAGCATCCGGGGAATGCAAACTGCAACGTTCCAGGAGGAGCAGCAGCAGAGGCAGCAGAGGACCATGCCACAGTCAGTGCAGTGCCTCGTAAAGAGGCCAGAAATTGCAAAATCATGCAATTTGTGGGCACTTCGAATGCAATCAACAAAACTGTTTGATTTATGATCATTTGCAGTTTGCACTAATTTTTCAAATCACAAAAGGCACCAGAGCGGCAGAGGGGCAGAGGAGCAGGGGGGCAGGCAGCCCCAAACCTGACTCGACACAAAAATTAATCACCCAACCGAATGGGGAGGAGACCAGGCTGAAAAGATAGACCAGAAACCCAGTCTAGGCTGAAAAGATACAAAAGACTGTAAGGGAAACGGACTGACGGACAGACGGACAGACGGACAGAGAGACGGACTGGGTAGATGGAAGGCAGCCATGAAGGATGGGGCCCAAGGAGTCATTACAATCAATAACTGAAATCGATTTTAGGCCTCGAAAGACCCAGCCTTTCAGTAGCTAACAGTAGATATGGCCGCGTGACACGATAAATGGCCGCAATGGTCACAGATCGAGTCCCGTGATCGTCTCCCGTCCGTCCTTCATCGAAAGGGAGACTGGACTGTGGCATACAACTTGTAATTATGCGCTTGGCTGGCTGCCCCAGAGGAGCCCGTCCTGGGGCAGACCCTTTTTGCATTATGATAAACGAGCCCTAGACCGGAGCCCCATCCATCCATCCGTCCATGCACCCATCCATTCATCCATCCATCCATCCATCCCTCCCTCCCCATGTCTCGAGCGATCACTCTTTACAACATCTTCATTATGAATTATGCGAATTTCTCAGTGATTCCAGCATTCTCATGAGGGGTTCCCATGGGTTGCCATAACTTTTGTTTTATCACTCGTAACGAGGAGGCAAGGACAGGGCAACCGGCACTCCAACGAGTGCTTATCTTTACCTCTCCCTCTCTCTATATCTCGATGCGAGAAAGAGAGTAAACTTTGGCCAACATGTTGCAACTAATTACACAAAGCGACACGTGCGATGCGACGCGACGCGTCGTTGTAATTTTATTTGTTACAACTCGAAATTAGCATGAATTTGCTAATTAGCTCTGATTGTAAAAGTTGCAGGCGAGACCAGGCCCAAACCCAAACCCAGGCCCAGGCCCAGTCCCAGGCAGGCACGACGTTGACGATGGCCTCGAAGAGCAGTTGCTGCACCGCTGCACTGTATGCTCCCTCCCTGTATCTGTATCTGTATCTGTATCTCTTTAGCATGGCTCTGTGTGTGGGTTGTGGGCCAGGCCGGAGATACTTTGCGTATCTCTGCCCACAGCACAGAGCAGAGACGGAGCTCTGGAGTCGTACTGGTATCTAAAACACGCTTTGAGGAGAGCGTGGATTGCAACACACTAGCACTCGCACTCCGACTCGCACTCGCACACTCGCGTCTCGTGGCTGGGCAGGGGAGAGAATCGATGTCGCGTTGGACAAGCGATTAAGATCAGTTTTCTGAAAGGAAACACACCATAAAAACACCGCCTAAATATCACATTATATCCATACTATCCATAAGCACTGCTTTTGGACTTTTGAGTCGACTCTCGAAAACACACTCCCAGAGCCCAAAAAACTGATTAATATTTCAGGGCTATCAATCCACTTAAAACTGATATAAGTGTCAGATCAATCAGGGGCCGACTGACTGCTTCAATTGTTCCGAATTCCACGAAACCAAAAGTCGATAGCAGGTGGGTGCCGTCGATAGCCAAAGGGGAACGGAACCGAAACACACAAGACCAATAAGAGGGGACATATCTGATGGACTGATAGGCCACGTGAATATCGAATGAATATTCCAGACTTAATTGCGAATGCATTTCATTTACAGACATTTCAGATAACAAACAACCGGGCACAAAGAGCGGCAGTGAGACGATATTGCACTCCTCTGAAAGCATTGTTCGCATTTTGTTCAACAAATATTGAACCAATCGTTGCTAAAAATACTACGTACTGTACATTTATTGTACGGCCAACTGCTGTGTAAAGTACATTCTGTTGCTGTTGCTGTTGCTGTTGCCGTTGCTGGGGCATGACTCGTAGCTATCCGAAATTTGATGAAAAATAATTGAATTCCCTACGAATTGAATTCCATTTCCATATCCGACGCAAACAAAAAAAACACCGCTCTATAAAATGTAGGGCGAAAGGCGTACGGTACCGAGTAGCGAGTAATTCCAAACAAAAATAAGCATTTATTGTACTTATTCGTTCGTTCGTTCGTTCATTCGTCCACTCATTCATTCACTGATGATATCAACATGGCAAAAACTAAAAATAAACAATCGAAACAGCACACACAATCACCATCATAATCTTTGGGGCACCTCCAATGACAGTGAAAGTGACTCGATGACGATGGTGGATCTACCATGATGCGACACGATGATGGCAACAGACAAAAAGCTGAACAAAAGTCACGGCTACCACCAGCACTAGCTCCCCCTCCCCTCCCTCTCCCTCTCCCTCTCCCTCTGCCCTGCCAGAGGGCCTTCACTTTACATAACTCCCATCAAAGCACACAAAAAATTAGCAAGTTCATAGGAAAAAATTATGAAACATGGAACGGGAAATATTCAGGCAATTTTTCACAAAATTATGAAACATGGAACGGGAAAAATTCCAGGGTGTGTTGCACTAAAACATGTATAAAGAAATTCAAGAGAAAAAGAAACATTTCGATCTTTATTGTATAATCATTTTGAGTATCGGGTATAGTGAGTAGAACCAAAACTTTTGATACGATTTCCTTAATTTTTCACACAAAAATTACTGGATTTATTGGTGTTTCTAAATGGAAAATTTCATAGAAATAACTCTATTGGAACCAGAGTTCCCTTGGAACCATTCATTGAAAATGTAAGGTTTATGTTGATCTGGAGATAAATCCCATGGATACTCCTATATCCTTGACAGACTAATCGAATGTATACTAATATTTTAACATTTTGCCCTTCTCACCAGAACCCGAGTTCCCTTAGAACACTTAAAGGTTGGGCCACCTTTTTGGGTACTGTTACAGATTTAATCAGTGATTCGCTATTCAATAATTGCCAGCTAGATAGTCCTCCTATATACGCACTTTCATAGAAAACACCCCATTAGAATGAGGGTTCCCCGAGTGCTCTTCGTGCAATTGGTAATAATTTTCACACTTTTACGGCTACCGTTGGATGGTTGGTTGGTTAAACCGTAACCCCACGATAATTAAGACATTTTGTATTTATCTACTGTAATTTTTGCTTTAATTTTGTTTCTGTGTTTTTATTGTTTTGGCTTCAAACTTTCTTTGTTTATGCAAACAGAAAAAGCAGAGGCGAGTATAATTAGAGATCTCAACAGCATGTCGGAAAGAAAAACAAACAGGTGCTCCAAGCTCCAAGCACAAAGCAAACGCAACCGAAAAAACCAAAGAAGAGAGGTGCAGGAGAGAGAGAGAGAGAGAGAGAGTGGGAGAGTGGGAGAGTGAGGGAGAGAGCGAGAGTAAATAGCTGTAAAAAAAAAACACAGAGCTCCCAAAAAGCCAATCGACGGTGGACGGTGGACGGTCGACGGTCGACAGTCAGACGGGTTGTTCACCTGGTCGGTCGCGGTGTCGTGGTCACCTCAACACCTCTTGGACCGTGCCCACAGCAGTAGAGTGTTGTTGTTGTTATTGTTGTTGTTGTTACTGTGATTGCCTTTTCATTTTATTTGAATGTCTTTTGGTTCTTTTTTTCTTGTGCTCTTTTTATTCTTTTTCCCTTTTTGGTTAATTTCCAACGTGCCTGGAATGCGATTCCACTCCATTCCGATTTGAATACCGCGTGGAGTAGCTATGGGGAGCTCTTCGCTTCGGGGTGCTTCCAGATTATTCAGAGATTATTCTCCTATCCAACGGGGGGATCAGTGACACATTTTTGCGGGTGTTAATTCCCAGGCGACCCACATAGCCGCTGAACATCTAATTTGTACGTTTGCAACACACACTGGCAGCAGAGAGGGGGGTTCACAAAAGATCTCCGCCGCCGACTAATTACGGCTCAATCAAGCGGCCGTGCTGCAACCTGCCTCCACTGGCTGGTGCTCCGTTGCAGCTGCAGGGCCTCTGCCGCAGACCATTCGAAGAAGAGTTACCTAACTTCCAGCTTAATGACTTCACCAGAGCCCAGAGCCCAGAGACCAGAGACCAGAGGCCCTGCTGTTGCTGTTGCCTTGCTCTCTGTGGCATGCTTTAAATATTTTACGGCACCTGAGTGCATTTCACAGATTTTTCATTGCAACATGTGATAAATTGCATTCAGTTTGGGTCTTTACTGAGAGCCACAGACCCACAGACCCATAGAGACTCCTCCCCTCTGGCGCTGACATTTTCTCGCCTTTTTTTGGAGTGACTCATGAACTGCACCGCACCTTCCGCCTAGTGGCATAGGCTCGTCTTGGCATTAACCATTAACATTTCGAATCGAGTACAAAGGTTTAACTTAAGGAGCAGCTGTCATCATTGCCTGCATTTGCATTTGAAAGACACACAGAGAGAGAGAGAGAGCGAGAGAGAGAGAGAGAGAGAGAGAGGGAGTGCTGCCGAGTGGGAAGACCCTCTAGAGAACGAGAGGAACCACCATCATCATCAGCATCAATGATTGTGCTCTGTTGTTGCGGTCTGTCTGTATTAATGATGATGCAACATTTGCCACAAATGTAAAAAGTTAAGAGGGAAACATGGCTATGCCTTTGGCTATGGCTAAGTAAAGTTTAATGCCCGAAGGCCAAAAGCGCGTTTGACTCTTTGTCCATCCCTTTTGTTTCTGTGTGCCCCAAGTGGTGAGACGAGACCTTTTTTGCCGAGGATCGGGGGCTATAATGAGTGGAACACGAGCCCCAAACAACCGACAAAAGAACTCGAAAGAGTCTGTTAAATTTTGGGACGACTTTTAGCAGATTGCTGTGAAATATATTTAAAATAGATTTCGGGGGGAAGTAAAGTGTGAAATTTGTGGCAGATTTAAATGCTGCGAGTCTCGTTATCCATGAGATACAGCGATACATTCGGTGAATCATGGGATCCCTGGTAAGAACTAAGCATAAACAAACATTCACACAGATCCATCATTGACTCCTTGACTTAGATCCATTTTGTATTTGGCAGCAAAAAAACATTAAGAAACATGAATGGTATCGAAAGAAAGAATAAGAGCATCCATCCTTCGTTGTTGGGGGGACTCTAGCCAACAGCAACAGCAGCAGCATATTGCCACCTTCCTGCTTAAATGTCACTGATATGGGGGCTCGCTATGAAGCTCTCCTAAAGGCAGCCCCTGAGGCATTTGCATTGGCATTTGCCGCAATGTTTAGCTTCAGAGGCGACACCGAGAGCTTGACAACTCTGACGCTGACGCTGCTGCTGCTGCTGCTGCTGCCGCTGCCGCTGCGGTTACGGTTTAATGAACATTCATGTCTCTCCTCTAATGCCAAAACAGAGGGTGCACAGCGGGAGGGGGGTGGAAACCGGTGAAAAACTGTGAACAAGAGCCACAAGAACCCTCTGCATTACAACAACAGAAGAGGCAGAATATAAAACACGGCAAAAGAAACAAGTTAAGAGCCATAGAAGCAGCAGCAGCAGCAGTAGCAGCAGAGCATTGCAACAGGTTTCTCTTGATTGGCCTTTCGATGGTGTGCTGCCGCTGCCGCTGCCACTGCCGCTGCCACTGCCACTGCCACTGGGGTGCTGCTGCTGGCTGGTGCTTTATTAAATCTTCTGCAGGCCATTGTATTTGTATTTTATATTTTTCTGTATATTTATTTTTCATCTTTCTGCCTCTGACAGCCCGTGATTTGTTGCCGAAGGTTAGTTCGAGTCATTAGAGCGATGTATCTGTATCTGTATCTGTATGTACTGTATCTGACTGTATTTTTGCCTCTATTTCTGCCATAAATTGAAGACGATTCTCTGTCTTTGTCTTTGTCTGTGCTGTCTGTTTTGTTCTCAGATACTTTGTTAAATGCCCGCAAAAATGCCATTGTTTAAGCAATTAAAATTGCTGAAAATTATATTCGAAGATCGTTGAATAAAAGATGATGGGGCATGAACACACACACACACACACACTTCTATGTTCAGTGCTTGGGGCGGGCATTGAACAAAAAAACATAGAGAAACGAATGTTTTGTTTTCGATTTTCCTTTGGGGTTTTCCATGTTTTGAATAACTGAATAATTAATTTAGTTTCTGATCAAAATTTGATGTTCAACTGGTGGCCGACAGCAGGTTTCAATTAAAAGAGAACATTCAGTGGTTTTTCGGAGGCCAATATTTGATGGTTAAATATTTATGAACTAAAAGGGAAACCCATTGGGCCTCTAGCAATCGATTTTCATATCGTTTTCGGGTTTACTACGCTTCCGATTGTAGCCCTATGCCTCCTCTTGCTGATTATTACCCATTCAAATCTGTTGCCAAACACTTCTGCTCTTTAAATGGATTTATTGAGTCTCCCGCCACCCCCCACAACGCATCATTTCTCCCTGTGATGCCAACGTGCTTGAGTACTCCAACAAATGATGGCAATTAAAACTTAGATGTCCGACTCTTAGTGTCGCTTAGTGGCCGGCCATCGTCAGAGCTTTGGCTACATTTAATTATAAGTTGAAGACTAATTGTCCGTTGTCCACAATTAAAAATATCTTTGAACGGGTCGGGTGGAGAGCGGGCAGAGCGGGCCGAGCGGGGAGGGCAGATTTGTGTCCAAAGTTGGTCACAGACGATGGGGCAAGTGGGGCGACGACCAAAAACGCACAACTCTCTGCAACTAATTGGACATCGGATGGGGGCAGGCCATGAAAGCGACGCATCATCTGGCCTTTGGCAAACAAGAGAGACCACAATAATTTCAACAACTAAAACTACAACAACAGGAATCTAGTGCGAGCAAAATAGTACCACAAAAACAAACTTCGACAGCTACAAAGCCGAAATATTTCACAAAATACTAATCTTGAATCTTCGACAAAAGCAAATTATGCTACAACAATACACGATACAACAATTACAACTGCAAAGTCTATAACAATAAAGATTCTATTAACAACACTCACAAAAATAATTACAACAACAAGCCCAGCAACAACAAATGCAATAACAAATACAGTAACTTCAACAATAAGTTGATAGCTTCTACAACAACTTCAACAACAAAAACTATTACACGCCAAGATACTATCAATCATTGTTATAACAAAAATTGTTCAACAACACCCACAAAAAGGATCAATAACAGTCACTAACAAATATTTACAACAACAAAGACAACAAAGAGGGCAACAGAAACGACGACAAATACAACAACTCCAACAATAAGTTCAACAATCACTCGGAACAAAAACAACAACAGCAACAACAATCGCAATGACAAGACAAATGTTGGAACAAGAAGCTGCAACAGGAACACCCCGACAACAACAACAACAACAACAACAACAACAACATCAACACGACTGCAACATGCGGCATACAAGTTCTGTGGCAGCAACAGGAGAACGAACAAACTTTTTCGTATGTTGCTAATCCAATTCGAAAGCAATTTCTGTGTTTTGGTAGGGAGGGGGACATGGGTAGAGGGTTAGAGGGGGCGGGGAATGGAGAACTCCCCATTTACATGGCCCGAGACCATGTCTGGGGATCTGCCCACTTAGCACACACACACACACACACACACACACACAGACCTACTCTCGAACACACACTCTTCACTCTCTCGAGGAGAGCCGAAAGCCAAGTTAGAAGACGAGTTCATTGAATTCTTCCCGCTTGGTATTCGCCAAACTCGTAAATTTTCAACATAAAAAAAATCGAAACAAAAATAAAAATAAGAGACCAAATCCCAAAGCAAACAGGTTCCTGCATCCAGCATCTACCATCCACCAAAAACAAAGATACCCCGAACAGCCAGACACATCTTGTGGCATGGTTTGAGTTTGAGTATGAGTATGAGTGAATTTTTTGGGGCCTGCAGCTTTGGCTTTGGCCAAGTGGAATGCGGCAGTCATCTGGCCAGTCGGCCATCGGCCATCGGGCATCTTCATCTCTGGCTCTGTCGAGACCCAGGTCTTGGGTTTCGGTTTCCGATTCGGGTCTTGGGTTTTGGGTCTTGGTCTTGGCTGCATTTCACTCTGGACTTCGATTAAGTAGCTGTCAGTATGTGTATCTTGTATCTTGTGTCTTCCATCTTGCAGCTCTGCATCTCCCCCTGTTTCGGTTGGGAGAAAGCGCTCCTCGTTCGCATTGCACTTTCAAGCTGCGACCCACTTCCACTTCCAGCCAAGACCTGCTGGCCGTGGCCTTATCGAGTGTCAAACACACTAATTGATCCTACAAATATGGAAATCTAATGCCAAAGAACAGCAAAAGCAGAAGCAGTAGCAACCAGCAAAAAAGTGAACCTCTAACCAAAAAAACCAGAGATATCTACGGATGATACGCAGAGGCAGACACGACTCGAACAGGCAGATAGACAGACAGACAGACAGACAGACAGACAGTCGGAGGGACGGCTCAATCTAGGTCTCAGGCGAGGGATCATCTCGGTCTAGGGGTCGCCTCCGCCTCCTCCTTCTTCTCCTTCTCCTTTGTGTGGCAAAACAATGGATGAGAGATTGCTGCCAGTCATTCGGATGGGATGACCTTTCAGCCTCTCTATTCCGAACCATCAATCAACCGAAAAACCGAACAAAAAATCCAAAAGAAGGCAAAAATTGTTTAAAACGGAAATGAATCCACGCTTTGGACATTAACTGTAATTGCGCTCATACACGCGCTCGCCTGGTCGCCTGGTCGCCTGCCCGCAGACCCATAGATACGTTTCTATCCCATGACGCACCAACGAGTTCCAGTCTATGGGTCCAGTCAGTTCCCTTCCCCACTTCCACTTCCACTTCCACGCCACTCCGCCCCACACAACCCCACATAATGACCTTGTAACTCAACTGTCAACTGTCACCACACGCAGCAGCAGTGGCGGCAGTGGCAGCGGCAGCAGCAGCGGCAGCAGCAGCGGCAGCCTGAATGGCCAACAGCAAATCAATAGCTTCGGCCACAATTTATAGTATCCATGGCCATAAATTGGTCCGCGCCGGCACATGTCATGACTTTGAGGGGCAGAACCCAAAGAATTCTGGCCAAAATAGGCACAGAAAAGAGGGGCAGGGGGAATGGGGATGGGGATGGGGATGGGGAGGGAACCCAAAGGAGAACGAACAGAGGCGCAACAGCTCTCATTATCATATGAACAAAAGGGTTCTGTCCGTGTATCGCATACGATTTTTATGAATTTATAAAGAAAGAAAGTCAAGGAAGGGAAGATACATTCAGGAGATACACAACCCATGGATACGAGTACTGGCACTCGCACTCGCACTTGAGTATTCCGTGGAGGGGTGGGGGGAGGAAGGTCGGGAATCTAGGCGTCTGGCAATCTAATAAATATTTAATGAGTGCAATTTATTCGCTGACTGTAACAGATTTTCAGTTGCAGATATATTCGTATCTGTGGAAGCTTCTGGGGTTTTCCTTTAACAGAAGGGATTATTTCATATACAGATTATCCAGATAAGATCTAAAGGAATGTTTCTCCCCATGTTTCCCAAGTGTTGGGTATCGCCTGGTCTACTCTTTAAACTCTTAGAGAGGAATTTGTACGTATGTGGGATATGTACGGGATAAGCATTCCCCAGTAGCGCTTAGATATTTATGTATATTTAATGTTGTAGATACAGTGAGGGCTCTCTGGGGCGGACAGTCCGCTCAGCAGAGCTTTCACTGTGTCAGAAACTTCTTATCGCCAGTGAAAAATGTATGTTTTCTTAAGCGTAGACTTAGGAGAAACGAACAACAGGCCAAGGCATGCCACAGCAGCAGAGATTAGGGGAGAGAGCAGACCAGAGAACAATGGAGCAAGAGAGTGGGTGTGGGGATAAAGTATGAGCAGAACTCAGATACAAAAATACAAATAGTTTGTGCGATATCTTGCACTGAAACTGAAACTGAAACTGAGACTTCCGCAAAGGCCAGAAACCAGAGAAACCGGAGTAAACAGAGCCCCAGCCCCAAGGCAAACCCTCAGACTCGTAATGAATTACGCGTCAGAATGCTCTTCTTTTCAAGGAGAGGGATCCCGAGGAGAGATTCCCGAGCTTCCAGATGCCAAAAACAGCTACAGAGGAGAAGGAAGCGTCCAAGGAAGAACGACTGAGTGCGAGGCAAGTGGGGTATTGGGGTATGGGGAGAGTACATAAAAGGCTGCTAAAAAGTTTTGCTCAGCATTGTTATCATCACGGGAGAGCACAGCACAGCATTATACTTACTATAAAAGGCCAGAAGCCAGAAACAAACAAACAAAATATGAGAAATGAAAAATAAACCCGAAAATCAAGCAAAAGACCAACACAACACACAGAAAACTCTGGACAAAAGATCTCTTCCGACATAAAGTTTGTTCGTTCTATATGTTTACGGTTAGGGTATGGGTAAGGGTATGGATACGGGGTCCATCCTGGCAAGGAGCAACTTTCTTCAAAGGGAAATTACTGGGTCAGCCAGTAAACAACTCGAAACATGGAAGGAAGAAACCTGAAAAGCCGAAACGGAAATGGGGAATTCTAAAGATAAAGATGATTGGATTGCCAAACTGTTTCCATGGAAGATGCCACCATTAAAGATACTTCTTTTAGATACTTTCAGCTGTGTTACGGATGGAGGAGTGTATCAATCGACTTTCGGGTAACCGAAGCCCTGGAACGTGCCCCAAAACATTTCCGCCCCTGAAGGAATCCCTCTGCCCCACATTACGCTGGTTAGAAGATATCGGATATTCCACTGAGGAACGTGCAGCAATACGTAAAAAAAACAAGACAAAAGAATAGTGAATAATTTTTTTCCCATGTACCACATTTTGACAACTGTTTTTTACTGTTTTTCTTCGGTTTGGAACAGCTTTTTCTGGCTCTTTTTTGCAGTGGCGAACGTGCAGACGTGCAAAATACGGCAATACGGCAGGCGGGCAGGTCGAAGAAGAGGTGGTAGCCGAAGCAGTTAGCAGCAGTTGATAGGAAAAATCAGAGCCAACAGCTGTTGAAAAGCAGACGACGGCAAAGAACACAGACACAAAAGATACGGAAAACAGAACCGTCGACGGTTGCGACGATTCCGAAGACTGCGACGGCTCCGACGATCTTCTTGCGACATGATGTAAGCCACACTAAAGAGGACTAATATGTGGAGTGATTAATTTATTTAAATTAACATAAATGGCAACAGCTTTAACTTTTACCCGAGGACCGCAGGTGGGCTCCAGCTGCCCCTTCCCCGTCCCGTCCCGTCCCGTCGCGTCCCGTCTCTCGATCCCAGTGGCCGACATAAATAATTAAAGTTAATTGCCGCCGCCGCCGCCGCCGCTGCCTCTTAATGATGCAACCAAGCATCAAACGAGCCACAGAGAGAGGGAGAAAAGAGGGAGAGCCAGACCTCGGTCAACCCCGGACTTGGTTTCAGCCATAACTCCAGCCCCAAGCCCCAAGCCCCTACTCTCTCCCTTCTCCCTTTCCGCTGAGAAAGCCAGAAACTCGTTTTATGGAAAATGGAAATGAAATTAAACGGAACCCTCTCGCCCACAGGTCGTCACAGGCAACAAACGGGGGCGATAAAGGTGAATTTTTTGAAATTAAACAAATGCGAAACAGGAGTATAAACCCACTTGACGGGGTCCCAGGAGAGCATGAGAGGGGATCCCCCGAATCACAGAGAAATGCCATTTTCACGTGATTTTCCTGCTGTGGCTAATGGAGTCATTATGAAGGGTAGGTTGAATGACGGCCTAAAGGTGCCGTCTAAAGAAACTGCTAAAAGAAAGAGCAATGGGAACGAATATAAGGATACATCTGTAGTGTATTACACTGTCAGGATTCACCACCAAGATTGCTGCTCAAGAGAGGTGTTCGCTGCAAAAAACAAATGATATGAGAAAACTGTCAACAATCCGGTTGTCAAATTATTCCATTATGACATTTGAAATCCCAGGCAAAGATAACCCCCGAACGGGGCTACACTTGGCCCCAAAAGATATACCCCATTCAAACTGAAGCATTCTAATCTTATCTTATCTTTGAGTATAGCGTGTACAGCCGTGAGTAATGGTGCAGTGGAAGAGAAGAGAACGGGTTTCCAGTGGAGAGCCCAATCTAATAAAAGTTCTGAATTAATTAGAAGACTAGTATAGAGGCGGCTCTTGGGCTGCCCCTTGCCCCTTGCCCCCTGCCGCTGACACCAATCCATCCATCTGTCCGTCCGTCTGTCTGTCTGTCTAATTTGGGCGGGTCTGGCTAGCGATGCCCGCCCCTTCCTCGGGGGAGCCGCCTTTGATAATTAATAACAAAAGACAAGTTTTTTTCGGTTCTTCTCTTGGCTGGATTCTAGGCCAGACCCAGAGCAAAACAAAACGCGGCAAAACGCACAGAAAGAGACAGCAGGAAATCCAAAGGGTGGACGAGAGAGAGGGAGCTTTGGGTGAGGCCAGGACTAGGGGCTGGAGGGAGGAAGGCTGGGTTGGGGGTGGGGGTGGGGGTGGCGCTAAAAGCTGTCATTGCAAAGCCAAAGGCAAAAACAAAGCGCTCCCATTCAACCGTTCTTCTCCCTCCGTCCGTCCCTCTACCAGACACAGCTGTGGGCTCGGTCGGCCATGAGCCGGGGTTGGGGGGTGGGGGATGGGGCAGGAGGCGCAACATAAAAATCAAATGAAATTTATTGATTTTTTCTTTTCGCACACGCCAGTACATGCAAGACGAGGGCCAACCAGTGCCAAAAAAAAAAAGAGAGCAAAACAGAAAGGCAAGCAAAGTCAAGGAAATGGCCAATAAAAAGTCATTTGCAAACAAAAACACGTGAAATCTGATCCGGAATGTATGAAGAATCGTGGATACCCTGTCTCCTCTGTCTTTCCAGAGAGGACTCTCTCCCGCTCTCTATTCGAAATGTTTTCCCGATCAAAGATCTCTCTTTCACTCTCTCCCACTATCACCACTAATGGTAACAGTAACAGGAACAGCAGAGCTTCTGCTGCAGACAGAAAGAGAGACAAAAAGTCAATGCACGAAGAGCATGCGGAAGAGCTGTGAAAGAGAACTCATGCAAGACGAAAGCAACAACAACAATGAGGAGAAGGTGGGGTTTGGATGAGAACCAAAAACAACACAAGAAGCAGTCACAAGAAGAAGAAGAAGAAGAAGAAGAAGAAAAAGCAATGCCATGTAAAATGTCAGTCCAAGTTAACGGGACGCCGCGCGGCGTCGGCAAAGACACGCAACAAAAACAAATGTTTGATCTGTTGTCACGGGCAAAGGGGACGGGAAGGGAGGGCGAAGGCGCCAGCAGCAGGAGGCGCAGCAGCAGGTGCCGGGGTGGGTGCCAGCCGCTGAGGTTGTGACTTGAGACAGAATATGTTCCATCCAACCCCCAGACAACCCGGTCGCAGGTCGCGGGTCGCGGGTCGCGTGTCGGACGGAAGAGTGGGAAGCAAGTCTAACAACAAATTTGAGTGCTTTACTCCTCCGGCCGCACCGTTACATTTCCGTTTTCCTCTTCGTTTCACTTACCCCTGCGCAATCCACCTGCTGCTGAAATGACGGCTTCTCCTTCTCTCTGCGGCTGAGCTGATGGATTCTCCTCCCTCTGCAGCACTCTCTTTGGATTCCTTGGATTCTTCACCACCTCCAGCTGCTGCTCATCCGCAAGTAAATTTATGGTAAACACTTTAACGCCGATTGCTGCTTCTATGTTTCTTTGTTTGTATTTTATTTGTTTGAAATGTTTTTGAAAATTATTTTACGTTAGTTTTTTTCCGATTGATTTAGAGCCGCACGCTTCGTTTCGATTTCGGAGATATGGAATTTACGGGAGAATTCGGGCTGATAATTCGTAATTTTTGGCCAACCATTTATTCGATTTGCATTTCGCTTTCGCACCTTCACAGCTGATTGCGGCCCCGTGCTGCTGCTGCTGCTGCTGTTGTTGTTGTTGTTATGTTGTGCCACTCTTCACACTCGCACAACACACAGGCACCGACACTATCACACACACACACACACACGCATGGGTACGGCACGCACACAATGACAGACACCTGCGCGCGTAGAGGTGTGCTCGTCGGCGGACTCTTCACGTATTTTTTTTGGATGGAAGAAAAAAAAATTCAGCGCACTCACTGCCAACTGCCAACGTCCAACACTTTCAACGGCCAAAATTCGAATGGGGCGGCAAGGCCGTGGATTGCCAATACGCGCCAACTTCCAATTTTCCCTAGGGTATGCCGAATGTTGCGGGACATGTTGCTCGTTTCCGCGGCACATGAGTCTGGCCCATACAAATGAATGTGGCCGCAACATTTGTGTATGGAATGAGTGTTGCTACCCATGCAAAGAGAGCGAAAAAGAGAGCCTTTACCGATTGCAGAGAGCGAGGAGAGTTCCAACATGTTGCCAGCGCATAGCACAGCACGTTGGAGCATGTTCGAAGCGAACTCTGGTTCGACTTAGGGTGTGGGTCAATTCTTTCTGTGTGATAAAAATTCACTGATAAGAGACACAGTCAGAGGGTTTGTGGGAGGAGAGAATGTCTGAGAATGACAAATGTGCCCCTATGCGAAAGACATTTGTGGCAGCCAGACAATTGGCTGGGGGGCCAAGAGGCGACAGTCAATGGCAGTGGAAAGAGACTGAGGGCCACTTTTGATTCATTCCCTATGAATATTTCCATGGAACTTCTTTCCCTAATGTGTATCTTTGTTTGTTTTCTTTTCGTTTTACGTCCAACCCGCTCATCACTATGGCAACTTCGAACAAAACTTGTTTTTGCTGATTTTATGCCGGCTCCCAACTCGAACACGCACATGTTGGCCGCTGCACTTGTCGCTCGAACTCCTCCGGCATGCACGTGGCTCATTTGCATTTTGTTGTTGCTACTTTTGTTGTTGTGGTTGCAAGGCATTGTTGCAGGCGATTTTTGAATATGGTTTGAAGCGGTTTCTGCAGAGGGTTTCAGGCGTTTTTAGTCGCTAGCTTATGTTTTTTCTTTTAACATTCTCCATTTGCTGAGGCTGAACTTTGACCCTGCTTCGTACTGCATTTCCCATTAACTTTCGTCCGCCAAGTGTCTTTCTGTTGACAAGTGCCGAAAATCGACCGCAAAATTGACTTCTTTCGACACCTTTCCGAAACAGTATTTCCAATTGCTTTCCACACGCTTACTCCCCGTGCCCCCTCATGCCCCCTACGTTATGGCTCGTTCAATTGAAACATGGCCAAGAAAGGGGGGGACGAGGTAGAGGAGAGAGATGACACCAATCAACTTTTCCTCTGGCGCATTTTTCTTTTTACGCATCGCAAAAGTTTTCTGTTTTCTGTTTTCTGTTTGCTGTTTTCTTGGCGACCGAAACGAGTTTTCTTCGGGTGTTTTCGCCATCAATAAACCCAATTTTCTGTTTGCCCAGTTGCAGTTTCATATACGCTCATGCCTGTCTATATAAAGTGGATATTCCGTATAAATATTGGCACTACTTGTTGGAGGGAGGCCCCAGATATATCGGAGTATTGCGGAATAATTATTAAATATTTATCTATGGGTTGGATCATCTAACAATTCATTATTAAGTGTGGATGTTGCAACTACAGAATGGGGCACTAGAAGCACTAGATATGAGGGGATGTACATACTAACCGTGGGTCAAGGGAAAGTTCTCCACATCAAATGAAGATCTGATAATATGGTACAATCGCCAAAAAATGTCAACATTTTCATAGAAAATCCCATTAGTTTCCAGTACTAATGATATTCCACATCATTATTGAGGAAATAATCACCAAAAAATACCCATATTTCCCTGCTATATTCCCTATTTTGAATATAGAATATCTGCCACCTGTACGATGCAAGGCTTGGGGCTTCATTTGTGGACTGTTTTCCGTTGGCGCTGCCAATTTGCAGACCAATTGAAAATGCGTTGCACGCCCCAGACAAAAACTCATTTGCAACACTTCACGCAACGCCGGCGATTTCGATTTAGCCAAGATCAAGGGCGATAATGCCCGCAGCAGCACTACACGGGGGCTTGGAACTGCTTGGGGAGGGGGAGGGAGCTGGATCTGAGTTTTGTTGTATGTACGGGACGGGGGACTGCGGACAGACATCGCATTGCGTGCAACAACGTGCTGCAGATATAAATAGCCGGCAGCCAGAGAGCAACTTGCAACTTGCCTCTTATCCAGGCTGGCTGATCTTTACGCACAGGAGGCAGCACCACCAGCAGCAGCAGCAGCAGCAGCAGCAGCAGCAACGACTTGCAACAACAGCAACAACATTCCTTTGGACATTTAATTAACGATCGCGATTGCAATCAATGCAGGGCTCCTCTCCAGCCACTCCAGCCTCTCCTCCATCCCATCCCCAGCACAGCCCATCCCATCCCATCCCATCCCATCCCAGAGATTGGTGAATGAGCCGGCGATGGCTCTTCTTCGTGGCTGCTCTTCTGGCTCCGTTCCGTTGCGGTGGCCTCCTGGTTAGCCGAAGCTAAGCTGACAAATACTGTAATTAATTTTAATTGCAGCGATTGGCGCTCGCTTTCCGTCTCATTAAAGATTTAACTCTGGGCCAATGCTAGATTTTCGTATTATGATAAACCCGCGGGGGGATCTTCAATTCAAGGTATGCCTCCGCGGCATGCCCCCCATCCAGAGCTGCGTCTGTGTCTGCGTCTGCCTCTGCCTCTGCCTCTGCCTCTGCCTCTGCCTCTGAGCACAGACCTAGCCATTCCGCTTGCCATTCCTGGTACGTGTTTTTGCCCCTAATTGCAGAAAATGTCGCGTGGCAAAGATTTTCTCGCCTTTCCATCAAAAGCGAACACGACCAGAAGGGGGCGGGCCAAGAAAACAACAAAACAAAAACAAGATATAATCGAAACAATATTTCGACTATGGGATAACCGATTGTTGGCTTTATGTATATTTCTGGATAAAACAGGAGAATACTGATAAATAAAGGTTTTCTGATATTTCTGGATACAACAGGGGGAAAAACAGGAATTCTAAGGGAGATTTATGTATCACTGTATTTGCAGACAATACGAAGCCCACTGAATGGGAAATCTATATGTTTATCTACATATATCTACAAACTATAATTGTTGCTCTGTCTTTTATATCCACCTCTCAAATGATTTACGACCCAAAAATCTGTTCATTCTAGTCTAGTGAATTACCCAAGTTACATCCTGCCACACAACCACGGCATACCTTCTCAATGCACGACTTTCGGGGGTATCATAAGTCGCAATGTATTTTTCATATATTTTTGCATACACTTGCACTTTGGCTGTGCGCAAATGGTCTGTGGCAAAGTGCAAAACGGGAATAAAAATGTTCAGTCATGCTGCCGTGGAGGGGCGCCCCCATTAGAGGCTCAAGTGGAATAATCATATAAAAAATACTCTTTCGCTTGCAGTTCATTGAATGAGCACCAATCCAATTAGACGTGGACCCCTCCTCTAGGGACGCACACTCCTCTAGGGAGTGCAACAGAATTGTTGCATACTTTGCAGCGTTTTGGTAGCCCGAAAAAATGCTCTTTGAGCCGATTTCCATGGCACACAACTTTGGACTCTTTGCTTCATTCTACGAGTGTGCATCTGTGTGTGTGTGTGTGTGTTTTTTTTTTTTTTTTCCATGGATACGCCACGGCGGGTGAGAATCTCTAAGAGACGCGACCGGCCCGTACCAGTCAACGAACTGGACTACCCCTTCGGGGCTTCCCAGCTAAACTCACCACCACGCACAGCTGCACACCTCATTCCCCGCGGGATCACCGCAAAGTATTACTTCGCGGGGATGGGTTGCCTACGTTAGGCACTCTCCTCTACGCGTCGCTCCCTTTCGCATCTTCTCAGATCGCTCTGGATGGCTATTAGGGTGTTGCTAACGCGCTGCCAGTTCTCGTCGGACTCCGTCATGAACGCCATTAGCTCCTCTGGTCGTGGGAAATACTCTGCACTTGAGCGGTACCTCGTGCAGTGGTAGATCACATGCTCCGGATCCTCGCTCTCATTCGAACACTCAGGACACTCGGGAGTATCCTCGTGTTTGAACCTATGTAGATACTTCCTGTATCCTCCGTGACCCGTCAGGAATTGGGTGAGGTGGTAGTTCATCTCTCCGCTTCTCCGCCCTATCCATGACTCAATGTCCGGGATTAGTCTATGGGTCCACCGTCCATTTGTGGCCGTGTCCCATCTTGCCTGCCATTTTTCTATCGACGCCCGCCTTTCCGACGCACGGATGGTCTCTAGCGATGCATTAGTTCGCATCCCTGCGCGCGCTTCATATACATGCGTCATCTCGAGCGCTAGTATATCCACCGGTATCATGGCCGCGAGGACCAGGGCTGCGTTATCCGACACCGTCCTATATCCAGACACTACTCGAAGAGCGCAGAGCCGATATGGCACTGACATCTTTCTTCTTAGACTCATGTTGCCGGATAGGGTTGAAGACCACACCGGCGCAGCGTACAGTAGGATCGAGGCCACTACTCTCGCCAGGAGTATGCGACGACCTGCCTTGGGTCCACCAATATTGGGGAGCATCCTTGCGAGTGCTGCCTGCATCCGGGAGGCTTTTTGACTCACGTACTCGATGTGGGCCCGGTAGTTCAATCGGTTATCCAGCATCACGCCTAGGTACCGGATTGACTCCTGCGACTTAATAGTCGCATTACCCACGCGAAACGTCGCGTACTCCACCTTCTTCCGACTCGTGATGAGTACAGCCTCCGTTTTGTGGCCAGCCAGGTCCAATCCCGCGTTTTCCATCCAGTTGGATACGATCCGGATTGCCTCGTTGGCCGTCGCCTCGACATCTCGGAGCTCTTTGGCTACCACGACCAGGGCGAGATCGTCAGCGAAACCGACAAGCGTGCATCCCTGCGGGAGCTGGAGTCTCAGGACGTCGTCGTACATTATGTTCCACAGTAGAGGTCCTAAGACTGATCCCTGTGGAACTCCGGCTGTCACCCTGTAGAGCTTTGGTCCCTCCTCCGTCTCGTACCTCAGTACCCTACCCGACAGGTAGCTGGCTATTATCCGAAGCAGGTAGGTGGGAACTCCAATTCTCCCGAGCGCCTCGTTTATCCGAGACCAGTTCGCTGAGTTAAACGCGTTACGGATATCCAGGGTCACCACCGCGCAGTACTCCTTTGTGCCAAATCTCCATCTTATTCCCTCGATCGCTCTGGATGCAATGTCGGTGACTGCCTTGATGGCGTCGACCGTTGATTTGGCCTTCCGGAATCCGTACTGGGACTCCGATAAGGCCTCCTTCTCCTGGATCACAACTTGCAGTCGGTTGTAGACGATTCTCTCCAGGGTTTTGCCGACCGTATCCAGCAAACATATTGGGCGGTATCCTGATGGTTCCTCCGGGGACTTATTTCCTTTGGGTAGAAGTATTAGCCGCTGCACTTTCCACTGCTCTGGAAACACTCCTTCCCGCAGGCATTTGTTGAACGTGTCAACAAATACTTCTGGTCTGGCGGTTGCTCCAAGCTTCAATGCCTTGTTTGGGATACCGTCCGGTCCTGGTGCCTTTTTATCCCCAATTCTCCTGGTAGCCGCTATCACCTCCTCAACAGAAATCTGTTGCCACAGCTCGGAGTCTTGGCTCGAGACGCTTTCCTCCCTATACGGGTGCTGTGGGAATAGGGCCTCCACGATGCTACGAAGCAGGATCGGGCAGGTCACTTCCGGTGTTGACTGGCTCCTTATCCTCTTGGTGACGACCTTATATGCCGTCCCCCAAGGGTTGACGTCCGCCTCCTCGCATATCTGCCTGAAGCAGGCTGACTTGCTCTTCTTTATGGCACGTTTAAGGGCTCTTTTCGCTGATCGGAGTTCCTCTCCCCTGGTTTCGAACTCAGGCCGACCTCGCGCTCTCTGGTAGCACCGTCTTGCTCGTAGGCAGGCTTTCCTTAGCTGGTTAACCTCCGCATTCCACCAGTAGCAGGGCGCTCCTCTTTTGCAAGGCTTCCTTCTTGGCATTGCCACATCACATACCTCCTCCATGAGCTTCGCCAGTTTCTGAGCCAGGCCCTCTGCCGTTTCTCGCGCAGGGCTCCAGCTGGCGTTGCGCAGATATTCCGTGAAGGTTTCCACATCCAGGTGGTCGCCCTTCCATTTAGGTCCGGTAATTTTGGCTAGCTGTCTTTTCGTTGCTGCTCCGCATTCGAAGTGGATCGCCTGGTGGTCGCTGAACGTAAACTCCTCGCTTACTCTCCACGTAGCTCCCCTATGGAGTGAGACGCTCATGAAGGTTAGGTCGATAATGGACCCTCGGCCCGCCTTGAAGTAGGTTAGCTTCCTGCCATCGTTTGCGAGTATTACGTCCAAGGACGCAAATTCCTCGAGCAGACACGTGCCTCTGGCGTTGGTTTCCTTACTGCCCCACTCTACGGACCACGCATTAAAGTCTCCCGCTATTACTACGGGGGCTCTTCCGCGCGCGTCTTCCGCTATATGCGCTAGCATACTTTGGAAGCGCGCTAGGTCCCAGCTCGGCGGGGCATAGCAGCTATAGAAGGTTACCTCTCTAAGCCTCGCTCTAACAAATCCTTCGTTGGCTGCGCATATCTCCTGGGGTTGGATTTGTACGGCCCAGATGGCCGCCTTGCCGCAACTGCTGCTGGTCCAACCGCTTCCTGGTATCGCCCTGAATGGCTCGCAGATGAGCACGACTTCGGTCTTCCTCTCCCTGACTGCTTGTCTCAGGAGAGACTGAGCAGCTTCGCAATGGTTTAAGTTCAGCTGAGTACACCTCATGCTGATCTTTTAGTCAGGGCGTTCCTAAACTGGGGGCATCTACCGCTGCCGGCCACGTGCTTCCAGTCTGCGCTCGTTCCCTTGCAGAGCATGCACTGTGGTTCCAGGCTACAGTCCTTTGCCAGGTGGTTCTCCTTTCCACATCTTCTACACAGCTTGGACCTATCTACTTTGCTACTGCACTGTCGTGCCATATGCCCAAACTCAAGACATCTGAAGCATTTGGTGACGCTGATTCGCTCACGCAGTCTGCATCTTACCCAGCCTACTTTTAGGACTCCTATTTTCAGAGCCTTTTGAGCGCTCTCCGCTGGCAGCCTGATTGTGGCCGTCTGGGTTCCGCCGTATGCCTTTCTCAGCTGGATGTCATCCGCAGACAGCTCCGCCAATTCCACCTGGCTTCTCAGAGCCTCGCATATATCCTCCGTGGTGGTTATTTCGTCCAGGTCCTTGCACTCTACGGTCACCCGGTGCGACAGGCTACGGACTTCTGCGTGCTCCTTCAGCGTATTGGCTACCAGGCTTTTAAACATCTCCGTCTCCTCTCCCGACTTGTTGAGCTGTAGAAGTAGCTCTCCTTTTTGGGTCCTCCTGATCCTGGCGACCGCATCACCGAGTCCACGCAGGGTTTCGTCCGTCCTAACCTTGCGCAGTATCTCTGCATAGGTCTTTTCACCTTTGGTGGCAATGACGATGGCGTCTGGTCGCGTCTTGTCCGCGAGCGCTCCAATCGGCTTTTGCGGCCTCTTCCTTCTGCGCCGGTTGGTCACCGTCAGAAATGGGGTCTCCTCCGGCTCCTTTCTCTCCCTTTCAGCGTGGGCGTTCTTTTCAACTGCTACTCCTGGTGTGGTCTGGACCTCGACCGCTGCCTTGGTCCTCTTTGTCCGGGGTGTTGGTGCACCTGCAGCCTGTTTCCTCTTAGGCTCCGGGAGAGGTCTGAAAATCGGTGACGTCTGAGAGGACTGGTGGGTCCTGATCACCGCCTTAGCTCCTTCGTCGTGCAGCTGGATAGCAACCAGCTCATACAGCACCCTTATGCTCTCGATCGAGTCCCGCATGGGTTGGTGTATGGATCGCCTCTTGCCATCCTCGAGCATCTCCACTAGCTGCGTGATCTCTCGTCCTAGATCGCGCAGCGCTGTGCTGCCCTGAGCTTTTTGGTGCTGCTCCGGGCCAGGGAGGGCCGGCAGCGGGGCGTCGGTCCGCTCACCAGTTGGCGTTCTCGCCATTTTTTTGCTTTTATTGAAGCCTTCTGAGTCGTTCGTCGTTATGGGTGTAATACTTTTGCTCATTTTGTTGGGTCCCAACTCGTAAGCCGTTGTCCTTGTCTGTTGTACAGTCGCGTTATGATCCCATGGTTGTCTATGCAAGCAGGGAGGCCATGCGAGGGTTGACTCCCGCCCTTATGGGGTCGGGAGTTCAGAGCCGGATCCGCGCTAGTCAGGAGTGACTCAACTGAGCCTGTACGTCCAATTTAATGGCTACGGAACAAGAAGCGTGCTTAGAGATTTGCCAATTTTTCACGGGACGGGGGCAGAAGCAGCATTAACCTAGCAGCCATTTCGGCGGGGTTTCATTCCGCGTACTAAAGTGCTAGAATGCTGGCTTCCGTCAGCCCTGGGGTCATCAATCCAAAAAAAGGGGGGGCCAGTTCCTATCCTAAGACTTTACTGGTCTCCGTCTTAGTCGCCTTCTCGTATTAGCTAGGTGTTTCACAAGTGTGTTAGACCTATCCGGGGGATACCTGGCTTGTGCCGGCGGTTACGAGTTGCTTTAGTGCTCTTTAGAGGGAGCAGAACATCCCCGTGTCTTCTTAGTCGCCTCATACGACAAGCTGTGACATGCTGTGGTGGTATTCTACTGCCCGCTCACCACACGGGTGTGTGTGTGTGTGTGTGTGTGTGTGTGTGTGTGTGTGTGAAGGGTGTTCAAGCCCTGGCACACTCACAGCAATACGCACAGTTTTCTGGCAGTTTGTGCCGCATTGCTGATTATTGATTTTGCAACCAATTAAAATGCAGGCAAAAACAACTTGCCACAAGACAAAGTTTGTCCTTTCGGGGGGATTAAAGCATCTCCGAGTGTGTGGGCCCTAATTTGCATTAAGTACTTTGCCACAGCTCAAAGGGAGAGTAAAGGAATTAACAAATTGATACCAGTTCAAAGGTCGCAGCGGAGGAATGGTTTTGTATCTTTACAATCAAATCAATTGCAGATGTCAGCTAGGGTCAGTGAATCCTTGGGGAGGCGTCAGAACATCAAGGAAATGTCCTTCAACTAACCAAAAATATCATATATTTTAATGATTAAACACAGGCTTTCGCCCTGTAAAATCCTTCCCCCCCCCCCCCCCGCCCAACAAAGAGTATTCTTCCGCTTGGTCAATCATCCCCTGAACACCCCCATGGTAACCGTTATCCGATTCACGTCCAATTAAGCGCAGCTTAATTAAGCCCCAACGTTCGGGCATTTTGTATTTATTTAAAACATAATATATTCGCCGTGGAAATATGGCCAGACAGGACGGGCAATTAATCAATATAATATCAATATGATTGCCGATATTATCGGGCCCTGCCGCAGACGACGGGAATTAACATAAACTGTCACTGCCATAAAAAGTGTCGGAAAAATGGAAAAACTTCCACACACACACACACACACACAATTAAGATGCCATAAACACATGATATGCGGGCGGGCAGGGCAGGGCAGGACGGGGCAGGGCAGAAGTGTTGCATGCGGGGGCTAGTCGTGGCACGGATAGAGGTAGGTGCCGCAGCCAGGAGGGATCGTAAAAAATGCTGCCTGCCTGCCTGTGTGCCAGCCAAAAAGTTTCAAAGTGCAATTTGAAAAACAGTAAATATGTCGCGGGGCAGCAACGGGAGGAGACGAGGCACTGGGGAGGCGAGGCACGTAGCTGCCGCAAAAGTCACGGAAGTATTTTCGCATACGAGTCCTGGCCCCCAGGATCTACATATCCGTGCGGGTACATGCATGGATGGGGATGTGGCAATGACATGACTTGGCTTGGCAGCAATTTCTATTCCGAACCCGCACCCCGCACCCCGTTCCCGTACCGCTCCCACTTCCCCTCTCACTGCCGCAAAACTCTGACAAATGGCCAAAAGGAACGACGGAGTGGGGGTATTCGGTGGTGCTGGCAGGAGGCGTGGCTGTACAGGTGTTTGCGGTAATCGGGGATGACGGCAAGGAGATGTACGGTGTACGGTGTACGGATGTACGGTACATTCGCCCCAAAGTTGCAGCTGAGAATGACGAAAATTTATGATATTCTACGACTCCGACTCCGTCGCCGACTCCGAAGGTCTGTGCTCTTTATTGAATCGCAGCGAAGGCGGGGCTGATGGTACGATTTGTAACGAAACGAAATTGAAATACCTTCCCGGGGGGGATGAGAGTGCGGCAGAGAGGTTGTGGTGTGGTGGAGTTCAGGTCAAGTAGAAGAAGGTTAAAGCTAAAGTCAGTCGAAAATTGGATTCGATTGAAGTGCCCAGCCGCAAGAGCACCCCTCCTTAAAGCCAAATCCCTTTGAAGTCCAAAGTCCAAGGGCTGCTTTCACCGCGTGGCACATTTTTTCACCTCCGATGCTCAGTCAATTGAGTTGTTTGCCGGCTCTCAAAAGCCTCACGCGGCAGCAACGGCTTATGAAGCCCCACACTGATACACCCCAAAGCCACACACACACACACACACACACATACACCCACAGAGAGACACACAAGCAAGGTGGAAGCAAGGCTGCATTGTTGTTGTTCTGCTGCAATGTCCTTGCCATGCCACCGCAATCATAATTAGTATCCTGTGAAGACATGTGTGCGTGATGCATGTTGGACTCCTGTTGCCGCAACACACACAGACACACACACACACACACACACACACACACACGTGTGGCTACACGGGACAGGTGGCTTTGTTAGCCAGTGATATATTGGCATTTAAGCCAGGCCGAGAGTGTAGACTGTAGAGAGCCCACTGCCGCTGGCATATCCTGGGCTTTAAGGGACACTGAATGAATAATGCCAACCAATTTGCCTAGACGACAGGCGACGAGCGACGGGTCCTGCAGCCCGGCCAAGGACTTCATTAAACTGCAAAAATAGAATTACCAAAAGGGCTGTGTGGAGGGAGGGGGGCTGAAGAACCTAATGGCAGCTTACTTAGACCCCAATTAAAACAAAACCCAACGGCAGCACAACGGACAGCGGACAGTGGACGGGGGACACTCCAAGAGAAAGCAAAACCAAACTGAAGAAAAAGACAAACAGCAACAACAGTCATCCACTCCTGCAGGATGGAATGGAATGGAATGGAATGGAATGGGATGAGATGAGAGCGGTGCTTCTCTGTTAGTCCGGTACTCCAGTACTCCGGTACTCCGGTGATGACCATAAAACACCTTGGCTAATTTCCGCAAATTGTTACAGCTGACGAGTGAGAATGAATGGCCCCAAAACGAGTGAGAAAATGATTAAGGAGAGCAAAATTAATGGAGGAGCCAACGAAGAAGAGCAGATAGGATAACCAGGCTAATGCTTCCACCTGAGCGAAGACCTTAAAGCCCCTGTAGACGAGTGAGTCCCGTGTCTAGTGCTCCAATTCGGGAAACATTCAATGGCAGAGTATATGGCAGACGATCTGGAAGGCCTGCCACTACTCATGCAACGGGAAGCGTTTATTAAGAAGGACGCAGCAACTGCAGCAAGCAGTTGTCGTTGTGGCCGTTTGCGGCACGTACGCTGCTGTACAGCTGTCTCCGGAATCCTTTCCTCTCGGCCTGGGACTTTTCCCAATTAACAGCAGCTGCATCGCCACAAACAGCTCTGCCGGAACACTCTCGCTCTGGGAAATGCATTTAAAAGTGGCAAAGACTTTCGGTCGTCTCTTCGATAACCTCCCACGGCTATGGTGTTATCCGCTTTAAGCCGTCCCCCAAACGGGGGAATCCCCTGCCTGCAGGGAGGCACAGGGAGGGGACTCTCTGTCGCCATAAATTTGCAGCGCCAAAGTGATAATGAAAGTGTTTCCTTCCGCTTTGGCCAAACAATGTGCCAAGAAAAGGAGACACGAGGCGAGAGGAAACCCCCGGAGGACGCCACACAGAGGGAGAAAAGAAGAAAGGATATACGAATGGTTCGATACCCTAAAGGGTTCTCTTTTCGATAAGGTTCTCTTCATTAAATGTTTTCCTGCAATAGAGAGTCCCTTGAAAGCATGGTACTACTGTACGAATACCCTCGAAACATACGCCATAGGGAGCTTCCTGTATTTTGGAATGCCACAGTGTTTCTCGTTGGAGTTGCTTCCACGAATACAGTGCGTGTAGATAGTATACCCTCTCTTATCCTTTGCTGCACTGTTTGAAGTTACCTTGGCTTTTCCTTCCCCTTCTTCAGAGTCCTCCTCCTGCTCCTCCTGCTCCTCCTGCTCCCCTGTTGCCATCCATTCATCTTTCAGCTTGGCGCACTCCGCTGCGCTCCGTCGCCTCCTGGCTTTTCACTTGGCTTGTTTATTGTTTTCCGCTCAGCGAGAAATTCAATTTCGGTGGCAAGCACAAACACACAAACAAAAACAAAAACAAGAAGCACGAATCCTGGAATCGAGGAGTCCAGGCATCGAGGGAGGCAGGTAAACACACGGCCAGGCCAAGCAAATGAAACGCAGCTCCGATTGCTTCAATTGCATTTGGCTTTCGCTGCAAATCCACGCTCTGGATTTATGTATGCCGCAGGGGGTTGCAGAAGGGGGGGGGGGGGGGTTGGCTCCACCATCAGAAGACACGTTTAATTGTGCGCTTAAACCGAGACTCTGGACAGACTCTTGTTCGAAAACAATTAAAGCGGACTGGACTCCTTCTCCTTGGTTTCCGTCGCCGACGTCGTCGTCCAAGGCTTAGGTCCAGCGGAAGAAAAACAATCGCGAGGAAATTTCTCCTTCTTCCTTTTCCCTTCGCCTGAAGCTCCTCCTTCGCCATTTGCTTCGCCGGCCAAAAGTTGCAAGTCCAAAATGACCGACTGTCCTCGGGGAACTGTTGAAGCGTGGCCAAAGGAGCAGCAGGAGCGCAGCAGGCGAGGATGGATCCCCGAGGATGCACCGAAGCACTTTACACAAAATGGCTTCCAGCCAGTTTTAAGTTTGGTCTGCTTGCCCCGGCACTCGCCCCCACACCACTGCAGTGCCACACCTCCAAAAAAACGAAAAAAAAAAAAAAACCGGGCAGCAGCCAAAATGTTGCTTTGCCTGCAGTCGTGACCCTCTGTACACCCTGTAATTTTAAGGGCGTATATCTTCTTTTCAGACCTTTTCAGACTATATGCTATATGTAGGTTCTTTTCTCACACCGAGATTCATTCTTCGGCAAGTGCCGCCAGCACAAGACGCACAACCGACAAAGAGAGAGCAGGCCAGAGAATGCAAAAACAAAATACATGCAGTTCAAAAAAAGGGACTCCAAGCCGGAAAGGTTTCATAAAAGCCATGTATAAGGAAAGGATCCACCAATCTTGAAAATTGCATACAGATCATATCTAATGGGCCTACATCCAGTGGAAAAAGGGATGTCATTCAGCAATGGAGATCTGGCAGTCGACTCCTTTTCATATTTGTTCGTGTTTTCGGGGAGGTCCAGACCGTAAACGGGGGAAAGGAAAAGGAAAAGGAGAGCGGGGACCGGCCATAAAATGAGGGAACTATGACAAAAGATTGCAGTGGCAAAAGTTTGGAACAACGTTAATTAATTTTGCGTGCGTTGAAGCCTGAACTCTGGCGTCGAAGCCTTCAAGGGTCAATTGGTAGCCCATGAACCCCACACCTTACGCTGCATTAATGAAGTGCACAAAGACGGAGAACCCCCCGTGGTTCCTAGATCGAGAACTACGTTTGAATACGCATAAAAATAGAACTTACTTTTCAGTATCCTTGGGAAGTCCTTCTTGGCTATTGGCTAGTCCACCTAAAAGGATAACAGACCTTAGAGTATTAATGCGTTTATGTGTTGGACGGACCTGGAGGGTTCTGGTACTTCTTAAACTATTGTTTATGCCTTAAATAAGATCCAGAGCCAATCCACATGTGTAGAACGAATTGGCTTCTCCTCCCACTCCCACAACACATATCAAGAGCTCGGGGATGCTCGACAAAGTTTCCCTTCGATAACCGCACTGCAAACATGCGATGCAATCAAAGTTGCACCCACAAGATGTCCTTCGGTTCACTCTATGTTATAAATAATGCTTCAGATAAGTTGCTGTTCAGCTGCTCTTCGGTTTACTTTTGGCGCACACCCAGGCCCAGATACTTAACGAGCTGCTGTTGCACAGATACATTGCGGGGCGACGTACGGAAGCGCCAGGCAGCCTGATCTGTGTTCCCCCATTGATGTTGTCGGATGGACGCACCCGCGAACAGATGCTAATGGCTAATGGAAATGGCCCCGGAGCGAGGTATATCCGGGGATTGGCCCAAGGTGGCGGGATTCAGAAGCCTCCTGGTCAGGCCCAAGACTATCTCCGACTCGGCACGGCGTGCGGTGCGGACTGTAAGCGACATGGAGGCCACGGATTTCGAGTATCCGGCCACGAGTCTGTTGCACATCAATCAACGACTGGAGGTCCCCTGATGGAGAGTCTGTTGAAGAACCGCGATCTCAGTAAGGTCACCCAGATGATATCGATTAGTGCCGGGGCCTTTGAAGGCCACTGGAAAATACCCTTTCCCCGGGAGAAGAGGGGAGCATCCCTCATCATGCCTCACGGGGCTCTTGGGCATCGGAAAGCAGCAGCTGCCCAAAGAGCAGTTCTCCTGCGCTGTAGAGCTCGTGCCCCACAGACTCAATGATCCCCGATCGGCGCAGCGAGGCGGCAAGCTTCTGTAGACTCTCGACTGCCACGAAACTTCGACTTTCGAGCATGATGTCCTTCGACCCTGTCCTTCCCTGTTCGGGTTACTATTAATTTCCGACTCCTGTTGCAGAGACTCTCAGAGTCTCAGTCTGCAATGGACTCTGGACTTTGGAATGTGTAATTAAGCTGCCTCGAATTTCCCTCCGCCTCTGCAGCCACCCCACCCGACGACTGCTATGCTAATGACCAGAGCGAGATGCTCTCTGGGGCTGGTACGAATTCCTGACAGCGATAAAATTGTTTCCCCTAACCACCCCCCGCCATCAGTTGATGGCATGTTTAGTCAGCGGCTTATGCGGCGTATGCGCAATGTTATCTCAAGTTCCTGTTGACCAGAATACGAGGAGTGTCAAGGGGTCTCTCGTCTGCATGAATTGATTGACACGGGAAGCGACAACAACAGCGGCAACAGCCACACAAAATGTGACTGCAAAACAACTTTATTTGCGAGAAGTGGCATTCATGAAATATTCATGCAGGCAAAAAATCAGAACAAAACAGAACAGAACAGAACCCATGCCACTGCCCCTGCCCCTGGCCCTGCCCCTGCCCCTGGCCCTGGCCTAGGACTGTCAGGCGATGGAGGAGACAGAACTCCTACAGAACTGTCAGGCTGCCTGAGAGGCTATAGAATTTATTGTGGCTCCAGGCAGAGAGGAGTGGATGGAAATTGAAGGCTGCTTCAGGCTGCTGCAAGTGTTGCAGCTTTTTATTGTCGATGGAAAGGACTTGTGTCTATCGAAGGCGTCTAATCGATGTTTAGGTTCGATTTTATTCACCCAAGCTCACTTTAATCGCTGCTTATCGATAGATCCCATGTTTCGATAACGGTCCACGAAACTTTTAATCGGTTTTTTATTTAAAAAACCCACTTTTCAATATGTATTTACGATGGAAAACTTTCCTTTATATTCAGTTTCCCTTTTTCTTGGAAAAATTGAATTTTTCCACACTCAAATGTTATTGTTTGAAAATTCCTTTATCTATATAAATTGTTCCGGATGTTTTTTGTGTACCTTGAACCTTTTTCCATCGCCTTATCCCATTTCAATCTCCTCTGGCCTCTTCTGTGCACGACCGCCTGCTTCCTACGGACAAACCATTTATTTGGTCAGCTTGGAATTGACCCACATTTGACACAGCTTAAGTTTCTCCATGCCCATATACGTACATGCGATGTTTGTCCACGCTGATAGTCCAGGCTGCCACCAGAGCCCCCTCCCGCACCTCACCTCACCACCCTGATGGAGATCCAGGAGAAGCTCAGGCAGAGGCAAACTTTAAAAGCGTCCAAGCCAAGCCAGTGGCATCGATGTCGTCTGGCACTATACAAACTATAAATTGGCTTAAGCCCCCAGACAGCCAGCCGGCGACCAGTTTTCGAGTGTGTTCCCATTCTCGGTTCCTTCCACAACGAGGACAAGTAGGAGGAGGATGGATGCGGAGGGAGGATAGGACAACAGTGGTGGCTGGCAATGGTGTACAACGTTTGACACTTTTGAACTTTGATGTACGGCATTCAATCTGTGATTCGGGTCGGGTCGGGTGGGGTCGGGGGCACTCTATCGACTGGCTGGCTGGCTGGTTGGCTGGCTGGCTGGCGGAAAAGTTTCTTTGTGGCTTGTCATGTTTTCCATTTGATTTGCAATGATTTTTGCTAATTTTCCATGGCATTCACTTTGACAACATTGCGGCTGTGTCAGTATCTGCCTCTTCTGCTGCCAAGATTCCCACGAAAGATGTGCGACTTGCTCATCGTCATCGCCATCGCCATCGTCATTGACTTTTACCCGATACCGATGCGAACCTGTTTTCCCATTTCCATTCCCATTTCGCTTCTTTGGCCAGGCTCTTCGGCTGCATAGATTACGAGTGGAAATTTTGTAAGTGCCCCCAAGCCAAAGTTATTATTATGATTAGGATGAAATGAGTTTTTTCCGATGAAAACTTTTTCGCTGGAGATTTTCATTTCGCGCGGCGGAAAGCGAAACATGGAAACTTTTACTTGCAGTGAAAATCATGGGCATGACCAATCAAGTCAATAGTTCCATAGTACATAAAAGAACCGCCGCCCACAGTACTTGACGGCTCCATTCGGAGCTCGGTTCTGATTGAGACGAATCGGGGGAAAAATCAAGGACCACTAGGTACTAGGACTTCTGTTCATGCATTAATCATAAACTCAACTCAAACCCGGAAACTCAAAACGGAAATTCGCATCCGTCTTCATCATCATTAGGGGCATAAGGGGCCGACATACAGGCGGCTTCCCGCAGCATTCTTTCTCCTCCTTTGGCTCCTTCCTTTGGAAATTAAAAATTCATCTGGGGAATTTTCCTTTTCGTCCCTTTTTTCAGTTGTACAGTTGTACATTCCTTTTAAATGAATATTAATTGCGATTCCGATTGCGTTTGCCTTCGCTCCACGGGCGACCATTGAAATTGGGCCTCCATTTTTCCTCAGACTGCTATGCAAAGCGGCATTCAACGCGGCTGGGCCAGGAACTCCATTAAGCCGTAAACTAGGCATCGACAGCCGCCGCTTTTGATTCAATTAAGCGCAGCGGGAGCCCGAATAAAGTGCCCGGATTCGCTTAAATAGAAGACTCTTCACTCAGGCAGAGCGAGTACACTGAGAGACAAGCAAGCCAAGTAGGTTGAAGCGGGATAGAGCTCAAGAAAACGATAAGCATGAGCACGTAAGAGAGGGATGCAGCTAGGCTACGGACACCCACACTCAAATCTCACTCAGTCAGCAATGAGCACTTTTGCGGTAAACATAACATTGAGGTTAAAAACGAATTTAAAATTAGAAAATCCTACAACAAAAATTAATTAAGAAGCATGTTAGCAATTTTCTTGAGTGCAGGCTCATAATGCTGTTCCTGGATTTGAGTTGATTGAGTGCCCTGATGTCTACACCGCAGAGAAAACTAGGTCTCTGAATAATGAAAATTAAATTATATGCTTAATAAAACATCTCCGGAAAGTTCCAGCCCGCCCACACCCGCAGGAGCTAAACGAGTACAGATTTGCTCAATTTTCATTTGCCCGGGCACAATATTCCCTTGTACTTTTGCTTACATTTTCAATTAGCCATTGATTGGTGCTGCTGTGCGTGGGGGGGGAGAGGATAGAATTTGTCTTCACGGTCGAATGCAATACCAAAGTACTACGCATACTCCAACTTAAATTTACTTATTTGTTGGCCGGCTCTGCAACGTGGCCAATGGAAAGATCACATTCTGTGTTTATTAACTCTTACCTGGGCACTATTGCACGGAAGGCGGCAATCCAAGATGGCCGGCACGCCAGCGGCCTCTCAAAAATATTCCTTTGCAAGGCAGCGAAAAGTGTACAATACATATGTAATCTTCTATGTAATTAGATTTTTATATTAATCACTTTAGAACTCAATCAATCAAGGAGCTACACATCAGTAATTGCATTGCAATGTGATTGAAATTTGGCAAAATTTGGAACAAAACAATAATCACAGCGTCTGAACTTATTTCAATCTTTCCCTAACGCGTCCTCAACAACTGATCAAGACCAGTGTTGGAGAATTAGCATGTCCTTCGACTTGCGATACATATTATCGATATTCAATAACAAAGAATTTAAACAATATTCTGAGGAAAATAGTTGCTTTAATAGCTATAATCATCACTAAGCTCAGGAAAACCAGCAGAATCAATGTCTCTCACTGACTCTGAATAATATTCATTACCATTGTTGTCGCCGTTGAAATCACCATTTGGGTCACCATTGTAATCACCATCGCCAATAGCATTACCATCGCCAAAATTGTTACCATCGCCAATTTCAAGGTTATATGACGGCATCTGACGCACAAAATTATTTTTAGCTTTCTTTGGCTCGGGTGGTAATCCCGCCTCTGAGAGCATGGGCGGCTCGACTTTCTTCCTACGTTTTCCGTCATGAGCGTCCCCCGGGTCCGCATCATCGTCGCCGACTTGGCACACCTCCACCTTCCAGCACGCGCCATTATTCCTCACGATGAATGCCTCCTCGCAGCCACAGCCGCTTTGACAGCGATGGAAGCACTCGAGGCCGCGGCAGCTGCCGTAGCAGTAATGGTAACAGTCGAAGTAGGTAGTGCCATGACAGGGAACAGCCGGATGCGCGCTCGCCAGCTTTATCGAGAGCAAGCAGAGGGCCACAAGGATGAAAGACTTCATTGCGGCAGCAGCGAAAAGCGACAATAACTGAATGGAAAGCCCATTCCAGAGCGTGACTCTCGGCCGCTGCCAATTGGAAATGCAATTCGAAACCGATACGTATCAAATCGATTGGATTCTGCCCTTAATTGCTATCCACTAACGTAACAGATTACTTGTAAACAAATCCATGTATATTCATCACTAATTGAATCATCTTTCATTGATCTCGCCAATGAAGACCATCCATAATAGTGGGATTAGGAATTAGAAGAACTGTCGTATGAACCTGAATCCGAATACTGGTGTCAATCCATCACACGTCAAAGATTGGTGCCCAGCTAGATCGAGTGCAAGCAGAAGGCCGCGAGGACGCAACACTTGATTGCGGCTCAGAGAGAAGCGACAATAACTGAATCGAATGCCGCCATTCCAGAGCGTGGCAATTTAAAATGCCATCTAAGAGCGTACGTATCGAATCGATTGGGCTTGTGGCCTTTATTTTCTATGCACTTAAGTAACAGCTTGATCCTCGACAGGACGTCGACAATGTTCCTTTGCGGACACTCTTTGAAGTCCGGGATTAAGCCCTTGCGCGGCACTCCAGCTGCTCTCGGGAAGATGCAGCTGGCTGCCACGCTGAGGTAGACAACGTGTGAGTGATGAATCCTGTGTATCCCAAAGCACTGCAGCGGATACAGCGCTGCCTGCGTATTGAAATTTCACATTTTAGCCAGCTCATTGTAGGTCGCCGCACATCTAGTCCCTTGGTGGCGGGCCACGTGGTCGGAGGACACTCTCGAGCAGATTCGGACCGGGCTGGTTCTTGGGCCGGGGCGTCGGCGTCAGCGAGCGGGTGTGCGGTGGGGCGTCCTCCTTCTTGTGGACGGCAGAGGTGGCCGCACGGCGCAGGCGAATCTTCTCCTCCATTTTGCTGGGCACCATGAAGCAGTTGGACTCCTTGTAGACCGGCTTGCGGCGATCGTTCCAGGGGAAGGTCCACTGAATGGGCGTAAAGTCGCGCCTCCATGGCTTCCTGGGCTTGAACCAGCAGTCGCAGGTCCAGTCCTCTTCGCCGGGAGCATCGTCATCGCTGAAAGAGGTACACGGTTACCTACCAAAGGAGGAAACGCTTGCGGATCGGATACTTACCCACGCACATATACGCGAACGTACCGCGAGGACTTTCGGAAGAGCTCGAGGGCCTCGTTAAAGGTCAAATCCAGCGCGGGGACGTCGTTGATCTGAGTGATTTCATCACCGACGCGCATTCCGCCGCGCTTGGCCAGGCCCGTTGGCGACACATTGATGATGGTCAGCGGCTCGAACTGGTCGTAGCCGCCCGACACCTCCATGCCCCACATGGCGTCGTAGAAGCTCATGATGCGGCAATCCGTCTCCAAAGTGTACGTCATCTGGAGCTCGTACTCGACATTCTCGAACGCCTCCGAATCGTACTTGGGCACCTTAATCTTTGAGTCGAACATTCTGATCTCAACAATGGGTGATCTCGCCCTGGCAATGGAAACTACTCGTACAACTAAAGCTGCTGCAAGTTGCAAGTGGACGTGGCACTGTCTCGCCCAGCGTCTAAGTTGTCTGGCGTTGGTGGTGTGTATCGGTCGCTTTTATAGCCGCTAATTGGGTGATTTGGCAGCCTCTAACGTGATCTCCTGAAGGCCAATGTCATTGTTGTTTAATCGTCTTGCCAAGTGCAGTGGGAACCATGTACGGAAGAAAACCTCCGATGAGTGTACTCCCCGATCAAAGGTTCCTCTTCTTTCGGTTTGATTGATGAAATTGCCTGCTTTTATATGTGGTTCCCACTGTGCCTTGAGGGGAAATCAATTCAATTGATTTGCATTTAATTGTTGTCTATTTTTAGTGGCGTTGCTGTGATTTTGGCTGACGGAAACAACGGCGGCTAACCCCAAAAGCAGTCCGAAGAGGAAGAACCCGTGGCCGCATTTGGCCATTGAAAGTGGAGCCGCTGCGAGAGCCAAGGGAAACGAAAGCCAACCAAGTCCAAGTCCAGTTCCAGTTCTTCTCCACTCTGCTAAGCAGCTTCAGCAAGTGCTAACAACCTGTCCGTCCAATGCTGCCGCTTCGCGTCCAAGCGATTTGATTTCACTGACCTCAATTACAGCCGCCGCTGGCCAACAATGCAACTGCGATGGACTGCAGAGCTGCAGACCTGCAGCTTCTGCCTCCGCTCGCCTGCCGACTATTGAATTATTCATTTGCTCAGACCAAAATCCAACAAAAGAAGAAGGAAGACCAGCGACAAAAGTCCATAAAATGCTCTTGTGGCCAGCGACGAGGGAGAGCAGCATCGGAATGGCAAATGGCAAACGGCAAACAGTGACAACTCGCCTAATTACAACGAATCTTTGGCTCTGCAAAGTAAATTTGTCCACTCAAAGAGTGCTTGAACCAACACAAAACCCTGGCCCCGAGAGTGCCTGGTACTGGGGCTTATGCAACGACACTCTGCAGTCTCCAGCCGGGGATTTTCACAGCGAGCGTGCCGAGCTTTTGTTTCCATGGAATTTCTAAGCAACAATAGAAAGGATTTGGAGCGGAGTGAGCGAAGCGACCATGGAATTGAAGCAATTACTTAGCAGGTGCCAGACAACATTTGGGATTACGAATGGATTGTCTCATACTATCTCCATATGGGTCACTCTTCCGACTAACATTGTGTTCACGTTCTAGGCTTTATCGGACATTCAACAGTCACGAAATGGTTTGCAATTTAATATATAAACCAGCGACAATGTTCGGTGAACTCAGAATCAATCAGCATGAAGCTTCCTCGACTGTTTCGTGAGTATTTAAAATTTCAGTGCTCTGCGGCGCCCTGCTGATGATGATGATGCCACTCTCCTGGGGCATAGATCCAGGATTTCTGGAGTATATAAAAAAACGTGTGACAACCTAAAATATCCCTTAAGTGTATCATATTGAATGGACTACCAGCAGAAGCCTTTCTTAATCGATTCTTAAGTTTTGTTTTGATGTAAAATATACCGAATGGCCTGATTCTTAGCGCAAGTTTCTAGTGTTCCTTGCAGTTTCACATAATTTGACATTCTGCGAAGGATTCCGTTTGATAATCCAATTTTTTGTGGCTTGCTTTGAGGAATTAAACACTTGTGACGATGATATTCAGTTTGCTGAGCCTCGCAAACTCCGGGTATGCTCTGAATTTTTATTGAAAATGTATAATTTATTGTAGACCTTAGTCCTCAAAGCAGTTCAGGGAGTCTAACTTTCGTTCCTGGGGCTTCAGCAAAGTGACAGCCGCCGAGAACATCTGGATAAGGCAATCGGGCTTATGGTAGATCGCCTTCTTGGCAAATTGGTGCACGATTCGAATGTACTTGAGGAAGCTATTGCCCTTTTCCAACTGGGGTTGATAGTCAATGCACAAAACCAGGATCTTTAATGCAGGTATGGTGTTTTCGATCAGCAAGGACACCCCGTCGTTAATCACCTCAAAGCACTGCAGGTACTTGTCAAAATCTTTTGAAAATGCCTGGACCTGACTCTTGTGGCACAGCTAAATGACGAATGGGATCGGTATGGATCGGCTCGAAGCAAGTAGGGCTAGTAAGATGATAATATACTCACAGCCAATAAGCTCAGCAACAAGGTGACCTTGATCAAATGCATTTGGGCTTTCTCTGTCTTCGTAGGTGTGTGAGGCTTGACGGCTCCAGTCCCAACGTTTGAGCCATCAGAAGAATGTGCCCTATTTATAGGCCACAGGATAATCCCATTCGCCATGCTCGCGGCCATCACAAATGATCAATTTCACGCTCTGGGAGCGCATTTCTGCAGGCTTAGCCATTATCCGTAACGAATTCTACGCGAGCATAGCGAACTTTGTCCGACCTTGAATCTAAAACCTTTTCTGATTGAGTTTTTTGCGAGCTCTCTTGAAACGCTTCGGTTGAAAAATTTAATCAATTAGCTTGCTTAGGAAACAAGAGTGGTTATTCGTACTATTAGAACATTTTTGAGATCTGATTGATATTTTTGCATGCAAATGCTTTCGATATATTGCAATTTGCGATATATTTATACATATACATATATGTCCACATGTGTATATCCTTTCTACAAGATATAGTCCTTCTCCTGCAGGCATTCCAATTCCTCGATTTGTTCGGAATATGGTTTGATCAGTTCCGTTGCCTGGGTCACCAAGAGCTTGATGCACTTTGGATTATTTAAGACCAGCTTCTTAAAGAACAGATAAATGTTCTTTAGGTACCATATCGATGATTTTGGCTTGCCATCTTTCGGTGGAAGCGCCGTATAGAAGGAGCATATCTGCATCTCGTAGACCGCTGGAATGACGTTGGTGACGACCTTGGCCACCGCCTCGACGCCTACTTGGGCGCACTTGCTCAGCTTGCTCCATTGGGAGTTAATTATGGCCTGTGCATCGGTTTGCTTCGGGGCCAGGCAAATCTGTGGGTCGTGACAGTCGTTACTGGTTAAGATTACTATAAGGAAATCGAGCTGAAGGTACTCACAGCCAAGAAACTCAGCAGTAAAATCGACCTAAGCACGTTCATTGTGATCGGACCCAGCTATGGAGTGTCTGATCAATCATCTGTTCTATTTATAGAGCTTGAGAAAACTGTATTCGTCATGCTTCTGGCCATGGCTAAAGGATCTCTTCGCACCTTAATGCTTAATGCGGTAAAAGCCTCCCATATCACATTGAAACCCATTCATAATAATTATATAATAGCCTTATCCGGGGATAAACGATGGGTTCTGCTTTTGATCTCCCCAGAGGTGACAGGAATGTCAAATCTCTCCGAATATTGATGTATGTATTTATGTTATTGTAAGTATAAAGGCAATGATAATGATAGTAAAGTAGTAATGTTCAAATGTTTTACGTTTAGGAACCAAGGATTTTCTTATAAAAACGACAGATATTCGAATCATAATATATATGATTTCTAGGATCCGCAAGTTATTGGTTTGCCATATCCCTAAATTAAATCAGAAACATTTTGTCAGTTTTGGCTTGCTTCAATTAGAACAGGCGGCAGGCTCTCGGAATGCTCTGCATTTTATTTCAATATTGAAAAACGTATTGAATATTTAGGAGTCCAAGCAGTGCATGCTATCAATCCTCTCAACGTATGGCTCGAGGGTGTTGACAACTCCCTTGAGAGGGTCAAGCAGACAGCTCTGTTTGTCGTAAACAGATAGCTTCAGGAACGTGTAGATGTTTTTGAGAAGTCTGAGTTGGCTAAATTCGGGGTCGCGGAGAGGCTCGAAGTCGATGCACTGATATAATACACGCATCGCGGGGATGGTGCGTCGCAGTATTTGCGCCGAAGCTCTGGCGCCAATATGGGTGCACTCCAGCCATTTTTCCCAGTCTATGGACCCTGACTCCTCCCCGGCCTCAGACAAGACCTAATATAGATGGGGGATTGCTCAAAGATTAGAGAGAAAGATCCACTGATGGACTTCCCGTGCTCTACTTACAACCAACGCGCTCAGCAATAGCGCGGCTTTAAGCAGATTCATTTTCGGGCTTTCTCTGTCTTGATGCTTTCGGCTAAACGGCTCCAGACTCAACGTTGCAGCCAGCCACAGATCGTGCCCTATTTATAGGCCACAGGATAATTCAATTTGCAGTGCTCGCTGCCTTCTGTAAAAATAAATTTCACGCCTCCAATGAGTCACGTTTGCGGCGATTTAGATTTGCTTTTTTCCTTTTAAAATGCAACGTTTTTTATTCTGAATTTCTCAACATAGAGGTGGCTTCACAAACAAATAGGAACATTGCAAGGAGTTCATCTTCTCCAAGTGAGGACCCACGACGCTCGATAGCGTCATGTAGGCATTCATCAGGCAGGGCAGACGCTCGCCCATCAACATTTTATGGACGAACTGGTAGATGATCACCAGCAGCTGCACCCTATTCACTCTGGCAGTGCTGATCTTGGGCAAATAGCCCACGCACTGCAGCAGATCTTTCATCATGGGCATGATCTGGATGGCGAGGCTCGCCGTCAGCTCCAGGCCCGCTTCAACGCAATTCCCTACCTTGATCAGGTTGATCTTCTGCCCTGCGGTTGGTCTGAACTGAAACAGCTAAGAGACGATCCGTCTCTGCTTAATCACATACATATAACAGTATGAATCCCGTAGTCACAACACTTACAAGCAGACAGCCGAGGAGCAGTGAAACCTTCACTCTTTGCATGCCGAGGGTAGTATGAGAGAACTGTGCGGCATTGTCATGGTTTGAGCTGCTTTTATATGATCCTAAGTACTTTTTATATGCTTCACAGTTTCACCAATGTACACGTAACACGTTGCGAGATACAGGCTGCTCTTTCATTTGTTGTTTATAAATCTTTGGGTATACAGGACGGCGCCACACCCAGGTACATGCATCTATAGGTCTTCAGTCGCACGAAATGCTGTCCCAAGATTTTTTTTATCGAGGTGGCCAAATCGAGAAGGCACGAGGGATTCTGGACGAGCTCTCCCAGGAACTTGGAGGCCACATCCTTGAATGTTCTGGTATCGAGTGCTGCCAAATTTTCCGAAGTCTTGAAGCTGATGCACTCGAACATGGTCTTCACTATGGGCATAGCCTTGCTGGTGAGGTCTGAAGTTGCCTCGAGGAAGATCTGGGAGCAGACGCCAATCTGCTTGAGGCTGTACGACTGGGCATTCGCCAATATCTACAAAAGAAGTCGAGGACTTAAACAGCTCACTATAGAAGTATTTATTACCCAGAAACAGCTCAGGATTAATGCGGCTTTTAAGCACTGCATGCTGGAAATTCATTTAAAGAACTGTCTGACTTTTTTTAACTCTACGGAGTATATGAGACATGCATGAAAACCCATTTTATATGCTGCCATAACAGTCCGCTTCAGCCCGCTAAGGGCAGGCAGCTTTGCGGAACACCAATGTAACTGCACTGATAGCTGGAATACCTGCTCCAATGGGGCTCTAGAATCTGGGCCACCGCATCGGTCATGTTCCACAGGCAGTCGGTGGCCATGGCCACGTGTTGCAGGAAGCTGAATCCCGTTATCATGAGCATCGGTACGTCCATGCTCTCCAGATCAACGCTGTTCGTGAAGTTGGTACACTTTACCAGGTCTTTGATGAGGGGCATGCCACGGTTCGCAATGGCGGAGGCTGCTTCCAGGAAAATCCTCCAGCATATGCCTATTACGCCCAGGTTGTACTCCTGACCCCCCAGAATGGGTACCATAAGCTACCGACACAAAGTGTATCCATCATTACGAGTATCTGTGGATAGTATAGCTTCTCTCACCAACAGACAGCCAAGGAGCAGAATGTTCTTCATGCTTGCAATTACCCCAAGGCACTGTTCTAAAGCGAATGTTGTTTTCTTCATTTATAAAGCTGACTACCCGAATCGATTTCATACGGTTGTTCATTTCATACGCTTTTTTTTATAGATATTACGTTATAGATGTAACGGTAGACGACCCTTCAAGGGCCCCTGTCATATGACAAAAAAAAGCTATGCACAAAAACCCAAAAAACAATCCTAGCCAGTGAGGCACTTTAATGTAGAGAACGTTGTGGCAAACGGAGCGAGCAGATCTCTTATTTCCTGGATGGTGTTCAACAGGCACATCTGGTTGCCGACGATCTTCTGGATGAACTGATAGGCCAGCATCAGCACCGCCGTAGGATCCAGATCCTTTGTCTTCATGGGCTCAAATTTTGCGCATTTCGCCAGGGATTTGATGGTGGGCACAATCTTCTGGCCCACGACTGAGGCTACCTCGACACACAAGTCAAAGCACCTGGCCATCTTATCGATATCCAGTCCTTCAGCAGACACGGTTTTAGTAACGGATCCAAGCAGCTGTAATTTCACATATTTTGAGTTGAAATTCGAAATATTTAGCCTTTATCTTTTACGATCACTGAGCAGAGAAGGCAAATGGCCTGGATGGACTTCATTCTTGTGGTAGTCCTGGTTAACTGAGCAATGCGTTCTACCATTGCCCACAATATATAGAGATTGAGATCAGGGACAGGTCTAAGCGAACAGGCAGTGCCCTGCAATAATACAGAAATATTTATTTCTTCAAATCTGTTCATTCGAACAGATTGAAGGTGAATCATCGATAAGCTTTGTTCGGCTTCGAGAAGTGTAATCGCGTAGCAGAGCGTGTCCATCTATAAACCAATTGTGTCAGTTAATTCTTAACAATTCGATTTGGATTATATAAAAGACTTTATGCAATGCTCAGGAAATGCACATCTTACTTGAATTCCTTTTGGCTTCGGGATATCTTTAAGCCCGAAATTAATGCTAAGATTAAGCCTTTCTCAGATTTCAGATCCCATTCCCTGCACCGCCAGTAAGCAAACTATTGGGCGAATGGTTGGACGAATACAATGTTTCCTTGACAACTTGCATTATGCATGGCTGGTTGCACAAGACTTTCTGAAACTGTAGAAAGTCTACCACGATGGCGTTCTATATAGAATGTCTCGTGAGCTGGCCTAGTCGATCAGGCAGTATGTGAATATGTGAATAAATATAGAAATATGTGTGTCAGACACGATTCGGCTTGTATAACTGTAATCCCCTACAAGTCAAGCATATAGTAGAGGCCTCGCAGTACGATAACCAGTTGATAATTTACAGATTTTATTTAAAGCCGTGTTATTTTATATTTCTTTAATAGTGATACGCCCTGGCATATATCGATTGGTTTGATTATACATACATAGCATAGGTTTGTTTTCTGGTTTTACTTCCGGTTTCTGACTATCATCAACTACCGATCCGGTCTGATCCGATCCGATCCGATTCCAAGTTGGCCGACACTTTGCCTGAGCATACCCTTAGCCTTTGCTCCGCTTAGGTTACGCTTTGAACTGTTAACTTTCATTCGTTAAGGTGGCCGGCATTCATCTCATCTCCTGTCGCGTCTTTCTCCAAATATGTGTATCCGATGTACATATAGAGGGGTATATATTTAGATAGATTTTGAAATGTATTTTATGTACTATATATATGCATATATAAGTGGAGCTGTGGCTCGCCAACTCGCATAGCCAGTAGATCGCTTGTGGACCTTTGTGTGTTGCATTGTGTGCCTTTCAATTTGTGGGGCCAAAATATTGTTGGATATTACATAGATATCGTATCGTAACGTATATATGCTCGTACAATGGTTATTGTAATTACAATTCTCTAATATGTTACAATTCGAAATTAATTCAATAGGTTAACAAATGTTACATTTCGCTACAATAAACACAAACTCAAGTTCAAACTCGGCTTCAATTCCAATTCCCAATCGAATACTTGATTGATCCAATCTCCAGCTTAACGAAGGCTTAACGCTCTGTGTCCGAAGGACACAAAGGAAAGCGCTTCCATCGACAACATAGGGAGCTTCGGTACTTGTGATCCGGGCACAAGAGAAGCTCCTATTGTCTGCCATATTAAATTTCATCCATTAACCCGACCTAAGCTCGTGCTCTAAACCGAAAGCAGAATACAGAATGCAGAATGCAAGTGACATTTCTTGTATAGCGTGTGAAAAGCAAAGTTTCAGTTTCAGTTTGAGTTTCTTACTGGGAAATGTACAGGTGGCCGTGGCGTACTACTCGTAATTTTAGATTTAAATTATGTTTTATCAAAACTACAATTGGTTTTGTTCCATAATTTGTTGCTTGAAGCTTTGCAGGTGGTTCCGAGTGGGAGCATAGAGAAGCGACAAAACTGCTTTGTGGTTGTGTGATTGTGTTTTTTTTTTTTGGGTGAAAAGCCTTAAAGCGGTCAACACTTGAAAAATGTTATATGGCAACTTTTACAGATATATGTATATATATATAGCAGGGCCATTCAAGTGATTCATAGCTCCTGTGTAAAATAGCTTCATATATATGAATATATCTTTCTATATCTGTGTATATATAGATCTAACAAGTAGTCGTTATGTTAATCGAGATTTCGCAATTCTGCTGAGCTTTTGCCTCGCTTATGCACGCCTATATCCTATATACTGTACGGTCTTTCGCTAACACACACATATTTTTTTGGTATAATATTTATCTGCGGCATTCGATTGCCTTGACTTTTCTTTTAGCTTCGTTTCCTTTAAAGTTTAAACAATACGCGATACAATTATATGCTTGAAAATTTGTGTATACACAGCAAATATATAGGTTTTATACAATAAATCTTTATATATACCTACTATATATATGTATATAGATGTGTGTCTGTATGTGTGTGTGTTTCTCCATTAAAATGCATTGTAAGCACTGCGTAATAGTCACATAATTGAATCGAAATAATCATATATGTAGTACTCTAACCGATCAACATAATATCACGTGAAAACCGAAATAAATTAACAAATATTTATACAATCGAAACGAACTAAAGCTATGTACAAAAATCTCCAGAAAACACGAAACTCAATCGGATGTGTAAGGGTTTCCAGAAGTAGGCTATCAGCCATCGTACGGGATGGGATGGGAGCGTTCTACTGCCTTCTACTACATTCGGCCGGAGCCAACTAATTACAAAATAAAATAATCCGTCGGTTTGCTGCTTTCTCTACTTAATAATTACGTACGCTTTGCATTTGGTTTGCTCTTTGCTTTTGCTTTTGCTTTTGCTCTACAATCTCTACATAAATCTCCTGCTATCCCGATGGAATCCTTTCAGCTTTTAATCGGTGGACAGCTGCTGCCGCCGCCGCCCGATCAATCGGCTGGCCAAGCTCAAGCGCTGTAGCCAGCCATAGCCTGCGTCTCAGTAAACCAAAACGGACTCCATCGTGATCGTATCTCATTTGTTCGCACTGTTCGCGTTCGCGGCACTGCTGGCCTGGATCTGGGAAGCCGTCTGGCTGGCCGGCTCCAAGGTGCGACGCGCCAGGCGGGATCTGTTCGAGAGATGATAACATTAGAAATGGTTCTTTATTGGGTAACATGGAGCTTACTTGATCTGACCAGCCAGAAGAGGATTGATGGCATAGAGCCAGTCGTGCACTTCCTTGTCGCCGAGTGTCTGCAGCAGATAACCCCGATGCTTGGTCACCACACTGTAAAGAGTGTTCAGTTTAGATGAAAAGTCTCCCTACTCGAATACAGATCATAGCCCACCTGAATGTGTTGGGTATCTTGACCATGGCTGCCTGATCCTCGCTGCACTCCACCTGGGCCGTGGCCAGGTTGAGGACAGCCCGCTCAACGGGGTCCTTCTCCGAGCGATAGATAAACACATAAGGACGACGCACAGTCTGTAATGGAAAGCATTTAGAAGAGACGCATATAGACGCATATGCCATTGACTTACCACCCAGCGTTTCTTCCAGCCCGAGCCGCCATGTTCCAGGACATTCAGCAAGCCCTTGCGGGCCACCACAGGGCTGACGCGAATCTCCTCCAGCTCCGGCACGTACAGCCGCAGCGGGAGAGCCGGTTGTGTGGCCGGGGCAGGGGCCTCCCAGCCATTCGGAGCATCGGCCCGATCCGGCGAGCATAGCCTGCGGGAAAGAGGTGGAGCAAATGTGAGCCAAAGGTCGCACTGGGGGGTGGAGAGGATTAAGGGGTTGGGTTCTCTGGATAGAACGGAAAATTACCTGCGTCGAATTACAAATTTGTTGTCTCTAATTTGTGTAAAAGAAAACCAAAGGAAAACAAACAGATGTAAAGATTGGAGGATTGTTTTTGAGTCTCGAGTCATTGAGAAAATAAATTGTGTTATTTTGTTAGTTTTGCGCTTGAATGAATCGGATGGTTGGGGCGATTATATGGAACAACAGCTTTTCGACAGATTGGGTTTCAGTTAGTCACGAAACGCCGAATGATTCGGTTGAGTCTGTTTCTGCTGCTGCCAGCTCTCGTTATGGTCATGGAAATGAGCGATGTGTTGGTTCATGACGCAATCCCGGACCCGGATCGCGACAAATACATATGGAACCCGTTCCCGGGCTTCTGTGGCCCCAATGCCACCATGGCACGCTGTGGCGGCGTCTGCCCCGAGACCTGCCTTTTCAAATCGCTTTCGTGCCCCACACACTGCGGAGTGCCCTGCCAATGCAAGCCCGGATATGTCTTCGAGGTGTCTCTGCTTCTGTGCATTTTACGTAGTGACTGTTCCCCGCACAACAAGCAGCAAGAAGTAGCCTCTCATCGGGTTTTTCAATAGAAAGGAGACACTGGATAGGTGTCATAAGATCTAGATAGTGACTAACAAAGTCCCAGACTAGGAAAGTATAGTTCATAGACTCTGGGAAGTAAGGGATTCCCAATAAAGAGATGCACAGAGTGTTTCTGTGAGGAGGAAGTGATGGGTGGATGCTCGAAGATGGTTGGATGCTAGCTTATGGTGTGTTGTGCCAATTTTGTATGTTCTAATAAATCAAGAAAGCCAGATGGATGCAGTAGAAGCTCTCTAACTAAGATGAGTGGAGGGATTGTTTGGCGACTACTCACTCCATGGAGTTGCTGGAGATGCAGCTGACGGTCATGTCGGCGCAGCCCTCATCGCTGGGCGAGACATCCGATTGGGTCTGCGTGTCATTAGCCTCGTTCTTGGCATAGCGTCCAGCTGGAAAGGGCCAATCATTAGCCAAGGGATGATGGAAAGCCATAGAAGACCGACTCACCTTGCACCAGCTTCAAGCACTTGAGCATGAGATCCTGCTCCCGTTGGTTGTACTCGCGCTCTGGCATGATTTGCTGCGGATCTTTGACCGGCGTCTGTGGCGATTGAGGAATGACCATGTGCACGGGGGAGGTAGCCGCACGGGCAGCCAGATTGCAGACATCCTTCTCCGTTTTGGTGGTCGGATTCGGGTTGGTGTCCATGCCCAGGCGCTCGCGCAACAGAAGCAGGTGCCGCATTCGTCCCACCTCCTCGAGGCGCGTCAGCTTCTCCAGCTCCCACTGATGGTCAAAGATGAGCGAATCGCCGCGTGGCCGCCAGCCGTGCAGATTCTCCTCCCCACGCACATATGTGGAGCTGGTGTCCAGCACGCGACGCTGACGACGCTGCACACCTGTGTGGATAGGAAGATTGGGCGTGTCAGAGAGAAATCTGTGTAGCAGCTTCAGCAAGAGCTGGCTAGCGGGATACGACGAGTACAACTACAATGAGAATTGCTACCTGGACTACCTGCTTCGGATGCTCTACGCAGCGACAGCTCGTAGACGCCGGATAGTCGGTTGGCCTCCGGATTACGGTACTGGCCCGAGAACAGGTGCTTCAAGGAGCGGGGACCGGTGCGAGCGTCGCGCCCATAGATTACCATGCTCAGATCCTTCGTGACGATGGCCGGGCGGGCGCAGTTCTCCAGCTGAAAGAAGGACGCATAAAGCATGACGTATGAGAAGTGTCGCGCTCCGACTGACCTCCAAGTAAGCGCTCAGTGTGATGTAGATGGTCTCGCCGCCCTGTGAGACGCGATTGAGCAGCGCCGAGTTGTGGAGACTTGAGTCCCAGGCGGCCTCGAAGCGGTAAAAGGAGCGATCGTCACCGGGCACGTCCAGCACTTCGCCGGGGAACAGACCCAGCGACAGCACGCACGCATCCTCATCCTGTTCGTCCGAGGACTCCGGAGTGTTGCGTATGCGTCCTACCACCAGCTCGTTGATGTCCTTCCACTTGACCTCAGGTGTGGGCTCGTGCACAATGGTGATGCGAATGCGTCGCTGGATGCCTTGATGCAGCAGGAACAGCCCGCGGCAAGGAAGATCATCGCTGTGCTCCACGACCTGCGTGCGGCGAAAGGGGATTAGTAGCTAGTATGACCTGTGGTCTGGTCTGCTCTGGTTGTTCCTCCACTCACCGAAGGCACATACTCTCCGTTGGGTGCCAGCTCGCAAATCTCGAACCACACCAGCACATCGTGCTTGGCCAGCACCGTGGATGAGGGCGGACAGGGCAGGGGTCCAAACTTGGGGCTGCGCACCGGCTGACTGATGGGTATGCTCGGGGGCAGCATTCGCCTAGGCGGTGGCCGCGACACGAAGTCCTGCTTGGCATCCTTGTGCAGGGGATGCGTCTGGTAGTGGCCAAAGATCTTGAACATGATCGGTTGGGTCTTCAAGTACTCGATGAACGACTTGGTCACAGGCACAGTTATCTACGAAAAGCAACTCCAACTAAGAAAAAGCTCTGATATAGGGAAATCATGGATTTGGCTTACATTCTGAACATGGTAGAAGCCCAGAGGGGCGCCCGATGCCGAGTTCTTGACCGGCTCGGTGGAAAAAGCTTCCTCATGGCGATGCAAGAAGCTGCGGGGTAAGGGGATACAAAGATTCTATAAAAGCAATATCAAAAGGAGATGATCTTTGTACCCACTTGAACTGGCAGAAGATGTCTGCGTACTCGGCACCAATGCCAGTGGCCTGGAGCACCGTCACGCGGAAGGTGAACTCCTTGCCCACCTGCAGATGCTCGCCCGGCTCTTCGGCGTTCTCGGGGCAGTCAGAGGCAGAGTTCGAGTCAATGCCGCGTCCCGAGTCCACATCCTCGAGCTCTGCTAAAGGGAAGGGATGGATTTTTAGGCTTAAATAAGGGCCTAGCCGCTTGTAGAGATAGAGACTTACCCTCCAGCTTGCTGTCGTGTCCTCCATTATCGATGTACCGCTGCACGTCGTCCTTCTCGTTAAGGGCTCGATACTTGGGCTTGGCATCGTCCTCGTTGAAGACCAAGCGGGCCGACTGCTTGACCCCATTGTTGAAGTCGATCGACTCCTCATCCAGCACCGGCTGCACGGCGATCCTCAGGTAGCCTCGCACATCCCCACGCTCGTTGACAATGGCCACCTTGTGGACCAGGGGCACGGGATACAGCAGGTTGCTCAGATAGATGAACGAGCGTCCGACCATGCGGAACCAGGGAAAGCGGTCGTAGAACGGATCGCCCCCGGTGAGACTCTCCACGTTGTAGTCCGGCGAGGTGGGACTCATCTCCGCCTCGTTGTGGTACATCTCGCGCATCAGCTCCAGGCGTTGTCTGCAAAAGGGAGAAACGAATCCCCAAAATGAGAACTACTCTCGGGATGGCAAGGACATACGAGTATCAGGCTAACACTTGCTGTGGAAAAGGGGGGTGCAGATAGAGAGAGAAGTAGGCGATTGGCCAAGCAATATGGAAAGCCATGCAGTGGCACTTACACAGGCACAAATCTACAACTAAGGATACAAACTGTACAGAAAACATTTAAGAAAGCTATAGACGGACGGGCAATCCTGATACTCAAAGAGATTACCATTTCGAGTACCGGGTGCAAACAGAAAAAAAAAGCAGAAAAACAGATGCTCCAAGCAAACCTAGAAGGTATCAGATTGGCCAATGTCAGACGTGCTGGTGAGGCTCTTTCGCTGGCTCTTTTCACGGCTTCGAGGGGCTGTGGATTGGGCTCCACTTGCAGCAGCAGCTGAGTCTGGCCGTGGCCTTGGCAGTGGCCGTCTGGTTGTGGTCCGCTATAGGCCTCGATTCGGGACGTATCGAATAGCATGGATGATGGCGGGCTCTCGACATTGTATATCTGTCGCATCAGTTCGAGGCGATATCTTGGATAAGGTCAAAATGATCCAGGATTTTTGGTTGGGATTTAAAATGGTTTCGGGTTCGTTTTGGATTGGGTTTCGGGTTGGTTTGTAAGAGAACCGAAAAAGTACAAATCAACATTTGTTCAAGGCCTGGGGGCTTTTTATTTTGAGATGACGATGAGGGTTAAGGCGTAAATGGTGGCGGTGATCTTCGCGAGACAATCGTTTGTAAGAAATCATTTGAAAATGTTCTAGAGCACTTTGACAGAAACTTCGAATCCATGAACTACAACCACCATGCACGTACCAGAAATGAAAACAAACCAAACGGAATGTAAAGGTAAACCAAAAAATCAAAAGCCAGCTTCAACTTCGAACGAAAGTGCAGAGAACGAATGAGTGTGAGGAGGAGCAGGAGTGGCAGTGGCTCCTTTGGAGGGACCGGCTTACCGGAGCTTCTCCAGCGACCAGTAGTGAGTGGCTCCGTTTTTGGTGTCCGTGACTTCTACGGCCACCAGGGTCTTGGACACGGGCGGGGCTCCGAACTCGTCCTCCTGCTGGAGCGGTGCCACACTCGAGGCCAGCTCGGGTGGCAGGGGGGAGTACAGGGTGTCGGTCAAAAGGGTGAACTGGAATTGCACCTGAAACAACAAAGAGCAAAGGCATTAAAGATAACATTAATCTCTAAAGACAGGTGGGGTACGAACCTTCTTCTTTAGCTCAACGGAAATGGCATTGGCCTCCTTGAGGAATATGGCATTGCCCCAGAGGTCATCGCGCAGCGAGGTAAACTGATGGTAGCGCCACTTGCGGAAGGCCCAGGCCGCCAGTCCAGCCTCGCGGGCTGTCCAGCAGGACTCGTACATGGGATTGTCTATCGATAGAACCGGGATAAAAGCTGAAGTTTAGCCACATAATATGCGTGTGGTTCACTCACTGTAGACGTCCTCCTCTTGGTGGAAATCCTCTGGAGAGTAGCTGCTGTACATGGACATGGTCATGGACTGCTCCTCGACCTGCTTCTGCAGAGCATCGATGCGGGCCTCGTAGGTCTTGCGCTGCTCCTCAAACTGCTGGTCGGCCTGCATTTTCTCGCGCTTGTACTGCTCCTCGAGATTGTCTAGCCGCTTCTTCATCTCGGCCTTCAGGTCGATGCCCTGCTTCTCGAGCAGCTCGCACTGGGCAAAGTTCCAGTCGACCTGCGGGGCGTCGGCCTTCTCCACCTCGTTCTCGGCCTCGTTTTCGGTGATCTTTTCGCGCAGCTCGCGAGCCTGCTCCGGATTGGTGAAGCGGAAAACGTGATTCTTGCCCAGGATGACACGCGAGCCGGTCTTCAGCACCTCCGGTTCAACCAGCTGGCGTCCGTTCACAAAGATGATGGCATCCTTGTGGGGCAGCAGGGTCACGGTGCTGTTCCGGTTCTCGAAGGTGCAGTGCTCCTTGAGGATGTGCGACCCCGACAGCTGGATGTCCTGCGGCACATTGGCCTCGTGGGTGCCCAGGCGGGTTAGCCCATCCTTGATGTAGTACAGCAGACACTCGGACAGATTGGGGTCCTCGTTCAGGTTCACCAGATGCGGCGTCTTCTTGGGCGAGAACACACCCACGGTGATGCCATCCTCCTTGACGGCCACCCCCATCTCGGCAAAGACCGCCTCGCGCTGCAGGCGTATCTCCTCGGTGCGCTTCAGCTTCTCCTCCCAGGTTTCATTGAGTTCTGCAGAAGATGGCAGAGGATTGGAGTGATCAGTCCTGCCTTCCTGTGGAATCGAGTGGATGACTACTCACCTGCGATGAGCTTCTCGCTGGCCTGCAGCTGATCCACGGCCATTTCCGTGGTGGAGCCATTGCGATTACGAGACTTCGAGGGCGACTTGATACCCGTCGTCGACTTGTTCAGCTCATCCTCTGCAAGAATTGGAACGGTAATTAGCTGGGAGGAACCTCTGACTCAGACTTAAGAACGCCACAAGCGCAGTGATAAGCGTGCTATGATAACATTAGAGCGATTTCTTCTCATTTAGAAATCGGCACCAAAATATGGAATACATATAGAAACAGATACATTGGATAAATATTGAAGTTAGATACGGGAAAAAAAGCAATTGCCGATTGGGGGAGGATGGCCTAACACTCTGGCATGTCCACGTCTAGCCCTAAAGGACTGCCAGGACTGCAAGGAGTCTGGGCCTGTCACTCTTCTGTTTTCAGGGCAACACAAAGGAAAAGTCCATATAAAATATGATGGCGAGGAGTTCCCTCCCGACCAGCCAAGGATCCTTGCGGAGCTCTGGCCTGGACAGGAGACTCTGCCGCTCAGAAGCTGGTTATTCGTGTGTGTGTGTGTGTGTGTGTGTGTGTAGAAAAAGGCAACTTAAGGAGGACTTGTTGGTGATTATCGTATGGGATATATGTATATGTCCTGAAGCAATTTGTTTAGAAGCTTTAGATACGATACAGCAGCACATTACAGACGTAGTACACATACACATGTTTTTACGATATCTGGCCATGCACAGTGCGTTTCGACACTGTAGGGTACTTTTTATTGACACTTTCTTAGCTTATATTCCTTAGCTATTCTTTGGTTGTCCTTAGGCTTGGAAACGCACTGTACATATCCATTTGGATACTTTGGATAACATTTTGCATGTGAAGCCGTTTGGCTTTTGCTTATTGTTTTTTGTTGGTTTTTTAGCGCTGAGAGATTGTAGGCTCTACTTACTATTCGAATCGCGCTTCTCGCACACCACCTTGCCATCGGGTCCTAAACGAAATAGGTTGGGTTGTTGTTTGGTTTCTAAGTTGGTTTTAGAAGGGTTTAACGACTACGGCTAACTTAGGATTGGATAGCGTTTCTTTGTACATATTCTTGTTGCATGTACTTGTATGTAGTAATTTCGGGTTACATGAGAATGTCTGTGTGTTGTGTGGGTGTGTGTTAGGGGCTTATGTTTAGGCCTAGTCGAAGGTATTCTAAGTTAAGGATCTGCTGGGAATGCTTACCTTCCTGCACTTCGATGCCTTCGGCCTTCAGGAGATCGCGCAGCTTCTGTATCTCCTCCTTAAGTTCGCGGATAAGCTTCGCATTGGCATCCTCGTTGACCACAGCCTTGCACACGATCTGCTTGGCCCGATCCGCATACCTATGGGTTTCATTATTGACATCATCACGGGGCTCTACTTATATGGGGATGGGGGATTGCTTACCGCAGTGTGCTTAAGGTTTCGTCATAGTTTATGTCCGCCGGTGAGATGGCCGCTATCATGGCCGTCTTCGAGTTTCCTCCCAGATTCTCGCGCAGCAACCAAGTCAGGGCCGAGTCGCGGTAGGGTATAAAGTCGGCCTTCTTGTTGTGTTTCTTCTTGGATGCCTGCAACGGGATTCAGGTGTCAGATGGGGGCTTGGGATCTACCAAATCTGGATGACTTACAGACTGGGAAGCCACAAGGCAGCGATTAATGGAGAGAGCAAGGAATAGAGCATTCGTTTTTGTCAGGAATATATACTAGATCTTAGATCCTAGAAACTTACGACTTCCGCCAGAGCGGAGATGACTTTTCCCAGGGTGGTCAGGGATTTGTTGATGTTGGCTCCCTCCTTCAAGCGGGTGCCCTTCGCACCAGTCGAATCGGCTCGCTCGGAGCCGGCCAGATCCACCAGGCTGATCTTGGAGACCTTCTCGGTGGTCAGGTCGGTCATCGTGTCGTGGCGACGCTGTGTAAAGAAGATGGTGAATACGGCATGGGAGCGAGAGCTCGTCTCGTTCATGTTGGTGGCGGCCACAGTTCTAAAGATCGGTAAAGAGAGGGGATATAGGGGGAAATCACAGCAGAACTCATCCACAGATACATACCGTGCCTTGTTGCCCTCATCGATGAGGTCGTGTATGTCCTGGTAGTCGGTGACTGCCAGCTTGGACAGGTCCTCGACATAGGGACCCAGCAATGGATGCTCGCGCACCCGCAAATTACCCTTGTTCTTGGGATTCAGCAGATCCCGCACCCGCTCGCAATAGATCTCCATGTAAGAGACCTCAACCTAAGATTTCGATTGTTGTATTACTGCTATACTATCCTATGGACACTTCTCGATGGATTCTCGACTTACTGAATACTTGAGCTCATCGGTTTCGGTATCGTGTATGCGAGTGAAGAGATCCTGGCAAATCATGGGAATGATGCCCTCCTGCTGCTCCTCCTGCCTGCCCATCATGGTGTAGGACTTGCCGGCACCGGTCTGGCCGTAGGCAAAGATGCACACGTTGTAGCCATCGAAGGAGTGCTGCAGCATCTCCTCGCCAATGTCCTTGTAGACCATCGTTTGTGTGGAGAAGTCCGAATCGCGTGGCTGCAAATGGAAACGAGGGAGGATTATATATGGCTCTCCTGTCCGGACATCGACTTACATCATGGGACCAATAGGAGTAGTCAAAGTTGAAGCGCTTCACCGCCTCACTAGTGTTGGGCGGCACCTTCGGATTGGTTATGGCTGCAAAAGAATCACAAGGATGAGAGTCTGTGGTGGTGTGTCTGTTGTGTGGGTCTTACCCGTGGTGGCCCCGGTCATCTCGATGATGCATTTCGACTCCCTGCCTATTTCGCGCGAGTTGAAGGGGCGCACTCGCACCGCCACCTTAACCGACGACATCTTTGGCTCTGTGTCTCGCTGGAGTGTCTCGTGTCCTGGTTTCTGCGGTTAACTGGAGTGGAAGGGTACGAAATACGATATTATAAACCACATACAAGTCCCAGGAGGGCCCAAGCCCCGACCTCGCCCCCGTATGTGGAGTGCTGGCGTTTTATAATTGCCTCAACTGTGTGTAGTGGATAGTAGTACGAGTATTTTCTGTGGTCGAAGCTTCAGCTATGAGTCATTTCCAGGGCAAGTCGCCAGGGAAATTCGAATTAGAGACGGTACTCGTGTGATTGTGAGTTTCTGGGTGGGCGTAGAAGTTCTTTGGGGGTGTGAAAGGGATTTCAAGCACCAAGGAAAAAAAACAAGGGGAAGACCGTAACCATAATAAAGAATACAATTTTTAGTCCGGGATACCGTTATATAAACTTTTCTATGCTTTCTATATGTATCTTTCTTTCGTATTCTTTAATTCCAAGAGATGGCAGCCTTCCTTCAAGTTATTCGTACTTTTATTGAACTTTGAATTCTTGTAAATAGTTTTACCACCCCCTTGGACTTGTAGTTTCTCTAACACACACACACTCGAAGAAGAGGTGGTGGAGAACATTCCACAATATGTATGTATATGTTACACAATATGTGTCGGCCACTCGAATGAGTCATCCAAGCAACAAAAAAACACACAGGCAAATGCAAACTCAAAAGCAAAAAAGCAAAGAACAGAAAAGGCAATCACACCCCTCATGTTTTATATAGGAATTTTCAATAGGAATCTTTAGTTCCATTTACCTTTAAGCAACAGCCAATTAGTTTCTGGCTTACTGAAGGAAGATCTCCCTTGAGTTGCACATATTACAATAATGTATTCGCTTCACTTTTGTATTTTTCGTAAATGTTTATCAATGGAATGTTTTTATATTTCTTATATTTTTATTAATGATTTTTGGTTCACACAAAGTAGTGCACTGTATTTTTTAACAACTGTTTTATTTGTTGTTTCTCGTCGAACAAGGAAATTTTTATACTTGTGCACAGTCGAGTCCTGAAATATGGAGACAGTCTGGTTGAGACCTAAGCTTTGGGGGCACTTCCAATGATTCTCGCATGGTTCTCTAGTGCGCAACTCTCACTCTCTCTCTCTCTCTCTCTCTCTCTTTCTCTGTCTCAGGTTCTCTCTTGTTGTTTACCTGAGCAAAATACTTTTGTTTATGTGTGTTTTGATGGATCTGTCACAGCAAACATGCAACAGTCTGCAGCAGGATTGAGGAAAAAGTCTCCAGAGAAGCCCCTGCGCAGACGCCTCAAGCAGTGCAAGAAATTGGAGAGTGTTAGGCAGAGATAGAGGCAAAGAGAGAGAGAGAGAGGAACATGCTAAATATTTGTGTAATGTTTGAGTATAATATTTTCCATGATATGCAGACTGAGGGAAATCATAGACAATATAAAACGTGGCTAGAGGAAAAGAAAAAACTTGGTAGATGATATTTAATAATAACTTTCCCCTGAATCCATTTCCACACAAGCGAAAGGGTCCTTCAACTTGAACTTGTTTCGTGCTCATGGAAGGTTCCACTCGCGAGACAAGGAAACAGCCAAGGCAAACGACAAAAAGAATCCTTCGCTTTTATTGGAGTGGTTTTTTTATGGTTTCCCGGGGGGGCAAGTCAAGGCAAGGCATTTCCATGGACACACAGCATATCCTTCGCTCAGCTCGTCTTGACCTTTATTAATAAATTTTCATGTTGCCTTCGCCGCGGACATAGAGCGGACAAATCTCTACACTCTCCATCCATCCATCCACCCACGGACTCTACACAGAAGCGAGGCTAAGCACATCATTCTGGAGGCCACTGTAGCCAATGGTTAAGATGAAAAAAAAAGAGAAAACTAAATCAAAATTATATTAAAAAAATTAAACTGATGAAAAATGTCTTGAGATTTTCGAATCGATGAAATTTTGCAAAGATATTTTTTGAAGCATTTACCAATTGATTTTTCCCTTTTTTTTGGTCTGCCCTAAGACTTATTTATTATTCAAAAACTCAAAAAAATTTCTATTTCAGGAACATTTGTGGCTGTTCCAGATAGTCCTCTTGTTGTTGTTGTGGTAGTTGTTGTTGTTGTTGTAGTGGTTGTTGTTGTTGTTCTTGTGTGTAATTAAATACGAGGATAAAGCTGTCCAACATGGATCGCTTTGAGGTCGTGGCAAATATGATGGACAGCACCAGAATTGTCGTTAGCAATAGGGCGAAAAACAATAAGTAACCAAAAGCGCACATTCGCGTAGTTTTCTTATTTTTCCCTTCTTTACTCAGTTATAGATTGGTATATATATTCGATGGATATATATTAGGTATATATATGTACATTCGTATGTGTATACATATATACGCGAGAGGGGGGGTCTGGCTTTCTGTATAACAGAGAAAATTTTGCACTTCGTTTGGGTCTTTGGGTTATGATTTGGATATTTCTTTTGTTTGATAATTTGATGGTGGATTTTGCTTTACTTGGCTGCGGTTTGAGCTTTCTCTTGGGGGTATTTTTCGAAGCGTATCTCACTGGGGAAAGAAAAAAATTTCTGCCTTTTCTTTTTATTTTCTGCACAAAATCGATGGACAGGCCAGAACTGTGGCACGCGCACGAGTCACACGAATCAAATCGAGACCAGAACGAACTGCACCCTTTGAGGGTAGACGACACAGTGAATCCGAGTCGGGTCGAGAGCTGACTGCTGCCAGGACTACTGCTGCTGCTGCTGCTGCTTCGACCAGCCCTCTAGCCGGGCGCATGCGCCCTGAGCAGGCCCGACCCCGAGCAGTAGCTGGGGGCAAGATGTACTCGTACTCTTACTATATGGGTATGCCAATAATTTGATAAATTTTATAAAGAGACAGTGGGCCCGTCATCGTTTAGCATCAAGAATTTCATTAATAAAGCAGGTGCGCACTCTGCCTCTTCCCACCACTGTCACACACACCGCCGGCCGCCACTGTTTGTTTGATCTTATTATGAGCCATTCCGCTGTCGCTGCTGCTACTGCCACTGCCCCTTGCCACTGAAACTGCTGGCAGAGTGGCTTCTGCCTGATGACGTAAAATGAATTGTGAATTGTGTATGTGGATGTGTGGTGCTTTTCTCGCTTTTCCCACTTTTCCTATTGATTTCCCACCGCCTGGCGTCGTCTCCTCTCGAGTGGTTGCCTGACGCACAGCACAGAACAGCACAGAACGAGCGCTAGCTCTGTCTCTGACTTTTTTATGTTACTGGTAGTTTCATTTGTGTGCTTCTCCACCTCCACCCCCGCCCGTAATTGCATTGACATTGAAATCTGACGCTGACGCTGTCGCTGTCGCTGACAAGGGAGTAGCGCTAAGGAGAGCCATGGAGGGAAAGGAGATTTCCAGGACAATCTTATACTGGTGGCGGCTATATGTATGTCCTGTGCAAGTCTTTTGAATAAGTATGTCCATTTAAAGAGTGCCCCCTACCAAGTTAAAGAACTCTAGGGAATTGTTAATGAGGAAAAGTCAGAGAATTCGATAGGATAAGAATTCTTTATTAATAGTTTTTTATAGTCATAACTCAATTGAGTCTTGGCTTTAAAGTCAAAAACCATTGGAAACGCATAACCTCTGACTTTTTCGCCTTTTTTTCACTTATCCTAATATCAAAGAGGTTCCTTGTTCAATTTTTCGTATTTTCCTGTACTTACCAAGAGCATGACTTGATAAAATACTACCGGCCTATAAAGATTCCAGTCTACACAGGTAATCTGTCTGGGTAATCCTATCAGATAGTTATAGTATCTATGAGTCTTAAGACTACTGCTACGAGTGCATAGGTCTCTACTAGGTCCATTTGGTCAATATGTATATATAAACTGTTTCGGATTGTGGCTGTTTCTGGCTAACAATTGGCTACCATAGGCCTTCGGCTCAGGGCAATCTTGGAGCAGTTTCCGGGTGCCGATCGCAAATGAGCAAAAGCATACGAGTTGAGTTTACTTATTGCGGCTTTACTCATAATCAATACGATCATCGTCGCGCCGAAGCCACCGACACCCGAAACACCCGAAACGAAAACTAGCAGCAATATGCTAAGCGAAGGAGGCCACAAGAGAGGGAGAGTTTGAGTGGTTTAAAATCAGCAGCGATCGTGTGTGCTCAACGCAGAGAGAGTTTATTCGGGTGATTTTCCTGCATGCACGTTCTTGCAATGTATGTACATACATATACACGGCTGGCACTGTACACATTTCTATTACTGCGCAGAGTGTGCTTTATTTTGGGCAACAGTGCGTGTGAAAAGCCAGTGGTTGGAGGCAGGTGGATGTGAAATAAGAGGAGCTCTGACCCTCCCACCCACAGACCGAAGGGAGCCCAAATAATATCGAGCGTGTGTGGGACGCAGGGGCAGAGTCGAGGAGTGGTGGAGTGGTGGAGTGAAGGCGGGTCGTTGACGTTGAACGCGTTGTTTTGTTGGCTGCGCAATTTCCAATTTTCCTCGCCGCTGCTTAAAGGACTTTCCGCTGTCAAATGTCATTGACAGTTCACGAGCAGCAGAGAGCAGAGAAAAACCATTTCAATTTCCCTTTTTCGAGCTACTGCTGCATCATCCTCGAATCGAAGCAGAAGTTCAGCGACAGTCTGGGCAGAATCTGGCGACCAATTAAAATATCACACTCCATGGAGTGGAACTTTAAAACTGAAAGCTGAAAGATGAGTCATTCTTGAATGTGGGGAGTGCTTGCATTGCAGTCAACTTTTTAAAATGGAAGGAATGAGCACTCTTCAAATGACAGCAGACACGTGGGGTCTCCTGCTCCGACAATTTAGCAGTGGGCGGTCTGGGTTGGAGGCGGAGCCTCCATTAGGTCTAGGACATTAATGAAATGCGATTTTGTTAGTTAAATTATTGCCAAGAAGGCAAGCGTCAGGCAGTAAAAGCAGAGCGAGGAGTAGGGGCAGGAGCCAAAAAGAAGGAGCCAGAACGAAAGCAAAGCCTGCCCCACGCAAAAAGGCACAGACACACACACATACTCTCTCTCTCTCTCTCTCTCTCTCTCTCTCTCTCTCTCTCCCTCTGACCCAGCGGATGACTCATTCGGGCAAATGTTCGTGCCAAGCTTTTCTCTGTGTGCGTGTGTGTGTGTGGCACAACAGTCGCGTCCCAGCCGCAGTGGGCACCTACATTTGTACATACAAAGAGCAGAATGCAAGGAACAGGAAGGAAGAAACACCCCAGCCAAATGGTGAATCATCTTTCAGGAGGCAAAAATTCTGCCATGCCTACTCTCTGCCCTACTCACCATTTTCATTCGATTTTCTTTGGTTTTTCTCATAATTTCAAGGTTTGTTTACTGTTGTTTTTGCTTCAGGAATGCCCCTCCCCCACTTCGGGCCAGAGAATGTTGTAACTTTCGGTGCCGCATAGTCGCACTATTAGCAAGCATTTTCCATTTGTAGCTCTTTTTGCGGCATACTTATAGGAAACATGGAATAGCAGCAGGACCTCGCCTGACCACACGTGAAGTAGTAGACCGCAATGGCAGAGGGCCACGCCCCACGCCCCATTCCCAGGCCACTGCAGCTGCAACTCCACTGGGGAGCACTTAAAAGTGCAGCCACCAGCAAAACATAAATCATTTTGGGAAACCGCAAGTCCCCTCTTTGGCTAACACAATTAATAATACAGGACGAAAAATTGCCCCAGCTCGGCCCGGGAAGCCATTTTTCTGAGCAGGTGATAGCACTCTGGGAGGAAACTCTTGGTTCTACCTCTTTATAACGGTTTTAATGTCGCGCGCGCTCACCGTAAATTTATGTTTATTGCATGGCCCCCAAACCAACCTCCAACCTCACGCCCATCCTTGTACTCCTTTTGGTCGACGCCTGGGGAGCGGTCCACTCTTTCTGTTTTTTTTTCGGAATAAGTATTTTCCCTTATTTATTGATGATACTTTGGAAGCCTGTTTTTGTTGCGGTTGGAGTGTAGAGAGTAGAGTCCTCTCTAAGCTGCGGTCCTTAAGCTGGCTGCTACCCAGGGGAAAGGACTATCCTGAGGATAGTAAGACTGAAAGCCGGGAGGGACCTCCTCTTCCGGCTATCATATTTTTCAATGAAAGCAAACAATAAGCGTACTTCACACTTAATCTAGCAATCAGAGTGGGCCAGTGTGGTCCGCCTGGAGCTGGTGAGGGGCAGGGCCAGGCATAATCATTCTCATCATAATCAGGGCGTAGCTTTTCCACCAATAAAGCGATGCGCAAAAAGGAAAAAACCATACGTCCGCCCACACACACATGTCACACGACTTTGGAGGAGTACGAGTCCGCGTAAGCATCCAGCCCAACCAGAACCATTGTTCTGCTCAAGTCAAGGCTCATGCAATGACTTTTTGCGTCGCATTAAGGTGAAGGTTGAGTGGCGGCTGTCTGTGCTCTCCTCTCCCTCACAAAGGTCAAAGGTTTCCCAGCGGCAGAAGCACCACCACTTGAGGACTCTGGGGAACTAAGCAAATATTTGAAGACTCTAACCCGAACGCATCAACCCCAGCCCTTGGATACAGTTAGTCCATGTCCATAGACTGTGTTGTTAACTCAATTTCCAACTCCGATTCCGATTCCTGACGTCAATCGTTGTCGGTCAAATTTGCACTACGATAAGGCAGCCGCACTCGTATCAAAGTATTCATGGGGGACGGAAGGGGGGCCATGCGCCTGGCGGCAGGCAACATAAATGTGTGTCCCGTTCCGTTCCGCCCTGATGACTGGGCGACCATATGCTCGCTGGGGCTAAGGAAATTGGCAAATAACAGAAAAGAGGTTTATTTTTAGCCCACGTGGAGGAGTATGGGGCGGCAGCAGCAGCAGCAGCAGCTGCCCGAACGCCCACGCCGGATGCGAGGACCAACAGCTGCTGGACCGCAACAGGAGGACGTCGAGCAGTGGGAGTGGCAGGTGGCGGGTCCACCCTGCGGGACATGCGTGCGCAGTTCTCGAGAAGGAAAGCAATTGGCCTATTGATTTTTCCCAGAAATACCCGAATACAGCACGGGATGTGAAGTTTTACCACAAAATCGAATTGGTTTTTGGAGTTACTTACATTCAAACGGAGACTCCTTTGGCGGCTCTTCCTATGGCGCCTGGAATGTGGGAAACACTTTCTTTTGATTTCTGCTTGCTTATTTAATCACAATCACAATTAATGCCTGCTTAATTGCACTCAATTTGAACGATTTTCTTAGGTTTAATTGGGATTCAGCACCAAAACATGTAGATTTCGTTCCTTAGTTTTTGATTTAAATTCTATTTTGATTGAATTTGAGGTCGGCGATTGCCATTACGAGAACACGCAACAAACGACTCTGCCAGCGGTTGGTGGCCATTTGTTGGGGCATTTTCCAGCCAAGGAAAACGGGTGAGAAGTGAATTTTCCGCCCCAATATTTTGTTTTGTCTGTTGGGTTGCTGCAGCGGGGTAACAGCTGATATCGCGCTTAGAGATGACACCCCGAATACATTACTCACTCTGGCTGTGAAACGCATATATGAGCAGCGCTATCGATATCGATTTTATCAACAGTCTTATCGATATTGACCCAAGAGAAATGTAAGGTTTTTCTCTCTTGCTTAATTTACTTAAATAAAATAAATAATTCCCTGTTCTAAATAAATATCTATATTTTGCAGTAAGCAAGCCACAGTCATGTTTACAGCACGCAAACTCTCCCAGGCAGCGCGGTAAGTGCAGCAATTAATGCAATTAATCGATGCCGGCTCAACCGCTGTCCGGTTACATAAAAAGCAAGAAAACAACAATTGCAGCAACATAATGGCGACCATGACTTTGAATATCTACTAATGCACATTGTTGTACCCCCACAGCAGCATTTCAGTGCGCGGCAAGCATTCGCTGCCCAAGCTGGCATACGACTATGATGCATTGGAGCCCATTATCTGCCGCGAGATCATGGAGCTGCACCACCAGAAGCACCACCAGACCTACGTCAACAACCTGAACGCGGCCGAGGAGCAGCTGGCGGAAGCCTCGTCCAAGAACAACACCTCGAAGATCATTCAGCTGGCCCCGGCCCTGCGCTTCAACGGCGGCGGGCACATCAACCACAGCATCTTCTGGCAGAATCTCTCGCCCAAAAAGTCCACGCCCAGCGACGACCTCAAGAAGGCCATCGAGTCGCAGTGGAAGAGCTTCGACGAATTCAAGAAGGAGCTCAGCGCCCTCACAGTTGCCGTTCAGGGTTCTGGGTGGGGCTGGCTGGGCTATAACAAGAAGTCGGGCAAGCTGCAGCTGGCTGCCTTGCCCAACCAGGATCCTCTCGAGGCCAGCACCGGCCTGGTGCCCCTCTTCGGCATCGATGTGTGGGAGCATGCCTACTACTTGCAGTACAAGAACGTGCGTCCCTCGTATGTGGAGGCCATCTGGGACATCGCCAACTGGGACGACATCTCGTGCCGCTTCCAGGAGGCCAAGAAGCTGACTACCTAGGATGCTGCTTTACGTTCTGTGTGTTAATATTTAAGCATCGGATCATAGATCCCCACTCTGTAGTCTGAGATTTCGGCAAAAATAAATTGGTAATCATTAGAAATCAGTTGTCTGGAACTTTAACTGCCGCATAAACCACTCTACTGCTATTTTCAAACACTGACGCGCGTGTGTGGCGCCACATTTGAATGATGCTGTGTATGCTGTGAGTTTTCCGTCCAATGCTTTTGCCATTCATTCAACTTTCTATTGAAAAACACAATAACCACATAACATGTCTGATTTCTGTGTTCCCTCTCGAATCCAGCTCGATCTGACCGACAAAAAAGCACAGAAAATTCTCCAAAAATATCTAAAGTTTCGTAAGTTCATCCTCTGGCAACCCAACCTTCTTGGCCCACGCACTCACAGTGGTTCCTGTAGCTCTTGCAGAAGCAGTTCCGATGGCTCATAAGTCGGTCATCATCGACAATGGAACGGGTGTGTGCAAGGCGGGATTCTGCAGCGACAGCAAGCCAAAGGTGGTCTTCCCTTCGGTCGTCGGGCGGCCACGCCACCAGAATGTGTTGGTGGACTGCCGCATCCCGGACGCCGTTGGTGAGGCGGCTATCAACAAGCGGGGCATGCTAGCCCTGAAGTATCCCATTGAGCACGGCGTGGTCACCAATTGGGACGACATGGAGAAGATCTGGAAGCACACGTATGACCTGCTGAAGGTCAAGCCCGGGGAGTCTCCCTGCTGCTCACAGAGGCCCCGCTCAACCCGCGAGCGAACCGCGAGAAGATGGCGGAGATCGTGTTCGAGAGGTTCGATGTGCCGGCCCTGTACGTGGCCATAAAGGCGGTGCTTTCGCCCTACGCCACTGGACGTACCACTGGCCTGGTCCTGGACTCTGGCGACGGTGTCACCCACACGGTGCATGCTGCATGCGTCTGGATCTGGCTGGCCGGGATCTGAGCGAGTATCTGTGCAAGCTGTTGACGGAGCGTGGCCACAATATGACCACCAGTGCCGAGCGGGGCATTGTTCGCGAAATAAAGGAGAAGCTCTGCTACGTTTCCCTGGACTACGATCGGGAATTGATGGAGCAATCCGACAGACTCCAGCAGAATTCGTGCAGTTCCGACGAAGAGGTCTACCAGCTGCCCGACGGCCAGAGGATTACGCTCGGAAGCGACCGCTTCCGCTGTCCGGAGGCCCTGTTCCAGCCCAAGCTGCTGGGGCTGCAGATGCTGGGTGTGCACGAGGCCACCAGCAAGTCGATCCTCCAGTGCGACATTGATCTGTGGCGTCATCTATACGACAACATTGTGCTCTCTGGCGGCACCACCATGTTTCCCAATATGGAGGAGCGCATGCATCGGGAGCTAATCCAGATGTCGCCGCCCGGAACCAGCATCAAGATCAAGGCCTGTCCCCACCGACAGTTCGCCGTCTGGATAGGTGGCTCGGTGCTGGCCTCCCTCAGCACCTTCCAAGACATGTGGATCAACCGGTCGGAGTATGAGGAGGTGGGTGCTAGCATTGTGCATCGCAAGTGCTTCTAAATCTTGAAGAATATGGGAAATACATATTTAAGACCCTTTTGTTCGGCTATATTTTATTATAATTGTTTTTTCAAATCCCATAGCTCTGTTCTTTCCCAATTCTCAGTTCACTTATGCACTCGTAAAAGCCTAATCATTGCCATTAGCATTTTGATGACAATTCGCGCTGCATTGATTTTAATTAATTGCGAATTTATTAAGCCAAATGACGCATACAAATGTGTGCCGATTGCCACATCTCGCAGCGTGGCACGCAACAGCAACCTTAACTTCCTTAGAGTGTTCGGTTTCCAGTTGGCAGTTTCCAGTTGACACACGTGCAGCGTGCAGCGGTGACAGAACTTGCAACAAAAGGCAAGCGTTTCCAAAAGCGTTTACCTTCAACATAATCATAATCGTCAAAAGCTGCAGCTCCATCATTCTGCATTCAGCTGCACTTGAGGCGCTTTTGTTGTTGCAGTGCACTGCAATTCACTTGATTTTGATCACGGATCTACACGCCGCAAACGATGCAGCACCAAAAGATGGCTAGATTTGAAGGTCGCAGCTTGGATACCCTTGCAGATAGTAAGGCTATCATTATCCAATCATGCATTGGTTCGAAACCATGGTACCCCTCTCGTAAAGGGTACAACCAAACCAGTCAACAGCGCGTGCTCGAGGTGAAAAAGAAGTATCTGCAGCTGGTGCTGCTGCTGCCTGACATTAGCCCTTCTAAACGCATCAAAGCCCCATTCCATTCGATCAGAGCTGCGGGAATCTCGCTCGTATTTTAAACGTATTTGAAGTGTAAAGTTCAATAAACTGGGTAAATTAGGAGCAACCAGGTGTAGGCTGAGGCTGGAGCCTGAGCCTCAATCGATCTGACAGCTGCTTAGAAGGGTTCTACCACACCGTCGAGTCTTCGTAGAGAGACAGTGCCACTGCGGTGACTGTCTCTGCTGCTGCTGCTGCTGCTGCTGCTGCTGCTGCCAAGGTTGCGTAAAATTCGTCACTTCACTTTGCCAGCGGGCGGGATCGCATCGGTTGGATCTTTTTGGAGCGGTGGAGTGGCTACTGGCTGCAATTTTGTAAATTGTTTCCATTTGGTTGCCTCATGTCTCTCACGTGGATTTATCCATCACTTCATTTGCCTGCTGCCTGCTGCCTGCTTCCTTCTTAAATACACATAAATAAATTCAAATTCGTGAGGCCATAAATTAAAAAGGGACATGAGCACAACATGCCCAATGTGCGGATAGTAGAGATCGGGAGAGTGGGCACACCATTGTGACATGCCCCGACCCCGACCCGACCAGCAGGGGGAGCGTCATGAGCATCATCTATGTACTAGTCTCTATCTGCAGTCTGTAGTCTTCGTTTGTCTCTGGGCCTCGAGGAGCTGTCTCTGGCATGTCTGGGCACTTCGATGATGTCGCCGAAGTCGCTAATTTCATATGCATGCAATGGAGCGAAACTAAATGTTTCGGCGGTGGTGAGGTGAGGTGAGGTGAGGTGGGGATGTTTATGCCAGCCATGGACCATGGAGATCCCTATCATCATCCCATTCCATTTTGTTGTTTACCTAGACTCAATTTATAGTTCGCTACGCAGTATTTACCCAGCACTCCCCCGCAATGCAGGGACGCGGGTACGCGGTGTACCTGTTGCTCTCCTGTCACAGCAAATTAAGGGAGAATGGATATTTATGCGAACCCAAAGAGAAAAACAACATAAATATACTCTCATAGAGAGTGGATGCTCTGAATACCCTTTCACACATTATAAACATCATGCAGTCTAGAAATTGTTAGTCTAGAAATTCCACCAAATGTAATCCTTGATAATAAAAATAAGAGATTTTTGTTGGATCTTTCGATTCTATCATTCCAAACAATGGATTCAAGAATAATCCAATAATAATAGTTTGGTAGATAGAGATACCTTTAAAAATATAACTTTCTTTTTTGTGTCCTTTTCTTTTGCTGTCCTGTAAGCTCCCAGCCCAATCCTGAAACCCCAAGCAAAGGGTATATCAAATTACGCACAATTTTCACCGCGCAGCCGCCAACAGGGTTGCCAATTCCTTCCCCGAGGCTCAGAGTTTTCCTCCAGTGAGTCATAGCCCTAGCCGCCTGGCAGCCCTGGTCCCTGGTCTGCAGGAAACAACCTGTTTGCCCCTAGCCAGAGTTCATTATCCTTGTGGCCACAGAATGAGTCAGCCGGAGGAAACCACAGCCACTGGCGCCCGCCTCAGATGGATCTGCATCTGTGGCCTTGCCATCTCTTTGTACTCTCTGTACGTGAAGATGCAGCTGGACCAGGATGCAGACTACGTGGCCATGTGCGATCTGGCGGAGAAGGTTAGCTGCACAGCCGTCTTCAAGTCAGAGTGAGTGGCATACCCTACTTCCCTTAGAGCTTGAAGACACCCAATGAAACACACATTGCTTTCCCCCCTGTAAGCTATGGACGTGGCTTTGGACTGACACAGCTGCTGTTTGGATCCACCTCCAACTACTACCTGAATCCCCCGAATGGAGCCATAGGTAGTGTCTTCTATGTGCTACTCTTTGCAAGCTGTAAGTCTGAAGAACTACATCAATCTGTGCGGAGATCTAAAGGATTATCTCTTTCGCAGCCTTCTTCGGGCAGCGCTGGATGTGCCTGCTGCAGCTTTTGGTCTCCATTTTGACGCTGCTCCTGTGCTTTTACCTGGGTTTTCTCCTAATCTTCGTCCTGTTCGATTGCTGTGTGGTCTGCCTGCTCATCTATGTGGTCCACACGCTGCTCTTTCTGGAGGTGCATGGGCGCTACAAGCGCCTCTACCTCTACCTACCCAAAAAGATGGCCATCGAGTGAAATCGTTTCTTATTATCGGTATGGTAGTTGTAAAGTATGCAAAAATGCAAATAAATAAAGAGAATCTAGATGCGCTACTACCAAATGAGTTATGTGGGTTGACGGCAACCCGGTGGGAGGTTAAGCTGCCGACGTGATCCGACTCCGATCGTCAAATCTTAGGCAAATCGCCCGCTTCTGACCCGCACGTCTGACACGGAGCAGGATGAGCTTGAGGATGGGGATGAGCAGCTGCCTGCCATGGCCAGGCACGTACCCACTGCTTGGAGCAATTAATTCTGCACGTTCCCATTTGTCGTCGCGACGGTGTCTGAAGCTAAAGCTGAAGGCTGTGTGTGAATGGCGCTACTTCCCAAGCGGTGGGCGGCTGACTGGGAAAAGTCTATGCAATTAATTTCCCATAAGCTGGGGGAATCTCCTCATGTGGGCCGCGATCTATCAACGGAATCAATGAATGAATCAATGGAGTGGGGGAGTAGAAGGACTTGATCTGAATGAATGGGCCAGAGATTCGACTGATCTCTTGGAATCACTCTGAATGAATCAATTAAAGCACAATTGGAGTAGAAATTCATTGAGATCTATAGTATTCCCTTCATCTGATCTTTGCCGATCTACCATTCAACGATCTGTAATCTGTAAGCCATCAAAACGCATTCGGATGTGAGCACAGATCTACACCCAATTGGGGTCGCATTTGGCACGATATTCTTTAATCGCAGTCGTACTCGTACTCGTACTCGTACCTTTTTCTATATTATATTTGACAAGGCAAACAAATGCAACAACATGCAACAAATACGGAGCTTGTCACAAACGAAGACGACGACAACAACAACAACAGCGGCAAGCACACTGAAGATGCAGCAGACGCCGCCGACACATTCACCCAGCGACCGAGTAGACTACTTTGCGCCAACGTAACTCCAGAGTCAGAGACTCAGACTTGGAGATGGAGATGGAGATGGGCATGGGGGCAGGGGCCTAGGCAGAGGGAGGCAGGGCTCTGCTGTTTGCAAACACAATCACTCGTCTCGAAGATGTGCTGTACTGTGCGCCGAAAGAAGGCAAATCAGCTTGGCAACCCGCAACCCAGTTGGAAACGGAATCTCGGGGCTGCCTGCCTTCACGTGCGATCCAAGCCAGAGCAGAGCAGAGTAGAGCAGAGCAGGGCCATGCCTATGCTTGAGCGTTGATTGAGATTTTTGCTGGCGCTGGCGGGGCACTGCCAGCCGGCAACAGCAACAGCGACAAGCTCCAAATGCAGCTGAGTTTGCGCTGTTTGAAGATGATCGTATGTGGCAGCAGCTGTTCGTGGCTGTGGTTGCCACATGTTGCCACTGGCAGCGCCATCGCCACCGCCACCGCCACCGCCACCGCCACCGCAGCACAGATGAGTCTCGTCTCGGCTGCCCCATCAACTCATAACCGAGGGCCCCGTCGCTCTGTTCTCTGTGTGATGTGGTGTGAGGTGTGTGTGCATCCTCGACTTTCAGTTTTGCGATCGTTTCATATAAATACGCGACCCGGCTGCAGTCGGAGATCAGTCAGAACTCGGCGCTGCTTCGAGACGCTACACAACCAGATCCGCCGATCCACATCCACATACGCATCCAGATTCAGATACAGATCAGAGATCTCCTATAGCATCGTGGAATATGTTCAAGTTACTCGGCCTCACGCTGCTCTGCACGGCGGTTCTGGCGCGTCCCGAGCCTCCAGTCAACTCCTACCTCCCGCCGTCCGATAGCTATGGTGCACCGGGGCAGAGCGGCCCAGGAGCACAGGGTGGAGGCCCAGGCGGTCGTCCAACGGATTCTTACGGTCCTCCTGGACTAGGACAAGGACAAGGACAAGGACAGGGACAAGCCCAAGGCGGTTTTGGTGGCAAGCCCTCAGACTCTTACGGTGCCCCAGGCGTTGGTGGCAATGGAAACGGCGGCGGACGTCCCTCTAGCAGCTATGGTGCTCCTGGCAACGCCAACGGCGGCGGACGTCCCTCCAGCAGCTATGGCGCTCCAGGACAAGGACAAGGCGGTCGTCCTTCCGACTCTTACGGTGCTCCAGGAGCTTCCGGCAATGGCAACGGCAACGGTGGTGGTCGTCCTTCCAGCAGTTATGGCGCTCCCGGCCAAGCACAAGGCGGTCGTCCTTCCGACTCGTATGGTGCTCCTGGAGCTTCCGGCAATGGCAATGGCAACGGTGGTGGTCGTCCTTCCAGCAGTTATGGCGCTCCCGGTCAAGGACAAGGCGGTCGTCCTTCCGACTCTTATGGGGCTCCTGGAGCTTCCGGTAATGGCAACGGCAACGGCAACGGTGGTAGTCGTCCTTCCAGCAGTTATGGCGCTCCCGGCCAAGGACAAGGAGGTCGTCCTTCCGACTCTTATGGTGCTCCTGGAGCTTCCGGCAATGGCAACGGCAACGGTGGTGGTCGTCCTTCGAGCAGCTACGGTGCTCCAGGTGCAGGATCCGGCGGTCGCCCATCGGACTCCTACGGTCCCCCTGCTTCCGGCGCAGGAGCTGGCGGCGGATCCGGCGGCCCTGGAGGCAGTGGCACCGACTACGACAACGATGTGAGTAGACCGTAGTAGATTCGGGATGGGTTCTCATCCACACACATCCGTACGGAACCTGACATGCGACATGCGACACTCGACACCTCTCCGCCCCTGCTGCACAGCGCCTTGATGCACGCCCTCGCCCTGATATCTTGCTGGTTCTCTTGGTAGTTCTCAATCTCTCTCTCTCTCTGTACCTCTCTCTGCACCGCTTGCTTGCGCCTTCCCCCTACTGCTCTTGATCTCTTGTCTCTATCTGTCTATTTCTCTCTCTTTCTCCACACGCCCCCCGCTCCTCGGTACCGCCCCTCGCTCTGCTATGCTCTGCGCCGCAGGAGCCGGCTAAGTACGAGTTTAATTACCAGGTCGAGGACGCCCCCAGTGGGCTCTCGTTCGGGCATTCAGAGATGCGCGACGGTGACTTCACCACCGGCCAGTACAATGTCCTGTTGCCCGACGGAAGGAAGCAAGTAAGCGCCGAGCCGGACGAGACGGCGGCGGGCAACAGGCGATGATCCCTCCCTGCTCCGCTCCCGCCACTGCTATGTCACTGCTAATCTCTCTCTTCTCTCTGGCTTTCTTTACCCGCAGATCGTCGAGTACGAGGCGGACCAGCAGGGATATCGGCCACAGATCCGCTACGAGGGCGAGGCCAACGATGGGGGCGCCAGCGGTCCTGGTGGCCAGAATCTGGGCGCCGATGGCTACTCGAGCGGACGTCCTGGAGGCAATGGCAACGGTGGGCGCCCTGGAGGTCAGGAACTAGGACAAAACGGTTACTCTGGCGGACGCCCTGGTGGACAGGATCTAGGACAGAATGGTTACTCCGGCGGACGCCCTGGTGGACAGGATCTTGGTCGTGATGGCTATTCCGGTGGGCGCCCAGGAGGTCAGGATCTAGGACAGAGTGGTTACTCCGGTGGACGTCCTGGTGGTCAAGACTTGGGCGCCGGTGGCTACTCTGGTGGGCGTCCTGGCGGCCAGGATCTAGGACAGAATGGTTATTCTGGTGGACGCCCAGGTGGTCAAGACTTGGGCGCCGGTGGCTACTCCGGTGGACGTCCTGGTGGCCAGGATCTGGGACAGAATGGTTACTCCAGCGGTCGACCCGGCGGCAACGGTGGAAATGCTGGCAGCGACGGCGGCCGGGTGATCATCGCTGGACGTGTCACCGGCCCGGATGGCAGCGATCAGGGACAAGGCTTCTCTGGCGGTCGTCCTGGAGGCAATAGCAACGGTGGACGCCAGAGCGGTGGTCAAGATCTAGGTCGCGATGGCTATTCCGGTGGACGTCCTGGCGGTCAAGACTTGGGCGCTGGTGGCTACTCCGGTGGGCGTCCAGGTGGTCAAGATCTCGGCCAGAATGGTTACTCCAGTGGCAAGCCACAGGGTCAGGGTCAGGGTCAGGGTCAGGGTCAGGGCCGCAATGGCTTCGGTCCCGGCGGCCAGAACGGCGACAATGACGGCAGTGGCTACAGATACTAAACGACAGGCAATACTCGTACACGTAGATCGATTCCAGGACACATTAGCTAGAACTTTCATTACCTAGTACTTAAGACTTTCTAGAACTATGACCCCCTCCTCTCCTCATTCTTAGCCCAATCTCAAGACTCCATCTCTATCTCTTACTCATCTTGGGGTGTATCATGCCTATTCCTTCGATCAACCATCGTCCCCAAGACTCCGATTAGAATAAGTTTATATTGTTGTAGATGCAAGTGCAAGAAAATAACCCAAAAAAAAATAATGAAATGATTTACGAATATTTGATAAATATTTAAGTAATGAAATAAACGATAAATACCTACAAATACAACACACCCTGTCGGGTTTTCATTAGGTCGGGTTTCAATTACCTCTTTCTCTTTTTAACACACACACACACACACACACACACACACACACACATTGCCGCATACGATCCTCTCTCAGCGACTCGTTTTTTGCTCTAGGCACTCTCTCACTAGCCCCTACACAGCAATGGGACCGGCAGTGGACAAGAACAAACAGACAGCAAAATGTCGTGTCGGCATTTGTGGTTCAATTCTTCCCAAACGGATCGACCGACTCATATGAAATCATCATTGAAATTTTTTTATATTTTGTAAATATGATGCGAATACGTAAGTTGTAAACGAATATGCGAATAAGACGGCTTGTTCAACAAGACAATGAAAATTTTCTGACGATAACCTTATATTTCGATGCCTGACCTAAGAGGTAGGATTCAATTTCGAGAGCCTTCTTTCGCATACAGTAAGGGCTGATCTTGCGGGCGGCACTTTAATGCACGAACGGATCGCGCCCGGCTTTCGCTACCAGACTATAATATCAAATCCTTAACTGGCTACAACAACAACTATCTAGATCGATGTGGTCGATCATATTTTCCATGGCTTAGATGTCACTGCTGTTTTCCAGATTGATCTTACAGGCAATTCCTGCGGCAAAACTCCTATTATGATGATTTGTCTATGCGATCCGTATTTATTATTTATTTATGAATCTGGTGACAAGAGAGAAATATATTCTGGGCCATGCTGTTGTAATTTTGGGTTAATTTTGTAGGACGTTCGGCCAGTAAATAAATGCCAAACCCTTTAACATTCGCTTAATTGACATTCAAGAAAAGTGACTCCAGCCTGCCGCCGAGTGGCAACAAAGAGATACATCATCTAGTGAACCCGACCCACCCCTTCCATAGTATGTGTTCACGTTCGGTTTTCGCCTGACTGGAAACACCAAAGTACCCAAGTTTCCCGAGTTTTCCCAGTTTCCCCTCGTTCCCGGCAAGTGCAAAGTTTGTCATTAGTTATTTGCACTAATTAAGTGCAAAGCTTCTCTTCGGCTCCATTCCCCCACCCGTCCCCGTCACCCTTGACGTGGCTTTCACTTTCGCTGCTGTCAGTACGTGTCGTGGTTATGTAATTCTATGCCGCATCCTCCTATCCACGAGCCATCCAGCCCATTCCACGGGCCACATTAATGGATTTGCCCAGCCGCACAATGAACGCAAATTGTTGGGAAGGCGACATCGGATTGAATTGCTGCCTCAACACCCCCGCCCTCCCCTTTGAAAGTCCGATTTTCCGGAAAATTTAATAGTCACCTTTTGTGTAAACGGATTATTTTGCCAGCTAAAATTCCATTGAACAATGGGTGACATTATGAAAGTGTTGTTGCCCCCCTTTGGGATAATTTAGTTTAATTCATTAGCAACTCATTTTGTACAGGACATTCTGTACGGGGGGGGCAGCATTGGGAATATATATTGTACAGAATATATCCCATCGAATTTTCCATCGCCAAAGGCTGACCGTTGTTTATTTATTTTATGGATAACCGTTGCAGGTCTTTGCCCAACGACTTCTCCCATGTGTGTGGCCAATCAGGCAGAGTAATTTCCACCGCATTTACTTGTCTCGTATCCATCCTTTCAACCATTATCCATCCCTCCGGAAAGATCCAGCATCGCTACGCAGTCAGTCGGGGCTTGCTCAAAAATTACCATTTCGTCAGCAGCGAGGACCTCAACAATTTCTGCAATTTTCCTGCGAATCAAAAGAAACCGCTTGCCCCATCACCCCTGGTAACCAACACCCCCCAGGGAGTGGAAAGGCGATTCATTATGGTAAATGAAAATTAAATTTACAAAACACAGCTAGAGAGCTTCGGGCACAGCTTTCACTGAATTTCGAGCAGAGCAAAAGTGAAAATCAATAAATCATTCTGTGGAATGTGCCCTCCGCTCCGGAGGAGCCAGCTCCGGTTCATCCTTTGAGCGAACTTTGAGAAAACGAGAATCAATTGACTTTCGAATGAATTCGGGGGCACGTAGAGTTCAATAAAGTGCAACTTGACCCTGCAGCAGGTGCCATCACAGAAACCTATTTCGAGCATGGCTACCTTTTCATCCAAGGACAAAGGAAAACTTTTTAAAGACGAAAGGGAAAGCTAACCACAGACCGCAAATACAAGTTCAAAAAAGTTCCTGTTGCCAGAACAAAAATAGAGTTTTCGGCCAAGTGTGTAACTTTTTTCTTGTTACATAAATACTCGTTCTGTGATTATACAGAGGCATATTTTTGGAATAATCTGAATAAATTACATGGCAAGCCCTCCCGCTCCAGCCCTTACAGAGTATTCCGTTTACAATACCCCAATTTAAATACTGGCCCACGCGTGGGTCTATTATATTTTTACAGCAGACACTTGAGGAGTGACGGGGTATCAGGAACTTTTGTAGATGTGTGTAACATGTGGAAGGAAACGCATCGATATTCCCTATCGATCCAATCAGCAGCAACCATCAGTTCTCGTGGAACTCCCGCAAATCGCGTTAGCAATCTTCTGCTCAATAAAATTCACTTTTACAGTTTGTAAGTTTGATTTTACTCCTTTTACGACCTGTCGTACACTGATTCACGCAGGTGAGAGGATTCGACGATTGAAGACGACAATAGTAGCGGGGGAAAATCCAAGTACAATGCCAGCTCTAAGTGTCCCATGCGTGCAGCTGCGTGGCGCTCAGAGGCGCCACAATGTTGCAGGCTGTCGTCGCAGTGGCGTGTGTCAAAGTTGCCCCCAAATGACTTTCCGCTTGTCTTGTCAACCATCAGCCATGCCATCATCCGACGTGAGGGAGCCCCTGGGGCGAGGAGGTGCTGTTCCGAAAGCATGTTCGAAACCGAGTGAAGAAAAGGGCTCTGCTCTCGCCGTGACGCCCCCGCTGTGTTTGAGTTTTCTGGATTGTAATTCAAATTTACCGAGCGCAAACAGCACGGAGGTGGCAATTAATTAAATATCACTCATATGTCAGACAGTGGCGTGGGCTAACGTGACTCGTCTTCGGTCCGAGCACACTCGCGTGCAACACGTGGGCTCCCAGTGCGTATACGTAATGAGGCTGTGGCGTGCCAACAGTGGGACAAACTCGTGCGCGTGGGAGTCCTCTCAAGCAACACACTCTCACTCTCTCTTTCTCTCTGAGCCGAAGTACTACACTGATTCCTCTTAAACTTTTCATCTAAGCCCAATCCTCTGGGTACCTATAATCGCCGGAACTCTGTTTTCTAACTGTTTTAAAAGTTGACTGCTCTGAGCTGGAGCTTCTGTTCTCTCTCCCCTTCTCCGCTTGCGTAGATGCATTGTCTATCTCTGCAAATAAATTGCCGAACAGCTATACAAAGTTTGCTTGGTTTTTGCTGCCGTAAACTACAATTAAAACTGCATACGATTCCAGTAAAAATACTCAATGAAAAATTGGTTCTGCTTTTAAGGGAAAAAGTGCATTCATTTTGGCCTTTATAGATAAATAAATCCTTCGCCTTACATAGTAAAAAGTGTGCTTCCAACATTAATTTTTAAATATTCATTCCCTCAATGATTACTTCTGCTGGCACACTTTAATCAGGACTATCTCCTTTATACCAATGACTAAAATTTGTATCATGTCATTAGTATCTAGGAATTTCAATCCCCAGATAAATATAAATTTACATCAGTTTTCAATGCAAACTTTTTTTTTGAAACTTTTATTGGTTATGGTGTGGGGACTATGTTAGATTCGATTTCGGATCTGGACTTCACCATTTCTCAGCCGGAGGCAGTGGTGTTGTAGGGACACAGCGGAGACTGCATCAGGCAGGCCAGTAGGATGAAGCATGCCTCCGAAGAGGGCGCCATCAAAATCAGGAATGCGGCCAGCAGCACCAGGTAGAAGCACACCGTCGTAGCGATCATCTTGAGCAAACTAAGCGTTGAACTAAGTGATCCAGATCAGATCTTGTTCAGCCTTATATAGCAAGAAAATTGCAGTGTGGCAGCTGTCGAAGGGCAAACACCATGTTGCATAAGGCTCGTAAATCCACAAAATACAAAATCAAATATAAATATTGGATATTTGTGAGGGAACAGACTGGTTCTTATAAAACACACCACCACACATGCATATTTGTGTATACAAAGTAGATGTACAAAGCCCTTTGCTATCTGTTCCCACGGGTTCTCCTCGCCTTTCGCTTGGCAACACCACATCGGTATACTGTCCATAAATCAGTTTGATCTGGGGATCTTTTCTTATCAAATGACACTCTATTCGCTTGGCAACACATGATAAGGTCGATGAGGCGATGTGATTTTCACAGAGTTATTTTCGTTGGCCCTCTTTTTGTCGCCCTCCCATTCCTGGGGGCAACTACTGAACACATCCCCCATTATTCGAGGCCAGAAAGTCTTAACCATCAAAGCAGACCTCAAGCAGGTGAAAAATAAAAAGGATGATATATGATAACCCGACTGGTAGACACCCTTCATGTCATATCGTCATTTTATCATATCAATTTTGGATTGGTCCTATTTTTCTCTTATAATACAATGATAATGACTCTGAATAACTTTTGGATTAAGACTTAAAAACTAACCTAAAAACTACCTACCAATAAGACTACACACCCTTCTGCTCTCCCATTACAGGGTATAACAAGCACATAACAATATCAAGAAAATATTTGTATAAAAATTGTTGCCGTTGCCAAAACAGATTTCCATTGAGAGCGGGGGGAAATACTCGTTTCATGAATGAAATTCACAGTCGAAGGCAGGCAACAGATGTCTGCCACGTGGGGAAGGGGCAGGGGCAGGGGAACTCCGATTGGGATCCACAGTTGCCGGCGCCTGCGCTCTGCCACGCACGTGGTGGATACCATATTCTCGGTCTCTGTTCTAGCTTTGGCGCGCTTTTATCTGTGTGCCACATGTGGAACGCATTTCGGGGGACAAGCATTTCGGGAGTCGCAGACTTGGGCGCCGCGCCGGTTCCGACGACTTTGCCGAGTTAGTCCTGTGAACGGATTCGCCTGAAGCAGTCGTCGTATCGGTTCTTCTCCGCCGTGAAGTGAAAGTATTTGAAAACCAGAATACCAACAGAATATTTCGCATTCCTCAGTGTCTCAAGAGAATTTTCTTTTGAAGCGCCCTGGGCCTTGACGAGTGCCAAACCAAATACTTTCGTTTGTTCCAAGTGCCAAGTTTTGGTCCCTGCCTTTGACTGGCAAACAATTCAATTCAATTTGAGACAAGACAAGACAAGTGTTTAAATAAGACAAGCATCGTCTGGGCACCCTCCTGCTCCCTCCATTAGTCAGAGGTAAGTATTTGGCGGAAAGTTCATGGGGCACGGCACGGCACACACATCCAGAGATCATTCGGATGTTGCCTGAAGTTTTTCATAACAAAAATGTCCATTATATTTTAAAAGGCTTTACATTTTTGTTCTTTTCTTATTTGGCTCCAAGTGCTTTGCCACATCCTCTGGAAAAAGTTTTGTGTTTTTTTCCCGAATACCAACGCAAGGGTAAAAGTTCTGTGCAGGTTGCCCCTCTTGAAATTTTTCTGCGTTGACATGCCATTGCGGAGATTTTAATTATTTACTTGCAAGAAAGTGAAACAACAACAAAATTCTTTGTCTGAAGTGGAAAAAGTTTCAACAAAAAATTAATTTAACATAAGAAATATGCTTGCGGAATACAGGAAAATCATTTGGCAAGGCAAAGCCGTGACATCCAGTGCAACTGAGAACAATATTTTGATATAAAGTTTAAGGGCATATGAGCTCTTACCGATCAAAAATTCAAAATAAATTAAATTTCCAACAGGAAGCACTTTAAAGAGCTTTCAAATTCCTTAAATTAGTCCCCCATGCATTTCGAAAAGGAAGCCATGTCAAAACTAAAGACTTTCTCTCTCCACATTTTAGTATCCAAGTATTCCATGACTTAGGGAAGATACTCCTAAGACTCTCATCTCCCAAAGAAGAGACGCTCGCGGTTGGCGGGGGTCAGTATGTGAGGGAGGTCGCAGAGGCTCCTCCTTCAGACGAGCGCCTGTTTGTGCGCCACAATTTCGCTCATTAGGCCAGCGGCGGGGGGGTCGGGACCCCGGAATCTAATTAACTTGGCCCGAACTTCGCTCCGACTTGGAGACAAAGAGACCACATTGTAGCCAATCTTTGTTGTTTGCCTGTTGGGTATTCCGCCCCTTGTTTGCGGCATAACTGAAAAAGGAACAGTTTTGCATATTCTGAGATAAGAGGCAGCTGGAAAATGGAACTGTAAAATGGCCCCACGATGATGCCGCTTAACCAATGCCAGGCCAAATTGGATTCCGTATCCGTGTCCGTGTTAGTGCCACATTTTGTGGCTGATCCATCAATGAGTCGGGGGCGTGGAGGGGAGGCGTGGCAGGAAACAGGAAATTAGCATAAGTCAATCAGTCATCTCTCCATCCGGAACGTGTCGGGGGCACACACATCAGCAATGATCAGATCAAATTTGTCAGCCCAGCCACACCTGGGTCGGTTACAGGTGCAGGATGATGGGTGAAGGAGGAAGGATGTGTATGGGTGGATGGATGGTAATTAGGTATCGCAATCACTGCCATATACAGAGATACAGAGAGATATATCCCCGGGGCAGGCTACCAGCCACACGAATGTGCTCAATTAGTGTGTATTTTTGTGTTAATTTCGCTTTTGGTTTCGCAATTGTTTGTTTTTCGGCGCCACAATGTAAATTATCACGCATGCGACATGTTGCTCTGTGGCGCGTAAATTAATTCAAAAAACTTTCCAGAAGGGAAACGCAATCTATTGGGGATCCGATACGGGGAATACCCCTCAATCTTAATGGCAGATGTATAGCAAGAGGTGCCAGTCTCCGCATCCTGATATGCTCTACCGCATGTTTCGCTGGGTATCCTGGGACAAATATGCTTATTGTAATCCCTTCACCGCTGGAACACGCTCGTCCCATCCTCTGGCAGAAAAGTTTTGCGGTTAATAAAATTGGGAAAGCGCGCACAAATTGGGTATTCGTAATGTGCCCACAGGGCCACATTCGTTCATCGCCTGCACTTGACTATCATTTGATTACGCCCACAACACTCTCCCCTCTCCGTCCGATGTTCGTGGGTCGAAAGGGTTTAATCCACCCAAAAAGTTCTGTATGTACGAGCTTTAAAGTTGGTTCTGACAGTATCTATCCGTCAGTCACTAATGGATGTGGATTATGATACCATTTGCATCCATTTGATGGCGATGACAGATGCAGCCACAATGTTTACCAGCCACTAGAGAGCCAGAGAGTGATGGCTCTTCAATTGGTTTATGTTAATGGAAGACAGCTCAATGCAGAAACCCGATAAATCTGTCTTTGAAGGCAGCTTAACGGAGACACGTATTGAGTAAAACTGGCTCATTGAATCGGCCAATATTAAACTGTTATGCTTTACTATAATGGGAAAAGTTTCAATGTTTTCCAAAGCCCCAAGTATGCCTCAATTAATCCCAAACAGCAGCAGACTCTTGCGTGGAAACTTTCGCGGCAATAGGCACAGATTTTCCTGGAGAAGTTGTTGGCTTTCAACATTCCCACTTAGGCCCTATTAATTGCCCACAAAAATGGGGATAGGGCTTCTCCCTTGAATGCCACAAATTTTGATTTATCCCTCCATCAGGTGTACTGTATTTTCATGCCGTTTCCCAGGCTTTCCACGCTTTTCAATCTCGCGCCGCGTAAGCATTAATAAATTACATTTTATTTGCCCCCCAACACAATGTCAATGCGTGTCCCCCCGAAATGGATATTTATGGGGTCAGGTCTCTATATAGTATATACACGTCTCATACATAAATGCGTGAGCAACTTTTGTTTTCGGATCCAGACCTGATTTATTGATGGGGACATTCCGAACATCTTATTGAATTCCATGGCGATTCGGAACCGTATCTCCGGATGCTAAGCTCTTAAACTTAATGGTCTTTGATGGTGGGGTTCCAGTACCAGTTTATAATTCTGCAGGATTCTGTAGCTATGATTTCCGCTTCTTTTCATCCGTTATTTGGCTCTGATTTTGCGATGTTCCAACTTTAAAGCAAATTTCTATTTGGCTCAGTTCACGCTGGTTTTCCCGGGCTATGCGTAAGCCAAGGCTCTGAAATTAATTTGCCATATAAAACTGATTAATGTCCGCGCTGATTATTAATGGCCATACGGCAGGGGTGGGACACCCAGGACACCCAGGACACCCAGGACTCTCTGCTGTAATTATGCAGTGCTGATGGGTGATGGGTGGTCCAGAGTCGAGCCTAATTATGCCTCCGTTGCGGAGGCATCTATTAACTGATGAATATGCAGTGGGCACCGTTTCCGACAGCTGCCTTATCCATTCCCCAAATGAAGGCCATAAGGTGTCCATTAGGAGGGTCCCATCTGATTACTGATTCAGCTGCGACCATCCTTCAGGTCCTTCTTTCTTTCTGGTCTTCACTGATACCTGAAAAGTCTCTCATCTCCTGTCGGCATATAACAATCACTTGTCCATCGCTCTGTCAGGCAGCCTTCAGTGTCATTTGGCTGCAGCTGTCGGCCATGCGGGAGAATTCAATTACCGTTGCAGTCAGTCCACCATCTGGAGAATCGAGAATCGAGAATGGTACAGGAGAATGCCTGACATAAATAGGAAATTAAATTAAATGAAAGAGATGGGCTTTGAGGCAGGTCGACTTTCGAGGACGAATTCAGACGCTGACGGGCTGTCAATAGAGGCAAATGGAGTTGGCAACCTCGCGTATTTCGTTGACAGGTGCGTGGGCGCTTATTCATCTATTCAGCGACAGGATACACCTGTTTGGGGACACGTTATTGCTATTACTCAGTTCCTGGAATTCTGTTTGTCTTTGTGATTCCACCAGTGATTGATAAATGAACCTTCTCCAGCGGTGGTTCCTATGGATTGTTTGCTAATGTGGATTGTTTGCTAATGTCCCCCGATCCGACCGCAGCCCCGTCGAATGATTTATGGAGCTGACTTTCCATGAAATGTTTTTGCAAATGTTGTCACATCGGGATCAACTGGTTGAGGCACGATGATGCTGCCGCTGCTGTTGCTGATGATGATTCGATGGACAACAGGGGACTCAATTAATCAAGAAGGAAAGCTCTGCCCCTGGCACTCAGGTAGGGTCTGTTAAATATCAGTGGGAAATCAGAGTCGTCTCTCTCACGGACTCGCGTTGACGTCACAGCGGGAGGTGGATTAAGAGGTAATCCTTTACCCTTTCCATGCCTCCATACCATTCCCAGGGAGGACCCGCTCTTGCCCGATGATTAAAGCGAGTCATTTATCATAAAATCGTTCTGCGTGTCCGAACCACAGAGGGCCATAAATAATCTCAAGGAGCTGCTAAAGAAAAATGTTTGTATCTTGTTTCGTGTATCTTTTATTCTTTTTCGAGTTCCACAATTCGGTCGTAATCGCAGTCGCAATCGCCATTGTTTGTCGCACATTTATTTCCAAGGAAATGCAGAGGGGGAGAATGCAAATGAAAAGAGAGAAAAAATCAAATAAAAGAGCAACTGATTAATTTGCATAAGATTGCCATTCAATTCCGATACCATTGGTCTGGAGAACTTCTTTCATTTCCCGCTTTCCAGCTTTTCTTTGCTCATTTGGGGCCTAATTTATTTGGGCCTGACCAAAATTGGCACAAAGCTTAGCCGCAAGCCACAAGCCACAAGCCGCAACCCGCTGGGAACCCGAATGGAGTTTTCCTACGGCCAGGGGCATACCATATGGCACGCTTCATTCAGGGGACATTCCGGAGATGCTCCCAGTGGATTGGCTTATAATTTTCGAACAATTTTAGAGGATAACCCACGACAGCACTTGATGGATTTCGACAGAGAGAGAGCAGGATAATCAATAGGCAAAGTTCTTCCTCTGTGAATGTTCTTCTTCTCCCCACATTCCTGTTCTCATATCAGTATCTTATCCCTCATTCATGTGTCCCCTGTCTGCCATTCTTTGGTTTTCCGCTCCAATCCTCTTTGTTTGTGTGCTTACATGCGTGTTCCTGTCAGGGCTCCTGATCAGCATCCCTATCTCTGTGTGCGTGTGCGTGTGTGACCCATCCCTCACTCACTTACTGCTTCTATGTGTGTGCCCATCTCTCATTGCTTTTCGTACCCTCTTTGCCATCCCATACTCGATAACCTATACCCCATTCGATTTTCCACTTTCCTATTCCTGGCAGACAAGCGAGTATCGCGAAAATTCAATTGAATCGCACTCTCTGCCCATTCCCATGCATCAAATGTGTTTGACAGGCGACGGAAAAAGGTTGGAAAAAGGAGAGCAAGGGGTCAGAGATATGTTCATTCGACAGGCACCACACCCACGCCCAAACAATCGGTGAGACATGGCCCGCAGGAGACCCACTTGTCATAGTTAAACAATTTGTAATGAATTTTCGAGTGGATGCCAGGGCAACGTAACACAGTTCCCTTTTCCAGCTGAAAAAAAAAGGGTTTTGTTTGTCCCATGGAACGGCAAAAAAACGTGGAGAAGATACAATATGTGGCTTTAAGGGGTTCCCTACGATCTACAAAAATGTATGCGATTCTCATGATATGTACAACAGCATCTACTCCAAATACTATCCCAATATGCGTTCCTCTGCCCTTATCCTCTCCTTTTCTTGATGAACTGTTTGCTGGTAGACAAAACATAAGCAGCTTTTGGAACTATTGTGTGGGAAAAGTATTACATATCCGAGACGGATCTACCATCGGATGAGATGGTAATGGACTGACACTGACCAAACCACACTCGTAATCGCACTCGCGGTAAACATCTCACGCTGATGGACAGGGATGGCCTGTCTATCTGTCCGCCAGTAGAGCAGTGCACTAAATATTTACACAAGTCTTTGGGCAGCATTCGGGCAGAAGGGGGGCAGCTTTCTGGCTTTTCCCACATGAAATCAATTAAAATATTTGGCCAACTGCTTGCAGCACATTAAGGCAGCAGAGGGCACAGAGGGTAGGGATACTGTAGGGGGCAGGAGGGTCAGAGCATGATAATAACCATAAAAACTAATTGGAAGTGCGCCCCGAGATGTGACTATAAAAAAAATTACGTATACGTATATTCCGCGTGGCAGGGTGCAAAGCATCGGCAGAGGGGAGCGAGGGAGAGCGAACGGAAGAAACATTATGTTTGAGAGCGTACAAAATGAACTGGAAAATATCTTCGATAATTGAAAATAATACAAAATAAGCAAAATATATGGGGAAATGAAGTACGATGCCCGCCCGCAGAATCTTGTTTATTTCGAGAGCCATCACGCGCCCCACAGGGAAGTGGGGACTCGAGAGTGGAGAACCAGAACAACGCTAACACCAAATATTCTCAACGGGAAAAAGTGGGCCAATAAGTGTGGGCAAAGAGGTGGGTCGGTGTGTGTTTGCCGCCCAGCTGTACATCACATGACCAGAAGAATGCCTATGCGTCGGAACACAAGCGAAAATTAATTAAAATACTTATCATCTTAGAGGCTTTCTCTCACTATTTATTCTCTCTGGGAAAATATGAGTTTTCTTCTCTCTTGCTGTGGTGTTTTATTCAATTTCCATACCAGAAGTGCCAGCTGGCCAGCAAAAGCGAATGAAAAAGCAAAATAGCGAAAAAGCGGAAGAGCGGAAGAGGTCGAGAGCGGGGCTATTTCAAATATTTGCCAAATAATTAATCACGCCACATCGTAACCGAAATCACTGACAGATCCGCCGCCAGAAAGAAATGCCTACGTCAGCCTCTGGAATGCCAGTACCCTAGTACCAGTGCCAGTGCCAGTAACAGTACCAGTATCGCCCCTCATCACCAGACGCGTTCTGAGTTCTGGTCTGTGGCGACTGCTGGCTGTTGGCCACCGATAAAGGCACACACAGCTTCATCATCGGAGTCCCTGAGGGAAGAGGCATCCCATCCTCCTGCAGAGATTACGATAAATTTTTAAATAAAGTCGACAGCAGACGCTGTCTGTGAGCGATGGGATATGGGCCAGGGCATAGGTATGGGTATGGGTATGCGTATCCCCCTTGGAGCAATAGAAACAGGTGGCAGAGAGGGACAGCCAACACGAGATGCCCGACACCCCATCAAAGGCCGATTTGCAAGACTCTTGTCGGGTGATTAGTCAGCAGTTGGCCGAAATTAACGTAATCAATTACGGCAGCACGCAGCTGCTCCTCTGGCAAAACCAATCCCCGATTTCAACATCGTAATCATTATTTATTAGGGGGCTCTAATCAGGGACATTTGCTTAGGATCTAGTGCGCTGGGCGGGAAGGTAGAGGAACTCGCTGTCGGTCCAAAAGTCCACCAACGACTTGCACTCCCAATTTGGCGTCTTCTTCGGCTTAAGGCAATCGCACAGTGTTCCCGCCGTCACGCCATCCAGCCCGCCCTCCCGCAGCTGCAGCACCAGCTTGTCCTCTGGCCTGGCGCCCGATCCGCGGCCCTGGACAGGAATCGGGCGCATCCGCAGCTTGTGCGCCGTGGACACATCTATGTCCAGAAGGATTGTTTTGATGGTCTGCGGATTGTAGATGCTACGGCGCAGGACATTGTCCGCGTAGATCTCGTAGTGGTCGATGTCGCTGTAGTCGTGCACGAACCACTCGAGAGCCAGCGAGCCCGCGTCCATTCGGCGGGCGTCGGTGATGGCAAGGGGGTAGCTGACCCGCGGGGAAGGCTGCTTCGGGCCGATGCCGTGCAGATCGCAGAGGATCCGCTCGCGCACTATAGACATAGCATTGATGTCCAAGAAGAAGTCCTTGGCCGCCATCTTCATTTCCAGCCGACGCTTGCCCTCGTCCGAGGCCAGGAACTCGGCCTGCTTCACGGCACGCCGCATGTGTACGCAATGGCAACAGCAGCAGCGCTCATCGTAGGTGGCACAGCTGGGGGGCGGCTCGGAGATGCCTTTGGTGGCACTAGAAGGATCTGTGGTGTCTTTGGGGGTCTTTGGCTCTGCCTCCTCTTGGCTATTAATGGTTTCGTCGGCGCTGACGAGCGCGAAAGCAAACGACGGCAGGATCCGGCGGGAATTGGAGGAGCTTCTCCTTCTCACCCTAGCCAGGGAATTACGACTGGACTTCGGAAGAACCTCCACTCTCAAGGGCGTCTTCACAGAAATGACAGATGGCTGAGAACTGGAGCAGAAGTCCATCTCTCCAGTGCTACTGTCCAGATCCAGGCGGACTGAGCTCAAGTCCTCGGTCTCAGAGTCGGCCTTCTCCCTGCGGAAAAGAGTCAGGTATTCGGGTTTGGGGCTGGTTTGGCCAGATCTTTCAGCGGGAGTGGTCTCGGAATCGCGACTCGGATTGTGGCTATCCCGCCTGAAGTGACTAAGGAACTTTATGATGGAGGTAGCGGACCCTGCACCCAGCACACCGACCGTATTCTCCAGGAAATTCTTAATGGAGGCCCTGACCGAAAGCCACCCAATCTGCGATGTGTCGCTCTGCGAGATTTCCTGCTCTTCGGAACCAACGGCGCTAGCGATGCGGTTCTCGGTCTTGATCCTAGCTGTAGTGGTTTTTGTGGGATCCCTGAAGTAATTGCGACTGCTGGAGGACCGACCGCTGGAGGTCATCTGCATGGCGGTACTCGTGCTGACGGTGCTCGGCAGATCGCTAGACGTCCTTTGCGGAAGACTCCTTGTGCTGATGGTGCTTGGTAAGTCGCTCGACGTCGTCTGCTGTGTAGTCCTGGTACTTTGGCTGGTTGGCAGATCGCTGGACGTAATTTTCAGGGAGCCAGGCGTCTTCAAGAGGCTGATGGAAGGCCTCTTCAAGTTGCTTTTCGATCGGAACATCGGTTTCGCTGGCAGAGGTGAGGGCGGCGGCGGCGGCGGCGGGGGCGGCGGCGGCGGCCCCATCTCCCCGGGTAGAATGATGCTCACGCGCTTCGACATACTGTGGATTTTACTGCTGAATGATGGATACTAAAGTGGATTTTGCTATGGGAATTGTTAGACAAGTTTATTACAAGTGAAGTAATCACTCAATGGGAAAGTCTTCGCCTACTGCCTGATGCTTGGAAACACACTCACTCTTTTCCCTGTCCGTTGTCTCGTCTAATCACCATCCGTCTATCTGTCTATCCCTCTATCTGTCCATCTATGTCATCTATATCAGGCTCTCCATCACGACAAACGGCTGGACAAATTCCTTCCTTCTGCCCTCTGGCGCCTAAGCGACGAGTCGCATAATTTTGTCAATATTTTCGTTGCCAGCGGGAAAAATGGATGGGTGGATGGATGGGGCTGGGATGGTGGAAATTTACATAATGGGCGGACCTTCGAGCGCGCATTAAGCAGCAGAACTTCCTTCCTTCCTTCCGTATGGCAGCCTTTATTTTCGGCTCTAATTAGGAGAGCTTACAGCTCCGAGCTCTTTCTCTAGGTCTTTCTCTGAGAAAGTCCCCTTAAATCCTGTTCCTTAAAGCCTGCGCGGGGCTCTCTTTAAGATCGCTACTCCTGCCGGACGTGTTATTCGGCTTGACTGCGCCGTCTACTTGGCGTATGATTAACCTGCATGCAGCATTACACATATGCCGCGTTGCCGCAGATACAGATACGAGATACAAAAAGAATAAAACCAGGCAGCCAGCCAGGCACGCAATTGTATTAAATTATGTTTGCCTCATGATTTATCTAACCAACAAGATGCTTTATCCCGACTTTGTCTCGCTCTGTGGCTTCTGTCGGAGATCGCAGCAGGGGGCCACCGCTGGCATCCTGGCAACGGGGTGCCCACGGAATTGCCCCTTCTGAGAACTGTAATTGCCTGGCTCCGTAGCATATTTAGATTCTGGCTGTGAAGCATACAGGCCTAGGCCATAAATAAATGCTGTTACCCGAAAACACCTTTTTACGGGGGCTCCACGGCTGGGTTTCAGACCACCAATCCTGCGCCCTCTAAAGCCGACAGAATAGCAAAAGAAACGGCAAAAGACTTTAAGCCAAAAAATGGAATTAATGATTGCAAAATATGTATATAGTATGTTAGTGTGGTATATGGAATTCAATTAAATTGATTGAGGTCAGCGCTGAAGCTTAATCATTTCTCTTCGAAGATTACAGCCCATTGGGACTTTCCTCTGGCTCCCCTGGGATCAGTGCTCCGCTCCATCGCATGTCGAAGGCGGAGCCTTTAACATTTTTTCGGCTCCCAGTTCCACTTTCGCTTTCGCTCTTTATCTGCTCCAAAAACTAATTCGAAACTTTTCATCTGTAGAAAAACGAAAGCGAAAAACTTTTCTTCCTCCCTTTCCGCCTTTGGGGTGGGTGGCTCTGATGTATTCTTTGCCTTTTCCAGAAGCTTTTTTTCGACAAGTTTTTTAGTGGCATAAATAATTGACTGGCGAATAGAATTTATGACAGCAGTGGGGGAGGATGGGCGTTAGTTTTATTTTCCGCGAAAAATCAAGAGAATCAAGAGAATCAAGAGAAGCCAGGGAATCCATTTAATCCCTTTAAAAAAATATGCATATTATGTACGTACGAGCATCTAAGGTAAAATGATAATCAGAATCCGGTCTGTAAATGCAAACGGAAGGAAAATGTGATGAGTCAACCATCAGCATCTGTTACTCCATGGGATTTTGTTGCTAACAATAACTGGGGGAAAATCATAAAAAATCAGACCCTCCGATTACATGAGATTCCTTCTGTGTGAAATTGTATTTATCGTCGAGAGAGTGAGAGAGTGTTTCATTTGCCAGCAATTGACGGGTGGGCTATGGGAAAAAGGTTTGCAGGAAGGGATGGTAAATACTCCTTCAGTGTGGCGTTGCCCGGGAGCGTCCACGTGTAATGGGTTTAATGACAGGCCTCTGGGTCAACCACACACACACACACACACACACATGTAGGCGTACACACTTCGTGTGTATGGCGGAATGACGGAGTTTAACTTCCGGCTAGGGGCAGAATGAACTGAATTTAATGGCCCGAACATTAATTATTTCTCTGCTGTTTGGCCAGCTTCAATTTAAAGTCAATTTTAGGCTCTCCTTGGGCCCCCATGACCTTCGCGAAAGGCCATTCAATTTGGGGAAATTCTGACCCGTAAATATTTAGTGAGAGTCCCAACGAACGCAATGCATCGTTCGCCCGTCCAGCAATCAGAGAGATCCCGAGCGGGCAGTGAGTGCACTTCGGAGTCTCCATGTTGATTACATTTTTTCGGTGAGCTGAGAATCAATTGAGTCGTTGGCGAATTCTACTTGGCGAATGGGAATCACGCATACGCCTCGTGGGTCACAATAAAAATAAATAAATAACGAAATCGAAATCGAAATAGAAATAGAAATCAATGGGAACCATCCAAATGACAGCCATGGCTGCTAAAGCAATCTAGTATCAAATTGAAATTGAAGAAACATACAGGCTCTCGCTCTCGCTCCCCTTCCCCCCACCAGACACCTCCCCGCACCTAAGCTCGGGCTTATGCCATCCCATGTGCCACCAGAGTGTCAGTGCCAGTGCCAGTCCCTGTTTTCTCTCTTTTTTTTAGGGATAAATGCGTCTGATTGCGACTTGAAAGTATTTGCGCTTCCACACGAATGATTTTCTATTAGTTTGCCGAAGGGGAAGAACAACAGAACGCCATGAAAGCGTGAAAGATAATCGGCAGGGGATGGTAAGTAGGAGTACGAAATAATTGGATGCTCTGCTTCTGCCTACTTCAGGCTACAAGGGATGATTCCTTAGGAATTTATCAGGCAATTGTGGATGGGACGCGTGTACTCCGATTGCGTGCGCCGTAAGCCGCATGGTCACCCATGTTCCATGTTAAGAAGATTCTTTATTATGCAGTTGCACACACAGACACACACACACACACACACACACAGAAACACGACAATGCCACAGCTGCCGAATCATAAATATTATCTCCATTTCCACACACCGATGAACATACGCAGCGTATGCGTAATATTTATGGGTTTCATAGGTAATGCAAAATGCAAAATGCCAATGCAAATGCATGCGGATGGGCTGGCGCAACATCTGCCCTGATGTATGCAGTAATTTTCAGTTTAAGTTACTCAAATCCCTGCCCACAAAACCATTTGACACGGTTTTTGTATTCTTTCTCTTTCTCTTCCGCTGCAGCACCGCATCGCATCGCACCGCCAACGAGCAGGAAACAGACCAGCCCGAGCAAACTCTTGTGGCATAATGTGGAAAATAAAACACGACTCTGTGGCAGCAACCACCCTTCGAACCCTTCAAACCGCAACGTTCCTGGAGACATAGACGCCCCTGGGGGAAGCAAAAGTGGCAAACATTTCGACAAAAAGCGGACTAGCGGAAACGGAAGTGGCCAAAAGCGAGCCCATAAAAAGCCACGCACCCGAAAAGCACCAACACACAGACTACAACTACAAGAGCAGAGGAATCACAGAGAGATATAAAGGACAGCAACATCTACCCCGTAAAAACATGTACGCCGCCCTAATGGACATGAGCCAGTCTTTGGCAGCCAGTCTGGCATATGCCCCCCTGGATCTGAGCGGAGTCAGTGTCTCCAATGGGGGGAACGGTAGTGACAGTGGGAGTGGGGGCAACGACAGCCTCGACGCCGACGCGGGGTCATCTTTGGGTCAGCATAATGCCAGCGGCAATGGGCCGTATGTGCCCGTCCTGGAACGCCCGGAGACTTACATTGTCACCGTGCTGTACACGCTCATCTTCATCGTGGGCGTCCTGGGCAACGGCACACTGGTCATCATCTTCTTTCGGCATCGTTCCATGCGGAACATACCCAACACGTAAGTGGCACGCTCACGCACACGCACACGTACGCACAGTGGGAGGTGGCTTCTGGAAGTACGCGGTGTCTCCTCGGGCAACCCTCGCCGGAGCCATAAATAATAATGTTTCATTCGAGCCGAAAATGAGTTCCGTTGCACCCCAACACGAATGCTGGAATAGCCACTCAAAATTCATGGCCTGACTTATGAGTGGTATTTGATTTTATTGTTCCAATAGAAGAATACACTCGTATATCCGCCTCCAAATTAAAAGTTGCCAAGAAATATGCCCAACTTTTCGGGGCAAAATGTACAGAATGTGTGACAATATGCTGTCTGCGATTCGTGAATATTAAATATACTGATACAAAAAACCGAAAAAACTGAATGAATTAGCCAGGGAAATGTCAACCGCAAGTTACTCTAGTTTCTCAGAGATCCACAAGCTGCCGCAGTTCGTGTTCTGCGGAGAAAGTTTTTAGCCATTTCCTTGTTAACTTTACAGCAGCAGATACTCGTACTCGTACTCGTTCTGTAAATATATTGACAAAAAGATACCGACACATAGCGTATACGCAGGGTGAGCCACAGAGACCCTAAGCCTCTTTCATAACTGAAGCCAACAGCTGACGACACAGCTGGAACGAGGGGGGAGGCGGAAAGAGCTATGGTCTAGGCAAATGTTTATTAACTTTTCGAAACTTGTACCAAACTCTGTCTCCTATATCTGTATCTGTATGTGCTCTTGCGTCAGTCTCAGTCACTGGCAAAATTCAAATAAATTCAAATAGAAATTCAATCAAAACTTCTGTGTCCCAGCAAATGTCAGCTGTCTGTCTGTCTGTCGCAAGAAGAATTCGTTTTTCGGTTTGCCCCTTTTGTAAATGAATGAATCTGGTACTTTATTCAGCTCCCATTAAATGGAAATGGAAGTGGCATCGTGGAGGTGCTCTGATTGCCTACAAATAGTCGTTTTTTGCTGGCTTTTTGGAAGCTGCAATCAAAGGGCTCCCTAATTGTAATGGTGATTGTGATGCGATGGCCATTGCAGCCCATTGTTCGCCCTTCGTTTCCCACACACAAAGTCTAGACTGTGCCGCAAATGTGTAAGATTTTGATTCATGTCACATACAATCGTTAGTGGCGGTGTCTAACAATTCCCTCAGTCAAGCTCGGTTCACTGGAGGTTGTTGGTGCCAATGTCAAGGCGAGTGGCAGGCGCACATTTTTCCAATCTTTCACTCAACCGCCACTTAAATGAGAACAACGAATGGTAGAGGGAGAGTCTTGTGGTTTCTACTGGTTTTCATGTATAACTCCTGTAGCTGCCTGTAGCTCTACCAACCTCACTCATTGTGAAACTATTTCCACCACTTTTACAGTACTCATATATTACTTTAAGTTATGCTGGTCCCTCAACTGGTGGTTATCATTCAGTCGAATCGTTTACGACATCCTTTTCCTGTTGGAAAAAATCATTCCTTTCAGTTGAGGCGTCCGAGCGTGTCTGTGTGTGTTAGGGTTTAACCCCTTCGAATGAGCAGACACAAAGGAATTTCTAGTCAGAAGGGAACTCTTCCGCGTGAGTGAACAGTAGAGCAGACAATGTCTGAATGAGAATGGGGATGAGAATGAGAATGGGAGTGGCACTAAAGGGTTTTCCCCCTCTACAGGTACATATTATCGCTGGCTCTGGCCGATCTGCTGGTGATTCTGGTGTGCGTGCCCGTGGCCACGATTGTGTACACGCAGGAGAGCTGGCCCTTTGAGCGGAACATGTGTCGCATCACCGAGTTCTTCAAGGACATCTCCATCGGAGTCTCCGTCTTCACGCTGACGGCCCTGTCCGGTGAGCGCTACTGTGCCATTGTGAATCCCCTAAGAAAGCTGCAGGTAAGTGGGGGAAGAGGCACGTACATCATTGGACATGTCCAGTCTCTTACCATCTTTGTTTGCAGACCAAGCCGCTGACCGTCTTTACGGCGGTGATCATCTGGATCATGGCCATTCTGCTGGGCATGCCCTCGTTCCTGGTCTCTGACATCATCGTCTACCCGGTGACGACGCCCGCCGGAAACAGCACCATCAGAGTCTGCTCGCCCTTCCGCTCCAAGATTTATGCAAAGTGAGTTCCGAACTCAAAGTTCTTCTAGGCCCTCCTTACGTCGCCGGCATTGCCGGCAGCAATCAATTTGCCAATTTGGCATCTGTTCGGCTCATTTGGCTTTATTTAGTCTACGGATAATACTACAGGGCAGGCCAGGCCAGGCCCACAGGACAAGGTGTCCAATCAAGCAGAAGTGCCAGGCCACTTGAGTGAATCCGTTCCCTTTGGCTGGGAGTAGAGTGGTGGTAACTCGAAGGTGACTCTCGGGAGGAGGAGATTCCAAATTTATGATGACTGTGGGGCCGTTAGAGTAAAACTTTACCATCTTATCGTTGCTCAAGCAGAAGCCGCAGAAGCTTCAGGGCGCTGGAAGGGGAAATCGGAAGCCATCAGAGGGCATTAATCATTAATGCCCGTGCCCGTGCCCGTGGAAATGCCCGTGCCACATGCCCCCCGTTTACAGCCTGGGCCATCCAATGCAACTTTTACTTTCACCTCCTGCTCCTTTTACTCCTTTTACCCGAAGTCCTGCCTGAGAAATCCTTTCGTGCAGCAGTGCGTCAGCTGTTGCCACCACATAATCCGTCTGTGATGTAATTTTCAGAAGATCCGCTGCTTGCTAATTTCTCATTTAAAGCATCTTTCCCCTCCCCCAGCCCAAGCATGGTAGGAGTCTTTTGTTTCAAGCTTCTGGTGCTGGCACGTGCTTCGGACCGCAATAAGACCCAAAAAAAATGGCATGAAAATGGGGAAAGCTGAAAGCTTGTCAGACGAGCCGAGCGGAGCCAGTACTTTTCAGCTTTTTTTATGACCATGCGAAACGCTTAGGCGTAATTGAATGTCCTCCATCCGGACTCGTATATGAGCGGGGAATGCTAGGAATTTGCCAAAATCCTCTTATGAAAATTGAGACGATTTTCGGACTCCTACGATACTCGTACTATACGATCTGAGGGACACCCCCAAGGGACAGGAGAAATTAATCAACTTTGGACATGAGATCCTGTCTCCAAGTAACCAAACCTTCGGTCCTTGTTCTGGTCTGGTCTCTCTTCCAGGTATATGATGGCAGCCAAGGCCTCCATCTACTATGTGGTGCCGCTGTGCATCATCGCGGTGCTGTACATCATGATGGCCAAGCGGCTGCACATGAGTGCCCGCGACATGCCCGGCGAGCAGCTGAGCGTGCAGAGCCGGACACAGGCCCGGGCCCGGCGACATGTGGCCCGCATGGTGGTTGCCTTCGTGGTCGGTAAGTGCACACACACAGACCCACAGCGCAAGTCGCGCAATAATTGGCTCTAAACTCTAAAAATCCTTGCAGTGTTCTTCATTTGCTTCTTTCCGTACTACGTGTTCGAGCTGTGGTACCATTTCTACCCCACCGCCGAGGAGGATTTCGACAGCTTCTGGCACATGGTTCGCATCGTGGGATTCTGCACGAGGTGAGGCTCCAGTCCAGTCCGGCGGAGTCAGCAGTTCTTCTGAATTCTGGCTGTTCTGCTGCTGGGGGACATTCCTCTTTTATCCCCAGCATGGGGCATGCATTCCTCGAGGGGTCACAATTTGGGGGCACATACATACATATACTAGCTGGCAGGAATGCAGCTGGCTTTTCTTCACCTTCTCCTTTTTTTTATATTTCTTTAAAGTTTTACCGCACAGACAGGTTTCCCCTGCATTGCCTGTGGCGCAGCTTGTGGCAGAATTTTTAATTGAAACAGATTATGCCTGCCTGCACTCTCCTTCGCCGAGGAGAGTATATTCATACGAGGAGTATCCCTCGCTGTGGGAATTGCTAGTAAATTTATTTTTGTCGACAGCTTTTCTGGGCGTCACTTAGCGCCGTAAAACTCGGAAAATAATGTTTGTCAGCAATTTGGTGGTTGTAGGGAGGAGTTGCTGGAGGAGGGGCAGCCGTCGCACTGAAAGCAATTTACATTTTATGCAAATGGGCGGAAACCATATAAGAACCCTTCAATAAAATTCCACAAACTAGAGGAGACATCTCCGAGGTCGCGACGCCGACTAAGTTATGCTCGGAATGCGGCACGACCACTGGGTGGCCTCCACATACTCGTAGCATTAGCGGGATCTTCTGCCGGGGGGTGGGACTCTGCCCGATTACAGCATCATTCCGCTGCTTTGATGGCAACTAAAATCGGGTTATGCCTTTTCAATTTTCAGCTTCCTCAACTCGTGCGTCAATCCCGTGGCACTCTATTGCGTGTCCGGCGTATTTCGGCAGCACTTCAACCGCTATCTCTGCTGCATGTGCGTCAAGCGACAGCCGCACCTCCGGCAGCATTCCACGGCGACCGGCATGATGGAAAACACCAGCGTAATGTCGATGCGTCGCTCCACCTACGTGGGAGTGGGCACCGGAGGCAATCTTCGAGCCTCGTTGCACATGAACAATAATCAAGGAGGCGGAGGCGCTGGCGGAGCTATGCGTGGTGGCAGCTTCCACCGCCAGGACTCGATGCCATTGCAGCACGGAAATGGTGGGGCAGCTGCTGGCAGTGGCCCCACCGCCGGACGTTCGGCCAACATCAGTGAGAAGAGGTGAGGCACACTGATTGTGGAGCTGCTGGAGGAGGAGGAGGTGGTGGTGGTCTCCTTGGCGGCCGACGAGCAGCTCTAAGCGAACCATTGATCTCACTTTGGTGTATGCACTACCCCCACTCAAAAACCCAGTAACCCTTTAACCCTTTGCACTGTGCACCTTGCACCCCACCCTTTGCAACACCTCTTCCCAGTGGCATTCCATGGATATTATTTTGGAAATTTTGGAAATTTGGATGTCCCCAAAGTGGGAAAAGCGATGGTAAAATTGGACATACTCGTAATTTATATTTTATTATAGCGGCCTACGGGCACACACATTTCCTGTACATACAAATCGTATACATACATACATATATAATATCATTACCATATTTATATCGTAAAATGTTAAATGTTATCCTATTCCGTTGCCGTACTTTAGCCGTATGTGATTATGTGTTAATTAAGTAAGCCACTAAGCACATTGTGTGTAAATCTTAATCGTGCAATAAATTAGTGAATAATGAACCACAAAAAATGCAAAAAACTGTTAGGGAAATTCACCTGCAAGCTCTGTTAATTATGCTGAAAATATCAATAGACTTAACGATGGTTTAAATACTGATGTAAATAAATGAATTCCATAAATGTTGAACCCCCGTAAGTGTGTGTGCGTGTGTCGATGTTTCGGTGTATTTCAGGGTCGTTGATGGGGAAATCCTTTATACTATGTATAAGTCGGGTTTCTGTAGGAATGCGGATCTGTTTCCATTGCGACACGTCATACATCGGAATTACTCCGCGGGTGTGGGCAGGTGTGTGTCGTCTCATCAGTCGTCTCTCTCCCTACGCACCCTCACACTAGCACCTACGCAGCAATGGGACAGACAGTGGACAAGAACAAACATGCACAGCAATAGGAGAGACAGTGGACAAGAGCAAACGGCAATTCGTAAAGAAGCAACGAAACAAAACACTGCGAACAATCTGGTAGTGAATTCTTGGACAGCAAAAAGACCAAAATACACTGAGAATACATATACGATTGGGTATTGGGCAAATTATAATATTATTACTCAAAATAAAAAAAACGAAACCCTTCGCAGGCTCAATAATCCATTTAACTCAACGGTTTCAGCATAATCAATCGATACGATACCGACAGGAGGCGATACTAAAGGAAGCCGACAGCCGGCACAAAAAGATGAAGATAAAAAAGAAAGGCCAATAATGAAAGGATGGAAATCCCTGGAAGGCAAGGGTTTTTGGGTTACAAAATATATATGTATGTACGCCACACTCAATGGATAAGTGCACTTTGATATGCTAATAACAATGTAAATGAAACTTTTCAATGCGAATAAAACAGAATTATGGATGTATAATTATGGAATGTGGGTTCATCTCTAAATTTGGCTCATTAATTTATTTGGTAAACTTTTGCTGGAGGCAGGCATTCCTTTGAGCGAATCTTGCGAAGCGAAACACAAATTTCGACAAAAGGAAATGGACAACAGAAAATGCAATCTGCCCCAAAACACACACACACACACACACACACAAAATTTCATTATGGCATGCCAATCAAGAGGCCACCAGGCAACAGTTCTCGCCCCTGTCCCAGCCAAAGCCCCACCCTCGCCCCAGGTTGTATGTAAATTGGCCAAACACTGCCTACATTATCGGAGACGTCAGAACATCAGGGCCCGGGCACAAAACATGTCCCTATTCGAATGCCGAGACAATGCGAGTAGTTATTGGCATCCAATAAATGTTGGCCAGTCAAACGCGGTCGATCCCATCTGCCCTTTGGGCAGTGACGCTGTCCACCCACATGCCGACCCATGGCCCTCTCTAAATCAAAGCTTGAGAGATGATGCCATAGCTAGCGCCTGGAAAAAGCAGGCCATCCGAGGGCTGGTGACTGCTGCGGTGGCAAACAGCTCGACCGGGACATAATTCGTGCTGCCACAGCCAGAGTCAAAGGGCATCAGATTTATGTAAACGCAGCCTGATTCGGCGAAAAGGCAATTAAGGGATTGCCAGACGACCACAGATGGGGCGCTGATTTGCCCGCAAAAATAGATCGCAGAGTCCCATCTATCCATCGCACAATTAGCTAATTGTACACTGGAACTGGAACCACATCGAGAACTCGAACAGGAGCTTGAGCACAAGGATTACTTCAATAGAAGTAAGCTTCAAGCCCGCCACTCCAATTCGGAGCAGTTTAGTTGAAAGTTTACGACCTCCGAAAGTCGAAAGGAAGGAAGCTCATTAAGGTTGTGGGTAGGTAGTGGGAAATAATCGTAAACAGAAGCATAAAGTATGAATGGATTCCGGGAAAGTTCTGAATGGAATGGTCAGGCCCATTGCCTTAAGATTTTATGTCTACCCCTACCCCTACCTCTACCCGCCCTACCTACCCCTACCACTACTTCTGCTTTTCCTTACAGAACAGAACTTTCTGCATACATAATAGAATAACAGTTTACACATGTTGCCAGGTGCTCAAGCGGCGCTCGTGTGCTGAGCTGTGCTGGGCTGCAGATGGTGCTAACATTGCCACATGCAAATGAGGCAGGCAGGCGGGAGGTGGGAGGAGGACTTAAGCAACTCTACGCGAGGAGGCGGCTGGAGAGGACTTTTAGGATGTGTGGTAATCAGATTATCAAATGCACAGACCCTGGCGGCACCAGACTCTGCACACAAGTCGCCCTGCCCTAAGTGATTTACTGGCCCAGCCGGATGGGGCACATCCTTTATGGCATCGACGGCCAATAACTAACAATTAGGGGGTAAAATGCCTAGGGCCGAGCCAATATGCCACGACGATCTATCTTTCCGCCCCGCTCGCAGCAACGCGTCTTTTATGTGTTCACGCATTCATAATTCCTCATTATGTAGAATGTTCCCGGAAAAACAGGCAGCTGCTTGTCCTGTTTGTCCTGTGTCTCGACGACGCTCGCTTTCACTTTAATGCTTGTCTAACACGCAACAAGGTCCTGGCCATAAAGCTCAGCAGTAGACCAGTAGAGCAGTAGAGGCAGAGCAGTAGATGGCCTGCTTCATGGCCTGGTTACCCATCCCTTACAATTCCTCCTCAATTGAACTGAATGGGACTATCCTTTGTCGGTGTTGGAATCTGTTACCATCTCTAGTTTGTCCTGGCCCTTGTCTTTTCTTTTCATTTCTTTTCGCTTTGTTAATTGCTGCCAGCCGTAAGCCCGGCTAAGAGGAACCTCCTTCCTCGACAGCAGATGTCTCTGACGAAAGGGCTCTGGTCAAGTGTCTCGAGTTGAGATTGCGGCCGAAGAAAGTAAAATATATATAGCATCATTTGAGCCTGTTTATGTGTATGGGCCAGCAGCAGCAAGTGGTTTCCATCCCGGTCTTATTCCGGCTTTGCTAGCTTGATGGCTAGCATTTTCTTGTAAGCCACATTCAGGCGTGTTTCGGTTATTAAATGTGCTCGTCCTTTTTCTCTATCTCCTGAAGCCAAACAGGAAGTGCTGTGTAACTAAGTATCATGAATATTTTCATCAATTCGTGCGGCTCTGGCCCATTCATGGATCTTGACAGCTACCTAATGAATTTTAGATGAATGCTAATTGGAGTTGGATTCCGATAAACGAAATGATTTACCTTTATTAAAAATTCCCTTACCCCAAAGTCGGGACTTATGCTGTTCGAGATCAACATTATCTATCCATTAAAGTGGAATCAATTGAAATTGTTTGCCAACTGCGAATCGGGGGCCCATCAGGAAACGAAATTTGTTACGGGCTCCATACAGTCGTCGGCACAATCGAGTCAAGAGTCGGATGAAATGGGACGCCGATGACGAGCCGATGATGCTGAAGTGGGATGGGGCGGGTTGTTGGAGTGTGTTGTGGTGGGTGTGGGCCCTCTTAAGATAGGAGAAATGTATGTGTGGTAGCTCTTCAAAGGCAAAAGGCCAAATCAATGAATTTAAAATGAAAAAATTCCATGAAAAATAAAGACCCGTATCCTTGGCCTATTCTGGAGCTTTCATACTTTTGGGCGAACACTTTTTGAGGACAGCGTGGGAAGTATCCTTCCCCAGCCACAGGTTACATTTTCGGGAGTGTTAGATGAGAGGAGGGGGGGGGTTAGATGGGGAGTGGAACATCCTTAATAGGCTTAAGAACAGAGCCCAAAGCCGACTTAAATGCAAACGCACTTTATTTAATGACAGGAGCCACAGCATTAGTCAGAGTAGAGAAGGTGGAAACGGGAGTTGGGAGTTACAGCTACAGTGGATACACATTCCCAAGTAGCCTTTCGATGAAACCATAACTCGCCAATAACGGTCATAACTTGTTTCCTTTGAAGTCTGGTCACTGACAAAAACACTGAGCAAAACGCTCAGTAAAAACAGTAACAAAGGAGAAGCATAAATTTACTTTTGCGACCCACTGTGCTGGGCCTACTTACGCGGTGCGTAATCGGAAATCAAATGAAACGCAATTAGTCAGGACCGGGCACCCGGCACCCGGCACCCGGCACCTGGCATCTTCCTTATGCACTGTTTGCCTGCCTGTTTGCTGCTGATGGGATTTGCAGGAAGCTTCGCAAGAAGCGGCGTCTCCCAGGCGGATTGTACTCCTGACCCTTCCCCGACTGGCCCTGAGTGGGTGGCATATGGGACGCCATCGTGATGGGCTTTTTTTTATCACCCCCCCCCCCACCGCGCGGCCCCGAAAGTCATTTCAATATTTTGCGACCCACGAACTTTCCGTTAGGCAATCGAATTTGTGTTTGTTATTTCTGTCGGAGTCAGAGTCGGAGGAGCATAGAGCCATTAAAAATCAATTGGGCCAACAAATGCAAAGTGCCCGGCACATGTAAAACGGAACAATTTATAGCGACTCGAGGCTACCAAAAAAAATGGCACAAGTTCTCAAGGTCTGCCCACGGACAGACACTGGAGCGTAAACAGTGTAGCTTGAGGCCCGTACATCTGGCTACATTCCGCTAAATTGATTCCAAACTGGCAAAGCTCTCCCCCCTACTCACCCCATGCCACGCAAGCATGGAACTCTGGAACGCCCCACTTGGCAGGGGGGATTCATGGTCAGGGCGTGCTCGCAGATTTTAAATTTTGAGTGCCGCAAAATGGGGGCAACTACTTGTGGTACATCAATCTCCGATCAATGTGATTGCACTGCCCCAGCCGCAGCCCCATCCCCATTCCCATACCGATTCCTATCGACTATTATACGAGATAGAGCACTGATTCAGCGGCTACTGTGGTCTTTGCTGCGTCGTTACTATCGTTACCATAAACGCTGACTCGACCCGGAGTCGTCTTCCGATTCGATTTCTACTCCTTAGAGCCAGTCTGTCGGAGGCGGATGCCCGTGGCTCACATGCAGTGCACAACACTTCCGACGGGCTGTGGCCATATCCTTGTCTCCGTCTTCGTCCTTTGTTTCACCCACGCCCCCGACGCTGGGCAAGGGGGTACGGTGGCAACTGGCCAAGATACAAATTGCTGTACCCCAAAGGAAACCACTTGCAGCGAATGGCTGAATGGCTTGCTTCTTTACGATTATGGGGGCACTTCTCATTGTATTGTATTCGGATCATAATAAGGCTCGTTGTGGCTTTCAGCATTCGATGTGAATGCAAATACATGCGGCGCTATTTTACAACCAGAAGACAAGTGTTGTCCAAACAAAGCTTTGGGCCGGCAAACCGACAAAGACGGTTCGATTTGATTGATTTGTCCTTGCTGTTCGTGTTGGGTCTGGCTGTTGGCTTATCATTAGGGAGATGATCTAAGAGCCTTTCGAGTGCGATTGAGTGGCCCCAGGACACATTTTGTTCAACTAATGCCGATCAAACACGAGATGAGAGGAGTGATGCCCAATATCTATAATGGAATCTCTGGCTGTGCTGCTCTCCATACAGTTCTAGTGCCCGAAAACCGGCCAATTTAATTCTTTCCACAAAGTCAGAAGCAGAAGAAACTTTGTTCCGATATTAAACGCTCGCTGTGCTCCGTGCTCTGATTTAATGGCTCTGCTGTCAAAGCTCAGGCGCTCAATTTTCGACGGGGAGGTAGCTAACTTTTAGAGCCAAATTATTTTTTGGCGCTTTTGAAAAAACTTAAAAAAAAGGTGGATCCACCGTCAGAGGAAAGTTGAGCAACGAATTTATAATTTCCAGCAAGGTCTGTGGTCTGGGGTCTGGGGTCTGGCTATGACAGTATTCGTGAGGCTATGTGTATTTCTATCAGGAGCTCACGTTTCACCAGCGCTTCACAAATTGCTCCACATGTCGGCAGATTATTAGGAGGCGATTGCCTATCTTCAATCCGTACCCTTGGTTATGGGGAGAGCGTGGTCGCGATAAGAACTTGTTTCAAAGTTTGTCTCCTGGTTGCGGTATCTGTTCATTTACCTAGCCGAACTTTTATTTGCTAAAACGGAATTAAAAGTTTAGCTTGTCTTCACTTGACTCTAGTTCTCATACTCGAAATATATTTTTCCTTTTACTTACTCGTTGAATTTTCATAGCGAACTGGAGCGCATTTTTCTTCCATTACCATGGAAAACAATTAGCTCGAGGAGGCGGGACAGGAACTGACTGGCTACTAATTAAAATTCACTCAGAGCTGCTCAAACAAGCACAACAACGAATGGAACGAAACAGCATTCGATAAAGTCAACAACTAATTCCGAACGGACCCACATTCCCTTCCCAACATTCAGCTGCAATTTACACAAAAATTCCATTGAATTGAATGCCGCCCAATCCCGACCCCTGCTCTGCTCCAACTCCGTCTTCAAAGCCACGGGTCTGCTGCAGGGGGAACAAAAGTTTTGAATTTTATTGTCCCAGCTTAAAAGCTAGATGCAGAAGATTTGAACACAGTAACTTTGTGACCTGGGGCGTAGAAGGAGAACGTGCAGACAAACAGTCGAGTCGAGTCAAGTCGATAGTCGCACAAGATGCTCGAATGCTCAGATGCTTGGATGCTGCATAGTTTCTCAAGTCAAGATATATGAAGGGCCAACGCAAAGTTTTGCTTCGCACGGAACGGACTGGATTTGTCCGGGCCAGAGCTTCATGTGTGAGAATTTAAAGGAAACTTTGTCGGCTTGTTCGGTGTTTGTGGCACTATGTACATATGTGTGGCTAAAGTCGTGATTTTCATTATAATGGCACTTAGACCAAGAACATAGTGTATCGATTTCCTCGATGGGAGTACTTTATGGAGTCAATCCTTTAAATTATCACTAATGTCGAACAAGTGGCAAACTTTCTCGGGTCGGACAAATTAACGAGTCTATCAACCCATAATTAGGACCACAATTTACTGTCATTAGGCGGGGGTTCCTAGCGTATATAAGCATGCTCCAAGTGGCGCCAGTTGCAACCAACTGTGACATGAAGGACACCGGCAAGTGGCCAGCACCAGCACCTGGCAAGAGAGTCTTGGAAAGGAGGCGGCGCTTGGGCCCCCTGAGATCAGCCATCGCCAGCACCTTCTGGGAGTACACGGAGCGGACCAAGGTGAGCGGAATGTGGCTTCTGCGACGCCAGCGCACCCACGGATTGTCCAGGTGAGTTAGAATTCCACTCCCATCCTTCCTCCCAGTGCACAGGGCAGATTTCAGATTCATTTGGTCCTCGGTGCTGCTGCAGTTGCTCCTGCTGAGTATCTACCTGACCCTCCTACTCTGGCTGAAGTTCTACTCGTATCCCATTCTGAACACCATCTCAAACGATCTCTCCATCACGGACGTGGCCTTTCCCGGCGTCACCATCTGCAGTCCCAAGGTGGTCAACACTGAGCGTGTGGAACGCTACGTCAAGACCCTGTGAGAAATTAAAAAACCCTTTTGAGTACCCTCTAAGGTAACTCCATTTCACAGTAATATTCCCCCAGAGTACGAGATGGCTGATGTGGCAGCAGGGTTCGAGTTCCTTAACGCTTTCACGGACCAGAGCTTCGAGCCGCCGGCCCACGAGAGTTACAGGGTCACCGATGCGGTGCTTCGGATGAACAACGTGAGCGTCTGGGAGGCAGCCATGGCCGTCAGTCCGGGTTGCTCGGACTATGTAAAGAGATGCTTCTGGGGCCACACTGAGTTCCAATGCAACCAGAGCCACGAGTATCTCTCCTTCATACCGACGACGGCATATTTGGGCCCGTGCTGCTCCTTCAACTATAATCCGCGCAACTCCAGCTATGTGCCCTTTTCGGCCAACATCTTTGGCATGGATGGGGGTCTCACCTTTGTCGGCGCTGAGGGCTCTGAGCGCAATCTCAACACGGGTCTTATAGTTCTCGTCCACCATCCCATGGACTATGTCACCGAGTCGGCCTCCTCTGTGACAATCACCGCCCGATCCGAGAGCTTTCTTGAAGTCTCGCCCACCGTACAGAGCTCTTCGGCGGAGGTACTGGAGCTGTCGGAACGAAAGCGGGACTGCCTCATCTCGGACGACTTGAGGCTCCGAAACTACCGGCAGGCCGCCTGCCTGCTCTCCTGCCAGACGGAGGCCATCGTCGCGAAGTGCGGCTGTCATCCGTATCTCCTCCCCATCGTCGGCAATCAGTTCAAGGAGTGCAATCTAAATGATACATTCTGCTACTCGGCCAACTATGGTGAGTTCCTCTTCCCACGGAGCATCCCATGCCTCATTCGGGCTTACTGTCACTTCTGGTTCTTCCCACGCGCATCCTTCAGAGCCTGACAAGGTTCACGTACTCCCCTTCCGACAGCCTTTATCACGTTGTCGCCTTCGCCCTTGGCTGCTGTACTTTTCATGTATTTTCCATGCTGCTGCTGTTGCTTCTACTGCTGCTGCTGCTGCTCCTGATGCGGTGACTGTGGCGTATTGTGTGGGTGCTCTGTTGTCGTCTCTTGTGCTCGCTCATGTTTCATAATTTATATTAAATATTCAGGATACTCACGTGCCCGAGTGTCTGCATTATACGCCATGACTAGGATGCGCCCACAAATCGCTTGGGAGCTCATTTGCACGTTAATAAACCCCTAAAGCGCTCCCTCCGATATGATATGCAAATTTAAAAAAAAAACCAAAGGTTCCCCCTTAACTTAACTTTACTTTTCGCAGACAACTTTAAGAGTGTGCGATGCGACCAGTGTCTGCCCAATTGCTACGATGTAACCTACTCCACGCTGTCCTACAAGACGGACCTCAATCAGCACCAGTTCTCAGTGAGCCGCTACTAGTACGTGCCTTCTTAGTAGAAACATTTTATGAAATCAGCTTAAAATCATATTTGACTCCTCTTTAAGCTCTCGTGAGCTGCTCAACAGCGATAGCTTTGTGCTGCGTGTCTATCTGGCCAAGCAGGTCGTTCCGGTCATTCGAAAGGTGACGGTCATGTCTTGGATCGGGCTTCTCTGTAAGTGCTCTGTAGTGTAACATAACTAGATGTAACTAAACTCTCATCTATTTCAGCTGATCTTGGGGGCATTTTCAATCTCTGCCTGGGCCTGAGCATGATTTCCATTATTGAGTTCTTCTACTACTGCATATATCGCTTGTACATCAACTATCAGCTTCAGAAGGCGCAGTTGCCAATGAAGGCGTGGCAATAGACCCCACTGCATCGATCTTACATATTAATACGTTTTAATATAAAACTTGGATCTACAAATTAATAAGTAAATGGATAATTTAAACTTTCTTCTTTTTCGTCTTCTGCGACTGGTTCGGTCCCTTGCGCTTTTGCTTGGCCTTTTCCACCGTAACAGTCGCTTCAACTTGTTCTCCAGATTCGTCTTCGCTGTCGCTGTTGGGGAGATTAGTAGGTGACATCAAAGATATTCAAATAAAAGGACTCACCCCACAGTCGGCATCTGATCAAACATATACTCGTATTCATCGTCCACAGGGGCTGTCTTGATATTAGGCTTCTGTGGCACTATATTATCAATTTCCTCCTCCTCCTCTTCTTCAGCATCAGCCTCTGGTTTTTCCTCCTTTAGTTGACGGATGAGGATCTTGGTAGCCTTCGATTTAACATAGCATTGATAGAGCAGCACTGTAGAGTCGGCGTCGTGGATGCGCACATAACGATCTAAGCTGGCAGAGCTCAAGAACCGTCCAGTGGGATCCAAATGCAGGTCGCTTATGCCACCCGTGAATCCCTTGTACGTGTGCACATGAGTTTTCATGCGTCGAGTGTCGAAGGCCTTCAGGGCGCCCATTGTGGTACCCGTGTAGATGTAGTTTCCTTGTGCCACCAGAGTCGCGAAGCTCATTCCGTGCTCCTCGCTGGCAAAGCAGGAGACGGGACGGCGCTGCTTGCGGGTGTCGTAGAGGCGAACATATCCGTGTCGGGAGCACGTCGCCAAAACACTGGGACCGTCCACAAAGCCAATGTCACTGTCCCAAACAGGGACCTCCAGCTGCAGATAATCATTTGGCAAGTTCTTCGAAGTAAAAATCTGCTTGCCGTCGGCGCTCAGGTCGTAGACTTTCAGATTATTTTGTCGCTCCTTGCCACCAGTGGCCACAATGTTCCTGGCCTGTGTGCACTGACGTAGATGATCCATTTGGGTGCCAGTAGAGATAACAACAGGTGCCGTTTCTTCTTCAGGGTCTAGCTCCAGGCTTTGCAGCTCCCCATTCCCAATGCCGGCAATCAGTTTTTCGTTGAAGCGAGCCAGGCCAACAATGGGAGCTGCGCTGAAAGTCACATGTCGCGCGGAGAACCCTCCTTCCCCAATGGAATGCAACTCGGCGATGTTTTTACCTCGGCCAAGCAGAATTTCTGTTCGCGACTCGTTGCCAAAAGCCAAAGAAGTGACCCGCGATTCTTTGTCCAAGTCCTTAAGATCACTGATGTTTCTCTGTCCGTGTGGGGTTTTCTCCGAGGCCGGCAGAAGGTCTACAAGAATCGTTTATAATCAATTCAATCATTGTCGACACACCAAATTTTGTGACTTACGTTTGAAAGATCCCGTGTGTGTTCCCACGTAAATTTCATGTTGTGCTGTATAATTGGGGTGCTTAAGATTGGCCGTGGTCCACTTCATCTTAATAAATAGTTGTTTTTAGCTTACTTTACCAATTAAATTACAAAATCTCAACACAAAACAAATGCACGTGCGGGGATAAAATATCGATGGTTTTCGAATTGTGCGATACATCGATGGTTTATTCCGTGCAATTTCGAGTCGAAATTTTCGACAGCCCTAAACACTAGTGCTGCAAAACGATTAAGCTAATCGGTATTTACCGATGAAATTTTTAATTATTGACCGGAACGCCAAAACATTTGAATCACGGCTACCTTGCCGCATCACAATCCCTCTAGGATACGGACCGGACGATGGCAAGATTGTCGAGTAGATCCTCTGGACCAGAAGAAGCTTGGCGGTGAGTATGATGTTGGTGGACCATGTCTTATCGGACCTTATCAGGGACAAAGTAAATCCGTTTTCAAAGAGCTCAAAGTGAAGTTGAGCGATTGGTAAGCAATCAATATCAATTATAGGTTTAATATCATGTGCTTGCCCCGACCCTGTCACGGAATCCGATTCAGCAGGGCCTGAATAAAAGAACGCTGAAACAGGGAACTCGTAACAGCTTCGAAGCGAAGCGAACCAGGAAGTAACCATCTGCAGTTATTGGTCCTTTTACGAGGTGCCTGAAATTTGAAATGAATTTTCGTAAGTGTCGCAGTGGGAGATGCAAGTAGGTCCTTAGACTCAACCGCTTCCATTTACAGCAAGCCTTCTTCTGCTGGCCCTTGTGGCAGGAATCGCAGACTCGCACAGGATTGCTCAGCCGCCTGCAGCACCCGAAGAGTCATACAGCACCACCACCCTCCAGCCACCACCTCCGACATCCACAACCTGCACTACAACAAATGCTCCCGCTATTGCAACATCAACAACCTGTTTTACAACAACCCGTACCACACCAACAACAGCCTGTAACACAACACCCTGTACTACAAGAACAACAACCTGCGGCACAACACCCTATACCACAACAACAACATCCTTTCCTACAACAACAACCTGCGGCACAACACCCTATACCACAACAACAACACCCTGTACTACAACAACCTGCGGCACAACACCCTATACCACTACAACAACACCCTGTACTACAACAACAACCTGCGGCACAACACCCTATACCCTAGGATAGGTGTAACATGTATATCACCCTGTATCCTAACCAACAGTCATGCACTCAATATACAGCAATCTAATAAAGCTTATTTCAAAATTCCAGGATCTGCCTATAACATTTCCGCATCGAAATAGAGAACTAAACTGTACATCTAACAACATATGTATATGTATGTACATATGTATGTCATGCCCAATACAGTACAACTGAAACAATAAGTACGTATAATATATACAATATGATACAAATTTTTGTGTTTGTCGCACAACATTATCCCTGATAACGCCGGCGGCAATCCGATTGGCTTTGGGTCCTGAGGTTCTGATGTTGATGGATCTTGTCTAATCGGACCTTGTCAGGGAAAAAGAGAAAGAGCTCAAAATGAAGTTCAGCGAGTGGATAGCAATTTATATCAGTTATAGGTTTTATATAATGTGCTTGCCTCGACACAATTCACCTGGGTCTGTACCCCACACCACTCATTGCTTATGCATTTCGGCACGAGCGGGAATGGCGAAACTAAAATGATAATCATACATAGTAGATATGATTGGTGATTGATGTTATCGACAAAGAATATCATTAGATATCAAAGAATACACATTACAGGGGGAAGGGGGAATTCCAGACTTCCGCTGATCGCGTAGAAAGTGTCAGTCCGACCGTCACCAAGTGCACGGTGCTACATTGGACTGCTCCGAAATCAAAGTCCCCAAATCGCTTAAGTATCTCGCGGGCATCGAAGGGGCAATTCATTGCGGTCATGCGATAGTGATTTTTCAGCACGACCATATGCAGCTTTTTAGCCGATGCGGAAAGTCCAGTTGCTTGGAAATGTGACAGGCATCGGTTGGCGAACCTCTGCAACTCAGGAGCCTCAATGCAGCCGTACCCAACACGGGCGGAGCTTGGATCATTGTCACTGATGTCCAGACCCTTGACTTTGATCTCGAATGGAGTAGTTAGATCTGCCAGGATGGAGCGACAGGATTCGCAGCAGCACATAGGAACCCAATGCTATTTGGTTATATATGAAGAGTTCATCATCGATGCCCGGAAGCTGAGCCTCCAAAATGCTTTTCTGGGGAGTAAATACACAATAAATGGCTGACCTGGTGTCCTATCCATTCGTTATTACCAAAACGCGATTCTGAACTTCGTCAAAGTTCAATGGAACAACCAGCAAATGTATTGGGATCTTCCTGCGAATGGCGCCAACAAGGGAGCGTATCTGGCGCAACGCAGCACACACCTGATTGCGCTCCTTGGCCTTGATGGTCACATTTGAAGACTCCTCGTGCTGACGTGGAAAGTAAATTTTTGATTGTGTTTCTTCCTCGATGCGACGTTTGGTCGATCCCTTGGGGCCAATCAGCCTCCCATAGAATGTTCTGCAAGGCAATTAATTCGAATGATATATATGTACATATATAGATATATAAATATAAATATAAATTTATCCGGTATCTTCGTGATGGTACAGAGCAGCTCTATCTCCATATCTTTCACAGGCAACCGACCCACTTACTTGGACACATGGAATGAAAGTTTAAAGCTGCCAGAAACCATTTCTTCTAACTTGTCAGCGCCCGGGTCCTCTTCGTCGGGCGCGAAGAAAAAAACCTGCCTCTTAATTGTAGGGAAAACAGTGAATCAGACCAAAAACCAGGGTGGCAAAACCACAGATGGTATCGATGGTTGGTGAATTGTGCGATGAATCGATTTATTTTTCGACCAGTGCTGTAAAATAGATCGACTTAAAACAGCTGCTGCATTTGAAAATAGACAATAATTTGTTTTATGTAATTTGAACGCATGGCTCTCACAAAAGTCTACGACGCCACGACAGTTTTCAGGCACTTAAATGGCGTTTTAAATGTATACAAACCCGCCGGCATGAAAGTAGGACACGTGCGCAGTGCCGTTCTCAGCAACATTTGCAAGGGTTAGTGGAGCAATCTTTAAATATTCCTAACATAACATTTCCTATTGTCCTTAAGGTCTGAACGAACTGAAGCAGCGGGATCCACGCAGGCTTCCGGAAAACAGACCGCTGCTGGGCACGGGTACCGCCGCCGACAGTGTCCTCCACAATATAGCCACGAACACGGATCTCTCTGACGATGTGCTGTCCACTGGACCTCGCTACATGCCGGAAGATATACGCTGTGCCGCAGTGGCTAGTCTGGGACAACACACCAGCGGTGTTTTGCGTAAATTATTCACTTTTATAAGAACCAAAGTAAAGCAATCTAATAATCGCCATGCTATTCATTAGTTTTTGGCATCAACAAGGGACTGCGGCAGTCGAGTCGCATACAGAAGAACCGGCCAGTGCGAGTGTACCACATTACTGGTCGTATGGGCACTGCCACGGAGAATCACCTGCCAGACACCCGCATCACAGCGCGATCCAACCATAAACATGTTTCGGCGGAAAGAATCAGTGGCCTGGCTGCCTCAATGCAGGCCTCGCATCAGAGAAAGATGTACGAGCTGTGCGGCGTCGACCTCCAAACCCAGGCGGCCTACGAGCTAGCTTGTAAAGGCCTCATTCGCCCGGCCGACAATAGCCTGCCTGTCATCTATGGAATCAAGCTAATTCATTTCGAACGCCCGCACTTCACTCTGGAGCTGCATTCCATCAATGAGACGCAGGAGTACTTGGCCGCCCTGGTGCATGACATGGCGCTGGAGCTGCGTACAGTGGCACATTGCAGTCAGCTACGCTGCATCCGCCACTCCCACTTTGATGTCACTGACAGCTTACTGAGGCATGGCTGGCATCTGCCGGGGATCGTGAAGAACCTGCGCCAGCAGCGGGAGATTCTGCGGGAACATCCGCAGATGTTGGAGCAAGAGCGCGTAGAGTTGCATGCGTGAAGATAGATAAGATTGCAAGCTGTAAATTAACTGTATCATAAAGTATGTTTTATTTGGAAAACTAGTCAATTTTCTGCTGCTGGTATTTGATGGTCAGCATTAGTTTCTCCCACTCAAAGATCTCCGTCTGAAGCTTGTCGTTCAGCTTCTTACCTGCCACCGAATCGAGTTCCTTTTGCAGCACCTGCTGAGCCTCTTTGAGTCGGAGCAGAGCGTGCTCTAGCAGTTTAGAAGCCTCTGCGGGATTCCTGCGCGCCTGTTCCTCCAGGGTGTGGGCAATCTCAACCAGAATAACAGTCAGATAGATGGCAAGCTTAATGCTGTAGGGATCCAGGCGACGACAGACGTTGTACAGGTCATCACACAAGCGCAACTTGCGCTCCAGTATTCCATCACTGAGCGAGCTCAGCTCAAGACCATTTTCATTGCCATATAGCTGAATAAGCGTGTGCTTCAGGTTGAACATGTGAAAGTGATTTGGATGCAGCATCTGCGTGAGGCGGGCCAAAGTTAGCTCAATCTCACTGGCCGATGGGCGTCCGGCCAGCATCTTATCCACCTGCTCCGTCATATGGGTCTGAAGCTCGGTCACGTATGCCGTGTCCATGGCCATGGGGCAAGCGTTGCATTTCCACTGACTTTGCTCGTCGACTGGATCTAGGGGGAGTTGCTTGCCCCCACAGGATTTGTTCACATCTCCCAAGCAGGTCAACGCACTCACATAGCTGCCAAATTCCGTGGGATCCAAGCAGCGTTCGCAGCCACATTTGAAATGTTTGGTCAGACGCAGATGATGCTGGCGCAAATGAGTGCCCCACAGGATGTTTGTGTAGGTAATCCTCAAATGATCGCCCTTCTTCAGGTCGCCGCCCGCCCTAACCGCGATCTGCATGGTAGTTCCGTCAAATTGGAAATAGCAGTTGGGCTGGCAGGCGTGCTCCATCATGCACGCCTGCCGGAACAGTCCGCTCAGCTCGATGCCCGTGGGCAACTCCACAACCATGTAGTTAGTCTCAATGATGCCACACAGCCGATGGAGCAGTTCCGGTTCGCAGTGCTCAAGGACATCCATCTTGCTCTGCTCGAGCCGCTGCAGAAAGCGTTGGCTCAAGTAGCTCACAATTCCATCTTCCGCCTCCTGGTGCAGCTCAGTGCCCTTCCGTTCCTCCTCGTGCGACTGCATCTCGAGCAGATCGGTCCACTTCTTCGGATCTTTGCGCTGCAGCAGCAGACACTTCAGCACAAGGAGTGCATCTCCCCTGTAAAAATCGTTCAGCCCCCGGGTGTCGGCTCTCGCAGACGGACCCGGTCCCAAGCTCAAAACGCTGCACTCCAGGGCCTCATGCTCGCAAGAAGCACTGCAAACTGGCCAACGACAACTGTGGGATATGTTGGTGAAAATAAGCTGAAAACTCTCTGGCGGTGTGTACTCACTTGCGACACAAATGTTTGCCCAGGCGACAGGGCGTGTAGCAACCCACGCATGGCACGGTCGTGGACGACTTCTCCGCCTCCGACATGTACCACTTTGGCCCGACCACCAGCGGCTCCTCTACGAAAATTATCTGATTGGCCTTGATGTCCTGTGTGGCAACCAAAAAGCGACCCAGCACGTCATCCTTCTCCTCGCGGATCGGCTTGCAGCAGCGCTTGTGTTCCGGCCAGTGTTGCTTCTGGTGCTCCTTGTCGCAATAGCGCACAATTTTACAGCGAGTGCAAGTCTGGGAGGCCGCAACTCCGCATACGGCACAGTCCATGCTCCGCATGCTCGATATATGTTGTCTGTAGACGCGGAATATGATTCCCAAACTAAACTGTCGAAATTGTTACGTTGGCAGCGATTCGGTTGATTTTGTCCGCCACTGGCTAAGATTTGTGCTTATTTTTAGCGCGCTTCCCCAAACAAGTGCAAAAGCGTTGCCATACTCACGCAATAATTACACTCCGCTCTCTCTCTCTCTCTCTCTCTTCAGAGAGGACAAAAATCGAATTCCTCCAGTATGGGGGAATATTAGATTTGTGGGGGAAGTGGATATGTGTAACACCCAGAAGAAAACGTTTCGGACCCCATTACAAAATATATTGTTTTCTTATGATTGATATGAAATGCCAAGCGCTGCCCATTTTCATCTTCCCCTTCTGCACAATGAGCTTCCCGGCGGGCATTCAAACGTAGTGGCTTACTGGACATGCACCAACTTCATCTCACTGGGATAGGTGGCCGCTGTGGGTGGAATTCGTGGAGCTTTGCCAGCGCCCTGGCTTTACTTTTTTTTACTACGCAAATACTACGAACCAAATATTTCATCATATTTAAGAGTCTTAATAAAAAAATTTCGAAGAAACCGAAATAATTTTTAAGTAAACATTAACATAAACATGTTTACATCTGATGCCAGCCTTCTTTCGCAGGCAGTTGGCGCAGATCTTGTGGAGTGGCTGCGGTCCTTAGTGCTCGAGTGCTTTCCAGATTGGCAAAACGCTAGTCAACTTGCGAGAGAATTGGTAGCCATGCTTTGAGACCGGGTGCGATACGTCCCATTCCCTCACATTTCACTGCGACGTCGGTTCTTGCAACTGTGACTCCTAGGGTATATGCACAGAATTGCATCATTATTCGAAGTCGGAGTTAAGGTCTTCTCATCCTCATCCAAGATCATTCCCCTTGAACGACCCACCCATCTTCATCAATCGGTGCAATTTTTAGACCCGACCCAATTAATGGTTGTCCTCGTAGAGAATTCTGGTTTTCTTGAACTTTATTTTGCTGTTTTATCCGTCGCTGATTACAAAATTGAACCGTACAAAAGACTCGTCAATTGGAAACAGATAAAGTTACAATTACTATAGCACGTAGTTTGCATTATGAGGGGACTTGATCAATGCAGGCATAATATATAGTAAATACAATTGATTTAGATTTGATTGTACACTAGTAGCTCTATAGTCTAGTACGGCTCTTGTGGCGCGTCCAAGTCCCGGTAGTGTGATCTGTGTGATCGATAATCAAAACCACCGGGTCTGTAAGCAACGAGAATGAACGAGAAGGAATTTAGATATTGTGTTGAATATTACATGTTTATTTATTTAGTATATAGATTCGCCCTTTCGGCAACGTCATCTCTGAACGCGATTTTATTTATAGTTATAGTCGGTTTCTAAATACAATTGGCAAATCATTGTACACGAAAACAGATATCGGTATTCATATATAAATCAGCTTTATAATATATGTATATGTGATTGATTGTTCTTTCTTGCTAGAATTGTTTGAATCGAATGTTGGGTCGAAACAGGATCATTAGATCAGATCAGATTTCATTTACATTGCTGTGTAATATTTTTTCATGTGTGTACTGGTATTGGGCTAATCAACTAGTCAAATATATCGGAATTTGAGGGCGCATCCAAATCATGGTAACCGACAAGCCGGCGGTGGTGTTCCAAAGGCAATTCCCTGCAAAAAATTTGCGACACAAGAAGATTGTGACAAATTTCGTTTTAGACCAACAGAAACAACAAAATATAGGAAACAAAGACGTAAAAGAGGGCGATCTAATCATATCTGAGAGGTGACTAAAGACTGAACAGACGCTGTGTGGCGGCCGCTTCAAGCTGGCCATTCCGCAGCTCGGTTCAATCATGTTTCAAGTGTCATCTTCATGATACCACCGAGGATACAGGGATATTTTGAAAATGGAGCAAGGAGAAAGTGTAGTACGTTTAACGTTTAAATGCTGGAGAGGGCAACCTCTCAGGGATAATAGTTGAGAAAACAAATCTCTTAAGAAACTCCGTTAGGAGAGTGAATGTGGATCGCATGAGAACCGAAGCCATTCCAAGTTATAACGCGCTTAGACTAAAAGTAGAGTTAGGGCAAGCGAGTGGCTCAAGTACTAACCTGCGAGCAGGTGGGAAGTGGCGTCCACCACGGCCACCCCCCATCATGTGGCCACCAAAGCTATACGGCATCCCAGACATTGAGGTATACATCGGCGGACGGTATCTGGAAAAAGAAATGCACATTTTTTCCGCGATCGAGGAATTTTAATATGATTGCGTTGCACTCACCCTCCGGGCCCACGAACAGACTCCGTTTCAGGGCGCTTGACGCTGCCGGGGTGCTCTGGCAACTGTGGACGCTTCGGGTCGCGTAGATAGTTGTTGAAATATTGCACCTCCTTGCGGACCTCATCAACCTTTTCCTCATGCTTGTTGAAAATGTGCTTGCGGATAAATTCGGGTCCCTTGAACTTCTTTCCCGAAAGCGGACATAGCCATTTGTCCTTGGCCAGCTCCTGAGTGTTGGCCTGCACAAACTTTTCCACCTCGGTGTCGGCATTTTTTGCACCGAGATCCTTGATCTGATCTTCGCTGAGCAGCGCGGTTTTGGTCAGAAATTGCAGAAGCTTGCCCTCGTAGGACTTGATGTATTCATTGAGCTCGTTGCTGGTGACACGAGAGGGAGCTGGGCCACGGGTGTGGATGATGCCACAGCGATTGGGCATCTCGTCTTCGTAGGGATACTCGCAATGGTTGTAGTAGTCCACCGAGTGGACAATCCGTAGGTACAGCACTAGACGATCCAATACCGACAGCAACTGCTCGTCCCGTTCGATGGGCTCGCCCTCACCGTCCTTGCGGTCGCCGGAGAGGCCCAATAGCTCCTCCTCCTCGGCGGAAGCCTCTTCTATGAGGTAGTCGGTGATATTCTGAAGCACAGGATTCTTAGAATTGAAACCATAGCTGGAGCCGCTTCCATTGGCAGCCGTTGCCTCCGAATCGTTGGCAGGCGAGGGCTTGCTAAGGGGACCTTCGGACCACAGCTTAAATTTCTCATCCAGATTCATGACGATCCGAGCGCACAACTTGATATCTGATCGCACCACCTGCTTGTGGGCAGTGATGCCGTTGGCTGGACGCACTCGCCGACTCAAGTCGCGATTCACAATGGCCCCCATTTCGCAGTCGCGTAATCGCTGATTGTTCAAGCTCCAGCAAATCTCTTTGATGTTGACATCGCGTGTGAATGTAATCCAGCCGCGACGGTACCAGCGACGCTCCACCAAGGGATCTGCTATGGCCGTTCTCAAATACCCGCTGAAGCGGCTGCAAAGGGCCTCGATCTCGGCCTTGGTTATGGACGGAGCCAGGTTGCGTAAGAAAATCGATGAAGTGCGGTGCATGGCTCGCGGAGGATTCACTTTGTCCAGGTCAATGGTTACTGGTTTCACCTCACCTTGGGCATCCCCAGTCGCTGGCTCAGCAACACTTTCCGCTTTGGCCGCATCACCATTTTCCTGTTTTTTCTCATCATCAGATTTAGGCGATTTTTCTGCCTGCCTGCCGTCCTCCTTAGCTTCACCCTCGACCTCAGGATCAGCAGCGGACTTCTCTGCGGATGTTTCCTCTTTGGGACTAACTGATCCCAGCTTTGCCTTAGCTGCTTCAGCCTGATCCTTCTCAGCCTCCGCTTTCTGTTCGGCCCTCAGGCCATCCTCAACATCATATTTGGCCTTAAGCTTCTCGTCGTCCTCCTCCTCCTCTTCGGAGGAGCTGGAGCTAGATTCAGATTCAGATGAGGAGCTCTCGTCGCTGCTGTTGTTTCGCTTGCGCTTTTTGATCTTCTTTTTCTTTTCCTTCTTCTGCTTCTGCTTGATCTCCGGAATGGGCTCGCTTTCTTTTGGCTCTTCCTCCTCTGGTTTTTTGGGAGGCGCATCTTCAACTTCAGCGTCATCCCAGTTCTCATCGTCTGAGTTAACAGGCTTTAAATCAATTCGCTGAGGCGAAACAATCAGTGGCAGATCATCTTCCTCCTTCTCTTTCTTGGGACTCTTGGGTGTATTTTCGACCACCGTGGTTGGATCAACTGACTCCGGCTTCCGGTCGAAGACTAACGCCTCCTTGGGCTTTTCATCGAGAACCTTGAGATCCTCATCGGTGCCGCCTTCCAGCTTGATAACACAGGTGTCCAAGACCTTGATCAAAGCATCGCCATGGGAGGAGTCTACCTTGACGCTGCCAATGGTGCCATTTTCTAGGAGTTCCACAAACACATCTGTGCGTCTCTGCAAGGATTTGTAGGGAGAGTGGTCTTAAAAAAAGTGCTCTCAAAATGATTCTCGTAGATAAGATAATAGTACCCGCAAAAATCCGCGCTGCTCCTCGCTGCGGTTCACACTGTCCTCGGGATGGTATTTGTTCTTGAACCTGTGGGAAGACAAACGATTTTTCAAGTGATTATTTGGTGGTGGTAAGTAGAATCAATTCCTGACGGTAAAAAGAAAAAATTCTGCGCATCAGTCGAATTTCTACATTTCGCTTATCCTTTTCCGGCTGTTGGCAATAGGTTTAGTAAATGATTTACTGGGTTTAGATAGCGATTGTTTTTGTTTTGTTTTTGTTATTACCCAAAGTCTTACCTTTGATGGCTTTGCGCTTTCGTTATTTATAGGAATGTGATATATGGTTATTTTGGGCTTTCGCTCTACAATCGAATTGAAATAAATCGCGGTTTCAAAATATAAACACACCACGGCATTGCTCGCCGGGTAATTAAGACTTTAAGTTCAAGTTATATCAGTGATATCAGACAGCAGCTCTGCAAAAGCGGCGCAGATGCTCTCAGATAGGACTCTGTCTCACAAACCCAATAAGCTGCAGAGAAAAACTTAATAATATACAAACAGTTATGATTTGAGTGGCGTGGCGCACAAGGAAACAGGCAAATAAGAGAAACAACGCAAGGGATTGCATAGGTGGGAGGGTATAGATGGGGATGGTAGAGATAGATCAACCAAATGAAAAGGAGAGTGCACTGCATCAGCATTGGCATTGCCGTTGGGCACTCGTCACTCGTCGTAGGAGTCCAGGCAGTGGGCTAGCTACTAACCATTCCTCGTCCTTGTGGGCCACAAAGAACTCGTTCAGCTGCTGGCGCTTGAAGTCCGTCTTGTACTCCGTGTACTTGCGCATCACCTCGGAGTCGGAGATGTTCTCGTCCTGGGTGTCAAGGAACTGTTTCAAGTTCAGCATCGCCGGCTGAGTCAGCGTGTCTCCCCCGATTATTGGCAGCTCTCGCACTGGCGGAGGGTGGCTGGCGTGGTGGTACGCCGAGTGCATGGACTGATAGTGATCGGTCCATGCCTGCATCAGATAGGGGTCATAGCCTGCAATTATGAAACGGTAGCAAATAGCAACATATGCTTTCGTTAATTTTTGCAGGCGAACCTACCACCATATCGAGGACCTGGGCGCCCATCTCCGTCACCCCAGTCAGAGCGCATACGTTTCGGTGGGGGCATGTCGCGAACGGGAGAGCCGTACCGTGCCCGTGGACCCGGGCCACGGTAATCGCTGTAATCGGGTCGATGACGCGGTGCTCCGCCTCCTCCAGCACCTCCACCCCGGAAGGGATTGCTGTAATATGGAGAAGAGCAGTTTAGTGGTGGGCCTTTGCTGGCGGACAGGCCACTTACCGCTCCGACCATTCGTCCCGGCCTCCTCCAGCACCACCTATGGGGCGACGCTCGTCTCGGCGCTCAGTCCGATAGCTCTCGCGTTCTCCACGAAACTTGTCGCGCCGCTTGCGGTCGTACTCATCATCCGAATCAGCCATTGGTGGTTGTCTGAAATCAGGAATGGATGCGGATTGTAGTGAAAGTGCTTCCGCCATAACCTCAATTTTCTTCCACTTTCATTCACTTGTACCAACAAATTAAAACAGTTCTTCAGTTTCTACACATAAAATCACTTCGTCTGGTTTTTAAGTGGGCATTTTTAGGTATTTATTTACTTGGTTTATGCAGAAAAGAATACACAAGCCGCCATCTTGCCGCTTGGCAGAAAACCAAATAGCTTACGTGTTTTGATTCGCCAAGTCCGCGATTTCTTTAGGTGGAGAACTATTGACAGATGGTTGCACTAACACTATTCCTTAATAATTGCCCTTTTTTTTGTCATCAGAGAAAATACACTAACCTTATTTAAATAATTTTAATTTTACTTTAATTTTTTTGGCAGAGCCCTGCGCGTCAGTGTGACCGTAGATCAGGCTTAGCCCGCTTAGGCCCCCCGTATTTAAACAGTTCAACGACTTGAGGTATATGGCGGAAAATATTACTGAATGCACATTTTTCTTGTAGATCCATGCCATCTTTCTTCTAAACTTAAAAACACACGAATTCTTTCACCTGAACTTCGCTAAAATGATTTTTTCATTTTCGGTGATATATTAAAAAAACCTCTGGTCTACAATGGGTTAATCTATCTCCGGTAAGGCTTGGAAGCCATAATCCTCGTTTTTGATATTCCGTCGAATATTACTAGCTAGATAGAACCCTCGGCGCTGCCCGCATAATGTCATGGCATTGATAGATTAATTTTCAACAAGATATGTTAAGTTTAATTACTCCCTTTTATTTAATTTCTTCCAAAAAAGGTTTAAGCAAATATACATAGTCAAAGCACAAAAACTTAAGAGAGTACTGAATGGAATGTAAGTTTGCCTGGAATGTTACGTTATTGTTGCTGGACTACGAGTATTGTTGCTACGAGTATGGACATATTTATACCATATTTCATTTAATTAACATTAAAATTCTGTTTTTTGATATATGTATATATTTATATAGATATACCGATCCCGATACCTATTCTTGGTCCCTGTCAGAAAAACAACCAAAATATATTTTAAATAGCCTTAAATTAAAAATTGACTAGTTTCTGCATATATTGACGTCTTAGATGACAAACATTTTCTCAATTTTATAATATCCTTTTTCCAAGTACTAGTACTAGTACTGACTAGTATAAAAGTACGTTACATTTCAAATCGAATTTGATTTTCCATACAGCCTTAAAATTAAACAATTTCCACACTTAAATGCTCATTTTTTATTTATTATAGGTATGATAATTAATAATGTTTAAATAATTTGTTCGGTTATTTTGTTCGGTTGCAGCTCTTCAGCTCTTCTCTAAAATTTAGAGGTAGGGTGCGGCCTGTTCTTCGATCCATTGTATGTGTGAAGTGATACTAGTGTACACTCCGGGAAATCCTTCCCGGCCACAGCCAACACCCCACGAAACGATGCCCACCAACACACCATCCACAGCCAATGGCCCACCGGAGTCACCATTGCAGGAGTCCTTTCCACCCTCCAAGTAGCCGGCACACAGCATTTCCTCGGTGATGGTGTAATCCTTGGTCAGATATTGATCGCCGCATGCACTTCGGTCGACAATTTCTAGCTCCACGGCACGCAACAAGGCGGGCAACGCCTCGTCCTCCTCGGTACGCTTGCCCCATCCGCTGACAACAGCATGTGCTCCCGATGGTGGGGCCTCCAATGCCAAGGGTATGGGCTGCACGAGGCCCGAGTACTCCAGTGGCTCTCGGGTTATGATCAAGCCAATGTCGTTCACATAGGTCTTCTTGTTGTAGCCACTGTGATAGATCAGTTTGCTGACCTTCACGCCCATCTCATCCAGATCGGCAATCGAGTTCTGTCCTGACACGATGCGAATGTACGAAGCGTAACGTCCCTTTATGCAGTGGGCGGCAGTTAGCACCACATTGGGCGCGTAGATGCTGCCGCCGCAGATGTGGAGCAGCATGTACGTCTCCAGGCGAACCGACACCTGGTAGGGGAAGTCCGAAATGTCCGCCAGGTCCCCACCTACGATGTGGGTGCTGACGAAGGCGGATCGGCTGAGGGCTACTAGGGACAGCAGGCCCACAAGAATAAGTCCCAAGCGCACCGACATTTTGCACAGTTTAAAGCAGTAAAATCGTTCGACTCTCGGGTTTTATATAGACGTCTACCTTCTTCTTATCGCAGGCCAAAACCGGGAATATCGCGATCATCCTCCGATAGCAATTTTGGATTTCCATAAAATGTAGCTTCGATATAGTAAAGTTTATAGGACCCACTGCCACATGTGTGTTTTATATCCATTATAAACAGCGCTGTGCTGGTCGGTAGTCTTCTAAAGACCTTTCTACAATAAGCCAAAACAATGATATGGGAAGGAGCCTAAAGGGGATTATCAGCGAACTTTTTGCTTGAGTCACGGCCCTATTTTTTTCTTCATCGCACTTTACCCTGGCGCTGACGAAGATGTCTGGGTCTCCGCTAGCCTTGTAATCTTTGGTGGAACCAAGAAACAGATAAGAGGCGAGCGACTAGCCTAAGCAGAGATTTAAATAATATTAACTTAGTAACGTGGAAAGCAACACAAGAGGCGATAGTCCAATCAAGGCGGTAATCATAATGATTGTTGTATGATTCAAAGAAAACGATTGAAAAAAGGGTAGCGGAGCGGATTTCAAAAACGATTATTACGAATGTGGAATTACTGGGAATTCTTTGAAGAAATGAACAAGAAGTTAGAATATGCTTTGTTTAGATACGAGTTTATAATAAAATTATTTGCCTAAAATGGTAGCACAAATGAATTGTTCAAATTGGTTTTTCGCGGAAATGATTCCCGAATATTTATCTGTTGGGCATTTATAATGACGTTAAAAGCTCAAAGCTTAATGCTATGCAAATTCTTAGGAATATGTAAATAAAATTAATTGATTTAACTGCTAGGCGGCTACAACTGGCAGGGAACCCTTACGGAGGCTGTGCTTGGGACTGTGCTAGAGCCCTAAGTGCTTTTTAGCGACACGCGACTCACCTTTGCCATTAGCTTGAGGGTCTACGTCTACTCCTTATATCCCACATTGTGTAATCTTGGTACGCAGTAAATTGGCAAAAACCAGCTCTGAAGAGTCGCTGAAATGTGTACCATAGGGATATGTTGGGATGTGTTTGTTCCCATAAATATGGCTATTGTATCGGGCAATATCAAGAGAAAACAAAGATTGAAAAAATGGTTAATTGATTGGCATGCCACTTGACTAACTCGCAGCCAGCATTATTTCCACTTCTAGCTACTTAGCACTTCAAGAGCCGACTAGTTAGCAATTACTACCTACAATATTTGCCCCCTCCCGGCTCACGTACGCGCACGCCATTGAAGGTACGACTACGAGTATTTTGTGCGTCTTTTTTCGGCACAGTGCGGTGTGTGATGTGTACTCGAAAGCCGAGCTTGATCGAACCAAATCGGTTATAAGTAGAAGCCGTCCCGCTGGAGATCCCGCATTTGAAGCTCAACTGTCGACAGCTGTGACGGGATACATAATAAAGCCGCAAAAAAGCCAGTTACACGGAGTGTCGGCGGCAAGGACTCTACCAAAAGAGATCACTTCTATGTGATTCATATGATTCACGTGTTGAAGAAAATTGAGTAAAAGAACTTGAAAAGGAAAAGATTAAAATGTTTGTGGAAAAAGTGGTGAGTGAAATAAATCGAAAGTACTTCAAGAAAAGAATTCAAAAGTAGGAGACACGGAAATTGGCAAGAAATTATGGACTATCTCATCGTGATCTCCCACCTTCTGCCCTTCCCAACTTGTATCGCTTTTAAATGGAATTTTTTTTGAGGTGTTGGACCCATAACAAGGCCTATACTTGGCTCGTATCTGAGGCTGGGTCTCGTTTCAAAGACGATTATGATAATTTATGAAATTAGTGAGAAATAATCATGATGTGCATTTATTAGTGATCAAGTGCCAAATGTTTAGACAAACAAGGGAGCTCGGTTCTGCACACAGCTTCGCCTGGATACGTCGATTCGGATCTTACCGTGCCCAAAAAAGTACCAAAAAAGCACCCAAAAAAGCAAAAAAAAGAAAGAAGTGGCAATGCTTCATTGGGCGGGTAAATATTTTCTAAGAAGATCGAATAGAGGTTTCGGTTCCGCTGGTGTGATGTGATGCGGCGTGGGAGCGCGTTAGCGGACGTTACCCTTGAAAGCTTCTAATTGTAAATCGTTTTGTATCTAATTTAAATCCTAAGATGAAACCATGGCTTCCTTTTGGGTCTCATCAGTTGGCCTCGATGAAAACATCGACGAATCCTACCATTTCAGTCTTCTATTCCTACTGGAGATATCACAAATATTTTGACTGAGAATTTAAAATAAAAAATGTGGCATCTTACTTTTGTAATCGTTGAGGGCCTTAAATCATGATATCATTGACTGGGCAGACAACTTTCTATTTCCCTGGCGCCAAGTGGTGCGGGTTTCCTTTTATGTTGGATCGTTGGCTTTAAGCCCATCTGAAGGATAATCAAGTCTCAAACGGTTGCTCGAATCATGTTTGCCTAATCTTTGGTTTCCTAAGATTTTCCTATTTCTGTGCGATACAGGACTCAAATATGTGCTAAATACCTTGATTTTTATCGTCCTTCGAATAATACAGTGCAGTATCATTTCGTGCATCTAATTGCAAACTGTTTCTTAATTGTTTTTTAAAAACAATCAACTTACCGTTGATTAGCGATAAAAGTCAGTTTACGAATGATGTGCAGTTGGCCATGAAACCTCACCGATATGTTGGCCTAAAGCCATTAAGAGGCGGCTCCGTTTACGGATATGTACGAGTATGTCCCATTGTTGAAGCCCAGAACTGAACAAAGCTCTTGGGAGGACGGATAGGGTGACAGCAAGATGCGAGGGAGGTGTTTCCGATTGTGTAGCATGTGGGAAAAAGCCAACAATACTTGTCCCTGCCTGGTGATCATCATTAGCATCTGTCATCTTTTTGGCCAGCCACTGACTGGTTATTGTTTTGGCCGCCACCGCTAATCGTAACCTGTTGCACCACTGACACAAATAAGTCCCAAAAAACACACACAAAGCCGAACCAGACCAGACCAGACCAGACCAGACCAGACCACGTACTGCGCTGAGGGTGGATGGTGGATGAGAGAGCGAGAGTTTGAGATACAAATGTACTCGTATCTGTAGGCTGCCTTGAAGTGATTTAATCAATCTTAAATGCTGCACGTACTTTGGGTATATGCCAGCGGTCCCAACATCCCATCACATAGTATCGCCCATACGCCATGTTGTCTTAATCAATTTACACCGTGCTTAGATACATAACTTGTACTTTCGTTGCGCTCACGATTACGATTGCAAGTGCGAGTGTGTGTGTGTATTTGAAAATTACTTGCGACACGAGGCAAGGGCATCTGACATAAGTCCAGCAGTCCACCAGTTAATTTGATTCCAAATATTCCAAATAGATTGAGCACCGCGCTGAACTGAGTTTTAAGGGCCAATTTTCGATGCTTGGGGGTTAAGCAAACACTAGAAAATGGCAGCCCGAGAGGCAAACCAAACACGATAATATTGAAAGATCTATGCAATTTTACACTCGAATGACTGTATCCACAGCTAGAACGCGCCACCAAAACGGAGCTATGCTTGATCCTGGCCCTGCTGGTCATCAGTCTGAGCATCTACTCGTTCTATGCCCATCTGGACACGTACCTGAGATCGGTCATACTGTCGCTGCGGCTGTCGGGTCCGCCAACGCTGCCCATTCTGGGCAATTGCCTGCTCATCAAGGATAAGGACTGTAAGATTCAACTATGAAATATTATAGTTATTCCCTCTGATTGATAGTCTGCTCCCTAGTGATGAGAAATCAAGCAGCCAAGGCCTTCGATTTGTATGGATCCCTTGTGCGGATCTGGGTGCTCTTTTTCCCCTTCTTTGTGGTCTTGCAGCCAGAGGATCTGCAGGTCATATTGTCCTCGCAGAAGCACACCAATAAAGTCTTCATCTACCAGCTGATGCATAATTTCCTGGGGGATGGCCTCATCACCAGCAGCGGCCTCAAGTGGAGCACCCACCGCAGGCTCATCCAACCGGCATTCCACCTCAGCCTGCTGGAGAAGTTCATTGGGACCTTTGTGGACGCCTCGCAGTCGCTGTACGAGTCGCTCGGTGCCTCCGCCGTAGGCACTGACATCAACATCGTCAGCATCGTGAACAACTGTGTGGTGGACATCTTAAATGGTGAGTCTTCCATTCCAGTTCCTTTTCGTTTTGTCCACTGATTCACACAAACTTATACAGAGGCCGTTTTGGGTGTGCCCATCAAAAAGAAGGGCTTGGACCTGGTCAAAATCGATGAGTCGCCATTTCGGCAGGGCAAACTCATGATACCCACCCGGTTCTCACATCCCTGGCTTCTGTTTGATGGCATTTACCACTGGACGAAGTTGGCCAACGATGAGCTCAATCAGAAGAAGCGCCTCCACGACTTCACCCGCCAGATGATCAAGATTCGTCGCGAGATTCTGGCCAACACCGGCAACAACAACGCCGAGCGGAAGTGTCTGCTGGACTACATGATCGAGATCTCGGAGAGCAATGCCGACTTCACCGAGCAGGACATCGTCAACGAGGCCTGCACTTTCATGCTGGCCGGGCAGGACTCTGTGGGCGGAGCCGTGGCCTTCACCATCTTCCTGCTGGCCCAGAATGCCGAGTGCCAGGAGCAGTGCCACGAGGAGCTGGAGCGCATCTTCGACTACAGCGATCGGGCGCCCACCATGAGTGATCTGCGGGAGATGCGCTACCTGGAGATGTGCATAAAGGAGGCCCTGCGCCTCTACCCCACAGTGCCACTAATTGCCCGCAAGCTGGGCGAGGAGGTGCGTCTGAGCGACCACACTCTGCCCGCGGGTAGCAATATTTTCATCTGCCCCTATGCCACCCACCGCCTGAACAACATCTACCCCGAGCCGGAGAAATTCAACCCGGAGCGTTTTTCTCCAGAGAACTCTAAGGACCGCCACCCGTACGCCTTCATTCCGTTCAGCGCCGGGCCGCGCTACTGCATTGGCAATCGGTTCGCCATCATGGAGATGAAGACCATTGTCTCGCGACTGCTGCGCAGCTTCCAGCTGCTGCCGGTGGCCGGCAAGACCACCTTCGATGTCTCTTACCGCATCACTCTGCGTGCCTCCGGCGGTCTGTGGGTGCGCCTGAAGTCCCGCGATCATCCCATCTCGCAGACCCGCGACAGCGATTGCTTCGGACTGTAGCCTGCAGGTTATAGAGTACAAGGTGCTAACTCTTCGTTACATTAACTTTAATTAGTATGGTAAATAAGTATGTATATAAATCGATACAATAATTTAAATTTTTAGCTTCCTCTAGCCTAAGTACAGTGCCTACCCCCGTTTTGGGCGAGTGCCTGATCTGATCAGAGGTGTGGATGTGTATTATAATGTGTTTATGGTGTGGCTGTGTCTGTGGCTGGGGTGTGGGGTGAGGGCGAGGGTGTTCTAACCCCGTGTTCGCTATCGCAATCGCAATTGCATTCGCATTCATATTCATATTCATATTCATATTTATATTCGAGTGTTCGTAGATTTTCTGCTGGGTTTTGTCTGAACAAATGATTTCTGTAATAATAAAGTTATGTTCGTCGGCGTTTATGCGACATAAATCTAGGACGTGATATGTTTCGTTTCGTTGAATCTATTGATGAGACGTCGCGCACGTGACTCTCGGCTGCTCTCTGGGACGTTTCCATTACCGTTGCCATTGCTGTTGCCGTTAGTGATCCCATTGCCATTGCCATTGCCATTGCCGTTGTGCCGTTGAGCGCTGGCCACAGTGTGCTGTTGGGAAAGACGCTCGGTCGCCTCACGGACACGTTGGCTCATCAGCCGCGTCGGTGTGGCGGCACGCTGAGGCAGCGGTGAACTAGGCATGGATCGGGTTTGAGCGGATTTAGCTTTAGTAGAGTTGCTGTTACTGCTTCCGGCTTTCCCTGGCTCTTCTGCTAGCATATATGGAGAAAAAGTACATGAGTTAGTCATGGATCAAAGCTTTAAGGTTCAGATGGGAGTTACTTCGAGGGATGCGCCCCACGCTGGCGACCTTGGTGATCTTGTTGGGCTCTAGGGCAAGCTTGGGTTTGTTAGCAGCAGCGGAAGCGATTTTGGTCTGCTGGAATTTGTCCTTCAACTGGGACACCTTCAGCTTGGAGGACTCGCACAGGGGCTTGGCATGCAGCTTCGGCTTCTCGCGCATGGCACTGTCCTCCAGCGACTTTTTCCGCATCTTTATAGTGTTGGTGAAGTCGGAGCGCATTATGGCTTCGCCTTTGGGTGGCAGCTCCAGGGTGATAGGACTCTCAGGACAGTCCAGGACCACTGGCAGAGGACCGCTGCTCGCCTTGGCAATCTGCTCCAGCTTGGACTTGGCCAGTGACAGGAGCAGCGTCTCCTGGGCCACGACGCCGGCCGCCCCCAGGCTGCAGTTGGAGCACTCGCTGTAGCCGGAGTCGCTGCGCTCGCTGCACTGCGACTTGTCGCGCAGCTTCAGGGCTCCGTGGGCATACCGCTTGTCCACGTGCGGCATTTCAACACTGAAGTCATCCTCCTCCTCGTGCAGAGATGTCATTTGCGTGCTCACAGTACTGACCAGGGCGCTGGCGGCACTCAGCATACCCAGGCCCGAGATTGAGGGTCGCGGACTGTTCAGGGCTCCCATTGCGATGGCTGAGTTCCTTCGCGAGGCCGATAACGTGGCCATGCGTCCCAGGGCGCGAATAGCATTTCCAGTTTTCTGGATAAGAAGCAGCAGAAGCAGCAGCAGCAAGGCGGCAAGCAGGCAAGTTAGGCAAGGACACAAAAAGGAGCAGCAGTTGGTTAGGATTTCTTGAAGCAGATGTAACTAACCTGCCACTTGCGTCGAATGATGAACTTCTTGAGTTTGTCCGTGCAGATCTTGTTGTTGCTGAGATTGTCATCGTGGCGCTGGCACAGCCACTTGGACTCCAGGCACTGCTTGGCAGTCAGGCGCTCCTCCTTGCGGTGCACCAGCAGCTGGGAGATGAAGTCCTTGGCCTCCTGCGAACTATGGACAGGTGATCAGTAAAAGAAATACATTCCTCGATTGCTAAAATCCTACACGCAGTCAAAGGCCTCGTCATCGTAGTCGTAGTCCGCTCTTGTAATATTCGAAAAGGTTTCCACATCGGTGTCGCCCATGAAGGGGGAAAGACCAGAGAGCCTGGAAAGGATACCAATTGGATAAGAGCTGAAATTTCAGAATTCCCTTACTGTAAACACTCACAGCACATAGCAAATGACGCCCACGCTCCACATGTCCGACTTGAAGTCAATGGGCTCGTAGCTAATGATCTCTGGCGGTATAAATTCTGGAGTTCCGAAGAGCACCCGAACGGGTGCCTTCGTGTCCAGTCGCTGTGCCAGGCCAAAGTCAATGATCTTGATCTGGTGGCTGGTACGTGTATGGCACATGATGTTCTCCGGCTTCAGGTCCAGGTGAACAACGCTCTGACTGTGCATGTAGGCGACGCCCTCGCACACCTGTCGCAGGAACAGAATGCAGTCCAGCTCCGTGAGTGTGAAATCATCTGCCACCACACGCTCGAACAGCTCTCCACCGGTGATACTAAAGATAAGCAGGGTGCGGATACAGATTGGGGAGAATTGCAGAGACAATTCAGAACCTCTTGATCTACTCACTATTCCATCACCATCACAATCTCCCGCGGACTCTCGAAGGAGGCAGCCAGCTGTAGGAGCTTGGGATGCTGCAGCGATCGCATGATGGAGATCTCCTCGAGCACCTTTTGGCGATCGCGCGATTTGATGCACTTGATCACCTTGGCGGCCAGCAGTTGCTGCGGCTGATCACGCTCCTGCACCTTGTACACGATGCCGAAGCGGCCTTTTCCCAGCTCCTCGATGACCTCGAAGCGCGCCTTGAAATCGCCGCCAGACTGCACGCTCACCGCTTGTCCATAGTCCACGGTGGTCGACTCTCCCGCTCGGGCTCCGTACTGGCTGCTGCTCATCTGTACCAGTTCGCTAGCCTGGCTGGGCGCACTGCGTCCGTGTATGTTCTCGGCTCGCACGCGAAATCTATACTGCATTTGGGGTTGAAGATTCTTGACGGTGTAGGCCAGGGTGTCCACAACACGTGCCACCTGCTGCCATTCATCGTTTTCCTTATCACAGTTCACAGGATCGCAGCTCTGCATTTCAATGCTGCAAGAAAAAGTTCAGTGTGGTCGGTCACGTTCGGTTAGTGTGGTTTCTGGGGAAAGACTTGTCAGAGATACTCACATAAAGCCCGTAATCATGCAGCCGCCATCGTAAGGCGGTCCACACCACGCCACCGCCATGCGATCTGGACCGGGGGATACACTCGGCTGTCCGCTGGGTGGCTCTGGTGGTCCCTCAACGGCCACCGAGGCGGCCGCTGCCTCCACGCCGTAGTCATTCATTATTTCCACCGTGTACTTGCCGCTGTCATCGGCCGAGATGTCCGTTATGTAGAGCGTCGACTGTTGAGAGCTCGTACGGATCGTCACATTGGAACCCTCGACAATGGCACGGCACTGTAAAAAAGAGATACCCATATTTTGATGTGTGAGTGTTGGGTTAAGCTCTGGCCAACCTTCGTGTGGCGCAAAAACACGTTCGTCGCGGTTCGCATTTGCGGTTTGGAACCATTACGTAGCCGGGCGGCATACGTCAATACCGCAAGCTGATCGTGACACAGTCTGGGTCTGGGCTGTGCCCATAGGGGGAGCTAAAGATAGAGCTAAATATAGAGGGGCGTCTGTGCTGGCTTATGACAGATAAAGAATGATACGGATCATGGCCATAACAATGAGAGTACAATACTTATATCCATAATCCCCACTAACTGCGGCCAGTGGCCTGCTCTGGCCTAATTGGGTCAAGACATTGTTGCGCAACGAAACCGGACAAATTACCATACGCATACCAAACACATACTCCTTCGTCACTTGGTCACTTCTCTGAGAGCCCTATTTGCCCTATTTGGGTATGGGTATGGAATCGATGGATTGATACTTACCGCCTTGTACCAGATGACTTTGGTGCCCGGGAATGGGTCGTAGCGCACGCTCAGCCGCACATGACCGCCAATGAGGGCGGTGCAATCTTCGGGGCGTGTCAAAATACAGCTTCTGGCAGCCAGCGACGAGGATCCGTTGCTGCTACTACTGTTGCCCCGTACAATGGGCAAGACCAGCAGACTGGTGTATGTCCGGGCAGTGGGTATGCGCCGCTCCGTCTGTGGATGCTTTATTTGCAGCCGAATCTCCCCGCTCTTGGAGGGCTGTACGTCTCGCAGGCGCAGCACCCGAATGCCGTTCTCTGGATACGACTCCAACTGCAACAGAAAGAGATGATCACTATAACTCAAGGAAACTCAAAGCAGATGGGTAAACCATGTGCATACACTATGACAACTACTATGTGCGTATCTATAGTATATAGTGTGCACAAGTGTTTCCGATCGGGCGGAATGTGACACGACGCGGTGAATGGTTAGTCCAGCACTGAAAGCCTCTCTCAATGGCAACGTACCAATTAGTCGCGGAGAATCGGGAGCACGCCAGAACCGAACCGATCGCGACGACAATGGCACTTTCACGCTCACTGTCGCTGTCGCTGGCGCTCTCGTTCCACTTCCATTTCCATTTCCATTGGAGCACAAAAACGGCAAGTGTCTGGGCCCTGTGCCCTGTGCATGGGCGGCACTCGCCACACTCGCCCTGCCTTATCTATAAGGTATTTTATCTACGCGAATGTAAACGATATTGATACACCTTAAATGTTATCCATTTGCCTCGCCTACCTTCGACATCTTGTCCCACCCTTGAGCGGCTGCGACTAATTATACTGCTGTTTCTATTGCCTAACTAAAACCAGGTTGACATCTGGGGGAATTCTTGGACCTGATGTGAGCCGCTTGAGCGCCACTGAACGAGTGTTTCATTCCTCTTCGATCGGCCGGACGGAAGCATGGCGCATCGATTGGAAGCGCAAGCGAACGGGCAGCGACGCCTCACTAACATCGTTTTGCATGCAGCGCACATGCGGCAGTATTTCAATCTTTTGGGTCTCTCTGTTTTCAATTTCTGATTTGTAGATGTGTACATATGTAAATGAGCATGCCTATATGTATATGAACAATCATGATTATTGTTATTGTCTCCGTCATCTCCATCAAGGTGTGAACGAATCTGAGGCTGAGGTTCCAGCCTGCGGCAAGGCGACAAAGAGAAAATGAAAGGAAGTCTAGCTTCGAGAGTCGAAAGACTTAATACCCTAACAGATCTAAAATTCCAACGGCACAGATCCATGATCCATGATCAATGGCTTCGTAACTGTAGCTTTGGATGCTGATCGGGTGTATATACACAATTCATCTGATCAAATATTCTTTCTTTTCTGCTTAACAAACATCTGCTCCAATAAATAATACCCTCTGCAAGGGTACAATCTGAAATGAAGACCTCTGTTTGGAGATGGCAGTTATCCAAATTCTCCGCGTTCCACACACTCATATTGGGGCCAGCGAGCGACCGAACCACTTAATGTTTATAGGCCCTGTGTGACTGCTTGTTCCCCCTGCATACGCACCGTCATGTTCAGTGAGTCATCCGCCTCGTCGGCGAGCGGCTTTCCATTGAGATACCAGACAGCTTCCGCTTCGCAGGGAAAAACACGCGCATAGAAAAGCGCCTCCTCTCCCGCTCCACAGACCACGGGCAGCGGTGTCTTTAATAGTTGTATGCACTCCTCGTCGTTTTGGGACAGATCCCGCTCTAAAACGCATAGCTCCCCGCTGCTGCTGCAGTCACAGTCGCTGTCCGGGGCTGAGGCTGAGGCTGGGTTGGAGTTCTGAAGGAGGATGTCATTGCTTTCGGGCGATGAGGAAGAGGTAAACACCTGACAGCTGTAAGTGCCCGAGTCAATGTCGAATGGTTCGTTGAGGCGCAGACAGAGGCATCCATTGCCGTGATCAATGTAGCTGCAATATATAATTAAAACGTTAATAAATTCTTGCGATTATAGGTAATACCGACGAAAGAATACCCTATTCTCGGTTCACAGATCTGCTTCGTAGGCTAATCATCGGGCTACGGTGCACTAAAACCATATACCCTTGCAGTCCACCGCCTTATACTCACTTAAACTCGTCACTATCTGGTAGAATTTCCCCATTACGTAGCCAAAGGTAGCTGTAAGGCTGGTCGCAGTCGATAAGGCAACACAGATCGATAGCCTCGCCCTCCACCGCTTTGGTGATCTCGGCCAGAGGTTCCGCAATGACAGCGCGACGTCGCTGTTGTTCAGTGTTAGGTTCGTGGAAGGTAACGCTCGTGGAACTAATGAGTGGATCATGATCGCCGCTTATGATGCAGGTGTAGACGCCCTCGTCCTCTCGCGTCACATTGTCCACGATGAGCATGGCCATTGAGACCTCCGGCTGCAGTAGAATGTGCACTCGATCCGTGGGCTCCAGCTCCATGTTGTTGTGGTAGAATCTCACCGACGGCACTGAGGAGCCTCGATAGCCGCTTGCCAGAGCCATGCGTCCGCCAATAGCTGCAAAATTGGATTTAAGTCATGGATTTCGAGAGTAAGAGAGGAATACGCCTACCTGTCGATGGACCCATGATTCGTCTATGTAGATAGGCATTGCGGCGGGAGGAGGAGGCCCGAACACTGCGCACTGAAGGGGACTTGGAATAGCGTGAGCTTCGGATGACGTCCAGCCGAGCGGTGGCCTCAATGCGCCCAAAATCGTTCTCAAGGGTGATGCGGTACAGGCCCGCATCGTCGAAGCTCACCTCATCGATCTCGATGAAGCGCAGATCGTCCACTTCCTTCACAGCTATGCGCGTGGTGGGTGTGACAATCAGCCCGTCCTTGTCCCAGGTGGCCCAGGGCGTGGGATGGCCTCCAATGGCGCACTGGAATCGGACGTTGTCACCCTCCTCGACAACGCGGTTGTAGGGAATGGCAAGGAATTTGGGAGCTGTAAAGGCGTTACGGGCATCGCTACGGCGCCGCTCCGCTACTCCAGACAGATCGATGCTGCTGGTGCGGTACGAGAGTCGACGCATGGGCGAGAAGCTTCGATTGGGGGTCGACCGCGGAGTGGAGCGTGGCGTCGAGTGGGCAGAGAGCAGGCCGCTTGGCCGTGTTAGCTGGCGACTCAGCATGTTCTCCTTCTCCTCGGGCACATCCACGATAATGCAAGCAGACGAAAGCGTACGTCCCACGGAGTTCTTTGCCACGCATGTGTACTCGCCCTCATCTTCGGGATAGACGCGGGGTATGCTCAAAATGGCCTTTGTGCCGTCATATGACATCACATAGTCCCTGTCGCTGGGCACAACATGACCATCCTTCTCCCAGATTATGTACGGTTCGGGCATGGCCTCCACATGACACTCCAGCGATATGGCGTCGCCATCGCAGCATCGCAAATTTCTCAAGTTTCGGACGAATCGCGGAAGTGTCTCGATGTTGCTGCAAAGTACAAATATAATTGAGCCCCGAACCGCAGCACCTATGAGAGAGAGTTACTCACCCATGTCGCGTGTGAACCTTATCCATGCGGCTATCTTTAAGTATATCTGCGAAACGAATAACATTTTTAAACAAACTCCCGATAACCAGCAGATGCCAATCGACAAGCAGTGTAAAGCAGTGTAAATTGACACATTCATTCCTGGCTGTCGTTTTTGCCATTTCCCTCTAATGTATAACACGGTCACACTGAAATGTTTTTTTTTAGCCCTCAAAGTTTGTCCCGTACCAGAAAAACTTTATAAATCATTTCGTAATGAAGGGAATGATTATTGTTCCCATGGACATAGATCCTGGCTTCCGCAAGGCAACCATCCACACTTTACCCACCCTCAACAGCGGAATGGTGTATAACTTTTGCCGGGCAGCATCCTCCGAAAAGTCACAAAATATGTAAGCAACCTATTGCTGTCTCTCTCGCACTCTCCTAATGGAATTTCTGGTCCGCAGATCGACGGATAAAAATGATCTCTTAGCTGATTATGTGCAATTGCGACAGCAGGGCAGCATCTGCGAACTGAAGGCCATGGTATTCTCCGCATCCGAGTTTGCCGATATGGACACACATGCCAATGTCGCCATCAAAGTTCTCGAAAACCCGCGGGCCATTGCCGAGGGCCAATGCAGTCGGTGCCCCGATTCTGGTATGAAATCCCAGTAGTTCCTTTGCCAGCGAAAAAGATTAATTAACCAATCTCTTGTTCTTAGAAATGTGTCCACATATTGTGGCCTTCACATTTTGGCTATTGCACAAGAGTACGGAGCGACAACCCTCTGCTGTGGTTGAATTTTGGGGGCACGAACTGGAATTGCTAGTGCAGCCGGAGCCCACACGGGCCATTCAAATATGTGATATGATTCCAAAGGATGAAGTCCGACTGCAGAGTGACGCGAGCTCTCAAAAAATGAACGACAGTGATGGGCAGGCCTTCCTCTCGACTGTGCTGGAGGAAATAGCTATTTGTGGACGTGGATCGGCTCTGTACCGGCAGTGTGTGGAGACCAGTGATGAGTTTGAGACACTCTTTGTGCATCATGTGCTGTTGAGGGCAAACGAGTACAACATACACGATGTCCAGGGCTTTGCACAGCACATGGAGCAGCAGGCGCAGATCGGTATCATTGAGAGCCTCAATGATGTGAGCAGGAACCAGTACAAGTCGAGGCTGTGGGTGGAAACGCAGTACATGCGCATACGCTGCTCCATGATAAACCTTTTGGCTACTCGCAAAACGGCCGAGGATAATGAGCACATATTCAACATGATGTTCTGCAAGGGTCGCGACACGAACACCGATGCCCGTATGCAGCTGAAGCAGCACAAGCGATTCATTCTTAAGCAGACGGAAAAACTGGAAAATAAAGAGTACGTCGAATGCGGACTGATGCTGCACGAGAGCTATCCGTTTTTGTGCGCTACACCAGATGGCATCACAGACGATCACATTGTTGAGATCAAAGCACCAAAGTCCGAAGAGGACTTTCAAAGGTATCTCGAGGCCGGCGAATCGATAGCACCCAAATATATGGCTCAAATACAGATACAAATGTTTGTGGCAAAAGTCAGCAAGGCGCTCTACTGCGTCCTCAGTCCCATATTCGAGACGAACGGGGCCCTGCACTATGTCTGGGTGGAGGCCGATCCGGAATTTGTGGCCAGTCTGATCACCATGGCCGACGACTTTTGGAAGGACATTGTCTTTCCGCGCCTTCTCAACACCTATCCCCAGATAACATATTCCCATTAGGGAATACCCCTATCCAGGAGTAGGAGTAAAGTGTCTGATCCCCCGACTAGTCAATAAATGAAAAATGTGTAATCTTACCTTTGGCAAATATTTGTAGCGATATTACAGCCTTGGCCTCGCCATGGCAATTGCTGGCTATGACGGAATAGGTGCCGGTAAAGTCCAACTTGGCGCTCGGTATCTCCAGTCTGTACTCTGGGCCCTCGCCAATCCTGCGAAAATGTGGCGCGTCCTTATAATACTCCGGCTGCGTAAAAAAGATGCAGATAGATGCAGCATGTGAGTCAAGGTTACTCCGAGATTTTAACACAAACGGACGGTCTGGTCTGTCAATAAGGAGCATGAATCACGACGACTATCTTTATACAAATGTCTGAGGCCTAAGGCTGAGGCTGGTTTCTATGGCTGTTGCTGACGTTCGAACTCGGTTGTTGTTGTTGTTTTTGGGTGAAGCTTATGGCCATATATGCACAAAATTGAATTTTGAGACAGTCGAATAGGAAAACTGGTAACAGGTATACGCTGACAACTGATGTTGACGTTGACCTCCTCCTGCCTGCCTGCCTGCCTGCCTGCCTGCTTCTGCTTCCTTGGTTGCACGTTGCACACGACAGCGGTTGTTAGTACTCGCAATAATTTTTTTTTTTTTCCTTTTTGGCTTGTACTCGTATCGTATAATTGTTTGTATCAGTTTTCGATGGCTGAACAAGCTTGTTATTTGATATGGCCTGAACTTGAATTAGCGTTTAACAGCGAATCGGATTTATAAGATCTGTTGTGTTTGTCTCTATGGTGCTATGCCCCTCTGGTCGGGTCTGGTATGCTCTGCTCTGAGAATGACGCATTTGTCTGTAATCCGAGTACGAAGTGCAGCAGCCGCACCTGTGTGCCACTGCTGCTATTGTTCTTCATCATATCACATTCCGTTTACCTTTGCAGAAGATTCTGTATTGTTTCTACTTTTTTCGACACTTTGTTCGCGTTTACGGATCAATACGAAACTTTTGAAATCTATCCGCACGAGCAACTATTGCAATTCGAAAAAAAAACACAATCTACCGTCTGGCCCCCTGGGAGCTCACTTTATATAAAAAAAATATCAGGCGGAAATCACTTTGCACTTCCTGATGCCAGTAGGGCCCCCACGTTCTTGGTTCACCTGTACTTGAGCGTCTTTACGAGAATGGGCACGCGAGAAGGTAACGCGTAACGGGCGTAACGGCAGCGATAACTGAATACGACCCACATTCGCTGGTGCCGTGAATGCAACTGACTTGACTGCCCGACTGGGTGGCTGTGGGGCTGAAAGCTGCTGCTGCTATTGCCTCTGCTGCGCCTGCGCCTGCACTGTGACTGTGTTTCACTTGTACTCACCTTCAGAAAATCACGCAGCCAAACCACCTCGGGCTTGGGATCGCCAACCACCTCGCAGAATATGATGACGTTGTCGCCCTCGTAGGCCTCGCTGGAACGAGGCTTGACCACAAACAGGGGATCCTTGGAGTAACTTTAAAGGAGAAATGGAACCATTAAGCAGGCATCTCTAAGTTGTCTTTTGGATAGAACTTACGGCAGATCGTCCGTCTTGATGCTGGGTATTTCCAGTGAACGCTGCGGCACCATTTTGTGCTCCTCCTCCTCGATAGCCACGCGGCAAATGGTCTCCACTTTGCCGACCACATTGGAGGCCACGCACACATAGATTCCGGCATCCCGCACAGTGGCCTCGGCAATGATCAGCTCAACGTATCCATTGCTGTCCAGGGTGGCGGTCAGACGTCGACTGGGGCGCAGGCGCATGCCATTACGATGCCAGGTGACACCTACGGCTGGGTAGGCCTCCACCTTTGTGGACAGGCGTATTTCAGAGCCCTCGGGGAACACATAGAACGGATCGAGAGGCACATAGAAGTCAGGCGAGATGTAGGCACGAATGCCTTTATCCACTACCAAATTGCAGTGGCACGAAACGGAGCCCAGTTCGTTTTTGGCCAGGCAGGTGTAGATGCCGCTCATGTCCAGCGTTGTGGCAGCAATCTCTAGAGTAAAGAACTGCCCATCGGCTGTGATCAGGTGTCGCCTGTCAGCGTTGATCAGCTCCTCATCCTTGTACCATAGAATTTCCGGCACGGGATAGCCTACAATCTGGCAGGTGAGACGCACTGGATAGGTCACCTGGACGCGGCGATCCCGCAGACGCATGGTGAAGATTGGCAACGAATCCCCCACCTCAGCCACATTGCGTCCATGGGCGATTTCCTTCAGGCGGGAGTCCGCCTCGTACAGCCGCGAGTCGGACACAACTTGAAGCCGTGCAAAGGTGGAGACACGGCCCTTGGAGTTGGTCGCCTCGCAGGTGTACCGGCCAGAGTCCAGATCGCTGACTGTGGCTATGGTCAGGGCGCAGGTAGAGCCAATCTGTCGTATCCTCACGCGCTCAGAACTGCTGCTCAGCTGAATACCATCCTTGTACCAAGTCACTGTGGGACGTGGGGCGCCTCGCATGTTGCACTGGAGAGTGAAGGAAGAGCCAAACAGGGCCTTAACCTGGCCGGGCAGGATCTTGACGAACTCGGGTAGGCATTCGACGCCACCCACCTGCATAGCGGAGCTCGTCTGGACGGCCGGGCCCCAGCCGTAGCGATTCTTTGGCGTGACCCGGAAGTGGTACTCCACATTGGGCTTCAGATTGAAGGCGTCGAAAGAGTTGATCGGCGTCAGTCCCAGCTCTCGCCAGTAGGCGCCGCCCTCGTGGCCCAAAATCCAGGCCTCCACCTTGTAGGCAATGACCGGAGCCGAGTTGGCACTCACGGGCTTGCCCCATGACAGGGAGATGTGTGTGGGTCCGGAGTCGACGACCAGCGGTTCGGTGGATATGCAGCCAGGTGGATCTGGAGAGTGGGCAAAAACAAAAACAACAGAAAAAACAATTGAATGAGGTGCGCAGATTGTAGATGGAAGGGAGGGGTGGGTGGTATATCCACCGCAAGAGATCCGATCCTCAAATGAAAGACAGTACGCCCCGGAGAAATATTTTTTTATTTTCTTTTTTTTCACTACGTAAATGTATAAGCTGGATTGCTGTGCTTTAAATAATACATTATTTATATACGATAATAAAAGTAATTAAGTCAATCGTTCAGAAATACTAACAAAAGATAAATACACGAAATATTTTGTGTGTGTGCTGCAGGGTGTATCGATCTATCGATCTCATTGATCTCACAGGACGATTCTTTTGTCGTTTTTGGTTTGTGGCGGTTCTTAAACCGATCTGGAAAAGATCCAACTAAAGCTTTGGCATCATATCGTATTACAAGAGATGCACACGAACAGACAGACATAGGACATATGATGGAACGGACAACGAAGGGAGAAAGACGATGATCCACACACACAAAAAGGGTACAAGCGAAGGATGTGTACATAGAACGCATAGATGACAAGCAGGCTGCCACTCGTATGCTTAGTAGCTTACTCGTTCCACATCTATATGTTCTTTAATACAGGACGCTGAGATATAGAGATGCAGTAAACTCTGGAACTCACCTCTGAAATACGATGTGTCGCTGTAACTGTCCAGGGGTAGGCCCCAGCGAGGTTGCGTTGGCGTTGCGGAGCGAGCGCGCGGGTTTACCTATAAGTTTTGTAGTCAGAACGATATTATATTGATTTGAATGAACACATAGAGAGAGTCAGGAAAGTTGACTGTAATTAACTATAATTGTATTTGGTGTTGGTATTTTGTTGGTGCGGAGGCGTTCGAAATTTGCAAAATATTTATATGTTTAATAATTAATAAGCTTTATTCTTTCTTTTTGGGGATTTTAATCTAGATAAAAAAGAGAAGAAAAGCAGAAGCAGAGAAGAAAAGAGAAATAATAGCAGATGTTAGTTAGCGAAAGCATTTGGCGCACATACAGAGAGAGACGCAAGACATTCAGGAACAGCCACAAGCGATAGAAAACAAAAACAGATTCATATGTATACTCGTAGAGGTATGTACGAGTATTTGTATATATATCCCAAGGAACCTTACCGTGACGGTAACAAATATCCTGTCCGTGCCAAAGTTGTTACGTGCCACAACGAAATAGGTGCCCGAGTCGGAGATTTGGGCCTGCTGCACTGTGAATCTGGTATAGTCATCGGATACCTCTTTGCTGACCCGATCCGATTGGGTGATGTCCTTGGTGCCCTTCATGAACGTGACTGAAACATGAGGCAATCGAATGATATGATTAGTAGGAATGGGGATCCCAAACACACGCAATGAGCAATCGCTTACGCTTTGGTTTCGGTTCGCCGGCAATACGGAAGGCAAACGAGAAGGGATCACCCACAGCGATCTTCATTTCGGTATCTGGGCGAGACAGGAACAGCGGTGGCCGTTCGTCCTTTTCGGCACCAACAGCCACATCGACATTGGCATGCGACTCGATCCGTCCGTAGGCGTTCGAGGCGCGGCAGGTGTAGGTGCCCTCAACCTCTGACGTGGCTTTCATGATGGTCAGCGTGTAGACACCGCGATCGGCGAGGGCCTGGACATTGGGACCTTCGACGACCTGGCGGTCTCGCAACCATTTCACCTCGAGGGGCGTGGTTGTCTGCATGAACTCGGCCGAAATGGCTACAGTACCGCCATCGCAGACGGTCTGATTGCCGAGCGGCGTGAGGAAGTGCGGCTTATTGGGGTCACGATGGTAGAAGCCGGACGTCTTCTCCTGTGTGTACCGTTCACGTCCCTTAAAGTCCACTTGATGAGACATCTTGTTCTCGGCACCCTCGTTGCGGGCCACGCACGAGTAGACGCCAGAGTCCTTCTCGGTGGGGCTGACAATGACCAGCTTGGCATACCCATCGGCCTGATCGGTTAACTGGTACTTCTCATCGCTGCTAAGGATCTCGTTCCCCTTCATCCACGTAATATCGGGGCGGGGCTGGCCACGTACGCGACAATCCAGAACTAACTCATTCTCGTTGAGAGAATATGTGTCTACAAGAAGGACGAGAAAAAGTATTAGCAAAGGGTCAAGAAATCAACGGGTGTACAGAAGCGGTTAGCGGAACAGCAAACAGCAAAGATGAGCAGCAAAGGCGCGGGCGAAATCCTCGTTTGACGGGGAGGGAGGGAGCAATACCTCGAATCGGCTGCGTAAAAGTACTTGGCTGTGAAGCTTCCTTAAAGTGCTTGTAGACACGCAGCTGGGCATGAGTAAGGCTCTCGCCAAAGTCGTTGCTGGCAGCGCAGGTGTAGTTGCCGCTGTCGTCGGCCACTGCAGCGTAGATTTCCAGCGAGGCCTCTCCGTTCTGGTAGAGGGTCTGGTAGCGCGTGTCTCTGGGCAGTGGTTTGTGGTTCTTTAGCCACTCGATGTGCGTGTTCTCATCACCGGAAACGGCGCACACCATCCGGAGATTAACTCCCTCTGAAACGGTGCGATCGTGCAGCAGAGCGTGGAAGAGCGGCTTGGCTTTGCCCACGCTCCGCATGACGTGATCTCCGGCTCGATGAAGCTCTCCATTTCCATTTACGTGACCAGCTCCTGTGTTTATATGCGATGTACTACGCGACCAACTGGACGCATTCTGATCCGCAATCGCATACACTTCGTCTGGACTGACAGTGATGAGACGCTTGAGGTCGGCGGCTCTGATGGAGGTGCTAATCGAATCGATTCGATCCTCGTGCTCCGCATAGCAGGCAAAGATGCCGCAGTCGGAGGATATGGGATTGCGTATGATCAGCTTCCGAACGCCACCGGGCTCCTCCACCGTCTTGTAGCGATTGTTGCAGATCGTGTGATCGTCGCGCATCCAACTGACACTGGGGCGTCCATGCACCTGACAACTGAGCACAATCTCATTCCGCTGTGCATCGTACGACTCTGCGAAGGACAATTACAAATATGTATAATCAGTAAACGAAAAAGGATGATAGATGGGTCGGTCTATTTTTACCTGTTATTGCACTGGAGAAGCTCTCCGGCAGCTGTCCGTGGGTCTGATCCAATACACTGAGCTGTCCGGCACTCTCCACAGTCTGCTTGCTGTTCTTCACGACGCATCTGTAGTAGCCACTGTCCTCGACCCGGGCATCGTATATCTCCAGACTGATGGCCCCGTTTATGTTGTAGATCTTGTGCCGGGAATCCTTCGTCACGCGCTCCTCGTTCCGCAGCCAGTGCACATCCTCGATGAAACCGGTCACATAGCAAATCATCTGGGCCTTGTTGCCGCTGCCAATAGTCATGGTCTTCAAGCTGGTCTCCAGGCTGAGCCGCAGCTTGTCCTCGCGGACCTTGGCCTTGGCCTTGGCTGCGGCATTGTCGCTAGCAGCAGCAGAAGCGGAGGATTCATCATCCCGCTTGATCTCCTGAATGACCATATCAATGGGTTTCTTTTCAGCCGCTCGCTCGCGCACATAGTCGGAGGCCTGCACGAACTTGCTGATCTTCATCTGACCGTTCTCGCTCTCCGCATAGCAGGTGTACAGTCCAGAGTCGTCGCTGCCAAAGTTCGCTATGGTCAGGAGCTTTACGCCGTCACTCTGCTCGGCATACTGGTACTTTTTGCTCTCCAGTGGCAGCAAGGTGTTGTCCCGCTGCCAGTAGATGTGTGGCTTTGGGCTTCCCGATACCTTGCACTCCAGCGTGAGGCTATTGCCCTGTGAATGGTATGCATCTGCAAGGGATGATGGGGAAGAGACAAGGCACAATACACATAAGACAAAGTACAGAATATGGGAAAATCAAAGGATCTATCTAGGGATTAGTGTTAGTTCTCTAAAGCTACATCTATAGTAGGAGTACAGTAGGACTACACTTAGCTCAAAACAGGGTGGGACATTCACCTGGACGCACTGGCGCGACTTTCGCAACGTAACCACATACGAGTAGAGCGTCCTACCTTTGATGCCCACCACAAAGGTCGGTGGGATTATCTCTTCTTTTCCCGTGCTGTAAACGAACAGGTTGCAAGTGCTCACGATTTCGTTGTCAGATCCCCTCACCCTCAGCGTATACTCGCCGGCATCCTCCTCGGTCACACCCACCAGATTCAGCCAGGCAATGCCGTCCTGCATGGACATCTTGCTCTTGGGGCCGAATGCAATCGGCTGGTCGCCGTGGAACCACTTGGCACTTGGCTCCGGTCCGTCGATGTTCACCATCCACTTGACGTTACTGCCCGACTTAACGGTGCGATTCGAGAGGTAGTTGCGGAAGTAGAGACGCTTCCTTAGATCTGGTGGCATGGGTACCTCGCGCCTCGAGCTTGTCACCTCCTCTTCGTCGGGCTTGGGCTTCCTGCGTCTCGGCTCACCGTCGGCTCCAACTTCTCCCTCCTCGCCGGCGGCTGGCTCCTCGCCCTCGCCAGCAGGACGGGGCGGCCGGCCCTCCCTGGGCGGCGAGATGCGTGGAGCCCTCACACGCTTTTCCACGGTGACCATGTGAACGATTTCCGTCTTGCCCTCGCGGTTCTCGGCCTGGCAAACGTACTTGCCGCTGTCCGAGGGCTTCGGGCTACTGATGAAGAGCTCGCAGGTGCCATCATCGTGGTCCACCTGCTGGTACTTGTCGCTGTTCTCGATCTTCACGCCATCCTTCACCCATGTGACCGAGGGCGTGGGCAGACCGCGCACATGCACGTCCAGCTGCAGTTCGTTGATCTTGCCGTGCAGCGTGTCCTTGATGTTGCGCGTGAATGTGGGCGGAACGTCGCCGGTGCCCGGATCCTCGAAAACCTCCAGGCGGCACGAGGTGGACGCTTCGCCGGTTTCATCGCGTCCCCAGCACTTGTACTCGCCATTGTCCTCCGCCGTGGCGCTCGTGATTTCCAGAAGGCACAGTCCCTCGCTATAGCGGCCCCTGATCTTGGGTCCATTCACCAATTGCTCTCCGTCTTTGAACCACTTGACTTGTGGCTCCTTGGCGTCCAGGAAACAGGATATCTTCACCTTGGATCCCTCGGCCACAACGCGATCCCTCATGGAGGTGCTGAAGTGGATTACGATGTTCTTCTCGCGCCGCTTGCTCGAAATACTGCCCGAGTCCGAGGCATAGTCGGAGGCATAGGCCGATGAAACTCCCTCATCATCGTCCGCCTTGCGGCCACGTCGCTTGCTCTTGCCCTCCTCGGTCTCAGCCTCAGACTCGGCTTCGGGTGCGGCCGCCGCTGGAGTTGGCTTCCTCCAGTCCTCCGAGGGCTTCTCCTTCTCCTCCTTGGCACGCAGAAGATTCTTGTCGGCATGGAACACGCCATGGATGTTGTCCGCAATATGATGAGCCATGCCCTCGAACAAAACGTAATGCGAGATCTCCATTTTGCCGGCCCGACTTTCGGCCTTAACGACATATTTGCCCGAGTCCTTGTTGTCCGGACGATCGATGTGGAGCTCGCAGGAGCCATCCTGATGCTCGATAAGCTGGAAGCGACCGCCGCTCTGGATCTCAATGCTGTCCTTAAACCACTGCACCTCCGGTGTGGGCTGGCCTCGCACCGCCGTCTCCAGAATCAGCTCATTGGTGTTCAGATGATAGGTGTCTTTAAGTGGGGAAGGGAAGAGGGTGGAAGAGATTTGTATTATGCAACGAATGCAGAATTCAGCATGCTGCAGAGAGAAGACATATCACATCACATCACCACAAACAACATAATGGATTGCATAACGATCAATGGCATTGCACAACCACGAATAATGTCGGATGCTTCTAAGTATAGATCGATCTCTCACTGATCTGATCTGATCTCTCATCCGATGAGGAGACGATTGTGATGCCTGCTCGATGCGATCCCTTACCTTTTAGCGAACGTATGAACACGGGCTGGACATCGGTGTTGACCTTCGCCTCGTAGACATGCAGCACGGCCGAGGTTGTGATCTTGCAGTGCTCGTTTTGGGCAGTGATCGTGTAGGTGCCAGAGTCCTCTGTTGAGGCGTTGACAAACTCCAGGACCGCCAGGCCATCACGATTCATGTTGCGAATGCGCGGTCCGTAGGAGACATTCTGGTCGTCCTTCTGCCATTTGAGTGTCGGCTCCGGACCTCCAATTACAGCCTGCAACTTGACCTTGGAGCCCTCGGCTACATACCGATTGGACAGATTGACCGTGAAGTAGAGCATTTGCTTGGGCGAAGGGTCCGGCATGCGGCTGCGTCGCTCGTAGCCACCATCCCCGCCGCCACCGCCGCCGGCCTCCTCCTCATCGTCCTTCTTCTTCTTCGGCCTGCTCTTGGCCTTGCCACCATCCTCCGCGGCTTCGCCCTCCTTTGCACCGTCCTGCATGGCCAAAGTGGAGAGAATACTCGATCGACGCGATGAGTGTGTGTCGACGACGACCGTGTGGGTGGTCGACTGACTGCCCAACTTGTTCTGGGCACTGCAGACATAGATTCCGTTGTCATTGACGGTCGGCTTGTTGATGATCAGCTCACAGATGCCGTCCAAGTGCTCGATCTGCACCACCCGATCGTCGAGCACCACGGGTATCTGGTCTTTGGTCCACGTAATGACGGGTCGGGGATTGCCGCGCACCTTCGTATCGATAATTAAATCGTTCTGTGAGGCATGATATACATCTAAGGAGAATGCAAATGCAATCCAATCAATCAATTCATCTATTTTCGTACACGGACGACCTCAATCGCGATCGTCGGACAACACAATACACACACGTCACACACACATATAGCACATATAGCAGTCGTGTAACCAGAACACTTAGGGACATAGTATATCCACAGAGTAGAGACATCCACGATATAGAGTGCAACATTGAGAGAAGAGCAAATACCTCGCAGGGGCAGGGCGAATATGGGCTCCGACTCGTCGCCATCGGTCTGTGCCGCATACACTTTGAAGTAGCAAGAGGTTTCGATTTCGCTGAGTTCGTTCTTGGCCACGCACTTGTAGACGCCCGAGTCGGCAGTGGTGGCATTCTCGATCGCTAGAATTGCTTTGCCCTCCTCCGACAGGTTCTTGATGTTGCCACCAACCACCACCCACTTGTCGTCCTTCATCCAGCGGGTGCTGGGCGAGGGTCCAATGACAGTGGCCACAAACTTAATGGTGGACCCCTCAAGAGCCATGCGATCACGAAGTTGAGTGGCAAACGAGAGCTTCTGCTTAGCAGGGACCAGTGGCTCTGGGGAGGGACGCACTGGTCGGAGACGCGCCTGTTCGGCCTCGGCCTCGGCACGCCTCTGATCCGACTCGGCCATGGACTTGAGGGCCGCATCCATTTGCCTCTTGGCATGCTTCAAGCTGTCCAGCTGGATCCTGTCGCGGGCATGGAAGATGCCCGGGACATGGTAGTGCAGATTCTTAGCTACCTCCACAGTGTGATTGATCTGAACCTCGCCGATGGAATTGATAGCCTTCAGAGTGTAGATACCGCCGTCCTTGTTGCCGGGCTTATAGATCAGCAACTTGCAGACACCGTGCGCCTCCTCCAGCATGGTGAACTTGTAGCTAGGCTTCACCTGGAAGGCACCGCGCCACCATGTGATGACCGGTCGGGGCACACCATGGACATGGCACTCGATAGTCAGCTCATCGTCGCGCAAATGATAGTACTCTGGAAGAGGCAAAGAAAAGCTACAGCACAGAACTTAGGGATGCACCAAAGGCGAACGCGAACGCGAACCAAAAACCGAGCACGCTCACTCGCCGACATATACCTTTGATATACTGAATGGTGGGTGGTTTCGGTTCATCCTTAAACACCTCGTAGACGGTGACAATGCACGAGGAGGTCACCTCGTCGTTCTGGTTCGAAATCACGCACGAATACTCGCCAGAGTCCAGGATGTTTGTGTTGAGCACCTCCAGGACAAGGATATTGTTGTTGTTCGAGATGCGATGGCACCCATCGCGCTCAAGCTGCCGGCGGTCCTTGAACCACTTGGCTGATAGCTCGGGGCCATCAACGGCACAGGCCAGGCGCACACTCTGGCCGCACTCGACCGTGCGATCAGAGAGGAAATTTATAAACTTGGGCCGGCGACCCTGCTCCCGGCGATTCTGCCAGTCGGCGTCGCGCTCCTTTTCGCTGATGCGCTTGGCCATGCTGTACTTGCGCATCTGCTGCATGAACTCCTCGCCCTCGATGGCGGCGATGCGCTGCCAGCGCTCCTCCTCGTGGGGATCGGGACGAACGAAGTCATCGGAGGAGTCGCTGCCACGACGTTTCTCTTTCTTCAAGTCGACCACTACGTCCTCCTCTTCTTCGGCGAGATCTTCGGGATTTTCTTCACCATTCTCGTCGGGGTATTCGTTTTCCTCGTCTCCGTAGCCAGCCTCGGTGCCATCTTCGCCCTCCTCTGGTGGCTCCTCTTCCTCCTCGGCCTCCTCCAGTGCCCGCTGCTCGGCCTCCAGGCGTTCCTGCTCCTCCTGCTCCTCCTTCTCGGCCTGCAGACGTTTCTGCCGCTCCTCGAAGGTCTCGCCCTTAGGCTTCGCCCGGTTGGCCTCCTCTTCGGCGGCCTTGGCAGCCGCCTTGGCCTGCTCCTCCATTTGGAGTACCATTTTGCTCTTCTTTGGCGGTGGCTTGGGTCCCGCCTGCTGCTGCTGCTCGAACATCTTCTTGCTAGCCTTCTGGCCGCCGCCAATCTCTAGTTTCAAGCTCAATTTCGGACTGGGTGACTTCTCCTTCTTCTCCTTCTTCTTGGGAGGAGCCTTCTTCTTGCCCTTCTTGACGGGCTCGTCATCGTCGAGATCCAAACTGTCCTCCCGATCATCGAGGCCGTCAACAATATCTTCGCTGTCCGATGTCATGTCGACGGACTTGCGCGCGACACGGGGCTTCCTGGCCTTCTTCTCCTTCTTCTTGGGCTTCACCTCCTCGAGGATCTCCTCCTCATCGAACTCTTCGTACTCTTCCACGACGTAGATAACCTCAACGTTCGACACATCCATTACGGCAGCGCGATCGATTACCGACAAGTCAGATGTTATGTAACGCACGGGCTTCTGCACATCCAACGGCTCGGAGATATCCATGACGAGGGCGCGATCGAAAACGGCAATGTTGCACGTGGTCTGGCTCTTTATGTCCCGCCCCAATTCGAAAGGAGTCTTCTCCTTCTCCTCGCGATTCAGGAACGGTGTAATGCTGCGCCACGTCGAGGGCGTGGCACTGCGTCGGGTCATATAGAGGGTGAACGGTGTCTGACTTCGGCCGTGTATCGGCGTGGAGCTGCGTCCGCGTAAGCTTCCCGGAGTTGGTGATTTGAGTTTTCGCTTTTTTTGCGTTGGCACCTGCAAGGTGTCCTGGGCTGCTGGCGCATCTGGTTCGGCAGATGCCCGTGGCTCGATATCTCCATCCGTTTCTCCCATTTTTATTGGTCTCGGAACTTTTTTTGAAAGGTGTTTTATGGAAGGATAACGAGGGAATGGAGTTCGTTATGGTAAACCGATAAAAATTATATCCGTCCGACTTTATATACTATATAGCCCGCAACGGTTCGATCGATAGTTTTTTTAGGACGTGAGACGTCCGCTCGAAGCAAAAGAAGATTCACGACTGTCACCGAACGTGGTGAAATATTCGAAAATACATTCCTTCTCGAATCGCATCGAACCGAACCAATCTGTTCCGATCTGATCCTCATTCCCAATCAATTGTTATGCTAGAAACTATTTTACGAATTCTGTTTTGTTTCGCCGAGAAGTGTTCGCACAATCACACGAGCACACACATGCAACATTCAGTGCCAAAATGCATTTCTATTTAAATACTTTTCCACTTTTAATGAATGCAGGCAGTAAATGCAAATGCAAATTCAATTATATAAATGAGGCGGCGCGCGGCTGCCATTCGAATTAAACGATCTATTTAAATAGGTTTCTATTTAAATGCTATGATAATGATGGACCTCCCTGATGCCTTATTTACCTTCAAATCTCAACACATGCCATATTTGCGAACCGAAAGTGTAGAACGATTTGTTTAGTTTTTTATTAGTCAATGCCCAAGGAATAAACGCAAATTAAAGTTATTATTATTATTAGTTGTTCTGGGTTGTTACTATTTGACATGAGGCGTTGCCTATTTAGGCGCCACACCCTTTGTCGTGCGATTATCATTGGAGTGTAAACCGGAAACACTATGCATTCCTTTTCTCAGGAGATTTTTGTACTCTCAATTGACAAAATATTTCTCAAGCCAAATATATACCTGCATAGTATGTATTATATAAATATAATATAATATAATTAGTACTTAGTCAAGAGCCGCCTTACACACACTTGCTTCCTATATACTATACCTATTTACTTTATACCTTATACAATAAATGTGTACGTGTATGCCAAGTCAAGATGCATAAATGCAAAGAATTGAAATATTTCACTTTAATTGAGTTTTAAATTCGGGCATTAGATCACTAGGTAGAATAGGTAGAACAGGGCATGATTGCCGCCACTTACCTCGAATGTTGCGTGTAAATATTGGCGGGGTGCCAAATTTGCTCGAAGGTGCTTCGTATATAGTCACAAGACAGCTAGTTTCGACTTCTCCATTTTGGTTGGACGCTATGCAGCGGTAGATGCCAGAATCATTTAGTTCGGCCGATTTAATTTCAAGGCACGAGAGGCCGTCGTTCAATGTTTTCCTGTACTTGGCCCCATTCTCGATCGGAGTGTTCTGCTTAAACCACTCCACCCTCATATCGTGTCCAGATAGCCCGCAGGTCAACTTAAGATCACTGCCCGACGCCGTATTTCGATTGGTTAACTGTATGTCCACGGTGGGTTTACGCTTAGCACTGCGTGATTCCTTTCTATCCTTGTACTCCGAGTCCATTGATTTATAGGATCGCGTACTGATGGCGTCAGCAGGTTCATCCACTCTTTGATTTCTCTCGACATCACGTTGAGAGCTGGACTTTCTTTCGTCAATAATATTGTCTTCAGAAACAATTTTTCTTAATTCTGATCTCTGAGCTGTCTCTATTGAGACTTTCTCGGATGTCTTCACCTCAACGGCCTCGATTACTTCCACTTTCTTAGAGTCGTCTTCGGCTTCCTTCTCAGTCTGCTTTTGTTCCGTCTTCGTGACTTCTTTTAACTTTTCTTCGAACATCTTTTCAGTAACAACCTCAGATTCTTCTGCCTTCTGGACAGTTATTTTGGAATCCTTCTCAGTTTGCTTCTGTTTCTTCTCAACCAGGTGTTTTTCCTCGAGTTCTTGCTTCTCCAAAGCCTTTGCTTTCTGTGCCTTAGCCTCAGAATCCTTGACATCCGCCTTTTTGCTTTCTGCAAGCTTCTCTTTGGATATCTTTTTAGCAACAACCTCAGATTCTTCTGCCTTCTGGACCATCTTTTCGGCATCCTTCTCAGTTTGCTTCTGTTTCTTCTCATCCAGTTGTTTCTCCTCGAGTGGTTGCTTCTCCAGAGCCCTTGCTTTCTGTACCTTAGCCACGGAATCCTTAACATCCGCTTTCTTGCTTTCTTCAACCCGTTCTTTGGATATCTTTTTAGCAGCAACCTCAATTTCTTTTGCCTGTTGAGACTTAATTTCGGAATCCTTCTCAGTTTGCTTCTGTTTCTTCTCATCCAGTTGTTTCTCCTCGAGTTGTTGCTTCTCCAGAGTGTTTGCTTTCTGTGCCTTAGCCTCGGAATCCTTGACCTCGGCCTTCTTGCTTTCTGCAACAACCTCAGATTCTTCTCCCTTCGGGGCCTTCTTTCCGGCATCTTTCTCAGCTTGCTTCGGTTTTTTCTCATCGAGATGTTTCTCCTCGAGCTCTTGCTTCTCCACAGCCTTTGCTTTCTGTGCCTTAGCCTCTGCATCCTTGACATCGGCCTTCTTGCTTTCTTCAAGTTTTTCTTCAGATATTTTTTCAGCAACAACCTCAGATTCTTCTGCCTCCTGGACCATCTTTTCGGCATCCTTCTCAGTTTGCTTCTGTTTCTTCTCATCCAGTTGTTTCTCCTCAAGTTGTTGCTTCTCCAGAGCCTTTGCTTTTTGTGCCCTAGCCTCGGAATCCTTGACATCCGACTTCTGGCTTTCTTCAACCTCCTCTTTGGATATCTTTTCAGCAACAACCTCAGATCCTTCCGCCTTCTGGGCCATCTCTTCGGCATCCTTCTCAGTTTGCTTCTGTTTCTTGTCATCCAGTTGTTTCTCCTCGAGCTCTTGCTTCTCCAGAGCCTTTGCTTTCTGTGCCTTAGCCTCAGAATCCTTGATATCCGCCTTTTTGCTTTCTGCAAGCTTCTCTTTGGATATCTTTTTAGCAACAACCTCAGATCCTTCTGCCTTCTGGGCCATCTTTTCGGCATCCTTCTCAGTTTGCTGCTGTTTCTTGTCATCCAGTTGTTTCTCCTCGAGTTGTTGCTTCTCCAGAGCCTTTGCTTTCTGTGCCTTAGCCTTGGAATCCTTGACATCGGCCTTCTTGCTTTCTTCTACCTGTTCTTCAGATATCTTTTCAGCAATAACCTCAGATTCTTCTGCCTTCTGGACCATCTTTTCGGCATCCTTCTCAGTTTGCTTCTGTTTATTGTCATCCAGTTGTTTCTCCTCGAGTTGTTGCTTCTCCAAAGACTTTGCTTTCTGTGCCTTAGCCTCGGAATCCTTGACATCGGCCTTCTTGCTTTCTTCTACCTGTTCGTCAGATATTTTTTCAGCAACAACCTCAGATTCTTCTGCCTTCTGGACCATCTTTTCGGCATCCTTCTCAGTTTGCTTCTGTTTCTTGTCATCCAGTTGTTTCTCCTCGAGTTGTTGCTTCTCCAAAGACTTTGCTTTCTGCGCCTTAGCCTCGGAATCCTTGACATCGGCCTTCTTGCTTTCTTCTACCTGTTCGTCACATATTTTTTCAGCAACAACCTCAGATTCTTCTGCCTTCTGGACCATCTTTTCGGCATCCTTCTCAGTTTGCTTCTGTTTCTTCTCATCCAGCTGTTTCTCCTCGAGTTGTTGCTTCTCCAAAGACTTTGCTTTCTTTGCCTTAGCCTCGGAATCCTTGACATCGGCCTTCTTGCTTTCTTCAATCTTTTCTTCGGGTATGTTATCAGCAACAACCTCAGAATCTTCTGCCTGTTGGGTCATTTTTTTGGCATAGTCCTCAGCTTTCTTTTGTTTTTTCTCATCCAGTTGTTTCTCTTCGAGTTCAGACATCTTTTCAGAAAGATCGTCAGAGAGTTTAGCTTTCTTGGCCGTCTCTGCATCCTCTTCAGCCCGCGTCTGCATCTTATCATCCAGTTGCTGTTCTTGGATGGATTGTTTCTCCAAAGTCTTAGCCTCTGAAAGTTTGGATTCTTCATCAAGTTTCTTGATGGTAAGAAGTTTAGGCTCTGTAATTTCTTCTGCTTCCCTATGTTGAGTTTGTTTGCCAATCACGTCTTTCAGATCTTCACAAATGTTCAACATCTTCTGAGTAACATTGTGAATCTTTCCATGAACAATAGCAGTATGAAGATCTCCTTGTTTCTTTTCAATATAGTCATACTCGCCGAGCAAAATCGTCTTAATTTCATCAATCTTTGGCTTTAAGATTTCCGTCTTTTCGTCTAGTAGGTCATCAAGTATTATAAAAGTGTCCATTAGATTCTGTTGCAAGCTGATCATCTTTTCAGATGACTTATCTAAATGTTGCGTAGACTGAATTTTCTCAGAAATCCTTTCCAGATTAACTAGTTTCGGCACCAACAGGGATGGTTTGGTGAACATGTTGCTCTCGTCGATAAGCTGAATGGAAGCTTTAGTTAAAATTACATTTGTCTTAATTTCCTTAAGATAGTTGTGAATTAGTTGCTCAGCTGCGTCTGGGCAGGCCGCAAGAATGTCTTCTATAAACTCTTCCGCGAGTTGCTTATCATTTTGTTCATTTCCTGGCTTTCCGTCATAGGTGTGAACGATATGTTCTCGTAATTTAAAAATGGACTTGGTTACCTTGTCAACATCACTGAGATTTTCGATAATATCTTGGCTTTCTGTTACAATTAATTGGAATGCCTCGTTATGTGTGCCGAGAGCAACCGCCTGGGATATAATCAATAACTTTTGCTTCAAAGTATCTACATTTTGGGCCTTCTTATCAGCTTCTGTCTCAACCTGCTTTAGCCTTTTTTCAACCACTTCTTGTTCCTCGTTAAATTGCCCCTCCAAAACCGATTGTTCTTGGGGTTCTTCAGAAATGTCTGCTTTCTTGGCTTTTTCTACGACCGTCTCATCCTGCTTTTGCTTGTTCTCATTCAGTTGTTTTACTGAGACAGACTGTTTTTCCAAAGCCTTTTCCCCTTGAGGCTTGGATGCCGGATCCGTAACAATAGTTTTGAGTATTTCTTCTTTCGGTTCGTCAGATACCTTTTCAGTCAGAGCTTCGGATACCTCTCCTTTCTGGGCCATCTTTTCGGCATCCTTCTCAGTTTGCTTCTGTTTCTTCTCATCCAGTTGTTTATCCTCGAGATCTTCCTTCTCCAAAGACTTTGCTTTCTGTGCCTTAGCCTCGGAATCCTTGACATCGGCCTTCTTGCTTTCTTCTACCTGTTCTTCAGATATTTTTTCAGCAATAACCTCAGATTCTTCTGCCTTCTGGACCATCTTTTCGACATCCTTCTCAGTTTGCTTCTGTTTCTTCTCATCCAGCTGTTTCTCCTCGAGTTGTTGCTTCTCCAAAGACTTTGCTTTCTGCGCCTTAGCCTCGGAATCCTTGACATCGGCCTTCTTGCTTTCTTCTACCTGTTCTTCAGATATTTTTTCAGCAACAACCTTGGATTCTTCTGCCTTCTGGGCCATTTCAGTTTGCTTCTGTTTCTTATCATCCAGTTGTTTCTCCTCGAGTTCTTGCTTCTCCAGAGCCTTTGCTTTCTGTGCCTTAACCTCGGAATCCTTGACATCGGCCTTCTTGCTTTCTTCTTCCTGTTCTTCAGATATTTTTTCAGCAATAACCTCAGATTCTTCTGCCTTCTGGACCATCTTTTCGAAATCCTTCTCAGTTTGCTTCTGTTTCTTCTCTTCCAGTTGTTTCTCCTCGAGTGGTTGTTTCTCCAGAGCCCTTGCTTTCTGTGCCTTAGCCTCGGAATCCTTGACATCGGCCTTCTTGCTTTCTTCTACCTGTTCTCCATATATTTTTTCAGCAACAACCTTAGATTCTTCTCCCTTCTGGGCCATTTCAGTTTGCTTCTGTTTCTTCTCATCCAGTTGTTTCTCCTCGAGTTCTTGCTTCTCCAGAGCCTTTGCTTTCTGTGCCTTAGCATCGGCATCCTTGACATCGGCCTTCTTGCTTTCTTCTACCTGTTTGTCAGATATTTTTTCAGCAACAGCCTCAGATTTTTCTGCCTTCTGGACCATCTTTTCGGCATCCTTCTCAGTTTGCTTCCGTTTCTTCTCATCCAGTTGTTTCTCCTCGAGTTCTTGCTTCTCCAGAGCCTTTGCTTTCTGTGCCTTAGCCTCGGCATCCTTGACATCAGCCTTCTTGCTTTCTTCTTCCTGTTCTTCAGATATTTTTTCAGCAACAACCTCAGATCCTTCTGCCTTCTGGGCCATCTTTTCGGCATCCTTCTCAGTTTGCTGCTGTTTCTTGTCATCCAGTTGTTTCTCCTCGAGTTGTTGCTTCTCCAGAGCCTTTGCTTTCGGTGCCTTAGCCTCGGAATCCTTGACATCGGCCTTCTTGCTTTCTTCTACCTGTTCTTCAGATATTTTTTCAGCAATAAGCTCAGATTCTTCTGCCTTCTGGACCATCTTTTCGGCATCCTTCTCAGTTTGCTTCTGTTTCTTCTCATCCAGTTGTTTCTCCTCGAGTGGTTGCTTCTCCAGAGCCCTTGCTTTTTTTGCCTTAGCCTTGGAATCCTTGACATCGGCCTTCTTGCTTTCTTCTACCTGTTCTTCAGATATTTTTTCAGTAATAACCTCAGATTCTTCTGCCTTCTGGACCATCTTTTCGGCATCCTTCTCAGTTTGTTTCTGTTTCCTCTCATCCAGTTGTTTCTCCTCGAGTTGTTGCTTCTCCAAATACTTTGCTTTCTGTGCCTTAGCCTCGGAATCTTTGACATCGGCCTTCTTGCTTTCTTCTACCTGTTCTTCAGATATTTTTTCAGCAATAACCTCAGATTCTTCTGCCTTCTGGACCATCTCTTCGGCATTCTTCTCAGTTTGCTTCTGTTTCTTCTCATCCAGTTGTTTCTCCTCGAGTTCTTGCTTCTCCAGAACCTTTGCTTTCTGTGCCTTAGCCTCGGCATCTTTGACATCGGCGTTCTTGCTTTCTTCTACCTGTTCGTCAGATATTTTTTCAGCAACAACCTCAGATTCTTCTGCCTTCTGGACCATCTTTTCGGCATTCTTCTCAGTTTGCTTCTGTTTCTTCTCATCCAGTTGTTTCTCCTCGAGTTCTTGCTTCTCCAGAACCTTTGCTTTCTGTGCCTTAGCCTCGGCATCTTTGACATCGGCGTTCTTGCTTTCTTCTACCTGTTCGTCAGATATTTTTTCAGCAACAACCTCAGATTCTTCTGCCTTCTGGACCATCTTTTCGGCATCCTTCTCAGTTTGCTTCTGTTTCTGGTCATCCAGTTTTTTCTCTTCGAGTTGTTGCTTCTCCAAATACTTTGCTTTCTGTGCCTTAGCCTCGGAATCTTTGACATCGGCCTTCTTGCTTTCTTCTACCTGTTCTTCAGATATTTTTTCAGCAATAACCTCAGATTCTTCTGCCTTCTGGACCATCTTTTCGGCATTCTTCTCAGTTTGCTTCTGTTTCTTCTCATCCAGTTGTTTCTCCTCGAGTTCTTGCTTCTCCAGAACCTTTGCTTTCTGTGCCTTAGCCTCGGCATCTTTGACATCGGCGTTCTTGCTTTCTTCTACCTGTTCGTCAGATATTTTTTCAGCAACAACCTCAGATTCTTCTGCCTTCTGGACCATCTTTTCGGCATCCTTCTCAGTTTGCTTCTGTTTCTTGTCATCCAGTTGTTTCTCCTCGAGTTCTTGCTTCTCCAGAGCCTTTGCTTTCGGTGCCTTAGCCTCGGAATCCTTGACAGCGGCCTTCTTGCTTTCTTCTACCTGTTCTTCAGATATTTTTTCAGCAATAACCTCAGATTCTTCTGCCTTCTGGACCATCTTTTCGGCATCCTTCTCAGTTTGCTTCTGTTTTTGGTCATCCAGTTGTTTCTCCTCGAGTTGTTGCTTCTCCAAAGACTTTGCTTTCTGCGCCTTAGCCTCGGAATCCTTGACATCGGCCTTCTTGCTTTCTTCTACCTGTTCGTCAGATATTTTTTCAGCAACAACCTCAGATTCTTCTGCCTTCTGGACCATCTTTTCGGCATCCTTCTCAGTTTGCTTCTGTTTCTTGTCATCCAGTTGTTTCTCCTCGAGTTGTTGCTTCTCCAAAGACTTTGCTTTCTGCGCCTTAGCCTCGGAATCCTTGACATCGGCCTTCTTGCTTTCTTCTACCTGTTCGTCACATATTTTTTCAGCAACAACCTCAGATTCTTCTGCCTTCTGGACCATCTTTTCGGCATCCTTCTCAGTTTGCTTCTGTTTCTTCTCATCCAGCTGTTTCTCCTCGAGTTGTTGCTTCTCCAAAGACTTTGCATTCGGTGCCTTAGCCTCGGAATCCTTGACAGCGGCCTTCTTGCGTTCTTCTACCTGTTCTTCAGATATTTTTTCAGCAATAACCTCAGATTCTTCTGCCTTCTGGACCATCTTTTCGGCATCCTTCTCAGTTTGCTTCTGTTTCTTGTCATCCAGTTGTTTCTCCTCGAGTTGTTGCTGCTCCAAAGACTTTGCTTTCTGCGCCTTAGCCTCGGAATCCTTGACATCGGCCGTCTTGCTTTCTTCTACCTGTTCGTCAGATATTTTTTCAGCAACAACCTCAGATTCTTCTGCCTTCTGGACCATCTTTTCGGAATCCTTCTCAATTTGCTTCTGTTTCTTGTCATCCAGTTGTTTCTCCTCGAGTTGTTGCTTCTCCAAAGACTTTGCTTTCTGTGCCTTAGCCTCGGAATCCTTGACATCGGCCTTCTTGCTTTCTTCTACCTTTTCTTCACATATTTTTTCAGCAATAACCTCAGATTCTTCTGCCTTCTGGACCATCTTTTCGGCATTCTTCTCAGTTTGCTTCTGTTTCTTCTCATCCAGCTGTTTCTCCTCGAGTTGTTGCTTCTCCAAAGACTTTGCTTTCTGCGCCTTAGCCTCGGAATCCTTGACATCGGCCTTCTTGCTTTCTTCTACCTGTTCGTCAGATATTTTTTCAGCAACAACCTCAGATTCTTCTGCCTTCTGGACCATCTTTTCGGCATCCTTCTCAGTTTGCTTCTGTTTCTTGTCATCCAGTTGTTTCTCCTCGAGTTGTTGCTTCTCCAAAGACTTTGCTTTCTGCGCCTTAGCCTCGGAATCCTTGACATCGGCCTTCTTGCTTTCTTCTACCTGTTCGTCACATATTTTTTCAGCAACAACCTCAGATTCTTCTGCCTTCTGGACCATCTTTTCGGCATCCTTCTCAGTTTGCTTCTGTTTCTTCTCATCCAGCTGTTTCTCCTCGAGTTGTTGCTTCTCCAAAGACTTTGCTTTCTTTGCCTTAGCCTCGGAATCCTTGACATCGGCCTTCTTGCTTTCTTCAATCTTTTCTTCGGGTATGTTATCAGCAGCAACCTCAGAATCTTCTGCCTGTTGGGTAATTTTTTTGGCATAGTCCTCAGCTTTCTTTTGTTTTTTCTCATCCAGTTGTTTCTCTTCGAGTTCAGACATCTTTTCAGAAAGATCGTCAGAGAGTTCAGCTTTCTTGGCCGTCTCTGCATCCTCTTCAGCCCGCGTCTGCATCTTATCATCCAGTTGCTGTTCTTGGATGGATTGTTTCTCCAAAGTCTTAGCCTCTGAAAGTTTGGATTCTTCATCAAGTTTCTTGATGGTAAGAAGTTTAGGCTCTGTAATTTCTTCTGCTTCCCTATGTTGAGTTTGTTTGCCAATCACGTCTTTCAGATCTTCACAAATGTTCAACATCTTCTGAGTAACATTGTGAATCTTTCCATGAACAATAGCAGTATGAAGATCTCCTTGTTTCTTTTCAATATAGTCATACTCGCCGAGCAAAATCGTCTTAATTTCATCAATCTTTGGCTTTAAGATTTCCGTCTTTTCGTCTAGTAGGTCATCAAGTATTATAAAAGTGTCCATTAGATTCTGTTGCAAGCTGATCATCTTTTCAGATGACTTATCTAAATGTTGCGTAGACTGAATTTTCTCAGAAATCCTTTCCAGATTAACTAGTTTCGGCACCAACAGGGATGGTTTGGTGAACATGTTGCTCTCGTCGATAAGCTGAATGGAAGCTTTAGTTAAAATTACGTTTGTCTTAATTTCCTTAAGATAGTTGTGTATTAGTTGCTCAGCTGCGTCTGGGCAGGCCGCAAGAAGGTCTTCGATAAACTCTTCCGCGAGTTGCTTATCATTTTGTTCATTTCCTGGCTTTCCGTCATAGGTGTGAACGATATGTTCTCGTAATTTAAAAATGGACTTGGCTACCTTGTCAACATCACTGAGATTTTCGATAATATCTTGGCTTTCTGTCACAATTGATTGCAATGCCTCGTTATTTGTGTTGAGAACAAGTGCCTTGAATAGATCCAACAACTTTTCCTTCAAAGTTTCTGACTTTTGTGTCTTCTTGTCAGCATCCTCCCCAGTGTGAATTTCTTTTTTAGCATCGGCCTGCAGTTCCTCAACTGGCATCCCACTTTCTTTGACCTGTTCTTCTGATATCTGTCCAGGAGTCTCAGATATATATCTATATCTATCTACATTTTGATCATCTTGCCTGATATCCTTCTCAGCTGGCTGAATAGGTTCATCGATTACCTTTGGCTTTTTGGTTTCGGGTTCAGTGTCTTCCCAAAGGACCTCTTTCTCTTCTGATTCCTGGGCCGATTCCGATTCTTTATGGAGTTCAGCAAGTGAAACATTCAGTTCTGTTAGCTTCTCTTTGAGATTATTCAGTTGCAGCTGCAGGGTTTCTATGAGAGTGAATTGCTGTGCGGTTATCTGCGTTAGTTGAGGCTGACAAAGAATTTCTTTCTCTATTTGAATTAGTGTTGATTCCAACTGAGCAATATCCTCCGTGTTTTCGTCGAGCAAAAGAATGCTTTGGGGATTGTTGGCTTGCAGTCCCTCCTCGATTTCAGTTAGGAAGGCTTTACCTGACGATACGTTTTCGATTATCATTCCAATGTCAATGGGCACTGTCTGTTCAAATGGAATCTGGTTCAGGGCGTTCAAGTCACCAGTAATGGAATCGATTTCCTGCAACAGTTCTATGATTCGAATCGAGTTCTCGTTGTTCTCAATGAAATCAAATACGGTCACCAGGCTGCTCTGAGTTTTTAGCAGGCCACCCAATAGTTCATTGCTGGCCGCATCGCTAACCTCATTGAGACTTCTGAATGCAGCCATCAGACTAGTCTGAAGCTGAACCACTACCGCAGATGATTTTTCGATATCAACGTTGGGTTGACCGGCTACAGCTTCTATGGAATGCAAAAGATTCCCAATGGGTGCCTTCAGGGTGATAAGCTCCTGTGCTTCTGCACTCTGGCAATGGACAACGAAGTTCTTGAAGACTTGCTCGATTTTGCCAAACATCTCCTCTGCCAATTGGGTCTCTAGAACTGGCAAAGAAAGTAGTATGTCCTCGAAAGCACTCTCCACATTCTCCAAAGAGTCAACCAGTCCCGATTCATAGGTGTGCACTAGACACTCCTTCAATTTGAACATGGTCCGAGCTATTTTCGCCTGAGCCAAGACAGTTTCCTGCTGATCGTTGTCCGAGACAAGGGCGGCTTGAATGCTCTTTAGATCGGACTTTAGCTGCTCCATTATTTCACCCACTTGCTGGATTTCTTTGCTGGCATCGGTCTGGGTGACCTCCAGGCAGGCCTCGAGCTGTTTGATGCCACTCGCCACACCTTGCTTTATATCAAATAATTCGACCCTTGGCTCTTCCTCCACGGCAGCTACCCCTTGGATGTTATCCGAAACGGTTTGCTTATGCCCACTGGTCTTAAGGTCCGAGATATCGTCCTGCGTGGATAAATCGATGGCATGCTCCAACACATGAGTATCGATCTGTTCACAGTATTCCCTTACATCGCGCAGCGGTGTGGCCAATGTTTTAAGTTTTGAAAGTTCCAGTTCACTTATATTCTCGACTCCACTGTGGGCAATACACTCCTCCACATGCAGGACACAGCGTTCCAGGCTGCAGAGGGCCTCAGCAAAAGTGCCCTGATGACTGGACTCCGACAAAGAATGAGCAGCCTCCACGAAGTTTGTCTCCTGCACCAGAGCGATGCTGTTCTGTAGTTCCTGCATCTTGACTTTGATTGCATGGACCTGCTGGCCAGCATTGCTGGCTAGAGAAGTCACATCAACGTCTTCACAATGAGATAAAACCGAAGCTATTCCATGGTTTAGGTCTGCAAGCAAGGCACCTACATTTGGTGAAGGTTTATCGCCGCTTAAGGGCTCTGCTTCGGGCTCCGTGGGCAATGACTCTGCAATCGACTTTAGCACTGAGACATCGTCCAATGTTTCCGATAGATCTTCCACAGATGCCCTCAAAGGGTGAACTCTTTCGAGCACTTGAATCAGGCTAGTGAGCGGACCGGCTATGCTGAGTTTCTCGCCTGATCTCTGATTCTGTTGGCCAACAAGTTCGCTAAAATGATGAAGGGCATTTAGGAAATCACCTTCCGACTGATCTGCTGGATTATCAAGGGCTCTGGCCAGGTCAGCAAAGCTTTTACCACACTCGAACAAGAGTCTGGATGTGTTTGCCTCGTTCACGTCGAGAGTAGTCTCCGCCTCGCTGAAGGTTGCCAGCCCCTTGGCAATCTGCAGGATACGCAAAAGCGACACTTGAGCTTCGTTTGCGGATGCCTTGAGAATTTCATTGGCTCTGGGGCTTTCACTCATTTTGTTTAATGCCACCTGCAATGTTTCAATGTTACTAATGGCCTCATCAAGGGAGACTTTTGTCTCGAGCACTCGCCGTAGTGCGCTAAATGATTTGTCCTGCTGCTGCTGCGAGGCCTGCTGTTCATCCTCCTGGATCTCTTGCTGAAGAATCTTAAACTCGTGCTCTTCAATATCGATAATTGCGTTGCGAATGATACTTCTAATGTTGTCGAGCGTTTGCAGTGCCTGTTGATCGGGCTCCCGTGCAATGAGTAGCAGGCCATGGCCCTTCTGGGTGTTATCCTGCAACATGCTCAGTGGCTCAATTAGATCTGCTAACGAGCCGGAAATAGTCTTGACCTCTGTCTGGCGAATACAGTAGTTGAGTTCATCCACCGGCCGCTTGAGCCTGTCGAGCAGCTCCACGTGATGCCTGGTTATATCTCTGTCTAGGATGGTGCCAATCAATGCCGATAGCTCATCCTTCAGATTTAACAAGCGGACTTTCACATTCGACGAGAGGCGAGGCGAAATCCTCTCAATGTTAGTTTCAAAATGCAAAACAGCCTGGGCAAACGACTGCAGGAGTTTCTGCGTATCGGCCACATCCAGTGCGGGTTCGGATCGGAGCTCTTGCTCTGCCACCTCAGTCATCGCGGCCTGGCCACTTTCCAGATCTTGTCCTAGCTGCGCCAGGCCATTCTGTATCTCCTGCAGGGGCGGCACCATCGATTCCACGGTGCTAACTGTAAGCATGCCTCCCTCCACACTGTCAGATTTCTCGTTAAGAATAACCTCGAGTCCCTTATTGAGCTCGAACAGCGGCGGCGTCACAATATCAAGGATGGCCATATTGATTTTCTGCTCCATAGACTCGGATCCTGCCAGGGATTCGGTCTTGTCTTCGATGGACTGCAGGGTACTCTGCAGCTGTTTAATGGGCTCCACAATGCTTTCGAGCACTTTCTGATGCACTTTCTTGTAGATCTGCTCCTCCGAGTCCTCCAGCGAGAGCTCCATCTCTACACGTTCCAGTGCCTCTTGTATCCTTGCCACTGGATGGCAAATCTCCTTGAGGGCGCTCGCTTCGCTGGGCAAATTGGCTTCCGATATGGTGGCAAAGGATACAGAGTCGGGCACATCCTGCATCTTCTCGACGGCTTCGGTAAAATGCTTAGCTGCCTCCAGTTCCTGTGCTTCCTGAAGCAGTGCCTGCGACTTAATGGTGCCCTGTGTAATATCCAGCCCCTGCTGGATGTCATCGGCGGTGAGCTCTATTTGTGCCCTTAGGCACTCCGACTCAAATCGTCGGCTGACGATTTTCAGCTCTTCCAGGGCCCGCTTCATTTGATCTGCCACGCTGTCAATGATGCAGACACTGGTGCGCTGTATGAGCGTTGCCCCAGTCTCATCTATCTCCACACACTTTTCAATTACCTGCAAGCCCATGTGGAGTTTGCGTATGTCCTCGTCCATGGACTGGATGAGGCCATCGATCTGTGTCTCGCCAGAGTAGACGCGTAGCTTCGATTCGATTTGCTTGATAGGATCAATAATGTTACGGATGATTGCAATGCTCTGATCTGCGGCAGCCGCCGTCATCATCATGGTGGACTGCTCCACCACCTCGTTCTCCACTACCGTGAGATATTTCTCAATTACCTTGAGAAGCTTTGCTAGGGGCACTAGGGCCATAAGATTTCGATTGATTTCACTCTCGTCGGTGACTGCTTTTGGGTGGGATTTTGGGGTCACCAAGAGACCATCACCCACTGCACCGGAAATGTCCTGCAGCCGTGCCTCATCCTCATTGGTCTTTGATGAATCACTGTCGGCTGATGGCTTCTTGGACTTTTTCCTCTTTGGTGCCGACAATGACTCTGGGTCCTGCTCCGGACTGGCCTGAGATGCTGAATGGGTGGCTACCTTCTGGGATGTGGACATTTGGGCACTGGCAAAGGTCTGCAGATCCGATGTCTCCTCCTCCCCTTCCTGGCTACCCGATGCCGAGGCCTTGGACAGGCTGAAGAACTCATCTGTCTCAGTGGGTCGCGACTTTTTCCGCTTCCGTATGGGGGCCGACAGCGACAGTTCCTCTTCCATTTTCTCAAAGGATTCTTGCACATATTGCTGCGTGTCTTTGTCGAGTTTTCCTTCCCTTCCGGACGATCCATGCACTGTGATCTCTGTAATTGATATGTCATCCATATCCGCCTCGGTGCGCATATCCTCCTCATGGCTGAAATACTCGGGCGCTATATCAATGACAACAGCCTCCATCAGTAGCTTTCCCGACTGCGAAGTCTCCTTGACAAAGCGCAACGGTGGCAGCTCAACGATATTGTGCTCCGTCACGTGCTCAGATATTTGATCTGCATACATTTCGACAATCTTGAGGGCCTCCTCCTCGGTGAGATCCGGCGTTTCGTAGAGCGAAACGGAGACCTCTTTGCCATCGAAGGAGAATGACACATCGCCCTTCTCGTCAATGGTTATGTCGCCAACGGGCGTCTCATACATCTGGGATGTGCGCTCCTCTTGAATTGTGGAGAGCGAGTAGTTCCTCTGCAGCTCGTTTTCGTGCAGCGGCTCACTCTTCTGGCCCTGGCTCTGACTTCTTTGGGCGTCCTCAAAGCCCAGAAGCGATGCAGAGCTGGCGACGACACCCATGCAGTTCCTGGCCTCGCATGTGTACGTGCCCAGGCAGCAAGTGCCATCCTGGCCAGAGATGATTCGATGAATATCGCCGGGTTTCAGTTCCACACCATCCTTGTACCACTTGAGCACCGGCTGGGGCACGCCAATGACCTTGCACTCGAGATTTACGGCTCCCTCCTCGGTGAGCACCGCTCGAAGACACTCGAGGAAGCGAGGCTTCTTATAGTGCCGGGGTATCTGAAGCTTAAGGAAGCAAGACGTTATGCTGGTGCCAAAATCATTGACGGCAACACACTTCCATTCAGCCTGATCCACAAACTCGACGGCCTTTATGTCCAGCAGCCAGCAGTCGTCGTTTTCGCCACGATAGTGATTATATCTGTCGTTCGGATCGATGGGCAGCTCATCCCGAAACCAGGACAGTATGGGATCCGGGGTGGCCTTCACCGCCACCTTGAACTGGAAGGGTTCGTTGATTTTGGCATCGGTGCTCTTTAGGCCCGTCAGAAACTTGGGTGCCTGGTTCTGTTGCGTGAATACCATGCGCTCTTCATCGGTAAGCTGATTTTGTATGTCCTCCACAGTGAGCACGGCCGTACTGCTCGTCTCTCCCATGCAGTTACGGGCAATGCAGCAGTAGGTGCCCAAGGAATTGGTTCCTGTCAGCTGGTAAACATCACCAGGCTTCAATTCATGGCCATCCTTGAACCATTTGAGCACTGGCGTTGGGAAGCCCACCACTTTACACTCAAAGGAGACAAGACCCTCTTCAGTTAGAACGGCACGAAGACTCTCCATGAACCGAGGCTTGCGATAGTTTCTGGGAACTGTAAAGGAATTTATCAAAATTAATTTCGTAGTGAATCTCTCGTTAAGCTTCACTCACTGTCCATGTTAACTGCACAGGTGGAGATGCCCACACAGCCCTCAAAGCTGGTGACCACACATTTCCATTCCCCGGCATCGCAGGACTCCGATGGCTTAATCTCGATCATGTAGACGCCCAGGCCATCTTCAATTAGTTTATATCGCTCGGCGGTCTCCACACGTCCATCGGTGTTGTACCAACTGACGCTCTTGGGCCAGGGCGGCACCACCACTGAAAAGAAAACAATTTTAGCATACTCAAAGATATGATACAATGGTGAGAGCGAAAGGCGCGAGAACATTGTCTGTTGTTTGTCGCTCACTGCCTCCGCATTTTTTATTTCCTTCTCTCGGTAGGCAGGCAGCAAAGCAATTATCAGTTTTGTTTTGGTCGCGCACTCACTGTGATGCGATGCTGTTGACCTGCCTCAACATTTGAGGCATTCCAACCATTTAATCGAGTTCAAGTTTCTAGAGCACGATCGCCGTGGTCTAAAAACAAACAAGCGCCGGCGAGAATTGAACTACATATATTCGCAGATATACGAATACGAATGCGAGTGCGAACCACAAGTGTCCGAGTGCTCGAGAGAAAGATAAACAAAAATGCTTTGGCACTGGGCCAACAGGAGATCAGACACGAAACGAACGACGTCTGCGTATTGCTCACCTTGACAGCCGAGAATGATTGTCTCGCCGATGTGGATGCTCATGTCCCGCAGTTCGTTTGTGAATATCGGAGGCGGCGCATTGCTCGAAACGCTGCAGAAAGAGAAGCATCAGAATCAGCATCAACATCACTGAAGAGTTGCTGCACTAAAGAGTCTCGACTCACTTGTCCGCTGGCTTTAGAGAGCCCTCCCGACTGCCGCGTCCCACCACATGAACCTTGGAGCTAGAATAGGTGACGCCCATGCAGTTCCTCGCCTCGCAGGTGTACGTCCCGAGAGATGTGGGATCATCGGCATTGGCGGTCAGTGCAAAGATATCGCCAGCCTTGATCTCCTTGGAGTCCTTGAACCAGCGCAAGTGCGGCGTGGGCACCCCCACCACCTTGCACTCCAGCGAAACAGTTCCCTGCTCTGTCAGAACGGCCCGCAGCTCCTCCACAAACTCCGGCGTCTTGTACGCCTTGGGAACCAGCACGTTCACAGTGCCCAGACACGAGTTTCGACCGCCAAAATTTTCCGCCATCAGCATCCACTGACCGCCATCATCCAATGTCACGGGGCTCACTTCCAGGTAATGAAACGTGCCCTCGTTGATCTCTGTAATGCGATCATTCTCACACACTCTCCTGTCGTTTCTGTACCATGTAAGCTGCGAAATTGTATAATAATTAAGTGATTTGCAAATTATCTATCCTCAAAACTGTGTTGCAAAATGTCGACAATGAAGTATCGATAGTTGTATATCGGAGAGGCCATTTTCTTCGTTTTTGATTTGTTTTGGTTTTTTTGTGTACCTTAAGATCTGTTGAGCTGCGTATTTCGGTGAGGAGACGTGTTCGTGTACCCACTTTGACAGAGAGATCGACCAGGCGCCGCAGGAACACAGGCGGATCGTCTCCGGTCGATCTGTCCTCGACAATGAGTTCGACGTGCCTGCGCACCACATCGTTGCTTTTCGTTCGTGCGAACAGCGTGTAATGCCCGGCATCCTCCCGCTGCACGTGCTCCACGGCCAGCTGGACGGCATTGCTGGTTTGCGTTATCCGAAAGCGATCGGAGTTCTCAATGGGTATCTCCCCACGGCTCCTGAAAGTGAAAGATTAGTGCCACACCAAGAAGTGGCCATGATCCGGTGTGAGTAGACGTAAAGGGGCAGTACGGAGCGGGAGAAAAAATAAAATTTATATATGTATGGCTAAAATGTAGGATTCACCTTTTCCTGTAGACGGACGAGGCCGAGGACAGCGTGCCGTTGATCTGTTTATGTTCGTTGCACTGACAGCATTTGGAACATCCGTTGCCCATGGCGTTCGACTGGCTAGGGCCTGCTTATAATTTCTGTTCAAATAATAACCGCCCCGCCAGCTATTCGGTTCTCGTTCTCTTGTTCTCGTTCGCTATTTGCTTTTGATTGATTGATTTGTCTAATTTTAAAACATAAAAGAAGGCTAGAAGCCTTCAATACTCTTGCAGTCCCAGATCGTAAATATGACAGCTATATGATTAAGTGATCAGATTTTAAATTGAAATTTGTAGCAAAATCATTTCCAAAACATTTGGTCTGCTTTTAGAAACAAGAAAGTCTCACAAAGACTTGTTGTATGAGAACGATCAATCCTGAGCAATATATCAGATTTGTTGTCTATCAAACTAAAAGACTAGCTTACTTATCGACAACACATGACTATGTTCTTTAAATGATCGGAAATACACGCTTCTCTACGTGCTTCTCACTATCCCCAAGAGTATAATGAACATATAATACACGTGCCCGCGCATCTATCGAAACGTCATTTATTTATTTTGGCAGGATTATTGACCAATAAAAGAGAACCTCATAAAACAAAACAATGGAAGAGAAAGATGACTGAAAATATCTTTGAACCGAAACAAGAATGTTTATAAATAAATGCTCAAACTTTCGGCAGTGCGAGAATTAATTGAATTTTATTTATTTTTTTCGTATTTTCTTATTTAACACTTCACAAGAAGACGAAGACTCAGGCCGCAATAATTTAAAAGTTAGCAAGACAACGGCAAAAGCGTCGGGACGGCTTTTTGCCAAACTTATTTCGGGATGCGTATTTCATGTTGAGCGCTAATAACTTGTTGTTTCGCTGTCTTTTCTCTGAGGTGTTTTCTTTTCGCGTTTGTTTTTCTTGCACAAAATCGCGGAGATCGAGAATTTTCATTCAAATTATTTCTTGTTTCTTTTGTGTGTGTTGTGTTTCTATCGGCTTGGTCCCCAGCCCCAGCCATTTATTTATTTATTTATGCTCTCGCGGATATTGCTAAACATCTGACCGACTCTTTCTCTCTCTTTTTGTTTTCTCAGCCAAGTCAATTATGTAATTTTCAATTTCGTTTGAAAAACTATTTTCAACACTTTTAGGGCATAAAATTGAAACGTTTTGACGCACGCCAGACCGAATTCCGTTCAATACCCGAGACAATTTCACTGGCGCAACCCGAAAAATCACGGACGACGGGGGAGGCAACGCGACGGCGTCGCAGGCCGATGCGATTTGTTAATGCAGCTATATTTAGACGATCGTTACAGTTTTCAGGCCCGCCACACGCAAAATATGGGACAGGTACCTGGTACCAGCTACTGCTCCCCCATTGTTTCTGGGAAATGTCTTTCTTTTAAAGGAATTCTCACTAACTTGATCGATTCCGTTATACATATATGTTATTTATTAAGTATACGCCACGGACACCCCCAGATTTACGCACTATACGTTCGTATACACGTTGATCTCTCTGTGTATATATAGAACTTTCGTATGGCCGAACACGAATATCTGCCAGTTGGGCAACGGATATGTTAATGCGCCGATCGTCAAAGTAGAACTGTCCGCTCATTTCGATGGGCCTGAGGCACACCATACACCATACACCATACACCATACACCATGTGCCATGCGCCATACGCCATAGACCCATAGAGCAAGTAAAGCAATGCCACAGCACGCAGCAATCGAAGGAGAGCCAACGCTCTAGCGCTTGTGGCGCAGTCGCCAGTGGAACTGCTCTCTATCTCTCTGTCTCTCTGAGTCTCTGCTCAATAGAGCGTTTGAAGGAGAAATCATATGTTAATGCGCAAAATTCTGCCATCATGCAGACCAGGCGAACACTAGGACCGGACGGGATACGGGCAAGGTCTGAGTGAATCACCAACGGCAAGTGCACAGGTAGACACAGGCAGAACAGAACTGACCTGAAAGACTTATACGTGGATATGACTTACCATTCGAATTTGAAGGGCAGCATTTCGGACTCCTCATCCTCATCGCAATCGATTTTCACAAAGAACGTTGCCCGCTCGTTGGGAATGCAGCGGATTAAAGAGCTGGAATTATCGCTGAACGTGATGCGGGGTGGTGGTCTGCGTTGGATCGTTTCCGATACTGGTTCTTGGCCAGGAGGTTCTGTCAAGGAGAATTAGGAATATCATGAGCAATATACGAGTATGCATGACTAATCGTCTTCTATGTTGCGGTGTCGCAGGAAGTTTCAAAAAAGATAAATTATACGAAATATTTGCAGAAATGTCAAAGATTCCCCCGAAAGAACTAAACATACATAATTTTTTTTTGCCGGCAACAGGGCAGTCGCGCACCGCCAATTGCCTTCTATATATTCGACTATAAGATACCCTAAAATGTGCAACTTTCCCAAAAGGATTCTGTCGATAATGGTCCACCATCTCTTTAGAAAAATAATTTGTAAGCTCTAAAAGTCTGATGATTTTATGATATTTAAATGTAATTATTCTAAAGAAGAATATTGACCGCTATACCCTCGGAATACATCGAGTATTCCGAATATGCACTATAAATAGTTCCAAATATTCATACACGCAAAACAAGAAGAACTATTCTCGACCATGTCGAATCTTTCCGTTCTGCCTGAGAAACCATAATCAAATGTGATTCCTAAATACTATTGAAATATTAAGGAACATCTCGTTCTTGGCTGAGGACAGAATGACCAGCATCAGCAGCGCATTTTCCAACGTACAATTATGAAAATTTCTCATACACATTTCACAATTACGTAACTCGCGCACTGGGGCCCCGCTACTAAAAGACTAGCCAGACAGACACGGCTACGGACAAAGTCGGAGCCCGTGGCATGCCATAAAAATACACACAAATACTCATAAGATCCCATCGTCTGTCCGGGAATGGGCCGGGAATGGGCATGTGCAGGGCAGCCAGAAGAACAGAACAGATCGTGGTTGGGGGGGAAAGGAGAAATCGTTCGCTTTCCCGGTTTCGTCTGGGTCTTACCTACTACGACGGCAGCCTCTTCAGCGGCGGCTGCTGCTGGCGATGTTTCCATGTTCAGGTCTCTCTCGCTATATAATTAGCCAAAAAAAAACAGGGGCAACACGCGGACAGAGGACCGGCTCGGGGGGTACGGGTACACACTCTCAGGACGACTTTCTCTGTAGGATTAGGGTGCTCTAGACCGAAAATTTTTAAATATTTTTTTTCAATGCGGCTTTAGCCGACAGCCGATTTTCCTATTTATTTATATTTAGAACTCTCGACGCACACCAACGTGAACAAACACTGGTAATAATTGAAAATTTTCCGCTTTTTCGATTGGCAATTACTTATTTTTCTTTAAAACAATATACTGGTTAATATATAATTGGGATATATTCAGATTTTTTGCCTTTTCTGGCATTGCAAATAGCCTTTCTTCTTCCAAATTCCACTAGACCAGACACACTGCATAGACACAAACACACACACTCAAAAAAATTGACAAATTTGTGAACACAGAAATGTTCTTTTCCTTTCCTTTCTTTCTATATATAAATAATATATACAACACGGCGTTCGACGTCGAGGGCGCGCACCACGTCCAGCAGACACCTCCTGGATCTTCGATCGTTTTTCTCAGACTGAACAGAGCAGACAACAGATCCAACAGTCCATGCCACTAGCAGAACTCACACTACACCGCGCAGCGAGAGAGAGATTGAGAGATCTCTCAGAGAATTCCTGAGGATGAGAAAAGATTTGCGCATGTTTTTTCAAACTTTTATTTCTGGTCGCACACTGTCTCGTCTCCCATTAGGTATAAAATAAATACATTGCTTAGAGTGCTGATCTCTGTTTTTTGTTTTTTTGCTCAGGTGTATAGTAAGTACAATACATGCAGCACTCGACCAGGCGCTAAGGCAATCATTTTGCTTGAGCTAAGACACAAATCGATCGATCGATAAATCGATGAAAAGAACATAAGAAAAATACAAAAGCTGCACGGAGCATTTCAACAAGGGGCGGCTACTTGTTGCCCCCTTGTACGTTTAGTTGTTCGATAAAGCTACCCCAATGTCGGTATTGTCCGGAGGGGATCCGGAATCCCGCCTCAGACCGAATAAAAATGGGTATGGAATTTGGTGCGACACGAGGGCTCCGTAAAGGGCGAAAACCACGCAAGCGAGAATCGCCCAAAAACCGATTGAATGCTCTTGAGACGCGACTTCTTTGCCCATCGGGCCTCCTCCTTCTTCAGTTGCTCGATTCCCTGCAAACGAAAGAAACGAATCAAATCAAATTCATTCTCCAAACAATTTGCGTTTACTCACCGTCTGATCGTTGAATATGGCCGTCAGCTGAGTGGCCAGCATTATGATGGTGAATATGCCAAACATCAGGCCCTCGAACGTGAGAAAGAGCAGCAGGAATATTGTGGATGGCGGTGAGTACGGCGAGCATGTGCGCCAATCGTTCTTTACGCACTCCGCGAACTGCGTGAGCACTAGAAAGAGCGTATGCAGCGATATCGAGGCAATGTAGAACTGCAGAGAGAGCGCGAGTGAGTGAAGAGTATGGAAAAATGTTCCGCATTAGCTTACGGTGAAGAGTACAAAGTACTTTTGATTGTTCTCGCCCACGCAATTGTTCACCCAAGGACAATGGTGATCCATTTTCCGAATACATCGCTGGCAGACGGAGCAGTGGTGGGCACGCTCCGGTTTGATGCTACAGCACTTGGGGCACTTGTAAAACATCTGACCCTCCCGGTAGCCCATCTGCTCGATCATTTCTTTGGTGGCATTTCCCCTAGGCACAGCGCCCTGCAAAATGGCGACATGGTTAAGTGCATACGGATTTAATTGATTTGATTCCTACTTACCGGATCCGAGAGCATGGTGCGTATGTGAGAGGCGAACGCTAGGAACGCCAGCGCTTGGAATATAATCATGTTAATGGTACTGAAGACTGTGTAGTCGCTGGGCATCAGAATAAGGCGCATGACCACAAACTCAGCAAAGAGGATGAGCAGCCAAGTCATGATGACACAGACAATGCCGCAGATGTCCTTCACGCACCAGGCGCGGTTACCGCAGCACCGATTGTGGTGGTCCACACTGGCCAGGGCTGAATAAGAGTAGTTGTTCATGGTTTTTGGATACGCAAATGACACATCGGTTTCATCAATTCCCAGATAACATGGCGCGACGGCAGACCATAGGCTATTAACAACAAAACTTCGGACGAATAGATAATGAAAAACCAAATAAAAATACAACTAAGAAAAGTGCCATTCACAGTGCGGCCGAGGCAATCAGCTGACCGTAACCGCCATTCGCCCTGGAACGCGAACAGAAAACGAGAAGTCCATTTAGGTGGTTCATAAAATCGTTCATTTCTCATATCATATCTTTCAAACTTAATCCAATTCACAAATACAAATACAACCGTTAACGTTTCTCTACAGATAATGGAGGAATGAGTTTAGGCACAAGTAAAAATACACAGAGATTAAAATATTAGGTCATGCAGTATTATGCGGGCATTAGCTTGGCCTTCGGTTCCAGCAGGGTCCATAGGCCGGCCAACGAGGAAATCGCTCCCAGGAGGCCAATCGTCCGTGGGGTCAGACTAGTGTATCCAAGGGCCGTCAGGGGGATGAAGAAGTCGCACATATTCTTTACTGTGTCCACTGCAATGTCCTTATGTCCCTGAATCATGACATACGACTGCAGGGCCAGGCGTTTGAAGTCCTGTGGGCTATTGATACTTGTTGGCAATTCACAGCGCGATATGCCACTCCTGCAGCCCGACAGGTGAAGGTTCAGCACCCGCACTATCTCATAAAAGTCACGGCACAGATTCATGATAATCGAGAACAGCCAGTATTTGTTGGCAATGTTGGACCAACGCTTTACGTCCACTTTCGTCAGGCCCGTCCTCGCCAACCACAGGAAATGGTCAGCGAACAGGAACAGGGACTGCGACAGCTTACCCAGGGTCAGAGTGGCCCGAATAGTGAGGTCCGGATAGTGTATTGTGCGCAGAGTTCCATAGAACACATCGAAACATTTGCCAAAACGAAGCACTATGGATTAGCATGTATTAACTGTGAAATGGAATCGTATTGAATGAAACTCACGCTTTCGGAATGTGCTCAGGATGTACTCAACTGTCTTGAAGTTGTCCACCAGCGCTGGACTAGAGTTGCACACCTCGAGGGAATCCCACATTGCTCGCGACGCATATTGAATTAGTCTGTTTTGGTTGTGCAAATAAAGGTTAGTGTTTTATGCTCCCATCGAGTCAACCCACTTACCTCGCTAGTTTATCCCGGCCAGCAACCTGGTTATTCAACTGCACCCACTTGTCCATATTCATGTTAAAATAAAGTGCAGGCGATCCGAACGGTCAAGGTACAAAAAGCAGTCTAAGAAAAAGTTATAGAGAAATCCCCTTTTACAACACTCTTGCCGCTGCAAATCGGTTAAGGCTATCTTTTTCGCTCTCTTTGAATCGGGTTCAGGTCGGCATTTGAAGCATTTAAAATTAGCCAATCTTGTAGAAAATTAAATCAACAATGGGATAAAATTATTTGTTTAGGACTGAGGGTCCTATCTAGCGAGTAATATTCAGCCGAATATCAAAATCGAGGAATATGATTTTCGATCATGGAACCATTAGCCCATTGTCGACCAGTGGGTATTAAAATACCTTTCACGAAAATCATGAAACTATACGAATTTTAGCATAGATCAGGTAAAATATATCGCCGGGTGCTTTGTAACTGAAGAGGAAGGATTGGATGGACCTACAAGACTAATTAGTATTAGTATTATTTTCAGCGTTTTAGCTCGAGTTGTTATCTTGTTTAAATAAAGGGGGCTTAGGTGGGCTACGTTTTTTTCATCGGTATTTTTTTTTAAGTAGACGGTATTATTTTTTTATTTTTCTGAGTGTTGGACGGTATATTTTATCAATAAATCCTGCTCCACATACTTGTGCCACATCCCCATTTGCGGATTTGTTTTTGTTTTGGTTGCATCTGAAGGATATCTTATCTGAAGCACAAAATTATAATTATATAATATTAAATTTTATCGGTAAGGCCACGTAAAACAGTGGTCTAAGATTAGTTTCGAAATTCTTAACACATAATTAAAATAGCAGTAATGGCTGTAAGTAAATTATACTGGCTCAGAATGCTAGGGAATCGGCAATAAACATTTCGTTCTCTTACAGCCAACGCAGAAGGGCAAACAGGGCACGAAAGGTGCCAAGCAAATCGTCGAAGAAAACAAGACCACATTAGCATTTTATAGGAACATGGCCATTGGCTGTGCTGCACCTGCTCTCCTATTGAGCTTTCTAGTCTTCGAATTCAGCAAAGTCACAATCGTAAGTCAGATCAGTGACAAACTGCGGCTACCTCTTAAATTAATGTAATTCCCATTCTCCACAGATCATGTACATCCTTTCATTGGCGATACTTGGCGGTGCCTACCAGTTCATGGCGTTTATGTCCCAAGCAAAGTTCTCGGAGACCGGTGCTCTACTAGACTCGGGCAACGATCTGAACATGGAAGGCGGCATAGCGGAGTGAGTAGTGCTTGCATCTGAATCCGTTAGATATTAGCTAATCCTGTCTGCTTTGCTTGCAGAAATGTCAAGGACCTGATTATCCTTACTTCTGGAACATTACTGATGGCCCTCATCTCGAACTACTTCTGGCTGGTGCTGCTTCTGGCGCCCATGCGAGCCGGCTGGATGCTCTGGGGCTCCTTCATAAAGCCCTGGCTTGCCCAGCGAAATGCCCAAGAGGAGCCAGAATTGGACGAAAAGAAGCAGAAGAAGATGGAGCGAAAAATGCGCCGCATGAGATAAAAGGCAGCATCAACTGTCGGCTAACTATCAGTTGGGTTGGGGTCCTCTGGGGCTGGCTTAAATACGTTTAAATGAGATTTTACGCTTAGATAATTGACTAGGACTAGATGGGTGTGTGGGCGTTTCCAAATTATCAAAAAATATTCAGCAAATTAAATTCGAGACAAAAGACAATCCCCGCAATTTTCAGCTACGTGAAACATTTTGTGCGATTTAATTTTTGGTGAATTTTTCCGAGTGAACAAACAATACAGTACAGCTTCATATATAATGCATTCACGTCTCCACAAAAGGCCCACAGACTACTATAATTAATTTGTTCTGCGAACGATCGTCCTGTACTGGTGTGTGCATTGTAAATACATATACATTACGATATTATTTATAAATAAATGTGTGCTTGAGTGCAGAAGGAACTAGTGCATTTTCCACATCGTTTCTTTGCCTGGGAGGAGCTTGGTTTAACAAAATATTGCATGTTAAAAAGAAGCAACAAAATTGAAGGAATTAAGCTTTTTGCAACAATTTATTCTCTTTTTGTGGCTCCAAGCTAAGGTAAGGTATAAAAAAAATATGAAATAATATTAGGCTGTGATGTTGTTCCACTAATTGAAAACGACCCTGCCCTGCCCCCTGGTGGTTCTTCGAGACACCCATCTATAACAGATTACAAGAAACAACATGGGCTAAATGTTTGATAAATGCCGGCATAGGTGAGAGAAAAGGGACTGGGAGGGAGAAAGAGAGAGAGACGGTCGAAATTATAAGAGATTGTTCCGTCACATCCTACGCGAAGATAACCAGCTAATGGAGTGTGTATGTGTGTGTGTGTTTTTGTGTTGTGACCAACTCCTCCGTTTTTGCTTAACATCGTAAATCTGTGCTTAACTACAACAACTTCCGAATAATATATATATGATATATATATATATATATGTATATATATGTAGGTGTATATAAATATATAACATCAGGGCTAGCTTCTCCGCCACGGGTATGGTATGTTCTTAGTTGTATTGCTCGGGAATGACATAGGAGATGTCGTCCCATGGATGGCGATAGAGACCCTGCTTGAGACGCTTCTGGTCCATATAATGGCCGATGAAACCTATGCTACGGCCCAGCACAAACAGGGAGTTGATGGCACCCACATTGATGTACTCCTGCGCCTCCTCGCTGGAAAATAAAATTTAAGGATTCATAAATTATAGGTACATTCTCATATAGAATATTCTGTCTCGCGTCCTACCTTGTGAAAGATCCACTGTTGCGGAGCATATCAACGAAAGCAGTGGCTATCACACCATCCACATTCAAAATCAAATTCGGCTTCTTGTTGGTAGTGATCTTCTCGACCTCCAGGGCGTATCTGAGCAGCGGACAGGCAGGGAAGTTCTCGAGGACAAATTCCTTGATGATTTTCACACGCACATCGGGATTGTTAATCGACTTGACGCGATGCCCAATGCCCAGTATCAGTTTCCCCTCCTTGCGCATCTTGTTCACAAACTCCATGGGATGCAAATTGGTGTCGTAGGCCTCCGAGAACTGTCTTGCCGAGCCATCCAGGGCACCACCAAACCGATCACCCTGAAAATTAGAATTGTTTAGAAGTCTTTCAGCAAAGGAAACGCATTTTATTCCACATACAATTGTCAGCAGGCCACTGACAACGGAAGACACCAGATCCTTTCCGGCACGGGCACACACAATGGTGTTGTGGGCGCCAGAGACAGCAGGTCCGTGATCGGCCGTCACCATGAGACACATTTCGAAGAACTTGCACACGTACGAGGGCAGACAGCGCTGGAACCAGAGCAGCGAGATGACACCGCCAATGCCCACGTCCTTGCTGAGCACCTCCGAGATGGGCATACCCGCGTAGATCAGCTCCTGGCCACGCTCATCGCAAATCGAGGTCATGAACGACGCTGGCTTGCGGATGAGACCCAGCTCGCGGGCCCACGAGTAGTCCATGGGCACGGTCGGTGGCGGCACCTCCTCCTTGGGCACCACTCGGCCCGTCTTCACCAGCTCACTGTACACGTGATGGATGAGCTCGCCGAGCGTGTCGAAGGAGTCTGGGACATAGGCACGTGCCTCCCGTAGAGCCTTGTTCTTGGCCGTGGCCGTTTCGCGGTCCGAGTTGGCGCAGGATCCGGCGTGTCCGAACTGTACCTCAGAGGTGAACATGCTGGCACAGGTGCCGATGCACCAGGCCACCAGTGGCTTGGTGATGCGTCCGTCCTGGAGAGCGGCGCACACATCGTACTCCTCGGTGCCGCCCACCTCGCCCAAAAGCACAATCAGCTTGGTCTCCGGATCGCCCTGGTAGCGCATTATGTGGTCCATGAACGTGGATCCTGGGTACCGATCGCCGCCAATGGCAATGCCCTCGATCACACCGTCGGTGGCCTTCGATATGATGTTGTTCAGCTCGTTGGACATGCCGCCGGAGCGAGAGACATAGGCCACGCTGCCCGGACGATAAAGTTTCGAGTGGAGAATGTTGTCCAGCATGCCGCCAGTGTTGCCGATCTTGAAGCAGCCTGGCTTAACGCCGCCCACTGTGGCGGGTCCGATTATGGCCACACCCTTCTTGTCGGCCTCAAGGATCAGTTTGCGTGTCATGTTCTCGGGTATGCCCTCGGCAATGATGGCAACGGTGCGTATCTGGGGGAACTCCAGCACCTCCAGCGTCGACTCGTAGGCACTGCGCAGGGAGGCAAAGCTCACCAAGACATCGACCTCCTTGTTCTTGTGGATGGCGTCGGACATCTTCTTGTAGACGGGAATGAGGATCTCCTTGTGGCCCCAATAGTATTTCTGCTTGTGATCGCCGGTGAATGGATATACCATTGCCACCACAGAGGGTTCTTCGCGTCTGCAGGGAGAACATATACGTTAAAGAGGGAGCTTCACTTAGGGTTATATATTCTGAATATTCTGAATGCTTGCCTGCAGATAAAATCAAAGTCAAGCATCGACTGCACCGCACGCTGCTGCATGCCCCACACAATCGCCTTGGTGGTGTTGGAGAAGAACTTTCGAGTTAGGCTCGAGCCATTGCGATGCCCGCTGGCACTGCTGGCACTGCTGCCATTGTCCGCCTCATCTGCTGAGATAGGTGGTAGTTTAATCGATTTAGCTGCGGTCGAGCTCAGGGCTTTTTGATTTTTGATCCCAGAATGAAGTCGAGTCGAGTCGAGAGTTCGATTATAATGATGATATGGAGGAGGAGTAGAGAGCGAGATCAAACCAGTATACAAGATACACAAATAACGGAAACATATACAAATACGATACAGATACAGATACAGATACAGATACGATATATACGATATACAAACACGGGGTGTATGAGGATTCACGGTGCAGTTTCGGGTTGATTGGCCAAACGAGCATTTCAAATTGGTTTTTGATTTTTTGATCGAGGTTTATGTGGATTGTTATTTTTGTTTGTTTTTTATGTGATGACAATATTTGTTGTTGTCGGTTGTCGAGGGCGAGAGCGATCAATGCAAATACATACAAAATACAGAGAGAATAAAAAGAGAGAGAGAGAGAGATCAGATAAGTGCAGGACAATCAATGCAATCGATGCCACAGCAAGGATACAAACGATTAAAAATACGATTACTGCTAGAATGGATTAGTGATCTCCTTTGGGGTACACACACACCATACAACAGATTTCACGTTCAGATGCCATTCTAATTCCATTCCATTTCACTTACCGGAGCCCAGGGCCTCGCTGCTGGCATCGCTGGCCGCCTTGAGATCAGCCTGCGCCTGCTGGCCGCCAGGAAGCAGGAAATTGGCGGTGGAGAACTCCACACTGGCCACCTTCGGGATGGGCCGCTTGCCCAGGGCCATTCCGCAAATGGAAGTCATGTGTGTTTCGGGCCCAAACACGTGCAGCGGTATGCCCAAGGTGCCGCCAAAGTCACGCATGCGGCGCAGACCCTCCTGATAGTTGGGCCCAGCGCGGCGCACAAAGATCGAGACATTGTGCTCGACCAGCTTTGGCTGGAACTCACGCAGGGCCGTGATGATGCCTGGGATGAGGAATGAGTACAATATTGATCGATGGCTGATAAGATATATATGTATATGTATATAGGTATATATCACCTTGGAAGGTCGCGGCAACGTTTGTGAAGTTGGCAATGCCACCGCCGGTTATCAGCACCTTGCCATCGGGGTGCTTGGGCGAGGAGGTCATCAGGTTGAGTATGGTCTTGGCGTACTCGTACGTCTGCTGCTCGGAGGGGGCACCGCTGTACTCGCCATAGTTTGCCAGCTCTGAGGCGCCGCCCAGATCGCAAATGGTGTCCGAATAGATCACGCTGGCACCGCCGCCCGCCACCATCGTCCAGATGCGACCATTCCGATTCAGAATCGTGAGCTTGAGCGAGGCCCCGCTCTTGGCATCCAAATCGGCGATGTAGGCCTCCTCGGGATAGGCATCGCGGCCAAATGGTGGCGGATAATCGATCTCTCCCCACTTGGGACGGCAGATAAAGTCAGCCGTCGAGTCCAGCTTGGCGGCCAGGTCCAGTATGTACAGATTGTCGGCCGTCACCACCAGGGGATTGATCTCCAGATATGTGAAGTACAAGTCCACGAATGTCGCATACAAGGCGCCAATGAATTTGGCAATGCGCTCCCTCTGGCTGGCATCCTTGACCTCCTTGAGCAGCTTGCTCTTGACATCGGCCAGCGAGAGGTCGCTGTTCACTGGGACATCCAGCTTCACGGCCTTGGCATCCACATCGCCAATGTCCACGCCGCCCTGATGATAGAACAGAATCGTGTCCGCCGATCGATGGGAATAGATGCACACGTACATTTCCTCCGCCTGGGACAAAGCAGAAAACAGTTAAGGGGTCGGATTCGACTCAATTGAGATTGAAAAAGAGTGTGGTGTGGCACTCACGTCGGTGTGTGGCAGAAAGGGTTCGATGATGAAGTTCCGCAGCTTGCCCACGGCATTGCCGATCTTCTGATCCTTGTTGATGCGCTCGCCAATCCATTGTTTCACCTGCTCAAAGCTCTTCTTCACGCCAATCAGTCCCAGTTTGCCGCGACGCTTGATCAACTGATCGGGCTTGACCACCAGCGGCTGCAACAAAGGAGAGCATCCCCAAAATCGAAATGTTAATTAAACTGTTGATAAGATACGAGTGCGAGTATAATAATAGCCAATAAATCATTGAACTTGAACGGACAGCGAGAGAAGCCGGTTTCTCAGCAACTCAGCAACTCAGCAACTGTGTGTGTGTGTGTGTGTGTGAATGTGTGTGGAGCCAGATCAGGCGATAGCGAGCGAGCGTCCCCAAGGGTCAGGCCGGGCACACAGCCAGCGCCTCGTCATTGACAATGACAATCCCCGGGTACACTATACGCGAAAACACAGATGTTGTCGGAGATGCCTATTAGAAAATCGTACGAGTGTAAATTGAGCAAATGTCATCCGCGTCGTCAGGCAACACGAAATCGTAGTGCAAGACAGAACTTTCAAAAAGAATAAGTGTTTACTTTCGGAAGAAGCCGGGGAGCATCGTCAGCGCTTTTTGTGTTTTTGCCCTTCCGCAAACAATAAAAACATCACGCGACATTTGGAAGATTTCAGATTTCTCGCTTTCAATGACCGATAAAACGCGAGTGAATTTCCGCTACGAATCTACAAGATTGAGTAATTCTATTGTGAGCAGCAGTAGCACTTATCGTGCTCCCCAGCTCTCAGGCGACGACCACGCCACACGACCTCTAGCTATAGCTATAGCCAATAGTGTTCAATAATCATGCACGCCGATAAACAAACGCCACACGAAAAAACCGCGCAGCCAATCCGCCCTTCTATCAGAATCACTCGGTCGCCTGGCGCTCGCAACATGCTGCTTATCAGGTGGAGGCCAGCGCCGGCTTAGTCATCCGGGGATGGCGTGCAGAGATCCCGCCGTCCCCACGTTCGCCTGTCCCCCGCTTTTGCGGGGTCAAGTTCAATGACAACGTCGAATGTTTGTGGCCGACGCTGGCCTAATTAACGGTTGCTGCTGCTGCTGCTTCTTCTGCTGCTACTGCTGATTAGGGATCCGTTAGGCTATTTTTAAATGGAACTCACCGTGGTCAGCAACCAGGGCTGATCGACACTCAGCTTGGACCAGTCTGTGTCGGCATTGACTGTGGCAAAGCGACAAGTGGCCGCGCCTGCGCCATGGGCATTGAGGTGACGGTTAAGGATATCCTTGCCAGTGGCTTCAGTGATTGCTTTCGCCGACATCCCAGATGCTGTCAAGGGCAGAAAGAGAGAAACATAGGATATAGAGGCATGGCATTAGCATGGATCGGAATTCAATGGCAAATATGGACCCCACCCCACCCCGTGTCGTGCCGTACCGTTTGACTTTTGTCTGTACTTTCAAACTTTGATTTTACAAGTATTTACTTAGAATTGATTAGAGACGGAGCCGCCCGTTAGAGTGTTTGTGTGTGAGTGTGCAAGTGCAATAGGTATTTCTGACGGTGTGTGTGTACGGTGCGAGTGTTGGTGTCCGGTGTTTTATTTCTGGAATCGAATCACTTGGAAACCTGTGTGTCTGTCAACCTGCACGATGTCGAGTTTGGAAGTAAACTGAAATCAAAAATGCGCAAGCACCAGCCACGAAAGGGAAACAAAAGCTAAGCAACAGGGCAGGCAGCGTCAGCGTCAGCGCCTGCCTTCGTGCGACGACTTAAGCGCGAGCGCGAGCGCGAGCGCGAGCACAAGCTCTTCGGGTGCCTCGCCGTCTTTGGAAGATTGGTAGATTTAAGAGCGACAGACAACGGGGCCTTACGTTAGTCCCCAAGAATAAGCCTCTCTCCAGATTAAGGGGGAGGCTGGCACTGGGCTATGCACTACCTGGACAGTGGTCCACAGTCTTTCACTTGTCAAACAAGTGGTTGGGCTGTGATGAACCGGTTATCGAAGGGCAGCAGCTGCCTGCCAGCTTAACTTTCTCCCAAAATTTCTTCAAACTAAATGATGTGAGGAGTCGAGGGCGAAACGGTACCCTGTGGTACTGTGGCTGGTCTAGCTAGTGGAGCTTTGAATCTAATTTGAAAAGCACACACATTTTAAGCAGCCACTGACATTGGCCCCCTCCGCGTCCCCCTCCCTTCTTCTTTTTCGCCTCGTCAGGTAATGACTTTGCAATATGCCCGCTGTATACATACATATATAGTACATGTTATAGTATCTATCTGCCTAATTTACATCAGGTAACGAAGTTCACTGCGCAGCGGTGCGTTCCGTTCCTATTTCTGACGCGTATGGCAATCTGCCGCGGTTTTTAGCGAAACCGAATTTAGTAAGAGGTGAAAGTGGGCAAAATCAATACAGCAGCAGTTGCATCACAGGCCATGAGGTCAGCTTTGCTTTAATCTAACGTTGCAAGTGCTCGCTTTAGTATTTCAGTATTAAATTCTCAAGCATCTGCATAGCTATGCACATAAATTTCTGCAAGATTCAATGTGAGTGCGTGCCCGCCCGATGTGTGTACATTTGCGAGATCTACATACGTCACTCTGGTTACCCATGTTTTACTTTCAAATAGCACTTGCAGTGTGTTAATAACTGCCGATTTAGCAGTCCCGGATTATTCTGATGGGGTATACTCACTATAGTTATAGCAACTTCGCGTATATTAGTTAGCAATTTACACGTAAACCAAAAATCGCCAACTTTCTTTTTCGTTTTTGTTTTTTTTTTGTTTTACCAGTGTGACCGCGGACTTTATACTACATATACTACATGTTCGTTTCTACATGATTTACATTTTGCTCAAGTAATTACATCGCAACTACTCGGTAACTACACATTTGCTACATATTGGGAGGGAAAATAGGGTATGCACACCGCCCACCGGACCAACCGCCCAAAAAAAGAAACGCATGCAAGGTAAAGTCCACCCCTTTTGCCATCACCCGCGAGGTGGGGTTCGGACGAGCCTTGCTATTTGCCTTGGCTTGGCTGTTTTTGCTTGTCCCTACCCTACCTTTTATAGGCGATTCCATATCACGACTCATTTCTTCGTTGCAGTAGAGAGCAGCAGTATGACCGTCTAACCCTCAGAAATACAGCAAATATACCGTAAGTATACTGACGAATTATTCAAGCTCCATCAAATTCGTCTTTTTTGATATTCGGTTCAATATTACTAGCTGGATAGAACGCTCAGCCACTTTCACATAATTTTATCCGATTAGTGAATCAATTTTCTACTTGACTGGCCTATTTTAAATACTGCTGCAGCGATTGCTTTGATTTTCTTATGTATGTGTATGTGTCTCGAATACCGATAAACAAACGGACATAGCCCTCTTAGCCCCCTGTATTAAAACAGGTGACATGATCGGAAATTTGCTATGGTTTTGTATATACGCGGATATGCCTTATAGGCGCCATCTGTTGATAGCTGCATGAACTAATTATTCTCATAGATGCATTTCGGTATTTTTATTTATTATGGGATAATTGGCAATAGATTTCGGCGGCTACACACTTTATTTTGAAAATAACAATATTAGATGCGACAACTATACATTTGTATAGAACTAAGTAACTCGCACATACTCATACATAATTATACCTAAACACAAAAATTCTTGGAGCAACTAACGACCAAAACCTGAGGGTGTTTTTTATTTAAACATCTTCCAATTCGTCGACGAATAGCAGCTCCTCCGATCCGCCCCCTACAAAGAAACGTATGCGAGCGTACGATTTTTCCATGTGTTTTGTTTATAAATCACTTCGTCATCACTTCATTAGCAAACAACTTAGTTGGCTTTCAAGAGAGACTAGGAGGAACTTTAATCAAGAATCGTCTTTCTTATAGGAGAAAATAGTAAAGAAAGAAGTAAAAAGTGAGCAAAAAATACCCAAAAATATCACTTTTGCCCATTTTAATAGGTTTTCAGATCATTGATGAACTATCTAATGTTCTGAAACTCAACCGTCAGCTCAACTCCGTCAGTGCTATGCTGGGAAAGATTAGGCCGGTTCTCGGATACATATTCACTTAAGTCAAGCAGCTGTTTGCAAACCTGAAACATTGTAGTGTAGAAAACGATTAAGGGAGTACCATTTGATGCTTCTTCAAAACTGTCTGTACAAGGATGTGCCGCGGCAGTCCCTGAAGGACAGTGTCGCGCCTTGCCTCGTATTCCTCGCCACAAACTATACACTGTACCGACATATGTTATGGCACTGTTAAATTCAAATGTAAACGAGAAATTTCGCGCCTAACTGCACCTAAATCTGTGTGAGTTAGCTTTTGTCAGTGAGCTAAAATGCGCGCGAACTTTTAAACTCGCTCTTAACGTATTTATTTTATAGGTTATTTGTATCTCCGCTATTCATTGTCAGTTTCGTTCCCAGGATTAATAGAAATTCTGTGTACGCTCACGTTTCGTGACCGCATAATGTACTCAACCTTTTGCTCTTTCTAATATTCTACGTGTAGCTTTCAATTACGCTCCAGACAGGCGACACATACCCCGGCAGAAGACCAGAAAATAATATGCGAAGGGACCTGCTGGTCTTATCCTTTGTTTTTGCGTGCCTCTCGCTAAAAATGCTGTTAATATTTTTCCCGTTCGCTGGAAGGAGCAAAGAGGGAGAGTTGAGCCGGGGTGTGCAATTATTTGAAACATCATCGTGTATGACTTTCGCATTGGCACTTGGAGGCGGAGGCAGAGGCAGAGGCAGAGGACACGACACACGTTGGAGACGCACCAACGTCAATGACTGACAGTTTATTTAATAGAAAATTCGCCTAGTGGTGTGTGCGCGTTGCGTTTGTTTTCCAAATAGTTCCCCCCCCCCCCCACACACACACACACACACAACACGCTCTAGCAGCAGTGACAAATTGTGTGGAAAATATGCATAATATAATAAATGAAGCCATGCCACGCCACGCCACGCGCTGTGAAATGTGAACTTTTCCAGTTCTTAAAAGCAAGAAAGGACGTATGGAGCTGTCAGTATTCAATTTCAATACTTTGGCTTATTATACAGAACAAATAATATGCATTCTTATAAATAGAAATCATAGTTAACCGTGCATATACGGTTAATATACACATGCATACATGTATGTATGTACATATGTATGGATGTCTGTAGGCAATCCGAACCGATAGCGAGGGCGAATTCGCGCCCAGGCGAATTCCTCATCATCACAGCAGAGAAAGAGCGCACAATTGAGAGCGCAAAGCTAGAACGAGCGAGGGCGAATTATTTGGAGCACGAAGCAGATCGGCGAGGTGAGCTGCAAAACAGAAGCCGAGCTAGGGCGAATTCGCTCCCAGGCGAATAAACGCAGCGAGGCCGCAAGAGATGGAGAGTCTGAGTGATCAAAGCGAAACCAGAAGACGAACGTAGCGACGAGCAATTTAAGTCTCTTATGGGACTATATTTTGTATTTAATAAACAAAACCGCCACACACAATTCTCTGCTCTACTCTACTCTAGTAACCCAAACATTCTAGCAATTTAATTATTTGTTTATTTATTTCCCAACCCAATCTGCACCAATTAACTTTCTCGATTATCAATTACCGATAATTCAATTGAAGTGCACTTTTAGCTAGAATATTGTGTTTTCTTTTCGCGATGAAAAAATGTAAGTGCCCTGCACTGGATGTGTTCCATGGCCTCGCTCCATATGGAGCTCCAGAGAGCTCCAAACCGCATTAATTTCGTGCCGTGCGGCTACGCAGAAACAAAATCAGAAAAATCTGGAAAAGGACGAGACGGACTCAAAACGGCGGAAGAAGCAGCGCAGGAAGCGGGGAAAAAAAATGAGAAATGGGAATCTAATAAAAATCCACTTTGTGCAAGTATGAAAAATGAACGATGAATTTCATTATAAATGCAAAAATACATAGCAGGCACTGGTCGGGGCGCGGCTGGGGGGGGGAGTGGTGCGGTGGCGTTGCTGGACATAGACAGGCGGCTTCAGTAAATCTGATCAAAATCATTGATGCGCACAGAATGGGGAAGCACGCGGTGCATGCCACAGTACGGTGCGGTGCGGTACGAGGAAGGGGCATTGCCAGGATGCACCAGCAGGAGCAACTGCAGCGGAACGTGGCGCACTTGCAAAGTTTTTTGCAGCCCCCCCCCCCACCCCGCCTGCCCCGCCTGCCACGCTTTGTGTCGCTAAGCTGTTGATAACATTTGATGATGACGACGACGCTGCTGGGATAACCGCAGTGATAATGTTTGGGATGCCGTGCCAGGTGAACGCCAATTGCCAAGGACAAAAGCCAGCACATCCTGCTCGTCGTGCTCGTCCTGCTCGTCCTGCGTGCGTGCGCAGCATTGGGAAAATTTGCGTTGAAATGGAATTTATTTTTGGCTTAGAGACGGATGATGAGCCCCGGAATAATAGTGGAGGAGCAGCTCCGGCAGGCAGACGAGCACCGCAAGGAATTTATAATTATTTGCAGGATGACTTTCTGGTCTGGTCTGGTCTGGCATGGTCTGGTCTGGTCTGGCCTTGTTCTAGTCTCCTGTCTGGCCAATGACATTGGGCTAAGCAAATTAGTCTGTGCTCTGAAAGAGTCTGTGCAAAAACGGCATGTGAATAATTATATTCGATGGGGATATGACGATTCAGCGGCTCTGTGGCGTATCCCTGCTGCAATCCTCCCGCTCTGCTGCTGTGTGAATCCCCTTAGTTCTGTGCAACATCTTGAATGCTTTCAGTTTGGGGTCTGGTCCCTCGCGCCTTTTGCACAAAGCAAATCAACTGTAGTTCAGGTTAGACTTTTTTATCTCAGAGCTGCAATCTGCCGTTAGCAATCGCCCCCTCCAGGCCCCCTCGAGGCTTCCGCCAATGCCATGCAATTATTTGTATAGGAATTTAAATTGAATGTCAGTCTGTTTGTTTCCCTAACATACACACCCGGACAGACACAAAGACTCTCTCACCCTGGCATACTTCCATACTCTATACTTCCACACACACACACGCATTTGGTGACAGTTTAAGGAACATGTGGAGGCAGTCCAAAGAAGGACTCAGCCAGGAGCCAGGACTAGGTCTGGGACTGGGACCCAGCATTGTCGCGCTGCACATAAGCAGTTCTTGGGGATCCTTCCTTGCTTCCTTCCGTCCTTGTCTGCTGTAAAATTCCAAATTTGTTTTATTTGATTTCTGCTGCTGCGCTGCCGCCGCTCGTTTTCTTTTCCAGTAGTAACTGCTGCTCCTGCCACTGCCACTGCCACTGCCACTGCCACTGCTGCATATTTCCCTTTATGCAAAATATATGCTATAAATGCCACGCCTCCCCAGCATCGCCCCAGCAGTGCCCCAGCAGTGCCCCAGCAGTGCGCTGTGCGCCGTGCGCCTTTATTTGAATATCGTGTCACATGTCGCACGCAGTTAGGTGCCGTCTCCGACTCCGTCTCCGACTCCGCCCCCACAGGCATTCATTCCCCTTCCCCATCCTCGCTCTGTCGTTGTTATTGTAATTGTTGTAAATGTCGCCCAGCGACAATATCACATTTGCATATTTCTCTGCCAAACACTCCGCACCCCCCATGCCCCCCCGCCCCCACACCTCCCCTCTCGCATCCTGGCGCTGTGTGCATTTTTACTTAATTTTATTTGTATTGGATTTGCGCCGATGTCTTTGCCTGACATTCGGCGACTGCCGTCAGCGCGTGTTCCCGGCTTTGGCTTTGGCTTTGGGCTTTGGCTATGGGGCTGCACTACGCGCTTTCGGAATTCTGCACAATTTGCACAATAAATTTTAATTCAATTTACTGTTAAGTTCGCACACACACGCACACACGCACACACAGACAGACAGACACAACGCGGAAATGCACATTCGGGCTTGGCAATCGTCCACTGGGGAGCTGGAAACGCAATGGAGACAGTGGAGCCTGGCTAAGGGCGAAGGTGGGGACTGGGAAACTAGACTGTGGCAGTCAGTTGGGTCCTCTCAAGACTCATTTATTGCAGAGTAGGTAGGGTACAGGGCTACAGATCACTCTGACCTTAGAGATGCGGCTTTCAGGGCTTCGTTGGCCTGTCCCTGCCCCTGCCCCTGCCCCTGCCCTCGCTCCTTGCTCCGGCCGTTAGTTGGGGCAGTTTATGCCCTGCAGCGCCCCAAGGCAGGCCATAAGTTGCACTTATTACGATAATGGCCGCGCATGTGCAGCCATTTTGATTGTGCCGCAGTGCCGGCCATTTCCGGCCATTTCCGGCCATTTCCGGCGCCGGCTCTGATTCGTTCTAAGTGAATTGAATGTGTGCGCAGCTGCCGGCAGTTGCAGGGAATCGACTCAACTAATTTGAAATTGCTGTCAAAAGGGCGAGACACTTTTTCGTTTTCCCTTTGCTTGGCTTTGGTCCTTCTCTCTCCGTTGCCTTTCCTTTCGAAGTTCTCTCGGGGAATGGAGCCCAGGCCAAGGCCGGACCAGGCGGAGCCCACGGAACAGGCTTTAACCGAAATGTGAGTGTTTTTGGGGCTCCAGAGGTTCCTGGATTCCTTCAAACTTGTCCTCCCTGCAGTCGCTCCAGGTCGTCGTTCTTCATCTACAATCCGTACGAGAAGCGAACCGTGGAGGTGCCGCTGACGTGAGTTGCCCTTTGCCCTTTGCCCTTTGCTGTCCCCTTCCCCTCGCTGAATCCGTTCGTTGAATCCACTTCCCCAGCAACTGTGATGCCGTCATATCCCTGCTGAAGTGCGTGATTGGCACCGGAATCCTGGCCATGCCGCTGGCATTCCGCCACTCGGGCGTTCTGGCGGGCGTCCTCTTTTCGGTCCTGCTGATGATCCTGCTGACGTACTCCATCCATTTGCTGGTCTGTAAGTGGCTGTGGACAGCCCCCCGCCCCCATTTCTAATTGGTTTCCGGTCTCTTCCGCGGACAGATCGCCGGCATGACCGAGTGCTGTCGCAGGCGCCGAGTGCCGCAGGTGTCCATGCCGGAGGCCGTGCAGATTGCCTACGAGCTGGGGCCCAAGTGGGTGCACCGCTTCGGCCGCGCCGCCGGCCTCCTCACCACCTGTGTCCTCGTCTTCGGCCAGTTCGGGCTGTGCACCGTCTACCTGGTGTTCGTGGCGAAGAACTTCAAGGAGATCGGCGACTTCTACGGCGGCAAGTACAACGAGCGCTACTACGTCCTGGGCGCGTGCCTGCTCCTGCTGCCCCTCTTCCTGATACGGCGTCTCAAGTACCTGGTGCCCCTCAACTTGGTGTCCAACTTCCTGCTCTACGGGGGCTTTGCCTTCATCATGTACTACCTCTTCAGCGGGCTGCCCGATCCCCGCGAGCGCCAGTTGACCACATGCCCCAGCGAGTGGCTGGTCTTCTTCGGCATCGCCTCCTTCTCCCTGACAGCCGTGGGTTCGGTGAGTTCCCCTTTTTCCCCCGCATCGGGGCTGCTACTGATCCTCTTCTCCATAGATGCTCGTTGTGGAGGCGAACATGGCCCAGCCCCAGAGCTATCTGGGGATGTTCGGTGTTCTGAATGTCTCCGTCTTCTTCATCCTCCTCTCCAACATATTCTTCGGCATCATGGGCTATTGGCGGTTCGGCGAGATGGTGGAGGCCAGCATAACCCTGAATATTCCGCAGAATGAAATGTAAGAATGGTCCCGACTTTCGCTCACTCTCGCTCTCCCTTTCGCAGTCTTTCGCAGCTGATCAAAGTCTTCATTGCCACGGGGATCTTCTTGAGCTATCCCCTCAACGGCTTCGTGGTGATCACGGTGATCTTCAGCGACTACAGTGAAGCCACAGAGAAGGGGAAGTACCACACTCTCCTGGAGTATGCGGTGCGCGTCAGCTTTCTGCTCCTCACAGGTCGGCATCGCTGCTCCAGCCACTGCCCTGAGGGCCACTCACAGCTCCTTCTTCCGCGCAGGTCTGGTGGCTGTGGGCGTGCCCAATCTGGCCGCCCTCACCGAGCTGGAGGGCGCCTTCTCTCTGAGCAATCTGAACCTGCTCTGTCCGGCCCTGATAGACATCTTCCTCAACTACGACGTCGGCTACGGGCGTCTGAGGTGGAAGCTGGTCCGCGACCTCCTGCTCATCGTCGTGGGACTCGTCTTTGGGATTGTGGGCTGCACGATGGCCATGAAGCAGTTGGTGGACGACTTCCGGACGACGCTGCAACACATGTAGCTTCCATCGGCATCGGCTCCTGCTTTTATCATTGCTGTTTTCCCCCCTCTCCTCTTTCTTTTTGCAATAAAATCGTCTTTTCCAGGAGGTCCTCTGGTGCTGCATTTAAGAACCAAATATTTGACTGGATTTCGAGCTGGTTGGCGGCGGCGGTGGCGGCGGTGGCGGTGGCTCCTTTTAATTAATTGCCAGCCAAGTGTTTGCCGGCTGCCGGCTGAAGGCTGCCGGCTTATCCCCCATTAAGTCGGTTGTCTAAGCCGCTGCCTTTCTTCCTGGCTTCCTGTTTGCTCAACGTGGCGTATGCTTGATGTTCGCTTAGGTTTAATTAGCTCTCATCGGGCGGCAGGCGGCGGGCGGCGGTCGGGAAGGTCCTGCCACTGATCATTTCAACATGAAACATTTTCCATTTGTCCGTAATCAAATGCAGCCAGCAGGACCTCGAGTCCTGTGCACTCTGCTCACTCCAGGTATGTGTTTTTTTTTTGGGACAGGGATAGGGATAGGGATTGGGGATTGGGGATTTTAAAATTGAATTCCTTGCCTCAATGGAGCGCAAATACAAAAGGCAAAAGTTGCCTAGCTGCCGCACAATAAACTAAAAGACAAATACACAAATACAGCCAGACTCCCGAGAAGTACAGTCCCCTGCAAACACACAGAAGTAGGCACAGGAAAAGCGACTGCCGGGGCGACTGTTGACGGCGCGCCAGTGTAAATAGCACGGCGGAATACAATACGGGAAGCAAATGGAGTACGGGGAGGAGCTGCTGGCAGCAGAAGACGGTGGCAGGCGCTGTACAGCTGGGGCTGGGGCTGGGGCTGGGGCTGGAGAGCACAGCTCCTCAAGGAACTGCTGCACGACGAAGGACAAGGAAGACCACTGCAGCAAACATACACAAAAACACAATTTCCATTCCTCAAATACGGAATACGGAATACAGAAAAGAAAAGAAAAGAAAAGAAAACCGAGAATAAAACGTTGCGACTGCCAGCGACAGCAACCAAGTAGAGGGGGGACCACGAGAGCCTGGGAGCCCGGGAGCCCGGGAGGAACGGCAGGGGGGGCGGTGCAGGGTCCCTGTTGTCCTGGGGCATGATTTTTGCAGACATGTTGCTTAAAACTTAATTTAGAGCGCCGCTTGCACTGGCCTCCCAAAAAAGCGAACTAGGGAAAACCGAAATGAGATCAGGCGGGGAAAACGGGGCGAAACGGGGGGCGAAACGGGGGGCAAACGGAAAAGGCGGAAAAGCATGCGGTAGCATAGAAAATTCGCATTCGCCAGCGGCGGTCGTTTCAACTAATTCTCGTATATAATTTCGTGGCCCAGACAACAGTTGCCTCAATGGACCATCAGGCGGGGGAAGGAGGGGGGTTGGAGTTGGAGCAGCAGCCTGCGTTGCGGCTGGAGCTCCAGTTTCTTGTGCCTACGAGTAGTTGTCAGTGCAGCATCATGTCAGTGTCATTATCAAACAATTCGCTTGCTGCAAAGTCAGCCAAAGAATGCCACAGAGAGAGGGACAGCGAGAGAGGGACAGCGAGAGAGGGGCAGGGGGGGGGGGGGGGAGAGACAAACTGGAGTCATGTCTCACATGCGGCTCATGGGGTAAGTTGTCGGTGTCCCTTCTTTCAGGCAGCCAAACAATGCGTGCCACAACTTCATTCTCTGTCTCTCCCGCTCTCCTCTCCGCTCGTCTCCGCTCGTCTCCGCTCCCGGCTGTCACATGTCCTGCCGTCGAGTCCTGTCACGACATTCTCTCAAATTGAAAAAATTCCCATTTTAATACAATTATTTGTAGGCTAAAAAGAAAACGAAAAACGACGCCGAGTCTGGAAATGGAAATGGAAATGGCAAACAAATATGGCCGAAACGGAGGACGTGTGATCGGGCACAGAACCAGTGACTGGGAAGCAGTGACAGATATTCAAAGGACAAACCACGATTGATTGCGGGATAAGGCAGGGATTAATGGTGGAACCACCGAGCAGATTCTCACATCAAATATTCGTGTCCTAAGAAGTCTTTTAAATACTGTAAGTATTACAATTTATTCTCTGGGTTGGGCCAAGAACCCAGCGGACGGTCTAGTGAGCCCGCTTAAACCAGATTTGCGATAGACGTGCCACCCAATCTCCCAGCCTCTTGGATCCAGGCCCTGCTCTGCGGTCTGCCCTCCTCGAATATCGGCCACACACAAAGTGACTCTTCACTGCTGTGTGCTCAGGTACTGGAGCTCTGGAGTAACTGGAGCAAGGTCTAAGCTGCCGCTGACCCGGGAGGGGCACCGCACCGCACCGCACCGTCACCGGCGTTTGCCGAGCGGCTGTGGCACGTTCCGTTTGTGCCGCCTAACATTTATTTACTTGGCTGACTGAAATGTCATATTTGCTTTTGGCCACGTTTACTTCATTCTGATTTCAGCTGTGTGTGTGTGTGTGTGGTGGATTTGCATGCTGAAGGGTATGGATAAAAATTAGACCTCAGAGAGAGAGAGAGATAGAGGGGGGAGGGGGGGAGGTGCTGCGAGAAGCATCTCAACTATTTACTTATTTATTTCTTATTCGATGCAATTTCGCCTGAGAATTTACCCGAGTTTCCCCCCGCATTCTCCTACATTCATGCCCCCCCCTCTGCCCCCGCCACATTTCCTCAGCTTGCCTCCTCTTCATTCGTGCTTTCTTTCCAATTTGAAATGTGCTCCGCCGGGCACTGACGTGGAATAATGCCGGTATGCAGAGGAGATTCCCTTACACTCAACCATCCAGCCATCCATCCATCCGTCGAGATATCCCTCTAAGCATTCGGTCCTGCATCTAACCATCCATCTATTCAGTCGTGTCCCTGCCCCGTCCCTGTCCCTGTCCCTGTCTTGGCTTTTGCTTTTGTTTTGCGGCATGCGATTTGTAGATTTTTCCAACATCCCGAAACCCTTTGCCAGAGAGATGCCTGATGCCAGATGCCAGATGCCAGACGACTGGTCAACAATGTGCCAGTGCATAAGTTGGCATTATGCAACAAATATGCAACAGAGCTGTGGGTCACACACTCCCCCTCCGGAGTGCCCCAGCGGCATGGTCGGGAGGAAAAGAATTGAGGAGCTTCGGGTTGGCAGGCGATTTGCATAGACAAACAGTCCGTGCATCTTAAAGATACACAGATACATGCTGCCCATCCTTGCAATCAGTGAGAGCTGCCCCGCCGCCCCCCCCCCCCCTTGCCGCCTGGAGCTGGCTGCTAATTAAGTGTGTGAATTCCTTTGGGAAGAGGGGCGGAGACGGGGACGGGAACGGGGGCAGGGGCTCTTCTACTGCTCTTCTAATGAACCAACTAATTGCAACTAACGGCAACTGCAAAAGTAATCAAAGTGGCAGCCTCTGAGCCCACTGACTCCCTGCCCCCCTGGCCCCCCTGCCCCCAAAAGAGTCGGCCAAAATGGCAATAATAACGAAAACTTTGTTCAAGAATTTTCAGAATGTTGCACAAATATGCGCAGAATGCAGGAAAATATGCTTGGACCAAAGCAAACATGATTGGGTCCCTGGCGGGGAGCGGGGAGTGGGGAGCGGGGAGCGGGGAGTGCAGGGGCAGACTGAAGTGGCAGACACTGAAGTGCTGCCTCTGTTGCTGTTGGCTTATATCAATAATTGCCAAAAGCAAATTGGAAAAGTTATGCGCCTGCAGTTAATGCGACCAGCGGAAATAGTCGCAGCCAAAAATGGCGCAACAGCCGAACGGAAGTGCCCACAAGTACACACACACACACACACACACACACACACACACATACTCATGCATGTATATCCAAAGTTGTTGACTGTACTTTGGTTATTAGTATTCCCGTTTCGGGGGGTTCGATGGCAGATGCCCGTCCTCCATTCGAAGATCTACGAGTGCGTGCACACGCACCAAATACCTTATAAAGAAACATATAGGAATGCATTACACTCCGAGGAAAACTCTGCACTGTTCGGGTTTGAATTAAATCTAAAACTATCCAGGATAAATGTATGATATTCGATTTGTAGGACAGACACATCTCTGTGCCGCAAGAGTATCCCCAATTTCGGACTTCGTTTGCCCCAAACTTTCGGCCCGATCTTCTTCTTGTTTTGTTTCAACATTTTGTTGAAAACTTGCCCAAGTTTTTTCTTCGTTTTGGCAGAGAACTTGCCGCTGCCACTGGCAGTCGGGGATTTGTTGAAGGACTCTCAAGTAACTCTCGTACTTTCGGCATCGATTCCATTTCGAGTTGGAGCTGGAGTTGGAGTTGGAGTTGGAGTTCTGTTTGGTTTGATTTGATTTGGTTTGTTACTTTTGCATTATTAAAACTGCGCCGTTGGCCGCACAAAAGGCCTCCCGGAATGGGCCTCGGCTCGGCTCATTGAATTGATATTTGCCATTAAAATGTCTGACTGACTAATGACCGAGTGGTGGGTGGGTGGTTGCGTATATAAGCAGAGAATGGGGCCCCAGAAATGGAACTACAATCCAACATGAATCGTGCTTCGGTGGTGCTGCTGCTGATGGCCTGTCTGACGGTCCTGGCCGAGGTGAGTGCTGGAAAGAAGGACTTCCCCTAGAGGAGGCTACTCACTGCTCACTGGTCCTTCTGCAGGGCCGCTATGCCAAGGTGAACCTCAATCTGGGCCTGACAGTGGCCGATGAGGCACCGCGTCCCCTCAGCGAGGCCATGGTCCGCCTGTGTGGCGAGCAGACGGACATTTCCCTCCAGCGGCACGACCTCTCGCATCCCTCGGTGCCCGTCCAGTGCTTCACCCACTGCCTCTACGAGCAGATGGCCCTCCTGCACGACGGCGTCTTCGTGGAGCGCGACCTGATCGGCCTCCTGTCGGACGCCAGCGATCCGGCCGCCTGGCCGGAGCGCCAGTGCCACGCGATCCGTGGCTCCAACAAATGCGAGACGGCCTTCAGGATCCATCAGTGCCGGCAGCAGCTCAAGGAGCAGCACGATCCCGAGGCCACCAAGGAGGCGGACACCACCAGCACTCCCTCGCAGGCAGATGAATTCTTGCCCTAGGCTTTTACTTTCTTTTCTTTTCGTTTTTGGTGTTGGAATTTAGGGTTTCTTCTACGTTATTAAATCCTTGCTTGGTTCTTGGGGAAAGGCATCTGATTTGTCAATGAAACCGTTGCTTTGACTATGAGAGCCCAAAGGGGTGTTCCTTGATGCCTTGGGGGGCTCAGTCGGTCCCACAAGAGATTTAATTGGACCGAAGTCCAGGGAATACAGTATATTTAGCAACAGATTTCCATGCGATGAGTATCTGGGCCAGGTCTATCGCTGCTCTACCCTAATCTCTGCCTGGAAAACCCTCGAATCCAAGGCAGAGCTCGGACCAGCTCTCATATCCGTGGGATATCCATATGCTCGAGTCCCGGCCCTCGACTTGCCCTCGACTGCGACCATTAGTGCGGGCTCGATACTCAATTGCGGGACTTCTGCGGAGCCCTTGTGGTTCCTTCGCTTTTCCATGGAAATTTAGCCACTTGTCTCTGGCTCTGGCTCTGTCTCTGTCTCTGTCGCCTGGCATTGTTAACTACAGGGGGGGTATGGGGGTAGGGGGGTAGGGGAGGGCACACGGATTGTGTAAATGACGCTAATGCAAAGATCGAAGTTGGAGCCACCCCTCGACATGCCGTGCCGTGGCACTTGTCTGCGATTTCAAGTGCGTTTTGCTCGGCAATTATTTTTTGCTCAATGCCCGACCCCCACTTGACTTTAAATTGTCGCCAGCTGCGGCTCTGACCACCTGGATTCTCGACTTCCTTTGTCATTTGTTCTCTGTCGCTGCCCCTGTCCCTGCCCCTGCCACCGCCCCTGCCACCGCACTTGGCTGCGTTTTAATTTGTTGAGGAAAAGTGGCTAATTTGAAATTCTTTTGAGCCAAGTGCGCACATTTTTGAATGTCAACTGGGGATGTCCTTTTGTCCTTCCGTCGGTCGTCTTCCCGATTGCATCCCCCCACCCCACCCCACCCCACCCATTATGGGCGGTGGCCTCCTGCCTGGGCTTTGTCTTTGTGTCACGCGGCATGAAATTGAATTTTCACTCTGGGGCAACGAGAGAGGGAGGGGCCAGCCAGCCAGCCAGCCAGCCAGCCAATTGGTGGGTCAACCGTCAGCGCCGTGGCCCCCTTAAGCCTTCAATTATGTCCAGAGGGTGCTGTGGTGCCGCGGGGGCCGGGGGGGGGGCGACACATACAGCGTAATTTGAAATGAATGAAAATTTCTTCGGCTCGGTTTTGTCTTTTCAGTCACTTTTTCAGCTGTTGATGTGGCTCCTGTTATTCCTGTTCCTGTGGTTGTTGTTTTTCTGCACTTGAATTTCAATTTACATAAGTCTCTGTCTTGCACTGTCTCTCCCCCCCCCCCCCTCCTCCCCCCTCACTATCCCTATCTCTTGGCAAGTCTCGCCTTTGTTAAGCTTTCATCTTAACTTTTTTCTGTGTCTGCAGCCGCCTCCGGGCTCAGGGGGCCGAAAGGGGTCGGTGGGGACGCTCAAGAGGTTGTTTTTGTGGTTAAATGCAAATTTTATTGAATTCAACTCTTTTGTGTCTGTCTGGGTGAGCGTTAAAGAGGAAATTGCATAATTATGCCGCCTAATCTTCAGGCAAAGTCGCAAATGTGCAACGCCAGAGGCGGCAAGGGGGCTGGAGAGGGGCACATTGCTGGATAAGCAGGTGCATCCTCTGCATCTAGCTCCTCTGGCTCATCCCTGATGTCTACGGCCGTCTCCTGGGGCCCACAGAATCAGGTCTGAGCCTTAACGAAGAGGAAGAGGCATATCGCAAAAAGGGATGTCGATCGGGGGCTTCGATTAGTCCCTCCCTCGAAGGCTGGCCCAAGGACTCGGTCCGATCTGTCAGCCCATCTTGTAAATTGCATTCATTCGCCTCATCAGACCCATTCCGGCGGATAATAAAAACTGATGGCGAGAGACGGAAAGGTAGAGGAAGAGGGAGAGTGGGGGGTAGTAGGGGGAAGCACCCTATGCGGGGATCCGGGGATGCGACAGTCGAAAAATACATTTGTAACAATATTTCAATCATTAATAAATCAATTAAAATAAATTGGAATTTTGTGCGCTGAACGTTGAACGCAATGATATTTTTTTCGCTTGCCGAAAAAACAATACCCCACCCCCCCTACCCCCCTCCCCCCCCCCGCAGAGTGTGTTTCTTGTTGTGCCCTGTGATGGATTCGGTTCCATGCCATTTAATGCAATTACGGAAGAGCTTACTGAGCCCCTCCCACCACCGCCACCGCCGATGAACCGATAAATCAGATATGGGGGGGAAAAAGGCATTTTTGATGGCAACAGCCACCCAGACATTTTAAAGTGACTGACACTGGTCCACGGTCCACGGTGCACGGTGCACGGTCCACGGTGCATGCTCCATGCGGAGGGCTTCAATAATTCATTTGATTTACGGCAAAAGCCTGACTTTCACGGGGGGGGGGAGGCAGGCGTGGAGGAGCTGATATTAAAATGCATTTATTTGAAATTATGTTTTATCTGCCAGACGACAGACAGTCCCCGAAATGGAGCGGATTCCATGCCGAACATGGCACTATGATGGCACTATGCACTCGGACCCGGACACGGACACGGACACGGACCCGGACACGGAACTACTCTCAGCGCCTTACAACTGGGGAGACATGTCAAAACTTGCGCGACGTCTGTCGATTTGTTAAGTAGAGGGAGACGTCCATGGGTGGCGACAGGCGACAGGCATCAGGCCCCCCTTCGGAGAGGCAGCGAAAGAATGAGCCAAAGAGGCGAAGCTAAGACGAAGGCAAACAGACAGGCGACAAATCCATGAGAGCGGGCCTGAGCGAGACATGAGCGTTAAGAGCATTAGACTAAACTTTGCCCTCGACGTTGATGTCGTGCGAGTGCGAGTGCGAGTGCGAGTAATAGAAGATCCCCCCACCCTGCCCCGAAAATATGTCCGTCCTGGGAGGCTAGCAGGTGCCCGCAAACGGCAGTGTCTACTCACAGTTGGCAGTCACTGTTGCGGACTGAAAAGTGATGCGCTTTCAGGGGCCATAATATACGAAATGGATTCGGCAGGGGTTTGGGCTTAAGTTTAATACAAATATCACTCAACAGAACACCCATAGATAGATAGATCTCTGGATAGATGTTCTTGAAACCTAAGGGACTTCCAGTCAAGACAATTACAGTGTCAAAAGGCTTGGTAGGAGTTAGGGACAGCCCCACCCTAAGGCAATCTGTGATAATCCATAAACCATAGTTTCCATATCCCCCCCCCCCCCCCCCCCCCCCCCCCCTTGGCCAGAGAGTTTGAGCCACATTTGATATTTGTAATATGCTTCTCCCTTTTCCCATATTATAAACATATTTTTTCGTGCATTTTCCGTATGGTCTGAAAAGTTTTCCTTTTGCCTTCCGCCCTCCACCGCCCTCCACCGCCTGCCGGCTGCCGGCAGCTGTTGCTGGCCAAGCACTGGAAATGGGAAAAAATTACTTGAGCTTTGGGCCGGATTCTGTTGTCCGCTCTGAGGCGTTGAGAGGAAACCACGAATGCCAGAGCCCAAAGATCGATAGGCAGCCTCCACAAAAAAAATAAAATGTGTAAATAAAGTGGGGGGGGGGGGGGGGGGGGGGGGGGGGGGGCTGCGGCAGGGGCTGGGGGCCGACCACAAAATCTCATCACGTTGAGCAAATAAGGGCCCGTCCCGCCCCGTCTCGGCCGCATGCCAGGCCGGCGTTCAAGTGTAGATTAAAAAATGGCCGCAAATAAGTTTCGGGGCCCACGATTTAAACTTGAAAATCGATTACGCAGCTGTGATCTGCCACGCCCCCCTCCCTGTGTGTGTGTGTGTGTGTGTGTGTGTGCGTTTGTTTTGCCAAATCACGTATTGGCAATTGCTTACACGCTGATTGAGTCCGGTCCGGCACCTAATTAGGCCCTGCCCCTGCCGCACTCGCTTTCTGCCGTTTCATGGCAGTCAAATCAACGGAGCTGCAGCTGCCCCCCACCCACGACTGAGAGGCACAGGCAGTTCCAGTTCCAGCTCCAGTCTCAGCTCCTGTTCCGGCTGCGGAGACAACAGCCAGGCAGGCGACAACAGCAGGAATTTCTTCATTTACAGGGAGACGTTTTGCGGTGAAACTTGCTGACATGGCAGCAGCAGGAGGAGAAATGGGTAGGGGGTAGGGGGGAAGGGGCTGGGGGGATTACTGGGGGGGGGGGGGGCTTGACGGCTTGTTGCGGTTGTGGTCGCGCTGTCGGGTGCTAGATTTTTGCCAGCTGCTGTTGTGCCCTTCGAGTGGCATGCAAAAATAATTGCAGACATTTGTGGCCCCGCTGAATGTCTACCTCTAGCTCTACCTCTTTCCCTGCCCCTGCCCCTGCCCCTCCTGCCCCTGCCCCTGCTCATTGTATTAATTAAGAAATTTAGTTGGTCGGCGACTGGCAGATTTGAGGTCTATTAAAATGTGAGAGCGGCCACCAACGGCCCCATTTGGAAGCCGGGAACGTGCTGCTGCTCCAGACGGGACAGCGCTGGAATGTGGCAGCCAGAATGCTCCCTGGATGCCCTCCATCTTCCCTGGAATCGTCGTCGTCGTCATCATCCGCTGGGTGCATTCCTAGTTCTTTTGGGGTCTGTCTGGTGTCTGCTCCTGCTTCTGCTCCTGCTCCTGCAGCTCTTTTTGCTCCTCGCTGGTGGTTAATGAGTTATGTCAAAGGAAAACAATGTTTGTTACTTCATTTATATGCCATTATTATTGCTGTTGTGGTTGTCCCGTTTTCTCCGTTTCCTCCTTTGCCCCATTCTCTGCCCCTGCCCCTGCCCCATCCTCTGGTTTGCTCCTTCTGTTGTCTATCCTCTGGCCCCGGCCAGAGTATCTTAGTTTTTCTTTCAGCTTCAGCTCTATTATGCTGCTTGTTATTTGCTCTCTCCCCCTCTGCGGCCCCTCTGCGGCTCCCTCTGCAGCCCCCTCCTCGTCGTTGTTTATGGCAAAAGTTTTTCTCCATTTTGCTTTTTATTTTCTTGTAGTTTTGTTGCTCTGTGGTCGTCGCATTGTGCCATGATTATGATTGTATTTCGTCATGTCACTATTATTTGCTATTTTTCGCTTCAACTTTAGCCCCTCCAGCGTTTCCATTTCTCTTGGTTTTCTCCCGGCTTCTCCTTTCTTTTCCTCTCCTCTCCGCAAATCCGTTTAAAGTTGGATTCAATGTTTGTTTGTCGGTTGTCGGTTGTCGGTTGTCGCCTGTCGGTTCCTTCTTTTAGTTGGGCTTTGGCAAGTGTTTCAAATTTAATTACCATGATTTGTTCCACTTTGGAGGGGAGTACGCATACGACGTGTATGCCGCTGGCCAAGTGCCGACAATTGTAATTAAAACTTAATTAATTGCATAAATATTTGCATTTGCTAATGGGTTTAATGAATTGTTATTGTTGCCCGCCGCCTGACCCCCGACCAGCCCGACAGGGGAATTCGGCTGGAAAATTATGCGAAGCTTTGAGGCTGCGCCTAATTGGCTTTAATGCACCGCAAAGACGAGTCGCCGAGGTGTGTGGTCCGAGGTCAGAGGTCATTCATCTGAACGAAGCCATAATTAGTGGCCAGAGTGGCGGCCCTTAAATGGAAAATCAATCGAAAAAATAGACAATTTTCAATTTATTTATGGAGGTGTTTCTTTTTTCTCCGAGTGTACGCACAGATCGAGTATCTATTGGGGAGTATCTATTGGGGAGAACCAGGAATCAGGTTTAAATTAATTGAGCCACAATCGTGACTTCTTCTCCGACAACACAAATATTGATTCCATCTGCCATCTGCGTGGCACAAAACTAAGCAAATTGCACAATAAACAACTGGGGACAGACGAGAAGGATGGACAGAGAGAGGGGGGTACAGCGGGGAGACAGACACCTGGCCTTCAGACACCCCTCACGACTCTCCGACAGAGCGCTCCTTTAATTGTGATAAAGCCATCTCTGGCAGGGGGGTGGAGGCTGTGGCAAGTGCGACATGTTGTGCACAACAAATAATAAAAGCAACGGCAACGGCAACAGCAATCAGAAGCAGTTAATAGAGGAAAGCGTAGTTTATCAACTTAACATGCGGTGGAGGGGGGGCGGTGGGGCGGTGGGGCCGGGTCTGTGGACCTGTAACGAGTTGTAAATGTGTGCGTCTGCGTATGCATATCTGTGCCCTGCTCTGCTCTGCTCTGCTGTGTGCGTGCGTGCGCTCAATGATTAATTGCAATAAAACACTCATGATCCAGCCGGAGCCGAAGCCGAAGTCGAAGTCGGAGCCGGAGAAGCGGGCAAACCCCACGAATATGATAAATGGCATTTTGTATTGCCCAGAGACGTCCTAGACACACACACACACACACACACACAGACAGAGGCTCTTCGGCTTGTTGGCACTTGGATCCCCGCATAACCGCGAGCATCTTTGCCTCCTGCTTTTTTTTTGGGGGGGGAAGGGGGGGGGGGTTCTCTCTCTATCTCTGCCCAAAATTTATGCTACTCTTTTGTCTGCCTCCCTGGTAGATCTTTCCGGAGGTGGGTTTTGGGTTTTGGGTTTTGGGCTGCTTTCCTTACAATGGAAACACGTACATTTCTCAGGCGTACGTGATGTCGAGTATTCATCAAGCATATTCGTTTGTTTGCTGCACACTCACACACTCACACACTCACACACACACACACTCACACTCATATATAATGAAAACATTGTCCTGGCAGTTCATAGACGATGAAGGAAGAAGCGTCTCCCCCCCGGAGCGCACGGAGTGGATGTTTGTTGTTGATTATTATTTCCGGTCTGTGCGTTGCCCTCTTCAACTTTTCGCCAAAAAAAAGAGCAGCAGCATAGAAGATACACGACGGAAGAAGTAGCACTTGAGAGGCAGGCGCCTCCCCCCGCCCTCCGCCCCCGCCCCCGCTTTTGGAGCCGCTTGTAAATTAAAGTTCTCGGAAGAGCAGCAACAGCGAAGTATCGGATCGAATCGAATCTGATTTGTTTGTAGCTTTTAATTAACGTTAAGTATGCAAATTTGCGCTCGGGGGGAGGGCAGGGCAGGGCAGGGCAGGCAAACAGATTCCCCAGGCGCAAGATTCCTGGGAGACCGGAGGACTCCAAAGAGGCCTCCCCCCCCTCGCAAGCCCTTACAGTGCGCTGTTGTGGGGTGGCAAAAACTGTTATATTATAAACTTTACCGTAAGCTGGGTGTCGTGTCCGGTTTATAGCAAGAATCAAGAGCTTTTCGAAAGCTCTCTTAATGGGGGCTGCCTCTCTTTAGCTCTCTCTCTCTCTCTCTCTTTCGCTGGCTGTCTCTGCGCTCTTTGGCCGATTCTCTTGAGGTGCCGTCGTCGTCGTTTCCACTGGGCTTCTGTCGTCATCGTCCATTCATTTCACTGAAAAATATGCCGGCAATAAGCAAATCAATTCTGCAATTTACTCCACAATACTATTTCAATTACAAGCAGCAAAGGAGCGAAAGAGAGAGCGAGTGAGAGAGAGAGGGTCTCCATTCGGGAAAGAGAACTCGCTTGGAAGAGAGCGAAAGAGCGAGGCCTACAGCCTCCATTTTGCTCCATGGCGGAGACCATGTTGAGCGGCCGCCATGTTGGCCAATCGGCTCCCGGAGTAGCAGGCGCTCAGAGGCGCCCAGCAGCATCGATGACGTTTTCCAAAAGCCAAAAAACTTAACCCAGTTTGCAGAGCAAATCGTCATAGACGGGGAAACCGATGCAGACAGAGATGGAGAGACACACAGAGCGAGCGAGAGAGGGAGAGAGGGAGTGCGAGTGCAGGCATTTGCATTTAATGCAATTTCAAAGCACCCCTCCCTGTCTCTGTCTCTCTCTCCCTCTTTGTGTCTCTCCCTGTGTCATTAGCATGCATGTCTGTGAGCCACATAATTCCAGAAAAGTGTCCAGCTAATGTGTCCTTAATAGCGACATCATCCGCTTCTCATGTGTGCGCTCACACACTGTCCGTCCCCCCCGTGCCGCAAATGGAATTAAGTCCAGCAAAAGCGAGCGGAAGCAGAAGAAATTAACGCTCAGGGACTTCCCAGGGTCCATTACAATGTGTCCGCGCCTCCTCCCCGCCTACTTTTGAAGCGACCACTTTTTCCCGTATGCAAATTTCGGCCACATTACGAGGGGGGGGGGCTTCCCCATAAATCTTTGGCCAAGCATTAGCTGATGCATGCACCCAAATGTCCAGCGGATGGGGGATCCCAAGAGAGATGGTGGGGGGGGAGAGGAGGCGGGAGACACCGCAAGTGACTTTAGTGAAATTTACAAGCTGTCAATAATTTATAGCAAGGCAAAAACTTTACGGCCAAAGTGCCGTAAATTGGCAGCAAGGAGTTATTGTTGTGTGGCAGCCACTGCTGTGGGGGCGGCATCAATTTCGCCTACATAAATATTCATAGGCGCCACTTTGTCAGGAGGGGCAGAGGCAGGGGCAGGGGCAGGGGCAGGGGCCCCCCTTGCGTGTGTTAATTTGACGCTTCCGGGATTTATTCAATTTTCGCCAAAGAAATATACAAATCTTTCGAGAGGAGACAATCGAGATGGTTTCTATATGGCAACACATATGTTTACACGCATATATTAATGTGTGTGTGTGTTTGAGTGTGTCTGTGGCCAATTTATTAAAATTAATTAGCTGCTGTTGCTGCTGCCACAGCCACTGCCACTGCCGCTCCTTTGGCCCGTGCATGTGTGCGGTTTCCCACAGCCGCGAGCGAGTAAACTGCAAGCCAAGCCAAGCCGAGGGGGGGAGGGGATTGGGGGCTTGGTTAGGGAAATTAATTAGATGCCGAATTATGACCAAATTCAAATATTTGATTATGAACGCAGAAAGGAGCCGCACTCAGAAAGGTATTCGATAATATATGAATATTTTTCTGAAACGAATACCTATGTACATACATATGTATGTATGTATGTGCATATGTAAATGATTAAATAAACAGCTTTGTAAGCCCCCAAAAAAGTCAAAAATCGAACTCAATTTAGGGTGAAACTAAGCCAGGAATAGAGCCTGCCGGAGTGTTTGCATATCGATAAGGGGGGAGAGGGGGGGGAGAGAGAGGGAGGCTATACATCCGGCTATCCTGTCCTTGCCTCCACTCGGCATTTGTTTAAGTAATTTGCCCAAAAATGTTGCACAAAATGCTCGGCAGCAAATCAAACAAACAAAATTCAGGGGCGGCTTCAGGAGGGCTATCCGAGGGGACAGCAAAAGGAGGTGCCATCAGCAAGTGATGTAAAAGAAAGGCCATCAGGCAGGGTGGCAGGGTGGCGGGGTGCCATCAGGGTAGTCCCCTGTCAAGGGTGTCTCCTGTCTCCTGTCTCCTGTCTCTGCTGTGTAGTGCATGCATCGTCCGGCTTGGTGTCCAGCCCAGCCCGTAACAAGGACAAACAAGAACAGCACAAAGCTCTCTCCTGGCTGCTGCTGGTTGCTGCCGATGCTGCCCCATTAGCTGCCGATGTTGCTGCCGTTCTTGGTCCTGCTTCATTGCCCTTATTGGCTGTTCAAAATAATTACAATAGTTTGGCCTCCGACAAGAGCTTAAAACTAAAAAATAAAAATTAAATTCATGTTCTGGGGGAAATATGTTCGTGTTGCTGTTGTTTCTGTTGCCTTTATGGGGTCGAGCGAGGACATTGCTGCTGCTGTTAGTTTTGATGTTATTTTTGCTCCTGCTGGAACTTTTACTGTCTTTCCCCCGACGGTTCTCGACTTTCATCTGTGTGCAGGTATTTTCTTAAATTTTTCTTCGCTTAAAGAAGGCACCTTTTGGTGCACCTTTTTGATTCCCTATTTTCTAGCTCTTCTGTGGCTCTCTTTAGCTAATACTTAAATGCCTTTTGGTAGGGAGGGGGGGACCAGTGGAAATACTTCATCGAGAGCCAGTGCCCGACAACTGTCCAGCCAGCACTCAGGTGTCCCTCTCCCTGGGAGATGAGACGCATTGCTATAATTACAAAAGTTTTTTAATAAATACACAACAAGCGACCGGCAGTCGAAAAGAAAAATCAACACGGGGCGGGGGCTAGGAATCAGTGGAAAAGTTCCCAGAAGCTCTTGCCCCTCTCCGAGTCTCCGAGTTTTCCCAGTCTCCGAGTTTTCCCAGTTATTTCTGTTTGTGTTGTGTCATCGACAGCGACAACAATGCCAAGAAGGAGCTGCGTTGTCATTTTGATTTGAGCCAAGGACTGGGATTGGAATTGGAATTGGAGATGGAAGATGGTGGAGGTGGGAGGAGGGAGTAGCACAGTACATTGTGGAGTCTGGAGTGTGGATGGTAGGGTGTCCCCCCCCTCTGCTGTGGAGTTCAACTGCCAGACATTGGCTGGACATTTCCGGTAATAAACAATTTCAGCGACAGGCCATTGTCAATATGGCCCGATCAACTCGAGGCTTTTGTCCCTTATCCACTTTGGCTGATGAGTCCTTCAGTGGCGGTTCTCTCTCTCGCTCATCCGCTGCTCCTTTCTCTTGTGGTCTCGTTAATAAGAAGAAGTGCCCCTTGGAATGGTGCAGCTGCCACTGCCACTGCCACTGCCACTGCCACTGCATTTGCATGCTAAATGGATGGGCGTGTCCCCTATCCCCAATCCTTGTCCGTGTCCGTGTCCGCGTCCGTGTCTGGGGCACTCCTCGTTTGTTTTTCGCCATTTGTCAAATGTCAGTGCTCATGAGCTGTTATTATTATTAGCTCTCTTCTCCCTCTCTCACCCTCTCCCTCTCTCTCTTGCTCTCTGTTTCTCTTGCAGTCGACCAACATAATTGCGTTTTGAGAAATGTGCATCATTTTTTATGCAGCACTTTGCATTTTCTATTACTTCATTAGAAGCAGCCAAACGAATTGCAGTTGCAGTCCCACTCTCTCCCACTCCCTCTCCCTCTCCCTCTCTCTTCCACCTTCTTTCCAGGGCGATCGGAGTTGATTCCCAAGCGGAAAGTCACTGGGCTCCCAGCCCTGGCCCGCATAAGTAGGCAATGATTAATGTCCACAGTGGGCGCGGGGGGTGCGGGGGGGTGCGGGGGGTGCGCACTTGTGTGCCTTGCAATTGAAACTCGTCATTTGCCGGTTAATTTCAAGCGTAAACAAAATCAACAAAAAAACAGGAAAAAAAAAACAGAAAGAGTTGGAAAAAAATAACGTGGCCAAAAGGCAACAAAGTTTCATCGCGTTGGTTTTAAATTTTTCATAATTCATGAGCCCCCCTTCTGCCCCTCTCTGATGCTGCTTCTGTTTCTGACGTTTGTTTGTGGCACCCACAACCACACACACACACACACAAACACACACACACACACACACACATACACACAAACACGCCAAGAACTATGCTCAAAGGAAAAAAAATAAAAAATTAGGTAGAAAAAGAGAAATCACCGCTTTTGCTCTACGTTTCTAATGCCGCAAAGAGTTTATAGTTTAGACTCCCCCCCCCCCCCCCCCCATCTGCCCCTCCCCCACTCTGCTTTGGCCTGCTGCAGACGGCTGTAGCTGGGTGCCTCTACAACGTGCAGATCATATATATAAAACACTTTTCAAAATCAGAAATAAATCTTTTTTTTCTTTAGTTTTTTTTTATACCAATTATAATCCCTAAAAACCTATTTCTTACGCAGAAAAACTGATTCAAATCTGAAACTCTTTTTATCAGCATGAAACGCACCTTCTGGGGGCATGGCTGTGTCTGTGTGTGTGTGTGTGTGTGTGTGTGTGTGTGTGTTCGTAGGCGTTAAAGTTCTCGGCGCTGCAGCACCGAAAGTTGAGCAAAAACTTTTGTTTTATGGTCTTTTATATGCGCTGTCAAAACTCCACCACATAGGCGAGTCCGCGGGAGCGAGAGGGAGCGAACGAGTGGGGGAGCGAGACAGAATTTAGCTAAAAACATTGCCACATACCCGTGCACTTGTCGAGATAAATAGTCGAACACGAGCGTCCAAATAGTCGCCAATGTTGTGGCTCCAAGCTAACCCCCTGCCCCCCCCACGGTTCGTTTTGAGCGAAAGTTTTGCCACCAAAGTTATGAGTTATGTGTGAAAGTGCCAACTTTACACGCTGTCACACAATTTGCGCCATTTCTTTCTGCAATTCGGGGGGGGGGGGGGGGGGGGACCCCTCCCCGCGCCCCCACGACTGCGGCAGAGACACAAAAGTGTGCACTCGCAGAGGGGGGCACCGCGACTCTTAAACTGGACTTGAAGTGTTTTTTCTTAAAGCCACACGGAGCGGTTTTTGGCTGGGTTTTCCCTTTGACTGGCTCTGGTCTCCCCAGTTGGGTGGGGGAGGGGGTCTGGGGCCTGTCTGGTCTCTGCTGCTGGAAAACTAATTGACAGGCAAAAAAACTGAAAGCAAGCTTTCGATTTTTAAGACCCTCAAACAGGGGCGTACATTGATAGCGCACAAAAGCAGCTGCAACAGCGGCACATCTGCAACAACAGCCACAGCAGGAATAACAAAACAACAACTTGTGTGCCTGACCAACAGCGCTGACATGCCGTTAAGTACTTAACACTGAACGCAAACAGAAACAGAAACGGCCACGGACACTGCCACTGCCACGGCCACGGCCACGGCAACATCAAGAGAATTTTATGCAAAGGCAAACAGGAGCGGAAAATCGAAGGGGGCCCACACATACATACACCCTCGAATATAACATAAAGGAAATGCAAGGCATAGAGCGAAAGGTTAGGCGAAGCTTGGGATACCCTGCTCTAGGTTTAGGGAGGAAAAACCCCGGAGAACTGGGCCCAAGGAAGGACTAGCATCCACCCAAAGACGATTTCATGGTGAAAGGAAAGAACCCCCAGAGCCACACAATTTCGCATCGAACAGGGTATCAGTCCAGGCGATAACTGCCCGGCCCTCCCCCCCCTCTTTGGCAGTGCTCTCTGCTGGCTGTTGCCACGCTGTTGGCGTTTTTAATACCGCACGCTTTGTCGTGTTTGACATTTTAATCGCCTTAAATTTTATGTTGAGGTGCGCACCCCCCCGACACCCCCCGCCCCGCTCTCCGCTCTCCACTCTCCGCTCTTCGGAGCCACAAACAGATAACGATTCCCGGCTCGAGGAGCTCGTGGGGCAACTTTGCCTGTGCAACGGTCCACAAGTAAAATTTCCGTTCGAATTACTTTCTAATTCTATAATGAATTGTTTTTTTTTCGGTCGGTGGAGGGGGCACTACGTTGAGCGGCATCAAAAGTTGCGTATACGCCATGCATCACCGCCACGGTCGGCAGTGGGGTGGGGCAGGTGGCAGATGGCAGCGATGCAAAGTTTTATAAGCGTCTCCTATAATTTTGCTGCTTTGTTTTCGGCTTTTTCTGGCCCCGCTCGTCCTGGGCCACTTATTTATGATAGCCTCCCGGAGTCGAGTCCAGTAAAGTCCGGTCCAGCGCTTTGTCGCAGTCTCTATCTGTGTTTGCCCCTCCCTCTGTGTGTGTGTGTGTGTGTGTGTGTGTGTGTGTGTGTGTATTTGTAGTTTGCCCCAAGCCAGCAAGTTTGTTTAAGCAGCTGTGGTCCAGCTGTCGAAATCCCTTGCATAAATTGCCGGATTAGTATTGTTAACCGAAAGTTTTGTTTTGCATTTTAAAAAGGTGGCCCTGGCATATGGCCATGGCCGAAATGAAGTTGCCACAGCCACCCGACCCTCTGCCTCTTCGACATGGAATCTGTTTGGGGCATGGCATGGCTGATTAGGAAAAGGGCGAGGGGAGGGGAGGGGTGGGGCAGCCTCTGCTCCTCTGCAATTTGTTTATTCCGCCTCGGGACCAGGGAGAAGGTTCTCTGTCAGCGTTCGATATGCCAAAAGTATATTAAATAAACCCCATAGATCTCTCCCTCCCCCTCTCTCCCCCTTTGTCGGGATACGTGTGCTCGTTTTATAACTTTCTGATTGCTGCTGCTGCCTGACGGGCGGAGCGAAAAACAGCTTGCGGCAATTATGGCGAATGCGAGAACTATTTGCACATCTCTACAGGGAGTTGGAGCTGCAGCCCCCCCCTCTCCCGCTCTCCCGCTCTCTCTTTGTGCAGGTGTGTGGCAACAATGAGGCGGCGGAAGTACTTAAGCGCAGCGCAGAGCACTTCCTGTTTTTGTTTTGCCAATAGGAGGAATACAAGAAGCGACGAAGCACCTTCGACTATGTTGTCGAGTTGAATTCGCAATGCTTCAACCTGTCCGCACACCCCTTGCACAGCGGCAAAGCGGCACAGCGGCACAGTGGGGGCATATGCGGCAGTGCCGCATCGAGGAAGGAGGCAAGTAGGGCTGTGGCAGGTCTGTGGAGGGATATAGAAGGTATCTCCTAGTCGACTACCCTCAGCCCGTGTGCTCAGCTCCTTGTTTTTCAGTCTCTCTTTTCGTATTTCTTTATGCAAGCCCCTTGTGCCCGACTCTCTCTGCCTCCCCCCACCCATCTTGAGCTGTCTCTTCCTCTCAGAGCTCATTGATGCCTGATGCGAACGACTTTAATGTGCATTGTCGGCATGTTGTTTGGTTTTGGGTGGCGTTGAAAGTGGACTATCGCCTGAGCCCGAGTCCCGGATCCTGATTTCAGAGCCCCGCACGAGCCCAGGCCGAGGCCGGACAGTCCGTCGGACAGACTTTCGGATGAGCCGAAACCGGAGTTGCTGCTGAAGCTAAAGCTGGAGCTGGAGCTGGAGCTGGAGCTGCTCCTTGTTGGCAACCAGCAAACATACAAAGCATTTTAATTTCTTTTATCCTTCATTACAGCTGCTTCCTTTTGGCTATTTCATTGCGTTCCGCCTGGCTTCCTCCCAAAGTCCTTGGAGTCCTGGGAGTCCTGCGAGTCCTTGGAGTCCCTGTCGCTGTCGCCGCTGCTGCTGTGTCAGATTACATACACTCCATTAACATTTTATGCGCTTGTATTATCGCAATTAAATTTTTAATGTTTTCATTTCGAGCACATTGCATTTTCATGCTCTCTCCCTCTCCCTCTCCCTCCCTCTCTCTCTCTCTCTTTCTGTTTGTCTCCTTCTGGTTACGCCCCCTGCTTCAAACCGCCGCTGGCATTGGCTGCCAAGCAATCAGCACACGCAGCACCGCAGACAAACACCTCAGCCGCACACACACACACACACACAGAGAGCCCACTCTGCCACATTTGCTGGCAACATCACAACACGGCAGCAACAAGAGGGTGGAGCCCTAGGTGCCGACACTCCCGATACCCTTGGAGATGCAGCTGGATGCACGGATCTATACGAAGATACACGTACTACAGCTTTGTTGCCTCCTTCCCGGCGCTCCCTGCCATTCGTGATGCCCTCTGTTAGGGTATTGCGCCAGTAACAATGCAGGAAACGCAATGCGCCGCATGTAAATGCCACGGGGGACTGGGGGGGAGAGGGTAGCCGAGTGGCGGAGGGGGCTGTGTGGCGCCTGGCTGTGGGTGCAACTTCAGGTTCAGAGCGGCGACGAGTGGAAACAATTGCAAACAGCAAAAAGCATTTTTAGCCATAATAATTTTAATGAAAGTGTTTGCAGTAATCACACACAGTCCTCGCCCCCGCCCCCGCCCCCGCCCGCCACTCTTTTTTTTTTTGGTGGGGGGGGTGGGGGGTTGGGGGATCCCGCAAACTTTTGCGTGAAAATTGTTGTGTTCTGCTGGGGCTGCTGCTAATGCGCACGTGTCGGATTGACGAGTCTTTTAATTAATTTAAATTGCATAATTTATGCGCTTTAAGAGCGGCCAAAAAGGGCCAACGCCACGGCGGAGGGAGGGGGAGGCGTGGAGGAGGCGTAGCCACGTCAAGAGCAGACAATGGATGCTCATCAGTCTCGGGCGGCGGAATCGGACTGTCCCACTCGGCGCCTCCCCTGTCTGCCTGTCTGCCTGTCTGCCTGGCCCCAATTGCTGGCCCGCTCTACGGTCATTGCTCGTTTACATGCATGACTGGGCCGGAAATGAAGCTTTAACGACTTTGGCCAGGCTTCCAGCAACGTGCACACAACTTCCGAGGGGAAACCACTTCGCCCCACCGCCGCACCATTGATTCGGAGGAGAGTGTAATCAACAGGAAGACAGCGAAAAGGATCAACGGATTTAACTGGAAAATACAACCCATTTAAAACAGGCGAATCGAAGATGAGGGCGAATCCGCTCGTTACGTTCCCAGCGAGTACTACTCGTTCGAAAAACTGTCAAAAGTATCTCGAAATCTGTGTAATTCCAAGTTCTCCTTTAGGAAACTTTTCCATGGCCCATCTTTAGAGTTTTCCCTTTCTCTTCTTCTCTTTTTCAAAGATACACATTTCAATTACATTTCCTCCTCATCAGCTCTGTATAAATCAAAGTCAGTAGTAAATTTGACATCTTGTGACCGCAGCCAGCAGCCAGCAGCCAGCAGCAGCAGCAGCTCATTCTCGCACTTATTAGAGCTCCTTTGTGGCAAGGAGGACCGAAAGGACAAGCAGAAGGATGCTGATGCTGATGCTGCTCCTTACAATCAATTCCAATGATAATAAATTCAATTTTTGCTGCGCACGCGACTCTGGAACTAAATTGAAACGTTCCACACGTACGCCTAAAACTATCACTAGCCGAGTGTGACTATGGCCAGGGATTAGCAGTGGGCAGGGCACGGGCGGAGAGAGCAGGAAGTGCAATGCACTCGCACTCGCTCTGTCTGTCCCCCCCCTATCTCCCTCTGTGTCTGTGTGTGTCTGTGTGTGTGTGTATGCCCCGCTAAACACAATTCTCGTTGCGGTGTCGAAGGCAAAACTTTTGCTTTTTCCGTTACAAAAAGTTTTTCTTTAGAAAATTGTTCGCTTTTGTATTGGATCAGGAGCAGAAGTGGCTGCTGTGGTGCTCCCAGTGCCAGTGCCAGTGCCAGTGGCAGTGGCAGCATCAGCACGTGTGGTCTGTGGTGGTTCCACCCACTGAACCACTCATTGCTCCAGACCGGGTCCATGGCAGACACAGAGAGAGAGAGAGAGAGAACCCCATCAACACTTGCCTTGCTCATGAGCCCTGAAACGTGTTTGACATCAGCGAGTAGTTCCCGTTCCTTTAGTTCTCGTTCTGCTTGGGCTCCCACAGGTCAATGGCTAAACTAACCTCAATTATTTGTCATTCAATATGATTATGGCCTGGGCTCTGGTTCTGGGTCTGTCTTTGGTTCTGGCTCTGGCCCTGGCTCTGGCTGCGATTGCGTTGTGTTGGCCATTGTGCGGTGCGGCTTGCATATTGAATGGCGAAAAGGGAGCCGAGCAGAGCAGAGCAGCAAAGGAGAAAGACAATGAATCAGCTGCTGCGGGCTTCAGCCTCTCCTTCGTCATCTTCTTAGGACTCAACAATGGCTCCTCCGCACAAAGACTAAGAAAACAAACTTGCACCGAGCTCCCATTGTTACGGGTGGGGCCGCGGAGTCGCTGAGCGGCTGTGGCGCCACGGGGTTTCTCGGCAAACATGCTTAATTATTCCATTAAAGTAATATTGCTTCGTACCTGGCTGGAGCCACCTTTTTACGAGTATTTCCATTTTTTCGCAAGTAACCTCCTTTCTGCACTCTCTCTCGCTCCCTCTCTCCCCCTCTCTCCCTCCCCCCGCCGATTCCTGTTCATTGCTTTTGTGGCTTTTCTGGTTTTCAGTTGGAGCTTGGAACTCACTAAAGTTCAATTAAAACTTAGTTGGAGCTCGTCTGGGCAGGACATGTCGCCCTCTTGACGTGGGAGGGGGGGGGGGGGGGGGGGGGAGAGAGAGAGACACCATTAGGGCCCCCACTAGTGCCCTGAGTGCATTGACCATTAGATGAATTTTAATGTCTCCTCTTATTGGCTTTTGAGGCGACTCCCTCCTCTCTGGTCACCGATACTCCCACCGATATTTCCCACCCCTCGCTTTGGCAAAACTTTCTGCCCCACCCCCACCCTCCATTTGTGGCACGTGAGGATGTCAGCAAACCTGACGAGCCAAGTGTCTTTCCTCCTTTGCAAGGAGCAAGGAGTGGGCTCCTGACGAGGGTCTCGGATCCCGGGTTTCGGATCTCGGGTCGCTTGATGGCAAACTTTAAGCACAACTTAATCAACATCAATGTGAGAAAATTATGATTCGTTGTTGTCGTGTGTGAAATTATCGTTTCCCCTCGGCAAAACTCCTGCCAAAGTTTGGCGTACAGTGGGCTTTGAAAGTATGCGATAGCCAGCGTTAGATGAATTGGAATTGGAATACAGAGCATAATTTACTTTGAAAACTGTTTAAACTTTGACAAACAGGAAACCCGAGACAAAATCTCATTGCCTGCAACTATTTTACGGCTCTGAAACGCACTGTACCGTCTGCCGAAAAAATAGAGAGCCGAAACGAAAAGCTGCGTGGTAGCGGGATGGCGGGATGGCGGGATGGCGGGATGGCGGGAAAGCGGGAAAAGCTTAAGCCAACAACTTCCATAAGTAGATCTCCTCAAGAAGTTTTCGAGCACCTCGGAGGGGGCAGGGGAGCGTGCTGGTGGGAGCATCCTGTGTGGGATGTGCCTAAGTGCAGGGTAAGCAGCAACAAAATTTGACAGCCATTAATGTGAAGCCATCATTAAAACTGCAGGATGTGCTCGAGAGAAGCAGGAGCGGTACACGGCACACGGATGGATGTAGCCGAATTTGATGGTTTTTGATTCATTAGAAAATCACTTCGTGACATTTAATATGCAAATTATAAGCAGTGTAGCCGGGAGAGGGGAGGGGAGATACCAGCAGGGCGGGGGAGGGGGGTAAGGCTTAGGAAGTCGCTGCTCGCTTCCTCATCCGCATCTCTAATGCGCTGCTCTTTCGACTTGCGCGCATAATTTTCTAATTAAGTTTCCTTTTCCTTTTCCAGCATGCAGCTTCGGCTTCGGCTTCAGCTTCATCTTCAGCTTCATCTTACTCGCGCTCCCGCTCCCGCTCCCGCTTCCACTTCTCTTCCTCCTCTCCTTCTGCTCTTCTCGTTCCCGTTGCACTTTGTGCCTTCAGCGAGCCCGTTGTTGTTGCTGTTGCCGCTGCTGTCGCAATGACTTTTAAGTAGCTTCCCGGGATTAACTGTAAGTCAAGTGCAGACGGAACGGAGCGAAACAGAGTGAACCGTGCAAATGTCGTGAATAATTTCTATATTCCATTTTCGCGCTCTCCTTCCTGCCAGCTCTCTTTCGCCTCTATCTTTGTTTCTGATACTCCCTGCCACTCCCACTTCCACTTCCACTCTCACTTCGCTCTCCTTTTTGTTTTTTTTGTTTTCTTTTGCCGTCTGCGCCTTTTGCACTTTTAACAAGATTTTAATTTGAACTCATTATGCTAAGCTCTGCTCAAAGAGCCAGAACTTGGGAGTTGGGCAAAAGCTCTAGGGTTCTTTGTGCTCCCGTAGAGATGTACATACATATGTATCTCCTACACGTACACAGATGACCACCAAAACGTATGTTCCAAATTTGTACTTCTACAATACGTGGATAAATGTATGTACATTGAAAGCTTTCCATTACATAAGTGCTTTCTTACGCGGACATTCCTTTCTGAACAGACAGAATCTGATTAAAACGAGGGCGAACGTTGTGAGTCGCAGCTCCGGCCGCGACTCTACATTTATACCCCCTGGGACCACGCATCCACTTTCACAAAAACTCCAATACACCCCTATACTCTTTAGTTCGATTCCAACAATAGATCTGTATGAAAGACAAATTGAGACATGAAAACATGAAATATTGGACACAAACACAGACACAAGAACACAAATATGCAGCTCGAGAGATTGCTGATCTCCTTTGTTTTTGTTTTTGGTATGAGTATGGGTATATATGTTGGACATGAGACTACAAATTAAATGCAAGAAGCAGTTGGTCCCCCATAAAGGTATTATATTGGTATCAAATCGCCAGCAGAGAGCCGAAAGAGAGCTGAAAATACTTATGTATATTTATGAGCTACAATGTTGCATTAGAGAAAATATTCTCTTTTCTCACTCACCCTCAGAACCCTCTGTTCTTCTCTCACATAATGATTTCCAATAGGAGCACAAATTCAAGGCATTAATATATTAATATGAGGTGAGGCACAAGAGGGCGGAAGTTCGTGTGGACACACGAAACAAGACAGAGTCAGATCTGCACTATTGGGAATTCCTCACCCTATTATGAACTTCACTTGGAACGAGAGCACTCATTCCTTTTTGCTTCTCTTCTTCACTGCACTATCCCACCGTGGAGGGGGAAAGGGACAAAACGAATTGACGAAAATTGACGAATTTTCAACCACGCACACACACACATAGCTGGAACTCACGCGATCAAATGAAGAAAAAGATTTTGGCACACGAAAAAAAAGAAATTATGCAAAAATAATATGTTTTTCTACACATATGACAAACATTTTAAATATACATATGTATGTACATATCACACATTGCAGCACTTTTCCTTGGTAGATGTTCCTTTTTTTCGCCATTTCGCCTCATTCCGCGCCCCCGCCCATGATCAAACGCATTTTTCTGCATTAAAACACTTTTTTCTGCATTTGCATTTCATTATTGCACTAAACATTGCTTCACACATCTGCTCGGCAATTTTCCCGTTTGATTTTTCGACATTTTCCGGATTTTCACGGATTGAAGAGCGGAGCTGACTTAGAAACGCGCGCTTTGACCGGGTGAAAAAATTTGAGTGACAGCGGTGCAAATGAGGTCTTTCTATGCTCTTCTACTCCCACTCCTCTTCCTATTTGCACTCTCTGCCACTCACTCTCGGCTACTTTTGCTAATGCTAATCTCTACTCCTTGCTCACCAGGCTCTCCATTTCACTCCCACTCCCACGCTCTTTTGATCTCTCTTCGCAGTAGCATAGGAAGAAGACAAGGAGCATGATGAACTTACACAAGGTGGTCCGAGAGTCCGCTCTCACAACGCGCTCACTTTTCGGGTCTTCTTTTGCTCAAACATCAAACGCTCTCTCAGTAGTGCTGAGCGTGAAAACCGAAAAAGAGTTAGAGTTAGAACACCTTGTGTAATTTCATCACGAGCAAAAGATCGCGAAGCGAGCGAGGGAGTGGGAGAAAATAGAAAGAGCAGGAGATCGAAGAACGCATTTGCACCGCTCTCACTCAAATTTTTTCACCCGGTCAAAGTGCGCGTTTGTAAGTCAGCTCCGTGTTTCAATCCGGAAAATGGTGAAAAATCCATCGGGAAAATTGTCGCGCAGGTGTGTGAAGTAAAGTTTAGCGTTGTGATGAAATGATTATATAAAAACAGTGTGTTTTAGTGCAAGAAAATGTATTGAATAAAGGGAGGGGGCGCAAAAGAGGTGAAATGGCGGCATAAATGCAGCTCAAAGAAGGAAAAGTGCGGCAATTTGTGATATACATCTATATACATACATATGTATGTATATATACATATGTGCATATATGTAGACAAACATATTATTTTTGCATAAACTATTTTTTTTCATGTGTGAAAATCTAATCTGTGTTACTATTTCGTTATTTCGCCCTTTTTCGTTTCCTTCTTCGTTTTCGTAAAAGTACCCAGAGTGTGCCGCGGAGAGACAGAAAATTGGAAGGGGAGCAGGAGATCGAAGAATTCACTCAAATTTTTTCACTCGAGCCAAGCGCGCGCTTTTAAGTCAGCTCCGCGTTTTTATCCGTGAAAATGCGGAAAATATTGGAAAATCAAACGGGTAAAATGTCTTTCAAGTGTATTAAGTAAAGTTTAGTGCAATAATGAAACATAAATGCAGAAAAACGTGTTTGATCAAGGGCGGGAGCACATAATGGCACCAAAAATGCAGATCTACGAAGGAAAAGTGCCGCAACGTGTGATATATATTACAAATGTTTGTCATTATGTAGAAAAACATTTATTTTTTGCATATTTTTTTTTTTTTCATCTGCTAAAATCTCAAATGTTTTTTCGTTCGATCTCGTGAGTTCCAGCTACATATGTATGTGTGTGTGTGTGCGTGCTTGAAAATTTCTCAAGTTTTGTCCCTTTCCCCCTCCACGGTGGGTTAGTTCAGTGAAGAAGAGAAGCAAAAAGGAATGAGTGCTCTCGTTCCAAGTGAAGTTCATAATAGGGTGGGGCACTCCCAAAGTGCTGATCTGACACTCTCTTGTTTCGTGTGTCCACACGAACTTCCGCCCTCTTGTACCTCACCTCAATTAATAAAATAATGCCAACAATTTGTGCTCTATTGGAAATCATTTTGTGCGTTTGGCTTGCGGTTTCTGTGCGGCTTTGTCGCAGCTTCGTAATTCGTAGTACGGTGAGCAAGTACGGAGAAAGATTATGGGTGAGTGAGAAGAGAGACGAGAGAATTTATGTTGTTCATTGGCATTGATACTTTTATTTTCTTTGTAACTATATTGTTGCTGATCAATAATACACATATGTATATACCTTATGTGGTAGTGTATAAAAATGATTTATTTTTTGATGGCATATGGTATTGCTACACATGTATGCATGTATGTATGTGTGTTGCTCAAATCGAATGGTGTGCGTGGTGTCAATGCTGCAACTTTGCTCTTTGTGGTGTGGAGGCCAAAAGTCAATGATATTTATGAATGGCTGTCACCGCCAGCCGCCCAGCCACGCCTCCTCCAGCCTTCAATCTCTCGAAAGTTTCTCGCTTTGGTCGATGCTCTCGCGCACTCATTAATTGCGAACCGTTTGTGAAATGTTCACGGCTCTCATTGCAGCTCGTTGGCTGCGTTTTTGCGGCTCTAACGAATTCATTTAATTTCCGCTGCATTCATTTGCACGTCACAGAGAAACGCAGCACAGGGAGGGAGAGATAGAGAGAGAGAGAGAGAGGGGGGAGGAGAGATATATAGTGTGGTCGCAATTTCATTGCATTGCGGCCACAAGTCCATGGCCAGGTCCCATGTCCCGGGACCCAGGTCCCAGGTCCCAGGTCCCAGATCCAGTGTCCAAAACCTACACTGTGCACACGGACTTGGGGCGTTGATGATGATGACATTCCCAAACGCAAAGTCTACACAGATATACATATATAGAGAGAGGGATTCCGATTCCCAGCCAGCTCTGGCACTGCTCTTCTCCTTCCTGAATCTCTCCTCTCTCTCTCTCTCTCTCTCTCTCTCTCTCGGCTCTGGGCATTTCCGTGTGCCGTTCCATTTCGCTGCGCGTTGTTAACCAAGCAACTTCCGAGGGTAATTAATTCGAGTACTCGACGCTCGTCCAGATCCTCCAGCTATTCTCCTCTCAACTACCACCTCTCCCCTCCCCCTCTGCTCCTTGCCGTTCGTTGTCTGTTTTAAACGACTTACAACTCGGATTACAATTAGACAAGCTGTTCGTTCGTTTCGTTTCGTTTCGCTCATTCGTTCGTTCGCTTGTTCTGTTTGGGCAAATAGTTTTCTTCTTCCTCTGCTCGACGGCTTTTTTGTCCACTTTCTCACCGACAAAAAGAATTTGCATGTTACATTGTCCGCTCACACTCCAAGGAGCAGGAAGAAATTTTCGCATTTATTTGCACTGCGGTTTCGCTTGAAAAAATTTAGCTAAAATATTCACACTTACTTTTTGGCATTTCCCGTTCGCCCGCTAATTGCCTTCTTCCTCTTCGCTGAGCTTCGCTGTGCTTCGCCCCCTTGCCATGCTTTATCTTTGCTCTCTCCACAGAAATATGCCAACAATCAAAAGCAAATCACAACACATCAAACTTCTCGCATTATGTGAAATGAGCGGGAATAAAAAACCCAAAAGTGGAAGTACGGGGGGAAAACAATCTCGAAGAAATCCCATCAAACGTGGGGAGGGGGGGGCAGGGAATCGTAAAAATATATTACCCACTTTAAAGCTAGCCGGCACTTCATCAACTCAAATACACCACCCAAAGTCCCCCAAAGTCCCCCCAAGTCCCCCAAGCGCCCACCTTGAAAGACAAACATGTAACTAAACACCGAAAACTCTGGGCTGGGCTGGACCGGGCCCAATCTAGATTTCGTGGCTGGTATTGTGGATACCCTGTACTTGCATTTTGATGGATTGTCTTGCCAAAGATTGTTTCCCATTTTGACTATCGGAAGTCCAATAAAACAGGGTCTACATACAGATATGTATATGTATGTGTGTATGAACAGCAGATCTGGAAGATGCATATATTCCTAAAGGTACTTCCTCTCTGCTGGGGTCTACAAATAACTGCAAAAACCCCCCCCCCCCCCAAAGTAGTGGCTGGGATTGGGCCCGGGCCTGGGCCTGTCATAAAAAATGGTCTTGAGTATTAGTTTTGTGTGTGACAGAGCCTGGCATTCACTCAGTGGCTCTCGGCGTCCCACCTCTGCTCCTCCTCTGCTCCTCCTCTGCTCCTTGCTGCATTTCTTATCAGCGCGAGCAAGCAGCCCTCTGGATCGTTGCCTTTGTCCCCGGTCCCCCCGATCCCCCTGGTCCCGCCGGTCATCTGTCAGCGGACAGGGAAACACTGAAATATTTTCATGCTCATTCCCTCACCGCCCCCGCCCCCGCCCTCGCCCCCGCATCCGCACCTCTAATGACAACACAAAAATCAACAGAATCGCAAAAGGTAGAGACGGTAGACGGGCACGGACGTTGGGAATCTAAAATGCAAATCCGCTTTTTATTTCATGCAATTATTCTTGGTCATTGTTTTTGTTGTTCCCAGCTTCGTCCTCGCAGCGAGTGTTAAGAGACGTTCCGACGAAAAATGAATGGACTTTCTGTGGAGTTTCCTGGTGGAAACGGGAATGCTCTGCAAAAGGAATTAAATATTTATAGAAATATGTTGCAAGTAGTTGATCTTCATTGGGCTGGAAGCTAATGCCGGACAAGAGCCCTGCAAGGATATTTGATCCATTGTAACTATGCCTTGGATTTCGTTTCCCCTACCCGTCCGCAGGGTTAACCACTCGATTGCTCTGCTTGTTAGTGCAGGACACCGCTATGTGCAGGCAGCGGCGCCGCCGAGGGAGGGCGAGTGGGCGGAAAGAGCGGCTCAAGGATGTCGATTGTTTCGCTGAGAGCGTATTTATAAAAGGTGAGATTCCGTTTCCGTTTGCCCAGGGCCCCTCCCGCCCCTTGGCGGCCACTGTGGTAGGAGCTCCCTCCGGCAATGCCTCTCTCCTGCCGTAGCACTCATACCCGGCGACTACTTAGAGTATTCCAGAATAAAATACATTTTGTGGTCATTTGTCTGTTGCTTGAGTTCCTTCTCCCAAATTGCCGAATGCAAAAAGGTGCGTTGCTGCTGTTCCTCCGCTCGGAGGGGGAACAGAGGCAGGTCCTGTCGCCCATTCATCACTCCGGCCGCCAGCCAGCCCCCGCCGACATTTGGCAAATGTCAAAATGTTTTGTGTTTAGTTGTCGCGAAAGTTGATTGACAGGACGAAATGTTGGCGCATATGTTGCCGGCAACGCGCGTCGAGGACGAGATGTTATGTTAATGAGTTATTGTCTTCGCGACGCTCCGCCGCCGCCTCCTCCTCCTCCTCCGCCTCCGCCTCCAAGTGTGCAACCGAATGCGGCAAAGTGCAGAAAAGTGCAGTCTTCGCTTCAGTGCCAGCCGCTCTACCCATCTCTCTCGCTCTCACCCTTTCCCTCTGGCAAGTGTGTGTGTGTGTGTGTGTGTGTGCAATGGAAAAACAATTTTGAGAATTTGCCAGCATGCTGGAAAAGCAAACAAGAAGCGACAGCACTTGTCATAACATTTGGGACCCCGGACAGGCACAGGCCACGCTCTCTGCCACTGTCTCTCTTCCCCCTCTGCCTCTGCCACTGTCTGTATTTTGTATATTTTGTATGTTTTTTAGTAATTTACCAGGCTGCCTGGCACTCAGTCAGTCATGCCATCGAGTCCTTTTCAATTATAGCCTATACACTGAAAAACAATAAACAAAAGTCTTTGTTATACAATAATTATTATTAATGCCATGGAATTGTTGTGGAATCACAACCAAACGACTGATCCCTGATATCTAATCGGCTTTTAATGTCTAATTATTGCATAATAAAATATGTGTATGTTGGCTCCTTTTTTTCCAGTGTTTAAGAGAAAAAAGCCCTGGAATTTAAATATTTACACTTCGATTTAAACATGTTGACCCATAGAGTTCCTCTGAGGTGGGGAATGGCAAAAATAAAGTGTTTCAACATTCGATAGACGAAAATATTTGATCTGAATATATTTCATATTTAACAAAATTATATAAATATATAAATTGAATTTAAATATATGAAAATGGTGTGAAGAATGTGTGGGATTTCATCAATTGAGAATGGGTTGCAGGAACGAAAGAGAATTTGGAGAAAAACAATGAATTTTTTGGTTTAAAAAAGTCTCAGCAAAGTCGAAAATCAGTTCCAAACTCGAGATATAATTCTCCATCGATGAAACAATGAATTGAGGGTTCCTCATTTCTCAACCTTGCAGCCCCAACGGGGCAGGGCCCCAAACTATGATATATTTATTCTTTATTTCCTATGTAAAAACCGCATATTTAATCCAAAAAGGAGGGGCTTGTTTTCTCTGCTTATATGTATGCCGCTTTTCTCTGAGTGTACTATGTAGTGCAGTGTATCCCAAGTGTGCAAGTGCATGTCCCTGTTCATCTGTGTGTGTGTGCGTGTGTGCGTGTGCGTGCATTTGTATTTGTCATTGTTATCAAATCTGACAGTTAATTGCTTTTGTCTGTGTCTGTGTCTGTGTGTGTCTGTGTGTGTGTGTGTGATGGACAATGGGCCAAAGCAATTTTAATTGTTGCCATATTTTTGCTACACACTTAAAGCCGTGTACGGGGTGGCTGCAGGGCGGAGGGGGGAGGGGGGAGGGGCCGTGCTGCACATTAGCAAATCCTGGCAGGCAATTTTGTTTCATGTCTCACGCTGGGCTTTGTTATTAATCAATAAGGAGGGACGGGCGGACGGGCGGACGGGCGGGAATGGGTCTCGGGTTGGGGGCTGATTAAATAGCCGCGTTAAGACACATGCCACACACACACACACACACACACACACACACATGCCACACACACACAGACGCACACGCCAGGCTCCAGTCTGTTATTTAATCAATGAATCAAATGATTTGATTTATGAATGCTTTTGATTGGCTCCCCTTCCCTCCACACACCCCCGCGCACACACAATCGAGGATTTTCCGCTGCTTAATGAATTATATAATATGTGAGGAGCTCTTGTTAGCCATCTTTAAAGGGGCACCAAACTCCATTCTCCCATTCTGCCACCGATAAGATTTGATAAATAGTTGCAATGTAAATCGTTTGCCATTTAAAAATAAATATATTTCAAAATGATAATCGAGAGGCGTTTGATGGATGGTTTCTCCGGAAAGGGTTCTTCTCAGGTCGAAACGCGTTTGTTTAGCCATATTTCCGATTTGGTTTCCCACTCGGCGCATTCATCATATAATCACTGGATCCCCCGCTGAGCTGGACCACGCCCCTAAATGGAGTACAGGTCCCACGTTCCCTCTCGCGTTCCCCTGGCAGCTGTGTGCCTCGTGCCGCCGTCTGTGCCTCCGTCTGTGCCTCCGTCTGTGTCTGCATTTCGGTGACATTTTTGCCATTAGCCAAATGTCAATGCTCGCCTCCGAGTGGTAAGCACTTATAATAGATGGGACACCCAGTCGGTTCGGCAAATATAAGGCTTCTCCTGTCAACTCCTTCCGGAAGGGGGAGCAGGCGGTGGAGTCCGACGCGGATGTACGCGGATGCGAAGGGGCGATAAAGGAATGCCACTAAGGCCATTTGATTGCTGCCCGCCCGAGGGGGCTGGGGTGGGGTGCCGATTGCTATTGCCTCAGCTGCAGCAGCGTCTGCCGGAGAGTGCCTGCTCCGACCTGACAGTAAAATCTTCCCGGGGATAATTTGAATAATTTCACTGACCCCAGCCAATCGCCCAAACCCCGCTGGCGGGTGGCGGGTGGCGGGTGGCGGAGGGCCAGAGCCAAGAGGCAGGCAGTGAAAGTTCAGTCTTCAGTTGGCCCGGCTGACAAATGGCTTTTAAATCACCTGTCCGGCCATGAATCAGACTCCGGCCTGGACTGTGGACTCCGGACTGGAGACTCCGGACTCCGGACTACGGACTCCGGACTGTGCCCCTTGTTATTCCTGCGATGCTCCACAGATTTCTTTTTGCATACTTAAGACACTTGGCGTTGACTTGCAATTTGCAGCAAGTGAAATGGATGTGCTGCCATCAGTTGGTGCCCCGCCCACAGCCCTTGCCTCATTGCCTCATTGCCCCATTGCCCCATGAACGGGTGGCAACGCATGTCTGGCTCGTGGCTGGTGGACGGGGGAGGGGAGGGCATGGGCCCATGCGGCGTATGCGTAACCGCAATGAAAAGCCCTGTGCCTGTGCCTGTGCCTGTGTCCGTGTCCGTGTCCGAGGCGGAGTCCGTGTTGAACGCTGCAGCTTTGGCTCATCAGAAGTTTGGCCTGGATGACGGCTTATTATCAGCAGCGGCAGCACTTTCCACGCTCCAAAGCACTTGGCGGATGGGTGGGGCAGAGGGGGGGGCGGGAAGGGGCATGCTGCACTTTTGTGATGGATTAACCGGCGCTTAAGCTGCAGTCGAGCGATAAGTGCCGCTCATGGCAGGCCATTTTGTGTGCTGCCGCTCACTCAGCTGCCACACCTGCCACGCCAGCAACTTGCCACCTGCCACCTGCAACCTGCAACCTGCAACCAGGGAGGGAGCGAGCGAGGGTCTCTGCCGAGTGCGCGACTGACGCAAGGTAACGGAAGCTGGCAATGAGAGACGTTTTAAAATTGAAATGTAATTTCCTGCAGCATGTGGCAGAGGCCAAAGTAATAGGCGTCCTGGCAAAAGGACAGCCCCAACACATGCAGAGGATGCAGAGACAGGACACTCGAATGGCAGGCACGTAAGTCAAAGTCAAGGATACCATAAATAAGTTAAATTATGCCTCTACGGATAACACTTGCATGCAGTCCGTGTCCGGAGGCGGGGGCAGGGGCAGAGCCAGGCTTAACTTAGTTGATTCACTTTGCCACAAGCATGGGGTCTCCCTCTCTCTCTCTCTCTCTGAATGATTTACAGAGCGGGCAAACAACTGGATCTATTTCTATTTCTATTTCTTCATCCATGGCCCGTCTTCGCTGTCTTCAGAGTGGGGGCTCTTCTGGGGGGTGGCAACACCTAGCGAATCCTCCCATCTGCACTCGGACCCAGGCCTTGGTTTCTGGTCCCCCACCCCTTCAGAAATGGTAACCTGAAAATCTCATTAATGCACACGCCCTGTGCCTTTCGTAATCCGAAACATAATGCCATGAAGATGTTGCACAAACGGCGATTTGGAGCCCCAGAATGGCATTGATTCCAGTGGCCTTGCTGTGGATCTGCCGTTGTTCTGCCCCTTGTTGTGGCCCCTACGTGTGTGTGTGTGTGTGTGTGTGTGTGTGTGTGTGGGTGATGATAAGCTGCCCCACCAACCGAAACCTCATGGCCAATGAAGATGCTTAATGCATTTTGTGACCGCCGGCACTTGCCGCCCGTTGTTGCATGCGGATGCGTTTGATTGGTTTTGAATTACATTTTAGGGTCCGAGCCGGGCCGGGCCGGGCCGGCACTTGATTTATTATGTTGCAGTTGCAAATGCAATTACGGCCAGAGTCCGGCCCAGTCGCACACATAATATTCACAGTCGAATCGGATCGAATCGAATCGAATCGAATCGGATCCATAACTGCCCGAAAAACAGCCCAATCTGGGGCAACTCTTTTCCATGGAATGCAATTAATTTGCTTGGAATATTTGCCGTTCCATCGAGTCGTGTTATTTGCAAAATTCCACATAAATTCGTAATTATTCGTTTGACAAAGTTGCAATCAAATTCATTTCGATGCCGTTTCCCAGTAATTCGATTATTGTGACATTTTACATTAGCATTTGACACAAATGACACGACTAGGAAAGCGGGGAGGAAGAGACCGGCTACCAGGGGGGTAGCCCTGCCCTGGGACTGGCAGAACAAACCGAAAGATAAACATTTGCCGCACAAAACTCGCCAAATGGCCATCAATGGCAGACGGGGCACCATTTGGGGCAGACCAGACCAGAGCGGGGCGGGGCGGGGCGGGGCGGCAGCTCCGGGACAATCATCGATGAATTGGACGGGCAAACTTTTGCCACCGGACGCGCGCGACTCCAACTCCAACTCCAACTCCAAGTCCAAGCCGGAGTCCAGTTTCGATTCCGATTCCGATTCCGATTCCGGGGCCTTGGTTCGCGTTTTGCTGCTTGTCTCAGCTGCTGTTCCATGGTCCCTGCTTCTGCCCTGCCTCCCATGCCTCCCGCTGGAGTTCACTACAGTTGAGAAATTACTTATTTTTCAATTGTTGGCGGCCCTTTCTGGCCGGAATGGCCCGGCATTTGGCATTGTTGTAGGAGCGCCGCGCCGGGCCATTGCCGTGCAATCTTGATTACTGTCAGTGGCAGCAGTTGTATTTAAAATTGGCTAACAAGTTGGCTGGACTCGGACTCGGACCCGGACCCGGACCCGGCAAAAGAATTCTGACGGTGCTGTTCCTCGTTTGCTGTTGCCTTTTTATGCTCTGCTGTAAGTATCCTGTATCCTAGGAGAGCCAGGGAATGCTCCGCCTGGGAAGAAGGGAAGGAACGGAAGGATCCGGGGGGATTACCCATAGATTACTTGGGATGCTGTCTGCTGTCTTTGCTTTCGGGGGGAACGACAGATCCTAGAAGACAGTTTAGAGGGTATCTCGTGGGCGGAATACTCGACTGAATCGCATCCACTAGATACTTTTCATTTAGTTTTGCAGCTGCCGTTTCTTTGTGGCCCCACTCCCCCTTCCCACCCCCCTTTCCCAGTGATCTCAACCAACCCCCCAATGCCTTGCCTGCTGTGGGGCTCTGTATTCTGTGCGCCTTTCTATACATTTGTTTGGCAATAATCTGATGCTCGATGGGACGCAGGGCGGCCGATAAATCAGGGCTTCAGGAAACGCCCCACGAAGTAGACGGTTCTGTTGTTGCGGATCGCAAAGACGAACGGCCGGTTGGCCGTGAAGAGCTTGCGATCGGGGTTCTGCGCGAAGGCCGCTGCTCGGGCGGCTGCAAAAGAGATCAGAGAGGGCATTAGAGAGGGACAAGGCTCCATGGGGGACTCCAGGCGGGACTTACGCGTGTCTGGATCCGTCTCACAGCCGGACTCGTTCACCTGCAGGTAGAGCTTCTGCCTGGCCTCGGAGATCAGCTGGGGCGACTTCTTGGCGAAGAGGCCACTGAGATCCGCCTGGCCGGGGCTGAAGATCCGGGATATGCCCATCTGCAAGAGGTCAAAGGGTGAAAAGGGGGACTCCTGGTCTAGTAGGGGGCTGGGGTCACCTTCTGCATGGGCACCTTCAGGTCGATGTCGCACTCGATCTTGAACTGGGGCATCACCACGTCCACCTCGTGCATCAGGCCCTTGGTGGCCACCTCGTTCAGGTCGAGCAGCGCCAGCTTCTGCTCGAGCTCGGGCAGTCCGTCCGCCGCGTGGGGCACGACCAGCATCATGCTGATGTCCGACTCCTCGAAGGGCAGGTGCAGGATGGAGGCCTTGAGCTTCTTGGAGTCCGCGAAGCGGAACGCCCCGACCTGCCGCATCATCAGCAGCTCCATGCGCTGGGCGGGGTTGATCCAGAAGTCGCCGGCGCTCGTGCGGTCCACGGAGAAGCGCTTCGCCCACTTGGCCCGGAAGTAGATGGAGTTCACGAGCAGCACGCTCGACTCCGGGCTGAAGGAGGCCGGCGTGAGCAGGTTGCGGACCGTGTAGAAGGTCTGCAGCTCCAGCCACCTGTTCACCTGCCGCGTGGACGCGTCGGCGTCCGAGAAGTTCAGGGCGTCCGCCTGGGCGTTGAAGAACTCCACGGCCTTGAGGTTGAAGTCCGGCCGCAGCGGCAGGTCGCTGCTCACGTACAGCCGCGTGATCAGCCGCAGGGCGGCGCCCCGCTCCGAGCAGGTGCACTCCCTGCTCCAGAACTCCGCGTGCTGCTTGGCGATGTCCTTCTTCCCGGCCGCCCCCAGCATCAGGGTCGAGCGCAGCTCGTCGGCGCTCTTCCCCCCGGCCCCCATGAACACCAGGGTCAGGGCGCTCCGGGCGGCGGCCGGCGAGACCACCATGTTGCCCCTCGGCGAGTCCTCGTTCAGGGCCCGGAACAGGTTGCGGGCGAACACAATCGGACCCGCACTCAGCGAAGGCGCCGTCGTGCCCGCGGCCGCCATCGGGATCAGGCAGAGCAGCAGCACTGGCAGTGGCAGTGGAAAATTTTACAGTCTCGAAACAGATCTCGAAACGGATTTCGAAACGGAAGTAGTTTTTGTTACCTATTTCTCCAGGCATGTTGGGGTCTGGAGCTCTCAGTGGAACCGACTTGGATCGCTGTTCTCCGATCACTGATCGGCGCATGGATGGAACAATGGATGGAACAATGGATGGAACAATGGAGGGCCTCCGATGAGATCATCTATCGCGATTCGCGAGTCGTAGTCAAACCGGTTCCATTACGCCGCCAATTAATCGAATGCCCTGTTGTTGTGGAGCCCCCCCCTTGGGAGCCCTCGCAGAGTCCAAGTCGGAGCTCTGTGCAGCTTGAGGAACCTACAAGCTGACTTATTTCTCGAGTGGTTCCGATCCACTGCCACTGCCACTGCCAAGGCCAAGCTCTGCTCCCGAGGGCTCTTCTCAATCTGCGGCTAAAAGTGATCCAAGCCCTGAGCTCTTTCTGTTTTTGATGACATGGAAAATGCTTTTTGTATGGTTTTTGTGTCTGCCATTATTTTTATGCGCATACACAGAGAGAAAAAACGTACCGAGAGTCGAATTTTCACCCTTCGATTACGGAGACAGTGGAAACATTTCCATTAAATATTTGCCTCTAAAAATTAAATATATTTTCTACAAATTTAATCAAATATATTATATATATTTTCAAGTGTTTTATATTTTTTATTATTTTTTCTCAAGTGTTTTAAATTTGTTTTTATTTTTATTTCTTTTAAAAATTCCATTTAATTAAATGTTGTCTTTTACAGTGCCACTTTTCTCTCAGTGTATGTGTGGACTTTTATTTGTTGCATTGTTTTTTTTTTGTTTAGTTTTGTTTGTATTTCTGGCTTGCATCGCTGCCAATTTTTGTCTCGACTGGCAAATATTTTCGCAGCTCTCGAAATGGCCAAAAAGGGGGTGGTGGTGGATGGTGGTGGGGCATGCCCGGTATTTGCATGCCACGACAGTAAGTCAATAACATCAGTGTATTGGCAGCTGCCTCGGCGGTTCACCAGACGGTTGCCCCTCTCTGCCTCCTTCCTTCCCTCGCAGGGTCTTATGTGGTGCAGGGGGGGGCTCGTCTTTTGTGTTTTCGATGGAGTGGGTGCTTAAATGCTGTCTACACATTCCTCCGGTCCGCCTTCTCTGTTTCTCCCGCGAGCAGAGACTGCAGTCGGGCATCGCTTTGCGCAAATTTCGCGCTTGATTTGCCTGCTTATGCGGCTGAAGCGATTCCCATTTATACGAGTATTTCAATTTCAATTTCGATTCGTTCACCTTTTCACGTCACATGGCTTCCAGTGTCTACGGCTTTGTGTGCGTGCGTGTGCGTGTCGCTTCGTCATTAATTTGCTCAGGCACTCATGACTGGCGCAAATGAACAAATTTCACGAATGATTGAGCCATTTAAGTGCCATTCGCCGACTCGATTCGAGTGCATCTAACCACACCCCAGAGCACCCGCTCCTCCTCCCAGAGCACTCCCCCTTCCTCCCTTTTCGATTGATTTATACATTCTAATATCCTTGATCGCCTTACGAGAACTAGAAACTTTGGCCGTAATGCAATTATAATTGAATTCTTTTGTAGCCGAGGAAAGCGGCTTATATTTCGTATTGCAAAAGTGAAAATTCAATGGGGGATCAACGCAGGCAAATCGCGCACTAATTGCATTCTCATGGAGTACTCGAAGCGCCTCGAGGCATGCAGCACACACTTACAGGGCGGCAGGGGGGGGGGGGGGGGGGGCGGGGGGCGGAGGCGGCTTAGAGCTGGCCCAACAAATGGAAACAATTCAATGCCGAAACGGCAGATGCCACCAAATGAGAGGCACGGGGCCTCGACGGCAGGAGCCCACTCGATTTTCTCCCCCTTGTGCTCCAGGCTCCAGGCTATCATTTTCGATTGTGGAAACTTTCCGCATGCTGTTGCGGTTGCCGCGCATCGAGAACTACTCAGCCAACTAGTTTGCGGTTCACTTGGAGGAGAACCCTTCACAGCTGCCACGCCCACGCCCACAACCACCACACCCACCACACCCACAGTCTTGCCATTGAAGCCACTCTATCCGCAAAAGATACAGCATTTCGCTAAAATATTGAGCAGCGACGGCCGTGGATTCTTGGGCCGTGGATTAACCTCCTCCCAGGCGATATGGTAATGGGCTGGCCAGGTGGACAAATCAATACGGGACTGTCCAGGGCGGTCCGAGAGGTGCCTGCAACTGAAACTGGGTGTCTCGGGTTCTATTTGCTGCCACTTCCGCCCCTCGCCCCCCGTCCCTCTCTCTTGCCAGCTCTGATTGACTTTGTAGCCTTGTCCGTTTGATTTGTGGTACATTTTGCAGTTGAAATCAAACAGCAGACAGCAAACACACAGCAAGAGGCAAGTGGCAAGGCTGCAAGGCTGCAAGGCTGCAAGGCTGTGAGCAGTAAACTGTGAACGACTATCGATTGGATGGGGCTGGGGCTGGGCAAATGTGTTGCAACACGTTGTCACGCATACGCACTGTTGCACCAGCCTCAGACCCATCCCCAGCCCCAGAGCCCATATCGAGCTCCATAATTAATTGTTTTGCCACACTTGTGCTGCAATTGAACTGCAGCACAGCACAGCACAGCACGACACGTACACACACCTATTTATTTATTAATTAAACCATTCCATTGTTCAATCAAACTTCTGGGAAATGCGGGGATGCCTCAGCCGGCTGCCTTATGCCACTGTGGCAGGTACTACGAGTCCTGCACCTCCCTGGGCTGTCGTCGGGGGCATTCATCATTTAATTAGTTGCACAGCTTGTACGGGGAATTGTCTGATTTGCGGTGAATGATTTCACTAGATTAGACGACGCAACAGTTTGGGCTCTTCCGGCGGGCCCTTCGCCCGGAGAGGCCACGCACTTGTCCGATCCGAAACCCAATTGATTTTCCGATTTTCTCCCGGCTCTGTCCTTGCGTCTACCTCCGACTTTTGTTTGTCTGTTTGTCTGTTTCTTCTGTTGATTTTCGGTGTATATTTTTTGTCTCTCGATTTCGGAATTTCAGTTACTTTGTTGCCTCTACAGTTTCCGCCCCGTACTCTTTTTTTTTTTTGCTCCCTTGTTGGGACAGAAATTGTTTGTATTTGTTTAGGCTTATGGCCAAGACGATAAAAACGTCTCGAGCGCCGGCAAATGGCCGGAGAAAACAGGCGGATGACGGCCGACTTTAGAGCCATCGAAGAGGGGATGCTCTTTGCCATAATCCAAGCTGGACTCGAGACCTGGGACCTGCGGAGGAATGCAGTTTCTCGAGGGGCATTGATACAGCGCGATGTTGCTGCCCCTCCCATCAAGGGGAGATCTGCGTGCAACTGTGAAATTAAAACCTTCTCCTGCAGAAATCGAGCTGCCAGCTGCAGTAAGCGGCTGTTAACAGGGCCCCCCCCCGTGCCGGGGCCTCGCTGGCCGGAAGAGTATCCGAAACAACGTGGCGGAAGACAATAAAAATACAATTTCATGTCTATGACAGGGACTTACAGCCGGTAGAAGTAGGTAACCATTGAGATATGGCTTTGTGGACACAGCCACATGGGACAGGAGGCCCCACATACGGCAGGGGGGGGGCACGACAGATACCGAGTTTTGTGCACCAGACACTGGAGAGCCTCTCCAGTCGGTTCTATAGACATTGGCTAAATTTAAACAGCAAAAACACACACACACACACACACAGATAGTGGAGGATGGAGAGGGGGTAGAGAGGGGGTGGAGAGGGGGGGGGGGGGTGAAGTGAAGAGCTACATTTCCTGTGCCTTTCTTCGATTTGATTTTTCATTTCCGCTGCAAATGGTGACAAAGTTGGAAATCTCTCAAAGGTGGAGAGAGAGCTGTTGCCATGGAGATGGAGAGGGGTGGAGTGGGGGCAGAGGGGTAGTGGGGCAGCAGAGAGGAAGCCTGTGCTTGACTATTTTTGTGTGCTGTGTTGATTTCTCGTGAAATATCAATACAATCCAAGGACCCTGGCAAACACAGCCCCTCACATCCTGGTCCCTGGTCCCCGGTCCACTTGAGATTACCAAGCGACAGCGGCGTGTCCTTGGGGCCCGGGGCCCACAGAGAGGGAAATTTAAACAAAGCCAAAACTGAATTTGGCACCTCGGCTGGCGTCTGCGGTGACCGTTCATAAAATTTGGCTTCCACCGACCAAAGACCAGTAACCGCAACCGAACCCGGACACGGACACGGACAGGGGGTGGGCAGGGGGTGGGCAGGGGTTGGGCAGGGGGCATGGTAAAGAGTGGAGAGTGGAGAGGCTCCTACGAAACACACTCTTCTGTCAACAGTGTCAATGGCAATCATTAACACAAATCAATGGGATTAACAATATTTGGGTGCGTTGCCCACACGGAGAAAGAGGCAGGCGGGAAGGGGGGGGGGGGGAAGAGAGTGGGGAGGTGCAGGCTAAGAGGCGGACGAGAACAGCGCCAAATGCCAACAGAGCTGCAACCGCAGACATTGGTCCTGCACCCACACACACACCCACACACACACACACACGGATACCCCCAAAGGACAAATACGAATCCACATGACAGGCGCAGGACTTAATCCGAAAATAGTGCATGGCGAGACGGAGAGAGACAGAGAGAGAGAGAGAAGAATCAGAGGATGGAATGACGAAAAATGGTCGGCACTTAATTTCCTCTATTCTGCCACCTCTCCCCCCCCCATCCCCCAAAAACCTCTTTGGATGATTTAAGATGTCCTTTAAGGACACGGCCATCATCAGCATCTTGGGCCCTGGGAGGGGGGGGGGGGGGAGGGGCTGCGGCCGGACAATATGCGACACTGACAGGCGCCGACAACAAGGGGTGCCACCGATGCGGTGCCACACAGCCGCCGCAACGACAAGGCGACCCAAAGCATGTCTCTCTGTCTCTCTCTCTCCCTCTCTGTCCCCCTCTGTCTCTCTCCCTCCCTCTCTGTCCCTCTCTGCCCCTCTCTGTTCAATAACTATTGGCTGGCGACCACGTCCGGTGCAGCTGTTGCTCAACGTCTTGGCCGACGATTGACTTTAAGGTTCTGCGGATGAGCATTTTGGAATCAAATTAATTTCCACAGAAAGAGCTACATTTCGTTGCCGTCGAAAGGCTTCCAAAGGCTTCCAAAGGCTTCCTTGTGGCTTCCCAAAAATGTCTCAAAATCCGTGCTCATTGAGTGCCTGGATGCTGGGTCTATGCTGCTAATTAGTTTCCTTGCCAGCGGGAAATGGAGAACAGACCGGACGGAAAAAGAGTGCAGGGGGACGGCCACCTGCGCGGACCTGCAGTCGGGCCAAGTTTTTTTTGGCCACAAGGCTGTGACGGGTAGCCCTCACCTTTGTTGGCCACGCACGAATGCCTCACTTAATTTTGTCGCCCCAGAAGGGGGCGCCTCCCTGCTTTCCTGCTTTCCTGCTTTCCTCTGCATAATTCTCTGTCAATGGCAAACATTTGCCAAACTTTTGCACCGAAATTTGTTAACTGTCAAAATTGTGCTGTCGTTGAGTGTGCGAGTGTGTGTGTGCGAGTGTGTGTGTGTACACGCAAATCAGGTGAATGCCACAGATCTCCCGCCTTGCCCCCGCAGGCCCCGCAGTCCCCCCCAAGGCCCCCCTCGTGCGCTCCCAGGTGTCGGCATGCTTTTAACTTCTCAACTGTAAATTGTAAACTGTAAACTGTTTATGTGTGCTTAGAGTGCGGGGGGAGGGTGGGGGGGGCTGGGTTTTTGCTGGCAAAGTTTGTGGCATGCCACAGCGCCGGCCCTGCATGTGTGATCCGTTCGGTGGCCATTAAAATAAGTTTTGATCGTCATGGCGACTGCAATGCCAACATTGGCGCGTAATTAGAAGGCAGCTTCCTCGTTGCCCCCCCCTGTTGCCCCCTGCCGCATGTGCTACCTAATTGATTTGTCCGAATGGCGAGGCACGTGCTGGGAGCAGGACTTCATTAGTGTCCTGCCGGACGTGGGGAGTTTTTGCTTTGTTCCGTTGATTTATTCATTAGAGACTGACTTCTGTCCACTCCAGCGTATCCAGGGCGTATGAGCCCTGCTTGAATTATTTCAAGAATGCTCCACCAGAGCACCACAAAGCCCCTGCACATCGCTGCAGTCTCTTCTTTCAGTCGTGGACACAAGGCGACGGCGACGGCGACGGCGACGCCGGGGGATGCAAATCCGGAAATGTGGTTAACTGTAAATGCTGGACGCGACACCCGGAGAAGGGGGGGGGGGGGGGGCAGTCGAAGCTGCAACTGAACGGAAGTGTCGTTTGGCCTGACGTTAGACAAGCAGACTCCTCCGGCAGCCGTGCCCCAGCCTCCCCACCTGTTCGCCCCCCTCCTGCCGAGAGTGGGCTTGAAGTTTTTGTTGTCAACCGGTTAATGGTCCATTGTGGCCGGGCCTGGGAGGGAGCTGCAAGATTTCGCGCTTTCAGCCAAACCGCCGCCATTTGCGGCCAACACGGCGCATACTTAACGCCCCATCGCGAGTGCCAGTGCCCGTTTTCGTGTTTACTTAATTGTTGCTGATGATCCCGAGCAGACACAGCCCCCGGGGGGCGGTCTCCGATGGCGCCAAACAGCGATTATCCTGCAAATGCTGGAAATCAAAGGAGAAAAATATCGGTGGAAAGCCGCAATCAAGATGGATTCCGAAAACAGTGGCGGAACAGGTCCCTTAATAAATAATTTAGAGGACATTTCTGCCGCTAATTAACCAGAAAAAGGACTGCCAGAAGTGGAGTGTTGGCCCGAAAGGAGGTTACGATAAAGTTGAACTTCGTTTGGGCAACTTTTAAGCGGCTTGCGCCAACTTGTTTGCTGTTTATTTTGCATCGTGGATCGCCGTCGAGGACTGCTCCCCGACAGGAGTCCGAGTCCGAGTCCGAGTCCCGGCCGGAGAGCGTGTCAATGTAAAGTGACTCCATAATTAAGCAAGCAATAAAAACGAGACGAGCAAAAAGCGAAGAAAAACGGTCACAAAAAGTGTGCTGGCAAAAAGTTATGAATCTCATAAAACTTTCGCCATGGGGCGGAAATGATTGCGAGACGGGCTTGGTGGGGCGGGGAGGCCTTGAGAGGGGGCCTTGACAGGGGGAGTGGCTGGGATGTCGCCGCTAATGAGCCTGGCCTGGCCTGCCTGGCCATGCAGATACTTATTTCATTTCTGTTTTTGCTGCAATTTCTGCTGGTTAATAATTTTGATGGCCGCCAATTATGCAGGGGCCATGCAGCAAGGGGCGTGGCAGGAATAACATACGAGCATGTGATGAGAGGAGGCCCCAAAAGCCCCCACGAGCCCCCAAAGAATCTGCACTGCCGAGGCAGAAATCGAGGCTGGCCGAAAGCAAACGAAACTTTCCATCACGTAGCACTTAATTTCCCAAAGAGAATTTGTGGGCAAGCGTGCCGACACGCCCCCCTCCCAGCACCAGCGCCAGCTCCCCGCCCTCCCCTATTTGTGCCGTAAAATTTAAAAATTGATGAGTATTCTCCGAGTCTGTGCGGCAGGGAATCCCCCTCGCTGTTGTTTTTGGCTCGATTTTGGTTTCGGTTTTCTCTGATTTGTGTGGCGCCTGGGACAGGGTGTGAATGGCAGCAGCTGCAGGGGTGAGTGCACTCACACATTCATTCATTCATTCATTCATTCGCTCGCGCGTCAACAATGGCCCTTGGAAGGACTGCTTAATTCCCGAATTCTTTGGCACTGTAGATCGAGTGACTATCGATTATTTTCTATGGAAAAACATTAGCGAAAAACCTTCAAGTCGCTGCCGCATTGTGCATGAATATTTGTTGCATGTTTTGTGGCATTCACTTGACCATTCGGGCTCCATTCAGGGCCTTCCAGGGCTCGAACGGACGGATGTTTTCCACCGAAATGAATATGTTTGAACGAGGCTTGAGTGCGGCCAGCCAGGGCATGGGTGAGTGAGTCGCTGAGTGTTGCAGTTGCAGTTGCAAGCTGCAATTCGGGGCTCACTAACAAGCAGCAAAAGTTTTGGAAGCCAACCCATGCCTCACTGCCTCCCTCAGTCCCTCCTCCATCCACCCTCCACATCCTCCTTTTCCTGTCTCGCTTTTCCGCTAAACTCCAGCGAAAATTGCAACTTTTGTGTCAAGCGCTGAAATTACAGCACAAAGAATGACGCAAAGGCAACAAAGCAGAAGAAGCATCAGCAGCAGTTAACCAGGGGTGGCGCGGAGAGGGGGGCAGGGGGGGAAGGGGGCAGAGAGGGAGATGCTGGAGCTTAGTCCGGCTTTAAGAGCTGTCATCCCGTGCTGCTGTCTGCGTGGCAGCGTTTGAAATTACACCCAAAAGGACAATTAAGCATGAAGTATTTATGTGCCGACGCTTCTGCAGCTGGAGCAGTGGCAGTGGCAGGGGCAGGGGGCAGGGGCAGGGGCAGTGCCTGTGGCAGTGGCAACAAGCAGCGAGCGGCGATGCGTTGTTGTCGTCTGAGCGGCCCGAGAAATAATTTCATTATGCTTGCAACTTAATGCCAACTTACACTTTTACAGCCTGCCCCCTCCGCCCCCTCCTGCCCCCTCCTGCCCCCTCCTGGCAGCATCTTTTTCATTACAGCTCGGGCCGCATGACTTTGCTTTTAGTTTTCACAGCCCTTTTCGGAGCAACAGGAGCAGCAGCGGCGGCGGAGCTGGACAAGACGCTTGCCACTTGCCACTTGCCACTTGCCACGGCAGGGCTCTCTCTCTCTATCTCGCTCTCTCTTCTCTCTTTATTATGCGAGCTCAGCACTAAATTTTATTGTCAGTTCATGTCCTCCTGAATTATGTAGCGCGGCAACAGCAGTGGCAGGGGCAGGGGCGGGGGCGGGGGCAGGGGCAACATTATCATTGTAATGCATTTTGCCTTGCTCTCTGACTGGACTTTTATGCATTCGCGAGCACTCAACAAGGCGGCGCCGCGGCGAGCTGGAAGCCTTATTAAAATCCATCAAATGAAGGGGGTCGGGGGGGCTGGGGGAGGGGCACCAGGCCATGCCTTAATTAACATTTGTCACTCCGGTTACAAAGCAGATTTGCCAGGCACTGATTTCGCACACAGAAGCGCGTAAATTGAATTGTGCATTGACCTGATTCGGAGAGTCAGGAATGGCGAGGGGTGGGGAGGGGGGAGGGGGGACTGGGGCCTGCCCACAAATTCAAGCATATTTAGTAAACAATTTTAATTAAATGCCAAACCGCCGAGCAGAAAACAAAAACTATGCACATTAATTTGCGGCATTTTGCAGGGACTTCCTGGAGGACTTGGCACTCCCCCCCCCCGCCACCTCTTGGCGGCAAGAACTTTTAATTCAATCCGCCCCAAGAAGCAGCAGCAGCCGCCGCCCCCCCCCCCACCACAACTTGGGCCACTCGAAGCGATGGCTGCGGCGGCCTCTTGTACATGCAATTTAATTTGACAAATTTGCTGAAAATAGTTTCAAACCGAACAAAAAACCCAAGTTTTCTCCTCTGTGGCAGACAGTCCAGGGCCCTGCCTCCCCCTGGGAGGGGGGGGGGGGGGGGAGCTCATTAAATTTTCCCTCTTCTTCGGCTCGTTTTTCGTGGGGTCCAGAGGTGGGACGGGGGGGGTCTGCGCCCCCGCCAAAAAGCAATCAAAAGTCAATGGCCAACACTTAAAACGTCGATGCGGGCGCAACATTTTTTGCAGTTGATTTATTTATTACATTGATGGGCAGCCGCCGCCCACCGCCCACCACCCACCCACTCCGGGGGGAGTGCCTGCACTCGGGGCCTGGGCCGAAGGTCTTTAAGGCCACCTCGTGGGGGTGCCTCCTGCGGCAGGGCTCCGCTTGCGTTTGCTGGTCACGATTCGCACGAATTTTTTATATTAGGCTTTCGTTTATGTGAAAATTATGTGCAACATACGAGAGCCCTGCCGCAGGGCGTGGCGGGTAGGGGCAAGTGCAACATTTCAAGTGACAAACCTGGCCGTGTGGCGGAGCGATGGAGACGGAGAGGGAGCCAGCGTCCACGTACTCGAGCTCTCAATAACAGGCAGGATGGGGACGGGGACGGTGACGGAACCGGGGGGGGCACAGGACCAACACGAACGGGTGAGAAATCCAGGCACGTAATTTTAAATGGCTTTTACTGGCGGCAGTCGACTTAAACTTTCGCGCGGGCCCCAACATTAGCCGACGGGGAGTGGCAGTGCCAGTGGCAGCGACAGTCTGTCGGAGGTCCTGGGTCCATGGCGGAAGCGATGTCGATGAGAGTGTTAAATGCAACTGCCACACACACACACAGACACACAGACAGCTGTCGTAACTGCCACATGATGCCCACATGCCACGCCCCCAGAAGGCCCAGAGCAATGCGGCAACGGGAATGGCAATGGCAATGGCCACGGCCACGTCACTAACCGCAATGTTAACGGCCATATTAATGGCTGCCTTTTTTGTAGCTCCAGCGAGGGGGGCCGGGACGGGGTTTCCAGCTGCTTGACTTTGATTGCATGCCCCATCAGAGCTGCCGCGTGATTTCCTCTTCCTGGCTAAGCTCCGGCCATAATTAAATGTTTTGGAGCGGCCCACCCGGCGTATGAGTGATGTGAAAGGAGTGGCAAGCGATAGGCGGAGTGGAAGAAGGAGCTCTGGTGGAAAATAGTCGCCTGTTTAAGGAGAACTAAGCTCGACTCTTGGCCCAAAATATCTCAGGGCCTCCACTACCCCCCCGGACCCTCCCGACCCCCACACATGCCCGTAATCAAGCATTCAAATGCCAGGGTGCCAGGGTGCCGGGTGCCAGGGTGCCAGGCTGCTGGCCACAATTCAACATTCAACATTCAATTCACCTTGAGCGAACTTTTGGCCCGCCGCGCCGTCGAGTGCATCATTTGTTATGGCCCAGACGTGGCCAGACAAGACAATGCCACTGCCACTGCCTGCCAGCAGCATCGGTGATCAGCGGCAAGCACCTAACCAGGGCTACGTGACGCGTCACCAGTGGCACGACGCCACAGTGCCACAGGCAGGGCTCCACGGCTGCATGCAAAGTGGTTGCCTATGAATTATGAATCGAAATCGGCATCGCATTCGGAATCGGAATCGGAATCTGCATCCGAGAAGGAGTTGCATTTGTCTGGGCGAACCGATGGCCGCAGCTGCCATCCAAGGAGGCGAAGGGGGGCGGGGGGGGCACGATAGAGTGGAGGCAGTGGCAGAGGCAGAGGCCAGCGCACTATAATTTGTGGCAATGATAGCTTCGGGCGTGTTTTATTCCCGGCAGCCGGCTTTTTGGGTTCGTTGTTCCTTGGCTCGTCTGTGCAACATATGCTCATCAAAAAGAAGTTAATTTCTGTGTTCGCTCTGCCCCCGAGTGTGCCCCACTGTGTGTGTGCCCCACTGTGTGTGTGTCCTGTGTGCGCTTGTGTTTGTCTTGTGTCGACTGACATTAAGCTGCTTGTTTGCACAACATCTCAAAGGACAACGGCAACGGCAAGCCAACAATCAGCCAGGATTCCAGCCAGCCAGCCAAGTCTTGTCCGTGCTGCCTCTCTTTCTATAGAGTGTGTGTGTGTGTGGGTGGGTGGGGGTAATCCCAGTGCAACTTGAGCCAAAGATGGGATGGAAGACGGAAAACAGAAGACAGAAGCTGCCGTTGGAGTTTGTCTCCTTCGCTCCTTCTCCTCCACTTCTGGCAATATCCTTTTTTTTTTGTTGCTTGCTGTTTGCTGTTGTTTCTGTCTTTGTTTCGTTCTGTGCGACGTTGCGACGTTGCGACGTTGCGACGTTGGTTGCATTGCTTTCATTATATGTTGCATGTATCCTTGAGGGAAGTTAATTAAATTTACTGACCATGCTATTAAGCAAACAGAGCTGCTGTTTGCAGACATGCCCCATGCCTGCCCCTTGCCTGCCCCTTCCTTGGACACATCCCTGTGTGCAACAGGGATAATACTCAATTAAGCATAAAGCATTTTGGTTCGCATGTGTTTAAGTGTCACGAGCAAATACGCTGCCACGCTGCCTCTCCGCCTCTCCGCCTCCATATACAGACCCGTGGCAGGCGTCTCATCTGCGGCCAGTCTCGCCGTGCCACTGGCCGGGGTTAATCGAATAAGCAACAGCCACCGGAGCCCTGGACGCAAGTCGAAACGGATTTAATTACGTGGCCGGCGATTTTCCGTTGAATCGAATTTACTGCATCGACGGCAGTGCATAAAAATGCAATTAGCATTATGACAACAGTCCGAGGACGAGTGGCAGGACGAGTGCCAGGACGAGCCTCGGGATAGGCCAGAGCCGGAATCGGAACCAGGTCAAGAGACTGACTGATTCGCGGCGCCCACTTAACGCCCGAGCACAGATACACTTACGATACTCCGGTGATTTGTTTGCCAGCCAGGAGGCCTCTTCTGGGTGCTCTCTGCCGAGTGCCAGCAGAGAAGGAGGAGCAGCGGTGGTGCTACGATGGTTACGGCTAACCATCCAAGGGCGGGCAGATGCCCTGCTTTGATGCCCCACGACTGTAGGCATTATGAAAAGGTCTAGTCAAAGACCTCTCTTGGAGAGGGAAGAGCCCTCTAGTGCTCCCCTCCCCCTCCCTGTCGTTGCCTGGGGATCGTTCCGATTCAATCCGTTCGGTGGCCGCTCGTTGCGCCTGGCTGGAATCCAGTTAAATGCAATCAGCTGCCAGCCACCCGCTGCTGCCAGGGGAAACTTCTCACATTCTGATTTTTTCTTAGCACTTTAAACTTTCGGGCCAAGAGCGTGCACAGTGCCGGTACTCGCACTCGCACTCGCACTCGTACTCCGTATTTATTTGTGTTTTGTGTGTTTTATCTATGCTTCGTTACACACCAGCACACACACACGCACACAGGCAGCCCTTTTCCTTTTGGATGTTTACGGAATTGCAGTGTTTTAGCCAAGGGGGGTCGGGAGGGGGGGGGGGGGGGCAGGAGGGGGAGTGGGGTCTTTCGCTCAGCGAAAACGAAGAAAACTCCGGCTCTGCTTACGAGCAGAATTGGCCATTTGTGCAATTGCTCTGCCTGAGTGAACTTGCCTATTTTGGCATGACGGGAGGACGGCGGGACGGCAGGACGACGGGACGGCAGGACGGCAGGACGAGGCCAGCGAGGACACAAAGGGTATCCCCCCAAGACCATTACAGCTCCACACTTGTGCTGTGCTGTGCTGTGCTGTGCGCTTCCACGCTATCATCTCGCCCACCAGGACTCTCCCCCCCCTCCCCCCGCTCTTTGGCGAAAAGTTAACTCCGGAAGGGGGCGGGGGGGATACCGAATGGGAATGGGAATGCCAACTGACGCTGACTGCTGTTTATTTAAATGTATTCGCAGACACACACACACACACGCAGATCCCCACCTGCCACACCTGCCACACCTGCCACACCCCCTAGGCAGCTGCTGCCCCTGCCCCTGCCCCTGCCCCGCCCTGCCCCTCCTGCTACCATGAATTATTTAGTTTGCATTGCGCTCGAGTGAAAGTTACTTGAAAATTTAATTTCAAGCTTCCTTTTTTTCTTGCCCCTCTCTATTCTGCACTCGAAAACGACCAAATGCAGTTTTTTCGGTAAATAAATACAAGTCGGGCACAGGTCAAATGGGATCAAAAGTCAGAGAGCGACAGAGAATGCAGCTCTCTCTCGCTCTGGCAAATCTATTTAGCAAAATCAATGGACAAGCCGTGAGGACAGGCCATGTCTCCGTCGACAAGTTCTTCTTTTAAGAACAGGAAGCACACACACACACCACACAAAGGACGGGGAAGGATAATTTGGAAGCAGAGGCAGCGGCAGAACTTGAATTCAGGAGCAGGTAATCCAATTGCCAGGGGCCTGTAGGGGGGAGTGTTCCTGTAGGCCCCAAATCAGGCGGCGACTTAACCAAATTGCCCCCAGAATCGGAGTCGGAAAGAGAGAAGCTTCAGAGTTTTTGTGTGCCGAAATCCCTCCCCGATTGAGCCGGGCATCAGTAATGGCCAGGACAAGGAATTACGCCAGACTGATAATTGGTCGAGGGGCAGCCGGGGAGGGGGGGCAGCAGCATCTACTAAGCCAAATGAGACCAAAAACTGAGCCAAAGAAAGGGCCACAGTGCTTCTCGATTGTCTAGCTACATGTGGGGTCGGGAGTGGGGCTGGATTGGGGCTGGGTTTGGGGCTGTGGATTGAATGCCTGTCTCCGTGCCACTTGCCACCGAGGAATGCCTGCTTTTGTGTATTAAAATTCAATTTTCAAGCGACGTATGAAAGCCTCTGGCCCACCGGCTGTGGACCGACTCAGGGATACCCTGCATCCGCTGGGACTCCTCCGCTCTTCAATTGGAAAACGCTGCGTGGACGAGTGCCCCGACAGGCACAGACATAGGCACTGCCCCGGGCTGTGGCAAGGCGGAAAAATATGCCGGCAGCCGCCTGTCATCGCCGGAGTCTGGTCAAAATCAATTTCGCGATGCGAATATGTGCGGCTGGCAAATGTTGACGCAGCGGCGGCCAGGGCCAGGGCCGGCGCATATTGCTCATACGCCACGTGGCCGACGGAGGACCGTGCGGCTGTGCTGCGGACGGAATTAAAGCAGGGAGCTGCACTAAGCATAATGAGTTCTAGTCGGAGTGACGAGGCCTGCGGCCTTTGGGGCACATCAAAGGCATAGTTAAGCAGTTTTTGCCGAGCAGAATACACCGATGCGATCCCCTTATGCATGCCACTAATTTGTGTGTGCAGCCTGTGGCCAAATGTTGTGTCTCGAGGTGTGCCCCCTGCCCCCTGCCCCCTGCTCCCTGCCCCCTGCTGCAACCTCACGACTTTTGACATCAAAGCCATTGCTTGTTGGAGATTCTAAATAATGCCGCCTCGAAAATTGGTTTCGCATTACTCAACACTAACGCCGGGTAGTCGATGCCGATGTCGACACAGGTCCCAGGCCCCCCACCACCCACCTCCTTGGGGGGCGCATACTTTCCGCAAGGTCTTCAAAGCGAATTTCACCGAAGATGTGCAAATATGTGTGTGTGTGTGTGTGTGTGTGTTAAATTATTAAAAATGTTTTTGGCAGCACATCCTGTCAGCAAGCAGTGCTATTTCTCATGCAGGATGACAGCCCAGACGGGGTCGGAAGCCCTCCTGGAAGCTCCGTTCAAGCTGAATCTGTGCCCTGCCCCCCCCCCCCCCCGCCCTGCCCCTTGCTGTCGTTACATGGCACAAAATATTTTCGAATAAATTTTTCAAATCGTTTGCCAGCAGCACACCCCCCTCTCCTTCCCCCCCGCACGTACTGCCACCGGGGAAACTTCTTCGTGTCCATTGGCATGGCAGGTGAAGGTCAAGAGCTGCATTCTGCCGCACAGTAGAAGAGAGGGGGGCCGCAGGGAGGCCACAGGAGGCCATCTGTCCCAGCCGCAGCCCTGAAGAGCTGCATATTTTTATGCCGCTTTAACGCAAAGCGAACACTTGGCGGGCCATTTGGCTAATTCACCAGCCAGCAGCCACCAGAAACACCGCTCTGCACCGCCTTTTGGGCAGCTGCTGCCTTTGGGGCCTAGAGATGGCCTCACGCCCCCTTTGAAAGCCGCTCTCAGGACAGTTTTCGGGGCTAAGGAGCCGATCATCTGCTCTGATGGAACTCAGTCACTGGCCAGTTGGGTTCCGTTGGGGACATTTCCATTGGGTAATCGAGTGAGTGCAGAGTTCGTTTTGTCACGCTGCCATCCCTAATTGGGGGGCTGTTGGGGGGTGGCCCAAGACTTGGCTTGAGGCGGGGGCCCGTTCTGGCGGCTGTTGCAACTTTAGTAACAAGTTGACCTTAAAGTTTCTCAGGCAAAAGCTTGAGAGTCGAGTCCCCCGCTGCGGGCAAAGTTTTAGCAGCGCATAAAATTTACGTGGCAATTGCAGTGCACTCGAGGCGCACCTGGAGCACCTGGAGCACCCGGAGGAAGCGGTGGAAGCGGTGGAAGCGGAGGAAGCGGAGACCGGGAGGGGCAGGGGCGCCTGGCGACGGGAGTTGGACGTGTGTTTTATTTTTGGCTGCACTTTTCAATTAGAGACTCCCACTTAAAGGCTCGTGTGTCGTCGTCGTCGTCGTCGTCGTCCTGGTTGTTTGGCAACCGCAGGAACAATGTAACTGCCACGGAGAGGGGGAGGAGGAGGACAAAGAGGAGACTTGGCAAGGCATCAAATTGTTAATTGTGTGTAACAAAGTTATGAGCTCTCCTCGAGCTACAGCCAGAGCTACAGCTCCAAAGCCAGCTCCTGCCTGGTCCAGTGCGGTTGAGCCTGCCAATGGGCGGTGGGAGTGGTGGGAGTGGCGGGGCCTTGTCGAGCCTCTGCCAAGAAATTTTAAACCAGTTCAAACAAGGTTCAAAACAAGCAATAAACAAAAATAAAAAGCGCAAACAAAGGCACACAAAACGAGGCAGAGAGCGGAGCGAGTGAAAGACGAAAGACGAAAGCCGAAAGAAGAGACATAAACAAGCGGCCAGCAGCAGTCGAGGCTGAAAGAACAAAGGAACGACAGTGGTGGGGGAAGGGGGGAAGGGGGCAGCTAGGTGTGTACTTAAATGGCAAAAGAAATGCGAGAGCGGAAACACATAAAGCACGCCCAGGAGAAGGGCGGGCAGACAAACTTCCGCTAAAGGAAATTTTATGCAGGGCACGGCTAAAGGATGCGCAGCGCTTAAATAATACATGGATGCCATGTTGATCCTGCTCGGTTAAGGTGCGGTCGGTAAATGTCTTATAAGGAAGTCTCCCTGCCACATGAGAACAATAAAGTTAAGGGAACCGAACACCCTGTGGCAGACTGACCGTCTCGTCTCGTCTGGCTGGGCTCCCCGCTCCCCGCTCCCCGCTCCCGTCTCCCGGCTTAATTGTGGGGCCACTGGCTGGAGGTGCCTCCCGCCCCGTCTGGCTTATGAAATACGATGCTGCAACTTCGTTAAGCACTACTTTAGTATGTGCCCTTCTTCGCCAACGATTGTGTCGCCGTTAGCCGTGCTTTTCGCGGAATTCGGGCCCCGATTTGGGCCCGCATTCATTACGCGCCCATTCATTACGCGTTTCAAAATGATTTGTGTTCAAGCTTCAACCTGTGAATCGCTCCAAATTGAAATCACATACGCAGCGGCCACTGGGAGTCGGCTAAATTGATGACCCTGACCGTGGGGTCCTCCCTCGTTCTGCCTCCTCCTCCACCCTCTCCTGGCCGCTGACGTGATTCGTGGGCTCGAAATCGAATGGGAATTTTGTGATTACTGGTGCATGAGGGGCCATTCATGCGCCGTGTCTGGGTCAATTAGTCAGTCCGCCTGGGCAGCCGGGCTTTTGGGCACCTGGGGGTGGGGGTGGTGGCGGTGGCAGGCGAAATTAGCATTCGGCTGCTTTTCGGGTGCGTGCATAGATCATTGGGTGTGCAACCACAGTCCGCACATAATTCCCCTCCCCCCACCCCCCTCCCCCGGAGGACGCTTTACGATTTCGCACACTTGGCACGTCGACGTCAAGGCCATTGAGTGCTGGCCTCGTCCTGGGCCTCGTCTCGACCGGCCTCAAATGTCAAAGGCAGAGTCAGTCGATACTCTCGCACCTGGAGCGGGGGGCCTGAGAAGAGGGGCAGGGAGGGAGGACCACGAGGGGTCATGGGGATGGCGCAAATTAAAAGACAATTTATGCCAATGCCATCGCAATTTAGATGTTTGTAATTAATTACGCACACGCCTCCTGAAATATGCATGAAAAATGATGCCCCACACCCATGGGGGGGGCGGGGCGGTGGCTGGGTGTGGAGCCCGATGCGTGAGTACGTCCACTTTGGCGCCAAATTAATGTCCAGCGAGGTCCATGGAGTCTTGACCTCCATCGCGATGACAGGTGAGCGACAACCCCCCTTCGCTGTGCCCCGTTTTTTGGGGGCATACCCCTGCTCGTGTGGCAGGTCCGGGCAGAGCCTTCTTTCTGCTAATTATCCTGCCACTTAGTCCCTTATCCGCTCCATCATATGGGGGCCACCTGAGTGTTATTTAAATGAGGGCTAATTGTGGGCGGTTGCCGAAAAAGTGTTTTAATTAACGTGCCACTAAGCGATGCGATGCGATGCGGTGCGGTGGCAGGACCATGTGCAATCAGGGCCAAAGAACGAGAAGGCCCCGTCATCAACGCATTGACAAAATGGCGGCTATTTCGAAGGTGGGGAAGAGGCAGGAAGCAGAAACAAGGAAGGGGCGGAGGCGGAGGCACTGCCACTGCCACAAGGCAAACAACAATGGCCAAAGCCAATGATGTCAACGGCATTTAACAACGGTAACGCCAGCAGCCGCACAAACAGCCAGCGGGGAGTGTAGCAGGTGCCAGGTGGCCAGGGGCGGGGGGGCAAGGGGGCAAGGAGGCAGGTGGGAATGGGGCCTGTTGTGCATTAACATTTAAATTACCGTTAAGTTGGGCACACGTTTGGCTGCATTGCCACTCCACTCGCTCTCCCGCACGCACCTCCACCCCCACCCATCGTCTGGCCACCCCTTTTGGCCCTGTCGTTCTTTTCCCTGATTTCCCATTCCGTTTGCTCTCGAGAGCTCCTCCTGTGTCTGTGCCTTTTTCCTTCTGGCGACTTTTCCTGTTTATATTTATGCCGCTTTTAGTGCAAATGAGTGCACGCCTCAGTTCGGTCAGACATTGTTGTCGCAGTGCCTGTCCCAGGACCTGTCCCAGGACCTGTCCCAGGCCCTGTCCCACGGCCTGTTCCTGTTGTCGCTGCCGATTGCCTGTTGTTGATTTTGAATCTGTGCTCTGACAGAGCACTGGTGGAAGTCGAGGAGCCTGCACAGTGGCTTGAGTGCAGGCGAAAACTGGGGGAAACTCCGGGGAGACGCCCGTCCGGGACTCGGGCCACTGTTGACCTGCGAGGGGGCGCCTCCGCTTAGGCACTTTAGCAAATTGGCTGCCCATTGAATGCATTATCAATTACGCCTCGCCAAACAGGCATTTGGTCGGAGAATTATGAGTGCGGTGGCTGGGGGGGGAGGGCGGGGATGCTGCACTGAAGCCTACTGGTGCGGAGGGGGGGGTGAAACAAATGAAACTTTAATGGGCCCGTCGCCGTGACATAAGCGATGTCGAATTAAGGCCACCCCCCCAAAACGCCCACTACGTAAACCCCATATCACTATCCCCCCCCCTGGACTCTGGACTCTGGGGAACCCTTCTTTAACAGACCTACGCAGAGGCCACGGGAGTCGTAAAAAAGTTTCATGTTATTTTTATGATGATGATTATGGTTGTCGTGTGTGTGTGTGTGTAAGCTCCACACACACACACACACACACACACACACACACACACACACAGTGACAGTGCTGTAACGGAATCTGTTCTCTCGTTCTCCGCCTGGTTTATGGCGCCCTCGCGTGCCACTGAAGCCGGCGGCAACTTTTATTCAAGAATTTCGCTCTTTTCGGCTTAAGCCGAAGGACTCTTCTCAATCCAACCTGCCGCTCCCCCCCTCCCCCTCCCCTTTTGCTCTGTCGCTTGCCCGCAATGCAAGTGTCAAATTATTGGCTGCCAGCGAAATCCAACCAAATTCGATACACTTCAAGTGCACTTGCCGCCAGTTGCCCGAAAAAGAAGTGTAAATAAGAAGATGCTCAGCGCAGACAGAGGGGAGGGAGAGGGAGAGGCAGGGGGAGGGAGATGCATACACCTGCGGTCGTTGTCGTTCTCCAGTGACAGGCACGCCGGGACCCCGCCGCCACCCGGCAATTCCGGATTCGGAATCAGACAAGTCTGGTGAAAACGACACCGACACTGCACCTTCCACGGCTGCACCTGCCAAGGCAGAGCATTTAGACGTGCCACATTTGCATGACATCGCACCGTACCCCTTCCCCCTTCCCCCTTGTTGGGCAAACTTTGCAATCTGATTTTGGCATTTTCCCTGCGCCTCTGGATTAGCACCCTGTAAGCTCTTTATTCCATCCAGGAGCGGAGCGGAGCGGGGCGGAGCGGAGCCAGGCAATTGGCAGATGGCAGCCTCGGCGCAGTTTCCAAAGAGGATTTATCGCTTCCAGTTAGCGGGATTAAAGCGGGCGAAAGTCGGTCAAAAAAGTGCTCACTTTTGTTGGGTCTGTCGGAGGCGCCCCCCACTAGCATTAGTGGCAGAATCCTGGCATACTTTGGGGCTGTGCCCGTGACAGCTTCGGTAATTATTTGTGGCAGGCCACAGCCTCGCCAGGACACCGATTGCCCAATCGTTTCGTTGAGTCGCTGTCGGCGTGGCACTTATTGTAATTGTTTTTTACTGCATTTTACACTTATTTTTCAGACATCTCTGCTGGATTCGGTTTCACAGCCACTCGTATCGTTAAATCAAAACGAATCTCCACTCCGCTCCACTCCCAGCCACAGCCAGCACAGTCCGCCTGCCACATGGTGCTGCCTCCGCTCCTCCGTGAGTGCGTCGGATGGCTAACAACGCCCTCGGCTCGGAGTGGTTTGGGTTGTCTTGTTAGCTCCGTATCGGGGCAGTGCATCTTTGTAGTTCCATCCCCACAGCCCCCCACAGCCCCCCACTGCCCCACACTGCCACCCATTCCATGCTCTGTGCCACTCGTTCTCTCTCTCTCTGTGTGTGTGTCTGTGCCATTCTCTGGGCTTGTCTGCAGCTGATGTCATTGTCATTGGCAGTCGCTGGATGTGTGTTATCTTTGCAACCCCACTTCCATGCCATGCCTCCCCTCCCCCTCCCCCGTGGCAGTGGCAGCACTTTATTATTATCCATTTTCGGTCAGAGTCGTGACTAAAGCGCTCCATAATCGTTATGCTGCAAATATTATGGCAAATGACAGTCTTTGCTTGTAATCATAATTTTCATGTTGCTACATTAGGACCAGCCCCCCCACCAGCCCCCACCAGCCCCCACCAGCCCCCACCAGCCCCCACCAGCCCCCACCAGCCCCCACCAGCCCCCACCAGCCCCCACCAGCCCCCCAGCACACAGTGGCTGTCCCCCGTCTAACCAGCAGCCAGCAACGCCCTCATTTGCGTACGAGAGCAGAACATGTTTCCGCCGCACCCACTCGATGGAGCCCCCACCCCCCTTCCCCCCCACTAGCGATCCCCAGCAGCACGGGTTTTTTCCCCCGGAATGTACGTTTTCCGCTGCTTTTCTCCTCGCGTGAGTCGTGTCGTGAGAGTCGTGTCTAATAATATTGATTTGGTGGCAATTTTGTGGCTGGGCTGCAACTAAGGGTGTGGTGGGGGGGGGGGGCCTTGGGGCTTTCGACTTGAAGGATGCACACGGACACGGACACCAGCAAAGGCAAACACAGGCATCACGTGTGTGCGGGCCGAATGTCTGCCTGTAATTTATACAGAAAGGGACTGCAGCGAGAGCTTTGTTTCCCAATGAACTGGCAGAGGAGCTGCCAGGTGAGCCCCTGCCTCCAGATGCCCCCGCAAACAGCAAAAGGGAGCCACAGCAGGTGGACAGCAAACAGGCAGCGCCTGGCGCCCACGACGGGCCACGTCTCCGAGAGCCGAGGCAGCGGCAAAATAAGTTAACATGCCGGGCCGGTGTTGAGCCACTTTGACAGGCTACAAATGTTGTGCAGCTCAGAGCAGGAGGAGGGGCCTCAGCCGCCTCAGCAGCATGCAACACACAACATACAACATGCATGTCTGCCGCAAGGAGAGAGAGACAGAGAGAGCGAGAGAGAGTGGCGGCCGCAAGGGTGCGGATGGAAACTTTTTAAAAGTCATATTCCCTGCGCGCCGCCGCTCGCAAAGTGGTTTGAACTTTGGAAACAGTTTTGATAAAGATGCACCGAGCACCGAGCACCGAGCAGAAGGAGCTTCTGCAGCCAGATGTTCCCAGAGATTTCTCCCAGTGCATTGCTCTCGGCCCGGCCCAGCCCAGCCCAGCCCGGCCCGGCCCGGCCCGGCCCGGGACATGTGTGTGCTGTTGCTGGTGCTGCTGCTGGTCATGTACGTAATTAGAAGTTTCGCTGCAGCCCAACAGAATCAAGAAAATGAAAAGTTTTCCAACCTTCGTTTCAGTTTGCCCTCCTGCCCTCCCGCCCGCCGCGCCCTGCCAGCCCCTGTCTAGGGCCCTCCATCTTCTGGCTTTTAGTTCGGAGATGCATGAAAGTACAAGAGTTACGGGCCAGAGTCTGCGGGCCAGAATTAAAAGAAATGGCAAAGAAAGGAAAGGAAAAAGGGAAAACTTGCTTGCACTTTTCCCGATGTCCATCCTCCGGGCTCCAGACCGGCACGTACATGTATGTGGGGTCCGGTTTCATTAGCAGGCAGCCCGAGAGGAAATGCAAAGCGATTTCCCAGCCACAACTTTTCAGAATTAAGTTTTGTGAACCGAAAAGAGGATCCAAGTCTTGCGGCGGAGAGTCTGGAAATTGACTGACAGCCAATTAACTTATTGCAAATTATGATTTACGGCGCACATTTGCACGGCCCGCGGCTATGGCCGTGCCTCCAGGGCGCACCTTTACAGCTCTGGTGGCGGAGTACTGAAAAGTGTAATTAAAAATTAGCCCACAGGCAGGGTCCTGCCCAGTCCCCAGGGCGGAGTGTTTGCCTGCCATTAAGAGGCAGGGGGGATTTTATATATTATATATATTTTATATTTTTCTATATTTCGGTTTTTTTGTGGTTTTTGGTTTTTCGTTTTGTTCACAGAAATTCTCATCAAAATATCAAGTTACGTACAATAATAGTATTCATACGTTGAAAAATGCCTTCGGTTTATACTTATACAATACAAGAATAAAAATAACGTTTTTCTAATTATGCTGATGGTTCTCCTGCCTCGCCTCCTCTACTCCTCGACTCCTCGCCTCTCCTGCCCCTCTTCGCCTCTCTTCATTCACTCCTCAGATGCTTCGCTCTGCTGTTGTTCTTGTTTGTATAATAAACTAATTCTAAATACAAGAAATTTCCATTTAATTTTCAATTTTCTCTCTTGTCTTCGTCTTCTTTTTCGTCTTACTTTTAGTGGTTTTTTTCTTCTTTAATTTTCTAGATATTTGTTATTTATTTCGTTTGCCTTAATAAACTGGTATCCGTATGGAGATGCAATGCACAAAAAGCCGCAACAAACAAGCCGTAATAATAATCATAATAATTCATAATGATCAATCCTTTTTTTGGTGAGTGTTTTATTTAATGAATAGAATATGCAATTACACCTTAGGGGGGATCGCAGGGAGGGGGCTGAACGTATGCTAATTGAATTCAATTCTATCAATAATTCCCGCAGTTAATCAACTAATTTGTTGTGCAAACATTTCGCGCTTCAAAAGTTTGCCCCAAACAAATTATCGGGGGACTCCGATGCAGTGCATTTCATTATCATTCCATTCCATTATCGTTATATTTTTTATGAATTAATGAGCGAAGCGCTAAAAACAAATTCAAACAACTGTTCGGGGGGTGTGGGGGCTGTTTGGGGGCTGTGCATCGAATGCACACACACACACACACACACACACACACACACACACACGCACACACATTGATAATAAATAATGAAACACTGACAATTAGATTTTCTGCTATTTGCTATTAGCTAAGGACTTCTCTGGCCTCATGCACAAGCATTAAATGTAGTTTTTGTTTCTTTTTGTTTTTTGATTTACTTATGCTTAAATGTATTTTCTGTTTATGTGGATTTTTTTTCCTGTGCCGAAACTGGTGAATTTTTCTTGTTATACATTTATTTTGATATCAATTACGCTTAAGACTACAATTTAATTATGAATTTCGAGTCGTTTCGCATCGTTCGCAGAACTCAGGATCGGGCTAAACTAAGTTATCGCGTAAAAGTTCTATATAAATCACCGTTTGCTGCCTGCCAAGCCGAGAAAAGTGCCCGCCCTGAGGGCCCTTCCCGCTCCGCTCTCTAGTAACCATTCGTGCGTCTGTAGCTCCAAAAAAAAAAAAAAAAAAACACGGTAATTTATAATGCTGTACCTTAACTCGTAGATGCTTTGCATAATACTACTCCTCCTTCTCCTCCCACGACTGAATGCATTCAAAGTTAATTCACACACACTCACACACGCACAACTGTCACGTGAATAGGTTTGCCATACACTTATATTTCCTAAAATATATATACGTATACACTATATATATATATATATATAGATATAATTTCTGTAATGTAGTTTACTTTTCGAGTTGATTTAACATTAAACTAATTCATTTCACTAAACTATACACAAAATGTTTACGAGTTATGTCCTTATTTGCCTACATAAAACGTGTCCCTCCCACCTACCACCTACCACCTACCACCCACACGTATGTATATATGTATATAGTGTGTATATGCTTTAGCCTGGGTTGTCTGGGGGTTTCTGCTATATATTTCTGCTATGCTATGCCTGGCCATCCGTCCTACATTTAGTCTACACTTAAACTAAACGCTTATGATGTTCCGCCCTGCGTTTTCCCAGGGAAATCATACTTGAGGGGGATGGCGGGGAAAGGTGCGTTCGGGGTTGGGGGGGGGGGGAGCTTGGAAACTGCTAAGCACATTTGCAAACGAAACTCTAAACGAAATTAAAATGTATTTACTTTAGTTTTAGTATACTTTATTTACTCTTCCTCATGCCTCATGCCTCATGCATCCGTGCTGCCAAATCTTTGTTCTACCAGCCTTCTGCCGCCGCCATCTCCTTGGGCCCTTGCCTCGACTGTAAATCTGTAGAAAATGTTTATAGATTGCTTCTGCAGCAAACGGCAACGGCCATGGCCATGGCCATGGCACCACAGACCCTTCTCCACCCTCCACCCTCGACACTCCGCGCCCCACTGCACTCCAGGGACCCAGGGGGCACTGCCTTGTAAAATGTGCCAGTGTAGACAATAAAATATATTCATAGTTATCGGGTTAGTACTCTCTAGACTCACATTCAGCGTTACTTAAAATTCGTACTTCATTAACTTTAATTTGGGGGTTCAAGGGATCAAGGGATCGTGGGAACTCGGCTCTAGCCCTGCCTCTGCCTCTGCCTCTGCCTCTGCCTCTGCCCCTGCTGTGCCCTGCCCTGCCCTGCCCTCTTACGTATGCGTAGTTTGCTGCCGAATTCGAGACACGAAATGATCGAGTGGGGAACCTATGCCTGTCGCTCATTTGGGAGTACCATATTTCTGTTTCAAATTCTCATATAGTATATATATATGTGTATGTATATATTATTTTTATGTTGCAATTGTTGCATAAACGCGGAACACCTCGTTGACCAGTCTTTCATTTTTTTTGTTTTACTTTTTTTACACATTAATTTTTTGTTTCTTTTTTTTTTTTGCTTTCCTCTTTTAAAATACACATTTTTTGGTTGTAAAATACACACATTTATGGTTTATCCATATCCATATCTATATCCATATCCATAGTTGAGTGACCATCAAATATCTGCTTTAGGATCTAAATATTCTTTGGGTTTTGTGGATTTTTAGTTTAAAGGTTTTCTATACAAAATATTTCTTACTTTTTGGGTTTACATTTTTAATTTATTTTTTGTTTTAGTTTTGGTTTAGTTTTGGTTTCTCGAAAAGTTAGACTAAACTGATTGAAGCATTTTTGACACATCGTAGACATTTTTGGATTCTTGGATTCTTTTAATTCATTTAATTCCCCGCTTCGTTCGCGAGCTAGTAGTACATGTGTGTTCAGTATAGTATTGTTTTCAGTGCAATTTTCACTTGGAAGCCAAACGGTGTACGGTGTACGGACTGGAAGGGGGCTTGTGGGGGGGGGGGGGGGGGCTTTGACTGGATGATATCTGCTGGCTACAACAACATTCAAATGACACTAAGCACAAGCAACACACTAACATCGATACATCTAGACGATACATCGACAACAATACACAATATCGATATCGATAAACATCGTATATTCTTTCTCTGTGCCACAATTGGCGAGAATTAAGCTAGAAAAAGTCGACAAATAGACAAATTATGGAGACATATAGTACTATATCCTGATATAGTCCTGCTAGATCTCTTCTCTTGATTCGAGGCGGCGTGCGTGCTGTGCCGCCTCCGATTCCGCCTGCTCCTCCGAGTAGTATCTGTTCTGGTATAGTTTTGGTTTTGGGTTTCTCTTGCCTCAGCTATTTTGTTGCTGTTGTTCTCTGGATCACAGAATTTCTCATCACACAAACCATAACGCTTGACCGTTGTATACTTTGATGTGGAAATGATTAGGCCGTGGAAACGTACGCTTTTCACAATCTTTTTATTCATTAAAAATAATTAAAAATAAACAAAAATGCTGAAGTGATAAATTACAAAATAAAATGCAGCACACAAAGGAGTAAAACTAAACAGAATGGAATCTATAAATTTAGCGAAAGAAAAACTACAAAAAAAATCAGTTACGCAAAGAAGTCGGACTAAAATTAATGAGGCACATAAAGAAGAATTTCCATGATGGATCCCCGACGAGAGGCAGACGCTCCAGTCGTCGATCGAGCGATGCAAATTTCGATTAAATTAGTTATACATATCAAAAACGGGTTCGTAATACTTTCCATCACTTGGGCAATGCACAAGGGAAGCTGCATTCAATCAGTTACGTATATAACCTAAAAAAAACATAGCAACAAGATTGCTCTTCCTCCTTCCTTACGATCGTAGTTCTAGGGATTTGCTTGAATTTTGAGAGTACGTAATGTAAAATCAGACCTAGGCAACATTTAAATTACATTTAAAATTAATTTAAGAAAAAAAAAAGCATTCATCGTTTTGTGTTTTGTGTTTTCCCTCTTTTTGTTTTGTTTAAAACATATTTTGCACTTGTTCTTGTTGTTTTTTTCCTATCCGTATTCTTATTTCTCTGCTCATCTGCTCCACCGACAGCGGATCTTAACTATTTTTTTTTTTTTTAACTTTTACACACATTTTTTACATACATTTTATCTAGCTTTATATTTTCCTTTCTTCCTTTCTTGCATTTATTTTTGTTTTTGTTTTTGGCAGTGTTCACAATATGAAAAAAAAAAATATTCCTTTACTCTTTAGGTTTTTTTTGTTTTTATTACAATTTCTGCTTTAGTTCTGCTCTCTGCCGCTTCATTACAAATTACAGTAATGTCTGCTTAGCTTTGGTAAATTGTACGATATTTTTGTTCAGAACGCGACGCTAAATGCTACGTATGGGTGGTGTATGGGGGGGGGGGGGGGGTATGGGGGGGTGGCTTAGACTTACGCTTAACAAGGCATTGAAACAAATCGAATTTGCAATTGAAACGATAATGATAAGGACAATGATAACGATAACCGATAACCGATAACCGATAGCCGATAACCACAACGAAAGCGAAAACGATAACGATAACGATAACGCTGATGAATGGCAACACAAATATCTGATTCCCGTCTTCCGTCTTTGTGCTTGTGTTGTGTTTTGTTTTGTTTTGTTTTGTTTTGTTGTGATGCTTTCTTTGATTTTCCTCCCACTTTACTCTCTCCGTTTACTCTCTTTACTCTCCGCTTAAATGCTCCTTAATTCTCTGTTATTTTGATTACGCGTTACGCAGTTTTTTCATCGTTCCTTGATGGCACTCCGCCGGCGGTGCTACCACCCTCCATCCTCCGTCCTTCGTCCTCCGTCTCCGTCTCCGTCTCCGTCTCCATCCCCGCTTAGATCTCGCCTCACATGTGTCGCTTCATGTGGAGGGCCAGGTGGTCGGACCTCGAGAAGCAGCGATCGCAGTTGCGGCACTTGAACGGCTTGGCCCCGGTGTGCTTCCGGTAGTGGCGCGTCAGCTCGTCGCTCCTCGCGAAGCGCCACTCGCAGCCGTCCCAGGAGCACTTGTAGGGCTTCTCACCTGCAGCGGGACAAGAGAAACGTTTATTAAATAAGTTGCTATTAAAATGGCAAAAATGTGTGTGGAGCTGCAACCGCTGCCGCTGCTGCCGCTGCTGTTGCACAAACAATAAAGCGCATAAATATGCGTAGCCTCTGGGGGATGGTAGATGGGGCGGGGTGGGGTTTTTGGGGGGGGGCGCAAGCATTTTTTATTTAGCACGCGCCTGCCAAATGAAAAAACTTTCCCAACACTGCCGCCGCTCGCTCGTTCCTCGACGGAAGCGAAATATGCATAAAGTAAAACACGAGTAAACAACCAACACAAAGGGAAGGGGGAAGGAGTGGAGAGGAGAGGAGAGGAGTGGAGAGGAGAGGGTTGAAAGAACACAGGGAATAAGCGAGAGAGCGAGAGAGCGCGAGCCAGGAATGTAAGACAATTAAAAATGAAAAACTGTAAAATTAAAACCGAAACGAAACGAAATGATGCTAACGCTGATGCCGACGGCGGCGGAGCCAACGTCAACGGTGTGCCAAGCAGTCGTCCCGGGTCCCCAGCTCCCCTGCTCCCCAGCTCCCCAGTTTCCCAGCTCCCCTGCTTCCCATTTCCCAGTCCTTTGCCAACATTTTTCATGCGTGCCAAAAGCCTCAAAGGATACAAGCAGCAGCCAAAGCGCCAAAAGCCAACCAGAGCAGGAGCCAGACCCTGAAACAGGTCCTGAAACAGGTCCTGAAACAGAGCCAGAGCCAGAGCCAGAACCAGAACCATTGCCACAGTCAGAGCCACAGAATCAGCCAGGCGAAAGGAAAAGGAAATGCAGAAGTTGTAATTTCACACAAAAGCAAAAAAAAACCCAAAAAAATGAAGAACCTAAAAATGCGCACCAGGAACACTGAAACAGAGAGAGAGAGAGAGAGAGCCATGACTAGAGCCAGAGAAGGACACACTCACACACACACACACACACACACACACACACACACACAAAAGGAGGGAAAAAGCAGAACAAACCGAAAAAAATGGCAAAATTATTTCAGTTTAAAAGACAAACAGCAGAGCCGAGGCAGGAAATTGCCGCCGTTGCTGGCTCTGGCTCTTTTTCCCACAGAGAGATAGAGAGAGAGAGAGAGAGGGGGAGAGCGCAGAGGCAGAGAGGAAAAAATGGAGCGAGATAACCGGCAAGTAGACGACGACAGCCAAGAAAAATGCATAAAGCTGAGTGGAAAACTTTGTAACGCACACCAGCCAGCCAGCCAGCCACACACACGCACACACACACTCGCACACGACACACACACACGCTTACACTTGGCTTAAAACTTAATGCATGCGGAAATGTGTGATATTTCCGTGCTCAATTTCACATTATGCACTTGCGGCTCTCCCTCGCTCTCCCCCTCTCTCTCTCTCTGCACTCTTCTCGCTCTTTCTTCTGTGGCTGGTGGGCCTTCCGCTTGCAGGGATTCGACCATGTCTTAATTTCCATTTGTTTACACTTGGCCACTGCCTGAGTCCTCCATTCGTGTGCTATCTGCAGCTGCAAAAGAGTGTGTGTATCCATGTGTGTGTGTATCCATGTGGGTGTGTGGGTGTCTGCCACTTGCACTTTGGCATGTTGTCAGAAATGTTTGGGAATCGAAGCATTGCCAATAAATAAGCGGCTGCACACACACAGTCACACTCCCCCACCCCCACACACACACACAGGGACACATACATATGTACTCGCTTGGCCATCTTTTTTCCGCTCCATCTCTGGCGCTCTTTTTCTGGCGGCTATCTCTTTCTAAACGCCTCTTGCAGCTCTTTCTGGCGCTGTGTAAATCAGCGTCAAATGCACAAAGTGCAAGCTCGCACAGAGATCTAGGATGCGACCCCCAAGAGTCTCGTATTGAAGTGCATTTAAACGGCGAATGTGGAGGGTGGTTGGGCAGCAGCAGCAGCAGCGATAAAGCAACCAAAATGGCCCTGTTATCTGGCCATTGAAGAGTGGCCTGGCCTCCCACCAAACGGAATGGAACGAAACGAATCCAACAACAAGCTACAAAGCGCCATTCGGGTCGGGAGATACCCTGTAAAGGGTAAAGGACTTCGGATTACAAGGATGGATATACCCCCGCCGCACGTACTACCCCTTGGCTGTCCTTTCCGCTCAAAACGGTCGCTCATATGGGCCAAGATGTACGAGGCGCTAGTATCTCCCTGCCAGCGGCCAATGTCTTTTAATTAGTTTTCATGGCTGCCATCGGGGCCCGCGACCTGGCCAAAAAGCCACCCAATCCCAATCGGCAACTGGGTTAAGCGCCCCCCCATCCGCCTTTGTCTCCTCTTTTTTTCGCGGCAGCCTCCGATCCTCCAATCGCGACGCCGAGACGTCGCCATGTTAATTTATTGAGCCGAACGCAGTTAAAACTTAACCTCAGCCGTTTGTCTGGCTCCACGAGCCCCGAGTATATTGATAGTTTCAGTTGCAGTTGCAACTACGGCGGGGGGAGGGAGTGCTGCCGCCATGGCTGTGGCAGGCCATAAAGCTTGCACTTGTAAATTGTTTAAAGGCAATAAGGAGTCGGCCACAAAAGCCACGTACTGGAGGAGCACGAACTGGGGCCAGCAGCAGCTTGGAGTCGACAGCAGCCGCTTAGCAGGAGACGAAGGACCTGCCGTGGCAGCGTATGGAGCCAGTTAATATTTTATAAATTTCACTTGGCGCTGGGTTTTAATTTCAGTCGTTGGCCATAGAAAGGAATGCCCCGACGGGACATGCGATGCGGGCGGGCGGGCGGAGAGCTCAAGGAAGAAGCCCTCGTCGATGCCTTCTCGGCTTTTGCACTCAGCACAGTTTTTATGGTCTGTTTGCGTCTTCTCACTTGATTGCACTTGTAATCTTTTCTTAACGGTTTCAGTGCCCCCTCTCCCCCCCCTCGCCACTGGTGTCTGTGGTTGCATGCAACTGTGGAATGCTTATAGCCGCCTTTGCGTTTAACTAATTGAAATCTTTTGTGGCAAAACTTTGTGAGGAATTTATTGCAGTGAATGGCGCTTTAATTGATATTCAATTGTGCTCCACCCACCCATCGAACCACCCATCCATCCATCCATCCATCCATCTATACCATTGTATCTGCATCTGAGGTGGGGTGGGGTGGGGGGGGAAATGCTTGAATGGATTCCTAATTAAATGGTCCGGGACATGCAAATTGAAATGCCCGACAAGCCACAGGAGGAAACGCAGGAAGCGCGCTCGAGAGCCCAAATCAAATTAATTTCTCTGTCTGCCATTGCAGCAGGCCAGCGTGCTGCTCTTTGCTCTCACCCACCGAGCACCAGGCTCTCCTCCTACCCGCTCAAGGACGCCCCGTTTGGCCACTAAATAATGGCTGATCATCAATTATTTTGCATGTGTCCGCCTTTCTAATGCGACAGCATTTTAAGAATGCCCCCAATACGAGGCCCCGCGCTTAATTTCAAATGCAAAAAACGTAATTCATTAGATTTTCTTTAATTTAAGCCAAAAACGGAAAAAAGGGACCTACACCCCGGTCTCCATGGTGTCCCTGGTGTCATTAAAATAATTACGTTTTCCCTCTCCACCGCCCCCCGCCCCAGAAAAGAATCCCTCTCGGCTTTGGCTTTTGCTTTTTTTTTTTTGGGGGAGGGGGGGCGTCCGAAATCAGATGTTTCAATCTTATCGCAGGGCCAACACCTTGGCTTTTGATATATGGGGCTCCTCTGACTTGTGCTGGCACTCCTCTCTCTCTCTCTCTCTCCCCCCCCCTAGAACATGTGTAATTAATTATAGAATTCCCCCGCTTTCATTTTTTATCGGGCCAAAACGGATGTCGGCACTGGGGAAACTTTCTGCCGAGCAAATTAACACTTTCGGCACTGGGGGCAATTGGGGGGCACTGGGGGCAACGGGGGCACCGGAACGAGGTGCCAATCAAGCAGTCACGCCCCCTTCGAACCGCCCCTGGATGAGCTTCTCTTCTGTTGTTGTTGTTGTTTTTGTGGCCAAAGATAAACTGAAAATTATGAGCAAAAACTTTCGACTGTTATGGATTTTTATTGAGCCAGAAGTTTTTGGCTTTCTTGCGGCAAGAGCAAACAGCAGCAGCAGCGCAGCAGCAGCAGAGGCGGCAGCAGAGGCGGCAGCAGAACAAACAGTTTCGAGGAGGCGCAGAAATTGAATGTTAATTAAAATGTTAAGCCCCACATCCTGGGGCCTTGGCAGCCATTTATAAATTGAGCAATATCCTGCGGCTGACAGAGAAAGTTGTTGACTTTGTGTCTGTCTGTCTGTCAGTGGTTGAGGCAAGTGTGGCAAGTGGCAAGTGGCAAGTGACAGACTGGTACCTTCTGTCGCATATGCATGAGTCCTCCTCCGGTCCCCCGGTCCCCCGCTGATGATTGGGTATGCCCCGAAAGGGTCACTCCACATTTGGGCACTAAACAAACACTCGCCCCGGAGAGTCGCATTCGTTTTTGAGTGAGAAATATCTGTGGCCCCAAACTTCATTTGCTGGGCATCTGACAGATGCGATGCGTTGCCAACACTTGGATGCACACCCAGGAACACCCAGCAGGATGTCCACAGAAAGACCATTCTTTCGAGGAAGCCTACTTCTGTTGTAGGGCATTCCCCCCCCAGGCATTCCCCATTCTCTCTGGATTGTTGCCGGAACGTATGGCACTGCCTTCTGAATCGCTTGTCAAGATTCTTGAGGATTGCCTGAACAGGTGTTCCGAACACTTTCGAGGCTTCAAATTAGAAAAAAAGAGAAAATATACTTCTTGCAAATTTCGGTTCGATCCAGCGGAAGTATTTGTCTGTTTCCGATGTCTCGGAAGAAGGTCAACGATGGAAATTCTGTTTTTGAGTGTGTGCCAAGTGATTTGTGGCCTGTGCCACGCACACCCCGCTGCGCCTGCCACCGCCTCTCCAAATAAAACTGACAGCCGGGAACAAAACTCGTCCTGGAGGGGGGGTTGGGCGGCCGCTCAGCGAATTTTAACTGAATGCGCACAAAACTGTTTTCCAACAACTGCAAATACCGTGGGTTTTGTTCGCCCATTTTTTTGGCAGAACTTGAAATGGATTTCGGCTTCTATTTTATGGGTTAAGTGTTTGCCGGCAGAGAGGCGGCTGCCTCTACGTGGGGCACAAATCAATAGATTTGCTCTCTGGCGCCCGAGTGTGTGGTTTGTAATAAAATTACATTTCATCGCTGGGAGTGCTTCCTCCCCCTCTCTGCCACCAATATTTCATGTTTGAATTATGCGATTTTTATTGAAATTTCAAGCATCGTCTGCTGTCAGGCCACGAGGTTGTTTTTGGGGGTGGGGGGCCTCAATTGCCAGTGCCCCATCCCAGGAGGATGCCCCCCATTCTGCACTCCTGCTGCATGTTTTTTCAATGGACAATGGACGGCGGACGGTGGACGGCGGCCAGTGTCGGGGCAAACAATGCAACATGTCACTCGTGTGTCCCAGGGGTCTCTGTCCGGGACATTGTTGTCGCAGGTCTCTGATTTATTAAGGCAGCGCCAGAGCGACGGCTAGGGTGGTGTGTCCTTGCCCCAAGGTGTGTGCCGGCTTTTAATTGGTAGCCACCGACGGGGGCCCGCTCTTCGGGCAGGGTATCAGGGGGTCGGGTCTGGGCTAGATTTTGGTTCCTCACATTTCAGCAGGCAGTACTCGAAGCTGTCAGGAGCAGCAACACATACACCCCCCCCTGCTCTCCCTCTCCGTGGCAGGCACTCACCTGTGTGCGTTCTTTGGTGGGCCTTCAGGTGCGAGCTCTTCGTGTAGACTTTTTTGCAGCCCAGGAATTGGCACTTGTGTATCCGCCGCTTGGCGTCCGGGCTGTGATCGCCGTGATGTTGCCGCGGGTGATGATTTTTGGCAGAACCTGAAGCGAGAGAAGGGTCAAGGGTGAGGCTGAGTTTGGGGCAAGTGCTGGGCTGTCATACGCACCGTTTGAGGCCTTGTCGGCTCGTGGCGCCACCACTTGTTGCTGTGACGTCGACGCGCTGGATCCATGCGAGCTGCTGCCGCTGCCGCTGCTGCTGCTGGCGGCTGCACTGAGCACGGCTGCCACGTTGGAATTGCCGTTGTTCTGCATCTGGATGACGCGGGCCAGGCTGATGCCAGCCGCTCCCGGCTTGCCGTTTGCCGTGGTCAGCCGTACGATGGTGCTGCGCGGAATGTTGCTGTGGGTGGACTGGTCCTTGTGGCAGCTGCTGCTGCTGGCGCTGCCGCTGGAGCTGCTGTTGCTGCTGCCAGTCAGGCCGCTGCCCCCGTTGCTGTGGGGAGAATGGCTGCTGCTGCTGTTGCTGCCTGTATTGCCGCTCTGGCCGAGGGCCTGCGGCGATATGCTCAGATGCTGGACGGCCAGCTGTTGCTGCTGCTGCTGCAGTTGCGTCAATGTGGGATTGTTTTGGTTATTGCTGCTGGTGAAGCGCAGGATCGCTGTGGCGGGTGTGGAGTTGCCTTGCTGCTGCTGCTGCTGCTGCTGCTGCTGCTGTTGTTGCTGCTGCTGTTGCTGCTGCTGCTGCTGCCTCTGTTGCTGTTGCTGTTGGATCAGGACCGCCAGATCGTTGGCCTCGATCTGTTGCGCGTAGTTGCTGTGGCTCCGCAGGCTGGACTCTGGCGAGGAGGGCGGCGTCAGGGTCGGCAGGACAAAGTCCTGCACGTGTCCGAGGTGCAGCCGCGCCCCGTTGCCCCCCTGGCTCTTGGCCTGCACCACGCGCACCTTGAAGCCGGGCGCCGAGCTGCTCGGCGAGCTCACCGTGATGGTGCTGGCCCCAGTCAGGCCGCTGCTCACTTGACTCATGCCACTGCTGCTGCTGCTGCTGCTGCTGCTGCTGCTGCTGGAGCTGCTGCTGCGGATGATGGGGCTGCTGCTGGTGGGTGTCATGTTGCCGTTGGCACTGCTGATACTGGGATTGGGCGAGATGGCCGAGGGGGGCGCCGCAAAGAGCCCGCCCAGCTTCTCGTCGCAGCCCCCCTCCTCGTCCTCCTCGTCGATGCGCTCCTGCTTGACCAGGACGGCGCAGCTGAGCGCCTGCGAGCCATTGCTGTCCCAGGAGATGCCCGAGCAGTTCGAGGAGACCGACGACGTCGTGGAGATGGCGTCCAGGTTCTGCTCCTTGATCTTCAGCTCCTCGAGCAGGCGGGCGGGCGTCGAGAAGATGTCCCAGGCCGAGGTGTCCAGATCGCTGTGGAGCTTCTTCTTCACGAACTTCGGCTCGTCCCGCAGATAGCGCTCCAGCTCGTAGCAGGTCTGCGAATGAATCGGAAACAGGGAAGGCAGTTCGTGAGTAAAGTCGCTCCATTAGGGGGTAATGGATGCTGCCGTACAGCGGCATCGCTCCCGCAATTCAATTTGCCAGCGGAGGAATTTCGGGGCCCATTAGGCCTATAATTTAGTGGCCCGCGGGGCACAAACATGGCGGGAGTCTCAAATTATGTTTTATGCCCCTGCCGCTGCCTGTAATTACAGGTAATAATTTTGACCATTGAATTTATGGCCGCTTGCATACTTTTAGGCGTCGCTCTTCACGCTTAATGGAGGGGCGACACTTAGGGGCATGTAAAGGCCGCAGCGAGTGGCCGCGTGGCAGGGGGGCGAGCGTCAACATCCCTTTGATGCTGCCGCTGCTACACTTGCAACAACCTGGGTGCGCAAACATGCAGCATGTTGCAGCAAGTGCAAACAACCGCCTGCCCGAGCCCCTTGCCACTTGCCACGCCTCTTCGTTGCTACGATTTCAATATACGAGCTGAAAGGTCGCCCTCGCACCCCCACCTGTTTGTCCGTCTGGTTTCTGGGGGCCCTGCGGCTTAAATTCGACCACAAATTGAACACATGACGAGCCATTCGGCCGGTGATTTGTTAAAGCCAGGACTCCGCTCTCCTCCTTTCGGGGGGGGGGAGAGGGCGGGGCGGGGGATTGATGCCGATTTCCATTCTCATTGAGGGCCTAACAAATCTTATTAAGTGCAATGCAAAGCACAAAACCCAATGGGGCGGAATAAGCAGCAGCATCAGCAGACATCGGACCATCGGACCATCGGAGGAGTCCTTTCCGCAGGGGAAGCCACCATTTGGCTGGGATTTTCCTTAGTTTCCTTTCGAGAGCAGAGAGTGGGGGCCCCTTCGCCCCCCCCCCCCCCCCGTAAATCACTTTAAGTGTTGTTCCAAGAAAATAATTGCAACACATAAATTTCGCAACCCTTTGCCGAAAACAACCCAAAAGAGAGAAAACTATAATGGTTTATGAATCGGGAGGAAGGATAATGGCGAATGGCGAATGGGGAATCTGGCTTAGACTCCTCGCATGTGCGGTGTGGGGTTTGGGGCCTCAACACGTTACCCCTGGCCATGATTAATGGGCGGCTGCTGCTGGTGCTGCTGCTGCACTTACCTCCCACTTCCGGGCCACTCACTCAGACAGCAGGCAACAGACAATGCAAGCAGCAGCCGGCAGCCAGCAGCCAGCAGCCAGCCAGGACAATCTTTGAGCCAGAATCTAAATAAAATGTAGCATGCGCGCAATGCAAAAGCAATTTGATATATTGTCCAACGGGTGGCACATCGGAGTGGGGCAGTGGCAGTGGCAGTGGCAGGCAGGTGGCCAAGGGAACTGCTATCAAAAATGGCATTTTGATTTATGCGCTCCACTGCTGCCGCCCCGCTCCTGGCGATGCTGCAAACAAATCACGTGAGCCAACAGGCCAAAGATTAGACGCGACTTTCGAATTGCTCACGGCCAGTGGCCAATGGGCCCGGGATAGGTGGCCCCCCCCCCTGATTGATGGCCGGCGGGTGTCCAGTTCAAGGCCTGGCCAATTTGTAGAGCACAAAGCGAGGCGGCAGTCACCTGCATGGGACTCCTCCCAGCCTCCGCTCATTATCGAGCTCATTATACTTTGTTATCTCGTGTTTAGTAATTAGTTTAATTATAATTGCGGCTGCCAGGGCCAGTGGGCAATGGCTAATAATTGCTGGCCAGGAAGAGCCAACAAACATGATTTTAATTAGATTTCAAAACAAAAAGCAACTCCACAGCGGAGTGGCACGCAGGAAATTGGTTTGTTGCGAATGCAAATTCCCTGCTGATGGGGAAGGCCCCCGAATTATGGCTTACATTAGAACTACAGGCATTGCTGGTGGCTGGATAATGGATATTGACGGCTCAGCTCAAGAGCATCATTCAGTATCATTCGGCGGATGGAGTGGTGGGGGCGGAGGGGGCGGAGGGGGCACAACACTTAGCGGCAGATTGAAGAGGCCAAAAGTTGCCTCTTTGTTGTAATCAACATAATTATTGTTGCCCCCAAAGTTGTCCTCGAAGTGTGCGCGTGTGTGCGTGTGCGTGCGTGTGTGTGTGTGTGTGTGGGGATAAAACTTTTCTTAGAAACTTTTTTGTTGCTCATTTGTGTTTAATAGAAATTTATTTGGCTGTGTGCAGCCCCCGTCGGGGGGTGGCTCTGGCGAGTGACAACAAAACACTTTTTGCCAGCAATTTATGGGGCAAGTACGGATGGGTGGATGTCCTGCCCCACTTTGGGCCACATAAAAATCTTCATTTCCGTTGTGTCTGCCTTTTGTTTTCTGTTTTCTGTTTCCTTGTTTTGCTGTTCCTCTTCCCATTCCCATTCCCCTTCCCATTCCCATTTCTGTTCTCTTTCTGATCTTAAATTGTGGTTCAACTTTCTCCATGGCGTTTTTTTTTTTCGTCTGTCCGCCGCGTCTGAGCCTGGTTTATGCCCTGCACTTAGGCGATGGTGATGTGGCGACAGCTGCGGTTATTAAAACCTGCAAATTGTGTTTATATCCCCCGGCAGAGTGGCAACTGCAAAGAGGAATTTGACAGAGCCAGAGCCACAGACAGAGCCGCCGGAAAGCACATATTTCCGCATAAATTTATTGGCTCAAGGATTAGCCAGACCGGAAAAAGAGACACAGATAAAGATACAGCTACAGGGGACACTCACATGAGTCTAGGTACACTTTTAGGCAGGAAAAAGAATACAGAGAATCCTGAAATTTTTGCAATTATCTGGCCGCAAATTGTTTGCCAACTGGAGAGCCTTTGAGTTGTCAAGAGGGCGGCACAAGGCGGATGGGGAGAGGGGGAGTGGATTTTTGAGCATTTCTAGATGGAAATGAAATGTTTGCCCAAGGACCCAGGCAGGACTTTGGTGGCAAATTGAATTTGGCCACAGCAAATAGAGTTTGTCGTTTGCCAGGGCTGGTGGGGTGGGCCAGGGTGGGGCCAGAGGTGGGGGGAGCACACATGCTAATGTAGAATAAAAGCCTGCGATTAAATTTAATTATCTTGCGTGTTTATTAAAATCTACAAAATGCTATCCGACAGGGGACGCTGCTGCGGGGGCGGGGGAATATCGCACAATTGGGAGAGATTTGGGAGTATTTGTCTGGAGCACACACACACACACAGGCACACACAGAGGCACACACAGAGGCACACACAGAGGCACAGCAATGGGCTGTGTCCCTGCGGGATACCACGCCCCGGCATTGGTTGGGGCGTGCAACATATTTAATTATGTGTGTAATTGAAAAAGACGCAACGGCAGTTAAGACACACACACACACACACAGGCACAACCAGGCACACATGGGGCATGCCTCAAGGAGCCGAAGAAGACGTTGAAGATGAGAGAAAAATCAAGCCAGGACTATTATGCGGCACATGTCTGTGAAGTGTCCCGGCCAGGCCCCACACATGTGTGAGTGTGTGTCCGTGTGTCCTCGGTGCGTGTCTGTGTATTAGAAAGACATTAGCAGACGCCAGCGGGCGGCCAGGCTGCCAGCGCCCTGCGGCCACGGCATCGAGGAGCAGCGACTCGGGACTCGGGACTGTCGCTGTCGCTGTCGAAGGAACTCGCAAGTATACAAATACAATTTCGGTTTCTCCACTGTGTCTGCATTATGTCATTTAATGAGCCATAATTCCACGGAGAGAAGGAGGCATCAGCAGCCACAGCCGCCACAGCCGCCGCCTTAAGCCCTAGCCCTAGGGGGAAATTTTTGGCGCTTTCCATTTGGGACGCCGCCGACTTTCATTTTCGAAAGTTTTAATGAACGAAACGTAATGAAATTATGCCGACAATTAATGTGGCCCGTCGCGGAGGAGAGCCCCCAGAAAGCACTTAAAGCCCCCACTTAAAGCATTGGTCCCCCCCCCCCCACCAGATGAGCCTGTGAGAAATCGATTTCGGGGGCAGGTCGGCTGCTGCCTGCTGGCTGCCCAAAGTGCTGGCCTTTGGGGCCTCCGGCGAATGCCAGAGTAGAGCTGAGAGGTGCTCTGGTAACCCCGTTAACAGTACACCTAATGAGCCATTTCCCTGGCATTCTTACACGCCAAGTACTTGCCACATCTTGACCCACTCTCAAGTGATGAACCGTGCAACGATACACACATGCAATCCGTCCATCCGTCCGTCCACTCATTTCCTATTTATGTTTATAGCCAGACGCAGGACACAGGACACAGGACTAACACACACACTCGCACACTCGCACACTCGCACACTCGCACACTCGCACACAGATTGATTCATTTCGTGTGTCGTTTGGATTGCAACTATTGTTTCCAGTTTACGTCCTGCTGGGCTGCCCTTCCTCCCCTCCTCCCCTCTCCTGCTCGTGCACCTAATGCTGCTTCTGCTCCTTGTTATCTGGCTGTCAACTAAGTGACTTCTTAATACGAGGCAAGCTGCGAGCAGCCGGAGACGCAGCCGGAGACGTGCAACCAACGAAAGTGCCTGCAATCTCTGTGCAGCCACAGCCACAGCCACACGAACAGCAACAGCAACATCAACATCAACTAGTCACTCGGTTTGGCAATAACAATAAGCCAAGACAAGCTGGCCAGAGTAGGGTGGAGGGGTGGCAGGGTGACGGTGTGGCAGGGTGGCAGGGTGGCAGATGGCAGTGGCAAACGCAGCAGGATAATTGAATTATTGGCATTATCAGTGCATTTGCACTTACACTCTGGGCAGAGTGGCCCTTCTGTCCCCCCCCTCTGTCACCCCTCTGTCCCCCCCGTCGTATTCCCAGTGCTTATTCAGTCACATTACAAAGTGTAATGCGTTGATTTACTTGACCTGGCCAAGGGCCCTCCCACGGCAGCCTCCTGCTGTTGCAGCAGCACTCGTTGGGTGTTTGTTTGTTTCTCGGTTTGTTTTTCGGTTGGAAAGTGCACTTAGGCAGGCTTTCAGGGCGGGGCGGGGCACGACACGGCGGTGGAGACTCGAAGAGTCGGAAAAAAGCATTGCATAATTCGCTGGCATTATGGTAATTTCACGGAAAAGAAACTTACACACACACAGACGCAGACACACACACACACACACACACAAGTAGTTCTAGAAAGAAACAGCAGGAAAAAGGAAGCAGGAAGCAGGAAGCAGGATCACTTTCGCCCAGAGCGGAATTCTCTCTGCTTTTAAGGCCATCATCGAAGGACTCTTGAAAACGGAGCCAAAAGTGTCTCCGGCTTCGGCGGGGGGCGGTGGAGAGGGCGCGGGGGGTGGTGGTGGGGCTGACGCAACTAATGCGTTGTACGCGCCGCTGAATTTAAATGAGGAATTAATGCGTACATTATTTCCAACCCTCCTCGGAGCACCCAACCCCAAACCCCATTTCCCAGCCCCATTTCCCCATTTGCCATTCGCTTTTCCATCTCCATCTCCATCTCCAGCTCTGGCTACGGCTTTCGGTTATTCGGTTCTTCGGCTCTTCGACTGTGCAAACATTTTCCCAGTTGCCACTTGCCACTTGCCACATGCATTGTGCGGCAGGCGGCCCACTCTCGTTTCGCTTTCGTTACAGTTTTCCCCCTCCTTTCCCTTTCCCTGTCATTGTCTCTGTCTTACATTTTTTTGTCGTTCGTTGTCTGCTTCGGTTCGATTATGCCAGAGTCCTGGGTCCTGGGTCCTGGGTCCGGGGTCCTTGCTGGGCTCCCCACCCCCCCCGGTGGCATGCCACCGACATTCCCAAACCCTGCCCCGGCCATTAGCTTTGAACTTGATGTTATTTGTGCGGCAGAGGCAAATTGCGAGACGGGGGCCGGGCCGCCTTTTGTTGTTGCCGCCTGCTCCGCTTTACGCTTCGTTTTGTCATTTTGTGGCATGTTGCCGCCTTGCCACCGCGTTGCTATGCCCCCTGGCCCCGTCCTAAATGACACTTTGCCCCAAATGATGACGCTGACAATGATAATAAATAAATTTAACGCACTCCAAGTGCTCGCCAGCTTCGGCAACGAGGCCTCACGCCCCCACCCCCGCCCCCGCCCAAGCCCCGCGCCCAAAGTCAGGGTCATTTGCATTTTTTGTTTGGCGTTGTTTTGCCCTGCTTTGGCGGTGGGAAGCTGTAACCGAAATTGAACTTTATTAACAACAGAGTGTCCCCCCCCCATCTGTGTGGCATGTGGCATGTGGCATGTGTCCTCGCTTAAAGCTGATTCGTAGGTGGAGTCGCTCTTTAAAGTGCTGTCGCTTATCGGAGCTGTTCTGCTTGGTCTGCTGCCGGCCAAAGGGCAGCACCAATCGCAATTTGCACATGACTGGCCTGGCAGCAGGATATGCGTGTGTGTGTGCGTGTGTGTGTCCATCCTCTGTTGCAATTAAGAGTTGCAACAACATTTCATTGCCTAGTTTCCAGCCAGGCATCTCCCCAACAGCCATGGATATGGATCCCTGTACATACATCGCACTTAGCAGGCAATTACAAGTGGGCCTCGTCCTCCCCATGGCCTAGTCGTCCATTCCGATGTTCCGATTCCGATTCCGATTCCCATTTCGATTTCGATCGGGGGCACACACACACACAGGCACACACATGCATAGCCTCTGTGGCAAGACGAAATCATTGAAAGGAGCCCAAAAACGACAGAGCAACCCACAAAAGCGCACACATTTCAATTGAAAGGACCACGACCGCACACGACCCCTGGGTAGCCGGGATCCCGGGATCCCGACTGGGCCTGTCATCAAGGACACAACGTGGTCCTAACAGAGATTGTAAAACATATAAAATAAAGACAAAAGCTTAATAACTGAGCGCAGAGGCTAAACTCCTCCATCTGGTGGCTGCCCCCGCCCCTGCCCCTGCCCCCTGCCATGGCCAATGTCCTTTGTGTGACAATAAAAACTAATTTTTTGGGTCGCATTAAAAGGGATACACATAAATGACAAAATAAGCACACACAGACACAAACACAGACACACACACACACACTCGCATTGACAGGACAAGGAAACCCACAAAAACTGTCGAGACATAAATGCAATTTCTGTGGTCTCCCATTTTTACGGCAGCTCCAATCCCCTGGAGCCCCAAAACGAATGAAAGGTGGAACATTTTCAGTGTCTATTATGGCATTGAATGGATTTCGTGGTGCCCCCTCCCTGCCCCTCGGCCCATCTTCCAGTGCTTCCCTTGCCTCGCCGCCCAAGTGTTTGTCTAACATTTTGTGGCTTATAACTATCATGGCTTATGATATTGACCCAAAACATGTTTAACAACGCATTTTGTCTGAGCAAAAGGGCCGAGAAACGCTGCCGTTCGAGGCGTGCCGTGCGCATACATATGTGGGCGAGTGTGCTGATGCTTTACGGTCGGCGAGTGGGTCTTATCGGCTCAATCCATCGATTGTCCTGCCCGAGAAGTGTCCCCACATAAATGGGAAATTTGTACACAAAGCAGGTTCGTGGCACGATAAAAGTAATAATGCCACCCGTCCGGGACCCTGCAACATGTGTCCCTGTCCCCAAACTTAATTGCTGTCGGGCGGTGGGGGAGTGCTGCAAATTACACTAAACAACCGAATTTAAGGTCAAGTTTCTCCGGTCCTGGTGCCGCATGGCAATCAAATAACGGCAACGAGCTTAATAACATTTCTGTCCGAATGGAAAACTAACAAAAGTACAAAAGTTCTGCCGGTCTCCGGTCTCCGGTCCCCATTTTGTGGCACAAGAGATTACGCAGCGACAGCAGCAGAAGCATGGAATAAGATACGAACATTGCCATAAAGTTATCTCCCTCTCTCTTTCGCTCCCTCTTTGTGGCACATTTACATACGGATCGGGGGGTGGAGGGACGGCATTGGCCAGAGAGCTGTCCTGCAGCTGGGAGCCTCCTGCCCGGTCGCCAACTAAAATACGATTGTATTTTATGCAGCGTGTCATGAAATATGCGGCACTGCTTACATTTCATTTACACGCAGCACGGGCTGGCAAAGAGAGGATTTGCATTTGCATAGAGACAGCGATAGAGACAGAGAGCTAGGGGAAGTGGAAGTGAAAGAGGTGGCTCAGGCAGGGGGGGCCTGCATTTTTGTGTGCAAAATTTATGCGAGAATTGCGACAAATGCTGCAGTTGACATCGACCATCCAGAAATTGGCAAATATTTGACCGCTTTGCAGTTCACATTTGCAATTCTATTGCCCGACAGCCCGACAGCCCGACAGCCCGAGGGCCCCAGTGGCAGCAAAGCCTGTGGCAAGCAGAGAAGCGGAGAAGGAGTAGCCTTTAAGCCGACACTCGCATAAAAATGGCCATTAGGTGCACTCCATTAAGCCAAGGAAAGCAGAAAGCAGAAAAGGAGCTCAAGGAGCAGAAAGAACCAGAAAGAGGAGGCAGGCCCCTCCCCCCCCCCTCGCCCCTCGCTCCTGTTACGACATTCATTTACACTCGTTTTTAATCCATTATGTACTGGCGACATAAAGATTTAATGAATCGTAAACCTGAGTAATTGCCAAGGCAGCAGCCGCCGCAGCAGCGGCAGCGGCAGCAACAGGTTGGAGGCACGTCCATATGGCGGAGATTCACCTGACTAATGGGAGTGGGGGGGGGGCGAGTGTCCCTTCATTGATTTCCTTGAGTGCACAGGCCGCATCAGCTTGCACTCTTCTCAGATTTATTTGCAAGCTTAACTGCCAGGGCAACAGAATAGAACAGAATAGAACGGCTCTGTACACGGAGGCTCTGTGCCTCTGAGTGTGGCAACTAACTGTAATTCAGGAGGCAGCTCTAGACGTGGCAACTGTCAGACTAGTGGCAGGCTAAGAGGCAGCCAGCAATAAATGAAGCCCTTGAAGGGCGTGTGAGCCGATTGTCACAATAGACATTCAACGCAGAAGCAACTGGTGTGTGTGTGTGTGTGCTAGTGTGTGTGTGTGTGTGTGTGTGTGTCATTGAACTCCATGGCAATTAAGTGTGTGGCAATGTGGCAATGTGGCTGCTGCATGTGAAATGCCTAAAAAACCAATTCCATGGCCATTCGATTCAATTCGAAACAAAAAATGGAGCAGCTCCTGGAGCTCCTCCTGCTGCATGTTGCATGCTGCTAAAACACTAAAACTGCCAAGCCCGATTGCCTGTCAAGTGAACAACTCTCTTAGCCAGTGCCACAGCCACAACCTCTGGCCTCTGGCCTTTGCCCCTGCCCCTGCCCCTGCCTCTCCAGACAATACCAAACCCATGACTGGCTCTGCATGCATTTTGCATACATTTGGCAGCAGAGCAACAGTGGCAACAGTGGCAACAGTGGCAACATCAACAGCTTGGCTAAGCCGATTAGGTTGCACTTCTGCCAACGAAACCAGATCCACAGGCAAATCCTGCCCCTGTCCCTGCCCCTGTCCCTGCCTCCGCTCCGGCATGACCATTAAAACCAAATTCCTAATACGTTTTGAGCCTACTTTCTGGCGCTTAAACGACTACAACGTTTGCTGTTTTTCACCAGGTCAGAAGTTACGACCGAACCGAAGGAGTGGGCCAGGGGCCGGGGGGGCGGGGTGCCGGGGGCGCAGGTGTGAAGAGTCGCAAAGCTTAATTAATGCACAGGGCCTCGGCATCGGCATCGTCCTCGGCCTCGGCCCTTGGATCGAGTGCATGGTACGGTGATTTCTGACCACGGCTCGCTGACATCAAACAATCCAACATTTATTAGCAAACATTCGAGGAGGAGGACCTGCAGGACATGCAGGACATGCAGGACAGGCACCCTGCCACATGCGGCACATAGGCTTTGCCCCGAAAGTCAGACGGTCCCCCCCTTTGGGCAGGAGCTTACATGATGTCCCTGCTGGCAGGACAGCACCCCGCCCCAGCCCACACACGGATCGTCTAACGGCTCGTGGATGCCACTTTTTACAGCTACTCGCATTTTTACAGCAATTTTCACCTGTCTGCACCCACTCCCGGCTGCCCCCTGCTGCCACCCCCCCCCCCTTGGAAGAGGCTTCGCTCTCCATTTTTTAACCACAAATGCAGGTTTTTGCAACAGCTGCAGCATGTTTGCACTCCAGGCACTCCTGCCCGCCACTGCCACTGCCACCCTTCCCTTCCCCCTGCAGCACGGCTCTGGTGTTGATTATTGAACAACAAAACGCAGAGACAACCCAAACGAAGGACCAGACGCGGGGAGCGGGAGGTGCAAAGGGAGGGTGAGGGGGATTGGGTGCCACACAATGAAAAAACAAGGCAAAATAGCAACAATAGCAGGAATGGCAGGAATGGCAGCAGGAAGCAAAAATCGAACACTGAATGTTGCTCTTGTTGCGGATGTTGCCGATGTTGCGGATGTTGCTTTTGTGGATTGACCCCCCAATCAAGCTGTGGCTGTTGCTGTTGTTGTTTCGGCTCGTTTTACACATTTTCCAGGGAAAAGGACGCGAGAGCCGCAGGCCAAGCAATTGATATGCTCCGTGAAACTTTATTGCCAAACGAGAATTGACCATTGCATGGGATTGGCCAGTCCTCCACACATATTGTGGCCCCCATTCCCCCATTCCCCAATCCCCATTCCCCAGCGACTGCCACCGTTGTTGTCCGGCTGCTACTGCTGCTGTTGCATGCACCATTGAATGCGGTTATTTAGATAAAAGTGCTCGAAATTAGAAAACGCTTGCGCAGGCCCGACTAATTGAAGTTCAACCATGTGGCATTCACTCTTAAAGGGATGCCGCTGCCGCTGCCGATGCCGATGCCTCTTTAAGCCGAATTTCTTTACCAACTGAATAATGCAGGCGGGTCTGTGAGTCGAGTTTTGGGTCAATAGCGCAGCCTCAGAGCCACATTTGGTATGCACAAAGGGCCAAGGCAGGCAGCAAAAGCCAAAGCAGAGGCCAACCGACAAAAAAGGGCGCCAAATACGAAAGAAAATAAAATATATATGTATATATTTCGAGCTGAAAAGGAACCGAAAAGGCCAAAAGCGAGAGAGACAGGCAGGGCACAGTCCGCAGTCCGCAGGACCACAATGCTGAAAAGGAAGTTGCTTAATTAAAAGCGGATATTAGCAATTACAAGCCACATCCAAAAGGGCCAAAAGCAGAAAGAACCAGCGAGAACGGCGGAGAATGGCCCGTACACTGCACGAAAAGGCCAAGAAAAAATTCAAATACAAACGAGCAGCAGAAACAGCGACGGATCCCAGGTCCATTCTGGATTTGCTTTAATCTCTGCAAGAAGTCCAATCTCTCCACTCTTTTCCCCCAGTGCAGGACGGAGGCAGCTCCAATGAAACGGAAGTAAATGAAATGGCATTGAATGGCATTCGGCATTCGGTGTTCGGTGTTCGGCTCTCTCTTTCTCTCTCTGGGGCGGCAATAAACTGTGGGGAAATTAAAAACGCGTATGCCAGGGAGAGCGGAGAGTGGATTCGAATAGATCCAGGGAGCTCCACTGGATAGACCCCAAATGAAACTTTAATGCCGAATTTTGTTTGCTTTTGTCGCTCGGAGCGGTTTGTTTTCCCCGCTTTTCCGCGGTCCCTTTTCGCCGTTGATGTTTTGTGCTGTCTTTGCCCTGATTTCCATTTCGTTTGACAGCGACGTCGCCGTCGTCGTCGTCGTCGTCTCCTGATGCCTGCAAGAGACAGGAGGCAGGTCTCTGGGGGGGCGGGGCGGGGCGGAGTAGAAAATGGAAATGGAGGCAAAAAATATACAAAATAAAATACAGTAAAGAAACACGAAAAGGTGAGCCCCAGCTTAATTAGGTTATCATTCTGGCGGTGGGTCTTTTTTGTGGCACGGTTCGGTCTTCGGGGAGGGGAGGGGGGTGCGGGTGCGGGTGCGGGTTGGCGACAACAAAATGTGCCACAAATGGAACAAGAGCTGAACGCAGCGCGTAATTGTTAATGGGTTTTACAGCTCTTTTACGCCGGATTTTTGTATAGAAAAGTACACGTAATTTTTGTTGTTGTTTCTGCTGGGTTCGCCCTGATTTATGCTGCGACCCAAATGTACACGCCAAATAAATTATACATTAGACGGGGGTTGGCTTTTGGGGGCACAGAAAGTCAGAGGAAGAGGGAGAGAGTGGGGGGTGGGTGGGTGGGTGCCTGTTGTTCTCACATTCACCTGACCCTGACTCAGGCAGAGTCTCGGGCGCAGATTCTGCTTCAACAATCCACAAAAAGGATCCACATTCACCAGCGGAAATAAGTGGCAGCATACACTTCCCCCTCTGCTGGCATTTTTCTTTCATTTAGTGTCGCTCGCCGTCGCTGGTTTCTGCCTCTTCGACGAAGCCTTTTAATGCCCTTAAATTTGCAACAAATCGCTGACAATAATTCGCACATGGCACTCAACAGGAATAAATTACAAGGACACATTGTAGCACACACACACACACACACACATGGACATGGAAATGGAAATGGACAGACATATGGGGAAAAAGAATCGCTTTACCGGAAACAAAAGAGAAAACGAATAAAGGAAAATGAAGAGCAGCGAATCGAAGCGAAGCGAAGCGCAAGGAAAAAGACGGAGAGAAACAATTTTAATGGAAACCCAAACGCGCAGCTGTTGAGGCAGTCCCCATCCCCCTGCCCCGCTGCCCCATTCAGGGGCAACAATTGATGGACGTCAGCGCTGTTGGCGACGCTGGAAAAAGAATTATTAAATTGATCGATGGCCATAAAAAATATGCGAAAAGGTAAACTGAATAGCGCTGAAAGGGCTTTCGCCAGGTGTCGGCAACAAAGGGTGGCAGGTGGCAGGTGGCAGGTGGCACGCTGGCACGCTGGAAAGTGCCGCAAATTGAGGCAATTTCCATGGCACTGCAACCCGATCAAGTGTCGGGGCTCCAAGAGATTGAGCGACAAAGTATAAAGTATAAAGAGTGGAGATCCCGGAGCTGCCGGAGCTCCCGGGCGCTCAGCTTTATGTGCCACACATCCCAGAGTCCTGCACGTCTGCAGCATAAATTCCGGACATGTCGCCCCCGTATATGAACCGCCATCAGCCATCAGAAAGCAGTGGCTGGTGCGTGCCGCGTGGCCCTCGTATGTGGGCCGCAATGGGGAAAATTATGCTCTCGTTAGAAGGAGTCCCAGTCCCTGCCTTTGCCCCTGCCCCTCTCCCGCTCCTGGAACGAACTGTGTAATTGCACATTATGCTTGCTCTGCTTTTGTCCTCGCTTTTATTTCGCCCAGTTAACAGATATTACGTATACGCAGTGGCATCAGCAGCAGCAGCGGCAGCGGCAACGAAAGCAATTTGGCAAAAGCTAAAGAGTGTGTCCGTGTGCGTGTCTGTGTGTGTGTGTGTGTGTGTGTGCTTTGGGGGAGGGGCTGGAGTGTGGGTTTCACATTCGAGTTGATGAAATTGGAATACATCCAAAATGAAAATTAAATTCAACAATTTGCGGTTGTTTTTAGCTGTTTGTCTGCCGCCAACATGAGGCAAAGGAGGCACCATCATGATGATCCCCTCCCCCTGTCGAGGGGGGGGGGGGGAGTACCGAGGGTATCTGTATCTGTATCTGTGTGCATTTCCATGCGGAAATGTGCAATTTGCCATCTCTCTGATTGTTTTTTGAAAACTCTGCTCGGTCTGTGGCCAAAGTGAAAGTTTTATTCAGCAATTTTTGTGCGCCCATCACACGAGGACTGCCGGGGAGTGTTTACTGTGCGGCCATCCTACTTTCGGGATCCCCACCAGGGGATACCGGGTATCTGCTAGTCGCAATATTAACCATATTTTACGTGTTTTTTCAGCTGCTCGGCTGCCAGAAAAATTCCTGTAAATTGTTCACACTGGAAAAACACACACAATAGTTCCTCCTGCCGCTGGCCAGCACTTGGCGAAATTAATTGAGTGCATATTTCTGGACCCCCCCCTTCCCCCCCATCCGTTGAAGGAGGAGCTGTCAAAAAATTACTAATCGTTGCTGGCAGTTATCGGCCGACAGGTGTGTGGCAGGCACAGACGTGTGGCAGGGCCCTGGACTGGTGTAATTTTATGGTAATTAGGTTTCTGGCATGCCTTTGGCAGGACAGCGAATTGCATTGTTAGCACTGAGCCTTCCCCTCCTCGACACACTCTCCCCGCTCGCCTGATGACTGCTTGTGGCACAACAAACCGCAGCGGCAATTGCTGTTGTCATTGCAGCAGCAGAGTGCCAAAAATTTGTAAAATGCGCAGTCCTTGGGTGTTGTGGCTGTCTTTTTGCGGCAACAGCGAATGCCATAAATTAAGTGCGGCGACAAGAGCGACAGCAGCAGCGACGGCACGAGGAGCGGCACGAGGAGCAGCCGCCACATGACAGCGGTTGAACGCAAAAAGGTAATTTTGCGAGTGGCAAAATGCAGAGCAGAGCGGAGCAGCCACCACCACCAGCAGCAACAACAACAACAACAACAACAACAACAACAACAACAACGTTGACAATGGCATTGTGGTGCGGCTGCTGCAGAGGTGCACAACATTTGATGCCGACAATTGCCGTGGCACGCCGACAGGTGGCACGCCGACGTGATGAGGCCGAGGCAGAGGAGAACCCAACTAATTACAGATGGAATCACAGATGAAGTGCCGGCCATAGACGTTGCTTTCGCTTGCCACAACTCAATATTGAAGTCCTCAAAGCATCAAGCATCTGCTTGCAACATGCGGTAGGTACTGCCATAATCGGATTGCAGCTAATATTTGCCCAGGAAGGCGAGCACTTTACTGGGGATTCGGAATATCCTGAATATTTAAAGGCAGACAGAGAAAAGTTAGATAAGCAAATGGAAAATGGAAAATGGAAAATGTATCAAATCATTTCAAATATTTATGGGTCAACACACAGAAACGTCAGCACTGCCGTCATGACCTCGCCCCGACAGCAGTAATAGCTGCCCCTGCCGCTGTTGCAGTGGCAACTGGAACTGTGTCCAATTTAGATTTTCATTTAGTTCGACGTTGGAGAGTGGAGGGGGGGGTCTCCACTCCCCCCCCCACAAATAGGCAGCCCAAAAATGGGAAAACAAATCTTTGGGATCTGGCAAAACAGCAGTAAAAAATTATTAAATTGCCTTTCCACACAAGGGGGTGGCTGGGGGATGGGGGGGCCACACACACACACAGAGAGATGGGAGATTTGGCTTGTGGCATACAGGCAATTTGTTGCATGGCATCAAATATGCAATAAATCTAACTGCTAAATCAACAAACAAGTGCAACTGCACCACAGACGGACGGACGGACAGCCGGACGGACGGACAGACAGACGGACGAATGGACTGAAGGACAGTCAGTGCCATAAAACAATGCAACAAATTTTTACAATTGAAATTGTAACAGAGCTCATCCTCGATGTGTCTGTGTGCCTGTGTGTGTGCGTGTGTGTGTTTGGGGCAGAGGCAGGACCTAATCTGATTTACCATAAAGTCGAAAATGCATAACATGCTGCCGCCTCTGCCGCTGCCTCTGCCGCTGCCGCTGCTGTTTGTGGGGTGTGGCAAGTGCAAACAATTGTGTGGCATACGCTGCACAGCCCTAATCCCTTTCGCTTCACTTTTTTTGTGTGGGGTGTTGCATGCAGCTCCATCTGCAATTTGCATGATGTTGATCGGGCGGGAGGATGTTGCACGTTGCATGTTGCTGCCGCTGTTCATGCATAAACCATGACAAAGTGCGTCGGTGCATTGGTGTTGCCCCATGTTGTGGCAGGTTGATTTGGCAAAACGTTGAGATTTTATGGAAATTCGCATGCAGCAAAAAATTACTAAATAAATAACTAGAATAATACGATATAAAATAAAAGCATGCCCCCACCAGTCGGTGGGGCACGCCCCACAGTCAATTGGATTTAATGACTCCGTTCTTTTTTTCCCGGCGGGCTTTTTCCGCCGACTGCAGCCCAATGGGTTGGGCATTTGTTGTTGACAAATGAGCGAAACCCCAAAAGCCGCTAATCGATTTACCGCTGCAAAAAGCCCTCTAATTGGTCAACATTTGCATGGGCTTTTACCGCTAGTTTCCGCTGCCTCTTAGGGGGACGCCAAAGGGCAGCATAATCTGACTGCCCTGGAGGTGTCCTTCAGTCCTTCAGTCCTTCAGGCATTCAGTGGAAGTTATGCTGTCAAGTGGCTCCTCTAAGCCACTCGAGAGCTGCTGCCAAAAGGTACGAGGCGAAACGAAACGAAACGAAACAAAACAGAGCCAAACAAATGCCCTGCCACGCCTCCAACAAGTGAATTCTGGTGTTCCTGTCCGGGCCTGCCAATCGATGGCAATTGCATTTGGCAATTGGCAGGCCATCAAGATTAGCCCGAAAGACACACGGGAGGGCACACAGGAGGCGCAGGCGAAGGCGGAGGAGGCGGAGGATGGAAAAGTAGGGAAAATCCCCTTGAAAAGCTGCTCCTTTCTGTGTATCTCCTTCTGGCCTGTCTGCATGTGCATTCATGTGTCCCGAGTGCGAACAAAGGCAGTCACATGTTGGCTTATGGGGGGGAGTGGCAGTGGAGTGGGCGGATCTCCACTCGACATGCAGGCAGGCAGGCAGGCAGGCTGGCAGCCAGGGGCTGGGGCTGGGACTCGTGTTTGTCTTAAGTGTTGCCGGCGATTAACAGTTTAGCTCGGCTTTGTTTGCCTTAAGTGAGCTGCACTAATAAGCTGAGTGTGCAACATCATGAAAGACGTGCAACAATTGACTGAACGACTGGGGAGGGCGGGGGAGAGCGGGGCTAATGGCCCCCAGAGCCTAAGCAAACAAAAGTTTCCGCCGCTGGTCAATTATTTACCTTGTGGCACGGACACGAAACAGAAAAAAAAAAGCAGAAATCGGAGCCAAAAGAGACCGCAGAGGGGCACAGCAGGCAACTGCGGTCATTGCAACACCTTGCCCCGTATGGAAATGGGGCAAATTGCTGCGGAAAAACTTGTGCAAATAATACTGGGGGAAATTATTGCAGGGTCTCGTGCCCCGTACAAAAAAAATGCAGACAGACAGACAGACATTTATGCATAATTAAAATGGACACCACGCATGACTGTATCTCCACATCGCTCCCTATCTCTGGGTGTGTGTGTGTGTGTGTGTGTGTGTGTGTGGAAGCCAAAATATTAATTTCCTTGCGGCAGGACCTTTGCCGGAGGGAGGCAGCCACAACTGTAAGCTTTGGGAGGCAGCAGCAGAAACATGCCATGAAAATTTAATTTTAATTAAAAATTGAAATGAATTTGTATGAAACTTTTGTTACTATTTATGCATAATGCATAATGCACGCGCCGCTGGATCCGATTCATAATCATTATGCAGAAGAGGGAGACAGGGAGAGAGACAGAGAGAGAGAGAGAAGTCCTGGGCTGCTTCTGTGCTTCTCTGCCTCTGTTTATGGCTTCTTTAATGAAAATCAAAGTTAATTAAAAGTAACGGCATTCTGCTTCCATTGCACTCTTAACGGCCCAGCCAGGGCCATTCAATGGCCACATAAAAGACCTGCCCCCCCCCTCCACCCAGTGGCCCCCCCCCAGACGGCGGCCAACTGCAGCGCGACTTGGTCAATAACCGCAAACTGTTCCACATTGCTTTCCACAGTGCCCGAAACGGGAGGAAGAATGATGCCCCTAATGGGAATAGGAAATGGCGGCTGGGATGCCAAAATGTTGTACAGTCGCCGCCAAAGTTCTGTCAGCTGTGAAATGGACAAAACTCTCGGCCATTTCTGATGGAGAATGGAGGATGGCGGCAGAAACCTTTGTCAAAAATTATATGGAGCTATGATTACATAATTATTGGCTTTTCCGCGTAATCAGTTTAGCGTGCGTAAATTTGTGTGCGTGCCTTGATTAAATGCCTCAGCGATTCTTTTGACTGCCACTTGGGGCGGGGGGCGGGGGGCGGGGGGCTGGGGGATGGCCCCTAGGGCGGGATATCTACGGCGGAAGCTGTCGCTGTGCTGGGGTTAGGGTCTCTGGGTCTCTGGGCCATAATTGGTTTATGTTTGCATACTTTCGGGCATAATATGCTTTTGATTTCGGCAGACGTGACCCCAGGGGAAGCTCCGCCCGCTCCCCGCTGCCCCGCCGCTGCTCCACTGTCTAATGATTTATGGAAAGTCAAGTGATTTATTTCTGCTCAACGAAGTTTGTAATCCAATTTCGGCATCATCGCCGCCTCTTAAGCACACAGATACACACACACGTTGGAGCACATCTAGGGGGAAGTGTAAATCGGGCCCGGGGTTTACCTGCAACGAAAGATACGAAAAGATAGTCGCAGTTTAGTAAAGGCAGTAAATAAGTGTTCAATTTTAAGGTTAATTTTTGGCGCAGCGCTTCAATAAAATTGGCCATCGATTGGTGCTCGAACAAAGCTCTCAATTGCCTCGCAGGACATTTGCCCCTCTCTCTTGTGGGGAAACTAATTGGGAAAGTCGTGGAAGTGAGACGGAAGTGAAACCTTAAAGACTCTGGATCCCAGGCACTTATCCAAGAGACGCCTGATTATTCCGCCCCCAAGCCGAAGGCCAACAAGTTTACAAAGCTGTTTCTGGTTAATGATTTTCGTCGCTTCAAGCCCCAGTAGTCCCCCGTGCTGGGGCAATCACAATAATTGGCATTAATAATGCAGGCCTTAACCTGTCAGGTCAATAAATCAAAATCAAGCTGCCAACTCGAGTGAAACAAAAGACGAGCCTAGACGCCAGGCGAAGGAGGGGAAGGAGCGCGGAAGGGGAAGCTGCCACATTCATGTTTTTTAATGAAAACGATTTGAAGTTTGTTTTCCTTTCGTTGAAGTATTTATTACTCTGCCAGACGACGACACACAAATATATCCACGCGCCGCAACAAACGGAGAAACAGAAAATATCAGAAGCGTATATCTTGGGATGGGGGGAGGATTGGAAGGGGGGGGGGGAATGGGGAGATGTCTGCCAAAAAGCTGTCAAAAGTCGCTCTGATTTGATAACAGAGAAATGGGACCAGCAGCAACTACAACAACAACAACAACAACAACAACAACAACAAACGAAGCTCAAGTCCAGATGTTTTTATTCGGCATGACAACGCCGGGAGACGCCTCCGGCCTTCAGCTCTTTAAGGATGACGTCAGCAAAGAGTTCCAGCAAGTTTTTCCTGCAACTTGAACAATTAGTTTGGCCAGTGTTTGGGCAGAACTTGAAGCTTGCCGCTTGGCGCTTGGCTTTTCCTCGGCTGCTGGTTTTACGACGCTCGCCGATAATCAGCCAGTTTTATCGCCTCGCCAAGGCGGCAGGACAGTCGGCGTGGCGTATTTGTGGGCGCCAGACGAGGGCGAGAGAGGACGTAAGCAAATACTCGCCGAGGCAAGGGAAAGCGAAATTTAATATGGCGCCATCTTGGTTTCCTTGTGGCTCTAATAGGCTTTGCTCCCCCCAGCCCCCAGCCGCCCAGAGCCATCCCTTGACGCCTTAGCAAATAAAACAAAAGGACCCCAACACATACTCAGGGCCCACATGTGTGTGTGTGTGGGGTCGCCTCAAGGTATGCAATGCTTTCAGCGCCTTGCGGCTTTTAAGCGGCTTTGGCAAATTGTTTTGGCCGCAGCCGCAGCCCCGGCCTCAGCCCGAGCAGAGCCTCGAATATTTTTCATATGCGGCAGCTTTTCGCGCCTGCAAATATGCAATAAAATTTTTACAAGCAGCCATGAATTTCCGCAGGTACAAAAGAGAGAGAGAGAAAGCATTTAAATTTATAGACATTTTCGGGCTAAACCCGAAACGAACATTATTTAGCATTTTAAGCGGCCATCCAATAGAAATTCCATAAAAAGGCAGAACAGGCAGCGGCCAGAGGCACGGTGTCCCGCGGCGGGAGAGGCACGGCCACGATAATTGAATTAAATTATGGTCGGGCCCCCTCCCCCCCCCCACAAAGTAGCGCCGGCGGCTATTGGTTTTCGTCCAGGCAAAGGGGAGCGGGGAAAGGGCAGGGGGTGGGGAAGAGGAAGAGGCTGGCTAATCCCTGGCTAGAGGATAAACGCTACCTCAAAATCAAACTTGAAATACTTTCCGCAAACTTTTCAACGCGCAAATTTACATAGCAGATAATAAAATGAAGCCGGAGTTTGGCCAATCCCCCCACCAATCCCCCAATCCCCCATGCTCTCTGCCCAATCATCGTCAGCATCATCAGCAGCATCCTCGGCGAGCGTCAACATTTTGAAAGCACTTAAACCGTTTGTTCGTACACGCAAAGTACGCAAAGTGTAAGCACAAAGGGATGCCCCTGCCACATGCCACTGCCTGGTGCCTCCTGCCTGGTGCCTGGTGCCTGGTGCCTTCGGCGACTGCATTCATGCATAGACAACATTTCATTTTTCTTCTCGACGCTCTCGATGCTGGCGGCAGTTTCCGCGTTGAAAGAAAACAGACAGAAGGGAGGGACGTGGCAGGGACGTGGCAGGGGGGGGCGTGGGCTGCCACCCCCAGCACACAAAATCTGTGCAGGGAAATTTACGCAGCTACTTAAAAACTATGCAGGAAAATCAGTAGCAGCAGGAGGGGGAGCGAGGGGGAGAGAGAGAGAGAGGCAGCATTGCTCCCAAAAGCCTGCGGCAGTGAAACATGGCCCGAGTCTTCCGCTTCTTTGGCTGCTCCTGATGCTGCTCCTTCGACTCCCAACTTCCAACTTCGACTTGGACCGCGCTGAGCCCCGCCGTCGTAATCCAATTCATGAAGTTGAACGTCTGACAGGGTCGGTGGGGACTCGGGGGGGCACGACACAAGGGGTGCAAGGGTGCAAGGGTGTTGCTACAAAACGCAGCCAGCTGTCTGCGCAAATTTGGCGTAAATTTAATTTTCAAATAAACTGCAGTCCTCCCCCAAGGCCGTAGAAAAGAAGCAAAAAAAAAGAAGAGCCGAACCAAAGGAAATATTATGCAAAATGCGAGAGACGGCTATGGAGACGGGGACGGGGACGGGGAGGGGGAGGGGACGTGTGGCGGTGGCGGTGGCAGTGGCAGTGGCAAGGGCGAAAAATATTCAATGCATTGCATTTACATCTTGTTATCGCTTGATTAATTGTCATTGTCAGTGTCAGGGCTGCCTGCAATGGGGGTCCCGGGCGCAACGCAACTTCAAAGGCAAAAGTTTTTCCTGATTGGCAGCCGTTGGAGATGCCGCTGTTGCTGCCGCTGATGCGTCTGGCGGTTGATTAATTTCCGCCTCGCTTGCTGCTAATTGAATGCCGCTTGTTTAGTCAACTTTCCCCCCAGCAGGCAGCAGGCAGCACCCACGCTACCCCTTGGAGGAGATGCCTAAGTACATCCCATATATATTTTCAACACGCAATTATCACACCGAGGACTCCAGGACAACCATAGGCCACGCACGCGTGCACAGCAAACAAGGAGGCAAGGAGGCAAGGCGGCTAGGAGGCAGCATGGGGCACAAATTGCCAAACAATTTGCACCGGAAGAAAACAAAACGGAGAAAAGGTGAGCGGAATTCGTAACTCATTTGGCGGCAAATTAAGGGCACCCCTCTGCTGCCAGGGGCAACCCCTAAGCAGCCCTTTAATGCGGAGGGCATAAATTTACCCAATTTATTTCCTCGGCAACGACTACGCGCAAAGGTGGCGGTGGCGGTGGCAGCCACTCCTACGCGGCGGCGGCGGCGGCGGTGGCCCAAAAACTGGCCGCCCATATAAACGCAGTAAATTAGAATTAGATGCGGTGGGTAATTTCATTTTAGACACACCCCACATCGGTGCTTCTGGTGGTGCTTCTGGTGGTGCTTCTGGTGGTGCTTCTGGTGGCCACAGAACTTTTAATGACTTGAATTATGGCTAGTGGTTGACTGTCGGACTGCCTGACTGCCTGGCTGCCTGGCGTCTGTCTCTCTTTTTATGATTTCTTTCAAATATTTTAATTGTGCTGCAGATAAGATAGCCGCTAATGCATACACATTTAGATACTCGTATCTGCTGTTCCTTCCGCCCCGTCCGTGGCTGGGTAGTCCTTCGCCCCAAAGGATGGACATTATGCGGTGTCGCGATGTGCAGGCATGTGTCCGCTTGGGGGCTTGTGGCACAGCTCCCACTCCACCGCTTCAAAACACAGGAAACAGTGTTGGAAAGTGCTAGGGATACTGGTATCGTTTCGGCACCTCTATTTTTATAAGATCTCGCTTAAACACCCTTCGATTTCTTAACAAAAATATCGCAGGAACGTGTAGAGCATCGAATAAGAAAATTCAATTTCCGACTAATAAAATGTAATTCCTTTCTCATTATCTCCCTCTCTCTCTCTCTCTCCCACACGGAGAGCGGGATAGAATCGTGACTTGCATTTCCTTTCATTCCATTGGAATTTCAATTAAAATTCCATTCGATTGCTGTTCGAGGTCCTCCTTGCCCTGTGCCCCCTTCCAGTTGCAGTCCTTCTTTTTGTCACACCAAAATGACCCCTCCCCCTTCCCCCCCGCCGGCTGTAACTTTTAATTGGCAACAAATTTTGCTGCAATTCCCAAAAACCTGGGAATCCGGGGGAGAACTTTCGCTCATGTGGCAGCCGGCGAGGAGTTTTGCCCGTGAAAACGAAAGTGTTGCTCTTAATTAGCTCATTAAAGTGTCCCCACGACGGAAGCTACCTTGCGGTTGGCGGCATGAATGGGTGGGCGTGGGTGTGGCAGGGATGGGGAGAGAAATGTGTAATGGAAACTGCAGATTTTGGGGGCATCAAAGTTTGATTGCCATTTGAGAGGGAAAAACCTGCACTACAATTGAAAGCCGAGGCCAGATTCGAGTTATTGTTTTCTGCCAACAATGGAAGAGGCCAGAAGAGGCCAGAAGAGGCAGCGAGGAAGAGAGGAAGAGACGCAGAGAGGAAGCCAAGTGTGAGAATCCTGTCTCTGATTTCTTGGCAACAACACTTTTGCTTGGCTTCGATGACCTGCGGGGCGGGGGAAATCGATTACAAGGGAGGGACCTGCAGACCATAAAGAAAACGGCAAGCCGGAGACTTGGCCCAGACACAAATGGGGGCAAGAAAAGTGTGGAAATATTTTCACAGCTTGTTATCAACACATAAATAGAAGGCAACGCCCCCGCCCCGCCCCTCCCCGCCCCGCCCCTCCCTCATGGAACGCCCTCGGCAGGACAAAGTCCTGTACTCGTAGGTAACAACAATCCACTCATAAAGTTGTCCCCTCAGCCAGAGGTGTCCTGTGTCCTGTGTCCGTGTCCTGAGTCCTGTGTCCGGAGAGGACGGGGCTCTTCCTGCATCGATGACATGCATATTAATGCCATACCCATTCGATCCGATCCGATCCGATCCAATGCCTTGTGATACGAGTCGAGTACACTAGTCTGCACAAATATTTTCATTAAAATTGGAAAACTTTCGGTCCGGCTGTCCGTCTGTCCGTCCGTCAGTCAGGGGAAAACTTTGCCCACGGCTAGAGAGAGAAGCGTTTTAAGTTCTTTTCGCAGAAACTTTGGGGTCAACTTTTCCTGGCAGCCAGGCAGCGGGGGCAGTGGGGGCAGTGGGGGCAGTGGGGGCTTGGGGCATGGGAATTATCGGGCATTAATGTGCCAGGCAAATCTGATTAAGCCACGCTAATTGTTTGCACTAGCCAACTGTGACTGTGCCACAAGCCGAGTGCTGCACTGCCACTCGTAAATGACATTTCTCCGCCTATCTCCAATCTGTACTCCCTCTCTGCCCCTCCCTCCCCCTCTCTCTCTGTGTGTCTGTCTCCCTTGCTGTGTTCTGTGCTCCCTTTTCGCCATGATGAATGAGTTTGAGCTGAATGGCCAGGGAGATAGAGATAGAGATAGAGAGAGAGAGAGAGAGAGAGAGAGACACCCCGGGTTCGGAGCAGAAAAAGCACAATCCTGGCAAATAAAAGAGCATCCCTTATGAGGCATGCCCCCCATCCGCATCCCCCATGCAGCTGCTCTGCCTATGCCTCCTAATGTACATAAATTCCAACATTTGCTCATTTTAATGGGCATATTTTTGTCATTTTACAAAAGTTTTCGCAAAATGCAAAGAGGAAAATGCGACGACGGGCGGGGAGAGGGGGGAGCGGAGAGAGGAGAGCACGGAGCGGGTGTGTATGCAATGTAGTAGACTTTTCCTCCCTCTCCCAGCCTCTGCCGTCCTCTTCCTGCGTGTGTTTGGCGCACTTATAAATTTTTTAGAGCGCAGGGATTTTCCATAAGCACAAACATGCAACGGCAGGCGGCAGGCAGCTGGCAGAGGCAGAGGCACCCATCCAGTCAACATTTGTATGCGCTGTGCATGTGTGAGTGGACTGGCAAGGGAGTGGGTGGCAGTGGGTGGGGCGGCTGGCTGCTGGCTGCTGCTGTCGTCGTCGTCGTCGTCGTCGGCATGCCACAGAAAACACTGGGATAACTCTTCAAGGCAGGCCCTAGCCACATATAGAGACAACAAGCAGCCAGCAGACAGACAGTTAGATGAGGAGCAAAACGGGCAGGGGGCACGCGGCGTGGGGCATGGGGCAGCTTTGTCTGCTGCTCCCTGTCTGGTGCTCCTCCTTTTTGGCTGGTGGATGGGCTGGGAAAAGCTGCGGCAATGCCTTTATATCAAATGCGGTTTTTATTTCACTGCAGCGAGCGTCGCTTTTAAGCCGGTTTCCCCCCCACCTCCCCCCGCCCATTCTCCGTCCCGCTGGCTGTTGCGGGACTTTAACAGACACTTTAAGGGCGCAACGAATGCTCTCCCTCCCCCTCTCGCCCTCCGTTTATTTGCCTTATCAGGCCAACTAGGCGTATGCGTAATGAGAGCAGTTTGTGCCTCATTTTTAATATCCTGCGTGGCGCAAACAATGCAACTCATATCTGTCTTGGTGGCAGCGGCAGCGGCAGCGGCAGTTGCTTCGCCTGCTTCTGTTGCAAATTGCAGTTATGGGTGCAATGAACGCACAATCAGGCAGACATCGTTGGAGGTGGCACTGGGGGTGGTGGGCTGGTGGGGTGGTGGGCTGGCGGGGGAAGTTTATTTGAAAAGTTGCCACCACAGAAATGGAGTCGACGTAATCATTGTAAAGGCATTACTACAACTTTTCATTCAGTTTGTTTCACTCGCGGCTGCTGCTCGCTTTTTAATATACCAGATACATTCACTTGTATCTCGCTATCTCTCTCTCTCTGTGGCACTTGGGGCAACGATTTCATATTAACACGGCTCTGGTTCTGGCTGTGGCTGTGGCTGTGGCTGTGGCTGTGGCTCTGTTTACGCTACAACTTTCAGAATGAGTGAAATATTTGTGGCATTCATTCATGGCGCAATGGAAATGCAATGCAAACTATGAATCCGCGGTGAAAGTGGAAAGTAGAGACCGAGAGAGAGAGAGCGAGCGAGAGCGAGAAGGAAGCGTGATTAATCCTGGAAGAATTGAAGCTTAAAAATGTAATTGCTTCACGTTCACAGGCACACACATCGGCGCAGGCCCCAGTCCACATACATAGGTGTGCCACATGCAACCCGCAAATGAATTTAACTTTTACAACCTACAGAAGGGGGGCGCGGGCACGCCCACTCCTCGCCGCTCAACCAATTTACCGCAACGTCATCATAATCATAAAAGTTAAATGCGCATAAAAGCGTCAGAAGTGCGCTAAAAGGATATTCATGCAACAATTTCAGCTTGTTGTTGCCGCCACCACAGCTTTTCGTTGCATAATACCACACCATAGCATACCATAGCATACCATAGCATACCATAGCATATAATAAAAATAAAAATAAAAATAAAGCTCGCTTCATAAAGTCTCGCTGCTTGTTTGAGGTTTAACCGCGACTCTGTCGCTCCTCTCGTCCTCCTCGCGTCCTCCTCCTCCTTTTTTTTTTTTTGACAAATTACATAAATTACTTACGAACGAATTGTTCTTGTACAAGCCTCAAAAAATGATCAAGTGCTGGAAAGAGTGTTGCAAATTACCTGCCAAGAGGGAGGGGGAGTGTGGGCTTTGGGGTTCATTTTCAGGGCTCAAAACGGGGCGAAACAAGTCAAGTGCTTTGTGTGTGGAAATACTTCGTCCCAATTGTTGTAGAGCGGTTCGAGTGGGGATATTTCCGTGTGGTTTTTCCTAGTTTCCCCCCCCCCCCCCCCCCCCCCCCCCCAAAAAACTATTCCCATGTTGCGCTGACCAGCACCGGGAGAGGGGAGAGGGGGCAAACAGGGGAAACAGCAGCCAAAGCACACAACAAGAGGCAACATTTTCGCATGAAACATTTTTGTTTATGGTCCAGGATACCTCCCCCCCCCCCTCCCCCCCTCGCCCTGTTTCAGCAGGGGAAATTTATGAGCATGTGCGTTTCATTTGGTTGACAAATTCGCATTGTTTTTGGGGTTTCTGCTTCCCAGCGCAGGAGGCAACGATTTTTGTGGAATTTTTTGGCTCGGGAATTTTTCCGCAGGGAGGAGATTGACGCTGGAGCACCACCACGACTCCACCCCACCATCCCTTTTTTTGGTTCTTTTGATTTTTGCTTTTCCCCCCGCACTCCCCCCCGCACTGCCTTTGACATGTTTGCTGTTTGTTTCAACGAAATTCAGACAAACAATTGAAAAATGCCATCAGGCGGCAGAAAATTCCGATGCCGAAGCCGATGCTGCTGTTGTTGTTGTTGTTGTCAGCCATAAAATGCGGTCAGAATTGTATGGCCAGGGCCATAATTAAAAGCCATTTACAAAGCGCTGCGTCCCGCCAGCGGGTGCCACAATAAATATGCAAAACACACACACACAGACACACACAGACACACACACACACTTCCATATAGCCGTAATAATAATTCCAATTCCAATTCCAATAAAGAAATATCGAGAGACAACGCAAAACATTCGTCAATCGATGTTTGTCGCATTGAGGGATTGAGGCATTGAGGCATTGAGGCTGGAAATGGGAAATGCTTTGAAGTTCATTAAACTTTCGGTACGCACGAGACGGCCACGCATAGTTGGGGCTACGGTGGTGCCACAGCGGGCGGTGGTTGCCACTCGACTGGCTCCCACCCGGCTGCCGCACACTTGAGCATTCTAGACATGATTTCTGGCCCGCGGCAAGTTGTTGCTTAGCCCCCCTCCCCCCTCTCTCTCTCTCTCTCTCTCTCTCTCTATCTAAGCTGACTGACAGACAAGATGCCCCCCCCGTTGGACTCCCCCCAGCCAGTGGGTTCGATATGTAGGTGTGTGTAAGCCTTGTATAGGTCCAGGCACGTACTTAGACATAAGCTGCCATATCAAGCCCCCCCCTTTTGAGTGGGGGGCGGCATTTAAATTAAACACACAGGACAGGCGCACCTTCCCTGGCACCTTCCTTTAATCCCTCCGTTCCACTCTATTCCAGCCATCCAGCAATTGCCTTTGTCTCGTACTTTTTGCCCATTTCATTTAATTTCTATATAAGTCCACTCCATTCCGCCACCGCCCCCCCAACCCCCTTGGGTATTTCATTGCGTAGGCGTTTGGAATTTTAAAATTCTTGGATATTTGTGCGGCTGTAAGGACCAGGAGGGACGTGCCTCTATTTGCGGACTCTTAAATCAGGGGATGCAAAAATAGCAATCGGCCTTAAAGCCACGCAAAAGTTGTGCAATTTAATGCCACATGCCCCGTCCCCGCCCCCGCCCCCGCCCCCGTACCCGTCCCCGTCGCCGTCGCCGCACAAAAATAAATAATACGACAAAGAATTTCGTAACATTATTATTTATTATTTATTTACATTTCCGCTCGCATTGTGGCGCCATTATGGAAAATTGGGCTTATTAATAATGCCCGGGGTTTACAAATAGGATTACACCGGCGACCCCCACCAGACCCCCGCCAGAGCGCCAGTGAAAACTGTTCAATTGGCGTTAATTATGCAAACGAGAACAACAACAACAACAACAGACGCTTAAATGCGGCACGGCAGCAGCTTAAAGGTTGCATCTGCAACGCAGTGGAGAGACGGCAGCAAACATTTGAATAGATTTCGGGCTCATTGAGCAGCGAGCAGCAGCAGCAGCAGGAGGGCAGAATCGAAAAGCACTTAGGATCCCCACCAGCGAGAGCTCCAGAGCTCCTGCATCCCCCCCCCCACGACTCCATCAGCAGTTGCACATCTCACAATCATTGAGGAACCACACACAACCTTCGCAGATAGAAGAAAGTCAGCGCTGGGGCTATCGAATGGTGGGCGGGGGGTGGGGGGCCTTAGAGGCAAATGCTTTTTGCTGGCGTCAAAGCGTTTATGGCAGCCACACCCCGCACCCCCCCCGTGGCAGTCGTTGCTTTCCAACCAAAAGACAGGACTCCTTGCCACAGCCCCGGCGGATGCATTCGAGTGCAGCGATGTGTGTTCAATATAAAAAGTGCGTTCACCCTGTTGCAATATACCTCTCTGGCACTCCCTCCCCCTCTGCCTCTGCCCTTCCATTCCATCCACTCAATATTTAGTTTGGGAATGTATTTGCTTTTGCCACTCAGCAGCAGAGCAGCAGAGCAGCGGAGGCAGCAGCAGGTGGAGTCGCCAGAAAACTGTTTGCGGTGTCTGCAAATAAATGAAAAATATAAATACGCCAGCGATGGATTTTCCAGTGGGAAAATGAAATTTAATATGAAAATAATGCGGGCATTCGAGGCCAGAGTCACTTGACATTTTAATAAACTTCTCAACGAGGCGGCAGCCGCCACAAAAGGAGGCAAGAAAGATACAAAATCTGTAGCTCAAGTCGAAGACGCGGATACTTGAGACATGGAAGAAGTTCCATAAATGAGAATTCACTTCGCATAATAATGCGAAATCGTAATTATTGTAGTCCGCATGCCTCTGTGGTAGGGGCAGGGGCAGGGGCAGGGGCAGGGCAGCAAACAGCCAAGGAATGCCATGCAACGATCGAGCTAAAGAGCGGATATCCTTCTTAAGCAGCAGCCAGTGGCAAAAGCGAGTGGCAGACAACGGCAACGAGAGCAAAAGCCGGACAAGTGGGCCGTGGATGGGTAGGACGACGACGACAATGCCACAAATGCAATTACAATGGGTCAAGCGGCATGCAGCAGCGGCAGCCTCTCATTGCGTGACGAATTCAGCCTTGGGGCATGCCACATAGCACATAGGTGGACAGTCAAATTGCCTACACAATGGGCGGCCGCCTGCAACAAAAAATATATATTTTCTGCAATTATTCCTGCACTCTCTGTGCCACAGTCTCCCGGTCTGCGTCTCTCTCTCTCCCCCCAGTGCTGCCTCCTTCTCTGCTGGAGGTTTCACACGCAAAAGCGGAAATTTTAATTTCATTCTGTGCCTCGCGTGCTCTCGATTCGCTCGAGATCGTAATGAGCGTTGCAGCTAGAGGAGAGGGAGAGGAAATGGGGCACACCGATGGAATGACGGAGTCCGTCCGACTGACTGATGTTGCCTCCGATGTTGCCTCCGATGCTGCTGTTGCATTAATGCAATTAGGTGGAGTCTCAATTTCAGTCTCAGTCTCTGAATCTGACGCTCAGACATGCCATTGCTCTTGAAATGGGTTTGTGGGCCAGATGCAAGTGCAAGTGGAAGTGCCACACCACACCACACCCCCCCTCCTCCGCACCCCCCTGCGGCACTCCATCTCTCGGCTTAATCGAATCAGCATCACACTTGACAATACGGCGTGAAAAATCATTGCGCCAGCATCAATTTTCATTTATGAGGGAGGCTATTTTGCCCCCCCGTGTCCCCCCCCCACCGCTTTCAAGGGGGGGGACCAAGACAAGACGTCTGCAAGGGAGTCGTGTCACATTATCGTGCTGTGGCGAACATGAAAAATTCAACAACTAATTTGTGAGAGGCGCAAGGACACCAACCAAAACAACACCCACCGCACACGGCACACCGCCCAACCCCCTGCTCCTGCCACCCACTCCTGCCACCCGCTAATTTTATGACAAACGACAGACACTGTGCCCCACACTCCATCATCACCTGCCACATCGTACATCAATTTGGCAGCCAGCGACAGGAACGGAGCCGAGGACATGCCCCATAATTCTCAGCTAGCTTGCAGCTCGGCATCGAGAGACTCTGCGGCAGGTCCAAGACAAATGGCCCTGCCGAAGCACCTAAAAATCAGGAGCAGGAAAGTTCGAAAGAAAACTATTGAAGAGATTTGATGGCAGACACAGAAGATATATGTATGTCCGTCTCTTTGTGGTATCTATGGAAAGGGGCTCTAATATATATCCATATATATATATATATACACACACACATGCACACACCTTTAAGCGTGAGCCAAAGTGAAATAAAAAATCATTTACATTTAAATGAAATATTTTTATACATTTTTTGTTAAGTATTTTCTCATGCATAAAATTGGCATTTTTGCACTGGCACAGCCCACTCGTCCCCCCTCTGCCCTTGTGCCTGCCCCGCCCCCCACCGTATTGAGCAGCAAACTTCACACAAAACATAACCTGAAACCCCTGAAACCCCTGAAACCCCTGAAACCCGGCGGGGCCGCATCAAAAACCAACAAAGAGGCAGGCCACCGGCAACGAGCCCCAAATGAAGCCCACAACTCGACTTCACCTTTGCCGAACCGAAGAGAAGGGAGGGAGGGGAAAAGAGGAAAAGAGGAAATGAAAAGTGGAAAATGGAAAATGTATTTTCAACAAATAACCCACAAATTTTACAGCTGCCGTTTTCGTGCGGCTTCGGTGCCCCAAAAAATATGTTTTATTATTTGAAAGTCAAATGGAGAAAATAGCCCCAAAAGCAGCGGCGGCAGCGGCGGCAGCGGCGGCAGAGGGGGCAGAGATTGGGGAGCAGCAAGTCAAGGACACACAGAGAGAGAAAGAGTGAGAGACAGAGGAGAGAGAAAAAAAGGACAAGCCGCCATTACTGTCAGCTGAGGGGCGGAGCAGCGAAGGAGGGGTCTTATCAAAAAGCCTACGCACGACTGACTGCGGGTTGGTGGTGGGGGCTGTGGGTGGGTGTATCTTGACTTCAGGGGTAGACAGACGTGGCATGAACCAGTCCGGACAATTCCCTTTAATGAGGCCTTGGATAATGCCCCCTCCCGCCCCCCGTCTGCTGCTCTCGCAAGATCGTTAATTTACAAAAACATTTCTGAATAGTTAATTAAGTGCGACGTGCTCTACTTAAGTTTTAAACAAGAAAACTGTTGCTCCAACTGGAGCGGGCTGGGGGGGGTGGAGGAACGACTACCGACTGCCGTATACCCTGCAAAAATCTGTCCCAGGTGACACTGACCTATCGGCAATCAATGCAGCCTCCCGGATGGGATAACATTCATAAATAAATTAGCGTGGAGCCGCACAATCTCCAAAAGTTTCTGCCACCTGCTCGACGGTCTCCCGGTGCTCCCGGAGCTCCCCCGGGGCGGAGACTCGCAACAGAACTCAACAATTTTCGGGCTCACTCAACGAAATTGCCTCGCTAAGCATGACGACGACAAAGGGGGAGCCAGCAGGGGTAGGGGGGGGGGGGGGGGCTGGGATTGGGAGTAGGCGTGGCCCTTAAGTACGCACAAAGCGTCGGCTTTAAGTGCCTCGAAATTATGCACAAATTTCAATGGTATTAGTCGTCGGAAAGTTTGATAATGGCTTCGACGGCGGCGATGAAAAGGTGTGCGCCATAATTGCTGGCCCTGTCTCGACACTTGATCCCACCCATGGAGCATCGAGCAGATGCTGTGGCGACTCCCCCCCCACCCGCTGCTGCTGCTGCTGCTGTAAAATGTTTTAATTTGTCTATTATTTCAGCTGAAACAACATTCGCAGGATTCGCAGGACTCACAGGAGAGAGTGCTCATCAAATTAGCAATTGTTGCATATTTCCAGCGCCTAAGCTCTTTGTAATTAGAGCCGCTTCCTGGAGTACCACCTGGGATGGGGGGGGGATGGGAGGGGGAAGTGTTTGCTAGAGTTTCTTTAAGGGCTGGCTATAAATAATTTAATTGCCTTGGCCACAAAAGGCCACTGAGGAGCTGCCCCAGGACCACGACCCTCCGTGCCCCACGCGTACCAGAGGATATGTCAATAAAGAGGCAGACCCAGTGCCCCCCAGTCCCCGAGCAGGACCCCATCCATTGATTATTTACACAAATTATTGCGTTGCCCTGGCAAAATCATCGAAGCGTTCTCCAAGATGGCGACAAACTCAAACTCAAACTCGAATCCGAAGCCAAAGCCAACCCGAAATCAGGGCCAAGTCTCGTCTTCATCCCCCAAGAACTCACTCTTCGGGTTTCTATTTAATTTTGAGATTTAAATCCGGGGCCAAAGGTGCTCCAGCAGGGGCTCGGGCCTCCTTTGATCTGCGGCTCAGCCGCTCAGCTTTAATTAAGCCCAGGACTCGTCTCTGCCACTGGCAGTGTGGCAGATGCAATCGCATCATTATTAACTGTTTGTTTAACATTAATATGACTTTCTGTGCGGCAGTGCAGGCCCATCCACAGCCCAATCCCCACCCACGCCGCTCATTGGTTCGATTCATTTGCTATTTACACGGCCTGCCAATCAATTTTTCAGCTCCGCTGGCTGCCCAAAGTGCGAATAAAACGAGTGCCGGGCTGCAGATAAAACCAAATAAAATGCCAGCAAATTCCGGGCGTAATCAAATATCCGCAAACGGTTATGAGTGGGCGAAAAAACTCATTTCGATAAGCGGAAACCAACAAAAACGAGCCCCAATTAAATGCCACTTCATCAGTGAAACGAGGAGAGTTGCAACAACAGGATATCCTGCAGAGCATCCTGTACGGGCTCCTTCTATTCGGAGGAATACATTATAGACATCCCTGATGCGGCGCCAGTACCGCGTAGTTCAAGCTGCAACTCGGCTCGGGCTCAAACCGTTTGCCCGAAAGTCCCCTTCCCCTCCCTCCCCCCGCGGGAGAGTCATTGCCTGCGGGGTGTAATATAAACATGTGGAAAAAAAGAAACGTCACACAGAGCCGACAGTTGCCAAATTTGCAGGTCGCTTCATCGCCCGTCAAACGCTTGTCTGTCCTTCGAGTCGGTCTGACAGCCGCCCGCCCTGTCTGTTCCTCTGTTTGTTGATGTGTGGCGTTGCTGGTTGCTCTGTGTGTGTGTGTGTGTGTGTGTGTGTGTATCCTGTCTCGTTGTGTTATGTTTGCTGACATATCGTATCATATCCATGCATCATCATACGTGTATTACACGCACGAACAGCGGTGGGTAGGGGGGTAGGGGGGTAGGGGAGTCTGAGCCGGGATTTGTTATGCGAATGCGGATTTTGTGACGGAATGAAAGCGAATGATTGCATTTAACAATTAACTCCCCGACCCCCGCACTCGTCTCATTATGCGGCTCCACTTTATTTCGATTCTGAGGGCACTGGGGGGACACTGGGGGGGGGTGGGCACTGGAATCTACATAATTGCTGTCGCCGCCGTAGACAACAAGCAATAAAAGAAAGGAGAGAAAGAGCAGGCCCCACAATAAGACCGAGAGAACAACATCAACAAAAGGGAGGTAAGACGATGAAGAAATAACAGAGAAGAGGAAAAGAAAGGAAAATAAAAGAAGAGGAAAGGAAAGGAAAAGTAAGTAAATAAAAAACGCGTAAAGTGGGTCAGAAATAGCATAGCGCAGGGCACAGAGCGTGCAACAGTCGAACAGTGTGGCAGTGGCAGTGGCAGGATGGAGGGAGCGGCAAGCGTTGCATACTTCAGGGCTGAAGCAATAAAAGCCAACGAGCAGAGCTCCGTCCATCAGCGGGGAGGGGAGGGGGAGGGGGGAAGGGATGGATGGATACACGAATTGAGAGCGTTTTCTCTCTCTCTCTCCTTCCCTCTCTCCCTCTTTTGTTAGTGTGTTGGTTAGCCATTCAGCGGCAAACAACAATGACGACACTTTTACAGTCTCCCAGACAGCACACACACACACAGTCGCGCACACACACACACATACGCATATAACAATGGCCCAGGGCCAGCCAACAAGCCAAAGTTGGCGCCAAACTGGCGTCCATCAACTCGCACGCACACTCACACACACACACACACACACACAGTTAAACAAACAAACACAGAGGCCAGGACACACACACACACACACACACACACACACACACACACAGAGAGAACACTTTAAAGAAGGCTTCAAGGAATGAAGCAATTGCCACACGAGAAGCATTCATCGTGGAACATTAATTACAGCCAGGGAGAAAGCTAAAAGCTTTTCACACTTCACCTGCAACAGGCAACGGGCAACGGGCCACAGGCAACATGTGGCTGCCACATGACTGGCACAAATCAGCAAGCCCAGAGATTTCCGTTTGCAATCAGGCAGAAGAGAACCCTTTCAGGGGGTGCGGGGGTGGGCGGTGGAGGGGGAAGCGGGGGGGCGAAAAATAACTTTTGTAATTTTCTCATTTAAATGCATTAAGCTACGCCTAAAGGCCGGCAACGACAATTTGTATGCACACAAGCACAGGACTCTCTCCACACACACACACTCCATCCCCCCCCCCCCCACTCTCTCCCTCCTCGTTCTGTTTACTTTCATTTTGCATAACATTAGCGGGGACAGGGGGACAGGTGGAAAGTCCCCTGGCCACCGTCTCGGGGAATTTTTCACTTTCATCAAAACACGAGAAAAAACGAAACCGCATAAAAATTGATGAGTTTCGTTTATGGGTTGTACGGTGTAAGGGTGTAAGGGTGTGTGTGTGTGACACACATGGTGTCCCCTCCATCCCCCTGTTGCATGCATTAGGCATGCTCTACTTAATCGCAGCGCTCATCAATATGTAAGAGTGCCAAGTTTTCCATGCCCCAAAGAGCACACACACACACACACACACACACACACAATGGCAACAAATCCTTGTACACAAATTAGAAAAGCAAATTGACAGCCTGGAAGGAGGAGGTAGGCAGTGGGTGGCTGGGTGGCTGGGTGGCACATAAATATTTATTAAAGATGAAGATGCGGCACCCCACAATCGCATACGAAACACGAACGCGACAAGGACACAAGCCATATCCTTGCAGTGCCGCCTGCATTAATATCCTGTGCTCCCCGCCCACCCCGGGCCCTTTTTGTACCCGGAGTTGTTTCCAGATAAAAACGGGAAATTGCCAAACACTCACACACACACACACATGCAGACAAGGTGCCGACACCATAAACTTTTCAACTTTTCCAGTGCTTGAACCCAAAAACTAAGCTCCAACCCTTCCGCCCCTCCTTCTGTTTTTTTGTTAATTTTATGACGGTCCCTTTTCCAAAAAGTGACAAAACTATTAGCATATGTCGGCCCACCCCCTTGGACCCCCCCTCTCTCTCCATCCCCTACACTTGGCCAAACACTTAAGCATTGTATAACAAGGCAGTTTACTGTAATGCCCAGGGCTCCCAGGGCTACGCAAACATTTGAATAGTTTCGAAAACTAAATAAAATAATGAATGCCGGTCATTTGATAGTCGAAATTGTCGCAAAAGTTCCCTCCGAACTCCTTCAAGGCTCTCTGGAGGGCTGTCCAGGCACTTCGTATCCCGTTTAAAGAGCTTTTCCACCGATAATCGAGCGCCTATAACCTCCCCTTCGTTCCCTCCTTTTCTTCCTTCCGTATAGCCCGTGGTATTTGTAGTCCTCTTCGATCTTTAAAGCCACACTCGAACACATTTCAATTTCAGCTTTCTTTCAGCAACAAAAATCAATACATCCCTTAAATCTTCGCAGCCCCAACCGCAGAGCACCGCAGGTGGATAGGTGGATAGGTGGATAGGTGGCTGTACGGGGGAGGGAGGCAGGGGCGGAAAATCTAGGACTGGAGCTGGGGGCGCGGCGGAAACTGACGTGAACTGACATTACATGCATTAGAAGCTATTAGAACCGTGCGCGAAAGGATGCCAGCGAGCTCCTGGTGTGCGCTTAGCAGAATCAAAAGGCGCAAAAGGGTTTCCCGGGCAGGGCAGGGCAGGGCACGGCAGGGCGGGAGGCGAGAGGCGAAAGGCGAAAGGCATTCGATCCCCCGCTGATGGCAGCCGTAATCATCGAGCCATAGATAGCGACAGTAGCTGGAGCATGAGTTGGAGCAGGAGCCACAGGAGCCACAGGAGCAGTCAGGCATCCCATGAAGCGGGGCGGGGAGGGGAGGGGGGGACTGGGCCGTGGCCGGGGCCTGGGCGAAAAAAAGTTGCCACGGTGCACACTTTGCCGTCTCATTGAACGTTGTAATGGCTTCGGTGGCAGCCACAGCCACCCAGCCACCCAGCCATATGTGTGCCACAGGAGAAGCAGCATAGCTATCTGCCAGCGGATGTCGGGGCATCTATGTACCGATATGCTCGAGTCGGGTGTACGTGTGTGTGTGTGTGTGTGGAATTTAAATAAATTAATACGCTGTATTAGACACATATTAGCAGAGGAGGAGGAGGAGGAGGAGGAGGAGGAGCACCACAGCGAAGAAGGAAGAGAGAGGCAGCAAGAGGTTAAAGGATCCATCCCTCGACAAGCTCTTTCCGCACTAAAAATCAGGCAAAGTTAAAGGTGAAAGTGCATGTGGCATGCCACCATCATACACGGTGTGTTAGTGGCGCTTGAGTGCGCCCAGCACGTAGCACCGAAGGAGTAGGAGGAGGCATGCCACAGCAGATGTTACGGAAATTCAATAACAAATGCATATTTAAACATCGCCGCAAAGTATGCAAACGCATACACACACACATGGAGCGATGGAGCGGAGGCAGAGGCACTGTCTGTGTGGCACCTTTTCGGTTGCAACAGAATTTTAATGGCACCGCACAAATCTTTGGGCACCCTTCCGCCATTCCACCGGCACTCCAACTTTTCGTGTGTGGGGGTTGGCCCTGGAAAATTATTTAATAGAGCAATAAATCAAAGCGGCCCTGGGCCCGGGCTCCCGTATACCTTGGAGACAAATGTCGGCGTCGTGAACTTTTAATGAAGGCCCCAACAGGGCCAACAGGCAGAATCTGGCCCAGCTCGGTAGCGGCAGCAAAATGATTTCAATAATCAACGAGCCAAAGTTTTCCCCAGGCTCGGGACCTTTTTTAAATTTCAGACAAGAGAAGACTCGAGGGAGGCAGCTCCCTGAACTCCTCCAAGGCACAGAGTGTGTCCACCATTTCCAGATAATCAGCGTTTTATGAGCTTCTTGGAGGTTTCCCCTATCCCATCTCCCCAGACTCCCCCCCCCGCCCACTGCCAAATGATTTGTAATCCGAGAGCCAGGGCCAGGCCAAAGCCCAGGACGTAGACGTAGACGTAGACGTAGAATTTTATCAACGTAAGAAGTTTATTATGCAATACTTTACGATCTCCATGGAAGCAAGCGTTATTTATATGCAAGCAAGTGCAATTATGGCTCCACTCCACTCCACTCCCCCCCCCTGCTCCGAGCCGCAGCTCCATGTAGATGAAATCTGCATTGAGATAAATATGCGCAAAGAGCAAACCAATCATCGATAAATTCTCTTTGACAACACGGGCATCGACGAGTGGGGGGGGGGGGGGGCTAAAGGATGGGGTCCTGGGGCAAAACCACGAAAAGAAATCAATTTCCTGTGACTCGACTCCAAACATTCGACAACTCCATTTCTTGCGATTATCCTGTATACTTTCTTTATTTCTTTTGCCCCCCCCCACTCACACACACACACACTCGCACACTCTCGCACACAGAGGAAGCTCCTCTTTGCCTGCCTCTCATGCCACAAAAAACGTGGAACCACTCAAGGCTATAGCCGACGACGGGCTAAAGGAATATGTTCCACTCAGTACAAATGTATATGTGTGTGTGTGTTTGTGTGTGTTTGTGTGTGTGTGTGTGTGCTTTTCACTTCCTATTACCAAGGTAAACAAAAATTTTATTACCTTTTTATGGGCATGCCGGAGTCACAATGTCGCAACCAGTCGGCCGTCCCGCAATCCGTGACAGACAAAAGATGGTGCCCACGGAAGGGGGGGGGCACAGGGTAGTGGCACGTACAGTAAACTATGCATAAACCATAAAGATTGGTAGTAAAAACGCAAGAGTGCAAAGAGTCTTCCCACTCCACCGCTCCCCATTCGGGGGCCCTGCTTTCTGCTTTCTGGGCCTTGGATAAATTCCATTTGAACTGGATAAATTGAATTTGCAAATGACATCAGAGTCGCAGATACTACACACTACACACTTGAAGTACGTTCTCTCGCTCTCTCTCGCCCTCTCGCAGATGCAGATTAATCAGTTTAAATCCATGATGTGGCTGCTGCCTTTCATCTGTAGCCACATGATGGGGCATGTGCCATGTGCCATGTGCCAAGCCATATAAATGGTCTGACGTCGCTCTAGCCGGCTCCCACTCCGCCCGTCTCCCCCTCTCGTCTTTAATTTGAAGAATTATCAAGGCTAAATAAATTTGCACATTTTTACTTTTTTGCCGAAAAGATCCATCTATGTATCTACGTCTCTACGCGTATTGTATCTGCGGAGAGTCTCAACTACTTGAGAGTTCAAAAGCCAGCCACAATTCGCACACAGATCCATCCGACGCGGGCTATATTTAGAGGCTTTACGCGTATGCTTATATTGATATGTTAATGTTTGTATAACTTTCGATGCCCTGCAGAGCGGCGGGGCACATGCATTCGGTGGATCGCTTGGCGGACGCGTGTCCCCTCCTTCCCAGAGGGTATCTCCAAGTCTCTCAGTCGCCAGCTGTCTGCCCCAATAGTATCTATAGCAATGGCTATTAGCACGCTCCAAGGCCGATGAGTACAAAGGAAAAGTGCTCTTTGTTTTGCGGCGAGCACTCGGCCCTGTTTGCTCGGCGGAGAAGAAGAGCAGCGGAGCGGCTTAATTAGTCGTTTCGGGCTCTCGTTCGAATATGCAAATGCGGCAAATAATTCTCAAATTTCTCGAATTTATTCTCCAAAATTATGTTGACTTCGCTTGACTTGTTGTTGCATTCATTTCGCTTCAGTACTCGTTTGGGTTTGCATCTCTTGCACTCGACTGAGTAGAAAAAGTTGCAATAATTTGCAAGTTTATCATATCTATGGGGGGGGGGGGGGGGCATGGGGCATGGGGCATGGGGCATGGGGCATACGGCATGGAGTTGGCAGTCAAGTGTGTGCCAAATATCCCAATAATTGGACAGCATCAATAAACAATTTTTGCAGGCGGGCAGGCAGGCAGCTCTGAAAATATATATCCCATATATCCGAATGCAACAACGGGTTGCGGGGGTTGCGGGGGTTGCGGGGGGTGTTTGGGGGAGACGTCTTAAATTTAGATTTATGTTGCAATTTGGCCTGCAACAAATGGCAGGCGGCATTGGCGATGACACCGAAATTGCAGTGGAGGATGCATGGCGAGACCTTGAGCCACAAATCCCGCGCTAAATGTGGCAGAAAAAGGGCACTCTTCGTTCTCATCCACAAACTTCTTATAAATAAACAAGAGGCGGGGCAACAGCAGAGGCAGCATGCTCAAAAGATTGAGTGGTAATGAGTGGGGGGCACGAGTCGGTTGCCTGGAGGCGTTCTTCACTCCAGATTGCTGCAATTAATCACAAAAAGAAACTCTTCTGCAGGACGGCAGCTGAAAATGTCAGTCGGAGGGGCAGGGGGCACACTCCTCCCTGAAGGGTGCAGATACATATATGTATCTGCCTATAAGTATCTGTATCTGAAGAACATGTGTTTGCTGTTGGGCCAGCTTTTGCCGGAATGTAAAATTCTTTGTTTAAGTTTCATTTCAACGCCACTATTAAACATTTCCCTCACGCCTCGTATGGCCGCCCCCCCTCCCCCACTGTATCTGAGGGGGGGTGTGTTGAGGGTGGTTCATAATTTGTGTTTATTTTTAAGACGCTGCCGCTGCTGCTGCCGCTCCTAATTAAAAACAATAATTAAACAATGTTGAAATTTTGCAGATTTTGTTATTATATTCTTTTATGGCTCGCAGCAGAATGTGGGAATGTAATTTTCTCTGCTCTCTGGCTAATGAATGATCTCCAGAGAGGGCGAGCGATGCCCACTTTTGCTTTCTGTTGGACGTTCTCGAGGCACATTCCTAGCACATCGCATCGCATCGCTGACTCAATTCGCGATTGCTTCATCCATTCACACACAGAGTGGCAGCGTCAGCAGCGTTTTCCACGAACTTTTCCCTGAGTCATGTGCAACGCGCATCTCCGATGGTGGGGGGGGGGGGGGGTGGTGGGGGGGTTTGGTTCTGTTCTCCCACATTTAGTCATCGTCTGGGTCTGTGTTTAGTGTTCTGTGGGGCTGCCTTGGCACTCAATTGCTGTGTGAACTCGGCTGAAACAACGGCAATTGGACAGTGGGGGAGGGGAGGAGGGGGGGGAGGCAATGAGTCAACCCATTCTCACGCGGCAGCAACGGCAGAAGCTGAAACACATGTTTGGAGAATTATTTACTCGCACGCGTTCCCTATGCAAATTTAATTAGCGAACAGCATTCTCGACCAACAAATAGCCTCCACACCCTACAGCTCCAAGGGGTAGATGCGCACAGAGGGCCCACAAGAGTCACAAGAATAGATGTCGACGGCAGATGTCCTCCAGTGTCTCCCAGCGACTCAAGGGCTTCAATCGAAACGATTCATTATCGGGAGGATTCCCTTTGAGCTCCTCGAGTGTTTCGTTCGGGGCAAACAACCACCTCCCCGCCCCCCTTGGGCTGTTCATTAGCTAAGCAAACATCAGGAGAGCAGGAGAGCTGGAGAGCTGGAGAGCTGGAGAGCAGTACAGTGTGCACTGTACAGTGAATCATCTTGGGATGACTTTTACTTTCGTTTGACGGAGGAGGCCCGATCCGAGGCAATCGATCAGCGGGCACCCCCCGCCACCCCCTATCGCACCCCCCATCCCCCCATCCACGATTATGACATGACATCATGCGATGTTTTTTTCTCTTGGCTAAACAGTTAAGGCCATTGATGGAAACCAGTTTGTCTGTTTATCACAAACATCCCATGCCATGCCTCTACCCCCCTACCCACCTACCAACCCCCACCCTTCCGTTGTTATATAATAAAGAAGCGCAGCCCATGATATCAGCATCGAAGCCATTTCGCGGCATTAGCATATTCCAAAGGCACAGCAGAGCAGAGCGGAGAGTCGTGCCTCGCTTCGTGGCAGGTAGTCTGAAAATTGAAATTCAATTTCGTTTTCTTTTCAAATTAAAATTTTGTTTGTGTTGGAATTTGAATATCAAATTATGTCATTTGTTTGCGCAGCGTCCGACTTCGGCTTTTGTTTTCTGTTTTCTGTTTATGCACGCAAGAAACGGACGGACGGACGGACGGACGGACGGACAGATGGACAGCCAGTAAGAACAGGCCCCGAAAACACTGTTTATAAACAAAATCCAAAAACTTGTTTCGCGCCAAAACAAAAGGCTGAAAGCCCCAACCTGGCAACCTGGCAACCTGGCAACCGGCCACAGGCAGACCCGCTGCTGCTGCCTCCCTGGCTGCTGCCTCGCTGGCTGCAACTTGTCTTCGATCTTCGTCTGAATGAACTGCCAGCCTCAGCGAATCAGCAGCCGAATCTGGATATCTACATTGCCCATATACGGCGGACAGTCCTCTATAAAAATGAATTAACTTTGCAATCGCTTTACTACGAGTACGCGCGGGAGATTGTTTATATTTGGACCCGTTTGAGAGGCACCTAAAGCAACAAGGCCGCAAAACAGGAAAGATCCACGCGATGCAGAGACCGAAGAGGCAAATACCCTTCCCAGAGGACGCCCTCTTGGCGCTGCAAACCTCTAAGCAAATGAGGAGTACCCTCAATGGTGGGACATCCAGCGGATAAATCAGTTTGCTCGGCAAAACCGGTTGCCTGCTGCGTATGCGCTCTCACATAATCGTGAGAAATTCCTCCACTCGAAGCCCCAAACCGCTAATTAAGCTGAAAGTACGAGCAGCAGCATCATCCAAAGATGATGACAAAGAGCCCCAGCCAGTGCCCCAGCCAGTGCCCCAGCCAGTGCCCCAGCCAGTGCCCCAGCCAGTGGCAGAGCTTGTTGGCATGACCCAAAAACTGTGTGTGACGAGCTTGCAACGTGGTGGCAGCAGCGGCAGCTGAAACAAACTGGCTCGGCGTCTCGCCCGTCAATCAAAACCGAATGCTGGACATGGCCATAACGACTTCACGAGAGCTGCAGCAGCAAAATGTTCTTTTTGACCAACATTTGGTGGGGCTGTGGAGGGGAGGGGGCCTTGCGTAACCTTTTGGCCAGGCAGCCGCTTGTACGAGTGCAGTGTGCACACCGAAATGCCATTAGAATAAATTACAATCATGGCTTTAATGAATTTCTGACGCCGGAGAGCCGAGAGCTAGACACATGAGGCACATGACTCATTAGAGCATCCGTTCCACCCGCAGTCCCCTCGGCCGCTCCCCTCGGGCCACTCGCCGGGGTTCGTTGTCATTGGCAGGGCAGGTGTTTCGCCTGGCAATGCGGCATTACCATATTTAATAAGCCGAAAAAATTATGCGACATGAATTACAATTGGCCAAATGCAGTGCCCGGCGAGCCAATGCGACAATGAGCCGAATTCTCGAGAGCCAAATGGCTGAGAGAGGCAACTATTTATGTGGCTGTTCAGGGGGGGGGAGGGGGGAGAAGGCTTTCAGCCAAATGGAATGATAATGAGGTAACCAGGGAGAAGGCAGAGCACACACAGATACAGATACAGATACAGATAGAAGATCCACTCAAGGAACTCCAAATATTGTGGAAAACTCTTTGGATGCAATGGAAAATGTCTTAGAAATAAACATCGGAGGCATAAGTGCCCAGCAAAACACTGAAACGGAGGCATTCAAGGGGCCTACCCACCTACCCAGGGATTTAATCATTCATCATAACTGATTCCAGGGGCTGCCAAGGGCCTTAAGACAATTGAGTTCCAGTTCCAGCCACAAAAGATCTCTCTGTAGAAGACCCCCCGCCTGCAAAGTGCCTCGTTTTATGCGGAGATTTGCTGCTCTTTCGAGTGGCTTAGAACTCCTTGGGAGGGTGTCAAGTCTTTAGCAATGTTTTCTCAGCTTTCTTCCTCCATTCTGTGTGCGTTATTCAGCTTGCATAATAATTATAACTAAAAGAAGGAGCAGGCACTGTGGAGCTAAGCCCACATTTCTCTCAGGGACACACACACACACACACACTCTCCCCCTCTCTCTCTGTGTGGCTGAGAGTGCAACTCCTGCTCGACTGGGACTGGGACTGGGTCTTGGCCTGGCCTAATCTTTAAGCCGATTAAAGTTTCATGCAAAAACACAATTTGCCACAATAACCTTCAGCTGGCAGCAAAACATCGGGAAGGCAGCAGAGAAGAAGTGCCACACAGACACCCCCCATTCCCATCGGGGGCGCCTCTACCACCCTCCCCCTCCCCGTCTCTCTCTGGCATGCAATTTCTCGTGTTAACGAAAGTTTTTTGTGGCCAACGAAAAATTCGCTTTTCTTTTGTTTACTTTACGAGGGGGCCCCCCCACCCCCATCGCCCTTCCTCCGTCGTACAGCGAAAAGCCTGCGACAACATGCAACACGGAAGCAGGACGACGACGCCAGGGCCTAGAGTCCATGCACCCCGCCCCGCCCCGCCCCCCTCCCTCCCACAGTGCCACGTCGCGTGTTTTTCCTGATATTGCCACTAAACGCTGAGGCATACTTTCAGGCGTCTGGCTGGCGCGCCTACATGACGTCGCACGTTTCCTGTGCCAACAAAAAGCAGCAGCAGAGGCAGCCGTGGCAGCCGTGGCAGCAGCAACAACAGGGCCCAAAAATAATAATAATAATAGCAGTAATAATAGGAGACGGGCCAACGGCCGCAGCGCCACTAAATTCGAGAATAAAGGCAAAGGAAGCCTGCCACTGGCACGGCTCCTGCCACCGCCACCGCCACCACCACTGCCCCTGCCCCCTGCCGCTGCCTGCGCCGTGCCCCTTCAGGCAACTAGTTTATGAAAAGCACTAAACTTTGTCCGCTCTCTTTTTTGTTGCACACTCCACTTTTGCCACCCGTTTTTTTGGCGACAGGCGGTGGCGCGGGTGCCACAAGCGAAGGGGGGGCAGAGTGGCAGGTGTTGCAGCTTCTGGCTAACTTTTTGGCTAGCTTTTGGCGTCTGTGGATGGTGCGATGCATGCGATCTTCAATCTTTAATATTTTTAGTGTTGGTAAGCGCACAAAAGCAGTGTTGGGCGAGCTTCAGTGTTGGTAAACACAGAAATCTTGCACTCATAGACTCCTTTCAGCCCTTTAAGTCCCACCGTGCGGCAACGTTTTCAACACTCCATTTAGTATGTGCGGGTGGGTGGGTGTCCCCCCTCGAACCCTTTCTCTAACCCTATCTCCGGCCGCCTCCTGTCTCCTGTTTGGGTGCCCTGCACGAGAGTGTATTGTGTTTGTGCAGTCGAGCCTGACACCCCAAAACATGGCCACAAAACGCCGCCACAGCAGTCACTTAAGAGTCACGTCCTCGTCCGAGTCCTCGTCCGAGTCCTTCTGCTACTCGTGGGCCCAATCCTTTCGCCTGGTGGCAGACTCGACTCCTGCCTGATAATGATCAAGGCGACCAGCCGTTAAAGTTGTTTCCATTGTTTTTGTGCAACCTCTTTGCATGTGTGTGTGTGTTGCACGTTGCTCTTGGTGGTGGTGGCGCTGGTGTGCCTTGCCCCGTTTGTCTTTTGTAATTGCTCTTGAATTGATGGCGTCGGGTGTTGTCGGGCCGTCGCTCGGCTTGGGCCGGCGTCAGGTGAGCTTTGTGGCGCCATTTTTTGGCCAGCAATTTGCAAATTGTTTTGCAGACATAGGCGGCAGCGGCGGCAGGCAGGCAGGCAGCACAAAATAGACCAAAATAGGAGGGGATTTAGTGGCCGAGAGCTTAAAGAGCTTCTATGCATGACTCCATTAAATGTGTGGCAGCGGGGAGGGAGGAGGGAGGAGGGGGCTCCCAAGCGTCCGGGGCTCCATTTTGTGTCGCATGAAATATGTAAAATATTCCGTTGCATGGCCGCAGGCAACGGCCTGGCAACGCTTAAATGGAAATGCTTTAAATGCAGCAGGGCCCCGCCCCTTCCCGCCCCCTCCCCTCACCCTCGACTGTCTGGCACTAAAGTTATACAAATTAAAATTCAATTGTCTGCAGGCGGCACACAATGCAACCTCCAGTCGAGGCTTAGCTTTGCCTCCTTTTAGTCTTTGCCTGGAAACGAGGTTAGGCGGCAAGGGGGTGGCAGGGGGTGTTGCAGGACTCGCTGTGGGTGTGCCATTCAACCATATGGCCGCAGGCGAGGCTCGGGCTGCAAACTAATGCACTTGCCAAGTCCCTGGGTTTTTCGCATGCAATTTGCACTCTCCGCCACGCCTGCCCCGCCCCGCACCCTTGCCGCATTCAAGCAGGTGCCTTAAACCACCCTCGGAGCGCCCCCCCCCCCCCCCTCTCCAGCACTTTCCATTTTGTGCTGCAAGACAATGAACTCTACGCCCGGCCATCATTATCACGGAGCCCAGAGTCACCCTCTCCGACTCCAGGCCGGTCCCCTGCCATCGTGCATCCCACTATCATGACGTAGTCCTGTGGTCAATGCCATCGTCATCCTGGCATTGACAAAACACAGTATCGCGTGCGGTCCGCTCCCACTCCCGCTCCCTTGGGGGCCTTCGGCCACTCTGGCATTTGATGACGTCGATTGCTGATTGGGGAGCGGCCAGTCCCTGCCCCTGCCCCTGTCCCTGGGCATGGGCATGGGTTTTTGCGCCCATGAAAGGACTCTGACATATGGTCTGTTGTCTTGACTCGTGGCCGGGCCTCCCTGCCGGCCCCTGAATGCACTCCTCGAGCCATGGAAGCGTACGCTGTGATGTTGCCTCCCTTTGTTGTTGATGTTTGCGTATGAAATTTGCATTTGAACTTGCCGCAAGGACTCCAGCCTCGCACCCGCTCCCTCGTCCGCCGGGTCTCCCCTTAAAGTTGCGATAAATTGAAGCTTTTACAAACCTGCAATGAAAGAGGAAACAGAGAGAGAAAAAACATTATTATTAATAAAATACAGAGATGACAGAGAATACAGAAAATACAGAAAATACAGAAAATGGAATAGATTGCAGGACTAATTGAATGCCCCCAGGACACTTGGGGGTTAGGCCACAAAAAAGGGCATGCCTCTGATTGTGCGACGATTTGATTATTGCGGCAAAAGGACACACACACTCGGACTAGATCGTAAACTAACAAAAATAATGGACAACAAACAAAGTGCAGGGGCGTCCGAGGGAAAACACAAGAGTCCAGCGAGAGGCAAACAAAAATATGTTGGTGGGGGGAGGGGCATGGAAATGGACATCATTGAGGACGTAATTGAGTTCGAAGCGCGTTCGCTGTCGAAGGAGGACTTTATTTGAGCGCCGCCTTCATAATTTTCGACTTTAATAAATGTTGGAGGGCGCGTGGCCCCTCCCTGGCGAGTGCCCCATCCCCGTTGGCGTTTCTCATTACTTGAGCAGCGCAGGAAATGCCTGCAGGACACAGAGCCACAGCCACAGCCACAGCCACAGCCACAGCAACGGCAGCAACATTCGTGGCCGTAATAGAGTTTTCCTTTTTTTTCGCGCTCGTTTTCCCTCGAGTTTTCTTTTAGCTCACAGCTGTGCTTTTCTTGGGCTGCCCCTCTCCACCCCTCCCTGTTTTTGTTGTGATAAAGTTGCGCTTTCTTTTTCCTTGAGTCGACGGGGATTCCGATTCGCTCTTTGTTGCTGCCATTTTATTGGATTTTATTTTATTTTCTGTTCTATTATTTGTATGTTTTCCTTTCCCCCTTTCCCCACTTCCCCCCTCCCTCTCTGACCCCCTCCATTTGTTGGCCACTTGTGCATTTTGTGCGGGCGGCAAGCGAACAAAATTAATTTGCAAGTTTTGCCTTTGGCGCAAAAATATTTACAATAAATTGAGTTTGCAGCCAAAGCAGGGCTCCGAAAGGAAAACTGAAAGAAAAGAAAAGCGGAGCCACAAGCAGTTATCCGGGAAAAATGCTCTACAAATTGCGTATACGCCGATTGGTCGCCGCTTGTCGCCGGCAAATGGAAATGCTTATTGGATTTTTATTTCCCCCACACCTCCACACCCCCTCCCCCCCCTCTCTCTCTCTCTCTCTATCCTTTTGCAACCAACAAATTGGCATTTTTGATTTGATTGGCCAGAACCTCCTGGCCCGCCTTGCCCGCCCTCCCTCCGCCTCGCTGTTGTTCGCCGCCAAAGAAATGGAAACAAAATGCATGCAACATCATAAATTGCAACAATGCGGCAGTGTGGTGGGGTGGCAAAGCGCCAGGGGGTTGTGTGTTCTATCCGCTGCCAGCCAATATCTGCATTATTGAAGTTTTTCGCGTGAAAAACAATTAACCGCAAGCGATTTCTCCTGCCGGCAACCAGCCACACCGCTCCGCTCCCCTGAAGGCGGTGGCAGGCGGGTCCCCGGAGCCCAGACAGGGGGGCATGCCCCTGGTCCCTTCAGTGTTCGGTTTAGCCGGATTCGCCACGAAACAGAGGAGAGCTCTGATTGGATTCCACACGTAGACCTTTTCCCGGCAGGAGACCTGGGATCCATGCCGTACTCCTAGAGATCTAGAGATCTTTCGGCAATATACAGGCTAAAAAGGAGCCACGGCTGCCGCTTGTGGGTGTCTGGGTCTGGGCTTGGGAGCCTCCTCTTCAGCTTCCTTGATCTGTGTGCCTCGCGGGGGCTCGAGTGCTTGCAGCAGAAGAAAACGAACGCATTTGATGTTTTTAATTGAGTGTGCTTTATCCAGCCCTTGAGAGCGACACTTGCACACCCGCACAGTGGCGGGAGAGAGCGGGGGATCGGGGGAGTGGAGCACACACTCGCACAATGACACTTTAGGTCTCTGTTGACACTTAAACACGACGCTGATGCTGCAGGGAGAGGCATGTGGCAGGGAACGAGGCACGAACATCATTTAGCCATTTTCCATTGCACTTAATCATGTCTAGGAGGCAAGTTCCTGTTGCTGCCGCTTCAGCTCTAATGAGTTGCACTTTGACGTGGCTTCAAGTGCTGCCGAAGTGCCGAAGGACAACACATCAAAGGGCGGGGGAGGGGCGGTGGCGGGGGCGGGGGGAAGTGAGCCCCCAGGGAGGGGCCCGGCAAGAGACAAGAGAATTTACAACTTTTTAATAAAATCACGTTTGGGCAACAAAAACTAAAGCGCACAAAGTGGCACAGGGGCAGAGGGCAGAGGGGGGGGGGGGGGGGGGGGTATTTATGGCCGGGGCCAAAGCCTAGAATTACCGAAGGCCAAAGGACTTGCTGTTTTATGGCCGAAACTGCAAATAGAGCCGAGCACTTACTTGTATCTATATCCAGATAGTGCCCCCTGCCCCCTGCCCCGTGCCCCGTGCCACACAAGGGGCACACACACGGACACACAGACACACAGACACATGCAAATAAAATAAGGACAACTATATATTCTAGGACGACGGAACGTGCCCCGGGTGCTCGGTGTAGCGTGAAAAGTGCGACGCCGTCATAATGTGCGCTCTGATGCATGCCACACACAGCACCACCACCAAAAAGGAGGCCCTGAGAAAACAGAAAAAACGAAGCAAAATATGACTAAATTAGCCCGAGACTCGGGGAACGAGAGGGAGGCAACTCGTGACGCCTCGGACCCCTCCTACCCCTCGGCCACCCCTCGGCAGGGCCTGTTTATAGTGGGGCACATATAAATTAAGTCTTGCTGCCGGCAGCTGCACATAAAAATTTCCAAATACAAATCTCTAAGGTCAGCAACTGCCGAGGCCCTCCCCGCCCCCCTCTCCCTCTCCTTTCATGCCCCACGCAATGTCGCATGTTTCTACTAAACCGTAAAATAAAAACGAGCGAAACTTGCAAAAAGCAGCAAGAAAATGGCCAACGAAAGGTGGGGGGGGGGGGGGGGGGGCAACGCGTGACCTCCCGCACGTTTCAACCCCCCAAAGGACTCGTATGGAAGTAACAGGCTCTGACGGGAATATGAGTATGAAATCCAGGGGAAGGGGCAATCCGCAGAGCGCGAGCATCGACCAGAAACTACCCTGGAAACTAAATCAAGGAAGGAATACCAGGGAACACCCTCGCTTGGGGTGGAAGGTCGCTCCAGCGGCGACCCAAAAAGTAGGCAACACTTTCGTTTACTTTCACTTTATGACTCCTTCCTGATCGCTGAACCGCATCGAAAGTGCCCTTAACATCTTTTCGGAATACCCTATACAACCCTCCCCCCTTGGGCCCACACTTGCAAATGTAATGAAATAAAATAACGACAACATCAAGAAATACACGAAAAAATGGAGAAGAAAAAAATATAAGATGTAGCGACAGAAGGGGGTGGGGGGGGGCACAACGGCCTCTGGTGCCGTCTCCGTGTCCCAAAAGGGTCCCCAAGCGGCGTGCCATTCGGTGGGGGCACACCGTCCCTCCCCCCCTTAAGTGCAGCGTGGTTTTTGTTTCACTTAAAGGATCGCAGGCACGAAAAAGCCTAAATTAAAAAACGCACATCGCACCCATACACCCCCCTCCCCCACTCCCTCTCTCTGGCTCTCTGCAGATGGGATCACGGGGGATATGTGAACTTTTACGATTTGTTTGCATGGCGCTTTATTTTATTATTACAATATACATACATGGCTCCCTTTTTTTTCCCCTAGTTGGATGCCGGTTCCTGGGCCTTTACCTTGGCATACAAATTGTGCCAAAATGGGGGTGGCACGCACCCCCCTCCCCGCAACAGAGACACACACGTGGAAAGGCAGGGCTTGTCTGGTAGAGGGTTGAGCCGGGACCAAAAACAAACACCACACCCGTGTCCAGGCCTCCACCCTCCACCGCCACCCAACAATAAATTTTCATTTGTTTGCCGTGTGTAATTAGAAAATTAAAACCCAGTTTAACAGCAGGCGGAGGAGCAATTGGCCAAAAGGTGGAGAGCCGGGCTGCGGCCCCCCCCCCCCGTTCCACCCTTATTTATGGCCCAAGGGGTTCGGCTATGATGTGGTTTCAAGCCTCGAATGCTTAACTAAAAGCGAAACATAAAAGAAATATGAGCATAAAACATTTTTGTGCAAATTTCCAGCGCTGCACTTTCTTCCGGCCACCGCCAGTGCCACACATCTTTCAGCACACATTTTGTGGCCGCTCGGAGACGCGTACATTTTATGGCTTTAATGCTGTCACAGACAGGCTGCTGCTGCTCTACAAAACAAAACAAAACAACAACAAATACGAAGGAAAACTCTGCTGGAGGGAAAAGTGAACAATTTTTATGCGTAAACACGTCGCTGAAATAACCGCAACGAGAATGCCAAACGCATCGCAGCACTCCACACCACTCCGGGAGAGGGGTGGGGGGTGGGGGGGAAGGGGCATGTAAGGCGAAAAAAAAACTCATAAAATTGCATACAAATTTCAGGAAAAATAAAAATACAAACAAACGGAAAAATACAGTCGGAAATTCAAGCAAAAACCTGACAAATGCGACAACGCGTTGCATATTGAAGGGAGGCAAAGGAGGCAGCGCTGGGGGCAGGAACAGGGGTGCGTGTGGTGGGGGGAGGGGGGGCAACATTGTTGCCAATTTGAATATGCCAAATGGCCGCAGACAAGAGCAAAACGCTCGTATAATTTTTGAGCCCCGAAGAGAGAGTCGCCGTCTGCCGTGGACTCGTAAAATTCCCTCTAACGAAATGGCTGCTTGTTGTGGCTTAAACTGGGACGGGATATAGCCAGCTAAGGATCAAAGAAGCACTGCGTTAGATATCCCAAAAGAACTCGATTTTTCTCCGAATTTATACGAGTTTTTTGTTCCAAAATGTCATCAAAAGATGGGAAGAAACTTCTTTTCCTTATTTAAAAAACTTTCTCCGACTCTTTGGATTTGTACGGATTTTCCAAGAATTTTTCTTTTATTGCTTATTGAATTTTCTCGTGTTTTTTGCAGTCTTTAGGGTATCCCAAGGTCGGGTCTTCTTTGGTGCGGACTTTCGTTTAGTTTTTTTTATGGGTTTTCTGGCAAAAATCAAATGGCGGCTTCGTGTATTTCCTGTAAACTAAAAGTGCGAACGCGAACGCGAACAGCAGACGCACGCATAATCCACACAAGACACGCACACGAGTACACCCCAGCTCATACATATATGGACATCTTATGGACCATAAAAGGGGAGTGTGTGTGTGTGCCGACGAATGGGGCAGGCGGCGGCAGGGGCGGAATGACTGGGGCCGGTGGCAAGGTAACATTTGACACTAGTTAAAGGGGGGGGAGAGCCATTCTCCCCCCCCCCCCTTGGCTCTCTGTGCCATAAAAGCGTTTGCATTTTTGCGGTGTAACACCTTTTAGTGTGATTGTATTTGCGGCACACCCACCACCACCACCGCCACCGCCACCAGCATATGGCCGCCTCCCCCTTTGCACTCTTGTTGCTGTTGCTGCTGTTGCTGCCCCACAACCTGGCTGTGGGGTGTGCTCCTACTTTGGGGAATACTTCTAGCTTCCCCCCACACAAAACATAGCGTAAGCATACACGGGGGGAAAAGGGCGGTTGGACAAGGCAACAAGTTCTCATTTGTGACCTCAGAGAGGAGCTAGCACCAGGGGGGCATGCCTCTTTAAGATATTTAAGGAGAGAAGGAGATCCGCAATTTCTACAGTATTTCTCTCAGTGCACACACACACAAATGGAGGACGCAATGCGCCATTTCAATTTCCCAAATACACAGTGCAACGCGTGTGGCAACATGCTCTAATAAATGTTGCCTTCAAAAATGGCTCACGTGCCGGCGGGAGGGGGAGGGGGAGGCGCCACAGCATCTATTGACAACTTTTAACGCTCAACTTGGCTGCAAGTTTTCCTCCACTTTTCCACTCCAGACTCCCCCTCTCTGCTATTTATTGTGGCGCTTTAAATGCTCATAAAACTTTGGCAACGACTCCGTCCGGATTGGCCGAAACATGAAACTGCAATTTGTCCCGAAACGTGGCCCAATCGTTGATTTACTGCTCGCACAAATATCCCTTCATGGGAGAAGGTCATCGTATCTCGCATCCAATAGCCAGCAATTCATTTATCCATTCATTTATTCATTCATTTAATTCCGCCAGCGGCCTCATTAAACATTCAATGGTCGCCGAATCAGAAAGAAAGGAGAAGAATATTAAAACTAAATCCAATTTCAGCCTCTTGACCCCCGCCCCCACCGCCCCCCCCTAAATGAATTAACAACTAATTGCTGTCGGATCCGTGGGCTGGAGGCGGGGGACAGATTCAATTTCCCGTATCAATGCCTCATCGATTCGTAATAAAATGCATCATAAATGTACACAAAAAATGTGTAGATTTTCCATGTAAATAAATGATTCTCCCCCGTGATAATCCTGGAAATGACAGCCACCGAGGGCCACGCCTACAGCCAATGAAGGGAGGGAGGGAGGGACAGAGGCAGTGCTGGGTGTCGATGAGGTAATAATTAATGAATTTGTTTTAATTGCATCGCATCGAGCGATGGTTAACAGATCATTAGATGGAAAATATATCGAGAGAGGGATTATCGCATGCAACGATCGATAGATCGGGGGGGGGTTAGTTACTCCTTTCATGGTAACAAGCTAAAGTCCCCTCCGCACCCCCTCGATCCAATGGGGCCACCCCTTTTGGTGGCATTTCATAAATTGCCTTTGTCATCCCGGAATGGAAATGGAAACTGAAAGTGGGATGGAGTGGGGTGGGGTGGGGTGGGGCCACGGGAGCGAAGGGTTTTAGTGGAAAATCCATTTTAATGATTTTGGACATTGCATCAGAGGCCAAAGCCATAGCGAAAGCCGGGAAACAGAGACAGAGAGAGAGAGAGACAGAGAGAGAGAGAAACACTGAAGCCAGACTCTGGGCCATCATTAAGCAGCTTTGTCTGGAGCGCTGATGGAGCTGCTGCTGTCGCCGCTGTGTGCAGGACTCCCTTTGGTAATTTTAATCTCATCTGGGAGGAGCACTTGCCTGCGAGCGTTGTCATCGCCATGGCCATCAAACGAACACCGAAACCAGGAAGAGGAAGGAACAGGAAGGAACAGGAGGGAACAGGAAGGAGCAGCGGAACGGGGCCCCACACCAGGGGGCACCACAAGTTTGTTTGGATTCCTTACACATATAGCCTCCTGTCTATCGTTACCCCTTTGAAGTGTCCGCCTCTCACATACGCAATCTGAGAAGAACGATCTTCCAACCCCATAGAAAATCACGTGCCTCCTGCCTCCTGCCCCGTGCCCTCTGCCCTGGTGCGTCTTGTTTGACTTTCGAGAGTTTTAGTTTCGGTGTACAGGAAAACAGGACCCTTTGCTCATTCCTCAACCCCTAACCTTATCCCCGGCCAGGGCCGGGGCCAGGGCCAGGACCAGGACCAGGGCCAGGCCTTGGCCTGGTGTCAGCTTCATTCGTATCAACTTACGGCTGTGGCCGGCTCCGCACCGAGACTTCGATGCCTTGGGTACCCTTTTCGTGTTGATTTAGTGCTGACTTCTCAGCGCGCATCTCCTTGGCTCTCGAAAGACGGCGGAGCCCTGCCCCAGCCTCTCCTCCGCTGCCTGCCACAGTCTAATGCGGCAGCTTAGCAATGAGCATCAAAAAGTTGTGTTTGCCAACATGGAAAGGTGTGTCCCGCACCCCCCACACCCCCCCACACCCCCACATATCTCTGGCTCTGTCGGATTTGGGTAAATTAAACCGAAATGAGATTTGAGGCCAAGCCCCCCATCCCCCATTCCCCACCCCCAACTCAAAGATGATACATGTGTGCACTGAGAGAAAATAAAGCACACTTCGCCTACCCTTCAGGGAAGGGAGTGCCGATTCGTATAATTCCATATATATTGATGGAAATCCAGTATGTTTCAAGGTCCCCCACATCTGCCCCTTGAAATTCCGCCAGCCACACTCTTCGCCTCCAAAAGAGCGACAGATAATGAGGCACAGGGCACGCGCTTCGCGTGAAATTCTCGCGCCACCAAATCAATTTATGAACCCAAAAACAAAGGGGCATGTGAGGAATTTTTGTGGTCAAGCCTCGAATCGAGTATCAAGAGTAGAACTTGTCGCTGCCGCACAGACAAGGCCTCCTCGCAACACCACGTAAATCTCGTCGACTAATAAATTCCCATAGATTCAGTCGAATGGTCGTCGGCGGCGGCGGCGGCGGCGGCTCTGCCCTTTCATGTGCCGCAGCGGCAGAGAACGGGAAATCATGTTCAGATTGCTTACTGGAGCAGAAAGACTCGAGCTCTGTGTGTGTGTGCAACATGAAGCGAAAACTGTGCCACACAGGCTCAATGACAGCCAAACAGTTGCTGTTTTGCATAGCAGCTCCCAACGAAAGCGAATCTCCAGCTCCCGGAATGACGGGGAAGATGCCACATATAATTGGCTAATTATGGGGCAGGGGCAAAGGCAAAGGCAAAGGCAAAGGCAAGGAGCCCCCCCCTCCCCCAACAACAGTCAACACCATCATTAAATACTCGACAGTTTTTGTTTTTTAGAATTCCAAGCCGGGCCTTAGCTCGCTTTTAATTGGGGTACTCCCTCTGTGTGTGTGTGTGCCCCGCACAGGTGGCATGCCACTGCTGTCGTAGCTGTTGCAGAGCTGTTGCCAGGGCCACGGCCAGTTCCATAATTAAAATGTCGGAGGGACAGACCCCGCACTTGAGGCAGAGACCAGACCAGAAGACTCTCGGCCATCCCATCCATCTGATTGCTGCCTCTTGTCTGGCTCTCAGGGCCAGAGGTTTGTTTTGCTATCTTGTTCGGAGATTTGTTTCGTATTAGGCCCCCCCACCCCCTGCCCCAGCACCCCCGAAAAATTCATTTAAAAATGTGAAAACAAGCAGAAGCCCCCCCCCAAATGGAATGGATCGAAGGGGATTTCTTTGGTATTGGGAACTCAAGTGGTTGTATCTTTTTCCCTCAGACAACAAATGTTATGACATTAAGCCAATGCTTTTATGAACGAAACCCGTTCTGCATAGTCGTGCGGGCATCCGAAAGCATCAGCACAAACGGCCAGCAATTAGCCAAATGGACTGTGAAAATGTACTAAAGTACTTCAGTAAAAGGCCATGAATCATGGCCAGGTTTTGTGTCTGGCCATTGTTTCACTCCTCCTGCTCCTGCTTCTGCCGCCAGTCCTGCTCCTGCCACTCCTGGCGCCTACATAAACAACGGGCCGCACAAAAAATTGTGTAATATGTGGCAAGAGATATTTACGTCCAAACACAGAGGCATCCACAAACATCGCCTGCCACCGAAATATTGTATATTTGTTCGCCAATATTTTTTCTCACTGGCAGCAAAAGTTTTTGCGGCAACTCAAAAAATACTCGTACTTGCAGCTTGCAGCAAGCACAAAACATGAAAATTGTGTCAATGAACTGAAAAGACTGCAACGAGTTTTTCTCACAATTTGTTTTTCCCTCCAGTCGGCAGTCGGCAGTCGGCAGTCCATTGTTGCTGTTGTTGTTGCTGTTGTTGCTGTTGAGTCAAGGTCTATTAAATGCACGTTTTTGGTTTGTTTGTTGTTTGACATAAAAGCTGAGGCAGCAACAACAGCTGCAACAACAGCAACACGAGCAGCTGCAACAACAGCCAGTGCCAGTGCCAGTCGAGAGTGGAGAGCGGAGAGCGGAGAGCCGAAAGCCTGCACCAGCTTCCAACATTTGAAAGTTGAAGGTTAATTCTATAATAAATTTTATAAGCCAAATGGCAGGCCAGATCTGGCATGCAGTTCAGTCGTCATTCAGTCAGCAACAACAACAGCAACAGCACTGGGCATTAAGAACATGACACATACTTGGCACGTAGCTCTGGCATTCAAGCCAGCAGCTACAAGCGACCTAACGACTTGGCCCGAAAGAGCCAAGAGCCAAGAGCCGAGAGCCGAGAGCCGGCTTCTCCATCTGGTTAAATAAAATAAAAACCGGCACGCCCACATCTAACACACACACACACACACAGAACAATGAGGCATGCCGTAGCCCAATAACAAACAAGAGAATTTTTCGTTGTATAAACTACTCGGAGAAAACAATTTATAATACGGGGGGCTATATTTTTCCTTTTTGCATACCAAACGAGTTAGTAATTCTCATAATGAACAAACAGCTACAACAAATGTGAATAAATTGAAACGGAGAATACTATGCATGAATAAAAGGCAGTTAAGAGTGCCAGGGATCGACAAGGAGATACCCATTACCCATTACCCATTACCCATTACCCATTACCCATTACCCATTACCAGTCCCTGCCTAGAACACTCCGGGCTTAAATCTTTCCAATTTGGTTACGCCTGAATGGTTACCCATGAATCCCCTGACCAATATACCCAATCAGCGCCCACTTGTGCGGGGTACGGCAGCAACAATTTGATGTATTTTTTTGTGCTATTTGAGGAATTTCGAAATGAAATCAGCATCGGAATCGTCATCGTCATGCGGCATCGCCAACAACAACAACAACAACAACAATAACAAAGGGGCTGGCCGCATCGACTGTCATGCATATAAATAGATGCATTTAAAGCGGGCTTAAACGTGTGAAAAATAGTGGCAAATCGTTGGCTCTTTATTGCATTGTGTGGCGCACAGATAATGAAAACAACAATTAAGGGGTGTTTGTGGGAGAGAGAGAGAGAGAGACACAGGCCCAAAGACATGGCCATAACTTAGCAAAGACTTCCTTTCGTTTTCTTTTGTTTTGTTTGCCGAAAAAACAGGGCTCGGAGCACGAGCAAGACCACAGTTATTAGCACATTCAGCGAGCAAATTTATGGCCAACACAACATTTGCCCATGAGCCCCGGCCCGAGCTGTAGGCCAGGCCGAGAAGTTAATTTCTGGTCAGATAAAAGTAACACAGTCATCCACAAAAGCACGAGTCCGGGCCAAGTTGTTCGGGCCAGAACCTCAGCTGAGAACCTCGGCTGAGAGCTCATAAATATTGCACACAAACTGCGTAAATCTCAGTTGATCTTCTGACCAGGCTAGAACTTGGCTGCTGCCTGTTTTGGGAATTTATGAAAATTGAAAGGCTTTCATCATAAATTTTGCAGAGAAACGGCCGGCCCTTGGCAGAGTGCGTGAGCGGCACCCAAAACTCACTTAAATATTAATTGTTGATTTTATTACCCGGAGAAGCCGGGCAGCCCGGAAAAGCAGGAAAAGCAGGAAAAGCAGGCAAATGGAAGGGAGAGCAGGGCGCCAGCTGCTGACAAATTGTGCGTAAATGCGTGTAAATCCTTTAACAAATCTGCACGAAAAGTATTGCAGCGGTGTTTGGGGGGTGCTACGGCCAAAAACAGGAAAAAATAATAAGATGGACGAACGGAGGGGAGGAGTGAGGACCAGCCAGGCCCAGCGGCACGTGTCGCGGCATGAGCATCGCGTGCCACATTATGCCAGTTCACGGTCACGTTGGCAAATATTTGTGGCCCATTGTTGCTGTTGCTGCAGCATGTGTGTGTGTGTGTGTGAGCAAGTGTTGCACAAACAATGGTCCATTGCAGTCCGTGGCTGGACCGTCGTCTCGTTTCAGCCATTTACCTGTGCAATGAGCATAAAACATCTCAGACGCGTGTCTCGGCGTGCGCAAAAACGACGTGCCACTGCCACTGCCCCTTCGCCGCGCCGGAATCCGCGGACTCCTCCACAATGTGGCCATGTGGCTTATATATTGTTTCTTCTTTTCTCTCTCTCTCTCTCTCTCTGATGACTCAATGGGCTCAGGCGAACGTCGAACGCTGGCCAAGTTAATTGGCAAAAAGACGCACAAGGCACTCGGAGAACGGGAGGGGGGGATGTGGTGCGTATTCCTTATAATCATTCGATTCGGTAATCATTCTCTGCTCTGTGCTGGCCGGAAAGCATTTTGCAATACACGAAACGGTAAAAGCAAATTCAAATTCGAACAAAAAGAGCCAACAATTGACTCGCCAACATCTGCTTTTGCTTGCCACAATATTAATTGATGGCCCAATGAATACCCTCTAGCTGTGGGGTTCCTATTGCACGAGTCTTCCAGTAAAAAACCTCAGCGTCGCTTTTTCCCCAAAATGCAAAGTCCGAGCCGCCAGGTGGAGCTCTCCGAATGAACGCAAGTCCTGGGGCCTTCTTTTGTGTATGCGTATGGATGAATTATGTATGCAAGGGGACAAAAAACTGCAACACACAGAGAGACTGTTCCACCTCCTCTCTCTCTCTCTATGTCTGTCTCTTGCCTCTCTTTGCATCTTCCCCTTCCGTCGACTGGCGTTTGGCTATTGGCGACTGGCGTGGCAACTGGCGTGGCGACCACCGTGGCTTGATATATGATAGCCGCCGCTGGCCTTTGGCTGGGAAACTGCCTTTTCCTCGCTGCGGGCGTGTGAAAAGCCGCGACTGTGTTCGCCCGTTCATCCGTTCCTTCTGCCACAGGCGGGGCACCGGGCGTGGGGTGCCGTGCCTGCCCGGGAAATGGGGTATAGAATGACCAAGGGAACTTTCTAAAAAGCCAAAGCGACTTTCTATTAGCCCAGATGTGTGCTTGCAGAGCGGGTTTTCCAGCCAATGGAATTGCATAAATTAGTTCAATTTTTGGAATGCGCTTGCATCCGCTCTGGCAAACAACGGCATCAAAAGCAAACGACAGAAATCAAAGCAAAAACTCAGCTTTTTTCGTATGCAAATAGCAAAAACAATGCGAGCGACAGAGAAGACAAAAATGAAACTGAAATTGTGACTTCCGCTCTCAGAGCGTGCAAGCGGGCAGTGGGCAACAGCACGAAAGTCGAAGAGAGAAGGGGGGAATGCAAGAAGCATGAGCTGTGGGCAAGAGACGAACAGAGGCTAAAGCTGAGCCGAGGCGAGAGCAGAGCAGAGGCTAGAGCTGAGCAGAGTCTAGAGCTGAGCAGAGGCGGGAGCCGAGCAGAGGCGAGCAGAGACTAGAGCCGAGCAGAGGCTAGAGCTGAGCAGAGACTAGAGCCGATCAGAGCCGAGAGCCGAGCAGAGGCGACAGCCGAGCAGAGGCTAGAGAAGAGTAGAAGCTAGAGCTTAGCAGAGGCTAGAGCAAGGTATATTAAATAACAGGCAAGGCAGTCCCTCTCTCTAGCTGTTTAGCTCTAGAGTTTAGTTCTTGTACGTTCTAGCAGTGACTTTCCTGGCATTGAGTATGCCTTGGGAGTGAGTCGAGACAAGAGAAAACCGCAAACTATATGTATATGCAATTACCTTGTTTATTTATTTTTAGCTATAACGGAGACAAAAATAAAATCCGACTACAACAATCATTTAGTTATCATGGAAACGCAAAAAAAAAACTAGTTTGAACCGCTTAAATTGCATAAGCAACAAAAACAAGTTAACGCGACTGCAGCGACACAGACACACACACACACATACACATACACACTCACGGCCACATGCGAACAGGCGAGGCGGCGACGCTAAACTAGAAACCCAAATACCGAAAAGCGAATTCGACTCGGAATCGAAATTGAGTTTTCGCAGAAGAGTAGGAGAGGAGGGGAGTGTAATAGAGTTGTGGGAGAGGGAGAGTCATGGAGTCTTTTGTCTAATGGCAGAATCTCATTAACATGCTCTGCCAGTGATTGCTGCTGCTGCTGCTCTGCTGCGTCGTGCACTGCCTGCTCGCCTGTCAACAATTTTATGAATGAAACTGTGAAATGCATGAGATTTACACCCGAAACGAACTCACACACGAAAAAGCAGCACAGCCCCCCACTCATTCTCACACACCCGCAGAAGAATGCGAAGGCGCGAGCAAGCAGTAAATGGAATTTACAGCAACAAGCAATAATAACTGCATAGCAATGAGCAGTTCGAGAGAGGCGAGGGGCGAGGGGCGAGGGACGACCGAAGAAACAAGACAACACAGGGAAAGAAAATCAGACGAGATAGCGTGCTGTAGTCGACAATGTGATACCCTGTCGAGGTGGTTCCTTCTCACTTGAAAATCAATTCACTATAATTCAGGTACTAAGTTGTACTGGTCTTGAGGCCACTCGATTGCAATTCTCGCAGTAGCATGGCATTCCATACTCTTCGAGTATCAACGATTCGCACATGCGCTCAGTATTTGCTCTGCTCTGGCTGCAGATAATTGTTGTTGCTTTGCATTTTTTTTTTTATTGCCTCTCCCTATGTTGCTTTTGCTACTGCAGTTTGCCGGCAGCAGAGCAAAAGTTCAATGAACGCAGACAACTGAATGCCACAGTTGTGTTGTTGCTTTGCGTCGCGTCGCGTCGCGGTCGCTGCTGCTGCCACAGAGGCTATTACTGTTGTTCTAATGAAAGTTAGATAAAATAGCAGACAAAACGTGCAAGAGCTTTGCCCCCACTCTCACTCTCACTCACACTCCGCGCTCTACGCTCTACGCTCCACGCTCCACGCTCATTGTGTTTTACATGAAGATTTATTAACTAGCACAATACTAGTACCAAATGTTGGATAAATGCACCAACAACAGCAATAACAGCAACGCGACCGCGGCATGCATGAACATGTTCAACAACAACAGCAACAGCACGGTCGCAGCACTTGTAATGGCTTCTGCTGTGGTTGGCGTCAACGTCGCTGCCCGCTGCTCGCTGCTCGCTGCTCGCAGCTGCAATTTGTTTGTGTTTTCGCTTTTTATACACTCCCCGAGCAGACGATGCGATCGATTTTCTGAGAGGCTTGACAACGCATAAACGAGATGGATAGCAGGACATCTTCAGAAAGTAGATAAAATATACCCCATAGAAAGACTCATAGACTGATCTTTAAAGGGTATCTTACACTTCGACTCCTCAATGGATAGCCCCGCGTTCTTCTTGTTTTTGTGTTTTTACATTTTTATCTGGCGATTGTTTTAATGAATTTATTTGCATTTTAAATTCCGCTGTGAGATTTGCTTGCTGCTTCGTGTTCGGGCTGTTTGCTGCACTTGTCTCTCCCTCCCATGCCGCATGCCGCATGCCCCATGCCCCATACGTATGCGTAATTTATGCCCCACTATTCTGTTGCTGTTGCTGTCTCTGCCGCCCGCTGGCTTTTAATTTGCTGTATTTTTGATGCAATTACAATATATTTCACAGAATGATTGATTGATTGCCCACAGACGGGACTATCGTTGGGGGCTAGGGGGGAGGGTCTTCTGCAGGTAGAAATAATTGCACGTGTGTGTGCGCCTCTCGAGTGGCAAATGCAAATGCAAATTCAAGTTAATTAAGTATCAAACTGGTGATTGCGCTCTTATACATACATATAAAAATCAGCGAGGGGGAAAGAGACACACACAGAGAAGGCTGGATAGTGGGTGAGGTGAGGGGTGGGGGGGGGAGCATATGATTGCAGTTTCCATTTCAAAGGGAGTATATGTACATATTATGGTTGTTCACTCCCGAAGAGTGGCCTAAAGGCAAAAACACAAAAGAGTCCACTCAATAAGAGAAGAAGAGTTGAAGGGTGGAAACGTCTGGCGTCTAGAGGTTAGGGTGGACCTTATCTCTGACTCGAATCCCCCTCCCTGCCCTGCCGTGCCCAGCCCTGCCGTGCCGTGCCCTGTCTAGCCTATTCCTGGTTGACTGCCTGTGAAATTGCGGAAATGTTCGAAATTTAATATTGTTCTGTTTAAAGATTGATTCCCATGTTAACCAGACACCCGCACAAAGGGAACCCACACACACAGACACACACACACACACACACACACACATTCTTATAGTATTTTGTCGCTGTGCTTTGGTGCATAACAGTGGCGGGGGGAGGGAGGGGTTGCGAAGGGCGCCCGCTGCTTGTGTCTGTTGCGCCTTCTTCTCAGCCTCTGCTGCTCCTCCCCCCCCCCCCCCCCCCCCCTACCCAAGGGTTTGCGGTTCCCTTTTCTGCATTGTTTTAGCACCATTTGCGCTCTGCCTCCGTCCGTTTTTGTGCTCCGAGTTATGGAGTGCGGTTTTTGATTAAAAACATTGCCCCCTCCCTCAGAGATCCAATCCGCCCCCCCTCCCCATTGTTCATTGAGCGTAACGTGGAAAGCAGAGACCAGCGGAAGGGCACAATGGAAGCGTCGTCTGGCTGATCGGTTCATAAATACTCGTTCTCGCATTGTGCCTACCATCCACCTAGCACCCCCCCCTAGCACTTTGACCTCCACCCACCACCCACCACCCACCACCCCTCCCTCCGCAGCTGCGGCTGCTGTTTCAAAGTAAATGCTGGCCGCAGTAAATTAATTGACAACTTTTATTAGGAAATAGCTGCAGTGGCAAATGGAAAATGGAAAATGCAGCCACGATGGCAGTGGCAGCTGCCAAGAGCTGGTGGCAAAAGGCTGCCGCTGGCGGGCAAAGCGGCCAAACACTTAAGAAAGTTGCTCAAGAAATTAGCAAACAAAGCCGCACAACGGCCGAAGAACTCAGCAGAAGAGAGAGCGCAGAAAGAGGGGGGGAAGCGAATTCGAACTCAATTGAATGGAGTGGGAGAGGGAGGGGGAGAGGACTGCGACTGCGACTGACCATTGGAGGAGCTTCTGTTGGGGATACGAACATCTTCTCCCGAGGGCAGCCCTCCATTCGGCGCTTCTCCTCACTTATCCTCACTTCAATTCAACTTTCGCTTTATTTCCACTCTTTGTTCTGTGCACTTTAAGCGCACTTATTATTTTTAATTACTAACATTTTTTGCTCTCTTCCACTCCGCTCTCGTCATAAGTTTGTGTGTGTGCTCCGGGGTAGATAATTATCTATGTACAAGGCCCGCCATAAAAGCAGCGAAACGATAAAATAAAGACCGTATGACTGAGCAGAATTCCCCTCCATAAAAGATAAAGCCCTCGAGCACCCACATACATATATACATACCTTTATTTACAGAAGGTAGTGCCTCCGATCTTTGAAGAGCGGTACGGGGTTCCTATGCCTTTGAGCAAATCAGGACTTATATCCGCTCAATCCGCTCATCAATTATCTACTTTCCCCACTCCCACTCTCTGCCCTCCTCCTCCCACTCGTGTGAAACTCTCCTGAGCGCCAGATTAGCGCATTCCCCCCCCCCCCCCCCCTGCATGCTGCAGTTTAGAGCGTTGCCAGATCGACCAGCGGGTTTTTGCTTTTATCTTTTATTACTTACTAATTAATGGCAGACAATTTGTTAATTAGGGGCACGCCCACCGCCCCGAGTGGCACTGAAGTCACTGCCAAAGCAGCCAAAGTCTGGACGGAGTGACGTAGTGGCATCTCTAATTACCTGTAACGAGAGCAAGAAGAAGCGTAGAAATTGATGAGAATGCGTCCTCGAGAAAGTGGCGGCAGCAAGTAATTATTTACTGTGGAGACTATCCCCATTGGGGCGGGGATAGGATAGCATTTCTCAAGACCTTTCTCTCTGGAAAGGTGAGAAAAGTGCTGCTGCATCCAAATGCAAATGGAATGTGCAATTTGAATAGAGAGAGGGTGCACGGTGAGTGCATGCTCTCTCTCTCTTTCTCTCTATTGATTGGTATTGAATGCTGACGATGACTCAGCACTCATTCGGGCTGATCAGCACAGACCAGACCCCTTTTTGCCCCCTCCATTCGGGCCAAGACTGTTCTGGCGGTGTCCTTAAGTGCTGGGCGAAGTGCCAGCCAAAGTGAAAAGGAACAGGGACAGGGACAGGGACAGGGGCAGGGTACAGGGACAGGGTACAGGGGCAAATTGCATTCAGCTTGAAAATAACTTAATTTGAAATGAAACGTATTGAAAACCAAACCCAACCGAACGGAATTGGACCGAACTGCCGGCAACTGTACGCTGCGTCGTGTTGCTTGGAGCTCAGATGAGTTGCAGAGCTGAACCGCAGCTCGAGCGGGCACTGGGAGAAAGGCCTTGCCCCAGATTATGACGGTCGCAAGCCGTATCCCAGCCATAGACAGCATTTCTCTCAGTGCACAGGGCTGTGGCAGTGCAAACACCAGGGCTCCCCATCTAGCTGTTGATTATGTACCGCGGAGAGCCCCAAAGTGGGTGGAGCCGAGCGCAGCCTGCCCCTGGAGGCTGGGGGCGGTGTGACATATTGATGAACTGCATCGTAGTGGCGGTGGAAGAGGTAGTAGTGGTAGTATCTGCGGTATTGCCGGCATCTTCGGCTGATGATAATGATGATGCTGCTGGCTGTGGGAGAAGGGCCTGGTGGTGGCACGGCTGATGCCAATGCTGATGCAGCAAGGCAAACAACACCCTGTGCAGCTGCCACACAGCATCCCATCCCAGCACAGCACAGCGCCAAAGCGAGTGCAGTTCAAACAAATAGCTGGAGCCCCATAGACAGGCAGAGGTCCTGGCACTGCGGGACTGCGGGACTGCGGGACTGGGGAAAAAACTAATAGCTTCACTCTGGCTCCTGGCATTGACAGCTAAATGTGCGCGGCAAATGCAATTTGCAGCAACATCGGCAGCACCAGCCATGGAAATCAAAGAAGAGGCAACGAGATGAGAGTGCAACTGCAACAGAATCCGCAGCCAGTAGCCACTGACAAAGCGCTGCAGTTTCCAAGCAAATACCAAAAGATAAACTCTTTAACGAGGGATCTGCAGCTGTATCTCTGTATCTTGGGGGCAACACGTGGCCCGGCACCCCACGAAATGCGGAAATATGCGATGGGAATGCAATGAAATAGAAAAATTAAGCAACTGTCGAATCCTATCACGCATAACGAGCCAAAGGAGGGACTGGCCCGAGTGTGTGTGGCATGTGTGGATCCTCCAGCAAGTGCTGCTCCTCTCTGGCGAAATTTAATAGCAAAAAGAGAGAGAGGGAGAGGAAGAGAGAGAGAACTGCACTCTTCTGGTTAACTGGAGCAGTAAGCAGCCAAACAGCAAAGCCATAAAAAGCAGCGGCCAACACAACTGTTGACAGGAGGACAGAGGATGAACAGGGGGCAGGGGCAGGTAGTGGCAATCGGATAGCCATGGCTTTCGTTCTACCCTTTTGGCCAAGTGGATGTTATAACTTGGTAATTCGATTGGCGCAAAGTATTTCCACTCCAGACACAGAAACAGGGAAAAGGGAAAAAGAAAAGGCAAAAGGCAAAAGGCAAAAGGCAAAAGGCAGAAGACAGAAGGGGAAAAACAGTGTAAAAAGCTCCACTGTCCACTGTCCTCTGTCCTCTGACGTCCTCCCCTGTCTTGCCCCTTGCACAAGCGCATTTTACAGTACAGTTGTGCCCCGGCAACAACAGGAACAACATCATCATCATCATCAGGCAGGGAGGCAGACGGGCAGCATTATCAAAGGCCAACGACAAATCGTTTGGCAGTGCTGGGTCCAGCAGTCTCCAGTTGCACTCACGCCGGCCCCCAAGTTGTTGTTGCAACATTACAAGGCATGGCACTGCGGTTGCTGCCTCCGCTGCTGCCGCTCGGAGCAGTGGCATCATCAAGTTACGTTCCTGTCTCATTGCCGCGCTTATCGCGCCGTGTTTTGTTCTAGCGCAAATCGATTTGACGCCGGCCCCTTGACTGGCTGGAGCTCGCCATCGACATTGCAACGCATTGGGGCAATGTCTTCACTCAAGTGTCAATTTGTTGTTGCTGTTGCTGTTGCTGTTCCTGTTGCTGCTCCCCCCTCCCCCCATCCCTCCTGCTTGTGCTGCTCGGGCTCTCACGCAGTCTTGCATATTGATGCGGCAAGCCCCACATTGCATGCCCCACTGCTCAATGTTAATAATCGCTGGCTGCAATCAACATTGCTGCCGCTGCCGCTGCTGCTGCTGGATCCCTGCTCTGGTTTATCCCTTGGCGGGTTCACTCGCTCCGTCCTTCATTAATTCCCACAAATTAATTGTTTCTCGTGCATTTTTTGATGCCTGCGCCGAAGGGCCATTCATTTGTGGAATACCCGGTTCCCCGTCTCCCTCTCCCTATCCCTCTCCCTCCCCATCTCCCTCTCCATCTCCATCTCCTTCTACGGCTCTGGAGTCCGAGCAATGTTCTGGTCAAATTGAAAATCGTGCCATGAAAAAGGAGCCTCGACGAAGCCGGCAGTAAGAGGATTCTCTCATCCACTAATGACAAATAATAATTGCTTGCAATTCCTTTAATTCCACTCGAGTATAATTACTGGGACTCCCGGTTCCAGCTATCCACCACCCTTCCGGGGGGATTATTAATAAATTGGTATCGCATTGGTTCGCCCAGTCATTCGATAGGAGATCGATATGGCTGGAAAGAAGAGCTATCGAAAGGCAGGCAGAAGCAACGACCAGGCAATGCCTCTAGATCGCAGAGAGGATTTATCGAGCAAGAACCAGGCTAGATCCCATCAAATAAAGAGATAAAGATGCCCCTTAGTACCGGGTGTAGGGGGGAGAGCCCACCGCACCGAATACCCTCCATGGGAACATAGGATCGCCGCATCCTGGCACTGCCACTCGGCAGTTGTTACCTTTCCCCCTGCAGGACTTTAAACAGGCACTGTGGCACCCGCTAATTGTCTCAACTAATTGAACATGGCCCAAATGGAGTGATGAGAAATGAAGCTAAAGAACTGTTTGAAATTCGTTTTAATCAGTTTTTCCCTCATTTAATTTTTGTGGTGTTTTTTTCCGAATTTTTTTCTGTATTTTCTGTATTTTTTTGTTGTGTATCTTTTGATACAATGGAGGCGATGAATGGCTGAATGAATGCTTGTTGGCTTGAATGAATGAGCAAGCATACAAATTAAATTATGCCACGCACTCACCGCTCCCCCTCCCGCCCTCCTTCAGCACCGCTTCTCCACCCAGACCCCCCAGACCCCCTCCGCACCACCCCAAAAAACACAGAGAGAGAGAGAGCGAAAAGAAAGCCAAAGCTAATTGAATTTTTCTCACTGTCGCTTGCAATTTTCATTATTATTAAATTTTCAACTGTCTCTGTATGAGAGTGTGTGTGTGTGGGGTGTGGGGGTGTGGGTGTGCGAGTGTGTGGGTGTATATTTATACTAAATGTAGTATAAAGTTTTTGCTTATTCAGGCGGAAATGAGATAATGAATGGGCCATCCAGCCAGCCAGCAGTTGAATTGAGTTCCATTTACGAGTAGTTCTGTCGCTGACCGACTGACACGGAGACGGGCGACAGGAGGGGGCACAGAGGGGGCCTCGGACGGGCGAAAAAGTGCGTTCCGCTTGCCAAAATAATGCTGCCATTGTTTCGGTTTGTTTAATGGACACAAATTGGAGGCGGCACGGCACAGTTGCTGAGCTCATGCTCATAACTTAATTAAATGAAATCTAAACAGGGGAAGCAACAGGGGAATCAACAGGGGAAGCAACAGGGGCAGCAGGCAACAAAAAGTACAGTTGACAGGGCGGCAAAAGGCAAGAGGCATGAGGCATGTGGCAAGAGGCCTGAGCTAGAGAGGAGGCAGGCTGAAAACTTGAAATAATTAAAAACCACAAGTGCTCTGGCTGAAAGGGGACCTCGCATCGGGCCAAGACAGTGCTCTGGGCGGCTCAGGGCTCCAGTCAGATGGGAAAACCACACGAACCACACGCTGCCACAGGGAAAGGGGGCACGAGGCAGGAGGCAGTAGGCAGGAGACAGGAAGCAAGATAAGCAGCACATGAGAGCCCGGCAACAAGAAGAGACTGCTCAAAAGGTTGAGAGGTGGGAAGTGGCATGGATTACAAAAGGGGTTAATCAACAACAGACGGTGGAAGGGGCACGGGGCACGGGGCAGGGGGGAACGGCATACAAGGAAAACTGTCGTGTTTATTTATGACAAGATGCTTCATCATAATCAGCGCCTGACACTTGTAGAGGCAGCATATAAAAAGCAGGGCCGTCGCATCCCGAACGTGGGCCGTGTGGCAGGGCAGGCTGCCGACTCCTGACTCCCGACTGGCAACAGAGCACATTGCAGCACGTGCAACACCTTGGTGGAGAGTGAAGTGCCTTAATTGAAGTGATGCTGCGGCGACAAGCTGTGCGGCAGCCTCGGCCGAGGGAAGTAGACAATGTGGCACACATGCTGAGCGTGCCACCCCGTCTAACTCCTCCAGCTGCTCATCTTAGCTCCAACCAACTTCGAATTAATTAAGAAAGTAACTGAAAGCGAAGCCCAGGCCCCAGCCAAGGCCCCAACCCAGCCCCCAGTCCCATAGGGAAGCACAACATCTGCGCTTACACTGGAGATAATGTCTAGAATCTTAAGAAATGGTTTCACAATCAACGCGAGTTCCCAAGAATATCGCCTGAAAATCTCCAAAGACTTTGTATATTTACGAGAATAATTCCCCATGGCTATGCCCTTCTGGACTCTCTCAGTGTACCCCCACCTCCGCCTCCGCCGCCGCCCCTGCCATGGGCCTAGGAATTAAGCAAAATTCTAGCCCCATCTTTGGGAGCGAAAAACTTGTTTTCGACTCATCAGCATAACAATAAAGTTCTTTGAAATACGTTTATGGCCGGGCAGCCTCGCAGGGCAGGAGAAACCCTTTTTAAACGCCTCTTTACATAATTTCCAGAGCGGCAGAGCAGCATGAGTATCGAGCAAGTGGCCAGAGTGGCCACCGAGTCAAGTGGCGAAACGTGGCAACTACTTGGGGCATAGTGGCAGGCCGGAGCCGGTCTGGGGCCGGGAAAGCACTTTAAATTGAAATTCACTCAAATTGAATTTTTATGCCCCAAAAAAGTATCGCATCTCGAGAGTACAAGCAAATAATCAATTCACGAATCACGAAGTGGCGGGGTGGCAGGGGGGGCAAAAAGACATCAAGAACAATATTGGATCATAAAGAACACAAATAAATCACATCGTTCTCTGGATATAACTGTTATGGAGCGAAACAGTCATAAAGGCAGGTCTTCTTTTTGGGGCAGGAGTGGGTGGCAGGCACTCTCTCTCTGGAGGGAGGGAGGGAGGGAGGAGTGTACGATTGGGTTCCCTGGTTTTTTTGTTCGATTTCTCGCATCAAGTGAGAAATTTTCGCGCCTTTATGGCTGAATAAATTTTTATTCATACAACTCACACACACACACACGCACACACACACGCACACACACACGCACACACACACACACGCACATATGCAGGCTGTTTCAATAAATTCAAGTAAATCAAGTCCTCCGTCCTCGCATGTGAGGACTCAAAAACTCGGAGGAGAAATGCCAAAAGAAAAATCATCGTCAAAATCACTGAACATCAACAGTGGGCGGGGGAGGGGGAGGGGTAGGGGTTGGTGGCAGGAGTTGACAGGGGTTAGGAGGGCTGCGTGGCAGCTATGTAAATGGTGCTAATTTTTCAAAGGAACTCCCCGTAATCCTTAAAGGAACTGAATTTTTCCAACGACGAAACTAATATGCGTGAAATTAGACAGAAAGTGAGCTAGGGAGAGGGGAGGGGGAGGGGGAGAGAGGTAGTTCGAGACGAGAGTGAAAGCTAATTTCCAATGCAAAAACTGCCAGGGGCCATAACTTCTAGCGAACTCAAAGGATTATGCTTTAAGCCAACTCCGGGCAGGCGTCCCCCCCCCCCCCCCCCTCTCCACCCCAATCACATGTGGCAAGAGCTTCATCAACCCTCGCAGCACTGGAGCCCCTCTGTCATCAGGCAAACGATTCCAAAGAAAAATGGGAGCCAAAGACAAAACGTGGCGAGCAGCAAACCAGCAAAGCAGGAAAGCAGGAAAGCGAAGAAAAAGGCCAGGATACGAGCCGCAGGAAAATGAAAAAGACCAAAAACATGCCTTTTGACAGCTGCCGAAACTTTTGCATGACATTTATCACTGTCGCATAACAAATGAGCGACAGCCAGGGGGGGGGGGGGGGAGGGGAGGGGAGGAGGAGGAGGCGGCAGCAACAACAAACATCGAAGAGTGATAAAGCCCAGCCAGCCATTGGCGGCAAAGTTGCTGTTTTTTCCTCGTTTGTGGCAAGGAGAGCGCAGAGATTAAGGAGTGGGGCAGGGGCAGGGGAAGGGGGCCATCCGGGCCCACCTACACAGCAAAAGTGGTAGAAAGAAGTCAAGCAGCAACCCGAGCAGACAAGCCCCAGTGCCCGAACATAAACTTAAAGTTATCCCCGGAGGGAGAGGCGAGACGGCGACGAGAGGGGGAAGGGGCATGGCACACAGAACCTCAGCCGAGACTGGGGCTTAATCTGCAACACTGGTGCTGCCCTTGCCCCTTCCTCACCCACTTCATTCCTGCCTCTTAGCCGTGACACATGAGTTGTCAATGCAATATAATAAATACGATTTTTGACTTTGTTAAAGCGCTGCCAAGGCGTGTCGTTGTCGTTGTCCCAGCTGTCGAGAGCGAGAAGGAGAGGACACTTCCTCCCTTCCTCCCATCATCTACCCCTCTCCCTTGCTCCCATGCGCATGTATGTGGGTGGGTGGGGAAAATGCGCATTAGGCCGCAGGCGGTTCTCGGGGGTTTAGGCCGCACACAATAAAGGATAATATGCATAAAATGCTCAACTTTATACGAGAGTCGACTGTACGCACCAGTTAAAATGTCATTTCGAGATTATGCGGTGTGCGGGGAGGGGGGAAACAGAATATTGAAAGAAAAAAGAAAACGATAAGCGATAGCCAGAGAGCCACAGAGCCGCAGAGCCTCAGAGCCACAGAGCCAGGCCTTGCATATGGAATCTTTCGGAATGACGAAGCAGGAATGCCCTTACTACAAAAAAATGGGGAAAAAAATTAAAGCTAAATCCATTTTAAGCTAAATCCATTATCAAAAATCATCTTAAAAGCCTATGGAATATTTTCGATTAATTCGATTATTACAAATCGATAAAAAACTATGAACGATAACTCACTCTTTGCATATGTTATCGGTTTAAGGATATTCTCACATTTGAATAATACAAAAAAGCTCTCTATCGAAAACCTATCGAATATGTTCGATTAATTCAACGATAACTCACTCTTTGCATATGTTATCGGTATTACGGGTTTTCCCACAGCTGAATAATAATTAATTAAATATTTTTGTATTTTGGTAGAAAGTTTCCCACGCAATTATTGTGTTGCTATTTGCTGGGATGATTTATCGGTACTTGATCGATAATTAATTAGGTTTCGCGGCGTTCCCGTCAAACCCAAGATACCCTTCGGAGGCTCAGTTCCCTGTGGCCAGGGGCCAGGGGCAAGGGGCAAGGGGCAAGCAGAGCCAGATGAGCATGTGACAGGCAACAATGTTGCCATTATTGATGTGTCTGCTGAGAGCGGGACGGGGAGAGGCAAGGTGGCAGGAAGATGCATAGCACAACCGACCATAATGCGGTTTCTGAGACATGCAATATAAAATGGATTACCCAAGAAAGGATGTCAAAGAGGAGGAGCCCGAGACCGAGCCTGCGACTGAGACAAAAGAGAGATACGAGACCTAAGCCAGATTGTCCATCATTAAGTATCTGTATCTCGCAGCGAGTTCCTGCTGCAATTTCCGTTTAATTATCGACTGCTGTCAACAGTAATCAGCGGCAGGAGCCAAGAGGAGCGGAAGAGTGTCATGCAGCAAACCACAAGCGAAAGAGGGAGGGAGAAAGAGATGTATAGGTATGTATCCAACCCCGAAAAGCATATTCCATAAGCAAATCCATGCAGCAGTTGACCTGAGTTAACATCTACTTAAAGCAGACACTCACACAGATACGAGATGCATCCCCAGACAGAGAGGGAGAAGGGGAAGGAGAACGAGAAGGAGAACGAGAACTCTCTGTCCGCCGAGTGCCCGCTCTGTGAGTCCGTGGACGGTGCCACGCCAAACGACCCCATTAGGTGATAGACAAAATCGTAATCCCAGAGCAAATCAGTTGCTGTTGCTGTTGCTCTTGCCCCGTCTCTGGCTTTGGCTCTGGCTCTGGCTGTGGCTCTGGCTCTGCTGCTGCTGCAATTGAATGCAAAAAGCAAAAGCTGACAGCCAACCAGGGCCATAAAAAGCAGCACAGACGCTACAGGAAAGGACCGAGGAAGCAGATAGTCCGAAATAGAGTTCAACATCGATAGAGGAGGAGGGGACCGACTCCCAAGTGGACACTGAGAGAAAAGAAGGCCTCGAAGCGAATGCGGAACATCTGTGGAAGTCCCGTAGATCCCCTAAGAGCTCTGTTCTTTTTCTCAGTGTCTGGTCAAACGGCGACTACGACTGTTGCCATATGCACACACACACACACACACAGATACACGTGCCTGGAAGTGCCACTTGGCAACCGAGCTCCATGGCATGCCCCAGTCGAATGTCAAATGCAAAACACGGAGTATACGGCGTATCCCCCCCCCGCCCCTCCCCCACCCCACTGGCCAGCAGCATGTCATAACCCGGTGCTAAGGCACTGACACTCCACTCGCACGAGACAGAGACAAAGCCGCAGACAGAGTCGAAGGCAAGCCACCAAAACTGGCAGAACGTCAACAGTTCTGGGCTGCTCGGCCCTGTTCTGGTCGCGAATAGCTTTCCCATATTTATGGCGGCCCAAAGCGAGTCGGCGGCTCCGTAACGGACCATATTTGGCATCATTAAGCGGCGGCGGCCGCTGCCGCCATCGGCAGAGGGCGTAGAATGGGCAATTTTCCCGATTGGTAATCGAGAGGAGAGTCCCGGGGCAGAGGCTGGCAGATCAATGAACTGTCGCCAGGCCTTCGCTGCGGGGCCGGGACCCAAGACACATGCAACTGCCTTGACTGACCTTGATAGCCCTCCCCCAGGCCCCAGGCCCCAGGCCCCAAGCCCCACCTCTCGTACAACAAGTGCCTGCTGCAGATAGAGATACGCAAATACGCAGATACGCAGATACACAGATACACAGATTCATAGGGCAGGCATGACGATGACTTGTCTTTTACACAAATTGACATTTGAAATGACAGATTCATTTGGTGTCTGCGCTCTGTGTTCTGTGCTCTGTGCTCGATGGCATAAGGCGGAAGTGCGTGTTGTAGCTGTATCTATGGATCCGCAGCTCTGTATCTCTGTATCTCTGTATCTTTGTATCTCTGTATCTCTGACCAGTGCCGGACGTTTCGCTTTTGCTCATCAATGCACAATTATTTATTTATACAACATGTCTAACTGCCGTCTCACTGTCTGTCGGCCCAAAGCACGCCCACACCTCGATGTGCCAGCCCCTCCGGCGCCCCCCCTCTTTGCCATCGTCCGTGGCACTGCCTCAAACACTTTGCTCTGCGCTTCATTAAATTAAACTTGTATGCGAATTGTTGCCGTAGCTGTTGCTCTTTCGGCCTTTTCACATTTCATTGCCACAGTCGTTCCCGATGCCCCAGCCGCTGCCTTTGGGCTCTGCCTCTGCTGGCATTTTGGCTTTTGCCAATCAGTAATTCTACTTTGTATGCCGTTCCCCCCACTCCCCCCTTTTGTTTCTGCGCTTCTTTTGGCACTCGTATTCCGAATTGGAGGCCCCATGCGAGCGATTTCCGTTGCGGCAGGCGAGCAGCGTCAGTGGCACCCCCACCCCCGGCCCCACCCCCGGCCCCAGCCCCGGCCCCGGCCCCAGCCATCGCCCGCCTAAAAACCGAAACCAAACCAAACCAAACATTGCGCACTGCGTTGATATCTTAAATGACACTCACTGCCAAATAAAGATTGACGTGAAATTCATTATATCGTATACATATATCGTATATCGCATACGACTACGGACTCGACTGTGTTTGGGTCGGATATGTGTGTTTTTTCGGGTGAGTGGATATCGGAGGGATATTGGGGAGCGCAAAAGTGTCAATTGCAGGCATAGCTGCACACACACACACACACACACACACACATTTAAGATATTCCACCAGATAGAGAGGTTTTTATTCCATCATTCGATGCACAATATTTCATAATTGAGATTTTTCTCTAGATTTATGATAGAATCCGGGCAAAGAGAGTGGGTTTTGAATGAAAAAATCTATAAACTAGCTATCGATAATCAAGCGATAGTTAATCGATAATTATTTAAGTCGAATTTCCATCATTTTATGTAGGAAAACGATCAATTCTGGTTATTTGAAGCATAATTTGATTAAGTAAATGGCGTAACATCCATTTTTGGTCTTGGAAACAACCAAAGCTCACAAAACGATTTATAATCGATTCATTATTCAAGTTGCATATCGATTCGATGGCGTTTATCGGTGAACAGGCAGTAAAGTAAATTGTTACATTTTCTGCTCTCCGCAGAGACTGTGGCTCGTGTGGCGACAACCTGCCCAATAAGGTCATGCATCATGAATGCCGAAGCCTTGCCACACAGCACAATCTCTGGCTGCACTCGCTCCATATACGCCGAGGCACACAGAGGGGCCGTGGTGCATGCTGCATGGTGCATGGTGCTATTTTTAATTCAATTAAATGTCATTTGCGGCACTCAACTTTAAATTTTAACTGCAGCATAATTTGCCCAGGCGACAGGCAGAAAGGCAGAAGGGCAGAGAGGCTGCAACAAAAGGGAGTCGCGTCGAGCGAGTGCGTTGCATGTGCGGCACGCGTGGGCAGGATGCAGGATGCACAGACAACCGACAACCGACAACGATGCATGTGACGCCAACGCTAGAGCTGCCAAAAGCGCAGGACAGAACAGGCCCAGGCCCAGGCCCAGCTCCAGAGGAGTCTGCGGCATGGGGGAAACGGAGGAACAGAGCAACAGGGCTGAGGCACAGACGGAGAGAGTGAGCGGCAGTTAATCTGGCGATAATGACGACACATAAACACCAACAACAACCCAGCGACAGGGACAGGGACAGCGATAATGATGATGATGATGACGATGCTCGAAATATATAAAAAACGAAAGAGTGAACGGGGCTGTTGCGTCTCCATCTTTCGGGTGTGGGAAGTGCTCCGTTCCTCTTCAGTTCGGGCCAAATTGCATGTAATGCGCGACACATTTAGAGGCAACGGCAACATCCACCGTGGCAACGAGTGGCACCCGCATTCGCATTGCCATGGAAGCGTGCACTTTGCCGCTGCTCGGCGTTTTCCAGCAGAGCATTTTCCCAGTGCCGGCTTTCACTCAACACAAATTAAAATGTAATCAATTTCGCAGCAACGGCAGCGGCAGCAGCAGCAGCAGTAGAAATGTTGCCTCCGTTCAAGTGACATAATTCTCGCGCTGTCTCCTCCAGGGCCACCCCTGGCGCTGGCTCTGACGCTGGAGCTGGAGCTGGAGCTGGAGCTGGCGATGGTGCGGAGCTGCTCGACAGTGCCCCATCTTGTGTCGCGTCGCTGCTTTGCTGTGGATATTAAACACTTTGTCATTTATGTGTCAAAATCATGTCAGCGTGAAATGGCGACGCCCGACGACCGACGACCGACGCCCGACGAGAGGAAAAAAGAAGCGATCCCCGGAACAGAAGCGGCTCCAAGAGCCCCACGAAATTGTCAAGTGTGATAGAAATCAAGTGAGTGAACCAGCAGCAGCAGCTGAGTGAGCGACTGACAAACTGACAAACTGACAAGCTGGAAAACTCCGAGGAGGAGGCACGCAGCAGTCAATGACGCACACGCATCGCATCGCATCGCATCGCATTCTACGGGGAGGCAGCAACAGCAACAGCAACAGCAACGCCTTCCTTTAAGTGGCATACTCGCGGGCCTAATGCGCCCCGACACATTTGGGGCGTGGCAACAACATGGCACCTGTCAGGCTGCTGGCGCATTGGCTGCTTGACGAAGCAGCCGACAACAAAGCGCTGCCAGAGGCAGGGACAAATCGCCATCGAAAAGCGGAGCACGAGAGAAAAAGCTTAACTGATTTTCGCTCCAGTTTCCATATGGCACAGTTGCCCCTGCCCCTGCCCCTGCCACACAGCAAAGGCATTGACCAACTTACCTTAATTGAATCCAAGTTCTTATCGCCGGCCAAAGTTTCGTTTAGTTTTTTTTTGTAAACAATATCTTATCGTGGCAGCCGCACTGTGGGCTGTGGCGGTGGCGGGTGGGTGGCGGGTGGGGGGCGCACTCGGCTAATGTCAATTAATTAAAGGCGAAAGTGCCTGAAAGCCGTATCGAAATGCATACTTTTCGATGGGACGACAGCATCAAATATTTAAGGGCACGACCTGGAGCCGGGGGTGGGAGGTGGGAGGCGGGAGGCGCCTTAAACATTTATGAGGGGCGTGTGTTGCCTCATTCGAAATGCAACCAAAAATTGTTGCCGCATTCGGTAATGGGCGTGGTGCCGCACTCACAGAATATTCATTTAATCAAGTGGCGGGCCCGAAGGTCTTAGGACACCCCCAGGCTCCCTGTCACGTCAGTCCAGGGCAGGGCAGGGGGGGGTGTGGCATGGTTTTATGATGCAGCAGCCGTGGGACATGTCTGGGGGGAGGGCCATAAAATCGGGCTGGTGGCAAGGCTTTTAATCGTCATTCTGTTTCGGTGGCAGTGCGTTAACGTTCAACGGTGCGTATGCGCAATTTTCTGCCATTTTTATTGCTGATGAACATCATCATCAGACACGACACACACGACACACACACACACACACACACGCACACACACACGTAGTCCAATGTCAATCATCATTTGCAACAATTTATTATTATAATAAATGTTGTTTTTGGGGGTTCCCGAAGCCACACTCTCCTGTGTTTTCTTTCAAGCAGCTAACACGGAAAATGTTGAACAAATCGCATTAATTGCTGTTGCCGTTGCTGTTGCCGTTGCCGTTGCTCTTGTTGCATGAGTGAGAAACTTAAGTGGAGGCCTTAATGCGGGCCCAAAACTTTTGTTCTTCAGAGCCCGCATATGTCGGAATGACAGTAAAAACAACTTAACTTGGCTTGCCAGTCCCCCCCAAAAAAAAACCAGGGCCCAGAACCCAAAGCAGGGGGGGGGGAGCGGCAGAGGAGGAGCCATTGTTGAGCTGTTAATGAAAAGTCAACTTGATTTTCATGCCAGAGCAGGCCGTTCCGTTGACTTGTCCAACATGCCAGGGGGAGGGGGGAGGGGGGAGGGGGTTGTGTGGCATGCGGCATGCAGCAAGATGGCAAGAAAGAAAAGCACGAGCAACTGAAAAAACTTTCACTTTATCATTAAGCCTGACAGGATGGAACTTTTTCCAGAGGCTCTTCGCCTTCGTGTGTCCCCGTCTCCCCCCTGTGCCCCATGTGTGCCCCATGTGTGCCCCATGTGTGTGTCCAGGACTACGAGTATATTGAAACATAAATAGAATTATAAATACTCTACGGGCATCCTTCTCTCCTCTGAAAATCAGTTAAAGTTATTGCATGTCGTCGCAGCTCGACATAGACAAATGTTGCTCTTGTCGTCGCAAGTGAAGGAGGCATGCACCACATCCCCCACAGCCACCGCCCACAGGGGGGGGGTCTCTCATCAACTAGCTGTCTTCATGTGCCTGTTGCCAACTTGACGAAAATTGAATTTCGAAACATGCTGGTAAAAGGAAAAATGTACAGAAAAGAAACCAAAAAAAAAGGAGGCAAGAACAAACAAACCAAAAACGACACAAAACTCTAGAGATGGGCGAATAGAGCGGCACTTTCAGGAGCAGCGGCGGCAGCGGCGGCAACACGAATTCCAGGATCCAGGACGACAATGACAGCGCAAAGCCGGGGAATGCAACACCAACAGTAAAAACAGCAGCTACACCAACAAAATGGCGGCTCTTAAAATGTGAAAAACGCGTCGAAAACTGTTTGAACAACAAGCGTGAGCGGAGCAGCTCCTCTGCTCTGTGGCGCGGAGCTTTGGGGGGCTGAAAGAGGAGCCAGTGTACGGCTCACAGGAGTTACAACAACAACAACAACAACAGCACCACTCGAGCTGCTGTGACACCATGCGTTTCCCACCGATGATTTTTCAGCCATGCAACATATTCCAACGGCGAAAAATAGAGACCTTCTCGCGTCTCTCTACTTTCCAATGAATATTGTTGGAGTATCCGTTGGAATATCGTACCGGTGGAAGAAGCGACGTGCCAGAAGCTGCTTTGCAGCTGCCATCACTATGCGGCGGTGCGTTGGAGTTTCGCTAAGTGCCATTGCTTTGCCATCTCTGACTTTCGGGGGAGGGGACTCCCGCGCCATCCCCCTCCCTGTTGATGGTCCTTGTTTGCCTGTTATGTTTTTTAGCGTTACGTAAATTGCGTAAATTGTGTGCATTTTATAGCGCTACACTTCATGCTGTCACGCCTCCCCCCTCTGCTCTCCCCTCTCCCCTCTGGCCAGGCTTTCACTCGTCACTCACCCCCCCTCCCCATAGACTGCACATATCAACTCTTTTCTCTTTCCTTTTTGGCAACATTTCTTGGGGATTGTTGCTGTTGGTGTTGTTCGAGCTGTCATCACGGAGAAAATGTCTTCGTTGCTTTTATTGGGTGTGAACTGTTGCTGTTGTTGTTGTTGGTTTCTCATTGAGCAAATGTTGGTGTAAGTATCGGTGTGGCTAAGTGGCTATGGAAGCCCTTAATGGTGAGTTTTTCGTATGAAAAATGTGTTGGTGTAACAGAAGAAGTTCCCAATGATGGCTTTATAAGTGTTGGTGACACTATAGCTTTTGATATGGGATATATCAAGTGTTGGTGTCTCACTGTTTTGTGTTGTTATTGTTGGTGTAGCGTTTGAAGTGTTGCGGGCTTGTTGGTGTAACAAACAATGCTGTAGCTTTTGTTGGTGTAGTTGGTGTAACTATTATTTCTGTTGTTGGTGTAATTACGAGCATTATCGGTGTCAGTACTAGTTCCACAGCTGTACAAACGGAATTAACTATTGTTGGTGTAACTTTTTAAGGCTTCTTGTTGAAAACAACAGGTTTACTGGCATTAGCAGTGCTCTCATAGTGGCTAAAACTCCTGCCAAAGACACATTTAGTAAAGTAGCAGCTGTTTCTCCCCTGGTTGTTTATCGGTAAGTGCTTCCCCGTGAAGTAGGGTCCAACTAATCAAAGATAGCACAAAACAGAGCCCTCTTTCCAATGGGTTTGATGTAAATTTATTGTCCCACCACGGCTAATAGGCCCGGCCCTGTCCCGTCCACCTACCCCTAAGAGCAGAGTCTCTAATTGTTACGCCTGACAGCATCGCGTGACCAAAACCGAACGCTAAACGAAACGAGCGAGGCACAGGCCCCCAAGGGGCAGCCAAGAAAAGAAAACGACGCGAAAGCGAAAACCAAAATTAAATCGCAGGGCGCCGGCGAAATTCCACGCGACGCGATGTGACGTTCAAGTTCATTGCCATTTAGGCCAAAAACTGGCGCACGCGGAACTTGTCTTCTGACCACAAAAAAAAACCGAAAACCAAAATAACAAAACAGAAATAATCGAAGGCAGAAGCAGCACAGGAAAAACACGGCTATTTTTGGAAGCCCACGTAGCTGTGGCACAAACGGCAATTGCTGTTGTTGAGGCAATTGAGGCATTAAATGGCACACGATCGGGGATCGGGGATGGAGGATCGAGGGTCGAGGGTCGAGGAGGGTGGCAGAACTAGTCCGTGGCCTATGCGAGGCACGTTCCTGTCTTGATGAATGCGAAAGGCATTTAACGCAGTTTGTTGCAATTAATTTCGTGGCGTGATTTGGGGAGTGTGAATATTTTTGGTTGCCTGCCAAATGCTACAGAATTTTGATTTCATAAGCCGCCAGCCCAGCGAACACTGAATCCCTGCACTGACACGTGTACGACAGCAGTCAATGGGGGAAAATGCACTCGAAAGTGCATTTAACATGCTCCCCACTCCGCCCCACTCCGCCCCACTCCGTCCCACTCCGACCCACTCTGCCCCACGGGAGTGCCGAGCATGGGGCATGTTGCTTTTGATTTATTTGCATGACAAACGGGTTAATTACAGCATGTTGCGGCGCCACTGCAGCGGCAGCGGCAGCTAACAAAAAACAGGATTTTTTTGTTTATAGGCACACACAATTGTTGCATGCCCCCCGCTGTCCGGTGTCCGCTGTCCGGTGATGCAACACCACCAACAACGCTTTGTGGGCGTTTGAGATGGCGCCAGCAGAGGCATGCGGCATGCGGCATGCGGCATGAGGCATGTAAAATGGTAACGTCAATTGACAAGCTTGTCCCCGTGCCACGTTGTGGCATCATAACGATCCCCCCCTCCCGCCCACACACGTATCTTTTTTTGACCAGGAGATGCAACGTCATTTATTACACACACCACCCCCTGCCCCCTTCCCTTCCCTGCTTAATCTCCCTTCCCCTCTCCATTGAGCCAAGTTCCTTTGTTATTTGATTGAGCTGGAGACCGGGACCATAATGGAATATTTATTTATTAAATGCGAGTCTCTCTCTCTCTCTCTCTTTGTCTCTTTGTCTCTCTGTCTCTTTGTCTCTGTCTGTGTGTCGATGTCTGTCCGTTGTGTAATTTATCACTGGCCCAGAGTCCAGGTCCCTGGCCGGCAGAGGGAATTTTCCGGGGGATTTAATGCACTGACAATGCCTGAGAAATGGCAAAGGAAAGAGACAGAGACAGAGAGAGAGAAAGAGAGTGAGGGGGGGATTGGGGATTGGAGTGTGGCAATGCATAACGCATTAACAAACGGCTTTCGGCTTTCGGCCTTCGGCTTTCGGCTGCATATTGGCTTTTGCGATTAAAGCGCTTCGATGCGAGTGTATCGGCGTATCCTTCTGGCCCAGGCACAGGCACAGGCCTAGGCCCGGCTTAAACGCATGGCCGCAAATTGTTGAATATACATTTTTATGCGGCCACAGTTTTTTAGTTGCCACATGGCCGGGCCTGCCTTTTATCGGGCATTATAATAACGAGTAAATGCCACAAATTGTTTAATGCGTTCGTCTGCGCCCCCCGCCCCCGCCCGCCCCCCGCCCGCCCCCCGCCAGAGCCATGAACGATTTATGCAAATGCAACCAATGCACTTAGCGCCGTTAAATAAACAAAAGCATTATCAGCCAGAGAAGAGCCAGGCAGCATCCACCCAGAGGCAGTGGGGCAGCAGGCTGTGGGGGGGGCACACACAGAACCACTGCTGAATGCTGAATGCTGAATGCAGAATCGCAAGACAATGCATTAAATTCCCTCCGTTCGCAGAGCACACATCAAAAATTCACTGTGCAACTTATCTAAACGCACTAAATTACACATTAAGCAAGTATCTTGAATCAGAGACTCGCACACGAGCACACAGACACGCGTGCACAAGTATGTATAGAGAGACAGAGAGAGAGGGGGAGGGAAGGAGGGCGGGGGAGGGGGGGAGAGTGCGCAAACATTGCGCAAGCAAATTGAGTTGCATGGCCATGGACTGGAGACTCGCTGGAGACTCGCCAGAGACTCGCTGGAGACTCGCCAGAGACAGCACTCTGGAGTCCGAGCGGGTGGGGTGGGGGGGGGCCTGCAAGATGCTTAATTTGCGTGTGAGCATACACTTTTTGCCCTCACTGTGCTGCTGTGCTGTGGCTCTCCGGGGCTGCCCTGCATCGATTATGTAAATGCAAAAATTTCCATTAAATGCATTGAATTCCATTACGAACGCATCATCATCATCATCAACAGAATCAGCAGTGGCAGTGGCATAGGGCAGGGGCAGGGGCAGTGGCAGTGGCTGGGGCCGAGTCTGGGGGCCACCATTGTCTTGCGTCTGCGAATTTATAGCTCAACAACAAGTGCCGCCGACGCAGAGGAGTCCAGGGTGCCACACAATGAAGTCATTTGCCTGTGGCATGCCTTAGCCCAAATACTGTAAAACGTTTACGGCAGCGGAGGCTTGTATTTTCATTAGCCAAACACAAATTGAAGCGACACGACGCTACACAAACCGAAGACCCAAAGAAAAACACTTAACATCAACACGAAAAAGGCTAAACAAGCAGCCAAGGCTAGGTCCGAGCCAAGTCCGAGCCGAGTCCGAGATCAGAGAGCGAGAAGAATCAACAGCAGAGGAAAAAAAACTACTGTTTAAAGATGTGGCGGCCATTGGAGTCGCAGCAGCAGCTGCCGCCGAATGTGCAGCCAAATGCGTCTTTTGTTTGCCGGCTTTCACTCGAGGCCCAGTGTTTGGCCATGCATTTCACACTTCAAGTGGGGAAAATACCAGTTTCCATCCATGTGCTTGGCATTGCCTATCAAATCAAACAAAAAACGAAAACTGGAAACCGAAAACCGAAAACAGAAATCGAATTGAATCGTTGCTGAAATTATGCCTAGGAGGCTACTCCCTGAGTACGGGCAGAGGCCCAACAAGGGCCTGATCCTGGTCATCTTTGCCATGGCCATTCTCATGAAGGTCGGCATCATTGTGGTGGAGCTGATGCTCTAAGCGGTGGGCCATTGATGGGATAATTACCTGCAATGAAAGGAACAAGAGGTTACTACTCCGATGAAAGAAAACACACAGAAAAGGTAAGGGGAAAGTGATGCCCGAAGTCAAGTGCAGTTGTGGGCTCGAGGGTACTGGGCTCCAGCTACTTGCCCCACCCCTTCCACCCACGGCTAAAGGGTCTTTCATTATTAGCCCGCCCTTTGACTTTTCCCCTTTTCCAGGCAGGACAAACCGCGAAGGCGACGAAGGCGACGAAGGCAAACCGCAAAACATAATTTCATTCTTCCCGCTGTGCAAAACAGTGAAAATAATTTGACAACTTGCTGGAAAATATGTCACATGAAGGAGGTCCCCCCCCCCAGCCCCAGCCCCCCGCCCGGTAAACAGGAGAAAAAAAGGGTTTTCGGCGTCGCCTTTCGGGAAAAATCAAAATGAAAATCCAGGAACGTAAACTTTTATTAAAAGCTGTCAGCTCCACAAAACACGGCCGCATTCCTGGTGGGAGGGGGAGGGGGGGGAGGCAAACTGTCATCGTGGCTTCATTAGGGATTCCTGGAATGCCTCTCACTGCCGCGAGTGGCACAAGAAGTGGCACATTGGCGTGTCCTTTGATCAAACTTTGATCCATGTGCGATGCCACAGCAATGTGCAGCTGTCTGGCTGCTCTTTGATGTGGCAGCAGCACGTGCCCCCAGCGAGATATGGATATAGGCCTAATTGGAATCGATTTGGCTCTGGGGAGCGGTGGAGGGGGAGGGGGAGGGGCAATCCTTTCCTTTTTGGCCATTAAAAAACAATTAACAATTTCAAGCACTCAATAAAATATTTAAACTCAAAAGGAAAGTGAATCCTTTTTCCACAGAAGGGGGACAGAGCCCCCCCCCCCCCAAAGGCAAACCCCCGAAAGGCAAGCACAATGATAAATTACAAATGGAATTGTAAAAGGGCGCAACAGCCAAAAGGAATTAACAAGAAAGAGAGGGGGAGAGAGAGAGAAAAGAACAATTAACGGCAACCGAAAACAGGACACGCCTCCAGACAGACACACTCCATTAGTCCATTTGTCCATCTGTCCCTCTGTCCATCTGTCCTTCTGTCCATTTGTCCATGTTGACTCGATGATTACTCTCGCCTTTGATTAATTTCGACCTCATCGATACTTTTGCGTGGCTCTGGCAACCCTTTTTCCTGTCCTAATTTCATGGCCGCCAGTGTAATGGCTGCCGTCGTGCCCCGACTGTGTCTGTGGAGGAGCCCCTCCGCCAGTGCCCCAATCAGAGCCTTTGATTAATGAAAAGCCTCTCCTTTTCCACCTTCGGATGGGAACCACAAAGTCATTTCCGCCCGTTTTCGGCCATCATTAATAACGAAAACCAATAAAAGTGTTGGCCGAGCATTTAGGCCAAAATAAGTTGTCATCATTAGTGGCAGTTACAAGTTGGCCAAGAGCAGAGCAGAGCAGAGCAGACCAGAGCAGCATACCCTATAGATATGATCCCCAAGGAAATGGAGAGGGTTCGACAGGGAGTTCAGATCTATTCCGAGCAGTTCCTGAGATTCCAGAGAAAGAGAAGTGCCCTCAATGAAGTGCTAGACCCTTTGGTGCTTCCCGGAGACAACTAGCGCCCGTTTCCCGTGTTCCTTGGAGCCCATATACGATTACGAATAAATCTTCTTAGAGCGGAACCGAACATGTCAACGTTTCCTTCCAGGATAGAGGACAGCCGTTAGAGGATGGAAGGAACAACAGGAAGCTGCCAAGTACAAGTCGTAACAAGAATTTCTTTCGCTTTGAAACAAATTGGCAACAATTGATGAATGTCTGGTAATGAGGCCCGAAACACGAACAAAAATTAAGGCTAAACGCAACTAAAACTCTGTCAAAAGGAAACGAAGGGAAAGGAATGAGAAACAGAAGCCCAAAAGCAGGCGCCAGAGGCAGGGCCTATAAATAAATAGGCACACACACACACGCACACACAGATACACACACACGCACACAGATACATGGTCATGGTATTTACAGTACAGTGAAGCCATTCGATTCCGAAAGCAATCTGTGTAAAAGTAACGTAGTCATTAATCATTATCATATAAACATCAATTGGTGTTTAGAGTGTTGCACAGTCCGGGGAGGGGATGGGGGGATGGGGGGAGGGGAGGGGGAGGGGGGGCACTCTCCTGCCCCATGTTATTGATTGGCCCATTCGGTTCTGTGGCTGTGGCGGCGTCTCAAGGAGTGCAGACAGCCAACAAAAAAAAAAAAAAGAAAAAAAGAGGAGAAATCGGAAAAGAAATCGAAATGAAATTTACCGTAAATAAAACCGTTTCCCAAGAAGAGGGGACGGAAGGAAGGAGGAGGAGGAGGAGGAGTAGGAATGAAAAATTTAATTTATAACCGAATATATACGAAGTATTGGCCAGCAATGCCCTTCGACCAGGCCAATTCCACTTCCTTTCAAAGGGGGTGGGGGTGGGGGGGAGCGGAAGAGCAGACAGAGAGCTTTCTTCAAAGGTTTCCTGTTTGGCTCGATTCAATGCATTAAGGCCAAATCATCTTAGCCGAAATCAAATCAGAGAGAGAGAGGGAGAGAGAGAGAGAGAGAGAGAGAGAGACAGGGACAAAACTATGTCTCGTGGAGATATAAATCAACAGAAAATAAGACAAATTCTGAGAGACTCGCAGCGATGTTCCACCTAATCAAAGACAGCCAAAGCGGCAACAGAATTACATGTAATCAATTTGTCATAAGAGCCCGCAATGGTATTAGTGTGTATCGGTGTGCAGGCAGCCAGAGGAGGAGAAGGATGAATGTACTATCTTTAGCGACAGTTAACCTTGGGGCAGCTCTTAAATGGGGCGCAAATCTTCAACACTGACAAAGGTCCTTCACACAGCATCTCGCCTGCCGCCTGCCGCCTGCCGCTTGCCGCTTGCCACATTTATCATCTGCCCCGGCCCCTGCCACCATGTGTGGGCATTCCCTCATTAATATTTCATATTTATTTCAAGTTATTCCTCAGAACTCTGATAAAAGCCAGAGCGGACTTATCAGAGAACAGAATTCCCTTGTATTTCCATACAGAAAAGCCAAGAATATAATATTTTGTAATATCGGGTGTGTATTGTGTTGTTTGTGACTCGTTTTTTATCAGCACCAGAATTCCTTTGGAGAGAACAGCCATCAATCATTATCATTGGGAAATGGAAATGGAACTGGAAATGGAAATGGAAATGGCGGAGGCCCTGCCTTCCACTATCCGCGCCTTCCTGCTGAGGGCTCTATCTTTTCTTTTGGTATTTCTTTGCCCCCCTCTCGTCCCGTCCCCCTCTTAAGGGTTTTCCTGTGATTATGGCCTGCTTGATAAATTGCTTTCTGTGCGGCTTAGTCCATCGTTTAGTCCCCATATTTTATTTGGCTTATTAATTTTTCTTCTTTTTCTGTCGCGAACAGCAGCCCCCTCCAGAAATTTCCGCTCTTTCCCCCCCCCACTCTCTCTCTCTCTCGCACTTGAAGCATTTTCAATTTGTTTAATGCAATTGGGGGAAGTTTCCATCTGAAAAAGCGCCTCAATTGATGCACTTAGGCGCTAAGATCTCTCGTCGCACAAAAGGTTCACGGCCAGACGAGTGCACATTGAACGAGGGGGAAGGGGGGGGAACAGACAGCAGGGTGTGTAAATTGATTTCATTTTTGGGCTTGCCACCACATCCCACAGATACACAGATACACAGATACAGAGAGACATCAGTGTGAAATATAACTCAAAAAGCGACACAAATTTTGGGGAGGATTCAACGCTGGGAAAGACCGAGGCCCAGCCCCAGACCCAGCCCCAGCCCAAGGTCTGTGGGGGGAGCCATCAAGGGGTGCCACTGTTCCGGCACTCAGTTTGAATTTTGGTTGCATTCCGATCGCCGGAGCCCTGAGCGCGGTTCCCATGGCGAGCGCTGAGAATCCAAATCCATTCTCTTGTGATGTTATATGAGCCGAAAACTGTTTGAATGGATGATTAACATACATGAATGGGATGTGTGCTCCTCTCGGAAGGGTACGCGTTGTTTGTTTTTCGCTTGCCCTCAAAACTTTGATACGGAGCAGATGACACACGCAGTCGGGTGTCGGCGGGGGAGGGGGGCAAAGGGGGAGGGGGGCAAAGGGTGCGCTGCCTCTCTCTGATTCATCGCTCGGCCAGCCGCCTGTGGGCTTTATCTTTGCCTTGCAACAGGAAATGCTGCTGCTGCTGCTGCTGCCCCCGAAACGATTTAGCACTCAATGCGAATGCTTCGGCACGCCCATATCATCATCCTCCTCCTCCTTCTCTGGGCCTAGCAATTGTTTCGGAAAAATATTGAAAAATAAGGGAAAACAATTCACCGCCATATGCGGCAGGGGACAGCGGACAGGGGCACAGATATGTGGGTCTCTTAAGGTTCCAGTTCCGAGCCTCTTGATCCCTTTTATGGGCAATGTGTCGGCAACCGAAAATTGCTTTTGTATTTACAAACAGAACAACAAAATTTGTTCCTTATCATCGCCTGCTGTCGCCTCCCTATGGCTGGGAGGGGGGCGGCGGGCAGGGCATGCCCCCGAAGATATTGGCGCCATTTGGTCTTATCACTTATCAGACATCATGCAGACGACAGCAGGCCCTGTGGGCCCTCCGTCGAAGGAGTCCAAGGTTACAAACGGGTCGGGTCGGGTCGTGTCGTCCCTCCCTCCCTCCCTCCTTTGGCTGTGAGCTTAGCAGAAAGTAATTTATGTTCGGGCCAAAGCAGGGCCTTTAATTAGCCCATTGTTGGGCATCTGACAAATTTTAGTTGCCCGCCAAGGGGCATGGGCCTCGACGGCGGACAACTGTCAACTGTTTTCATATTGAGGCTGCCACTGCCACAAATCACAGGCAACCCACCCACCCACACGCACCCACACGCACACATGTCCCATCCCTTCTTGTTTTCCCACATTTGACATACATTTTTCGCCAGAAAACATTTTAAGGGTAGCAGGAGGAGGAGGAGGGGGAGGGGGAGGACACCAGACTGCCAGCCGACAACAATGGCGGTCGTCTAGCCTGGCTGTCATCCCACGCACCACCGGGCGGAACGGCACCCACTCCAGCCCTCCTTTTCCTGGATCTCCACCCAAGTACAAGGCTCGCTCATGTTTTTTCCCCCTGCCCTTCAATGGAATACTCGTAGTAGTGTAACATCTCGATAATCCTTCGGGAACTCAAGTATCTGGGAGTATATGCCATTTCGCCTGCTCTTCCAGAGTTTTGCTCCGGGGCTTGAAATACTGGAGAGGGATAAGGGCAGGAATCGGATTCCTTTGGGCTTGAAAAACGATCAAAATGCTATCGATCAGCATGGAAAATGCTATGCCCACTGGAGAGGTATCTATCTATCCATCCATCCATCTATCTATCTATCTATCCATCTACTAATCCATGTATCTATCTATCCATCTATCTTTCATTCCATTCCCAAGCAAGATCCTATTCCGCTGTTGCCGGCGTGTATCATTCCATTCGGTGTGGCTCGCTCTCGTTCGTGCCGTAAATTATGCACCCTTCACACATGCTCCCCCTCCCCCTCTCCCCTCCCCCCGCCACCATAGACGTGTGCAAAATTCAACAAAATGGCAAGTGCTCAAAAAAAAAGAATTTCAAAAATACCAAAAATATTCCAAAATAAAAATTGTTCTGGCGGCCGCCACCCCTTGAGATTTTTCGCCACCAGGGAGTGGGTGGGGGTGGTGGTCGGGCTGGGGGGGGGGTGGTGTGCCTGTTGGTGGTTGTTGCTGGGCTGGCCTTTTATTTCGCAGCATTTTCCGCAAAAATTTGCTCAAGACGACGGCGACGGCGACGGCGACGGCTACGGCGATGGTTGTTTACCCAAAGAAATGGAAAGCAATTTGTAGCGAGGATTTCGGTACTTCGGTATTTCGGTATTTATTTGGAATTTACATAAAAAATAAAACAATGAGTGTGCAATTGGCTGTGGTATAATGAAATCGTCTCGTCTCGTCTCGTCTCGTCTGTGTGTGTGTATCTTTCGCTCAAATGAGTTGGCAATGAAAGATGACGATTTGCAGGAGGCTGGGGCTGAGGCTGAGGCTGGGGCTGGGGCTGGGGTAGCCCCGAGGCACGTGGCCAGTCGCCCTCGAGGCCATCGCATTATTAAAAAAGGATTAGTTTGTGCCGCTCGTAAAAGAAACTGTCAGGACACATGGCCTCTGCCTGAGTATCGGCCGCTGGCTCTGGCTCTGGCTCTGGCCTTTTTTATGGCCAGAAAGAGCGCGCTCCCTCTCTCTTTCTTTGGGGGGGGACTTGGGGCCCGGCTTCGGAGGCAATAAAGATTAATTTCGAGGCATAAAGCGGCGGCACGAGAAGAGCAAGCAATCAGCAAAACGAAAAAAAGGAAATGTCTGTCCTTTGGCGAAATCAATCAATTGCTTAGAAAGACCATTTTTTATTGGCCAAAAAAAAAAAAGTCTCAGTGAATGCCAGTTGCCGCTTTAATGGGTAAAAGTCGTTCTACTGTATGTGTGTGTGTGTGTGTGTGTGTGTGTGTGTGGAAGGAAATGAGGAATCAACCCACATGGAGAGGCGCCCCAGCCCACGCTGAGAGATTAGCAAACAGAGAGCTGGAGACACGACCCACAATCAGGGGACTGTTCTCCTTAACAAGGCAGCAGCCAAGGGGGGGGGGGGGGGGGGGGGGGGGGGAGAAAAAACACAACTGTAATTAATACGAAACATATCCACTCATTACCAAGAGACTTTATCAACGGGCGCACATCTTTCGGAGCGAAAAAGAGCAAAAGACCAAAAGCAGACGAAAGAGATACAGATACAAAGAGAGAGAGAGAGAGAGAGAGAGAGAGAGACAGCATCAGCATGGTAGGAGATGGAATTACAGGAGGAGGAATAGATTGTAGCTAAAATCTGGAGGCACACACACACACACAGACACAGACACACAAATGATGGGGCGGTGGGGGGGAGACAAACGTTGCCTGAGCAAAGGATAAGAGAGAGCCCCACAGAGGAGATGCCAACTTGATGTATGACTCTAATAAATACGAATTTACCAGGCTGTAGCAGGGAGGCAGGGGGGCAGGGGGGCTGGGGCTGGGGCTGGGGCAACCGAGGCATACATAATTGTACAACCAATTAGGAGCTGGATACAGAGAGGATATAACTCAAACTTAAAGCACAAAGAGAGCACAGAGCGGAGAACAGAGAGAGCAAGCATCGGTGGATCGAGAAGACCGCATTCGAGGCCCAATCGTGATCTGAGAGTCGCTCGCTGGCAGAGTCTCTCTTCAGAGCGGAAACCGTGGGTGGAAGTGGAGCCGATAGCCGGCAACTCAATTATCCGCAATTTAGACGAGTCCCTTTCGTCCGGGTGGTGCTCTCCCCCCCCCCACACTGCACTGAGGGGAAAACAGCAGGAAAATGTCAGCTTTCAGGAGCCACATCTTCAAGCCGAGACGCCCCAACAGCTGTGCAGAATTTTGATTCCGGTCTCAGGTTCGTGCCCCCAATTGTGGGCCACTGGCACACCCGCTCTTACAATAATTATTGTGCGATATGGAGTATCACCGAGGAGAGGGTGAAACCTCCTTTGGAAGCCTTTTTTTAGCCACTCTTTGGCTTGATCTCGCTCGCTCTCTCTCTCTCTCTCTCTGGCGGCATCGCTGGGAGTTATGCAAGAAGTCGCGCTGCCACAAGTTGCAGCAACTTTTCTGGTTAACTCTGCGTGTGGCAGCAGGCGGCGGCAGTAAGCCAGTGGCGGTGGCACTGCAGACCGCAGCTCGAGGCGGCAGGGAGCGGAGTCTGGAGTCTGGAGTCAGTCGTATCATAAACTTGCACGTAACCAAGAGCCGCTCTCCTCCCGGCCCGAGTGGGGGGGGGGGAGGCAGTCGCATAGTTAAATATGAGCTATGTGCCACAAATGCGAGTGTCTAGTGTGGCACCAGCACTCCCCGGCACACACTCGTAGATAAACAGACAGTGGCGTCGCGCATTCCACATTATAAGCATAAATCCCGCAAAAACTATAAAAGGACATGGACACGGCCGCACAAGGGGCAGGGTGCGAGGCAGGACGCAAGGCAGGGTGCGAGACTGTGGCTGTGCCTGCCACGTAGTGCGAATGTGCGAGGGGAGGGCGCGCGTATATTTGATGATTAATTGCAGCCAAGATGATAAATGATTGAGGGTAATAGAGGAGTAGCAAATGTGTGGCAAAGGAACAGTGGCACGAACGACGACACCAAGGGTGTGTGTGTGTGTGTGTGTTTGTGTGTGTGTGTGTGTATCGGAGGGCATTTAAGGCCCACAGACGCTTGGCCCGCACGTTGGTTCCTCCCTCCCCCCCCTGCCCCTCCCCCATCCCGCAGAACAAACATATTTTCAGCAATTGCACGTATTTCGGATTTCTCTCGCTCTCCCCCCCGTCTCTCTCTCTTTCTTTCTCCCTCTTTTCTCTAGTTCTAGGTCTTTGTCTCTTTCGCTTTCTTCTTCTCTTTCTGGCACTTCCTTTTGCTTTTTCTTTGGCTTTTTTTTTGCTGTGTTTGCTAGAAAAAAGAACTCTGCCACTGCCACTGCCGCTGCCGCTGCGACGTGTTTTAGTCAATGAATTGGGTGTGTGTGTGTGTGTGTGTGTGGCTTATTATGTGCGTGTGTGTGTGTGTGCGTGTGTTGTGCATCTATCTTCATGAATTTCCCAACGGCAACAAGCTCCGTTTTCTCAGCGTTTTTTTTCTGGTTTTTTCTGTTTTTTTCTTCTATTTTTTGTGCTCTTTTTGGTACGTGCCATTTTTGGGTTTTCTGCCACGATTTTCGTGTGTTAAATGTTAACTGCTGATTGCATATTGTCGAAGGTGGTTGTTGCCACTTGTGCTTGGGGCAGTAACCAGGGGCGGGGGCGGGCTGAATGGAAATATTTAATATTAAAATGTAATTGGGAAATATTCATAGATATCCCGTTGGACGGATAGACGGATAGACAGAGCTTTAGATTTATTTAAATTTATTTAAATTTGTGGTTTAAATGTGTGCAACCGCAGCACAGGGACCTGCCACTGCCACAAAATGTGGCTAATACGCTGGGCGAAAATCGCATCGAATCCGCTTAGATTTTCACAAATTAAAATCAATATCCAATGGCCAAGAGCAAATGGCTAAAATAATACCGAAAACTCGCCAAATTCTATAAATGAAATTAATCGCAAATAGTTTTGGGGGTGGGGGAAATTGTGGGCGGGGGGACGGGCCCCCCGCTCATCAAGCGGAAAAAAAAAAGGAAAATTCAATTCATTTTCGGGATTTTTCGCTCGTCAAAATGAAAGAAAAATACGGTTTAGATTCCAGATTGGAGTGGAAATGAAATAAATTAAGACTGGGACCCCCCCCCCCTCACCGCCCCGCCGCCCCCTGATGCCCAGAATGGCATTTATTTTTATTGGTTTCCATAACCAGCCCACCAAAAAAGAAGCTAGAGATACAAATGCAGATACAAAGATACACATAATGTATGCAGCAGATACAGATACAGATACAGATACAGATACAGATACAGATACAGATACAGATACATGTGCCAGAGCAGCAGCTTGTTTGTCTTTGCCACTGAGGCAGCAGCAAAGGCAACAATTTGAGGCTCAACAGCTGTTTAAATGGAAATGAGACACAAGTGTTTCCCAGCGACGGACGGACGGACGGAGGGAGGGACGGATGGAACCGTATTATGCCTCATAACCATAGCTCCCCCCTCTCCCCTCCAGCTAAAGCACTTCCCCCCAAATAACAATTACAATAAAACAATAAGCAAACAGCAAAACGCAGCCGCCGCATCGGAAGCAGGCGGAAGTCAACGGAAATAAACAAAACATCCATCCGCAAGTTCTAATTACAAAAGGCACCAACCCAAACAGAGACAGGGAGAGAGAGAGTGGGAGTGGGAGTGGGAGGGGGAGGGGGAGATCGCTTGAGAAAGTTCCAGTACGAAATTCGTGGTTCTGCTCCTTTTGATGTCCTTGCCACCTGCCCGCCGCCCCTGCAACGCCGACAAAACTTTTATTAAATGCAGCAATTTAAAGTTTTTAGCCCCGAATCAAATCTAACCGCTCTTGAGGCCAGGCCGCAGCGGCAAATACCTTAAAAAATACTACAAATATTAGCCAGAGAGGAGAAACCGCCGCTTTTGATCGAAAAGAATGGTTCTAGTTTAAGGTGGAAAACCCAGTACAAGATATGAGTCTTGGCCAGGGGCCTCTTCGCTGAATTTTTTATCCATGAAACCCCTTAACTTTCATCCATGATCTATGATAGGATACGATTCCGGGCTCTGCCTCTCCAACGGCTAGCGGCCTCTTCGCTGACGCTGCCAATACTTCAGCATCTTGCCTCAATCAACTATTCAGGCTGGCAGGGCCGGGCAGGCCATCTCTTTGGTTTCAATTTCAAGTTTTGCACAAACTTTCGCAAGTTCCGACTTTCCGACATAAGGGTATCCGAAGGAACGGCATCTCGAGCAGCCCCAAACGTCAGCGACAACGACAACGACGACGACGACGAATACAAAATACAAAATACAAAAAGTTATGCAAAAATGTGTACTCGAGTTCAATTAAAAGTTTTTAAGTTGTGCAAATGAAACGAGTGCATCGCGACTCGCGACTCCCGCCTGCCGGCTGCCGTTTCAAATTCCAAATTCGACTTTAACTTCGACTTTGACTCAGACTCAGACTCGCACTTGATATCCAAACTGCTGATGGAAATTCCACAAAATTCATCCAAAATTTAGTGCTTGCAGGATTGAAACCTTTTCATGTGCCTATTTCTGTGTATTTTTATGGAATTTCTGGCTGGAAATACTTGAAATATCTATCTGCTGGCTGTGTTTGTATCTTTTGTTGTGCGTAGAAAGTAAATAAATAAACTGAGGGTGTGAAAAATATTCTTAATTTGCGGCGAAACCTGAAACGGTGGCCAAAGAGCGGCACAGCCTCCGACTTGTCGCAGATTTCTTTCATCGCAAATGGGAAAACAGAAACAAAAACAGAAACAAAAACAGAATAAAAAAAAACCCCACCTCCGCCCCCGCCCCTTCCCCCTCAAAGTCGTAACACAATCTTCTTATGCGTCAGTTATTTTTTGATAACACCCCAAGACGACCCCCCCGCTGGTGCCAGAGAGAGAGAGAGAGAGAGAGAGAGAGGGAGAGAGAGGGGCCAGTAGAAGCCACGAAAAGCTGTCTGCAATCAGCTGGCGGCGGTCTTCGATTCGTTTTATCAGAGAAAACACTCGAAAAAACGAGCAACAAAAAATAATAAATAATAAAAAGAAATGCCACACACAAACACACAGAAACACACATAAAAAATTGGCAAAAAAAGAACAAAAAAGAAGAAGAGATTAAACGTCTGAATATAGTACAAGCATACATTTATTTAGTATATATATTATTCATGCCGCGCGATGATAACCGAACCGAGCGCTGGGTGGCTGCTGGGTGGCTGCTGGGTTGCTGCTGGTTTGCGAATTTCTACTTATTTATGGCCCCGGCACATCTATTTATTCGGCTGGCCCCATCTTTTGTTGGGTTTTTCGCGCAAACAAAACTGAAATACATATCAGTCCGGGAGAGACCGTGCACACACACATACATATAGCGGGCACACACACACACACACACACACACACACACACTTGGAGCACCCGAAAAGCTTATCAAGAGTTTATAATTTCTGGCGATTTAATTTTAGACCGTGCGGCAGGTAAGCTGGAATACGCAGACCTTGAAAACAAAACACTAAACACTTTCGCCTCTAGCCCCTCTATCGCCTCTAGCCCCTCTAGCACCTCCAGCCCCTCTAGCGATCGGCAAAGATTGCGCAATGCCCCAAAAGGAAGTCGAAGAAAAGTCGCCCAAGTCGGCCAGGTCTTTCGATAAAATTGAGGAATTAAGTAGTCGAGTCTTTTGATAAATTTCCAAACACAAAGCAAACACAAAGCAAATACAAAGCTCTGCTGGAAGGTGACGTCAATCGGGGGGAATGTGGCGGACAAATATGAAGGGAAATGGGAACAGTCTGTTCTGTGAGAGGAAAACCATTTGGAAAGCCAGAAGCCCCCATAATCTTGAACACTATTCCCTCTCTGCTATCGCCGAACTACTTTAGTAGATCAATTAACATTGAAAAGCATGGAATGTTTGCGATTAGATTAGCCAAAGGGTTCAGCCCAAGATTGTGCTGAAATTCCCTTAGGAACTGAATCATCTTTAGGGAAGGTTGCAATGGTCTTGGAATGCTCTCATATCTACCATCGAATGGGCACTGATTCGGTATCGTTTCGATAAGCATAAGATAGGGATTTGGGCCACAAACCTGTTGCCATTGATCCTCAATGGAGGGCTGCGACGAGAAGTAGCCGGTGGTGCAGATGCGCTCCAGTTCGCTGAAGATATTCCCACTCGGTAGGATATCCATCTCGAAGTCCTCTTCGGTGAATCGCAAAAACTCTAGGGACTCCGTGGTGAGGCCGTTGCAGTAGGGTTTTGATTGATTGATTGATTGATTGGTTGATTGAGTGCGGCTCAAAGTTCTGCTCGTCGAGGTTTTGATTACAATTCAATATGGCTATATGCTATATGCTATATGCTTTGTGCTATATGCTATAGATCTATGTACTATATGTATGTATATGCAGATGGTTATATATATTATTTATTTTGATTGAATTTTGATTTCAGAGAGATTGTTGCTTCCCAGCGCTGGCGGGGGTCGCTGTGGGCTGCATTTTGAGACTCGCGTCTGTGGATTATCGGATATATTCTAATCTGTATGGGATCCACACACACTTATCTTTCTCGCACTTTATTTTGTTAGTTTTTGTTCAACTAATTTCATTCGGGGTTTCTTTGATTTCGCACTTTTTCACATTAATTGATTCCTTTTTTTTTTAGATTTTTATGAATGCATTTCCATAATATTTTTTCTGTTGTTTGTTTGTAGGTTGGTTTTTTTTTTTGTTAGCTGCAAGTAAACAAAAAAAATACATAAATAATCATTAATTATAGGTTTTTTTTGGGTGGCGGGGGGGTGTAGCGGGGGGTTCTTTAACCCACATTCTTTTTGGCCTGTTTTCATCTTCTGCCGAGTCATCGCCCGTCATTCCAAATTATTAATTATTCTAGTTTTATTTTTTTTTTTTTCTTTCGTTTTTTCGCTCTCTAGTGGGAATATTTTGAATATTTCTTTAAAAATAGATCTCGAGGTTTTTCGCCCCGTCGTACAATCTCGAATTGGATTCAGTTTCTGGTATCTGTTTTAGCCATGCTCAACACAATTTGGAAAACACAGTTTTGGGTCAGTAACCCCCATTTCGAGCACTACACTCGTGTGTGCATACTTCTCTGGGCGAGTGTGTGTGTGTGTGTGTGTGTGTGTGCTGGGGTCGGATCAATTTGATTATTATTATAGTCAACAGGGGCCCTCTCTCTCCCTGTCCCTCTCCCTGTTTCGGCCTGGCCACAACTCAGCCTTAGCCACCGCCACTGCCGCCGTCGCCTGTGTTTTTCTTTCGTTTCTAAGCGCTTGGCGTCCCTTTCGCTCTCCCTCTCTCTCTGGTGTCTCTTTTGCTCTCCCCTTTCCTGCTGCAGTCGCGGTCTGTTGTCGGTTTTTACTACCTGTTTCTTGTTGTTGTTTGAGCCGGGCCGGGACGGGCTCACAACGTTTTCGTGTTAACTGAAAAAAAGAACCACCAAAACCGAGTCCCAGTCCCAGTCCCAGCCCGTTGACCGTGTGCGCTTTTGACTTGAATTCTGTTTTGTTTCGGTTTTCAGTTTTCGTTTTTCGGTTTTCGTTTTTCGTTTTCTTCTTTGGTTTGTTGTGTTTGTTGGTACAGTTTTGTTGTTTCTGTTGCCTGATGCATGCGGCACATGTGGCGCTGTCTCTTTCGGGGCCCAAATTAGAACTTTGCACTGCAGTTCTCTGTCTCTCGACAAAGGCGAACTTTCATTTGGTTTTGGCCTAAAAAATAATGCCCCGGCCCATCTCCCCCCCCCCCCCCCCACTCACTCACTCTCCACGCAGTCCCGCAGTCAATGGCATTTTTATGTTCCTGACTGTTTTCCCCATGAGTCCCATCGGTTCCACCACATTATGGGACTCCCCTCTCTCCCTCTTTCTCCCTCCTTCTTTGTAGGAGTGTCTGCTGTCCCTATCCCAAACATTCCCGGGCTCTATTCTATGACAATAAGCATTGGCTTATTGATTTTCCAGCATCCAGCATCCACCATTCCAGACAACAGCATTTTCCATCCCATCTCGAATCGAGAACCTTTTCACACACTTGTCCTGCGCTCTGAAACTCTTCCTGTTTTATTGTTGGACGTTCGACGTTAGATGTTACACCTCCCCCCCTCTACCATTCCCCTCCCCTGGCGGTCGTTTTCATTTTGATTATCGAACATTTTTATCGCTTTGACGTTTTTACAAGTTTGTATTATATCCACTCTTCGAGAAGAAAAACCAGGGAAAAGGGAGAAGGGAAAATCGAAACAAAAAGTTATGTCTCTCATGTCTGGGGGGGGGGTACAGTTCTGAGGTCCCTGTGTGTGTGTGTGTGCGTTGGCCATTGTCCAGGGCCGCTGGAACCCCTTCTCTGGGAGCGGAAGAAGGGGGCAGGTGGCGGGTGAGGAGTCACATTTCGCTTGAAATTTAATACGATTTTCATATCGAACTTTGGGCTTTAGGTAGATTGTTTTTTGGTCTAATTAACTGTTAACCCAGTTACAGTTCCAGTTCCAGCTGCAGTTTCAAGTTGCACGAGTGCCGTGGAGTTGAAACAATAAAAAAAAAGAAGCATTGGAGCCCACACGAAAGCCCACATGAAGCGATCGCCCACTCGCACTCCTCCTCCTCCTCCTCCTCCTCGTTTCTATTGCCAGCCACCCGCCTGCTGCATTTATGATTGCAGCATCCAGTAACCGAGAGAGCTGCCTCCACAGCAACAGCAGACACACACACGTAAAGATACTTTACTCAAAGACCCTTCAATCAACAACTTAACGCGCCACGCGGCAGCCGAGAGACAGCGCTAGAGGCGCTTCTTCGCTCCCTGCCGCACGTTCTCTGTCTCTGTCTCAGTCTCTGTCTCTCCTCTTCCTCCACTCCTTCTGCCTACGTGCGTTTTAATTTCTTGTCCGCTGCTGCACGGCCACTTGCCTCCCGCCTTTGGGCTGGTGTTGGGCCCTTTCCAGGCCCAAGACGGGATCTTCCAGGGTAGCCACAGCCACAGCCACAGCCTTGACTGCCGGCTTTCTTGTTTTGGTTTTGTTTTTTCCCCATTTTAAAACGGAATTTTAAGCGTTCAAGAAAGCACATGCTTTTGGGGTCTTGCCTTCCCTTTTTCCCTTCTCTCCCGCTGGTTTTTTTTGTATCAGAAACAGCAACAGAGAACCGAGAGAAGAGAGAGAAGAGAGAGAAGAACTGGCGACGACCTTAACGGGCATGCTGCCAGGGACGGGGCCCCAAGACGGACTCTCGAGGAGGCAGCAGAAGCAGCAACAGCAACAGCAACAGCAACAGCAACAACAATGGACACCAACGAAACGTCATCAGCAGTTCAACGGATCTTTGCCTGCATTTGTTGTCCCTCTCCCTCTCCCTCTCCCTCTGCCTCTTCCCTTTTTTTTTTTGTGTCTTACTTTGTTTTCATCTTCGTTCCATGACTTGGCATTTCCATCCATGAACTTGATGCCTCCCCCCCTTGTCCCCCTCCTTGTTCCATCCCACGCAAAACTCTTTTGTTTCCAGTGTAATATTTCCTGCCAGCCGCCCCCGAAAAACAAATCAACACTTTGTTCATTTCACACGTGAATTGCTTTCAAATAAAACCCAAAACCGAATTGGAAAATGGAAAATGGAAAATGGTGCTGCTCCATGTATGCTCTGCTCTCGGGGCTCTCGGGGCTCTCGGGGCTCTCGGGGCTCTCGTTGGTCTATTTTTATATCAAAACTTTGTTTACATTCCAATTCGAGTGGGAATTTTCCTCTAGAAATAGAGAGGCACACACACACACGCATACGCATACCAGGGAAATTCAGGGAAATTAGAAAACCCTCGTTTCATTTCGATTCTGTTCCTGCGGTTGCACGCGGATTGACATTGCCCCAAAAAGGTGCCCACAAAATGCTGCAAGCTGCGGCTTTTCCTGGCGGTTTTCTGCAATTAATTCGTATTCGAAATGGGGGATTCCTGGGGCACACCGCAAGAAGCCTCAAGGAAACGCCACAAGAAAATTTCCTGCCCTACAAAAAGTTGGTGCCAAGAAATACCGTTTCATGTGGTGTCGCCTCCCTTTTGCCGTTGTTTGGATCATTTATTTTTAGCCGGGATATCGCTTGCGTCTGTTTATAAACAAAACGTTATTTATGGCCTCTATTTTACTTTGTTTTATTTTCGTACAGTCAAATAAATATTAATAAAGACCCCGAAGGCGACAGAAGACACTCTCGACGGGCCACCACATGTGGCATATCTTTAATTGGGGGGAAAGGGGGCGAGGGGGGGGGGGGATGGGTTCCATAAATCAGACAGAATTAGCCAAAACTCTCGGAATTCTCTTTTGTTGCGTGCCCCAACCATTATTAGCAACATTCCCGTTAATATTGGAGATCTCTTGCCACACTCTTGCCGCCCCTCGACGCTGAGTAATTGGATTACAAAGTGAAGCTATTGGTAAATATTTGGTGTATAAACAAGAAACAGCAACCCATGGGGCAGGTATTCCTGCCTATCTTTCCACCCAGGGGGGGGGGATCTATTGATATTTGCAAGGGGAAACCAAGAGAAACTGAAAAAGCAGAACCGATTCGTATGAATCGTAGAACAAGTGCAATGCCTCTGTTCTGTACAAGAGTGTGTGTGTGTGTGTGTGTGTGTGTAAATGTATTTATTTATTATTCATATTTATACGATTATTGCCATTTTGGCGCCGACGAGTCAACCGTCAACCGTCAACCGTCAACCGTCAACCGCAGTGGAAATTGAAAAATACTCGATGCATGAATCAACCAACAGCCAGCACTCGAGAACAGAAACCCGTTCCGATCCCCTCCGATCCCCTTGGATCCGTTCCCCCCCCTGTGTACTACGTGATCTCTGGACAGTCGGTTGGGGGCATGCAAAATTGCGCAAAACATTTGCTGTAACATTATACACGGCATAGTATCTGGCAGGGAATTACTCATAGAGGATCCCAGTGAATCATCAATGGACGTGTCGAGAGCGAGGAATGTCCCTGCTGCACCTGCCTAACGGGCTTCCGATTCGATCGATTCGAATCTGGCTTTACCTTGCTGCCAGTTGGTGCATGTGCAACACTTGCTTCCCGTTCGGACTGCTTCACTTTGCGGCGCTGCTGTCTCACTTTTGTGGTTGTTGTTGTTGCTGTTGTTGTTGTGGCCTTTTTTTTCGCAAAACACAGAAACTTGTTTGCCACACACACACACACACACACGCGCGCGCTACTCACTAACACCACCAACGGCGGACAGACACCTTAACGACGCGACGCGATGCGACGCGACACCGGCAGGCAGCAAAAACAATAAAAGCCACAACATTGGCGGCTGATCGAGCGGCGATAACAAAACAAACACAAATATTAGTATTTGTTTTCTCCACTCAATAATTCTCGTTGCAACTATGTTTTTTTTTTGTTGCAATTTTCACGGCTTTAATTTTGCATTTTCCAGCCCTATTTTGTTGTATTTCTCGATAATTTTCCTGTTTGTTTTTGCTGTATTTACACGGTGTTCTGTTGTTCTGGATTGGTTTTGTATTCACTTGCTTGGGTCTCGTCTCACTTGATTTGACAGTTGTTTACGGAGTTAAACCCTGTACTGTTTTCCTATCGGATCGAAGGGGCACACGCACACACACACACGCGATAAGGCCGGATAAACAATTGCAGTTTTGCACGGTTTTTGTTTTGATTTTGGGATATTTTTGTGTGTTTTGGCACAAAAAAAAAACAAAATAATTAACCGCTAACGGGTGCGTGTTGTGGGTAACCGGCAAACGCGTCTTCGCCCGCTGTGTTCCGCTCTTGCGCGGGCTTTTTCAACGGACTTCTCTGAAATTCGGAAAGGAGTTCGACAGCAACTGTTGTTTCCTTGTCCGCGGCCGAAACATGTTTTAAATCGTGCTCACGAGATTCGGGGCTGCTTTCGTTCAACTGCGCTCGCCTCCGAACGCAACGTGCTGCGGCTCGGGTTCGCTCGCCTGAGCGGTTCGATCGAACCGAAGAGAGCGCTTTAGAAGAGCGTTCGCCGTCTGATGCTGTTCTACTGTTAGCTAACAGAGCGAAGAGAACAAAACAGAACCTCATCTCGCTCGACAGCAAGCCGCTCTACGCAGACGAACGTAACAAAACCCGACGAAACTCAGTTAGAGTTCGATTCGGCTGCGTTTGTGTGGTGAGAGAGAGCTGCATGGCTCTCTTCGTTTTGTTGTCGTATTAGAACCGGAATTGCTAACAGGCCGCTGTTAAACTGTTATACGCGTACGATATTGGGTAGGGCTGTTACCCCCAACAGTCGGTTAACATGGGGGGATTCTGTGCCACCAAAACACTTGCTAAAAGGCACACAAGGGGCAAGGGGCAAGGGGCTCAATTACTGACAATCATATGGCATATAATCCTCGTACTCCACATATGACACTTATTAAGGACAACGGCTGGCATTTGGCATAATTGCGAATAAACTAGCAAACATACCCCCCTTTCCCACAATGCGCCCCCCTGGTGGGGCAGCGGAAGTCACACAAATCCGTAAACGGCACAGTTTATGCCGGCCAAAGCACTCCGCAGCGCCCAAGTAAGGAGACGACCAAATTGTCCATTATCGGTGCCACAGCCGGGGAGGAGGGAGAGGAGGGAATTGGCAGGAGGCGGCAGAGGAGGCAGAAACAGGGCCTAAACCCCGCATTGCAATGGTTATTAATATTGATTGGAGCATAAACTGGCGACGGGATTCGAGAGCTGGGGACTCCACTGCCCACAGAGACACACACACACACAGGGACACACACACACAGGGACACACACACACACACATTTGTTGTCGATTAATTGCGATTATGTAAATGTTAATGTAAATCGCGTTACAATTTATTATATTTGCATGAGGGCCTGCATGCAAAGTGCCTCTGCCCCAATACGAATCCGATATCCGATGTGGCACGGCAGTCTGGCCACAAGAAACTACAGTGGGGCATCGACAGGGCGGAAGGAGCACTCGAAATGGAGGGAAACAAACGAGAATCTACAGCTACTTGTACTTGTTCCCCACCCCAGTCCCCCCTCCCGTACACCCCCAACATTTCACTTCATTGAAGCTTCACTGTGCGTGTGTGTGCCCGCTTGTTGGCCAAACTCTGTGCGTATCCGTTAGGTTGCCAAGTTTGGCTTATTGATTTAGTAGACGCTGCAAATTGCTCTTTGATAGCGTCTAATGTGACATTTGTGCATTTGTAATGGGAATTTATGTTTGCCATTGCCCGCCACACACACAGACACACACACTTAGAAAGGGGGGCACGATGGACAGGCCACAGGGCCTTAATTAAAGGTGTGTCCATGCTCTCGAAGTGACCCTGCCACCGATCAAAGGTATCGTTTGCAACATCCAGAGGTGCTCAGATCTCAATCACCGACTCGAATTGTGGCAGCGATACAGTCGCCGTCTGTGGGGCACTAAGGAAACCGTAAAGTGCATAAAATCATAAAGCAAATTGCTAAAAAAAAGAGAGAAAAGGAGACACCAGCAACCAGCAACCAGCAACCAGAAACGAGAAACCAGAAACAGTGTGCGCTCGCAGTCGGAATCGTCAAGCAGGAGGCAAGAGGCAAGAGGCAAGAGGCAGGAGGCAGCTTAAGCCAATGGCCAAAACGCGGCAGCACACCCCTCCCCATGGGGCCGGGGGCGGGGGGGGGGGGGGGGGGGGCCACTGGCAAAGCGAAAATATTTTGATGTATTCATGGAAGCATTTTATGCATGTTAAGTAACAGACAAATCGACGGAAACTTATGCTCTGTAGATTCTCAGGGGCGGGGTGGGGGAGAGGGGCAGGGCGGCAGGCAGAGTGGCAGAGGGGGATCACCCGCCATTCGACTTATTAATAATTTACGTGGTAATATTTCTGCTGCCCTCCCCTTCCCTCCCCACCCCTTTCGGTATCGAAAAAACAAAGACAGAGCGAAACGGAATAGATGAAAATACAAGACGTGTTCAAGGTGGAAAAGTGGCCAACAAAGGGGGAGAATGAGCGAGCGAGAGAGAGAGCGAGATGGATGGAGTGCGCGTGAGAGACAGAGCGAGACAGAAAGACCCGCCCGACGCATATGAATTGGAAACTAATCGTGGAATATGGCCATGATTATTATGCACATCACACTAATCATTATCTTTGTGTGGCAGAGGCACAGTCGGTGTCAGAGACGGAGACAGAGGGTGGAAAGTACGGGTATAAAGGGGCCCTCCCCCCCCCCCCCATACACATGCGTGCCTCATAAAAATCTCTTGATATTCATTGCATGTCGTTGCCCCATGCCCCAAGCCACGGGGAAGAGGGGTGGGGGGAAACTTTTCCGGGCTTAGCTTTGGGCTTTGTCTGATTTCTTTCCCCCCCTTCCCACCCTTTTCTGCCCCTCTCCCGGTAATGGCTCAAATGGCATTCATTAACTGCTTTTCACGGCCCTCCCACCCCCTACTGCCCCCCCCCCCGCAGGAACAATGAAAAATGTAATTTAATTTTTGACAAATACAAACACACTTGCCGCACTTGATACGCCACTTAGCTGCAGTTCATTGCTTCGAGTAAACACGGTGCACCCCCCTTGGAAAAACTTTCTGCCACCAAACTTTTGCGCTCTTTCTTCTCCTCCCTGCCGCCTCGCGCTCTATTTGCAGGCGTCTTTGACAGCTCCAAAATGTTTTGCATGCAAATAGGCGCCACAACAGGCGAAGCACAGAGCCCTCGGAGAGCCGACGATGGAAATACCCTGCAAGATCGATCCCTGCCTTGGCAGCTAGGGTTTAGTAGCGGCTTGGCTGGTCCTCTGTTAGGGTATCCCATGAGCGAGACAGCGATAGCCGAGCAGAGAGCAAATAGAGATTCTCAGAGCGTGGAAAGACAAGCAAAAGCGAGAAGCTTTGACGATGATAAGAAAGAAGGGAGGAGAAGGAGAAGCTAAAAATAGACTCCACGCACTCGACCGGCACCCGAAGCGACGCGACGCGACGCGACACGCATACCAAAGACGATAACGAGGGCCGATAACGATGCGCAATCACGGCACTGACCAGCGCAAGATTCGGCCCCAGAAACGACATCGGGATTGATCCGACCGAAGACTGTCCGCCTCCCTCTCCCACTCCCACTCCCACTCCCTCTGCCTCTACTACTCGTGAGGGCTTGGGCAAAGGGAGCATTTCTCAGGCCCTTAGCCCGTCGAAGGAGGACCTTCTGAGGTCAAGGGTATGGCCTTTCAGATCCCCAGATTTTCTTTAACCCCAGCCCCTCGAATCCTTGACTGCCCAACAGATTACTGTGGAAACACTAGGCTTTTCTGGTTAGTGAATTGATATCCGTAGATATCGATTGGATCGCTTGGGCCTTCAAGTAGTCGGGAATCGAATATTCTCCATGCTCCTTGCTGTTTTTGTGGCTGGGAAAAACTCTTTATTTGTTTTTAAAGCTTAGCAGATTCCAGCCTGGAATTTTCTTTATAAAAAACCATCGGAAAAGGTGAATAATTTCACACGCTAAGTGGAGCCCAACCTCTGCATTCCTACCAGCCGATAGTGGGGCCGATTGAATTGCTTTTTTTTTGTGCCATGGAAGAGCACATTTCATTATACGGGCAACGGCTTATCGATTAATATGGAGCGTTAATTTGTGCAATAACAGATTCCCCCTCCCCCACCCCCTCCCCCTCTCTCGAGGGGCTAAAATGGATTAACTTTGTCATTAATATGCCGTTGAGCAATTAACAAAATGTGGGCTTAGAAGCCCGTGTAAGCCGCACTTTCCGCCAGGCCATTCCGCGTATATGTAGATTAATGCGGGTTTTTCATAATTAATTCGAATGCAAATTAATTAAATGCAAATATTTGCATCTTTCTGGCACTTTTGTGGCAGTTTTTGCTCCGATTTGCAGTTGTCCTTTGTAGACTCGAAAGCTATTAACAATCTGTCATCTCGGGCGTTTAATCAGTTTTCAAATAAATTCCCTGCGTTATGGCCACGCCCACGGGGCTAGCCGAAAAAATTTGATTGGATTTAATATGCAATTTGGCCCAGAGATACATATTCCATTGAAATGTTGATTAAAGTATCGAATACAAATATCGGAAAATCTGTCAGCTGCAGCCCCTCCATCGGGCACTGCCACTGCCACTGCCACTCTGCCGCTTTTTCCTTTGCCTTTCCTGCCACACAAAAATTTGCATATTTGTCTCCGGCTGCGGTTACGTTTCCCGCTTCCCGTCTCCCCTGTCCTCCTGTCCTCCTGTCTTCCGCCTTTGGCTGTCATTTTAATAAAAATATTTGTTTAATTCCGTTGCGTGTGTAGCGGGTGGGGCAGTGGGGGCAGTGGGGGCAGAGGGGGCAGAGGGGGGGTGGGGTCATGGCTTGCTTATAAAATTAATTTTAAATTAAACAATTTTAATTACGGTTCAATAATCGGCGCACAGCCCCGTCAATGTTTTTGCAGACCTCCAACAATGGAAATATTTACCCATCCCCCTCCTTGAAGGGGGTTCCTCCTCCCGCCCCCTGCGCCCCCGGGTAGCCGCCTGCAACAAATTGTTGCCGCTGCAAGAGTGCCTCTCTCTGCTGATTCGAAACAGCAGCATTTTCGGCCCTCGACGAAACTTTTGTACACTGGAAAAATGGACAGATTTTCCCCGGGGGAAAACTCCTCGAGGGGCAGCATTAAGCCAGGGGATGGGATGGGACACAAGCTTGGAACAATTTGCCGAATAAAAAATGATTTCAATGCTAATTGAATTTAAAATTGCGGAATGGCTGCTGTCTTCGCCTGCTGTTCGTCATTTCGGTCGAATCGAATAATAAAACTTAAGCACAAAATTAATTCGCTAATTGAAAAAACGATGCTGGGCATAAATTAGGAGACCAGCGAAAAAAGTGCTCTGGAAGAGCCAGAATTCAGGCAGAGGAATGCCTAGGAATGCTTATTGATAGAGCAGACCCTGTCGAATATCAGGGGTTGATCCTATGATCCCTTTCCTCCATATCTCGGAGGTATCACGCCGTCGTTGCCCTTCAGGAGATAGATTTGCGATGCTTTCAACCTTAAAGCCCCCCACCTGTTCGACCGCATGCCACGCCCCCTTGTTTAATCCAATTTTTTATTTACAACAGGGCCAACGAATGAGGCTTAATCACTTGCAACAAGTTGAATGTAAAATTATCGCCCAGCGTTCCATGATTTTATTCAATTAACCTTTGTCCGACGCCTCTCTCTATATGGGGGGGGGGGCATGCCTCGTCCGGAGGACGCCCCCAAATGGCCGCAGACAGTTTGATGCACTTGATTCACGCATAATTTAAAAGCCTTTTGCGGGCTGCTTAATGGCCGTTCGTTTATTGCATTTGCAACGCCCAAAACCAGGAGACACGGGGCATAGGCGCATCAGACACGCCCACTAGAAAAGGCGTTTAAATGTTTTATTCAGCGACAGATTAAAGTCCCGTGCGAGGGCTGATTGAGTTGAAGATGAGTGGCAGGAACTGCCGTACTCCTCTGAAAGGAAACCCCCCAGCCTTTGCTCGATGTCCCACAGATGGAGGGCCTATCCTGCCACATATGCCTGCCCCTCGATTCTCAGCTGCAACTAGCTCTAATCATTCGATTTACACCTCCATTAGAAGGATGTCTCTGGCCCCTTTCTGATTAATTGGCCCTGCCGAGAGGCTGCTAATGTCTGCTAATATCGAGCATAAATTAAAACAATTAGTTGTCTGTAAGCCCTCGTCGGTGTGGCTCCTGCAGGACGAAAACACAGCCAACACCTGGACAAGCGCTTAAAGCCACCCCCCCGCCCCCCTGGAATGGAGTGTGGCTGTCTGTGCCACACTAACTCTCCGCCATTCAACTTTAGTCGCTCGAATTTGATTTGATTTTGCCATTTACCTAGACAGAGGACGCACACACAGACACACACACACAGACACACTGTGGCCTCATCCTCTTCTGCTGCTGTTATCACTGCTGCCACTGCTGCCTTTTGTAGCTGCCACTGCCTGTGGCACTGTGCACTTCCTGTCTGCATCGTTGTTGCCATTGCTGCCCCGAAAAGTTGCCAGGCCACGTTCTGGTTTCGGTTTTGGCTTCGGCTTTGGTTTCGGTTTCGGTTTGCTGGCTTCGATGGGCGCCTGTTGACGTAGGTAGACCCACGCATGTGTGTGTGTGTGTGTGTGTGTGTGTGTGTGTGTGCATATCCTTGCCTTATCCTGCCAGAGCTTTTGGCTCTGGAGTTTATGGGCCCGGGCTCAAGCGCCTTCTTCAGTTTCTCATATTATTTTATTTGTCAGCGGTATTTGCTGGTAATGATGCTCAAGAATTTTTAATAAAACACACGTGGGGGGCGGCAGAGAGAGAGAGAGAGGGGCAGAGAGAGAGAGAGAGAGATCTCCTGCTGATGAGGGCAATCGAGGAGGAGCCAGGCGGCAGGGCGGCAGGGCGGCTGCAGTGCCGTGCAATGCAATGCAATGCAATAATCAGGTATTAATTATGCAAGAAAATTGAGAGCAGGAGAGCAGGAGAGCAGGAGGGCAGGAGGGCAGGCCAAGGCAGTGTCAAAGTTCAAAGAACTCCGCCTCCATGGGACGTGGGACTGCCAGATTGTGCGGGCAAATAAATTGTTTAACCAACTTTACAGACAACATCCGCGCAGTGGGCACAACAATGGCAGTAACCAGTCGATGCCACCAGTTGTGGCAAGTTCCTTCTGTTTGCCAGGAGGCACAGTACCAGGCTGGCAGGCTGGCAGGCAGTCAGCCGTGTGACAGGCAGTCGGTCATTATTTCGCACTTTTGTTGCCGGTGCGGAAATTTCACACAGCAGCAGCGGCGACACGTGCACCAGCCGAGCGGCTTGCACGTTGCACAAAGAGGAAGTGGAGTCTGGGCGACACACACACACACAGCAAATAATGCCACAACAAAAAAGAGACAAAGAGAGAGAGGGAAGAGGTTGGGGGAGGGGGGGTAGGGATAAAAAGGTAAATATCTCTAAAAGTCGAGACGAGACAAAATGGAATTTTAATGATATGAGAGAAGGAGCATCGAAAAGGCAGGTAACACAGCCTTGCCCCCTGCCACCTGCCCCTGTCTGTGGCGCCACCCCGTGCTCGTAGTACAACCGGCACTTGAACTTCGCCGCTTACTACGATTTGTGGAGCTTTTGGCGCGCTCTTTTTTTTCTGGCGGCGCAGAGAGCACCAGCGAGAGAGAGCGAGAGAGAGCGAGCTTTCAGGCAAAAGCCGGCAAAAATAGACAAAAAAGAAAGGAATAAAGGAAGAAAGGAGGATGGGGAGGAGGAGGAGGCATCTGTAAATGTGTGAATGTGAGGGAGCTGGAACTTACACGAAAAATCCCTGGCCGGAAACAGGATCGTCGAGCAGGATAAACAGAGTTTCTCTGGCACTTTTCTCTAGTTTTGGGCCTGCCACATGGCGGCGTTGAAACCGTTTTACATATCACAAACACAAGGGCCGGCTATCCACACACACACACACGCACACACACACACACACGCACACACACACACGGCAAAACAGTCGCCATGTGCTGCGCCCGATGCTGTGCTATAGTTGTGTCCGCTCGCTCTTCGCTGCTTGCGCCTCTCCTCTCCCTCCTGCTCTTTGGTTGGTGGCCGCTGCCCGACGACGACACAGAGTGCAACACACAGCGCAATGACCCGACCGACGTACTCGAACGTTGACTCGTTTCTGTTTGGCCAATGACAGCGACAACTCTGCTCGCTGCATGCCTCCTGCTGCAGGCTCCTGGCGATGGCGATGGCGATGGCGATGAAGATGGCAGGGCCTGGCGATGACGACGATGACGACGATGTGCCAGAAGCCAGCGCCGGAGTTCGGGGACCAGAACGACGCCAAAGCTGCTTGTTCGATGCGATGCTGTAAGCCGATGACGTTCTTCGTTGCTCGTTGCACATCGTTAGCTAAGCTCCTGCTCTCGCTCTCGCTCTCGCTCTCACCCTCGCCAGCCCTCTCTGTTCCTCTCTTTCGCACGTGGTAGGGTCTGCGGAAACTTCTACTCACCGCAAAATGTACGAAATGAGCAGCCAAATTGCGAGTTCCTTCCTTAATTGCGCACACAACATGCCCGCACGCCTTCGTTCCCTCTGCTCTCTCTCGCGTTCGAGTCCACTCTTTGCGCTCTCTTTTCCGCTTATACACCTCTTATACGCCGTTTTATAGCACGCATGCCAGTGACGTCACTCGCAAGCCCAAAGCATAAACTCTCTCTCTCTGTGTGCGCGCTCTCCCTCTCTCTCCCTCTCTCTCACAGCTTCCTCTGGCACTTCTTGCTTTTGTTGCAAAAGCCGGTAACAGTGTAAACAAAACATAAAATATATGAATGGGTGAGTGGGTCTCCTACTGCAGCCAGGACTTGTCTGTGTGTGTCTGTGTGTCTGTGTGTGTGTGTGTTGGGGTGTAAATTTGGCAATGCGTGTGCGCTACACTTGATGAATGAAATCGGGCCTACAGCGGGAGGCCCGGCAGCCCCAATTCTGCGGTCAAGTCCCCCGCTGAAGAGGGGGGGGGCACACATACCAATGTCGATACAAGGGGAACGGGCTTGTCCAAGCAATTACCAAAACAAGCAACACGAAACGATGGCCATTCGGCCAAAAAGAACTTTTGATTGTTTCCCTGGCAACGTCATCGGAATAAATGAGGAATTTCGAGCACCACAGAGGACTTTGAGGGCGTAAAAGATACATATAAGGTATCTCCATAATAACTATAGATACATCGGATCTATTTTGCATAGTGGGAGCTTGTTTCTGGTGGCTTTCAGTAGGAATATTCTGCCGTGCCCTTTTCCTGGCCAAATCACAGGGCTAGTAGTGGCTGCAACCATTGACAGGACGTGTCAGAAATACACGCAAAGAAAAAATCCAAGTTCCCGGCGGCAGTCGAAATTTAATTTGAATTCTTTTGGTCTGCAAAAAAACACCCGAAACGAGGCACAATCGAGCAAAAAATGAACTTAAGTTTCGGCCAAGAATCCTGGCTAAAGAATTTCTGTTTGAGAATTTGTCATGTCTTGGCCTTAGTCTATAAAATATATGGCCAAAAGCCAGTAGCCAGTAGCCAAGAGCCAGTAGCCAGGGGAGTCCCGTCGCTTTGGGTGTGTGCAAATATGCGAAAGCTAAATGTCAGCGTCAACCCTTTCTGTCCATCTCCCTGTCCCCCTGTCCCCCTGTCCCCTGTCCCCCGTCGCCTGTCGCCCCCCCTGTTTCTGGTTGTTCCCCGCTTTTTCGGTGGAAAGGAAAGTTTTTATCTTAAGCTCCGCTGACAGGCAGCAAAGCAGAAAAGCGTCAGGCGGCAGGCGGCAGTACAGTGGGGGGGGGGGGGAGAAAGTGGCAAACGTCAAGTTATAGAAATTGCTCGAGCTGGCTTCGGGGGCGGCCAAGACTGAGAAAGATCCCGGTGGAGGCGAAAAATTAAAGGACATGCTGAACGCATTCCTTGGGACACAGGATGACAGTGAGTGATTTGACCATACCCTCATTTGCGTGCAGCAGAGGCAGCGGGCAGCGGGTAGCGGGCAGGGTTCAAGACGAAGGACCAAGACCAGCAACCAATGGATTAATGTGCAAGGATGCGACTCGCCTTGCCTCGGCTCGGTTGTACGCACTGGGCCAGCCATTGTCACCTCGCCCCTTCTGCTTTGTGGCAATCTGATGACGAGAGCTGACTGTTGCTGCGGGTGGCAGGGGCAGGCATGGTGGGGCGGTGATTGCCAGTTGCACTCGAGTTACAGGGCAGCGGCATGGGGCAGGCAGAGGGGATGATAACTTTTCCAAGCTATTTCTGCGCCCAAATGACAGCGAAATGTAATAATGAAAAACTTTTTCTTTGTCAACTTGATGAGTATGAAATTTTTCACAAAAAACATGGAAAAACAAAGGGAAAAGGGGCAAGAAGAGACGTTGGAAGGGGGGAAGGGGGTGAAGGGCGACCAGCTAGAAATATGAAACGTCGGGTCGGGGCGAGGAGGAGCCGAGGCAGAGGCAGAGGCAGAGGCTCTTCAGATTAGTTATGCCAAAGCAGAGGCATTTCCAGGCGAAGGCGCACGCAAATGACGGCATGCCGCATTACGCATACGCCACGTTGTGCGTGGCCACTCCGCAGATTCAATTTTAATGGGGAGCAGCAGGAGAGAGCGCGGGGTGGCTGCAGCCTGCAGCTGGAGATGGCTCTCTGGCAGCATGATAGACATCTGGAGCTGGACGCATCCGTTGCCCTCTCCGGATGCCCCACCAGCCCTCTTGCAACACCAATCACATGCTCTGCATTTTTACTTTGTGCCCCCCACCGCAGCAGCGGCATTGCGGAATTCATAAGCTTTGTGCGTTCGCCCAGGAGTCGGGGGGGCGTTGGGGCGGCTCCAACCAGAAAACAGCACACAAAAAGCAGGGAATTTCAGCCACGGCAAAGGCTCCTGCCAAAGCCTGCCATTAGCCCGCTCGCAAAAAGCGCAAAAATCGCTTAAATTATTGTTGCTTTCCCCGGCTTTGAGTGCCAGTTGGCATAACTCCGCCGGCCGCAGGCGGTATGTCTGCCCACCGCTCTGCTGCTTGGTGCCACTGCCACTGCCACTGCCGCTGCCACTGCCGCTGCTGCTGCTAGAAATATTTGCGCACAAGCATCCCCTCCACCTGGAACAACCCGCCGCAGACGCTCACTCGTTACCGACACCCACCCGAAGCAGGACAAAGAGTGTCCTTGGCCTGGGCCTGGGCCAAGGAGCTGCCTCCTTGTTTTTCCACTGAGGCGCCAGAGATTATGTATGGGATCCTCCCATATAATCGCTCGGTAATCGATAGACCGCAAACCCAATCCCCACCTAACATATTCCTACAATTAATAATCCATTTACCGCCGGCCCCGAAAGAGGGGGGCAGAGCGAGCGATTTTCAATTTTACGCCAATTTTACAAAATTAGACGCTAATTAAATTTGCATTTTCCAATTGGCCAAATTGGCCCCGACGCAGAGCAGAGTTCGTGGCCAGAACACCTGACCAGAGCACCGCACAGGCCGCCCCTCTCGCCGCCCACCGCCAACCGCCAAACATTTAAATGTTGTTCGACTCGAACATCATCGATTTGGGAGCTTAGTTTATTGGGAGTACTCTAATGTCTACTCTAGTCTAATCCTCTCACTCCTGGATGTCTGTGAACCTGAAGCGAAAGTCTATGGCCGGCTCCATCACGAAGAGCGTCTTGTAGGGCCTCGAGGCATCGTGGAGGAACTCCACGTGGAAGTTGCGTATGAGCTTGGCCACGCTGGTCTCCACCTCGAGGTCCACCACCCGCTTGCCGAGGCACATGCGCGGCCCAAAGCCGAAGGGCAGGAAGGTGAAGGGGCTGACCTGCATCTTCTGGCCGGACTGGGGATCGCGCAGCCAGCGCTCGGGCAGGAACTCGTCGGGGCGCGGGTAGTGGGCGGGGTCCTTCATGAGGGCGTTGGCGGCGAGCAGGACGGGGGTGCCCGGGGGCACCGCGTAGCCCGAGAGGGTGACGCCGGTGGGGCAGGTGCGGAGGGTGCCCAGGCCGTTGGGGTAGAAGCGGAGCGTCTCCTTGATCACGGCCCGCAGGTAGGGCATGTCCCTCATGGTGTCCTCGTTGAGCAGCGACTCCTTCGAGGGCATCACCTGGCGCACCTCCGCGCGCAGCTTGTGCTGCTTCTCCGGGTGCTTGGCCAGGGTGAGCAGCACGGCGGAGAGCAGCGTGGCGGTGGCATCCACGCCCGCGAAGAGGATTTCCAGGCCCATGATGAGGGCCAGCTTGGGATCGATGTCCATGAGGCGCTGCAGCATGCTGTGGCTGTTCACCTGCCCGCCGGCCCGGCGCCGCTGCTCCAGGAGCTGCTGCGACTCCGCGAGCACGCGCTGGGCCACGTCCAGGCTCTCGTTGAGGGTGCGCATCATCCTGCGGTAGGTGGGCGTGGAGACGATCTTCCACAGCGATGGCTGGACGTCCAGCTGGAAGGTGTAGCGGAATATGTCCCTCGAGGTGCGGAAGAGGGCCAGGGCGTCGGGGTTGTCCCTGTGCTTCCGGATGATCCCCATCTGCCGATCGAACGACACCAGGGCCAGCGACTCGAAGATCAGGCGCTGCATCTCGTCGTTGAAGTTGCCGGGCACCTCCAGGGTGCTCGGATCGCGTATCTCCTTGATGCTAGCGGGAGGATCTCACATTACTCTAGGCGAAGAGACAAGCCGCTCGGGGGAGCTACCCTTACCGCTCGATGAACTCGTTGTTGATGTTGGAGAGCGGCTCGAAGTACATCCGCAGGCCCCTGGGCTGCATGAAGATCGGATTGACGGCGGAGCGCATCTTGCCCCAGTCCTCCCCCTGCCTGCAGAATAAACCCTCCGATTAGATTGCCAGAGCGGGCACACGTGGGGTGGGGCCTACTTACCCCGCCGTCAGCCCCAGGGTTCTCCCATAGACGTCTGGCCGAATGTGCTGCCGGAAGTGCACAATCGAGTCGAAGGCCTCGCGATGCGGCCACGCCCCCTCATTGCGGAACACAGTGGCAATATCGCCGGTGTTGAACGTCACCACCCAGTCCTTGCGTCCGAACATCCCTGGCAGGATGAAGATGTCCCCGTACCGGCGCCGCATGCCCATCGAGAACTCCACAATGGAGGCGTCGCTGAACTCCCCGCCGGGCATGAAGCTCCGCATGAACTGCAGCCTGCCGGGCCGCGGCACCTCGCTGAAGGGCCGTGCCTCCACATCCTCGACACTCGCTTGGGCCTGTGGCCGTGCCTGGGCCTGTGCCTGTGCCTGGGCCGAGGCCCCTCTCAACGATCGAATGGGGCCTGTGGCGACGGCCAGGCGTCGCGTCAGACTCTGCCAAGCATTCATTCTCGCAGCGACACTCGACAAACTGAATCTCCGTGGCCTGTTGTCAGGTTTTTTATAGACCCACCTTATCACCAAACTCGAGAACAGGGCAGGAGGAAGGGAGAGCGAGAGCGAGAGCGAGAGCGACAGAGACTAAGCCAAAGCGAAACACGAGAGCAAAACAAACGCAAAACCTGCCACCAATCATGACTTGCATTTCGGGGGGCGCCTCTTATCGAGCATTCGCCTTTTACGGACCGTGTTCCCACTCGATCACCGTGATTCGTTCGGTCGCCCAGAAATTGCCATGGCAGAGAGACATGACTTTGATAGCTGCAAACTCGACCACAGAGAGGCCTTTAATACCCTTGATTGGTGGCAGAAACATTCCATCTTTTATGGTCCTTGAAAAAAAGCATTAAAAAATGGCATCAGTTCGATGAGAGCTCTGAATGTACACTCAGAGAAAAACGGCATAGTAAGGAGACACAAACCCATATTTCAACGAGGGGGAACTTTGCGAATCGCAGCTACGGCCGCGACTCTACATTTATACCCGATACTCCCATCAACCAGAGGGCGCACACGGACAAACGGGCAGACAGACATGGCTATATCGACTTGGCTATTGATGCTGATGCTTTATGGGACATTGAGACAGGAAAACATTAAATATTTGGGATTATTCGTTAATTTGTCAAAACCAGAAAAGAAATATGCTGCTCGAGGGAATGTGGACCTCCTTTGTTTTTGTTTTTTGGTATGGGTATTATATACAAAATAAATGCAAGAACCAGTTGGTCCCCCATAAAAGTATTATTTTGGTATCAAATCGCCAGCAGGGAGCCGACTGCGCTGCACCATGGAGAAAATACTTATATATTCATGCGCTACATTGTTGCATTAGAGAAAACATTATCTTTTCTCACTTACCCATAATCTCTCTGTTATTTTCTCATATTCTCGATTCTGACGATTCTGGTGAATGGTGATTCGATGACTCCGAAGTTGCGACAAAACCGCAAACGAAAAGCATAAAATGATTTCCAATAGGAGCACAAATTTTAGGCATTAATTTCCTAATTGGTAATACCTCACCCTATTATGAACTTCACTTGGAACGAGAGCACTCATTCCTTTTTGCTTCTCTTCTTCACTGAACTATCCCATCGTGGAGGGGGAAAGGGAAAAAACTTGACGAATTTTCAAGCACGCACACACACTCATAGCTGGAAGTCACGTGATCAAACGAAGAAAAATTTTAGATTTTGGCACAAGAAAAAAAAGCAATATGCAAAAAAAAATATGTTTTTATACACATACATACATATGCATAACAAACATTAGTAGATTTGCATTTTTTTCTCCATTTTGCCACCTTCTGCGCCCCTGCCGTTGTTCAAACGCATTTTCGTGCATTAAATAACCCTTTTTTCTGCATTTATATTTCATTATTGCACTAAACTTCACTTCACACATCTGCGCGACAATTTTCCCGTTTGATTTTCCACCATTTTCCGCATTTTCACGGATAGAAACGCGGAGCTGACTTAAAAGCGCGCGCTTGGCTCGAGTGAAAAAATTTGAGTGAATTCTTCGATCTCCGCTCCACTTCCTACATTCCTGTATTTTCTCTCACTCCCACGCTCGCTTTGGGTACTTTTGCGAAAACGAAGAAGAAAACGAAAAAAGGCGAAATAACGAAATAGTAACACAGATTAGATTTTCACACATGAAAAAAAATAGTTTATGCAAAAATAATATGTTTGTCTACATATATGCACATATGTATATGTATATACATATGTATATAGATGTATATCACAAATTGCCGCACTTTTCCTTCGTTGAGCAGCATTTATGCCGCCATTTCACCTCTTTTGCGCCCCTCCCTTTATTCAATACATTTTCTTGCACTAAAACACACTTTTTTTATATAATCACTTCATCACAACGCTAAACTTTACTTCACACACCTGCGAGACAATTTTCCCGATGGATTTTTCACCATTTCCGGATTGAAACACGGAGCTGACTTACAAACGCACACTTTGACCGGGTGAAAAAATTTGAGTGAGAGCGGTGCAAATGCGTTCTTCGATCTCCTGCTCTTTCTATTTTCTCCCACTCCCTCGCTCGCTTCGCGAACTTTTGCTCGTGATGAAATTACACAAGGTGGTCTAACTCTAACTCTTTTTCGGTTTTCACGCTCAGCACTACTGAGAGAGCGTTTGATGTTTGAGCAAAAGAAGAACCGAAAAGTGAGCGCGTTGCGAGAGCGGACTCTCGGACCACCTTGTGTAAGTTCATCATGCTCCTTGTCTTCTTCCTATGCTACTGCGAAGAGAGATCAAAAGAGCGTGGGAGTGGGAGTGAAATGGAGAGACTGGTGACGTGACCCCTTGCAGTAAAAGAGGAGGACAGCTAGGAGTAGAGATTAGCATTAGCAAAAGTAGCCGAGAGTGAGTGGCAGAGAGTGCAAATAGGAAGAGGAGTGGGAGTAGAAGAGCATAGAAAGACCTCATTTGCACCGCTGTCACTCAAATTTTTTCACCCGGTCAAAGCGCGCGTTTCTAAGTCAGCTCCGCTCTTCAATCCGTGAAAATCCGGAAAATGTCGAAAAATCAAACGGGAAAATTGCCGAGCAGATGTGTGAAGTGAAGTTTAGTGCAATAATGAAATGTAAATGCAGAAAAAAGTGTTTTAATGCAGGAAAATGCGTTTGATCAAGGGCGGTGGCGTGGAATGAGCCGAAATGGAGAACAAAATTCAGATCTACGAAGGAAAAGTGCTGTAATGTGTGATATATATGTAAAATTTTTGATATATGTACATATGTGTAGAAAAACATATTATTTTTGCATAATTTCTTTTTTCTAAAATGTTTTTTCGTTCGATCACGTGAGTTCCAGCTATGTGTGTGTGTGCGTGCTTGAAAATTCGTCAAGTTTTGTCCCTTTCCCCCTCCACGATGGGATAGTGCAGTGAAGAAGAGAAGCAAAAAGGAATGAGTGCTCTCGTTCCAAGTGAAGTTCATAATAGGGTGAGGTATTACCAATTAGGAAATTTGCGGTTTTGTCGCAACTTCAGAGTTGTCGAATCACCATTCATCGGAATATTCAGAATCGATAATATAAGAAAAGAACAGAAAGATTGTGGCTAAGTGAGAAAAGAGAATGAAACGATGAACACTTTCTTGTTACGATTTTCCCTCTCGGAGCAAATCCAATAGATATACATTACGTATTAAATTGAAGTGGAAACATTCGGTTCTCGGGGCTTTTTCTCTGCGTGTAATCGCATATTTTGCTTGGCAATTGAGAGCAAAAGCTGCAATAGGTTCCAGTTCGAAAGATGAATAATAATGCATGCAAATACTGTTGACTCTGTAGTTTATTTATAGCTGAAGAAAACCTGTTCATTGAGCTTAAAGCAAAGCTAAATCAGCAAAACTGAGGTCTAATCATCTGCGAGGTCAAAGGTTTATTTAAGTGTACGAACAATGTTAAGGCAGGAGTCTCTTAGCCCTAGTTGCACCCCCAACAAATATAAGAGGCTGTAAATCGTAGCGCGCCCTGTTGGGGCTCTCCACTCTCTCGCTCTCGCTCCGTAAATCCCCTTCTGGGAGAGATTCTTGGGCTCCCTGCTGCATAATCAGTGCACTCAAGCGGGGGCACAAAAGGCGGTCCAGAGCCCAGAACAGAGAACCGAGAACCGAGAGCCCAGAACCCAGTTATGTTCAAGTGTCACCAGCGCTGGCCGCAACTGTCGGCAATAACAAAATGTCGGCTCAACGAGCTCCAATGACTTCTTTCTGCCTGCTGGGGAGCTACCGCTAGCTCCACTTTTGTACCTGTTCTCAACGTGTGTGTGTGTGTGTTCCTCTGTCTCGTAGTTGCTCATTTTTTCTCAGTGCAGCCACTGCCACACTGCCTGTGCAACTGCCACACAGAACATGGCTAGCTACGGCTACTGCCAACTGCCAACTGCCATCTGACATATCTCTTGATTCCATTCTGCATTCATTCTCTCTGAGCTGCCTCTGGCTTCTCTCCCTCTTTGGTTTCCAGATTTGGAGCGGAGCATCCTTGAAGTTGCCTTTGGCAAGTGGCACCACCAGCACCACCTCTCACGTGTGGCTGGCTGAACGCATCAGGCGGAACGACTTGAAGTGTTTATATTCCCTGGCAGCCAACTTTATCCGCACAGGGAGAAGAGACGCCACCGACAACAACGGGGAGAACCCATCAACGACTGGGAGAAGACGAACCACAGAGCAGGAGGTGGAGGAGCAGGCGGAAGAGGGGGAGGCGGGGCAGGCGGGGCAGGTACCACCGAACAGGAGCTGAAACAGGAAACAATCCCCCGACAAAGATGCGGCACACAGTTGCCTTGTTTATGATAATTACTTCACAAATCTTGCAACTTTTTAATTAACTTAATTCTCCTGAAAAATGCCACAACTTACGGCGGGGGAAGGACAGCAGCACAGCACGGCAGAGCACAGCACCGACTTTTGTGCAACACAAATTTCCACAAAAATGGAAACTGCATTTTATGTGGCTGCTGCAGCAGCTCCTGCAGTTGTGGGCCATCAAATCAAGTGATTGCCACTGTCACAGAGGCATGGTGGAGGGGAGGAGGGGAGGAGGAGAGAGGAAAGGGAAGGCTCTTAAGACTCGGCAGGACATGTGGTTAACGCTGTTTTTCCATGTCCTGTCAACTGGTTGACAACTCTCCATGTTCGGATGCGGTTGAACGAACGGGCGGCAGGCAGCAGGCGGCAGGCAGCAGGCGGCGTGGAGTGGCAGACATCAAGTGCCAAGGGGCATCCACAGACCGACGCACATTGTCAAAATCTGTCAGTTGTGTCCCACGCCCAAGCCCAAGAGGTGGCCACCTCACTTTCACACTTTCAGGTGCGGCAGAAAGGTGCAAAAGACCTAAAGACGGATGCCTGCACTGCCTGCATCACACGGTGGCGGCCTAATGAGCTGTCAGCACCCACTGGGCAAAAGCAGCCGCAAGACTTCCTGGCCAGCCGCACATCGATGCACCAGGATGCCATGGCTCTACTGAGAGAAAAACATCCCTAGGAGGTAGTACAGCTCGCCAGCAATATAGTTTGGGTTTCCTGTTCTGTTCTGAGATGAAACCCATCTTTGAAGGCTTTGGTTTTCGCCTCAGTGCCACTGCAGCAAGCAGCGGAAGGCCCAGCAGTAGATACAAGTCCAGAGGTACACAAGCATGCTCCTTAATTGAAACCAATGCCGACTCGGTTTATGGACTGAGTTCGAGGCTCTACGGAGTACGAGTGGGTTTGCATGGGCTGTGGCCCAAGACAGCCTGACTGCGGCTTCAAACGGGATGAACCAGTGACACGAGGGCAGGCGACGGTTAAGACACACACACACACACACCCTTCAATGGGCTGCTCGATTGACCGCGCCTAATTAGTGAATTGTGGTGGGGTTTGGGGGTGTTCGAGGACAGAAAAACGCAACACGATGGCCCGCATAGACACACAGTGCATTTGCTGATTAAATTTTAACAATCAGACGACTCTCCAGGGCTCTTAGACCCCGCCACAACCCTACGCCACACCTCCCTCCCCCGTTAAGGCCGTGCCCCGCATGCCCTCGAGGCACTCGCAAGTCAACAATTACAATTATGCTCTGACGACCGGGCGTATGACCGGCACGCATTAATTTATAATTTGTTCAAATTATAATTGCCAGCCATAACTGTACACACACACTGGCGTTTTGGGGCCTTAGCATTAACACCCCGGGGACATGACTAAGCCTGACCCCAAATACACAGAGAGAGAGAGAGAGAGAGAGGGGGGGAGAGAGAGAGAGAGGGGGGGAGGGAGAGGCACTACACAAATTTAACCTCTTCAATTGACCAGCCGTCGTCGATGGGGGCTGGTGGCTGGTTGATCTCCATGGATTGTTTGTTTGTTGACCTTCATGACGTCACACACACACACACACAGTCCCCTGTGCATCTGTGTGGGGTGCAGCCAACTCTTTTCGCGGGTTTTTATGCGCCACCCGCATACCCTGCCATCAAACGGAACCTCAGGCCCTGGGAAATCTTTCGACAAACAAGAAGTGTTTCTCCTGGTGAACCCTAAACCCTGGGAAGTAGGGGTAATTATAGGCAATCAATGGAAGTCAAAAGACTTGCTTCATATTTTAGGGTACCATCGCGTCGATACCTCGTGCATCGTGGCCCTCTAGTTGTTTTTTAATTAGCAGAAGCTGACGCATTCGATCTAAATTGAATTATTTACTCGCTTTTATGAATGAATCGCTCGAGCATGATTCACTTGGGCAGTCGGTCGAGTGTGAATACATATGTGAGCGGACTAGTATCTGTATCTGTATCTGTATCTGTATCTGTGTCTGGGGGCTGGCTTCTGCCAGTGAATTCCGGTTAAAATTAACGTACTGTCGAACCGAACTCATTAGTTTTTTGGAGCAAGCCGCCCTGCCACCGCAAGTGGCACTCAAAGCACTTCTCGAGGGGGTGAGAGGGAGGGAGAGGGAGAGGGAGAGTTTCGAGTTCAAATGGCAACCTAGCTGAAGATTTCTCAATTGTCGCCGTGGCGCCCAAGGGGCTATGACAATTTAATTAATTAACGACTCAGAATTCACTTTTCAACATGTGGCAGGGGAGACAGGAAGGAACCTATGCGACACCACACACACAGCGCATGGGCCTGCCCCTTAGCCCTGCTTCGACCCCCCGACCCCCGACCCCCGACCCCTGATTATTATTCATTAACCGAAAAAGCCACAGTCTCCTCGCATTCGAACCCTCACTGTTGCTGGGGTGGTTGCGTTGCCTTCCATCAATCATTGGGGGGCCCGCAGGCGCCCAAGTAACCCTTCGATGAACCTATTGAACCCCGGCCCAGGCAGCGCCGTCGATGGGGGCACTGGCGCTTCTTGGGGCAACAGCATAATTGCGTTATGTGTTTTATTAAAGTCAAATTAGCAGGGCAACAAAATGCGTCAACATCAGAGGCCCACGCACACATCCGTACTCCGTTGTGCCCCTTGTTGATGCCACAAAATTCAACTGGTGAATGTTTAATGGGCATTTCGCTTTGATGTTTGCCGCCACCCGAATGCTATCACATTTCGCATTTCCCATTTTGCCATTTAAAGCAATTTGCATTCATGTGCTCGAAAATGCTCGGCCTGCCGCTGGCCAGCGGCTCAAATGGAGTTATTACATGAAGTGGTCTGCTGCGGCATGCCTCGTTCTGTTCTCCTGTGCGCTCGGGCCGGTGCGGTGCTGGGGCATGAATGGGAACGAATTCCACTGCTGTGGCAAAAATTCTATTTCATAAGCGTTGCATGCCATGCCTCAAATTTTACAGCAAATAAACATTCCGCATCGCCGCATCTCCCAACTCTCTCCCTCTCCCTCTCCCTCTCTCTCTCTCTGTGTGCGTGTGTGTGTGTGTGTATCTTTGTTTCTATTTCAATTTCTGTTTCTATTTGTGTTTGTTTTTGTTTTTGTGCAACTGTATACGGATGTCACACTCACTCTTGGTCTTGGTTGAATGCCACAACATTTTCATTGTTTTTTTGTTTGTTGGTTTTTTGGTTTTTTATCCGCCCGACATAAATTACAGCCACAGCACCAGCACACGCATATTTTCCAGCCATACACAGGACGAGGCGGAGGATCCACAGAGGATCCACAGCCACATTCTGCCAGTGCCAGTGCCAGTTGCAAGAATTGACAATTTTTGTTGGCTTTTTGTTGTCCCTGACATTCCATAGTTATGCTAATGGCCCCCCGCACCTTTGGCCCTCTACCGAAAATGTGTCAAAAGATTTTCGGCAGCAGTTTGTGGCAGGAAAACCAGAGCCAAGTGCAGGGCAAACAAAACAATGCCGTGCCGAGCAGTGTCATGCCTAAGCCCTGCCAATCTCTGGCCCCAAATCACCCCGACGGGGCTGTAGTACTCCCCATCGAAAGTGTAAACACCAATTTGCGATTAAATATTATCGCAGGCGGCATAAAGGGCCCTCCCTGCCCCCCGTTCGGGCATCTTCAGAGGCAGAAACAAAGCACACTTATTCGGTTCACTCACTCACGTATATCCAAATGCCTGCCGCCTCTGCTGTGCTGTTGTCTCTGCACAGATTGGCCACTTCCCTGCCGCCCCCCGCCTACGACTATATTTGGGTGTCTAGGCGCATGGACAAATAATAAACTGGGCACTCGAACAAAGCCTTGTCCTCGCTGGGATTGCATAAATTGGGGGGCGCCACAGCTGGCGGAGAGGGCTGGGCTGGAGAGACTGGAGCTAAAGTCGGATCTGGTCCGATCCGCGTACGCGTACGGGCCCGCGTATTTGCTACAGGCCAGGCCCATATCTTTGCTGCTTCTTTACGACTTGGCCCCGGCTCCTTCGGCTGTCCTGCCAGGCGCCTTGTGTGCTCTCCACTGAATTACGACCTCCCACAGAAGCAAACGTGAGCGGCACTTGCAATTCACATGAATGATTCCCAGCCTGCAGGCTGATTGGGGGGCTGGCCTCTGTCTCTGCTGAATGCCGTATAAGTCGCTTTTTTATGACCTTTAGCCGCACAAATGTGCGTACACGAAACGAGGAGTCGCCGCCACCTCCATCTCCATGCCGACCGGGCTGAAGTGTCGTTGGGTGTAAATCATATTTACAATGGTACCATAATTGAATTAGGCCTCCCCCCCCCACTGCCTCCCACCCCCCTGGCACCCCGACAGTCGCAGACACCAAACGGAAGGACAAAACGAAATTTAATTAAGCATAAAAGAGCATTCGACCTTCTTTCTCTCTGCCTGATTTCTTGGTAAAAGTATTTCGTCTCATACTCAAATAATTCAACATGCAGCAGTTGAAAGCGGGAAATCAAGCCATTTACATAGAAATATTCCATATGCCATATAAAATATGAAGACTGATCCATAATGCTGCCCATCGATTGGCGAATCGTCTCGTAAAAGGAGATGAGGGTCTGTTCCAGGATGATTTCGTTAAGCACTACTTCCTCCTGGCCCATCTTCTTATCCAGGCCCCAGAACCCTTCCGCTCGGGGTTACGTTTATCCAAGAACTTGACCTCACCCTCGAGCAGCAGAGACTCGACAACGGACTGGACAGATCAGAGACCTCAAGGGGCTGTCTATGTACATTAACCTACCTCCAAGCGGCGCCCAAGTATATATATAAGATGTAAGAGTGGTCTTATTTATTGATATTTGATTCTTACCTTTCCCAATATGATGTGGCCATGATGGACACACTCGAATTATTCCCTTTTTGTATTCATTCTCTTGTTTATTCTGCCCTTTAGAAACATAATCAAAACAAAACTCGTTTCTAGGTTTTCTCAGAAAGCGTCGGTGGAAAAAATATCATGTCACAGGCCGATAATTCAATGCGTCACCTGTACGGCACATCAATGAACTAAATATTTCGAGAAGCAATTCACAGATGGCGGCACTACAATTTTACGATATCATTCATACATTTCAGCTTTTGTCGAATGTCGAATCGATTCATGGTGGCAAGCTTTTGTCAGAGTTACATATCGATATATTATTTTGTGCATCGATATTTTACATCCTCATCCCTAGGTTTAGCGCGAAAAATAAAATAAACAATATATATTTTTGAACCGCTTGAAAGCAAACCGTTTACATTAATCTTGAGGCCGCAAAATAAAATTAGGAAAACGAAAAGTTGCACGACTCTCTGTTCTTCATAAAACTATCTCTTAGGCCTAACTTGCCAATGACGGCGAACAATAGCATTGATGTTCTTCCTAATTCACACTACTGCAAAAGGAAAGTGTCAGAAACTGCTTGGATTCTTCGCCCCTCTCGCACCAAATACCGACACAGGTGCACTGCACTTTAACTCTCTCCCCCTCGCTCGCTCTCATGTACCATTCATATACATTCAGTGGTCAATCGCTCAAACGTCCTCGCGGGAGCGGGAGAGACAAGCATTGCATTGCGACTTCCCGTTGCAGCGTGTTTTGGAAACGCTTTGAGATCAGCGCCGCGATCATGCGGCCGATGGTTATCTTGGTGATCTTGTACGATATTTAGTGCATTAATTGCTTTGGTTTTGGCCAGGTAAGCACTTGAAATGTAGCTCACGATCACATGTTTACTACGAGTACGGCCGCAAATGGAATCGAACCGAACCGAATCGAACCTAAGCGAACGCTTGCAAACATTTGCCACTTTTGTCGGTGTGAATTAAATTGAGTAATTAGGCGGTGTCATAGATAGGAGCTGCGACAACAAAGAGCGTACCGTGGAAACTTGTTGGAGAAACCAAAGAAAAAAGAAAAACTGCTTGTCTACAAAGTACTCGTATCTTTGGCCTGGCAATTATTTACCTTACCTTGCCCAGTGCATTTATAGATTGTTTTTATTGCATTTCGATTAGCTTCGAATGAGTTTTGGACATTTTCGTAGCAGCTAATTAAAAATACAAGCCGTGGAATTTGCACAGGCCCCGATTTCGGAGCGGCCAGACAGCTCTTGGCCAGCAGGCATTAATCCACTTAACAAGTCAATTTCTAGGCAACCCTAATGCGTCGTTTACCGTCCCCTCCCTTCCCTCCCCCCAAAAACTATCCACACCACACCACTATGGCCGCCATGGCAACCCGACCTTTAAAGCTGCCAGTCAAAACAAATCGAAAAGCCTTTTTTTGTGTAGAATAAAACCCAAAATGTACGAGGCCGGCGCGGAGCGGATCAATTGCAACGGCAGAATCATCGAGTTGCCCAGCCTGGAGGTGGTGCGTCCAGGTTAGTCCTGTCATTCATTCACAAACTGTGCAAAAACATTGCGGATTTACATACTTTTGTGTTTGCTTTTAGCTCCCAAAATGCCCAGCGATGCCAACATTGATTGGCTGCTCCACATTTACTTTACGCGGCGCGAGTTCAGCCGCTGCCGCCGTCTCATCGGACGTGAGCTGAATCGTCACCTGAATGCCGAGTATCTGTACTTTGTCCTGGTAAGTACCGGTGCTAATGCCGGGTATTCTTTCTAATTGATTGCCCTCGCCTAGGGCCTAATTGACCGCGAAGAGGGCAACCACATCGAGGCGCTGCGACACCTGCAAAGGTCCGTGGAGCTCAATCCGAAGAACATCGAGACGTACAAGGAAATCGGACGAACTCTGTAAGTCAATTGTCATTAGCCTACACCAAGCACTCATGAATCTCGTGTCCACTCATCCACGGCGCCCCCGACCCAGCTACGTGATGGGTCGCTTTAGTCAGGCGCTGGGCGTGTTCCGCGAGGCCGAGCAGAGCAGTCCTCGAAAGGATCACGAAATCTATCACTATCTGGGCGAGCTGCTGTACCGGTCGGCGACCACTCAGAGCCAGCTGGAGATGGCCAAGAAGCAGCAGGACGAGGCACGCGCATATTTCGAGCTGGCCGTGCAGACGGGCAAGAAGATGGAGAGCCACGTCCGGCTGGCAGAGCTTTATCGCAAGGACAAGCAATACCAGCAGGCCATCGATGTCCTCGAGAACTGTTTGCAGTGAGTATCCATCCGCTTTGCGATGCTAATGACGTCTCTGCTGTGGACCCTTATCACCCAACAATTGACTTCAGTTTGACGCCGGAGAATGCGGAGGTGCTGATTGAAATCAGCGTTCTGTACTTGAAAATCAATGAGACCCAAAAGGCCTACGATCGCTTGGCGGAAGTCGTCATCGAACGGAAATGCTCCCCAAAGGGCCTATTGGCCTTCGGCGCCATTCTGCAGGTAGCGTAGCACAATTGCGGCACCCCAAACCCAATCAACTGTTGTACTGGTGTTCTCTTCGACAGTCCCGCAACGATGTGGATGGCGCCCTGGGCAAGTACAGCCAAATCGCAAACGCTGAGCCGGAAATCGCCGAGCTTTGGAACAACATTGGTCTGTGCTTCTTCAAGAAGCAAAAATTCATTGCGGTAGGGGCTTAATTACACTTGAATGAGCCACTCTCGCGCTGGCGCTTTGACGTTCTGATGGCATTTCAATATTTAATCTCTTTCCAGGCCGTTTCATCGCTGCGCAAATCCGTTTGGCTCTCGCCGCTTAATTACAATGCTCTCTACAACTTGAGCCTCATCTACATAGCCTGTGAGTACTGACAGTCGGTGCTGGGTGTCCTGGATTTGCATTTAGTTTGTACAATGAAAGTGTGGCCAACAATGGGAGCGGGAGGGAACCCCTAGGGAATCTACTGCATACAAGTTCAAATCGATTCATCTGCCACCTCAAGCCTTTCATTTGAGTAACGTTACGCCCAAAATTCGTTACTCCCAAATATTCGTATGCGTATCAGTTGCCCATTCCCTTCTGATGTTGCTCTGTTTACCTCTGACCTATTTCCCTTTCCAAACGGAGATGTCTGTGATCCTAAAGACTTGGTTTGCCTACTGTTGTGTTCCCTTTGTGGCCGGCATGTAAATGTTGACCTGCCATGTCCATGCAGAAGCTGGGTTGAAGCTGAGTGGAATTGCACAGCGGGGCTTATTGGAATTGGAAGTCAATACCATTCTTCTACAAAAAGAACGCATGCAGCTCTTGTTATTTGTAGGATTACAGAGTCCGGGTTAGGCACGTGCCGTGGGGCATCGAGGCGCAATAAATGGACCAAAGTCGGACAATGGGAACAATAAGTGTGGCAGAGGGCATAGTCCAGTGGTACACTGGCTAAAGATGCAAATAAATGCTTGGGGGAGCTGCTGTACAGCAGGGGACTCATATTTCATAAATTTGGAAAATGTGCCAACCAAAAGCCCAACTGGACGCTGGGCTTCCCCACATTGTTCGTTGCACTTTTTTTCTAAAGCTGGGCATCTGTTCATCTTCACCCCATCTCGGACGCAGCTGAACAATACGCCAGTGCTTTTCACACGCTGGCCGCAGCCATAAACCTGCGCAAGGACAATGCCGAGTGCTACATGCTCTTGGGCCGTAAGTAGGAGCCAGCCATGCTTATGTTCATTTCGTCCTCAAGATGATATCCGCCCTACTCCTCCCCATCCACAGTCTGTCTGCGCAAGCTGGACGACGTGGACAACGCGTTCGTGGCTCTCGAGCGGTCCAGTAGCATGGCCACTGGCCAGCAGGGCGCCGGACGTAATCCTTTGGTGTTCCTGAACTTTGCCCTCTTCTGTTACGAGAGGGGACGCCTCGCTTTGGCCACGGAGCAGTACAATCGATTCATGGGCCAGGCCCAGGACCTGATGCTGCCCACGGAAGTAAGTCGCCTCGAATGCAACGCAAATAGCAAATGCCTCCAAAACGAATTCGTTTTGGCTACTTTCTTTAAACGCTTTAACATTCTCGCTTTCTCGCAGTACAAGTTCCAGGCAACGAAACTCAAGTCTCTGCTTCGTATCTCGAATCAAGGAAATGGAATGCTGCTGGAGGCCGCAGAGTCGGATGAGGCGGCATTGGCAACGGCGCCGGAGCTGCGGCCAGATGAGCTGCCACTGGAGGTGAATGCCGTTGTCAGCCAGAACTAAAGTGGAAAGCTCTTCATGGGAAGTACTCTACATAGATGCGTATAATATGATGTAAATCTGATATGAATAAAGAAGAAGAAGAAGACAATTCCACCGCTGAGAAGTCTGCTGGGTTATTCCCATCCCATAAGAATCTTTGTTGGCATCAAAGATGCTTAACTCACATCAAACATTTATTCGAACGTGAATACACTTAAATAGAACGTTTCTTTGTTTTACTTGGATGATACTCGTAAAATGCATCGGTACTTAACTTTATAGAGTAAACTGCAACCGTAAGTGCAATAAATACAAACATAGATCGAATAAACTGTAGAGGCTGGGTACTGCCTGATGACAGGAGGGGCAGTATAACGCGGGGGCTCTCGCGTTCTTGCCCTCCTGGCATGGCATGCGGCTTCAGCTCTGGTCACAGATATAGATACACATAGAGATGTAACATGTATATAGGACATAGGCATATCTTAGGCATAGAGTATACGAAACACTGGAATAATCTGTAGTTTTATGTTTAATTTCTTACGGGGCAAGACCTACACATGTATGTATCTTAAGCTACCGAAACGCACATCTATACGAAACATCAAATGGATAATGGATAAGGGATAAAATCCTTTAATCTTTAATCTTAAGCCGTAATCCAATAACTTTTATCAGCAGCTAAATGGGATGGGAAATGGCACTTGCTCAAACAGCCAAATCACATGTCGAATCCATCAATTAATCAATTAACCGATCAAAATTCTCAGCTCACAGATAGTAACACTTTTAGAAAGTATATATAGTTTGGAAATTCCAATGGAGGCAAGCCCATCTTTGCATCTTTGAGATGCCATATCCTGTCGGGCTTTGGCCTTCTGCTCAATCTTCTCCCCCCTTAGACGCACGTGGTGGTGACGCGGGTCAAGCGGGTCATCTCTGTGCTGCCGAAGTGCCGCTTGAAGAACAGCGAACGGAAGGTGGTGCGGAACTGCTTCGACATGAGGCCGTAAAGCACGAAGCCGACAGCCGCATTGATCAGGGCGAGGAGATCCATCAGCTCCCCGAAGGGCGGATAGCAGTGGGCGAAGAAGCACTTCTCCATCATCCCGGACAGCAGTCCGAGCAATCCCTGCGGAAATTCGGTGACCAGGAACAGCACCAGCACTGCCACCAGCAGCAGAGTGGTGCGATCGTTGCGGCGATCGCAGCGTGGAGGCCTAAAGAAATGATAGCTCACGGCAGAAGTAACAGACATCACATCGATCGAGTACCCACCTTTTGGACCTGGTGTCATTGAGGCATAGCTGGGTGGCATATTTGTTGGCATGGCCGTAGTCCTTCAGCTTGAGGCGACGACGCGAGGCCTCGTACAGGACATTCATTAGGACGACACTGATGACGGTCAGGGCGCTGCACGGCAACAGCTTGATGATCACGGAATGTATCCAGAAATTGAACCTGTCGGAGGAAGGAAGGCAAATGGGATGGAGATGATAATGTGCGGGTCACACGCACCTGTACAGAACCGAGTCGGCATCAAAGTACACATGGTAAAGGGCCTCGTGGTCCACAGTGTCCACATCGTGCGTCTCCCGCACCTGAAACACAAAGTACGTGGGCAAGCAGAGAATCGGCGAAATGATGAACGGAAAGAGTATGGCCTCCCTGGAATGTGCGAGCAGAAAATTGGCACAGCCCTCATTTGGATGTCTGTGGAAAAGAGATGGTAACATTTGGCTATAAACGAAAGACAGAAAAGAAGAACAGAAACAGACATATTGCTGCCGTGTTAATCAAATTAGACAGACGTCCACGTCCATATCTACTCAGACTTTGATTTCGATGTCGATGTGGGTTAGACGGTATGGATTGTTCTGCACAAATGCCTTAATCAGAATGAATGATAGCAGCCGAACGCTACTGCAGCGCATCACAATAGCCTGGCCAGCCAGTCCACTCACCTAATCGCCACATAGCGCCACACGGCCAACATCACTGTCAGGCCAATGGAAATTGTGTGCAGGATTTGAGTGAAGTGCATGTGCACCAGCAGGTACACGGCCCACCCATAGCTCAGGTCCTTTTCACCTACAAAACAGTGCGTAATCAAGGCATTAGCATTCTCCTTAGGGGGAGAAGACGGTGACGCTTACCCGGCTCCATGTATATGTACTGGTAGGAGGTGTAGGGTATGTACTCGAGCATCACAAACATATCAGCGACGGCCAACCACTTCAGTATGTTGTTGATGGGCGCCTTGGCCATTTCCTTTCTGGTTAGCACCATTATGTTCAAGATGTTTGCTATCGTTCCGAAAATGCAAATCTGTGTGTGTTTGGGCCAACAGAAAAGGGAAAACAAAAGCAACCAAGGGATGAGTTATTCAAAAATATTCTATCGGACTCTGCCACATCGCCCCATCTCCACACTTTTACTGACTCTCTGCCAGGGCCAGGCCACACTACCCATCAAAATGGAAATGCTTTATTTTTCGAGTTTCCCTTGGATTTACATCCTGCTTTTCATTTGATTTCAGTTAAACATTAATTTTTAATATTCCATTTAACCTTTTCCATTTTCCCAAACCGAATGATAAAAATCAAATAATTGCTCTAATTGTCGACTTGAACCAACCAACCATTATTCGGCAATAACTGTGTTTGCTGAACATTTGAAATATGTAAATTAACTTCGGGCCACATCGAAACCTTCTTCATATCCATGCAAAGGAAAACCCTGACAGACTGAAAGACAATGATTTGTGAATTGTGCCCAACGCATTTCTCCTATTCATCCGAGCTGCTCGAAAAAGTACCAACAGTTTCATGGGCTTGGCAAAAGTTCAAAGGTGTCGGAGCCCCAAAGATTCATCAGCAGGAGCTGACGGATACACAATTCGTGGCAAGACATTTTGCACAATTTTTCGGACAGTTTTTCATTTCTTGACATTTCATGACGATAGTCCCAACCCCAAGCCCAAGCCCAATCCCAGTCCCAAGCCCAAACCCTTGTCCCAACCCCAAGCCATTCGTTTCATTGTATTGTTGATCATTAGTCTTGTTGCTGTGCAGATGGGGTGGGTAGTACTTACCATTAGGGATACATAGCCATGAATGCTGTTGTAGGCCCTCAGCCAGTTGTAGATTTCACCCTGGCAGTACCCTTGGCATTCGTCGTTCAGCTTCGACTGGTTCTTCCGCTGGAACTCGTACATGAGCTTCACAAAATCCTCAATCTCGCTGCTGGTTATCTTAAAGTCCTTGAGTATGGTGGCATTGAAGGGAACCGATTGCTGCAGATGCGACTGCGGCATGTTGCTGGTTAGCTGCATTTTGATGTGGCCGAAATTTATGCCATCGACCTATTAGAAACTCTATGCAAAGCGAGTGCTGAAAATAACCAATTGAAATGCTTTAATATTCGTGCGGAACCAGCCAAACACAACTCTAATCTTTAAACGGGCCACAGTAGACTACATTGCCAGGGCCAAACAAATTGAAAATCCAAAGCCCGTGCCAGAGGCCAAAGAAAATCCTGCGCGAGAGAGCGAGCAATTCGTAAGCTTCCTCCCGATGGTAAGCACCGTGTAATACCGTCCTGCCCGCGCTTTTCCGTGGCATTGCAAGTGTAACTAATGGAAAATGCAATGCAACGGTAAGTGGTCGTGCCTGGGCGTAGCCCAGAAATTAATTGGCAGCACACAGACCCAGTTGCAACTACTTATTTGGATACTTATTTGACGGTTAGCATATGACACTCGGCCAGGTGAGTGGTGCAAATCAATGTCGACATGTCCACACGTCGTCGAAGGTGTTGCATTCGGCTAATGGCCCAAAAACCAATCCGAATCTGTATCTGTATCTGAATCTGAATCGAATCCTGTTTGCAGCACATATTTTGCAATCTCCAACCACTCCACCCTGCTCCACCCTGCTCCACCCTGCTCCACCCTGCTCCACCCTGCTCCACCCTCTTGTCCATGCCAGTCTGAACGACGACTACTACAACGACAGCATTGCCTCATCAGGTATGCATAATTCTTGAATTAGCTGTCCGGCGGCTCAGTGGATGCCGTGGAGTGGGGCCTGGACCTGGCCTGTCGTTGGCTGCTTGTCAGCGTTTTGATGCTGATGGATTGGCCTTTCGATTTTGTCAACATTTTGAGCCGCGACGTACGACTACATCTGTGGCGGGTAATTATTCTTTACGATTGAACATTCCATCAAAACGAAATGGTCATCAAACAACGGCGACGACGGTCTCCAGGCAGCCGATTCAATTCTGTTCAGTTTGTTGCAGGTGTCCGACCGCTCTTAAAACGACAAATTTCTGCCGACAAATCTTTATGGCCAGAGAAGACAATTCGTTACTGGAGGCTTTTCAATGGTCTTTCAATGAAAAACATCACCACATGCGTATCTTCACTCTGCCATAAGCTAACGATAGTCTTCATTAGTTTTTCTAGGGAAAAATCCTGCCATTTTGAGGATTCCGTTCCACTAAAGAGCATCCGCTTTAACTTTACGTCTCGTCTCTCTTTATGCCCTTTAAGCTTGTGTCGTCGATGGCCATTACTGTTTTGCTAACTTGCAAAACACAATCCCTGTACAATTATCTTGTTAGCTGCTGTTACTTCTGTCCTTTTTCATAAGACTGTTTTTCATCGCAGCCGGTGGCAGGTGGCACGCATATTCACATTCATACGGACACACCCACAAGCACAACGAGGGGGACTGGCAGGAAAAGTGATACAAACAGAAAACTGTACTTAAGCGGCAAAGGAACTTCAGGCTATTTCGCTTTTTTTTTGTTTTTTGGTTTTTTTTCCGGCCACTTCCCTATGCCGTTAATTAACGCCGGGCTCTCTCGTGTTAGTTTGTGAGTGTGTGGTAAAATTTTTTATTGCAACATTTCACTAGAACGACAGGAGACAGATGCGGCTTGGAGCCACGCTGGGCCAATTGGCCTATTCTGCTCTGCCTGCTCCTACTATCCCCATGCACTTGTTGAACATTAAAAAGGCATAAGTACTCGTAATGACCAGGCGCTCAAAGGCCAGAACTTGAGCTTAAATGCAGGATGTATATTGCTGTGCGATGAATGATAACTTATTAAAAGCTATTTAGCTATAAAGTAAATTGGAAATTTACAATTTTCCCTATGCTTTAATGGTCGACCATGGCATGCAGGACCTGTGTTGTATAATGAGCACTGCAGAGGATTATATGCAATCGGTGGTGCAGTTGGTGGTCCATGGCAAACTTAATTAAATGAACTGTGCAGTTTATTGAATGAATTTATTTCAGCAGAAGTTAACCACTGGACCAGCATGTTTTGGTATTTATGCTTTTGGCATTTAAGCGATGCAATTACTAAGAAGAACTTAGTGGCGATTATCCATTAGAACTACAGGTAATTTATGGGTATCCGTCTCCATTGACACTCGCCAGTGAGTGACTTGAGCGTGTGTTACTCCAAATAATTTTCTGAATTAGACAAAAAACCAAACTGCTTATGCTGTCAGACCGTCTGACAGTCAGGCAGTCAGACAGTCGCTCTGGCGTTCTGTCAGACACAAATGCATTCGCACACTCGCACTCTCACACACACAATGGCTATGCTATGTCTGCGGCTGTGCGGCACAGACTGGAGCTGCTGCTGCAACTTGTTTGTGCAATTTTGGATCGATGTGGGCATGATATTTTTCTCGTCAATGTTTTATTTGATTTTCATTTTTGGGCCCAAATAGTTTCTGCCTAATGAGTGCAGTTCGGTTTCGATTTGAGTGAGTTTCTATGCGTGTACGCACATCGGAAAAATCGTATAAATACAGTCGTTCTGACTGCCATCGAAGTTAGTTGAATTTTCGGGAGAACCCGGTCGAAACAGTGCCCCCAGTGTCCAGTGAGAAGTGTCCGTGCCCCGTGCGAGTCAATCATTAATCATGAATTTCACTGTAAGTACTGAAATTGAGTTTCTGTGAACATTCCTTTTAAAATGGAAAATGCGAAATATTAAAAACCCACTGCCTCACCCTTTCTTTCTATGGCTCTCGCTTGCCCATCGGTCATGACTCGTTAATGAAAAACTCTTGGAAAAACATCGCGGAACAGTTAATTTTGCTGATTGCCTGTGCTACTTGCATCCTGGCCGCACCCGCACCCGAATCCGCGCCCGTGGCCGAAGAGCAGCAGCAGCAAGGAGCAGAGGAGGGCTCTGTGAAGGCCAAGCGTGGCCTGTCGCTCGGTCTGGGCTACCACGCCCCATTGGTGACATCCTCGCACTACGTTGCCGCACCGACTATAGTACACCACGCACCATTAATTTCGCATGCACCGCTCATTTCGCATGCACCACTCATCTCGCATGCACCGCTCATCGCGCATCCGGTGTCGTATCACCTGCCCAGCTACCATTCCATCCACTCCCTCCACTCCTACCATCACTTCTAATGAACCCCAGAGTCGTGAGTGAGCAGCAGCAGCAGTAACAGCACCCACAAGAGCAGCAGCAGAGATACTACACTTTTTCTTGGCATTAGCACGATTGGACTCCCTTTCGGGCTTTCTTTCCCTAATGACCTGCTTTTGTACATAATCGTATAAATAAATACATGTGTTGAACCAGTCCTCCTCCGTCTGCATTTAAGCGAGTACGCAACTGCTCGAAGAACGTTCCACATTAAGCTCATGCCACGAAGAAACTTTATTTCTGAGTGGCTGCAGTCAAGTCAAGTACGCTTGTCGGTTGCTTGTGGCATGGCAGCGGAGCAGCAGGGGCTGGCAGATGTAATCCCAGCAGTTGAATACTCATTGTTAGGGCCAACCAGCCACATTATAAACATAAGCTACAGCTAAATTATGATTGTGCGCACCAAATACAAATGAATGCTGCAATTTTGTTGCACAGTCGAGGAGCATTAGAGGAAAGAAGCATTGAACCGTACAACATTAATTTATAAAGCTGTGGTCCATATTGCTTCAGCTGTTAGGGAACTTTTGTTTTTTTTTTTCATTTGGAACATTTATGGGGAAAATCCTTTCTATTGGCAGCAGACCACCGGGCAACCAGAGCAATGAAGTGTAAGAGAATCTTAAAGAAGATTTACCTTCAATGCGCATTCGTTACACAAATATGTATATGTATTTCTTTGCACTAATTTCATCTTAAAGCTAGATAAACTTAAATTCTTTTCATAGAAACAGAAATCCACATGTCCCAAATTTCCAAGCACGAGCTCTGCCCGACACCGGCACCAGCACCGGGCCCGCACACAGTTTAGTCCGAGAAGCTGTCGCTCCAGTAGGTGGTGGTGAGGGGGGCCACCGACTTGAAGAGGTCCCTGCCTTGTGGCTGGCCCTCCGAGGACCTGCGCTTGTTGTTGTGGCTGCTCCGCTCCTCGCCATGGCGCAGGCAGCTGGTGCTCTGATGGCGTTGCAAGCGCTGCTGGGTGAGGAAGGTGCGCTGGCATCGCTTGCATTCGTAGATGAAGCCATGCTCGTCGTGACGCACGGCCATATGGCGCTTAAGTTCGGCTCGCAGCTTGAAGACCTGCGTACAGAGTTCACAGCGGAAGTGGGCACGCTCCTGGGCGTGACGTTCCATATGGGTCTTGTAGGCCCATTGCACTTTGAACGTCTTTTCGCAAATCTCGCAGGTGAAAACACTGCGTGGGTCGTGGGACTTGCGGTGCAGAACGTAAGACTGTTTGCGCGAGAAGGTCAGGTCGCATTGATTGCACTCAAAGGGACCGGTCATCGAGGGGGAGCCATGTGCCTTCTTCTTTGAGGCGCTGACCGATTCGTCATCGTTGTCCTCGCTGCCGCGCTTAGTGGCCTTCTTGCGTCCACGACCGCGACCCATCGAACGTTTGCGTTTCTCGCTGATGTCCGACTCGGGTGAGTCGCTCTCCGCACTAGTGGAACCTGCCACGTCCGACACCTTGAACTCCACATCGTCGTCCTCATCATCGTCGCTGGCTGAGTCGGAAACGGGGGCATCAATGACCACATACCCTCGGGACGACGCACCTTGTTCTTGCTGCGCGACAGGCGCTTGCGTAGATCTCGTTCTGTGGTTTCCAGCTGCTTCCGCAACTGTATGGCAATGGTGAGACTGTTCAAGCACGTTGTACAAATGAACTGCGGCATGAAGTCCTTGACGGCAATGGACAAGTTGGGACAGAGGTCCACCAGCATGTCGGCGGGTGTGGCGTCAACTGTCTTTTTGAAGAGACTGACTAGATCTTCCTTGCTGGTGCAGACGCGGCACTGATTCTCGTCAACTTCCTCCTCCTTCTTGCGCTCCCTGACGGCGGGAACAGGGTCAGTGCCATCGACCTGCTCTTTGGGTGGCTCGTCACCGGTGATTAGTTCAGCTTCCTCTTCCGATGCCGATGCAGACTCAAAATTTTCCTCAGCGGTAACATCCGTCTCCTCTACGGCAGCGACATCTTCTTCAGCACCGACGTCAGCAGCAGCTGCATCGTCTTTTTCTGCAGCATTATCTTCTTCCGCACCGATGTCAGCAGCATCGGCTTTGTCTGCGCCCCCATCGATGCCCTGCTCTGCGGGTGATGTATTAGCATTGTCCACCTCCTCAATCAGCTTATGCACATCCACTTCGGGCATCTCATCGTCCAAAAATTCTGCTTCCCCTATTTGCACTGCCCCAGCAACGTCTGGTGTTATTGTTGCAACTTCCTCCGTCTCTGCTGCATTTCCCATTGTATGAGTGGAGGCGTCTCCCTAAAATGAACACTTTTTATGAAGAAAATCTGTTGTGCTTGACACTTTGGATTATAACCATTACCTCTCCTATGTAATCCATAAGCTCTCCCACTACTTCTGAGGCGTCTGTGGCTTCTATCGACTTGTCCTGCTGTTGGTCGGTAAGTGGCTGCAGCTCCTGGTAAACCACCGGGGGGGCCACCTCTACACCGGGGCTAATCTCTTCAGTGCCATTAGCGGCAATCACAGGCGCAATGTCTGCTTCCATTACTGCGCGTGTTTTTCTTCTTTTTTTGTGGTGCACCCCGGGTTTTTATTTTTCTTATTTTTTTGGCGCGGCTACCGGCGGTGGTTTTCGCAAGTTTTCTTGTTTTTCTTCTTGTTTCCGCGCACTTTAGTCGCGACTTTATATCAATGGGCACTGGCCTTTTCGCGGTATTCGTTTGTTAATTGTTTAATAACAATTTTAGTTTGTAACACAATTCGCGCAGCAGCGGACTGATGTACCGTCGAACCTCATACCGTAAATATACTGACGAATTATTCAAGCTCCATCATACATATTCCTCGTTTTTGATATTCCGACGAATATTACTAGCTGGATGGAACCTTCAGCCCGGCCTACATAATTTTAGCCGATTAATGAATCAATTTTCCACTTGACTGGCATGTATTAAATACTTGGCTTGTTTTCCTGCAACGGAGATTGCTTTTATTGTTTTTGACTCAATTTTGGTGCAATACAGCTTCTCGTATGCCGATGAAAAAACGAACTTAGCCCACTTAAGCCCCCTGTATTTAAATAGTTCAACGACTTGAGGAAAATGGCGGAATATATTACTGATTGTAAGTTCTTCATGTAGATCCATGCCATCTTTTCTTTGAACTTCGGAAAAAAACTACAATATCTAGCACCTGAACTGCGCTAAAATTATACAATTTTCATTAGTTTCGGTGGAATATTGAAATACCGCCATGGTCTATAATGGGTTAATCGTTGGGCTAACACAATAATACCGTCGAACCAGCGTTTATTTTTTTCCGCTCGCAGCCATATTGAAAAAGTATACAGAGCAAACAGCTGTTTGGCTACCGATACTATTGATCGATACTATCGACTGGATAGTCGCTGTACCTGCGCGCCAAAGTGGATTTATTTGAAAGTGAATGATTGACACTGATATGAATTCGTTACAGTGGGAAATCTTGGGTGGGACTAGAATATTTATGATGCAGAGAAGAGCAATTTGATGTAATAAACATAATTCTACCGGATGTTACTTTCAAATTTCACTTTCGCTGCAAATTTCGTGCGTGTGTTGGCCATAAAACAGAATAAAGAACACCTTCCCTGCCCTCCCACAACCACCCCACCTTGCCATGTCTTAAAACAATACCATGGCCCCCTGACTTTTCAACGCGTAGATGCGCAAGAAACAAAAAAAAAAATCAAAACGTGATTTGCATAATGTTTCTGTCTTTTTTTACACATTAATTTGAGAAATGTGTTCTCGCGTACTTGGCCAATAAAAACAACAACAAGCCTGTTTTTTCCGCACGATTTCCGAAGGACAAGTGAAACGAGAAACGAGAAAAAGGTGCTTTGTGGGCACTTAGTATGGCTTTTAAGATTTCCAATTGCTATGTCCCAAAACCAAATGGCTTATACAATAATAAAATGCAAATATTTCGATTTGAATCAATTCCCGGGACAGGCTTTTGTTTTGTGTTGTTTATCTTCAGCTAAGAAAACTCAAGATTCAATAAATTGCCCGCCCCCCACATTTAGTAATATTGTTGTCCTTTCACCAGCCGCTAAGATGAATATTTATATCAATTTGTGATGCGGTCTCCAAGAGAAATGTTGGGCATTAATGTGTCCGATGTTCCGGATGTTCGGGCGCCTTTAACGCTAACAGGTCCTGTCACTCTCTGCACACGCGTATGTGTTTAAGTCCTCCTCCGTTATTTTCCTTTTGTGCCTGATTTACGTCAGCAATTATCGCAGTGGAATGTTCAGAGGCTTCTACTCTTGATAAAAACATCCTGGTCTGGTCTCGTCTCGACTCGGCTCCTTTAGGTTTTAGCTATTTGTTGTTTTTGCGCTTTGCTGATGCTGTTGCTGTTGCCGTGGCAGTTGTCGTGACTCTTGCCGTGACTGTTGCCGTGGCTGGCATTGTAACTTTGGTAGGGGCTTCCTCTAAGCCAGGGCCAGGTGACGATGGTTGGAACTCAAAGGACCAAACCGCTTATGACGCCAAATGATAAAGAAAACAACAACGGGGAACGATTGCGCCTTGTGATAAGATAAATATAGCATTACGTTGGAACTGGCAATAATAAAAAAGTACGGCCATGTCAACTTACATGCGCATCCAACTACCAGCGACGTCAGGACATGATAAATTACGCACGAGTGCCGCCATCGGCATAGCTATTGCCATCCCAAAGACAAACAGCCAGCATATGGCTGCCTGTTGAAGGCTTAAGTAGCACCAGAGACGCACAAAGCCCTCAGCGGGGGATGATGTTCTCAAGTGGAACTGAATATACATATTACACTCTGCCAGGTGTACATAGCACCTTTATACGTAAAAGCATCGATCTGGAACTGTTATTGGCGGTATTGAGGTTTGAATTTCTTTGTGGCTCTCTTTCATCTGTGGTTTCTACCATGTATATGCCTTCCACATGAAGCAATAGCCTGTCCTCTGTAAATTTGACTGATTTACCTTTCCATTTTCCAATTAAAATGTTTGACATTTCAGCTGTTGGTTTGCTCTGTGCTGCCTTCTACACTCCACCGCAAAGAGAGACCTCTGACACACTCTGGCTTTCTATTTTTAAGAACTCAGGCTCGTAATATCCCTCCTTATGCATTAACTTAGTCAAAAGCGATTGTTTTTCAGCTAGTCCGGCTTAGAGCAAGATTTTTTTCCACCATGAACTTCGTGATGAATTAATATCAACCTATCGGCTACGATATTGTGATACTGAATATGCAGAAGTTTTCCCCCATCCAACGATAAAGTGACTTGGCAAATGGAACTTTACTTGCGATGGAAACTAACTTTTCCATAATGTGATTTACCACTTGACGGGCTACGTCTTATCCATCAAATCGGATCGATGAATTCCGCAGCCAATCTAATTTAAGCGCACTGCTGATTCGGCACGTGTTCTCGATGCGGGCTGAAGCGTCCTTTGGCTTAGCTCCTACTCTCTCAAAAAGTGGATTAAAGCAGATTGTTCTTTTAGTTACTTTTTCGCAATATACACGTGACTAGTACAGGCCCATAAAGATTGGGATAAGCAGCTGTTTGTGCTTTCAGTCGTACATGTGCCAGCAATTTCTTAAACTGATGAAAATTAGCCCGTATACGTCTGTAGCTCCTCTGGGTATCTTTTTTGCACATTAAGAGTATATGGTAATGGTAATGCTTATGCTAATTAATACGACATTAATCAAATTCTGATGTTGATGTTCTCATTTTTCCGTCTCTCCGGGCAGGCACATAATCCCTTTGCCGCACATTACGCATACGCAGCGTGGCGTCTGGGTGCACACAAACAAGGAATTGGCTAAGTAAATAAAATGCCTGAAAACGGGACTTTGGGTCGATTTCTTGTGCAATGCAAAGTTCTTTCCCACAAACAGATGTACACATGTATCGTGAGAGTGCGAAAAGCCACAGAAAGGCAAGCTAAGGCAGCAAATATTAATTTATCGTCACATAATTTAAAAAAGCCCTGGGGTAACATGTTTATGCTTAGCTGCCACTCAGCTGCTGCCTCCCCAGTGTGGTGTGGCGTCTTCATGGAGAGCGTTCTGTTTCTGTTCCTGTCTCTTTTTGTTTTTTTCTCTTCGCTCTCTAAAGCCCAAAAGCCAATTTATATCCATAAATACCATAGAGTATCTACATATATCTATGACTGTAACAAATTTGCACACGGCCCAAATTAAACGAGTAGCAGCGCAGATAAAAATATACAAATACAAAAAAAGTGCAGGGCCTCAATACGGGGGTTCATTATTAATATGAAATCGCTGGCCCTCTGGCTCTAGCCCCAACAGACCAGGACCGGGGTCATAGATTACAATTATTGGGGGAAAATGACAGGCCCATAAAGATTGCGATAAGCAGCTTAACGCTTGCCTCATTACCCACCCACACTCGCATACACACATGATTGTTGTTTCCCCAAACAATTGCCATGTGTCTGCCTTCGCGAGTGGGGAGTCGCCAGTCGGCAGTGGGAGCTCGGAAGTCTGTGTGTCTTCCTCAGGTACTTATAAGTGGATCAGCCTATGCTTCTCTCGCCTGTCAGCTGGGAAATGTGTCAATGAGCCACATATCTGCATTATCCTTACATGGCTTGGATTGATTGAATAATATAAAAGGCTTCTCCATCTTCCTGATGAAAAGCAAATATCAATCATCTTTTGTACTCAAAGCAGGCAGACGACATAGTCCCAGAAGGGTCTCAAGAATTTTGCATAAATTTTTGCTCAAATTTGGAGAAATTCTCCAGCTAACGTAATTTATGAAACGAATAGAATACCTACAAATTTTACTTTCCTTTGGCCCCTGACCGGAGCGGCAAATTAAGCCAACCGGTTTGTTTATAAATCAGCAAAACAAAAGCCGACAAATAAGCAAAACAATTCCTTCTCTTAACTCTTTCAAGTGGCCGATATGGTCGTGGCTATGGTGACGATGGGAAATGCCCAGAATGTCTGTAGCACAGGGCAGTCGTACAATGAACTGTCGCCCAACTGTCGCCGTCGAAAACAAATCGTATGCAAAACAGTTTCATATGTACGTTATGGCCACATCTTCAAGGCGCTATCGACTGGTAAATGCCTGGTAATCGGCGCTGGAAATTATCCTCGATAATAAAACGCAGCAAACGGAAGCACAGCAGGAGGATAGGGTGTCAATCTGGTAAGATTTTGCGTACAATTTTCAGCTTAGAATATCATTGGATTAACTTTCTTTATTTCATAAACAAATCTGGCATCTGGTCAGAACTTCTCCACATCTAAGTGGTATCTGATATTATTTATTTGTAGCTTCTTATTTCTGCCACATTTGCTGTGCATTGTTTGGCCTTCCTGCGAGAGGCTCTTAGAATTCCCCAGTCCGAATCGTTTGTTCTTTTGCGAAACTCGTTTCACATTCCTCGGATTATAAGAGTGTAGGATGCCACAAAAATTAGACGGTTAGACAGAAACCGAATCCAAAACCAAAACAAGAAATTCCATTTCTAAACTGCTGCCTCTAGAACAAGCTCTCACTCTTTCTCTCTTATAACCTATGTATGTGCCTCTACCCATATCTAGGCGGAGGGGCTTTCATTCATCCCGTTCTTGGCTGCTGCCGTCTGTTGTTGTCTCCCACTCGAAGATGGGTATAAATAGCTGCGGCGCGGCTCGTGCAGAATCAATTAGACTCCAAGCAACTTTCAAGAAAGAGCATCCAGCCCAAACAAACCAAAAACCACAAGCATGTCGAAATTTGTCATGGTTGCCCTGGCATTTGCCGCCGTCTGCCTGATCCTGGCCAGCGCCGCCCCTGCACCTGCCGCACAGCTGCTGGATGCACAGACAGCCATCCAGAAGATAATTGGTGAGTGGGCGTAAAGCATTTTATATTTGTAGAACATACACAACTGATTTCCATCCGTCTTTGCAGCTGCCTACAATCGCATTCCAGGACGCTCTGTCGTCCACCCTGCGGAGGTGGCCACCGTGATTGATCCAAACACATTTGTGGCCTACTACTGAAAGGACTCACTCTCTGTCCCATGACAACTTGTACAAAATCTATCTCCACCGCACCAATTCTTTAATAAACATACGAACAAAATAACCCCCGATTGGCTTTCTTATCTTCGGTTTATATTGGCATTTAAGTTGCATAATTAGCACCTGCTTCTCATGCAGGCGGCAAATATCGAATTTTGCTTTAAAATTTAATTGCCTGGCAATAACCAAAAAACTTGATTCTCGAACGTATTATCCAAGGAAATTTCGACAGCACTAGTTTTGGCAAAAATAAACATAAATAAAGAAGAGAACCGGAATGGGAGCCCTGGGAAACAGGGTCACATTACTCTCTGACGGCATGATGGCATGATATTAATTAAAATTTCAATTAAAGCCCTGGTGCAGAAAGACAATGTAATGAGTTGCACCACAATATCCAGTGCCGACGCTCAAGCACTTAAACCAGCATTGCAGTGCGTTTTATTATCATAACAATCTGGTATGCTAAACAGACCAAATTATTAATAATTTAATAATAATTAATTAATTAATTAATAACAACTTATTATACTCGTAATACTAATACGCAACATTCTCGGCAAGGGGAAAATTACCCAGAAGTGAAAGTTATTTAAGCTTAACTATGATATACAATGACTGCACCATCAAATAGCCCATGCGACACCAGCAGAGGACGATTACGCGCGGATCGCAGGAAACCGACCGAGGGGCGCTGCCGCATGACGTGCGACATGCAGGAAGGATAGATGTAAGACTAATAATCGATCTAATAGGAATCTGGAAGGTTATGCGGCTGCCCTGTGGTACTCTAGAAGTATCGTTAACTGTCGAGGAGAGGGAGTTTTTGAAGAGTACTCTGTGAGACCTGGAACAAAGGTAGGCAGAAACCCATCTCAGAAAGTTGGCCCTAAAAGGTCAAGTTTTTTGGCTAGAAGGGAGTGGCTTACAGCGTTGAATGCTTTACTGAAGTCAGTGTAAATAACATCGGTCTGTAAGTTTCCTTGAATGCCTTCCCTAATGAGATTATAAAGCTGCGGAAACTTGGCTTTACGAAAGCAGTGGACACGTTCAGATGGCCTACCCGACCGATCCAACACACGTGGTCCTATATCGCAGGCGTCTTCAGGTATACCGAGGGGAAGGACTCGGGCTAACAACACCATGGTCGGATCCGATACAAAGCATACATAGATCAAGCAATCGACCCAAGGAATGTTTCACATATTTCAATTAGACGGGGTAAAGCCTAAATAAAGAAAATATTCATATTGTTTTTTATATTTAAGCGCTTAAATTTGTCTGTGGCCATACGAGGATTTTTCCATTTTTCAACGAAAACATTGCATCGAAAGTTTGTCTGTTCGTTCTATAAAGTTCTGACGTGATATAAAACACAAACATTTTTTTTTGCAAATTGTTCTACCATTTTTTTTTCGCTGGATAACTTGCGTAAAAAAGGGGGAATAAGCGGATGGTTTAACAGATAGTGGATCTGCAAGGCATTGGGCAAAGTTTAGCAGGGCTCTCCATCTGATGCTGGAGTGTTTATCCAGCTCTTGTCTAGAAATATCGACTATTTCAACCACGTGCGGCCTTCACTCATCTCTACGCTCCGGGCCGTAGTGTGCACTTCAAAAATAACGTCGACTGCGCTCACTATATTGGCATCAATAAGTTGATAATGTGTCGTGGTTGTGTGTCAGTGCCACGGACTGGGACAGGCTAAAGCTATGCCGATATTTCATGCATCAAAAGCCACGGCCATAAAGGGATAAGAGATATAGTGGATTCGAGTTTTTATTGAAATGGAAATCGTCTCTGCTCGCACGGAAACAAGTCGAGGGAAATGAATTTGCCAATACCAACATGTCCACATAAAGTGTGTACAGAGCTTAGGCTTTCGTCCCATTCCCTGCTATCATCAGTCCCCCCGGACTTGGTTTTATGGCTACACTCAGGGAATGTATGTCACTGAAATATTCATGGGCCGGACAAAGTGAAGGACATTTGAAATAAAAGTACACTTTAATAACGGCAAGACTCCACAGGTGATTGAAGGAAACAATGCTGGAGATGGGATCAATTGATGTGCCTACTAGTAATCTGATTTCCCTTTTAAATGGATTTTTTCATTGCACCAATGGCACGGCTCTGAAATATGCGCAGGTAGTCCTGCCATGACTCACGGGTCTAGTCCTCAAGCTTAGTCGTAAATTTTATAGCAAGAGATTCCTGGAGCCAAGTTTTATGGACAGGACAGCAGCTTTATGTGTACAGAAATATACTGCAACAAATTTTGCACAAAGTACAATACGAGACAATATTTGCGTATTTTTCTTAACCTCAGCCATAAATTTTGCAGTCGGCCTAACGTACGAGTATGTTTCAGCCATTACTTACTCGAAGCTCTTTCTTTGTTTATGCTCTAATTGGCCAATTGTTGCAATTTCGCCTTCCGTTAGATGTTAGTTAGATGTACGACTGCGGCTGCTAATTGGTATGGGTTTCTTAGTATTTTATGACCCCGACAATGACATTTAACGAGCACTTCTTCGCCGACCAATGTTCAAGAGCATCCGCTAAAGAGTTTACGAGTATTTTAGTGTTTATTTTGATCAGGAATTCCCCAGTGGAATGCGGCGGCAAAACAAAAAAACCCAAAAGCACCAACCAACCAGCAGAAACAAAAATTTCTCGCATGCGTCGGGCGTATAAATTTGTTAACCGCTTTCAAACTACATCCATGGATCAGAATCCATCGATTTGCAATGCAAAATTCGCCTCCCCAGCACCAGCCCCAGACCCATAACCATTATCAATAGACCGTGACTTACCTCCACCCATCATCCGAGCGACTTCATATCGCGTCCAGCATCTGCTGAGGCAGCTTTAATTATGCAAAATACTGGCGCCACCGGATCGTGCTGAAAAAAAAGCAAAAAAAAATAAAAATTGTGGGGAGACAGAATGATTCGAAATCTGATATCAACCCAACAAGTCAATAAAAGCCTGTGATGTTTTGATTTAAGGCCTGTATCGAATATACAAAGTTGATGTTTTTGCTGAAAGTAATGATGAATCCAAGAAGCAAGAGGAGGGACAAAACAGGTCAATGGTTGGCGAAATATTCATACATTTTGAAGGGTCTGTCTACACGAGTACATATGTATAATCAATTCTCTCATCAGCCAAATTAGTAGAGGGTACACTGGATTACATTCACGCATATGGCCAGATATCATTAATATTTGCATTCAAACAACTATATCAAAAATAGGCATGGCAGAGCTGTGGAAAGTCAGTGAAGGATAATTACTGTCCAGAAAACAGTCAAAGAAACCCAGAGAGCAGACCTCTGCTTATCAAAGCTTCGGGTGCCGCAAATTTTGCAATGATAATCAGAACATCTACTATGAAAAAAGTCTAGTTAAATGTCAGTCATAAAGTGGCCCAAAGGGAGTTCGCTTATCTGCTTTACTTGCTCTTTGGATGTCAGGCATGAAAAAACAGAACGTAATTTTTTTGTAATTAAAATAAATAACATTGCAAGCTCGAATTTGTATATACACATTAAGGGGCATTTAATTGTAATTTCAATGGGTTTCGCACAATTTACGTGCTTGATTCATGTTTTTGAGCATGTTGTTCCCCTTTGCAGCCGGAAAAAGCGCATCGAAATAAATTTCAGGTTTAACAGAAAACTGTTTTTCTATTCACCTTTAAAAATGGCATTCCATTGCAATATTAACATAAATTTTATTAGCTTAACTAAAACCGGGGCAACGAAGGAGAGTAGGCTAGTAATTTTGGATTAGCTATGTATCGTGTGTATTGGATGGCATCTAAAATTTTTTAATGACGAGTCTCTTTGTGGGTCAAGAGAGGGACAAGTGCAAATGATGTTTTGGTTATACATTAGCGCTTTGTTGCACGATGGCCATTTTGTGGCATTATTTTCGGGAATTTGTTTGTTTTTAATGTTTTTTTATGGCGGCCAGTTTGTCATGGATTTTTTATATTGGTAGGGAGAGATTTTGTTTGAGTCGTGGTTTACATTATATGGGGGAGGGTATTTGGCTGAGGTTTCAGCAATTCCATTGCCCTTTATCGTATATTTTAAGTATTTTATTAATTATTTATTGATCCAAAAAGTGGCGCCCTGCATTAGTAAATATCATCAGTATATTTTATAAATATATTTCATATTTAAATTAAACTTCGCTGACACGAGCCCACAGGACGACAACACGACGCAAAACTTGTTTTCAATATAAAATGTAATATGATATATTTATTTTAAAGTCTTTTTTAAATAGGTTATATTAAAAAGACTTTTTAATATATTTACGTTTGCATCAAAGTGGATTCTATTTAATTTCCCTATGTTTGTATTCAAAACACGAATACTCAATTTAAATATTTTAATTAACCTTTTTTTCTCTAACGGGATGGATTCGCTAATGGATGAGCCCTTGTTTAACAAAAAAAAGAAAAAGAAAATAAATGCCAAAAATAACTGTGAATACCTGCCGCACCCCCCACTCAGAAAAATTTAAAACATCCATTTGTTCATTGGCGAATTACATGATAAAACAGGGGAAAACATTCTTAAACTTGTTTCATGCTCGGCTTTAACTTTCCTAATGGAAAAGTTGCTACAAAACCGCTTCCAAAAGTCCTGTGGCAGATTACGCTGAGTGTGTGAATATTGATGCGGAATAGGGATTCCTGAGTGCCAGATGGGTGTGATGTGATGCGTGTGATGCGTGTGTGTGTAGGGAAACTCTCCGTTAGCTGCAAAGATGGCTGACAGTTTTTCCGGGATATGAATCCGAAGCTCTAGCTTCAGGCCTGCGTGTCGTATCCATCAAAATTGATGGCTCACGGAGACCGGTAGCTTGTAGCCATAAACGAAACTGATGCCAAGTCGGCACTAAAGCAAATGTTCTAAGAATGTAAAAAAGAACAATCAAATCACAAGCAAATCTACTGAAATTAAGCACAGAAGTGAACCCCAGTGAACCCGCCCGAGTTAATCTGGGCCCCGCATTGACGGCTATGGGCCCCGTCTGCCCTCATTAACAGGCATCAATGGCCGAGACCAGGTTATTAGCATAATCCTGGAGTACTCATTGTTTGAGCCGGCCAACATCTTGAGGTATATACTCGTATCTTGAGTTCAGAGAACTGTAAGTGTAATGTTCTTTAAATGATTTTCTAGTGGCATTTGTCTGGCTTAATGCATTATGCTGAGCTGCTGAACTGCTGACTGGCAGGTTAAATTTTACAGGATTTCCTTTGCTTTTCCCGTAGAGGGAAAACCGAGTCTTTGCCCATTAAACTGCTGCACGAATTCCATTAAAATCCAATTTATTTGGATCCACGAGTGTTAACCAGAACAAAATATCAGTGGCTTGGCCACTGTCCAGCTGTAGGTGTGTCCAGTGAACACACGTGATATATTTCACCATAAATCAAGGGGATGGCCCACGTCGATGGTCTGCGGTCAGGGCTTGGTTAGACGACAACCGGGCGCCACATGTCAAAGAGCGTGTTCGGTCATATGCGCGACACAATGTTAGATGAATAGACACCGATTAATCATACGGGTCTACTCTTCATCGATGTACAAGGATTTACATTATATATATATATATATTGGATGTTGTTCAACAGGGAGTGGCTATTTGGTCTCCGATCGGAGTAGCATATTTGATTACAATCAGCGAAATTGTGTCCAGAGCCAAAACCCAAACGAGATTGCTCGGCAACAAGCAAACATTGCTTTTGATTGGATTTACCACAGCACCATAGAATATCAATCAATATCAAATGTGGTCTTTGCAAACGACACAGGAAATATTACTGTACACCTAGGATACACCTGTAGGATTTTGCATCTTTTAAAGCTTCAAAGAATTTCGTGCAGCATCAAGATAGGAGCTGAACCCGAGACGGGGGCCAAAGTTAATCCTCCAAGAGCAGCAGAAGGCAGCCTTGGCGAACTATGCTTAGCGAGGAGAGTGCATTTCAGCGAACAGTCTCCAACTGAAATAACACCGCCATTAAGATAGCAACAAGTTAATGCCTCTTACGCGTCTTTCGAGATAGCAGCTCGCTATCTTGATTTCACGACGCTCGTTTAAGGGAAAAGGCTTCTTAATTGCTTTTAGTCAACGGGCAGTGAATATTAAATGCTTTCATGGTCTTGAAACACATTGTTATTACACAACATAGGGGTAACAATCTATACCATGCCATAGCCGAGTACATTTTCTATGATCCAATGACCTTGATTATGCAAACTCATGAAGGGCTTCCAGAAAGAGAGGCGCAATAAATAGCAGATTAATTAAAACAAAGGAAGAGCCAACGAGAGGGTCTAACAATTTGCGTGTTGGACAAGCTCAAGGCAAAGAACGGTCTGATCGGCCTTCCGACGGTCTGGCCATGTCATGGCAATTGCCAATTCATTTAACCGTCATTTATTATTTATTTCGTTGTAATTTATGCAATTTGTGGGTTGTCCTTCATTTAAAACAATCGCCAGCAGGAAGCAGGGTTTCCCAGCCCCATGTGTCCATTCGCCCTTTGTCCTAACTTGACAAAAGAGTTGAAGCCAAGTTAATTGTGATTTGCGAACTCATTTCTCAGTGCACGCTCCATTAGACCGACTGAAGTGCAACGGTGCAACACAATCGTTAATTGTTCTCCCTCACAGTCTCCTCGTCCTGCAGATGTCATTTCCTTTGTTCATTAACTGAATATTATCTACGGGAATATCCTTTAATAGTGACTTTAAAGCCATTGACAGCGTCAATCTGTTTGCCGCAGGCACCTTCATTGAAATTTATGCAAATTAATGCGAGTGAGTCCTTTGAACTGGGACACGGCGAACTCATTGAAACTCGGCAATCCGTCTGAGATGTAAACATTTCCCGCTACGCGTTGCCTAGCACCTTCACCATCATCATCGCTATCACGCTATAGTAAGCATTACAGGAGAGCATTGAAAACTTCGCGACGCTCAATATACCCTGTTGCCAACTGTTCAAAGGCTATTATGAGTTACATAGATACGCAAAGAAGCTAGATTCTTCGACCAAGTAATCGCTCAGGCCTGTACTTTTACAATAAATCTTAGTTCTTAAGAACTTCTATGGGGTCTGTCCGTCAGGGTACTTTCAGCTGCGACCCCCGAAGCTCATTTATCCTGTTTCTTGTGCTATATTTAATTATGTTTAAGTACGTCCTTCCCCGGTGTGGATTACCTTTGCGATTTTCTGCGGGTTATTGCAGCCCGACCTAAGAGCTGCTCGCAATAAATAGCAAAGGGAAGGGTTTTCGTTGCCACAATCTGATGAGTGGCTTCCATTCAACATTTTTTCATTTTCGTGCAACTTCTTCTAATTTCACGAATGCTATTTCTATATCTGTACGGGTGTGTGCGACAGCTCCCCAACGATATCAGCTAATTTCTGACATGGAAATGCGGTACAAAAGGGAAAAAGGAAAAGCATCGGTAGCCCTCAAGAAAGAAAAGTGAGTTGTGTTTTCAAACTGTTTGCTCACTTTTTGTGGCGAATTTTGTTAGTACGAGTCTTTTTTATACCCGCTACTCAAAGAGTATAGGGGTATATCATACTTGAGGGTAAAGTGAATGCGTGTAACGCCTAGGAGGAGGCGTTTCCGACCGGATAAAGTATATATATTCTTGATATATGTATATATGTATATATGTATGGCATCCACAATTTTGAAGATACAAAAAATTGAAGAGTCAGAAAGAATAGCCCAGAAGGATCAAATTAAAATAGCGTGGACACACCCTTTCACATTCCTTCTCTCTCTCTCTCCCACACACTCCGCACTCTAGCGGAGGGAAATAAGGGAGATGTAAATAAGATTTAATCTAATATATATTCTATATAAAAACCTCCCAAACGGTTCGACCGATTTCTCTAAACGAGACTTATAGAATGTATTGTATTAGTTACATAAATCATAAGACCGCGTATATACTGACTGAGAAACGGGTACAAGGTAGAGCCGCAACGTAGCGCCACGTTTTAGTTTGCAAACCCGCTCTGTGGAACTTTAGAACTTCAGAATTGCAACTAGTGGCTTGAAGTTCTGCGAAGTAATTTAAATAGAATAGTTTACCGTCAAAGCCGTAAGGCGTTGCTCGCAGAAAACTTTGTTATAAGAAGCTGCTTTCCGACAATTTGCCCCCTCAGAGGGCACCACAATAGCTTTCCCCTCTCTATTCATTTAGCTGCCACTTTATGTGTATGTGCATGTTTTCTCGTACAGCAAATTGGCGAGAAATATTTATAAATTTGTTTACGCTTCTTTTCAGAAATTGCTGAAATTCCTGCTCAGAATTAAGTTGTGCGCACTGAAAAGAGCAGAGCAGAGCAGAAAAAGGCAACGGTCGGACGGGACTAATTTCCAGTTGAATTGAACCAACTCATTCATTAAGGCAATAGATATTTGCCCTTTGCTGTTATGAATAGCAGTCGAGTATTCCATTTTAATTTCGATCACTTTGGAGCTCGTATAATTTGAAGTGCCATTAATATTTCTATAAAGTGGTATTTATTTGTTTCCATCGGTCTGTAAGCAGCCAAGCAATATCTCAATCACTTAAAATTCTTCCGCAATGCTCCATTGATATATTTCCACATGTTTGCCTCAATATTATGACAGGCCGCCTGTCTGCCTGGCGGGCTGCCGTTTTGAGTGTAAAATTCACACTGTATCTGAATATTGTGTATTTGTTGTTGTTGCTTTTTGTATATTATTTTAGGAGAGACCAGCGTGGGCACGTGCACAAGGAAACTTTGTCGATTTGCCTTCGGGCATGCAATAAATTCTGGAATGTTCCCAGCACATTATGGTCTATGGTCCTTGGTCCCCCTCTGAAGGTCACTTATTTTCGCCTAATTAATTGCTCAAGATTCGGTTTTTATCGGGTTTTATAATGACTTTGCGACAAAGTTCACTGGAAAATAAGTTTCCATTCGGGACCCAAACCACGGCGTTACCGAAGTTGACATTTGAACGTTTGGTCTTTGGTGTTTTTGGCACCTCAAACCACTCCACTCCACCGATCGGGTCTCCGATACTGCCATTGTGAGGAGAACTTACATAGTTCCGTTCCTCTTTCAACCACACAGTGATTAATGGGGCCCCTCCGACAGCTTCGAAAGTGTGGCTATGTTGGTTTCAGAATAAATTGAAATTCTGTTTGGCATTTAATTGGCTGACAGCAACTGGCGCTGACATTAAATAAACAGCCCTACGGGGCCACAAAATTAGAGGAGCAGTTGGGGCACCACGAAAAAGGTAGCAGTCGATGCCACATGGCATGGGTCTCGGTAAAATCTCTTGAAAATCCAATGAAAGGAGTCCCCCCTAAGGCCAGAGCTTACACTCCCATGGGAGCAGAGCTTGGGGAAAACTCACGGGGGAAAATGCAATCCAACAGAATAAATGAATCGAACGAAGCTGTTACCTAGACGTACTCTAGGCTTTACTTGCACCCAAAATGATAATGATAAAATGGTAATTGAATTTGCCTTCTCTTTCCCCCGTTTGTGCCACGGGACTCCATCTGTTTTATGAGATTTTCGATGACCGTAAGCTGTGGGAAGAACTCTTGTGAGTCCTGGCGGAGTGCACTCCATTATGTGATTACCTTTTCGACAAGTCCGAGCCCATCAAATGGTTTATTTAATAATGGGGCGATAAGAGAATGCTTTAATCAGGAAAAATAACTTTGTTTACACAACTTTTCATTTGTTGGTAACACAGCAAAGACACACAAATTAAGGTCAAATGCCAACAGGAGGTGAAACTATTTCCACAACCTTGTTCCCTTGAAAACTTTGTTGTTTGCGTTTCATGTTCATGCTTTAACAACAACAAGATGTATATCTCGGCAGCCGACGACATGTAAATAGGGAATTGCTCTTGAGTTTGCTTTAATTAAAAAGGTCCTAGGCCAGACGAAAACATAGTTTTTTTGGGGCGACTTGGAGCTGTCAGCACTTTAGAAGGCTTCAAAGACCGTAAAAAATGCCAGCAAATGGTCCTGGACCTGCTGCTGGTCCTGGCAGCAGCTGTTGAACGCTGATGACGAACACAAACATTAACCCGATAGCGCCGTTTTATTTTGGGGCTGTTCCTGTTTTCTCTGTGCTCCGCTCCCTCAGACGACAGATTTTTGTCTGGGAAAGACACCCACTTGCGTTCAGTTTCGTTGAAATAAAAAAGGGGACACAGACACTGCGCTTAAACTCTTAGCCTCGGGGGAAGGGCCAGACCATGAGCTGCATGGCTACGAATTCCGCACGTTTGCCCAGTGGCCAGCCCAGCAATAGACCAGACCAATTCATGTACCCTCAAGGGGCTTTCCATAATTGAAATAGGCTTCAAAGAGCGTTCTGCCATGTCGGGGAGCTCCCGGAACAGCAGTCGCTGATGGAAGGGAAATTCAATTGTGACATATTATCGTCCACAAATCCCAATAAGCATTTGCCGTCGTTTACGTTCCGCGCTTTTGCCGCTTTCAATGCGCGCAAATTTTTCGCTTACTCTTGCAATTTATCTTCATTGTAAAGCCAGGACCCAGGATCCCTCTTTCAATCCGAACAGACCCGAGGCGGTGCGATGCGGTGCGATGCCAGCCGGACAAGCTGCCGTGTGGCACGTGCGCGTAGCACACAAACATAAATCAAGTTGATGCTACAAAATGGGTCCAAGGAGCAGCCCCCGGCCCCAGCACATCTCCGGCCTGACGGACGTTCAAGCTTCGTTAGCCGCCAGACAAACGACTTGATGGTCAACAACAAAGTAAATGCTGTCTGTAAATACCATGGAAGCAGAATGCCGGAGGGCCAATGGAACTTCAACTTATTTGTGCTATCGACAGACACTGACAGCCGATCCAATTGTTGCTGTGTGTTGACTCACTTGTTGAAATCTTGCACTGACAGTATCTGTTCTTAATGGACTTTCAATATATGCAAGGGGCCCCAGAGTCGCTCTCAGTGATGCTATCCGGTTGAACTAGCACGCTGACTAGTAGCTGTTTTTTGTACTTACAAAATTGTATATATATGTATGTCTTACATATGGGAAGCCAGGCCCCCCATCCCCTGTCGTTCCTTGGATTCCTTCTAGCTTGTATCCTTTCAGGCTGGAATTTCAACAACCCGGTCACGTCGTAACATGCAACATGCTCATAACAATAAAACAGCACTTCTTCGTCAGCGCAAATGAAGTGAGGGATACTCCGTACACACCAGTACACCAGGATACCAGCAACCATCATTGGATTTATGAAACGGAGCAAAAGAACCTCTTTCCCCGACAAAGCTCCCGACGATGACAGGCATTCAGTTTGACATGGGTTTGAAAGGAACTTTTAACGCTCACACTGCGTATACGTAATAAAAGCAATAGACGAGACGACAACCTCATTGCCCCTCAATGCTGGAGGAAAATAGGAGGGGAATCCATGACTGGTACAGTGTGGAGTGGCGACAAATGCTGCAAAAGCCAATTCATAAAAACTGCCTTGGAGTGTAGGGGACATGAGAGCACAATCTAGGCCACTGGAGAGGACGGTTTTTACCATTCTTGCATCTGCTGAGTAATGGACTCGTTTGACCACGTTTAAAGCCCCGTTTTCTCACTCCCTCTCAGCGATGACCGTTAACTGATGACCGTTGGAACGCGACATCAAATACAATTATAAATACCCACTGGCCCCATTAGACAATTTATATTCAAACGTCAGACGGCTAGACATTCGATGCTAATGAATGCCAGCACGCACCAATAAAACACCAAAATTGAGAAGAAAAAAAAACAAAAAAAAGGTACAGGCCCTGGCCCTGTGGAAAGCGCCGGTAAAAAAACAAATTCAATTCAAAGGGAAACACCCGAAAAGAACAATAAATAAAATGGCAGACTGGAATTAAGTGCAAATATACGAGCACTTACAAACACAATCGTTTGATGGGAAATATTTTAATTGGAGCTGCCAGATCCCGCCAGCTCAATAGTTGTATGGATATTATTGGCCATAAATTGTGTATACATACTTATTGAAGAGATATCCCCTTTCAAGATCCAGCACTTCCCTGGGTATCATGCAGTCGAACTGCTGCCGATTGTTTTAATATGTTATGTTTTTCTTGTGCTTTTCCAGGTAAATTGACTGGGCCCCCACAACCACTTTAGCAGGCATTGACTCCTCTCAAGCAAGGCCAATTCCTTTGGCATTTCCATAAATTCACATTCAACCTTCGACGGAAAGCGATGGAGAAGGTGAGCTGGAAAAAGAGCGGGAAACCGGACCACAGACCAGACATGGCCATGGCCAATATAACAGATCCGAGAGCCGTTCCGAAGCGTTTGGACCAAACAGCACCCCTATGCCAACGCCAACGCCAACGGCAAAGCCAAAGCCAAAGCCATGAAAAGTTCATTTTCAACAAAAGTATTCATACATTTGTAGTGGGGATGGGCGGGCTGGGGGCAGGGTGGCTGGGAGACTGTACGATTGGGAGGTGAGAGCCTGAAGAATTGTTTATTGTTTGTTATTTGCATTAACGACTTGTTGAAAGGCACGCATCCATGGTTGGGGGTTGGGGTTTGCCGGGCGGTGGGACTGCGATCCAGTGTACGTGGCGTGTGCACCTGTGTGTGTGTGTCTGTGTGTCTGTGTGTCTGTGTGCTTCCTCAAAAATACATGCTGAATGCCTCCTCATGCTGAATGAAAGCGTTTCAGTTGGGTAGAATAGAGTAATTGAAATTGCATTCGTACAACCACAAACGATAAGGGATTGAGGTATGGATATAGGTACATATGTACCTTTACATACACCGAGAGAAAAAAGTGGAGAGAGTGGATTTTGTTTGTATTCAAAAGCCGAATTTGTAATTTAAATATGCGCTTATGCTGCTCTCTGCTATGCCATCTTCCCTCCGTGTATGTGAACAGAATTGGCTGTTATAAATTTGTATCCTTTTATCCTTTGTTCCTTATTGGAAAATAAATATCAAGCCATATGGAAAAAACAGTCAGTGTCAGCGAAAGAATACCTCCCAGTATTTTCGTTTGCAAGAATCAAGATCTGATGTTACTTCGAACCCTTTTAAAAATTTTCCAATTAGGGAAAATACTTTTAGCCTGACGTAATGCGAAACCCAAGGACAAAGGTGAGAGTTTTCCTTATTATATTTATCCGTATATTATAGTTATCGTCATTATAATGCTGTTGACGATGACGATGACGAAGACAATGATGTGGGTCATGAAAAGGCCGGCACCTTTGCAGGGCTCACGTTTCGCGTTTCAAGTGGCATCCACTTTCCAACCCATCAATCCCATTGGGAATCAAAAAGTGAATGGAACCATTTGTCATTCATCCGCTCGTCATCCTGGGAAATGTATACAACAAAAACGAAGTGAAATGTTTTATTTATTGAACCAAATATTCTGTGCTCTTTGATCGGGAAAGTTCTTGGGTGCTCACCCATAGCTGGTGCAGAACAATTAGCCCGACAAATGGCTGAATATTGTCAAGTGGAGGGACATTCCGGAAAAGGAGCACAGCTGGAGGTCCCCCTAATGAGACAAATCCGTTCCTATGGCCGGGGGCCACCGAATCAAACCATTTAATATTCGTCGAGGGAGTCAACATGGGGCTCACTCACTAATTAACTTCCATTAATACTGGTGCCTGATGCCCCATGCCTCATGCCCCATGCCTTATGCCCCGATGGCCTGATGTCTGACGCAAAACTTTAAGACCCATAAATAAGGATTTATTCCTCGTATATTGGCATTATTATTATTCGTTTCGCTTAGACTCTGGCCTGGCCAAGAATATTGCTGGCAATTCGAGATAATGAACTGGGAAGATGCTCATAGACAATTCCCTAGCCTAGCCATCATTGTTCTTTATTAAAATGACCCATGCCGTGCCATTGAAGCTGTCATATTAAAAAGCGTCCAGCTGCGATCCCTACTATCCCGCGAGGAGTGGAAATGATGGAAGGTGACGCAATGGCGTCAATTTTCATTCCGCCTGGAATAGAATTTTGGATTGCTTTGAAATGCAGAAAATTCCACACGGAATACCATCCATGACACACGGATCCCGTCTGCATCGCTGGTTAGAGCTAGTGGTGGCTGTGGTGTGAGGTTTCCCTTTCATAGATGCTTCGTCAGCTTCCGCAAAAATTCACAGAAGCTCGGCTCTTGGCCACGTATGTCTATTGTGTTTTCGCATGATTAAACGGGGTCAAACATTTCTATGGGCAGCTTCTAGGCCAGTAATCCGTTAAATATGCAAATGTCCGGTTACTTTCAGGACATTGAACCACAGCTCAGACCTAGCCAGTGCGAAGGATATGAAGGAAAGTTGCCCAAAATCGAGCTGCGAAATCCACTTTCCTGTAATCCAGGACAATGACCTAAAATCCTTTGTGGCTAGCACTGGTTAGAGGCACTGATGATTTCACAATTAATTCCATTGCCACAGCGACATATTTCTTGGAATTTTGCTTGGATTTCTCGGGAACCATTTTTCATTGGCAAATATTAGCTTCCTTGCCATTTCGTTCTCTGTATGCCATCGCCTGTAGAAGGCCAACATTCTACTACGAGTATTTACACATTTATTCGTTGCAACTTCCAGCAATTTTTTTGCAATTTAATTTCCGTTTATTTCCATCAATTAAACATACACATTAAGTGGAATTCTCGGTTCTCTTTTAGTTACTTTCCCAACTGAAAAATTAAATATTTGTGTAGTATTTCCCAGAACTATCTACGAAAAATGTTATGGTTGATTGCCACAAAAAATTGTACGTTTTTTGGTTTGTGTGTTCCAATTAAAACTAAAAACTTCATTGTTCTCTTGGTCCTTGGTTTTTTTTTTTTTTTTTTTTTTTTTTTTGCAATGAAGTATGGCATGGAAGGCCCTTAGACAAATTCTGATGATGGTAAAGATGGCTAGGGGAGTCCTGATAATTTGCATATGTATGTTCAACAGAGGATCCAAAGTACAAAGATACATGGCTACAAGTGAGATGCCAGAGCAGCCATAGAACAACGGTTTAGAGCTGTTGTGTTCCACATTCTGACCGTAATACCAATTCGATTAACATGAAATTTAACGCCACTAGTTTCGATTGTTGAAAGAGATTTGGGACTACTTATATACCTTTAAATATATGTTTGTATTATATTCCGCTTAAGAGATTATCCAGATGAACAGAAAACCTTAGAGGAATTGTACTTTTTGTTGCTGTTGAAAAACACTTGTTAAAAAAAACTCTGCTCTGCTGATTTTAGTTTTTTGTTTTACTTATTCGAAATGTTTCAAAATTGTTGCGTGAAATTAACCGTCACTTTCGGTGCGCGATGCGATCCTCTCGCGTGCTCTGTTTTCGCCCGACTGCAACGGATTGGACGCGCCGGGGAGCGTTGGCGCCAAATTAGTTTTTCGCACTCGAATTTCCCGGCAAAACGGCGCAGGCGCGTGGCACGGCGTAAACAAACGTCAGCTGTGTGCACGAGCAACATTCGGGGGGCAGATTCATTGATGATTTGCAGAATATTGCGGGACAATTACTGGGGCGGGCGTGTGGGACATGGGATGGAAGGTCGAGTGGGCTGCAGCTCTAATCAGTTTCGATGATGTGTGCACTTTCTTCCCATGAAATATATCAATAAAATTATAGAAGTCCTTTGAGCAGACATAATCTCCTGTCACCCGGCATTGAGTTGTTTTTTTTTTTTGGGTGTCAACGGGGCGGATGCGTGCCGGTTAACGTTAACGGGCTCAAGGCCACGCCTTTCACATGTCACGGCGCCGGTTGAGAATACTCACAGCTGCCAGAGCCAATGGTTCATTAAACCCCCGGCCACAGCCACCACCGCAGATGTTTTCCTATTTTTCCTTTACATTAATTTCCATTGAGACCACATTGTTGTGTCCCTTTGACACGAACAGCATTCGACTGGGGCAGGTTGTGTCAAAGCTCTTATTGGCCAACCGTTCCATAACATTATTGAATTTGAATTTGAATTCAAGAGGTTTGTGGGTGGGCTTTAAACACACAATAATATCGCCAAGCTTGAAAAAGTGAAGCAGAAAAGGAAGGAAGGTAAAGCAAAGGACGGAGTCCTCGCTTAATGCGAGTGCCACAGCTAGTAGTATTCTTTTATAATTTATGGATATGTCCAAGGGCTGAAACGGAGGACCATTGCATCCTCATTGGACAGATTCATGGAAATTCGTCAGAAAACCAAAATCTAATCTAATATTTCAATTTATTTGAACCTCGCGCCTAATGCGATGTTTCCAGAGAAGTCAGAAAATTCTTATCGAATGTCACTCGACAAAGGCTCGCCACCATGTAACTATATTTTGGTTATCGATTTGTCACTCGACAAAAGCTGAAATGTATTATTTTACTCTTAAGAGCCGCTCTCTTTGCATGGCCTCTCTCTTAAACTTGAAATTGAAAGCAGTGCAAATTGCAAGCAGTGCCTAGTGCATTAGTGTGTGTGTCTGCTCAGTTCTGCGCTGATATGGCTCATTCAGTGTTAGCAGCGTTGGGGGCCACTGTTGGGGCCTGTGATTTCGGCGGGGCTCTGTTTTTCCGCGAACGCTGACGTCGACGCACGCATCTCGTCAGGCGCGCTTCTCGCAAAAACGGTAAATGCGCAAAAAACAGCAACTAATATTGGAATAACAGCGAAAGAAGTATATATATTCAAGCAGTTTATTTATATAATCCGCACAGCCATATAGAGCATATTAAAAAGTGAGATACTCACGCACACACATACCATCAGATGATAAGAAATATCTTCATAGTGCAAATGGTGTAAAAGAAAGAGAAAGAGATAGAAAGTAAGAAGAAGAACTGTCTGAAGAATTTACGCGCCCGTTTTTGAAACGCGAATTAGTTTTAATTGATTGCTGATTGCAACGTCGTGCTATCGAGTTCAGGCTGCGTATACGCCCGGTGGTGCCAAAACTAGTCGATCGCTAGTCCGCGTCGGTAACGTAACGTGCCGTAACGGTCAACGATTAACGATAAACGTTAGAGAGCGTCCGATTAACACGGAACGGTGACGTAGTCCTGCGTGCGGAAAACGAAACGCTAATAAATGGATTAAAAGAGCGGCCTACGACAATCGGAGCAAAAACGACAGCAACAATCAAAACAACAAAAACAAACCCAGCAACAAGATCTACAAAACGAGGGAATCAAAGCAGCAACAAAATAAACCGAGCAAAAAGCATATCAAATAGAGAAACCAATAAAATAAACATTTTCAAGTATTTACAACTATCAAAAGTAGAGCTCACAAGAAGATATCGAAAAAGAATTAAATTAATATATACAACACACCCACAAACACAAACACATACACATATGGATCTATACACCAGAGTAAACATATTTACAACAATAGCAACAGAAACAGCAACAAAAAGAGAAGGGGAACGCCCAGAGCAACAGAAGCAACAGCAACCGGAATTGGGAAACCCCCTAATGCCAAACCAAGGACTGTGAGCGAAAGGAGCAGGACACGGGGGGGGCGCAAAAGGGCAGCGATGAGAGAGCGAGCTACGTCATCCGACTAAAGGCATATCAGAACATTAGAAGGACACGACGACATCGACAGCGACACCGACAGCGACAGCGAGGGATATGGACACGGGCAGGGCCCCTACTCCCATTTGTCTAGCGGGCAAATAAAAGCGAGGCAGGAACCAGGCCACACACACACTTGCACACTTGCACACTTGCACACTTACAGCCGACGACAACAGCAAGGACATTAAGAGGGGTAGCCATTGTTGTGGTGTGTGCTTCAAGGACATTCACATGCACAGAGGCAAAGCAACCCACTCGACGGGTCCCATTAAATAAACATCAATCAGGCGTAAGGAAATACTCCTAGCTGTCCAACAGTTGTCCCATGTGATAGCGACAAGGAACAAGGCGCAACAAGGACCCACACCCAAACCCCCACCCACGCACTTCGCATCTTCGGGAGCAGGAAATATGGCGCGACGCAGGGGCAGCGGCCGAGGCAGTAAGTATCTTTTCTTGTTATTGTTATTCATTAAGCACACGAAACTTTTGCCCCGAAAAACAACGCATCTTTCGAAATCTTGGCAGGAATTTGATACATTCGTTCAAGGACGAGAAAACTTGAACAGCTTTGCTGCTTTCCAGGCAAAACTTTCCCCCGAAAGAGTCCTCAAGCTCTCGAAGCGAAGCACTCGACAGGGACTTTCAATTACGGCAGAGTCAAGGATCTCTTTTTAGAAACTGTAGCCGCCATATGGCGGCACATCAATCTATGTACCGTGCCCCAAGAACCCAAGAACCCAACCGCCCCGACCCCCTTCGCCCGACCCTCTTAAACGGTGGCAGAAGGAGAAGTCCCGCAAGTGATGCGAAATAAAATATGCAAAAGTGAAAAAGTGCGCCACGCCCCCGCTTCAACCCTTCTGATATGATAAGATACATGTTTTTTGCATTATTATTTGTGCCACGACTACTTGAACAGGCAGCCGCGCACTTGCTCAACAAGCGACAGAGATGGCACGAGAGCGAGAGGGAGAGGGAGAGCGAGAGCGAGAGAGAAGAAGAGCTTGCATAAAACATGAAACAAACGGCCACGATGTGGGCCGCTCCATCGTCAGTCGCACTACACCCACCTACAGCCACCACCCACCCCCACGGGCCACAATTCCAAGCCCCACCACTGGGTGCGCCCCCCTCCGCCCCCTCTTTTATCATTTTAGTTGCGTGGCGTGGCGTGCGCGCTGCAAAATGTTGGGGATTCCCTTACGTAATCCCCAAGCGCACACAAAAGGCAAATAAACAAACACACACGGAGAGGGCGGTAGAGACTGGGAGAGAGGGCTGCAGCTCGATTCAAAGAGAAGCAGCAAACAAAACAAAAATGGTTAAAAGAAAGAGGAGGGAGCGAAAATGCGACACAAACAAGGCAGCAAGTCATCGACGCTGACGGCGACGCCGACGCTGACGCTGACGCTGACGTAGTCGTCGTCGGGGAGAGCCGCCCCCTTGTAATGGCCTCAAAATCAAGCTCACACCAAGCGGCATGAACTCTCTGCTGCGCGTGTGTGTGCTTGTGAACACAGATACAAACTTGTAGTCAACAGGCAGACAGGCAGCGCCAAAGCCACAGCCACAGATACAGATACTTGGAATTCAGGCACGGCACACAGCCACAGCCACAGATACTTTGCGTCACATTGCCTGTTAGACAACTTGCCTCGTCTGTTACTATCGCTGTTGCCATTGCCCCTGCCTCTGCCTCTGCCCCTACCTCTGCCCCTGCTCGTGCCTCATGCCACAGTTTGAACTTATTAAAAAGACAACCACCGCGTTCAGATACTCGTACTGTGTTGCACCTCTTCTACCCACACGCTTCTAGCTCTTTCCTCTGGCCCCAAAACACGCTCCCTGCTGCAGATACTTTTGCCAAATGAGATACAAGTACGCCTTGCCTTTGATATATGCCAAGTATTTCAGTTCGTTGGCAGCCACAGTGGAGACTGGCCCATGGGGAAAGCCTGCCCGATGTTTTCCGCGCATTATCCATCATTTTCCTTGCCCCCTTAGCCAGGAGCCACCGTAGCGCTGACTGGCAAGCGCAACATGTTCGAAGCACTCCCGTCGCACTTGGCTACGCCTCGACTTGCCAACGAAACTGTGCGGCAGGATGGTTGGGGTGTGGACCATAGCCTTTGGAGCTGTTGTGGCAGGGTCGCCCAGCTGGGGATTGGGAGGGATTTGGGTGGTGCGGGGGGCAGGCAGCACTTAAGCCGAGTTCGCCTTTGTCTTTGCCTTGCCTCTGACTTTGGTTCATCCCCCCTCCGTCTGTGGCCCCCTTTCTATCTGCGTTGTGTGTCACCAGCTACGTCAGAATTAAAATAGACTTTTCCTGGGTTCCGTTCCGTTGGGTTATATTTGGTTTGGCTCGTGGTTTTCCCTTTGGCCTGGCTCTTTTCCTCTTGGCCATTGTGCAGATAATTTATGGGAATGCCGAGAGTCGGAAGGGGTCGGAGGGGGAGCACTCCTTTGCTCTCCTTTGATACACTTTTATTTCTGCGTATTTTCATTTCATCTCTGCATTTGTTTTCTGTTCTTTTCTGCTTTTCTGCTTCCCAGTTTTCCCTTTGGCGACTTTTGCGCTCGTCCGCATTCCATTTCCATTTGCATTTTGAATGGAAAAAGGCTTTTAGTTTGTTATAGTTTTTCCTTGAAAATGGGGTTGCCTTTCATTACGGTCGTTTTGGGGCGGAAGGGTTGAAGGTGGAGAGCCCCTAAGTGCCACAAAAGTAGCTCCTTTCCATGCAAATAAACACACTCGGATGTAGGTCTAGGTGGGGCCCCAATGTCCTGTTCCAGAAACCATTTCCATTTGCTGATTGCTCTGATTTCGTTTTGTATTTTCATAAAACTCCGCCTTTGACTGGGAATTAACTTTATTTTCAGTTGGGATCCTTTCAAATTAAATCTTTCTGTTTAAATTAAAAATTGTTTTGAAATTAGTTCTATTGTAAAATGTACGAGCTCCAAGTCCAAGCCATACTAAATCCCCTCTCCCGCATCTAACATCCTTTTTGAGAGAGAGTTTTCCTAATTACCAATAAAGTGCCTCCACTTCTTTTCGCTTAAAAGCCAGCTTTGGGCCCGAACTTCAGGTGGCATAAAGCTGGGGTTTCCCTTTCCCCCGGGCCGTATCATGGCCATAAACAAAACACTCCACCATCCACCCTCCACTCTGGCTCTGCTCTCTCGCTCCTCGATTCGGCTTGCAGGCAGCAGCCACGCCCAGGAAATCCCCCCTCCCCCGCTAGCCGCTAGGGCCACTAAAAAGGTCAGGGCAGAGTGGCCAAAAGTGCCAAGGAGCAACAAAAACAAGAAAGGCACCATGGAGAGTGGCACAGGGGGCAGCAACAGAAAAGCAGCAAAGGAAACTGGAAAGGAAGGAAAATAAATAAATAAACGTGAAACGAAATCCAGGCCCCAGAAAATTCTACGAGAGTAAGCCAAAATAAAACCCCATACCATACCTGTAGACTCACCACCCCCGCCCACTGTAGAACCTGCCACAAGAGGCAAGAGGCACGGCAAGAGAGGCGAAAATACGTATACAAAGCAATAACAAACAACAAAAAAGAAAGAAAAAGAACGAAAACAAGAAATTAAGGGAAAAGTTAAGAGCAGAGCGAAAAATGGGGAAAAACAAGGCAACGTGCAAAAAGTACACGTGTAGTGTACGTGTATCTGTGTATCTGTGTATCTGTGTGTGAGTGTTGCCAAACCTCTTCATCAGACACACACAGATACAACGAGTGTGGCATGTGTGTGTGCAGAGGGAGAGTCTATGAAAGCGCAGGGCTTCCCCAAATGATAAAGTTTTATTTGCTTTTGCGGGCGCACACACATTGGATTTTTGTGGGGCAGCAGCAGCAGCAGCAGCAGACTGTGGCAGAGGCAGAGGCAGAGCCAGCACTCAACCATAATAAAACGAACATTGAACGAACAGGGTAAAGGAGGGGCATGCGAATTGTGGGGTTCATAATGATGATCCAGATGATGATGATGATGATGATGATGACGTTGTTGCCGTCGCCGCTCCCCCATCGTCAAGTAGTTACCACAGAAAAGCGAGCATTAAACCAAGTCAACCGACCCATCCTCAAGAAATGTGCCACAGGAGACTGGACTATAGGATATCCTGTAAATAAGGGACGCTCAAGGATGAGGCTAGTGTGAAATTGTGATCACAGCTTCCCGAAGGATATATGGGTTCCTTGGGTGAGAAGATCTCTTTCTGGGGGATAGATTAGGCTTCATTAGTTCACAGTATCGAGATCAAGATCACCAAATAACAAAGAATACCGACTTTTCCTGATAGATTTGGAGCTGCTCACCGTCTGGGAAATATTAAGCTTTCAAATGCAACACGTTTATTTAAAACGTTTCTAATCCGCTAGTTTCATCCAAAGGATAGAATTGAATGAAGCTCCTGTGGCAACATGAAATTCAAATGGAACGTGATTATAACAGAATTATGTGAATACGTCTCGATGCTGCACAAGGTTCCTAGCTCAACCCACTCTCCCTTTTGGGCTTTTGTGAGCTGGAAATAAAATTGCATTAAACTGTGTTCAATTTCAGCAAATACAATAATACAAGGGCCCCGCCCCTCCTCATCAGGGGGCTGCATCTGCTGAAGCGAGGTACGGGGGAGGTATGAGGGATATTCCAGTGAAGGATTGCGGGGTATCGGATGTCCCTCAACCCTGTGGCAGACGAGCTTCACACAAATGAGTAGGCAAGAGCCAGCGTGCCACAGAGACAGGGAGAATGTGCACAGGGGCGGTGGGCTAGTGAGTGGGGGAGTGGCAGTGTGGGAGTGTGCGAAAGAGAGGGGCTGTGAGACGGGGAGTGCCACGGATACGGATGCAAGGCCCCCTGTTTGGCCCGACCTTCCCTGTCGTGGCGCGGCATGGGGACGGGGTGGAGGGGCCTTGTTGGCTATGGCCAATGTTGCCGGGGCAGAAAGCTGTTCAACAGCGCCAACAAAGGAGGCAGAGGCAGAGGCAGAGGCAACGACGAGTGAGTGACGGCAACGACCGTGAAAGGCCATTTGCCTTCTTCCTTTGTGTGTGTGTCTGTGTGTGTGAGAGTATCTATGTTTTCGCGAGTGTGTGTGTGTGTGTGCAAGGATAACCCAATACAATTTCTGTTTTTGTTGCCTAAGGACGTGCAGGAATTTGCTCGTGTATCTCTCTCTCTCTCTCTCTCTCGATTGCCGGAGAATGGGCCTACGATTGGGTGTTGGGGGCTGTTAACCCCGCTACGGGGAAAAGTGGCATATCCTTTGGGTGGCATATAGCTTTGGCACCCCTTATTTTTGGGGACAGGACCTGTGACTGATGTTGGAACAGCTGCTAGCCAAACATTTCTCTGGTAATTTGAAATATACATAAATATAAATCCACTCTCCGATGCATTTTCTCGTCTATGCATTCGAGGGAAATTCCCCCGTTAGCTGTGGGCGGTGGGGGGACTAGAAAAACACCCCTATTCATCCCCAAAATGATGGGGCTAAGCAAAAGCTGTTGATTTATTTATGAATTGCCAGCAGGCCAGCTTATTTTCCAGGTACTTTTTGGAATTTCATTAATTTTTAAGCATTTTCAGCGCACGGCTCGCGGCTTGCCGGTTTTCCTCATGAGTCAGTGCTCGTCCTGAATTTCGCAGGCATTCAGTCTCCCCAATCAATCGTCAAAAGATTGCCCTGGAGATATTTCATACACCAATCGTTCAGTCCCTAATTGGGTTTCACTTTCCAATTAAAATACAAGTACAAGTACATACATATGTACATATGTATATGTACATACTAGTACAGACTGATGTTCGTTGTGTTTGTGAGTGCGCATTGGATCGAACGAACTGCTTGTGTGTTTGGACAGCCACTGATAACCTCCCCACCCCCGGGGCCCCTCCGCGAAGCATAGGTCAGTGCTGAATGCGGTCAGTGCGTTTCCCCCCCCCCCCCCCCCCCTCGCCGGACAGGCAATCTGCCCGGCAAATCATCGGAGCTATTGAATATAACACAACAATTTGGTGTTCAATAAACTGAAAGCTCTGAAGCCCTAGTACGCATGGGTTTTCACGGGAAATACGCTTAAAATCGGACTTCTTTGTTCCTGGAAATTCTGTTTTACCACAAAATGCATGGAAATTGAATGATTTTCCATGAAAAATATGTGCCTGGCCTGTGAATATGTTCCGATATTCCGATAAGGAATAAAGCTATGCAATTGGTAGTTCCGATCCAAAACTTAAATTTGAAAGGTATTCTATGAGATTCAACAGTTCCCATAATCTGAAATGAAATGCGTATCAGCTGGACAAACAAACATCACTTCTATAGATTCTTATCGCCCAAAACCCCACGGACCGCCGTGGTCCCCCCTTGCCAGGCAAAGATAATTCTTTGGCAAAAAAATTAACGGAGACGCAGCAGAGCAACAGAGCAGCAGCAGCGGCGTCACACAGTCGCCTCAAGTGGTGACAGAAATGAAAAGAAAAAAAAAAGATATAAAATAACAAAAAAAATAAAAATTGTTTATGGTATTCATTTCGGTTTTATTTTCTTCTAATTTCTGTTTGTCTACGCAAAGAACACAAACACAGACGAAGAGAGCGAGAGCGAGAGCGAGATATCACAGAAACGTGTTGAATATAGGCTTACAAAAGCAAACACATCAGAGAAGCAGAGCGTGAGAGCATGAGAGAGGCAGAGCAAAGGCAATGGCAAAGGCAAAAGCAAAAACAAAAGCACCAGCGCGGCTGAAATATGCAAAGTCAGAATCAGAGTCTGAGTAACAGAAGAGCAACAATATGGCAACAACAGAAAGGCAAATAGAGTGGAGAGGAAAGAAAAACACAGCGCAGGCATCACATCACGTCATACCGGTTTCTCTTTTAATTTCAGCTTCGTCAGCGCTTTTGGGTCTCTTGGCTGCTGCTGCTGCTGCTGTTGTTGTTGTTACAGAGGTATACCCTTGCAGAGGGTACTACGACTTCGATCAGATGATTTGCAATGGTTAGGTAGAAGCGTCTTCTTCTTCTTGTAACGAGAAAATACACACGGATCTGTGCCCTGTGAAGTGTGCAACGGTCTGAAAGGGTATCAAGTGTCCATTGTTCATAGTTAAGCAGAACAAAAATATACTAAATCGATCGATGACAGGGTAACCAAATCTTCGAAAGCAGTCTTTTGGTATTGGTGTGCTGCTTCCCGTCCCCAGAAGATCCCCGAGAAAAAGCGAAACAGAATTATGGGGGGAAGCTCCGCAATCCAAAGTCCCAAAGGCCGAGACAACGAGAGACAAACACGCGCGCACCTTGGCTCGGCTCGCCTCAACTCCATGCGATTCGATTCGAGCTCTGCTTTGGCACTGCTTTTGCACTGCTTTGGGTAGGGGGCAGCCAAGAGCCGCCAACTTTTTGCCTTACAATGCACTAATAAAACCACACTTCTTGCACCCAAATGGCAGACTGTGTGTTAACCTGTTTCGGCCTCATTCGATTGGGTGTACGGTGTCTGTCGGGGTTTGCCTGTGTGTGTGTCTGTGTGTGCTTGGATTGGGCTCAAAGCTTTATTGAACCCGAGAGGAAGCTTCGGAGAACGAACCTCAAGATACCCTTGCACAAACAATTTGAGATCAAATTATGAAAATTTTGCTGGAACATATTCAGAAACAAGTTCTAACCGAATTCTTAGTATTACCCCGATAGACCAATAGTTCTCTGCCATGGGTGGGTGCTGCTGCGGCTTAGATCTTTCGGCCGCTCCCACAACGGAACAGAATATTAGCTGATAATCGATTGAGTGAGGGGCCCAGTGGCTCTACAGCTCTGCTGTGGTGGTTCTTGGGCTTCCCGATGAATCACCTGAGCGCTTTTGAGTGGTTCTATCGCCCGTATTCCTGCTCGCTCTACACTCTCCCTATCTCGCTTTTACCCACTGTGCTGTTTTCAAACGAGTTTTATATCATCTTATGGTGGGGCTCTATCTTACTCACCGCTCACACACATAGACACATACACACTTGAAAGTCTTGAAATTATCGCACAAAATTTCCTGGAATTTCATTGCCTTCCGCCTCCGCACCTGTATGTGTGTGTCCCTTGTGTGATCAATCGTAATAATCAATAAATGATCAGCCCCTACAATATATATACAAATATCAATTTAATTTCTAGCCTGGCCAAAAAATCATTTAATGCACATTTCTTGTCGTTTTGCCTACCAAAATCAATGCGTTCAGCAAACGTTACGCTCCAATTGAGATTCAAATTCAAATTCGAATTCAAATTGATTTTGCATTTTCCCATCAATGTGACAGGGGAGCTTGAATTTGTGTGGCGGGAGTGCTCGAATTTTCCACGTGAATTTGTGGCACGGGGTCTCGAATCTTCCCAATGAATGTGCGGCAGGGGAGATGCTAAGACAAGGGAACTTTTATGTACCTCACATACACCATATGCATGGATTCGGATTCGGATGGGTGGGTGAACAAGTGCTGGCAGGGATACACGTGATACGGTCTGTCTGTCTTTCATCCTCCAACCCTTACATTGAAAATTAAATATAAATTCCTGCACAAACGTCGAAAGGAAATTCGCAGAATACCGAAAAGTGATTTCCGATAAAAAGTTAAGTGCCCTCAAAAGAAAAAAACCTTGAAAGACAAACAAAACCAAAGCCCCACAAAAAGGGCCCAAGCAGGTTCAAACACTCCAAGACGATGGTCTTCCTCCTCAGTCCATGCGTATCATAAATATGAAAATGATGCAGCATCGGAGTTGGGGGTGGGGAGGCGCGGCACAAACAAGGTGACTGCGTCAGGTAGTCCCCTTTTTGGAAGAAGTCGACGCCTAGGGGCCAAAACGACGACAACGACCACCATTCAACGCCCGAAAGGGCAAGACAATAAACAAGCCAAGATCAAAAGGGACTGGCCTGAAGATGGGATGGGGACAGATAGGTAGACAGAGTGTAGGGAGTATGCTTTTGTGGAGACAAGTTAGCCTCTGGCGGAGGGGATGCCGCTGATGATGCACTGCTTGCTCTTATAATGCTGCAGTGCTCGTTCTTCACCTTCTGTAGCACTGCTGCTTACTGCTTAGTTCTGATGCAGTTCCACTTTCATTCATGTGTTAATCCACTTTAATCGTGTTCGTTGATATTACTGGTATATCTACCCCTGCTTCTTTATTTCTCTTTTTTGCAGCAGATTATTTTTCTTATACCTCTGCACTGCTTGTTCTTTGCTTGTCCTTTGTATTCTGCTTTACCACTGCTTACTCTTATTTAAATTTTGCGGTTTGACTGCTTATCTTCAGCTGGCTCTATACAGCTAAACCGTCTTAAAGACCAATAAGCATGGAAAACGGTCTCATTCTTTATGCATCCATCCCCAACCTCTGCCGACACCCCCCCCCCCCCCCCCCCCCCCCCCCCCCCCCCCCCCCCCCCCCCCCCCCCCCCCCGCCACCACTGCCACGACAGTCGTCTGGCGACGGGCGACGTTGTCGTCTTGCTGTCTGGTCGATGGCGGTATTTTCAAAGCGAAACGCACCGGAGGTGCAATTGGATATGCAATTTAATCATGGATAGAGGGAAATTGAATATGATTCGGATACATTGTATATTCCACTCGAAATGTATTCAACTCCTACCTATGAAGTGTAATACCGATACGTACTTTTCCCTTGAAAAGAAAAAGTGGAAAACTTCCCTTTGTGCATGCAAAATACTTAACTTTTTAAGAGCTTTTCAGCTAACTGAATTCTGTGCTACGCTACTCGGTAGTACGAGTAGATGTTAATTCGCAGGAATAGACGACAATGATGAAGTTCCTGTGAAATCAGGAGATGTGTGGGGGGGAGGGTGATTCGTAGTGGGAGTGGTAGGGCGAGAAATGCTGAGCTAACTCTTGCCACAAAATTATAGACACAGAAGCCGTAAAGTTGTCTCTCGTTCGCTTTGCCACTCTCACATCTCTTCTCTCTGCTGCTTGCTGTGGGCCATTTATTGGAGGAAGTCACGTTACAAATGTGGCACGTACAGCGTTCAGTGTACAGCGTTCAGTGTACAGCGTACAGCACGTTGTGCACGTTGGTGAGGCGCCAGAGTTTCAGAATTCTGTTTATAGACCGCTCTCCACGCACAGTCTCTCCCACTGACAGGCAGTCGCACTCACAGACAGACAGACAGTCTGACGAACAGACGGTTCTATCTCGCCCCGTTTTTGCGACAAGCTCTTGCTGTAGATACAATCAGAGCGAGGCAGAGAGAGTGAAAGAGACAGAGAGAGAGAACGAGCAGAAGCACAGCCTCGAACAAAGTTTCAAAGTGGAAGAAAAGAACCAAAAAGAAAGGCAAAGGCAGTGGCAGCGGCAGCGGCAGCGGCAGCGGCAGCGGCAAGTGCTATACGTACTTGTATCTTTCGGATACAAATACAGATACAAGAAGGTGAGCAAGAAGCTGATTGAGGATTCACACAGATACTGAGGCACACACACGCAGAGGCAGACAGACAGACACGGGACAGACAGCATTCGTTTTTGCGCCTTTTTCCTGTTGTGCCCCTCGGTGGAACATTAAAGTTGGCAGCTGTTGCCGTTGCCGTTGCCGTTGCCGTTGCCGTTGCCAGGATGCTTCGGTGTTCGAACTTTGCAACAGCAACAGATACTCGTACTTTCATGTTTCCATGGGAGCCTGTATCTTCGTATAAGATACACACACACGCATATATGTACAAATTAAATTTGGAATGGCTGCCACACATACACCCACACAGACAAAGTGTTGCCACGACTATGACGTAGCCAACATATTTTACCTTTGGCTCGTACTGTGCGTTGTTCTCGTAATTTATGTTTACGCAGATCGAAAAATAAATCTTTCTTCCTCTTGTTTTTGTTTGTGCCCCACCGAAAGCGAAGGACGCGATAAATTTCTGCACAGCCAGGGATGGCATTCGAGATTAACATCCCTCGATAAGGTCTGGGAATTACGGTTGAGAGCTCTCCTAGAGGACCGCTGCCCCAACCATATAATACACTCGGACATACCTTTATTATATTAAGCCTCCGTTTCCATTCCATCTGTGACGTTTTTTTCCACCCAAATATTCCCCTTTGAACTTGAACTGAACTGCTTTCCATCACTGCCCGTGAGCTGCCTCTGATTATCATTATCTGATGGAAATGGGAATGCGAGTGCGAAGTGTGTACGATAATAACGGCAAAAGCACCCGTGAAATCTTATCGCTACAGAGTGATTGCCGTGCTGATGGTGGGGGCTAAAAAAGCCTAGCAATTAAGGTGACACCAACAACAGCAACAACAAGCAAAGCAGTAAACATTGAAACAGAGCAGCAAGCAGAGAAAGAGCGCCGGCTAATGATAATCGGTAAACGAAACGAAAACGAAACGACTTAAAACAACAAATCAATTGAAAAAATAAAAGAGCAATCAAGAGTGAAAGAGAGAAGAGAGCGAGCGATTGTGTGTGTGTGCGCTGCAAGAGAGCAACAAGCAGGCGAAAGTTAACAGAAAGCAGTGACAGCGCTGTTAACAGGGAATTCCGTCTCTTATGTTAAATTGAAACGATTGAAAGCAGTGCAGGTGTATGTATAGTATGTGTTGTGTCTATGGCTGTGTGAGCGAAAGAGAGAAAGATAGAGAGGGATAGGGAGCAGCATTATGATATGGTGGGGGTACAATTCAAAGGAAATTGAGCATAAAAAGTGAAAAAGTGAATAACTTTTGATAATTGCCATGTCAGCGTTTTGGCATTTCATTTTGTGCTCTTTCAACTGAACGCACACACAAGCACATATGCATGAATGTGTACGTGTGTCAGATTAGCCGTAGATTCTCTGACAGCTGTTAAACGCAACTCTGGTGCGCCACCACTTAAGATCTCGTCCGGCTTTTCCTCGATTGCCGGCTTTTCCCCAAACAGCTTTTTAATTTAAATTCCTCAGAAATAAACCATTAAAGGGTTTTAAAACTAGTATCACTTATTAAACTGATATCTAGATATCAAATTTGTGAATCTCTATGCTCATACCATAAGCATTTAATAGTTCTGTTTATTCCCGCAGAGATAGGGGCGTTGAATGGCAGATAGCAAAACCATTGTTGCGCCGCCTACCCTCCCCAGAGTCGCCTCCTAGGAATTTCAGCACTTCTGCTCTAGTTTTCCTTCCCCCATCCCCTGAGAGCAGTCAGAGCTGTTCAAATGTCAGGCTTCCCCACGGGTTTGTGGCCCACACGCACAGAGGGGGCCGAATTCCTTCCATACTCGTACTTCTACTCCAGCAAGTATTTCCATGTGGGTCGCACAGCCCGACGCTTACAGCTGGCCAAAAACCAGCGTCAGAGCCAGAGACAGAGCCTGTATGCAAATCCATATCCACACACAGACACACATATTTGTATATGTACTTCTCTCTTTTTGAATATAATTTGTTATATACTTTTTTGTGTCTCAATAAAATGTGCAAGCAGCTGCAAAAATTTGGCAGCAACAAAAAATGCGCAGAATGCATATTTCGCTTTTTTATGCGATTTTTTGTATAGATCTTTGTTTGCTATAAAACAAAGAACAAATAATTTATTGCTAATGCTATTTTTGGGTGCAATTGCAGAGCGAAACAATTTGCCAAAACTTGGGCAAAAATAAATCACTAAACCGCATCGCAATTACGCAATCAACAGGCCGCCGTATACGTCACCAACAAAAACAAAAAAAAAAGAGGTGAATTGCTAATGAAATCGAAAACGAAAACGAGAAAACGAGAAACCGAGAGGCCAAAGTACAACCAAATGGGTAGATATAGGGGCTCGAATAGATGGATTATAGATTAACCGTTTTGCGTGGTTTTGAAATATTTTTAGACCAATAAAGCATTATCTTCGAATCACAGGGATACGTATACGTATACCGTCTCCACAAATTTATTGACTCCCCATGATAATAGCCTTCTATCCTCCAACCAGATCTTCCTTTGACATTGAGAATGTTCGGTCTTCTTTCTCCTCATCTTTGTTCCATCTTTCATTGTCATTTTCTATGCCTACTGTACCCTAGTTATCTATGTATAGTCCCCATTTTACGATCCACTCTGAGGTTATAGTATGGCCGGATGGATTAACGCCTAATAAATCGCAAATCTGCAATAAAACCCAAAAGTAAAATCATCTGGAAACACTTTGCCCTATTGCCCATTTTGTTTACATCGAAAAAATCTCGAAAAATATTAAGCGCGCAATTGCTGAATCATTTTATTGGCTCCGCTCCTCCTACCTGTCCCTCTCTAGAAATTACTCATACGCCCCAGTGGCCGGGTAGATCGCTATGATGGCATCAGCAGCGGCAGCAGCTCATGCCGAGCTGAGCTCATGCCGAGAGCGTATTCGTAATGAGCCGCAAATGTTAATTGTTCTATAAACATTCGAGCCAGCAATTAGTAAGGCAACAACAACAACAACAACAACAACAGCAACAGCAGCGGCTTCCCCGCACAGAAAGAGAGGGCAGATAAACTGGTTGCAGCGAGGCATTCTCCCAACCAGTTTTGCTAATGCCAAAACCCCAAAGAAAGAGGCTGAAAAGACGGGATGGTCGGATGATGACGACGACCGCGACGACATTGCCAATTTCAATCTGGTTGGGGCTTGGATGTGCATGTTTCCGCTTTGGGGAAGAGCAGCAGACAGAGCTGGTCGCAAACGAGTCGCGGCCATAAACAAGTGCGGCAGGTGGTAAGAAAAAACAAAAACCAGAGCCAGAGCCAAGCAGAAGGTGAAGGAGTCACAGAGAGGTGGAGCGGCGTGTCTCCCCAGTGCCCCGATGCGTGCGCAATCGAGGCCGACCCGTGTTCTCATCTCCTCGGCTGCCTACCTGGGGCAACTTCTTTTCTGCACATGGCATCAAGCTACGGCAGCGGTTTCTTCTGTTGGCTGTTGCCTGTTGCCTGTTGCCTGTTGCGCCGAGTGGAGCAGTGTTGGCCAGCTGCCTCCATCGGTTGCTGTTTGCCTGGTTGCTGCGTTAATTTGCATGCAGGTTTTTTCCTCTCTCACTCGCTCTAATCTAACTCTCGTTCTCTCTGGCGTTCTGCTCGAACTCTGCACCTTTCATTGCATACTTGGAGGCGTCTCCGATTCAACGAGGCGTCTCTAGGGGCAGAGTAGGGCGGTGGAGTAGGGTAGAGGAGTGTAGGGGCCACGGCTTATCGATGATTCGTTCAAAGTGCAGCCACTCGCAGCGATTAAGCCCGAGTGCTTTACAACGTCTCGGTGACCGACCAGAGCCAAGCGGACAGCCAGACAGCGCCTCGAATTGACTATTCAGTGTTTTCACCATGGCAAATACTGATAAGAATCCCCCGGCCCCATTGAGCGCCTCTTAATCGCATTTGGTTTATAGTCGATGCGATCCCCTACCCAGAAGAGGGTCCCACCCATTCCGGGCGACGACATGCAACGGACAGGAGGTGTAGCAGCGGAGGTCACGGTTGTAGATCGGTTAGGGTATTCCCTGCGCCACTGCCTCTCCATATGTTTATTTCTGCTCGTTATTATTGCCACACACTCTGCAGCGGCCAGTGGCTTATCATCAATCCCGAAAAGTGCGTCATTCGAGTGCCTGTGTGGTCACCCAACAAATACCCGTCGTACTGGCGTATAAAACGAGTGTTTTCCAACAATTACTCGGTATTTATAGTGCCTTCCAAAAGGGAACTTCGCCACAGTTTCCCAAGAAAGATCTTTGAAGGCTATTTTTAGTCACTCATCAAATGCGTTTTTCACGTTTATTCTGCGCGAAAAATCCTCTCATAAATACTTCAAAATACAGACAAACAGACACACGGCTACACACGCACCGCCCAAAGATACAGCTATTTTAAATTTAGCAAAGAACGCAACAAAATTGGCTTGTAAACATTCTTGTGGAAATGAATTTTCCCCATGGTTTGATGGCCTCTGTCTGACGCTGTTTTGGCTTTTCCATGGCCCATGAAAATTGGCAACATTCGGCTGCCCCTCTCCCCCCATCCATCCGTTTGCTCGCCATTAGAATTCTCTATTTTCTATGTGGGAGGTGGGAGGTGGGAGGTGTGTCGGTGTGTCGGTGTGTGCTGTGTATTTTCCCCCATTTTCTTTTGCTTTCGCTCGGCCATCGGTTCTGGCGTCATCAAGTGAAATGTCAGTGTCAAAGCGTGGGTGCGGCAGAGGTTTGATCTTGAAGCAAATTGCATTACTCGTAATTTCCCATCTTCCCCGCAAAAACATCTTAATCTTAATTTTCACCAAAGAATCGAAATTAATTGAAACAAATCGTTGCTTGCTTTCAGAATCCACAGTAAACTCACGAAAGAGTGCCCTGGAAACGGCGCGTGAAAAGCTGAAAGGTAAGTGATCGAAATTTGTATTCCAGAAAATGTATCGATTATCGATCGGAGTATTTCAGTTATTACAAAATTCAGTAAGCCATCATCCGGTTATATATGACTAAACTACTGAACCAAATCTTCGATTACAACACCGATAAATATCGGTATCACAGCGAAATAGATTAATTATTGTACTTCATTAAACCTACAGAATTAGCAATTATCGGTGTTTGATAGGTGAAATCGAACGATGATTACAAATCACTGAGAAACACTAAGATTAAGTATACCCCCAGAAATTCCAGTCGGTAATCTCTCTTATAAACAAGGAGCTTTGGGACATTTGTGTATGCATATATCACTGATAATTCAATCAATACCTGCAAACCTATATCAGTCGTGACTCACAGTAGAACTGGCAATCAGTGCACCGCTATCACGGCCATAAAACAGTACAAAAAGTTTAATTTATAAACCGAATTTGAAATATTTGACAGTCGCGTCGCATAGCAATGACCTTCGGGAGGGTGCAGCAAAAATAAAAGTGAAATGCGAATGGGAATGGGGACTCTATCGGTGGCTCCAACGCACAAAGCACCGCGCAAACAGTCACCCACAGCAGAGTGTGGACATGTGTGAGTGGCTGGCAATATTGATAAAGTGCGTGCTCTGTACATACAAAGCGAATCAAATAGAGCCGCTGAGAGCTTCATTTGATAAGGCCGAATGGCGTGATTCATGGCAAAAGAACACTCCACACCGACGCACACATGCACACATTCGTATAAATTCCTATAAATAAATAAGTAATACGAGTATATAAAGCACATAATATACCAAATATAAGCTCCGCATCTATCGGTATTGTATTTGTATCTGTGCAAAGGCGTATCGGAAATGATTACGAGCTTCTGGGCATACTTATAGGTACTTTTGCCAGTCAACCGCATTTCACTTTCATTCCGAAAAGCCGATACGATACGTGACGTACACATGCACATACCCGTATGATAAATCCTCTGTTTAACATATCTATTTAAGGGTTCATTTGCGGCACTAATTATAAGGGGTATCTGCTGAGCATTTGCCAGCTCGAAGATACAATTATGCTGTTAGGGATTTTCGCCAGAAATGAAATCGGTTCTACCTGTTTCCTTTTTCTTTTTTTTTTTTCGGACAAAGCCACTTTTAATTGCCTACAGCCTGAGGATCTGCCTGTTTGACTGCCTGCATCGTGAGGGGTTGGCTGCCTAGCGCCAGGCTCAAGGGCTGCCTCAAGTCAAGTGGCAGCGTAAGCCCAGGATAATCCTCGAAATTCCTTTGCATTGATGATTTTATGGGTTTTACCCGGGAAAAGCTGTCGTCGGTCATTCTATGTACGTGTAATGATGCCACTCCGTCTGCTTGATGTTTTCTTTCTTTTTTGGTTTTTGGTTTTTGTGGGCCTAAACAGGTAACAGGAACAGTCGCGCAAATCCATTGACGCATGTGATTAAGCTGTCTCGTTGCTGTCTGGGCCGGAACGGAACGGAACGGAACGGGCCGCGCTGAGCCGATTCAATTAGCTGACATCTGAGGCTACAAACAGCTGCTCTGGCTAGAGGGCTAGCTGGCTGGCTGGCGTATGCAAATATGCGGCCATTATGGCCAACAAAAGAACAGCCAGAGCGCGGCACTTGCAGATAGATGCATATGCAGATACAGCCACAGATGCAGATACACAATCAGAGAATCCGGAGAGTCGAAGAGGCAGCTGAACATTCCACGGGCATATTTTCGTTGGCGTCGCCTCCGTCTGCGTCGCTCCGCTCCGCTCCTCTCCGCCCTCCACTCTCCTCTGATCTGTTCCCTGCTCTGCTCTGCTCTGCTCTGCTCTGCTCTGCTCTGCTGTGCTTAATTTAAAGCGATTTCATAGACGCTACAAGTACACTCGTACGTCGTGGCGGCAAAGAATGTGTATAAAAGTATCTGCGTGTCTGTTCGCTGTATCTCCGCATCTGTAGCCTCTTGCTCTTGCTCTGGCTGTTGCTGTTGCTGTATCCCGTGTGTCTGTGTGCACAAGCCGCCAAACTGGCGATTCCCAATCAGCCACAGCAGCGGCCAAAGGCGGACAGAATCAGCATCGGCATCGACATCGACATCGTCAGTTTTATTTACACACAAAACACAGCCCAGAGAATTACAATCGATCGTTGGAATGACTAAACGAATGGCAAATACTCTGAGGGTGTCTGTATGATGTGGAAAACAATTAATATTGGATACCACTTTGGGGAGAGGTTGGACTAAAATATGCATACCTTCTGCTAGATACAGATACAAGAGATATACCCTTTAAGAACGTTCTAGATTCATTGGTAAATAAAAAAGATACTCTGATACAAGTGCAGCAGGGGAAATATCAGGATTAAGACTGCAGTGTGTCATAAACATAAACATATACAATAAAGCCTAGACACATTTGATATGCCACAGAATATGCAAAACATTCTGCTGCAAATGATATATGTACGTATATATGTATGTATATATATTAGCCCGGTTTTGACGGCTATGGCTATGGGCTCGAAGCATTCGTCATGGCCACAGCTTCTTCCCATTCTCCTATTTGTGGTTGTAGTTGAACTGTTCAAATATACGAAAATAACACCGAAACCAAACACGGGACTGTTGTTGTTTTAGTTCTTGTTGTAGTTTGCTTGCCCCCTGCCGCACAATACCTTTTGTTGACTGCCCGCCACACACAACACACTTCGCCCTGCCCCAGAGCCAGCGTTGCGTGTCAACAAATGAGCAATCAACGATATTATAATAGCCAAGTTAAGTTAAGCGGCCTGAAGCACTCGACACCCAGAACGCTCGGGGGCCCGTACCCTCTGCGGTCAATATTCGACATTCGACATTCGGCACTCGGCACTCGGCACTCGGTATTCCTAGTGCCTGAAGCGTGTAGGTCGTCGGTTGACTAACGTCTAGGCGTCTAACGTTTATTTATTCAACGCTGACGCATGCAGCAGCAAAATAGTGCTGCCACCACCACCACCACCAGGCTGTCTGACTAAGAAATTCTAGAAAGCAGCGATAACCCGCGCGTACTACTTAAATGAAAGGCCAACTAACTGATAACTGGGATTGCACTGTCCGGGGAGGGAAGCGCTGCTTAATATTAGACCAGATTTCTAATAGAAGCAATTGAAAGATGGAATCCATACCGGATTGTGGCACACCTCAATAAGCACCTCATACTTATCGATTAGCAAGCACCACTACCATCGGAGTCTCCAAGCCACACTGATAGCCGCTTAATGCTTGAACGAAGTACCTGCCATTTAACCACAAATTGTTGGGTGCTCCAGCCATACGCCCATCTCTAAGCAGTTCAATAATTAAGTGGACCCTAAGCGATGTTACCTACTATGTATTGTAGTAGATAATTATGTGAAACGGACATTCGATCAGAGCTACATATGCTTACAATCACATTAGATGCAGAAAGAGCAAACAATTCCTAAGGGTATTCTAGAAAGGCAAGGCAGGGATTTGGATTTCTGTCGCTGTTTTAGACGTTGTTCAGTTAACCCAAAACAATCCGTTTCAGGAATACTTTCAGACTATGATGCTCTTCTCTGCCACTATGTCCGTCGCATGTATACGCTCCTCTCTTGTGCCTTTTTCATGCTCTTTTTTTTGTTGGCTGCGCATTCAATTAGCTTTGATTGTCGCTTTGCCTTTGTCTCCCGCCCGTTGACGACGATGCGCTCCTCAATTAAAGAAGTTCGCCCGATTGATTACACGCTTAATATCGATGACGAAGACGGAGATGGAGATGGGAGACGACGCCACCTAGCCCCCAGGCACCACCCTTCCTCCAGTCTGACTGTCTCTCTGTCGGTCTGTCCTATTCTGCTTGCTAAAGCAGTTCAAGTGAATGGTCAAACCTGTTTCGGAGCTGCCACAGCAGCAGCGTGGCATCGTGGGCAGTTGGGGGCATGTGCACGAGCGGTAATAATAACAAAGTTGGAGCCGCCGAATGCAACAAAAACAAGCGGGGTAGGCTAGCTCCGAGAGTCGAAGATTTTGATACCCTTACAAATCGATCGTTACTTGGACAGATGTAATCATTTAGTGAACAGATTAAAACAAATCTTCAAAGCTGAGATAATTGCCTGCCTAATGAATTCTCTACACAAATGATTCTTTTTTTGGCACACACCTGGTCAAAATCATAGTGACCTCTGCAAGGGCAAGGGTATAAACGACGACGTCGCCAACATTGCTGAACGGCCCAGACATGATCACGTCGCCGTCGCTTTGTCGATTGTTGTTGGCTCTCTCCCTCTCTATCTCTCTCTCCCTCTCTGATTGTTTGTGTTGTCTGCGCTGGAGTTGGAGCCGCTGTCGATGTCGATGTTGCCGTTGCAGTGCAGTCGTCGTCTCTTCGCTGCTGCCATTGTCGCCACTTTGGCGGCACTGGCGATCGTAGCTTCTGGTTGCAATGTTTCCCCGACGCGCCGTCTCTCCTTCAATCCACCAAAAGCGACGACGACTGTTTTATGTAGCGCTTAATGGTTTCATTTGGCTCCCCTCTCTCAACCGGTGTATGGCTGTGTGTGTGTGTGTGTGTGTGTGTTTGTATTGATTACCCAATGCGTGAATGAGTAAGAACTCTTTGGGGGCGACGTACGCTGCTGCTGCTGCTGCTGCTGCTGCTGCTGCTGCTGCTGCTGCAGTCGCTGGCTGCCTGCAGTTTGGGGCCAGCCACTTGTGCCTATTTATGTTTGCGAGAGCGAGAGCGAGACCAAGAGAGGGCGAACCGAGAGAGAGACACAGTTAATTGTTGCTGTGCAGCCGCCCAATTGCCGATCATTTGACGATAGGACACGGAATGGAAGAGGGGCACGGGTATGGGCATGAGCCCCAGCATGTGCATGTGTGTGAGTTTTATTTTTAAATCAATCGATGCGATAGACGTTTTATTGCTGTAATCAATCGTCGCGTGTAGTCGGGGCAGAGCAGCGTCGCCTGTTCGCTTAATCGTACACACAACTGCTATTACACAGATAGCGTGCATAAGCATGCGGTACACTCCTCGACACATGAATAGGGCATACATACACATTTATCTGCTATAATCCATGACACGTCTACTAAACACCACTACTGTTTAAACCCTAGTTTTTGGATTCTGAATATGATATGTGGCTTATTTGCTTTAAATGACGTATTCCAATGTGGCGGATTGTACGGACATACATATGTATGTACGTAGTCCTGCAGATGTGGTAGATACATACATATGTACGTATCAGCCAATAGACGAGTGCGTACCACTCTTGCCCGCTTGATTGTGTTTATTGATTAGATTGTTTACCTTTTCTGTGATATCATCAGCGGCGACAAAGTGTTGAGCGTTATCGTACGTCAACTGTCTAAATATATGAACAGCCTCAACGACGGCCAGAGACGGCGCACAGGCACACAGGCACACATGCACAGAGCCAAATGGGAAAATTGAAACTATTTCTATGCATGTGTATGTGTGGGTGGGGGATAGTTCTTATCGATTCGCTTCCGTTCGATTTGGCACAGAAATACGTACGCGTCGACGTTTCAGGCCCCTCGGAATCGGGGTTGTCAAGCTCGTGCATGTAGAATCCCCTTCTTGCTGTTTCCGATAGCCCCTTATCGAAGATCGAGTTTTAATGAGCGTGAGTCGCGGAAACTGATTTATTGGGCGCTGTTGGCGTTTTACAGCCCCAACAAATTAATATCGTATTCTCAGCGATAGTCTGATACCGTCTATCAGAGGATGTCATTAATTTGCAATTAATCTGCAACAATTGATTAGTGTTTCTTCCATTCTCTCTTCATTCACTTACACCTGGATAGAAACCGCTAAGGGAAATCAAAAACAGAAAGCGACAAGTTTGGGTCTCGAAGTAAAAAATACCACCCTTGCAGATCGATTGACCACATACCGACGATTCCGAATTGCAACATAAGGAAGGAGTGTATAGAAACCAGCAACAAATGCGTATTTTGTTAAGATAGATATACATATGTACATATGGGCCTGGAAATACATAGATTTGCAAACTGCTTTAGAAAACTATCATATCCTCCGTTTTAAAGGGTAAACCATAAGAGGAAACTTCGTTTGAAGATCGAATATTTAGATTCCCTCTCATATTTGGCATGGTGATATTCATAAATCCTGTCGATTCCGACTAAGGACATGGATAACTGCAAAGATTCAACGGTGAAACTGTCGACCAATGAATATGGCTAACGTTGCCACTTCTGCTGAAAACCTATCACATCCTCTTCCTGCCGGGCTACAAAATGGAATGGCAATGTCAGCCACACCACACTCTCCTCTCGCACGTAATAAGAAAGCAACAGCAAAAATCAGTCAACGCCGCAAAGGCGCAAAATTACAACTAAGCCGCCAAAAATAATATTCCGACATAAGCGAGCTAAAACAATACGAGGCCCCAACGAAAATGGCGCATATAAAATTGAAGAAATAAAAATAAACCCGACGAAACAGAACAAACCAACAGACCCAATTGATCTAATAAGCCAAGAACGCGGCGCTCACTTATTTGTGAATAACATCAGCAGCGAATTCTTTTATTTCGCGCTTGTTCATGCCACCGCGGCAAAAGGCACCGCAGCAACAACAATAGAACATTTCGCGGGCGGGCTTCCCTCGCGGCAGAAAATACGGAGAAAACGATTTCGCTCAATGCCCGCGACCGTGTCTGAGGCGGCAACGTAAGCGTCAGCGTCAGCGTCGGAGGCAGGGCTTGTTTGAGTTTCGTGGAACAAGAACGAAACGAAACAGTGAGCGCCATATGTCTGCCGTTTGGACCAGTGGTGGGGGGCTATTTCGTGCAGCCAGACAGAGATGGGGAGAATTATAAGAACAGGAACGCACACACATAGACACTCTCACACAGTGACAGCGTCGACGCGCAACAGCCGACGACTTGGCGACGCCAAGGCACTTGCTGTCGTTGTTGTTGCTGTCGTTATTGTTAATCATATGAACAGGGCCGGTTCAGGGGGGCGCGGTTAACTAAGAGCAGTTTCAGCTGATTGGATGATGCAATGTAAGCGGACTCAAGTAAAAATAGTAATACAAATATAGTTGAATACGAGTGGAACACAATTCTGTTAAAAACTTACCTTAATTAGGTCCCACAACATCCATGTGGTAATACTTCACGGAATCTGTATTGATCTGGCTGTTAAAGACTTCTTACAAATGCATGTGCCAGACTACACACACTTCGGCGCCCAAGGGTTACGTTACTCTGCCCGCCCGGTCCGACGCCGACGCTGACGCTCTTGGTCTGCCATTCCACGATCATACTTTGCGCTGTTAGGTTGGCTTCGCTGCTTCGTGTGTTCGTGCTCGTGACGATGAAACGGAATAAATAACGCAAAGCAAAACCGCTACGCTAGCCTCTCGAAGCGAACCGAACATAAACAAAAGGCAAAGAAACCACAAAAGAACGGAATACGCGAATAGTTAGTGAGTCTGTAGCGTGTGCGTGTGCGTGTGCGTGTGCATGTGTGTGGGCGAAGTGCGAGTGCAGCCGTCGCCACAACAAGTTTTGTATTAATCAAATTAGATCATAGGCAAAAGAAGACCTGAAGCACAGTGAGCATGTAAAGGTTACGGCAGAAGCGAATGCCATAATATGCTAATTGAGTACGGTGCGAATCGAAGTGGCCAAAATCCAAAAATCAAAGTGCAAAAATCGCCGTCGAGAGCAAAGTTTCTGCGCGCCAAGCAGCGTGGGGCGGATATTATTCGGTCCTGAAAGAGTGTGAGTGAGTGGAAAAGAAGTAGAGTGGTGTGGAGTGGATTGTGGAAGGAATTCCAAGAAAAACTGTGAAAATTCAAAATAAACAAAGTCAGAAACGGTCAGGTCAAGAAGCATCAGACATCAGAAGAGGGGAATACAATAGAGAGAGCGGCGGAGCAGGAGAGCAAGCAACACCAACAACAACAAAACCATACCATACACACACTTTGGGCAACCCCGCGGCCGGGCCGCTGTGTGTGTCAGATTTGTGTGGATGTGTACGTGTCAGTTGGAACCAATGTGTGCGGGTGAGTGTGAACAGCGCAGGCATAGAGATAATCTCGGCATAAGTGAGTTCATGTGTGTGCGCGAGTGAGCAAGCCTGTGAAATGCTGGGCTGTAGGCAACGGCCGCGGCAGAGGCAGCAATAAGAGGGCAGCGCATTGGACTTGAACTACTTTGAGGCGTTTTACCTGCACTAAAAAGGAACGTAACGTAAATTAAGCCGGCGCCAGGATACCTGCCGCAGCCAGCAGCAGCAGCAGCGACAACGGCAGAGGCGGCGGCGGCATCAGCGTTCGTGCAGAGCGAGACAAAAGGCTTGCAACGTCATTCCCATTGCAACAACAACAAGAGTGAGAGCAAGAACAAACAATGGGCGGAGGAAGGTGGAAATCCACTTAGGAGGTACACAAAAGCCGCCACACCAGTGGGGGTTCTCCCTGCATGTGTGTGTGTGTGTGCGTCTCTAGATGGAATTCGAGTATCTGTATCTCATCCCCTGGCAGTTTATGGCCACTCTTAAGTGTGGTACGAACAATTAAACATGCAACAGTTATCATACGTTCCGCTTTGGTCCGTGTGTTTCGTGTTTCTCTCTCCGTTTTTGTGCGTGCGTGTGTGTGTGTGTGTTGAGGAATGCCCTCCATGGGAAATGACGACACATGTTTATCGGCTGCTGACGCTTAGAGGCAACCCCCGAAGAGCATGCCCTGACCTTGACAACAGAAAGACCAGACCAACAGATACAGATACAAATACTCGTTTTGCTTGCGGAAGGCGTGGGCGTAGCTTGAAATGTCTGATGGCCTTTTCAATTGACATTTCCTCGCCCCAAGCGACTGTTTTTCATTTACAATCGAATCTCCATCAAATCCTAATCAAGTCAGTTTCTTCTTCACCTTCTACTCCCCTGCTGCTGCTGCTGGTGCTGCTGCTGCTAGCGGCTCTGCTTCCTCTTCTTCACACCTGCTCGTGGGGGCAGACGACCACAGGGGGCCTACGTAAGCTCTTTGAATATATCAAACTTTCAGGATACCCTCTCTTTACCGAGGTTGTTATGATTTCCCATAGATGTTTGCGCTGTCTGCTGGAATACCATGCACATACACCATACATATGTGTTCTTTAATAGCTAATCAATACAATATCATAATCTACCTACCACTGAAACTGTCAATCTGCAAGGGTATCAAATAGGTCGGCACAACGTTGCCTAATCTTCTCCTCTTGTATTTATTTATGAATTTGGTGTGTCTTTTTTCTGTTTTTGTCTTTAATTTTTGCTAATATGCAAAAATTCCCAAATGCCGCCAACGTATTTCCGTCCTTCAGCTGCCAGAAAAATGCCAAGACAAGTGGAAAAAAAGAAGAACAGCTAAATCTGTGAAAAATTTATTATAAAATGTCTTTGGATTTTTGTGCATTTTTGTTTTGCGCTTGAACGCACGATTTGGTGGCAGAGACTCTTCTCCGTTCTCTACGTTCGTTGTCTAATTGTTTGTTTTGACAGAAACGAAATATTTCTAAAACATTTAATTGGACCCCGAGAGATAGGTAGAGACTCCCATAACGTGACATTAAAAGAAAACTTTCATTAAATTTTTTTATGAATTTTAACGCGGCCATAAAAATGCGGAATCGAAAGAATTTTTGTATAAATGGAAATTATAATGATGATGATCATTAGGGGCGGGACTGATCCATTGCATAAGACCAATTCGATTCGATGTGAGATTCCCATTTTATTCTCATAAATGATATGCAAATAGATGAGATGATTTCCAACACAAAATGTGCTAACGCAAAAGGCCAATAACTGAAACTAAAAATATATAAATAAACGAGTATATACAAAATAACCCATGCCAGGCCGTACGTCCGTCCATATGTGCACACTACATGCTATACATACATACATACATATATATACGGATGGGATGTGTGGATGTATAAAGCTGTCTACTTGTCTGCTGTCTAAAATAAAACACTTGAATGTCGTCTTACGTAGTTGGAGCATTTAAAAATACATTTCTAGCGCAGCGCCAAAACAAAATAAAAAATACAAGAATCAAATTCTGGCAAAAGTCAAAGACAGAAAGAAAAAAATCATCGAATGATTTTTCGTGCGATTTCCTCGGATTTTCTGGTTTTGTGTGTAAACAAAAATGAAAATTTCGGGCCTGGCAATTATTTAACACTTTTCGGCCACGAATTATTCGTCGTATGGTGTATGTATATATGCATATGTACAATTTTATTCGATTTATACGATTTATTCGATGATCTAAAGAAATCACTGAACGAGGACTTAGTATTTTCTTTGAAATTTCTTCAATTCTGACGAATTTCATGACTCTTGCAAGATCTTGCCACCCCATAAAAGCTATAATTCCCTTTCGTGCGGATTCTTTACTATTTCCAATACGGATTGCCATTGCCCTTTCTCTAGCTAGGTTAGGTTAGGTTAGGTTCAGGCGGTAGCCTGGGGGAGTGATGAAACCCTCCCAAGCTCACTTGGACCTGTAGAAGGTCCGTTGTGGTGCCGCATGGGCGTGTGCCCCTTCTCTAGCTATATCAACATATTTATTTAATCAACAATTTGCATTTTCCCCCATTTCAACACTTAATTGCTGGCATAAATTTCCGAAAACCAATCTATTAATCTATATGGAGGAAAGCTCCTCTAAGTACGATGTATATAATTTATAACATTCGATTCGGCTCTGCTGTGCTGTGCCAAAAAGCATTATTTGTTTATACCGATCCGAACTATGCATATGTAAAGTAAACCCAAGGAACCTTGGCACTCTCAAAGAATATGTATATACGATTTTCCCTGAAAGAAAATTTTACAAATCTCTTTAGCTGACGTCAAGCATATTTGGGAATTTCCGTGCCAAAAGAGACGTACATATGTATGTATGTACATATATTTTCCCTAGAATGTTGTTTTGTTTGCTAAATGATCCAAAAGTCAGCTTACTCATCCGTTGGATGATGATGAACACCTTGGATCTCCTGCAAAGATGATAATAGAATGAATGGGGAAAACAAACAGTATAAATCATTAGCTATAAAGATGGGAATGGGTACAAGTGAACTCATACCCTAACAATATTTGTCACATGACATGACGGCTGCCTGGCTGCTCCACCATATATGGTAGGTGTTTGTATAGCACTATCTTATCTGTTTATCAGTAGCTAAAGCCGCACCTTGACCTTTTACTCTTGACAAAGAAGCCAGAGAGAGAATCGGTATGTCCCGATGATAAGCCCCAAACAGCCAAATCTATTTCAAGACCATAACGAAAGATGGCCTCTGCTCCGCGATTAGCCAAAAACTCGAACGTCAGACGAATTTGTGGAAATCATTATCGCAATTCCCCTTCCATTTATCATTCTATTTATTGGGAATTTCGTGTTTTTGGTTTATTTTTCTAAGCAATGTTTATAGAATAGAATGATATTTCATACGAATAAACAAATGCGAATATATGTACATATGTACGGTGAGATTTCTTTGGCTGGCCTTATCATTCACACATACTGTATAGGGTGCAAACGGGTATAGAGTGGTGGAGAATCGTTTGGATCGCGGAAAGTTTAGATGGAAAGCTTATAGGGTATAGAGTGAGTTCTTTGGTTCCTTGAAAATTAAAAAAAAAAAAAATAAACTTAAAAAGTATTAAGATCTTAGCTTATATTGGTGTGTATCTTCTAATCAGCGCAATCGATGTTGAGGCATCATTAGGGTATCCCACGGTCGACACTTTCTATCTCTCTCTCATTGTAAGCGATATGCACGACTCACGCAACTCACGAGAGCTCGCGCGCGTTCTTTAATCGCCTTAATTTGATTTCCTACAACACTTCACAACCGAAACGGCTGAGTGGGTATGGTACGTCATAGCCCCCCACACTGCCGCCACAACAGCAAGAAAGAGAGAGAGGGAGACGAAGTAAACCGCTTATCAAGCGCTCTAGAAAGCTCCTCTTTTCTGCTTCAATATAAAAAGTTTTGTGGCTTTGCTGCCTGCCTGCTTTTGTGTTGAGTATTATTGCCGTTGCGTTCAAGAAGAAGAGGAAGACAAAGACGTAGACGAAGACGAGAGCGAGGACGAGGAGGAAAGAAAACAAGTAGCTGCAAGCGCACACAAGAACCGAGGGGGGACCCTAACCCACACACACACGTGCATACATACACCGACCCGACACACAGAAGACAGGGACAGAAACATTTGGTGGCTCAACAAGCTAAACTCGTTTTCAGCCACAACATCGCATCGGGGCAAATTATTAAAATTTTTAACTTGATTCATGCTCATGCCACTCGAACACTCGCACACACGCTCGCACAAGCACACTCATACACTCAAAGAAATGTAAACATGTATTCAGCAACAAACGACGATATGGCGGGTTTCCTCGTTTCTTATGAATTGACTCAATATAATACACAAGAGCAAGCCCATGAGTAGGAGAGGAGTCGGTGGGGGGGTGGAGGATAGGGGCAGACAGCACAGCAGCGACCGAACCGAACTCAACCGAACCGAACCGAACCGACAGTGTTGTCAAGTTGTTTGGCTTAGTCATGTTGTTCGTATGTGAGTGAGTGAGTGTGTGTGAGAGAACGAACAGGCTGGGCCACATGGCAAATCGTGCTCCACTCGTGGAGGTTTGTTGGAGCAGAGGAATGGGGAAGGGGAGCAGCGTATCATTCGTATTTCTTGCTCGTGTGTATAGACAGCTGCGGCAACTCTAGCTCTCTCTTCCCCCCTCTCACTCTCTCTTGATCAGTGCCTTGCTTTGTTGTATGTGTAGCAATTATTATTTTATTATCACTTTTTTTTCTCTTCTTTTCGTTGCTACGTTTTGTGCTGTTGCTTCTACGTTTTAAATGCTTTTGTTGTTATCGTATCGTCGCTGTCGCTGCTGCCGTTGCCTGGTGCTCCCCAGACCTTCCTTAGTCAGCAAAATTTCGCATATTCATTGGAATGGTTTTGCGGAGGGTTGGGGTGCGGAGGTGAGGTTGGGTATGTCGCTGGGGATGTGTACTGGTATGTGTGCGCGTGTTTATAAAGCTCTCGTCTCGTTTGAGTGTGTGCGAGTTGTACGTAATCAACAATAGCGGCAACGGCTGACTGGCGGCTGGCGGCTGGCGACAGTCATATACCCCACTTCACGTCACCTGTTGGAGGGGGGCCTACGTTTTTGCCTGATTTGATCATTTCTCAGCGCAGGCAGAGACAGAGCAGCAGCAGCAGCAGCAGTAGCAGCAGCTAAATCAGAAGCAGCGACGACCCTGTGCTTACTTTTGATTGACAATTGCACTGTGTGTGTGCGTGTGCGTGAGAGTGTGAGTGAGTGCGAAAGAGTGTTTACTGGGGAGATGGGAGAGCAGAGCAGAGAGATCGTGGTGGATCGTTCAATCGGGTACTGGGAGGAGGGAAGAGCAGGCATTGCCGCAATTATTTGATTATTGTACGTTTTTTCTCTGTTGCCTCTGCTTCTGCTTACGTCGTCGCCGTCGCCAGCAGTGGTTGTGCTTTTTGTTTTTGCACTACTCGGCAGCGGGGTCGCTGTCGCTTCTTCGTTTTCCTTTTGCACACACTCTGAATGAATTTTGCCGCTTGCCTCGTCTAGTCGTAGTCGCCTTAAATGTTTCAGGCGATTCGGTCGTTGTCGTTGTCGCGTGTCGCCCGCTATTGTTGGACCGTTTTTTGTCGCTTTACGTTTCATTTGTTGCGTCTTACAAACGATATTCAATGCAAATATGTATGAGTGTATGTGCGTGTAACAGCATGCGTAGCCACAATTAGACGGGTATGTGTCGACTCGCCGCGTCTCACTTTACCGTTTGGTCTTCCCATTTGTGTCTATGAGTGCGTTGGTATTTTTGCGGTGTTGCTTTTATTGGGAGTTTTGCTTTTCGCTGGAATTTCGTGTCATTTCCGCGAATTTGACGTACTTTTACGCGCTATCAGCACTGTAAAACGTTAACATTGCTCGTTGGAGTGGGCCGATAAATTATAAACAATTGCCAAGTGGCGCGGTCTAAGCTTTTTTTGTTTAGCAGTTTCACAGCTGCAGTCCGTGCAATACGTACACCTACGCCCCATTTAGCCAGTGCATATTCTCGTGATGACGTCGTATCAGGGCTAGTCATGCACCGCAATCGCGTTGACGCGGTCAAAGCGACTGACGGAGAGACAGAGACGACAGTCGGACGGACTCTGTGGCGCCGTTGGCCGCACCTTGGACTTTATTCGTGTATGCCGTGCGAAGAGTGTGTGTGTGTGTGAGTGGGTGCATGTGTGTCCATCCCACCCATCAGTTTGTCAGTCAGTCAATCTGGCAATCGAGAACCGCTCTGATGACGTCGCAGACTCGGGCTGGGTGGCCGGAGAGCAGCGTGTGCACGCCTGCCACTGCACTCATTTCATGCCTGATAAAATGCCTGATATTTTCATGTTTTGCACTTTGGCTCTGCCCGGCTGTATGAAACTGCATGCAAATGCAAACAAAGTACACATACATACATACATACATATACTCGTGTATTTATATATTTATGTATGCATATAAAACTGAATAACCCGAGCAACACTTCACGCCTTCAACAGACACACAGGCACACAGGCACACACGTATATAAAATAAACTATCAACAGCAATGCCAGTAAATGTTAAACAAAAATTCGTGATAACAAAATGCCATTTAAATATTAGTTTTAATTTATTTTCTGCCGCTGTAGCAAATGGATTAGGACTGTGCGACTGAAGTAAATACAAAGTAATATGGGAGATGAGAAACTATGTATTCTATTCTATGCGATGCCATGAAGCCAAGCGACCCTCCCACAGGGTATGCCCGGCGTATGAGTATTCTGCCCCATAATTACTGGGGTTTCTGCAGCTGATTACAGCTTATCGCCTTCTGGTCGGGTGGTTAAGGCCTCCTATCGTAGCGCGTAGGCTTTGTCCCCTCCTCTTGTTTATGCTTTTATGGAACCGCAAATCTGAGCTTTGTCTACAGTACACCAATGGTACACTTAATGGGGATTTTACTACGATAGACGATACGTATGATATATATACATATATCCCGTGTTTCCAAGTGCAGAAAAAACTTTCCCAAGAACTACTTTCTTTCTAAAGAACTCCCCGAACTGCAAGGGTATACGCACATATACTTGATCTTTGTACGTTTCGTATTTCCATATACAGCTGAAAATACCATGTAATCGTTTAACTAGCTCGTTGTCGTTGATACAGTTCTATATACACAGTATACTAAACATTTTAATTGTGTCGCATTTGGCGCCTTGTAATTGACCTACTGAGGAGGCAGCCTACACGAGATGGGATGCCTATAAATATTCCTTTATGTAGTGCCATTACACGTTATTATGCAATCGGGCAATCAAGATTTCAAGATTGGAGAGCCTTAATCCCCGTCGAATAGCACTTTAAATGGCTCAATTGTCCGGCGGATAGTTGACGTCAAAGCGTCTGTCTGGGCCACAAATCACTCAAATTGCAGTGGGGTGGGGATCACTTATCGTTGGGTGGGTTTCGATTCTCTGAGTCAGAGTCACACACGATAGTTATACTCGTAGTACCTACCCCGCACCCCCCCCATGATAACCTGATAACCGATAATAAAACTAATAAGTACACACACAACCATTTTATTAGTGTATGTATGTATGTATGTATGTATGTACGATCGTATCTGTATTTAGAAGAGCTTGGGCATTATCAATGGAATTTTTTAGGCGATTCTTTAGCCGAAAGCCTTATATACGCTGATAACAAATTGAGTAAACACGCGAGCGAGCTGCCATTAGACGAAAAGGCGAGTGTTTGGTGGGGTGGGGGGAGGGATCGGTTACAATACGTACACGCCATCATGCCGTATAATGTGTGTTATAATAATAGCGTTGAATGCTAAAGCTAGTCGCCATCGCCACTCGCAGTCGAGAGTCAATTAACGCCGCCAGCCGACAAGTCGATGGCGAGTGCCCGAGTGGCGTCCCCCTCCCCCTCATAGAGTTCCCTTTTATAGAACGGATGCGCTTCGATACGGGGCTTCCCTTGTTCCTTCCCCCTTGATTGAGTATCCCTTTTTGAAACGTACATATATAATTTTTAATTAGCGTAGAGCTTTTCGTACAAGTGTTTACTTTCGAAACGTACTGTACTGTGCTATAAGAGGGCACATGTACAGTGGAGCTCACTGATAACACGGTTGCCCCTCCCCCTCCCCACAACAACGACAGCAGCAGCAGCAGCAGCAACAAAGAGTCATTACATTTTCACTTGTCATTTCTTTTGGATTTTCGTACCGTTTTTCGTGTCGTTTCGTTTCGTTTCGGTTGCCTGTCGTCTGGCTCGTGTCTACTTGTGTGTGTGTGTGTGTGTGTGTGTGTGCAACAGGTGGGGCTTTAACAGAGTCGCATTTTGATGTGGCGGTGGGGGGTTTTCTGATTTGGATTGTGGTAGAAAGTTGATGAAAAGTAAAACAAAAATTGATTTTTGGAAATTATATGCCATTTGGAATCGATAGTGAATGTGTGCGACAGCGGGGGATGGCAGAAAAGTAACCCCGGTGGGGGGCTAATCCACATTTCCAGTGTCGCCACCGCGTTTGATCTCCTGCTCTGATATTAATTTGTTTTGCCAAAAATTAGCATTAGTATATGAATTAAATTATGATTTTACTAACTCAAATTTCACTCTTCTCTCTCTGTTCTCTTTTTAGATGAGCCCGCGGCCAATTCCTCGCAGGCTAACAATAAATTTGATGATACTATGGAAAATGCAAGCACCACAACGGCGGGCAAGCACTACAACAAGACGGCGGGCAAACAGTACAAGACAAACAGTAAGGTGAACAACAATACGCGACGTGCCACAGCAGCGGCAGCGGCAGCAGCAGCAGCAGCAACAGTGGCGGCAGCAACAACAGCCATACCAGCAACAAAGAAGCAAACATATCGGGAATCTGCCACAACAGCAGCCACACAGAAGACAGCTAAAGCTAGCAGAGCAGCAGCAGCCACAGCAACAGCCACAGCCACAGCAACAGTTGCCGATGTTGCAGGCAGCAAACCCAGTACAAGCAGCACTCGAGATAAGCTGAGCGACGACCACAGCATTAAAAGTGGCAATAACAGCAGCAGCAGCAACAACAACAACAACAACAACAACCACCACCACCACCACAGTGATAATAGTATTAATGAGAATAATTACGAGTTTAAGAATAGGGATAAAGATGAAGCTAAAACAAATGTAAGTGATAGCAAAATGACGCTACAGCAAATGTCTACTGCAGTCGACGGCCCCAAGGAGGAGTCGCCGCGAGCAGCCGCCACAAGCAGCAGCAGCAACAGCAACAGCATTACCCCCGGCAGCAGCATGGCTGCTGCTTCTGCCGGCATTGCGGATTGCTCAAATATCTCTCGCTATTTGCACAAGAAGTTCAAGCGCTTGGCAAGCACCACAGAAGTGGAGGGTGTTGGCGGTGGCAACGGCAGCCTCACTGCAGCCGGGGATGCCGGTCGCACCACATCGCTATCCTCAAATAGCTCACTTTCACCGCCGCCGCCGCCAGTGGGCCCGGTGGTGGTGCCAGTAGTGGCCAATGGTCATCATTTGACCCAGCCAGAGCAACAGCAGCAGCAGCAGCGGACGACGACGACGACGAATGAATTCAGTGCCAATTTTGTAAATAGCAATCATGTCATTGCCATCAGCCATGAGGAGGGCAGCAACAGCAACAGCAACAACATTCACAACAGCCACAACCACAGCCACAGCCACAGTGAGAGGGGGAGTGGGAGCGGCAGCGGGAAGATGGCCAACAATGTGAGCCAGCCCAGAACCCAAACACCGTTGAGCAACAGCCAGAGTCACAGCAGCAACTATGCGGCCAATGCCACACTGACGCCTGCAACATTTGCCCAGCATCAGCAACAGACGCAGCCAACAGCAGCAGCAGCAGCAGTGGGCGCGGCAGTAGAGAAATCTGGCAGATATGTGTGCCCATACTGCAATTTGATTTGTGCCAAGCCATCGGTGCTGGAGAAGCACATACGAGCGCACACCAACGAGCGTCCGTATCCATGCGACACCTGCGGCATTGCCTTTAAGACGAAGAGCAACCTGTACAAGCACTGCCGCTCCCGGTCGCATGCGGCACGAGTGCGCGGCCTGGAGGTGCCCGCGGATGCCGACGACGGGCTGTCCGACCAGGATGCAGACCTGAGCAACAGTAGCTCCGAGTTGGTAAGCACTTCCATCGAATAGTCATCGAGGATTTCCACTTAATCTCGTTCTCTCTGTTTCTGCAGCCCAGTCGCTCGGGGTCGCCGTACGACGAGCCCATGGCCTCGCCCACGCCATCGCCCTCCACTTTGTCGGCATCGAAGAGCGCCTACATCCAGCACCAGCCACCGCTGCCGCATCACATGCAACAACTGCCACTGGGCTCGCCGGCAGCTGGGACCCTGCCGCCTGCCACCGCGGACACCCTGCACTCGGCCACGGCCCAGCACCGCCAGTCGCTCGACTACAAGACCCCCATCAGCATAGGAGTAGCAAGTGGAGGAACAGTGGAACAGCAGCACGCTCCCGCTATGCAGCATCAAAAGGAGACAACTGTGGGGTATGTACGGCCGGAATTGGGAGTCGTCTGCAGTCAGTTGTACGGGCTTATAGTTATTCCTATAGCCGTGTGTATTGTTTGATATTAAAGGGTCTAATAATATCTATTTACAGACCAGCTCCAGGCCTACTCAACGTGCAGCACCAGAAATTGATGGCCGTGCAGCAGCAGCTCCTGCAGCCAATGCCCGTAGCCGCGGGCCAGCACCGCCAGTCGATCGACTACAAGCCGTACAAACCGAAGTTCCACAATGCAGCTCTATATGTGCCGCCCGGTGGCAGCAAGGAGTTGCAAATGCAACAGCAGCAGCAGCAACAGCAGCAGCAGCAACAGCCAGCGCTGGCCCATCCCACACTGTCGCCCAGCACACAGATGAAGCTGAACAATCACATCACCTCACACAAGATGCAGCTGCAGTTGCAGCAGCAGCTACACGCCCAGCAGTCGCTGATGCTGGCCACCAATCCCGGGGCCTTGCCACCGGGAGCAGGCTTCTACTATCTGGGGCAGCCATCGTATTACAATCAGGATGCGGCAGCGGCCATGCATCAGCAGGCAATGGTGCTTCAGCAACTTCAAATTCAACAACATATTCATCTGCAGCAGCAGCAGCAACAGCAGCAGCAGCAACACTCTTCGCTAGTGAAGGCTCCTCCGCCACAGATGCAACAACAGCAGCAACAGCAGCAGCACCCACTGAATATTCCTCCCCAACAGGTGAGCGCGATGGGGGAACATCCAATCACATGAGAATCTATAACTCAAACTCTCTCCCTCTCGATTTTCAGTTGGTGCGAGCCAACAGCCAGGCATCGATTGTGGTGCCAGCATCAGCAGGAGCGACAGCAACTGCCCCCACCACGCCAGCCACCAACCTGAGCAGCTTTGCCAGTGCCAGTGGCAGCATGCAAGTGGTAAGTACTTTGCATTGTGGGTCCACGGGAAATGTGCGGCTAATCCAGTGGGAAATTCTATTTTGCAGAATGTGGAAAAGGTGCAGGAGCACATATCGAAGCTGATATCGCAGAACGAGGCGATTGTGGAGAACAAGGAGATTCTACTGCAGAAGAAGTACCCGAAGCAGCTAAATCGCTCGCGCAGCTTCAACAATGCCAATGCGAATGCCAATGCCAATGCCAGTGTCAATGCCAGCAATGCGGCTGTCAGCAGTAATAATCCTCAGATGATGGGAATCGGTGCCAGCGAACGAGAAACGAAAGTGAATCTGGCCCAGGCCATCGTCCACAAACAGCAGCAGCAGCAGCAGCAGCAGCAGCAACAACAGCAGCAGCAACAGCAACAGATACACCAGCAGCACTATCAAATGTATCTGCAACAACAGGTGCAGCAGCAACAGCAGCAACAGCAACAGCTGCAACCCCTGCCACAACTGGAACCGCCAAATGGTGTTGTTAAACGGAATAGCTACAGCTACAAGCCAGCCCCGGCTATGCCTACAGCCGCCAAGCAGCAGCAGCAGCAGCACCAACAACACCAGCAACTCCAACAACAGCAATTGCCACCGCCCCCCTCGCCACTGCCCATGCAGACGCCACAGTATCGCCAGGATCCGGCCACGCCAGTGCCCAAAATGGAGCAGACAGTGGTCGCTGTCAGTGCCATGCCATTGAATCTTTCTGCCAAGCCAAAGCAACAACAGCCGACACCCGAGGCCACTCCCATGCCGGCCTCTACGCCCTCGACGAGTACGGCTGCAGCAGCAGCAGCAGCAGCAGCAGCAGCAGCAACAGCAGGAGGAGTGCCTCCAGCAAAGACTGTCACAGCCAGTGCCCCCCAAACGCCAAACAATTCAATCATAAAGAATCTGCTCCTGAATGCCCGAGGACTGGCCGTGCCCATTGGCGAGGGCGACGACGCCTTCTACTCGTGCCCCATCTGCGCCAGCGAGTTCCGCAGCGCGGACGAGCTGAAGCTGCACAACAGCACCTACTGCCAGGACGCCAGCTCTAGTGCACCGATGAGTCCGGCCTCGTCCCCCAGCTCCAAGTACTTTCGTTCCAATTCGATCTCGATGAGCCTTCCGGAGCTCAAGTGCCACATGGCCAACTCGAAGAACCCGCTGTCGCTGGCCAAGCTCGCGTGGTCGCAGCTGAAGACGAAGCGGAGCAGTCTGGTGCTAAGTCGCCTCAGTGCCGCCCAATCTCCCGCCCGGACATCGACAGTTACGGCTCCAACGGCATCGGTATCTGCTCCCGTGCAGGTTCAGGTTCCGGTTCCCGTTCAGGCTTCCGTTTCCGTCCCCGTGGAGGCGATGCGTTTTGTGGATGCGCCACTGCCATCGCCCGGTCCGTTGCTTGGAAAGACCCCGCTGGTGGATTTTGCCCAGCAGAATGCACCGCGCAAGACCCACGATTCGGTGGTGATCACCAAAATGCACGAGGATCGTCATTTCTCAATGGACATGGACGCTGCTGCTACAGCTGCTGCTCCGCAGCCTGCGAAGCGTGCGAAGACCGCAAGCGACACGCAAACGTTCAACTTTTTTGGCAACCACAACATGACCATGGCCCAGGAGCTGCAGCAGAAGTCCAGCAAGGAGGAGCGCCTGCGCAGGCTTACCTCCTCCGGCGGCAGCATGATACCCATTTCGGAATGCCCCGAGCTGGAGAACAGTCCCAGGATGATACGCACTCCGCTACTGTCCGGAGGGAGCTTCCAGGATGTCTCGCCCAAGAATCAAGAGTCGTCTGCCAGCAAGGAGCGCAAGCTGCTGGCGGCTGGTCTTGGTGCTGGCCACCCCATGCTCGGTGTCAGCAGTGCACAGGGGGCACAGCATTTCCAGTTTCCGCCCATCAATTCGATAACTGACTTCAATCCACTCACCTTGCCGATGAGGGGCGGCGTCGGTGTTGGGGATAAAACAGCACCCGTCACGCCCATTCCGTATGTGCCGGGGATTCCGGGTCCCGGCAGCCTGACGCCACAGATGTCCCTGCTGCCGCCTCCACCGCAGCAGCTGCAGCTGCCCGCCAGTCGCGGCCGCAGTCCCAATCGAAAGCAGCCGAGTCCGCTGCTGCTGCTGGGAGGAGCAGCGGGAGCGGGAGAGTCACTCAAGTCGCTGTCGCCCTTCGGTGGCGTTCAGAATCTCCCGAGCGAGTTCAGCCGGCAGCCGCCGACGCCCGCCCAGAGGAACGCCCTGCAGTGGAACAGCAGCAAGGAGACGACGCCCAAGAAGGCGCCCTTCAACTTTCTGCGGATGGCGGACAATGTCAAGGCATCGGAACCGGAGGTGCGGCACTTCAACCTGGACAATGTGATTGCTGCCAAGCAGCCGCCACAGGAGGCTGCACCACTGGCGCCACTGCCCGTGGATACGCCCAATGGGACGCCCGTGTCTGGAGAGGAGACGCTGTCGGCAGCCAAATCAAAGTTTCTGCGGCCCACGAGTCTGCCCCTGAAGCCGGGCACCTTTACACCGAAGCGCCATCATGGAATCACACCGACAGCCAACACCCTGCCGCTGATCTCGCCGGAAACGCCGCGTCCGTCCAAGTCGTGTGTGCAGCTGTACCTCAACGGCCATGCCTACACCTATCTGGGGCTGAAGTGCAGCACCAAGATGTTCTACTGCACCGTGAACTGCCCGCAGCCGTCGTATGTGGCGGGCATGCACAAACTGTCGATGTACAGCGTGTGGCAGGTGTGCGAGGAGAACCAGCCGCATCCGCTCGGGTTCAAGCTCAAGCAGGTGATGGCTCTGTACGACTCGCGCCAGAAGATGCTCGGCAACGGGAGCTGCACCTCGATGGCGGGCACAGGCACGGCCACAGGCACGGGGAAGCTCAACTACAAATTGGTCAACTCGCAGCAGACCATCTGCTCCATTTCGACAATGTCCAGCAGTGCACTGCATCAGAATCCGCTCGCTCCACTGCCGGTGGTGGCCGTGGGAGCGCTCAGCGAGGCGAATGTGGCGGCCAAGGCCTGTGAGGAGGCGGCCGAGGACAAGAAGATGGAGGTGAGTCCCTCGGGACAGCCCCTGGTGGGCGGTTACGAGTCGCACGAGGACTACACCTACATCCGGGGGCGCGGACGCGGTCGATACGTTTGCTCCGAGTGCGGCATCCGTTGCAAGAAGCCGTCGATGCTGAAGAAGCACATACGCACCCACACGGACGTGCGTCCGTTCACCTGTAGCCACTGCAACTTTAGGTAAGGCTTTCTATTTGTCCCAATCCGCCAGAGAAAGTAAATACGGAATCTTCCAAGCAGCTTCAAGACCAAGGGGAATCTCACCAAGCACATGCAGTCGAAGACGCACTTCAAGAAGTGCATCGAGCTGGGCATCAATCCCGGGCCCATGCCCGCCGATGGCGAGTTCCTCGACGTGGATATGGACTTTGATCAGCAGTCGTCGACCTCGGCGGGCGGACGCACCTCCTCGATGGCCGATGGCGAATCAGATTCGGATGATTTCAGCGACATTGAATCCGAAAGCAGCGGTAAGTGCACGACAGAATCGTTTTCTTTGCTGGAATATCTCGCTAATCGCTGATCCTCTCTCCGGCCCTTTGGCAGACACAGACGAATCCAAATCGCGGCTGAAGGAACACGAGGCCGCTCGCTGCCTGCTGTCGCTGTCGATGACACCGCCCATACCGCAAAGCGTTTCGCCATATCCCCCCCAGATCCAGGAGACACCGGCCCCGGCCGGCAGTCCGGCCAACAGCATCGGCTCGTCGGGATCATCGCAGCCCAAGCCCCGCGGTGTGGTATGCTCCTTTACGTCGCCAAAGCCGCCGTTCGACTACCAGAAGCAGGAGCAGTACTACTCGAATCCCGAGGAGTCCAAGCCCAAGCGGGGCTCGGCCAGCGAGGAGAGTGCGCCCATGGATCTCACCAAGCCACGGTGCTCCAGCACATCTGGCGCCGCCGGCTCCGTCTCCCCCTCCCCCTCCCTAGCACTAGCCCTGGCACAGGAGCTGCCCAAATCGCAGGCACAGCAGATGCATGACGTGATCTTCGGGAGCTCTGGCAGCAATGGCAGTGGCTTCATGAAGACCCTCATCTCGGTCTCGGACAAGGTGCGCATCTCCGCCGAGATGAAGGAGGAGGAGGAGCAGGCCAAGCACGAGGCGGCGGAGGGCGAAGATGTGCTCATGCAGACGTACCGCAAGGAGCACGCCCTGCAGCATGCCAAGATGAAACAGAGCCAGTTCAGTCGCAGCTATCTAAGCACGCTCTTCTCCAGCACCAGCTCCACCGCCACGACCCCCGTCATGTCCAGCAGCAGCAGCAGCACCAGCGCTATCACCAGCACCAGCAGCGGCAGTAGCAGCCTTCTGTCCGTGAGCAGGCCCATCATGACCATCAATGAGGTGCCCAGCATCGAGGTGCATGAGGTGAAGACCCCGGAGGCGGTCGAGGTTTCGCTGCCATCGACATCAAATTCCACGGCCACGATCATCCCTGCTGCGAAGGGAACGGCCAACGATGAGAGCGAGGAGGGTGAAGCACAGTCGGATCAGGAAAAGGCAAGCGAGCCGCCGCACAATGCGAATCTCCCTGCTGCAGTGCAGCAGCCGGATGCCACAGACTTTAGCGGCGTCCTGGGTATATCCGCACCAGCCTCGGCAGCAGCATCTATCCCTGCCACACCCGCTCCAGCTCCAGCTCCAGCTCCAGTTCCAGCTCCAGCTCCACCTCCACCGTCAACTCCAACTCCAGTTGCAGCTGCAGTTTCATCCACAGCATCCTCGCAGCAGCAGCAGCAGCCCACACGGACTGTGATCGTGGGCGAAGATGGCTTCAAAAGTGCTACGGCCAGCAGCAAGAACAACAATAACAACAACAATACCAATAACAACAATAACAACAACGAACTGCAGCCTGGAGCTGTGCCAACATATCCAAGGGGCGTGCCACCGCCACCACCCACTGCCGGAGATGCAAGACCCACCTGCTTGATCTGCTCGAAGACGTTCCAGCGCCAGCACCAGCTGACGCTGCACATGAACATCCACTACATGGAGCGCAAGTTCAAGTGCGAGCCCTGCGGCATCTCCTTCCGTACCCAGGGCCATCTGCAGAAGCACGAACGCTCCGAGGCTCACAAGAACAAGGTGATGATGACTTCGACGTTTGGGGTGCCGACCACCTCCAATCCGCGACCCTTCGAGTGCACCGACTGCAAGATCGCGTTCCGCATCCACGGCCATCTGGCCAAGCATCTGCGCTCGAAGACGCACGTCCAGAAGCTGGAGTGCCTGCAGAAGCTGCCGTTCGGCACCTACGCGGAGATCGAACGGGCCGGCATCAGTCTCACTGAGATCGACACCAGCGACTGCGAGAACTCGCTCATCTCCCTGAAGCTGCTCGCCCACAAGCTTCTGGAAAAGGACCCCAACAAGCTGAGTGGCTACACCACGCCCTCGGGCATGATGCAGCTGGCCCAGGATACGCCCACCTCGCAGGACAGCGCCTCTGAGGATGGGTTTAGTGGCTTGGAGGCCATCGCCACGGCCATTGCCTCGCTGGACAACGACAGTGCTGGCAACACGCCGAAGCGTGCGAGCTCCATGTCCGAAGATGAGACCGTGGCCAATGGGCTCAGCCACAACTTGAAGCGACGTCTGCCCGGCAGCTTCAGCAGCACGGGCGGCGAGGAGAGCGACAACCCACCGGAGGGCAGCACCACTACCGCCAACGAGAAGCGTCCCCGACCTTCTCAGGATGCTACTTTGGCCCTACCCGTTGCCGTTAGCGTTCCCGTGGTCGCCTCGGCAGCGGCCAGCAACTGACAGTACATGTACATGCTGCAGCCCACCTGAGTGTGGCCCACGACAGCAGCGACGCCCAAACTGGTGTCTATAGAGCAGTATCCATACTTCCAGGGATACCACTTGCCGACCATCGCCACCGCCAGCAACGCCATCCGTTCACAGTTCCCTTGCGATTTGGGATGCGACAATGGGGTTGGGGGCAGCCATGACCAAACCTCCAACGAGCGCATATCAAATGTCTAAGCATATCGCATTTGGGCACACAAAACTTACTCTAGCACTAGCTTATAAGAGACCTACCCCTTCCCACTCGCGCAGACGAGCCCAAACTGATTTCTGCAAATCACTGCAACCTGCAATCAATCCTCTGGGCAGAATCTGATCGATTTGCCTCTTAAGTATCTAGTTTAAGGAATCGTCATCAACTCTGATCTAAGAAATATATGTATGAGAATATATGTATATGTAGCTATAGGGTTTTGGAAAAGCTGTTCATCTCCCATCGTGTACGTATATGTATGCAACCCAGGTACCATGTACGCTAGCCCTAGATTTAAGCTATCCCGCATGTGTATGTATATCCTACGAAGCACGTACGGAAAAGGAAAATTCAATCTACGAGTAGTATATGTATACAGATAAAGATATATCCATAGATTCATAGATCCCTGAAGTGCTGTGAGCCGTCTATCTACAAAAATATAACACGAAGAAGCCGAGGAGAACGAGAGATGTACATATATAATTTATAAGGCCTAGCCAGCCCAAGCCCCTGCACTCCCCACCCACCAAAACCTTAAGAACCATGTTTTCCAAAAAAAACAAAACACGCAGTTCTTCCTTATTTGAAATTGTTAATCATACACCAACGAGACGAGAGAAATAAGAATATGTATATCCTTAGTTTTGTTTCTAATTTTGTAAAACAACGAGACCACGAGACTCTTTCAATTGTTTGTCTTTAATTACTTTTATTGGTGTATCGAAGAGTAAAAGAATAGTATAGAAAGAGAATGAAATGGAGGGTGGAGAATAAGATGAATAACTAACTGTAAATAATCATTATGTTGTCATATATGCTATAAGTTGTAGGTTAGTCGAAACACAAACTACACAAAAATTGATAGAGATAAATGAAAATTATTGTACAAAAAATTGCTATCCAGCGCCAGAGCTATAGCAACGTATATATACATATATACATAGATATATCTATTGTGTGTGCATGCATGTGGTTAAAAGAAACAAGAAAATGAAGTGATCTATTACATTATTGTAAAATATATCAAAAAAACTGAACGAAAAAAAAAAACAAAACTTGAAAACTTATACAAAAAAAATGACAAAAAATAAAGAAATCAATGTGAAAATATATAAAATGTAAAATTATTTTGTCATTGGACCGCTTTAGAAGCGCGTTTGGAAGTACATGTATTCCTGGAAAGGAAAAACAAATGAGAAATACAGGTTCCTTTGAGAGATTCGCGGTATGATTTATCGTACCAGCAGAAATGCTGAGCCCAAGATCAGGGCACGCTCCTTGGCCGTCAGTTTGGCATCGCTAAAGTAGATATTTGTGGTGTACTGGGACTTGCTGGCCATCCACTTGTGATCGATGGACGCCCTCAGGTTTCCTCCCGAATGTACCTGTACATGGGGATCAGGGTTAATAATTAGATAAGTATGGAGAGAGGGTGGAGAGAAATCTACCTTGAAGTAGCACTCCTTGGGCAGGCAGAAGCAGCAGAAACCGGAATTCGCCGGACCCTCCACACAGAAGACGGGCTGGCCCGTATTGCCGTCCTCAATGAAGAACTCGGGCTGCATGAACGTGGGCGACTGCACCACCCGGCCCAGGACATTGCCTGGCGGTATCCAGATCTCCAGACTCTTTGCCTGGCAGCACATCGAACCGAGGGCGAATTTCTTGCGGAAAACCAGCGCCTCCTGGTGTGTCTTGTCGAGCAAGTGCATCTGGAAGGGTCGCCCGGCGCCCCAAAGGAGCCGATTTTTCTCCGTGGAACTCTCGCTGGCGGCAAAGACGGCATCGCCCAGGGGCGAGCGGACCACATACCGGTTCTCCGAAGAAACGGCTGTCAGGGCTGCAAAGAAGAGGGCTTCAAAGGATCTCTGCAACGGTCTATAGTTTTACTCTACATACACTCATTCAACTCGAATGTCTGTTCAATGTGGACCGAGGGCAAGTCCGCTAGGCAGTCGTAGCCGGAGAGGGGCATAAATGTTCGACTGCCAGTCACTGTGGGCAGGGGTATCCTGGGAGCCTCTGATCCCGGTCGCGGCTGTGAGGTTATGCTAATATGGGAATCATACACTGCAAATAAACAAAAGGATTTATTATTAGATCTTCGAATGGGGGTATGTGTAGGCATGTTTGACGATCACTTGGTCAATATCTCAGTTCGATTAGGAACAAAGACACTTCAGGCGTAACCAGGACGCCATTGGCCATAATGATACCACAACAAAACTTTTGCTGATAAGATATAGCTAATTTTATGTCGCATATTTCTTTGATCAGTAACACCACCACAACACAACACGCACACACAGACCATGTGAACGCCGTAACAATTAATCCAAATGCAGCGGCTGGCGAACACAGGCGCAAAACCACTTATCAGTTCAGTTAGTAAAAATTTTACCAATGTCCATGGTGATTCATGTATTTGTTGATTAAATTTCATCATTTACCTACCTCTGGGTTCTGTGGCATTTGACTGCTGTGCCACGCGTATTTCGCTGTCGTATTGCAGTGTTCGAACCGCATCGTTTTGGAGCATTTTAAAGGTGTTCAAATTAATTCGGACCAACACGAGCGGCAACGGCTAAAATGGGCAACGATAATAATGGTGGTACAGTGTGACCTATTCAATTTGTATATCTCACCTATCGATATATGGAACCGATATTATTGTATCAAAATTAAAAATATTCTTCGATGCATCGATGTTTTTTTACATCACAGACAATTTTTGCGCCCGCCCTTTTAGCCAATAAATGCAATTATTTCGAATAGGCCAATCAAGTAGGAAATAGATTCACCAATCGTATAAAAATATGTGGGCATGGATAAATGTGCTATATAGCTAGTAATATTCGACGGAATATCAAAATCGAGGAATACGTAAAATAGAACTTTAATTCGTCAGTATATTTACGGTATATTTTGAAAATTAGGCGGTATGTTTCGGTGCTGTTCTGAGGGTCATACTGTAGAAATACTGGTTTTCGCCGCGCTCCCATGGTATTTTTGTCAATTTCATCAATCTATTAATTTAATTTTCAATGTTATATAAAAATCCAATAAATGCAAGTATTTCGAATAGACCAATCACGTATAGAATTGATTCATCAATCGTACAAAATTGAGTGGGCATGGCTAAATGTTCTATATAGATAGTATTATTCAACGGAACAAAGAATTGGTCGTTTTTTGAATCGAATTTGAGTTCGCCGCAGTTCGCCGCAGTTTCGCTTTAGCAACAATGAGTCTCGTTCCATACACAATGTTGCACATTCCATACACACTGTTGCGGCAACATTTACTTGAAAACCGTATTTTAGTCAAAATAAATTACGTAAAGGTAATTAAAAGAAACAATCTTGTAGAAAATGCATTTATCTATGGGATAAAGCTAAGTGGGCATCTATAGCTTGAAATATAGGCAATACCCGATTCGCCGCAGTTTCGCTATTGCAACAATGAGTCTCATTCCATACACAAACATGTTGCTAATTCCATGCACACATACCCTGGGGGAAATGGATGTTATAGAATTGAGAAAATGTTTGTCTTCCAAGGCTCAGTAGGTATCAGGATCGCTATAAATAAATACAAGATACTAATAATGTACTTGAATATGTCTAAAGAATATCAATTTGAGAAAAGGTCTTTATAAATCACGTTTCATCTTCATATAAAATTAACGAAATAGGGTATACAAAGGCCTACACGCAACATGTCTTAAAATACCAGCAACATTGCGACTGTTTTTTTTGTTGAACTATTTTGTTTAAACCTTGTTTTAGTCAAAATACAATAAAAGCAAGGACTAAAAACTAACCAATTGTATAGAAAATTTATTCATCAATAGGCTTAAATTATGTGGGCATGGCTAAATCTTCCATATAGCTGAGAATATTCCACGGAATATCAAAATCGAGGAATATGTACAATAGAACTTTAATTCGTCAGTATATTTACGGTATATTTTGAAAATGAGGCGGTATGTTTTGGTATATTTCTGAGGGTCAGACCGTATATCTTATCGATAAATCCGCGGTCACACTGGGACAAATAAATAATAAATAATAATTATTCTATTATTAAGCTAAAAGTTTAGCGTAATTTTCTGCAGAATTTTGAATTTAAAGTGTCACAGTGTTTGCTAGAAGCGCTTTGCTCAATGACGTCGAAACGTGCAGCAGGTGAGCAAAATCTTTGTTTTGGTCTGTGTCATAGCCAGTGGTGGCACTTTAGCTGATTCTTTTTGTTGTAATACAAAAAAGTGTTGTCAAAAAGGGGCACTTTCTGCTGGAAAACTATAATGTTCGGTTAGCTTTTGGCTTGGGGGTGGGTGGCGTCCAGTGCGCAGCCGCTGGAGTGGAATAAACAAATGCCTTCACCTTCGCCTTCACTCTCGCCGACCTGCAGCTGCCGTTGTTCCGAATCGCAAAATAGCGCCAGTGTACTCTGGGCCAGTGTACTCTCCTGGCCTGGCCGAAACAAAACTCTGACGCGGCGCAAACAAGAAAAAGAGCAGATAAGCAGCTCGGCAAAGTGCAATAATCAATAAACGTGCTATTCAAACATCACTTCGAACAATACGTTTTTATGGCTTGATTAGATCCAAGTTGATTGTGAAATTCCTGTTAAAAAACGATAAGCTTCCATGTTTTTTTGATGTAACGGTCGGTTCGTCCAGGCGCCCTTAGAAACGAATATTCGTATATTTTCCAACTTGCAGTTTCCCCAATTTCGAGGGTGGTTTTCCTCCTGTGTGTCAGTGTGTGCGCGCGTCCGTGGAGCAGCGCAAAAGAGGAAAAAAATCCATGAATATAAAAGTCAAGTGCGCTAACCGTTACACCCGTACTCGTACGTGAAAAATAACCTTTGTTAGCCTTGCCGCAACCGTAAATTTCCATTTGGCCAAGGAACGAGCAAAATGTCTCTGGAGGATCCGTTTTTTGTAGTTAAGGAGTAGGTGGTTTATTGCAATGCAATTTCTTCGTCATTACGTTCCATCAGCCCCATCTTACCACATCTCCTTCTTACTCTCTGTTCCATCTCTCTCTCTCTCTCTCTCTCTGCAGCGAGGTATTCAAAGCTCTGAACAAAACACGAGGCCTTTACCTGCGTTGGCGCGAGCTGGGGGAGGACGGCGGAGCAGAGGTTGAATGGACCACCACTGAGCTGCGTAACTCGTTGCGGAGCATCGAATGGGATCTCGAGGACCTCGAGGACACTATCAATATCCTTTTCTAAACTGCATTACTAATGTGTTGCGCGACGTCACGCCGCATTGGCGAAAAATCAATTCGCTTTGCCTAACCTTTCCCTTTTAGCTGAGACATTTTTTGCATTTTTTTCCGAGGTTTTTCTTAACCCTGGGCAACCGACTAGCACGCATTGTCGAGAAGAATCCGACCAAGTTTCGGATCGACAACCGCGAACTCTCCAGCCGGCGCCACTTCATCGACAACACCCGCGATGAGGTCAAGCAGATGAAGGATAAGATGAGCCTGAACCGGAACAGGGACAGAGACATAACCGCACACCAGCCACTCCTCGACAACGATCGCAACAACCCCAATCAGAATCAACCAAATCATCACACCATCTCCAATTCCAATTCCAACACAAACTCAAACGAGTACCATCTCCATCCGCACAACGATCGCACTTACCTGGTGGAGTGCCCCAGCACCTTGAACGGCAACTCACTGATCAACAGCGGCAGTCAGGCGGTGGCCAACACCATAGCGGGCACGATGTCAGCAGCGGCAGCAGCTGCTTCCCGCCACAGCGGGACCAGGTACTCGAAGCTGGAGAATGCCCTTGACAGTCCCAGTCACTACGGGCAGCCGCATCAAGCCAGCAGTCTGGACAGCCCCGGCCACAGGTATGTGGGCGAGACGGTGTCCATACAGCAGCGCATGATCCAGGGTCAGGACGAGCAGCTCGACATGATCAGTGATTCCATAGGCACCCTGAAGACTGTATCGCGGCAGATCGGCGTCGAGTTGGATGAACAGGCTGTGATGCTGGATGATTTCGGGAACGAGTTCGATACAACAGAGTCAAAGCTGGACACGACCATGAAGAAGGTTGCCAAAGTGTTGCACATGAATAATGGTGAGTGGAATGCAATACAATACAATACCCAATGATTAAATTATGTAATGATTTAATTCCTTCTTGCAGATAAACGTCAGTGGGCTGCTATTCTCATCCTAACGGGGCTGTTATTGTTTGTGATAATTCTATTTATTATTTTGTAATTGCATTTTGTTTCGATTGTTTCCAAATCAGTTATTTTTAATTTTATTTAGTGTAAATTAGTTGTATTAGTTAATGCTTTGGATTCCCCTTTGTTTGGATATTCGAAAGTAAATAATATATTTTATATTCAAACAAACTATCAGCAGAATCCAAGTAAACTCCCTTGCTGTATATACACGTACATATACTTAAATTTTAAATCCACTAACGTGCATATAGTATACGGAATACATATGCATTTCCAAAGTTAAAGACAAAGACCGAACCGAATGATCATGTAATAAAAACTAACTATATATACATACATACATGCATATATAAACCAAATAATCAAGATTTTCCTGTCTGTAATTTCCCGATTTGGCCAAAGGAACATGTACATACATCGAAGAATATATCTTATATACACACACACACAAACACAAACACGAGCGCATATATCAAGTGAGTTATTTAATGAAGAGTTTTAGCCAATTCCACTAATTTAACTAAACTTGTATGCAGTTGAGTAAATATATATATATATATATGTGAATCATTCAAAACCAAACCCAAAACACTTTCTAATGGCGCCAAGTGCACATTGCATCCATGCTGGTCTGGTCAAGGGGTCATGTCATCCATCATACCACATTTTCCTTCTTTCCTAATCTCCCACCCAACGAAGAGAACTCACAACACCACCCTCCCTCATTCCCTCGGGCAGTCAGCTGTACCGGCACAGCTTTCACTCAAAGCTCTTCGCAAGCTTAAAGTCTGCGCAGAGCGCCCAGAGACGTGGGCAACAATTTGACGGGGCAACCAATACGACAGCGGCCCCCACTCAGAACACCACAGCGCCACTGGGCAGCACAGCATAAGCATGGCCAAAGAAGCACGTTTCCATATGCTCATTGCTTTTCGGCATTCAGTTTTGTTTGTGTACCCGCCGCGGCAGACGCAGCAGCCGCTTCAGTCAGAATTTTTCTCGATTTCCAGTTTTCGGCATAGGACCTGGACCCACAAAATCCTCCAGAGTGCAGTCAAAATGTTTGATTGTGAATATATTCGGCAGTTTTGAAATACAAGTCACAAGTTTTCGGTGAGTGCTCGATGGGAGCGTGATTTGATTGGATAGACACCCAAATACTTAGTCAAATATTTCCGCACACATGTTTTGTGGGGTGTCAAGTGGTGGCTTTTTGGTGTATTTTTGTTTGTTGCTGCCGCCTGCCGAAGAAAACCTTGAAAATTTTTGCCAAATATAAAATCAATGCTTCGCTCTCTCTCACACACTCTCTGTTCGCGACCAGGAAGTTGCGGCGCTCCCTCTTTCACTGAGCATTCATTTTAGATCCAGAGGAATGCCGCCTCGGTAAAACCCGCTGGTCCGGTTGGGCCACTGGTTCCTCTAGGCTCCTATGCTATGCTCACTGGTCACGGCGCCCCGGCCCGCCCCACCCCCCACACTCACAATGTGGCGACTATTAATAAATTCATGCAGCCAAAGACCAAACATTCGTACGTATGTACACGACTATCCCCATCCCCCCACCTCCTACTTGTGGCTGAAATGGCTTTTTTGTTTGTTGCTGGGGAGCTTTTTCAAGACTCTTATCAAGGGCTGAAATGCCGTTACGTTTGCCGTGCGGGCGCACTACAAATTCATAATCGAAACAGAAAGGAAGCGTATATACCCTATCAAAGGGTACTCAGGCTTTAACCAGAAAAGACCAGTTCTACACACGTATATGTACTGAATCCCATGAACTGTCATGTCTATAAGATTTCCCTGTACGGTGTGTAAGGGTATTGTCAGCTTCGGTCCCTCAGAGCTAGTCTTTTTTATACCCGATACTCAAAATGAGTATTGGGGTATATTAGATTTGTGGTAAAAGTGGATGTGTGTAACGTCCAGAAGGAATCGTTTCCGACCCCATAAAGTATATATATGCTTGATCAGCATCAATAGCCGAGTCGATTGAGCCCTGTCAGTCTGTCCGTCCCCTTCAGCGCCTAGTGCTCAAAGACTATAAGAGCTAGAGCAACGATGTTTTGGATCCAGACTTCTGTGATATGTCACTGCTACAAAAATATTTCAAAACTTCGCCCCGCCCACTTCAGATCATTTTTATAGCCAATAGGAACAAATCAATTTGCAGTGGCTACGCAGCGCCCGACGTCACGCTCAGACTGATTTTCTGTCTCTCTCGCACGCACTCTTTGTCGTGTCGTTTAATATTAGCGGCGTCTGCCGGAGGAGAGCCATACTGACTAAGTATGGGGTATAACTGTAGAGTTGCGGTGTCCGCAGCAACTCACAACGTTCCCCCTCGTTTGATTGTATGATTGTAGAAGTTGAATTGATAAAGCTCTCAAGTGCCTGGAATTGCACTGCAACAGCTATTCAAATGAAAACAATTTCCGAAGAAAATCAACTAACGGTGTCTCGGTTGCTGTTGGAATTGACACCCCACCCATGCCTCCCCTCCCACTCAAATATGTGAATAAAGTGTGCATTTGCACATTTTCCATCAATTGGCTCGAGTATTCTTATGTACATATGTATGTACCTCACCCTTGATTTGCTTTTGTGCATTCATTCCCAGATTTAGTTGCCCAGAATGAGCCAGTCGCAGCGGAATCTCGATCGCAAGATCGTTGTAATTGGAGCCGGAGCCTCGGGGATTGCGTGTGCCACCAAGCTGCTGGAGTACGGTTTCCAGAACGTGCTCGTTGTGGAGGCCGAGGAGCGTGTGGGAGGACGCATACACACCATCCCCTTTGGGGACAATGTGATCGATCTGGGCGCCCAGTGGTGTCACGGTGAGAGGGATAACATTGTGTACGAGTTGACCAGGAGACAGGAGGAGGAACTGCTGGAGTCCACCGGCCCTGTCTACGAGAACTATCAGTGTGTGCGCTCCAATCGGGAGGTGGTACCAGAGAACGTGGCCAGCCGGCTCAAGGCGATCGTGGGGGATTCACTGGTCTCGCGGCAGCTGGAGCTGCGCCACTGCAGCGGATCCCTCGGCAGCTACCTGACCAACAAGTTTTATGAGACCCTGCGCCGGCCGGAGAACGCCGACATCGATGCGGTGGTGGCCAGAGAGTTCTTTGACAACTATCAGAAGTTCGAGAACTCCGTGGAGGCCTCCGACACGCTGGACCAGGTGTCAGGACGTGGATATCTGGACTACTGGGAGTGTGAGGGCGACATCCTCCTCAACTGGAAGGATAAGGGCTACGTGGAGCTGCTGAAACTACTGATGCGCGCCCGCGAGCTCAAGTCCGAGTTGGGGGTCCTGGAACAGCGCCTGCTCCTGGGTACCCGCGCATTGAAGATCAACTGGAACCGCAACGATGGACGCGTGGAGTTGGAGCTGAGCAACGGAGAGAACTGCATCGCCGATCATGTGGTGGTAACCGTCTCCCTGGGCGTGCTCAAGGAGCAGCACTGGCGTCTGTTCGAGCCAAAGCTCCCAGTGGAAAAGCAGCGGGCTATCGAAGGACTGGCCTTTGGCACCGTCAACAAGATCTTTGTGGAATTTCCGGTGGCCTTTTGGCCTGACGACTGGACAGGCTTCACGCTGCTCTGGCGGGACGAGGACTTGGACGACATTCGGGGGACTTCACGGGCATGGCTGGAGGACGTCTTTGGCTTCTATCGAGTGAGCTATCAGCCCCGCATCCTGGCCGGCTGGATAACCAATGTCAACGGCAGGCACATGGAGACCTTGCCTGAGGATGAGATTCTGGCTGGTTGCATGTATCTCTTCCGCCGCTTCCTGCACTGGAACATCCCCGAGCCAAGCAGCTTCCGCACCTCTGCCTGGCACACAAACGAGAACTTCCGTGGCTCGTACTCCTACCGTTCCATGGAAACAGAGAACCTGGGCACAGGAGCCCGCGAGCTCGCCCACCCACTCACTGTGGTGTCCACCACCCCGGAGCGGGAGCGCGAGCCGTCGGAGGAGCTGCAACAGAGTCGTTGCGACAAGCCCATTGTCCAGTTTGCGGGCGAGGCTTCCAGCGAGCACTACTACTCCACGGTGCATGGTGCGGTCGAGGCCGGGTGGCGTGAGGCCAAGCGGTTGGCAGACTTTTACGGACAGAGTGCTTCTTGGTCCGGGACCAAGTCGCAGCTCTAGCTATACAGTGAGAGGTAGAGAGAAAGAGAGAGGGCGAACTGCGATACCTGACAATGATTTCAGTGCAATGAAAGATGGGAGTTAGTCTTTGTCTTCGTATTACAATCTGCAATTAGCAATCAATCAAGAAAACTGATGAAACATCCTGCATAGACTTTGATATGGATAAGATATACAATGTACCACATAGGCTATACTTAGACGAAGGATTATACATCGTAGGTACTATATACATTAATATGTGAGTTTAGTGTCGATATGTATTATGTATACAAAATGTGCTGCCCAATAAAGCTGTGTTTAAGTCTTCTTTTATTTGATCTAAATTGAAATGTTCCCCCTTGGGAATAATGAAACTTCCTTTTAAAATAGGTTTTTATTAATTTCTCACTTGTTTTTAACAATGAATCGCCGCACAATAGCTCCTCGTTAGATGAAATCAGTTTAGAAATGAGAGAAATGTCACATATAGAACGTAGATCCATACTGTATCCAATATGCCCCAGATAGTGAGAGTGTATATACAATTGAGATACAATACAGTTAGCGTTAGAGGTAAAGTTACAGTTATAGGGGTATGTGTCGTAGGGATTAACTCTTTTGATTTTAACAACGTGTAATAAATACATTAATTTTTTAAGTTATTCGATTTGAACACAAATAATCAATTTTGTACAACAATTTCACATAATTTAATTGTAATTGTAATGGTAAGTGTAATTGTTAATCCGTTCTATAGATGCTGGTTTCTAAGTTCTTTCAATTGTTTATTGTTTTCATTTCATTGTTTTCACTGTTACGCAAAAAGGTACTTGTCGTGAAAGGACTAAAGCTGGACGGGAGTGTACCAGCCCAGCAGCAGGACCGCCTACGGGTGTCATAGTGTCTCTCTATAGTTCCTATTCGTTCCTCAACTATTCAACTACATTTCTTCTATCTTAGCACATCGCTAAATTCGTATGGCAAAAAAAATTTTGGTGTTTGGTTTAACAAATTGCATGAAATGCACCTATAGATGGGCAGCTACGGATTGGTTTTCTTGGCTTTCTACTGCACCCAGATTGAGGGTGCCCAGAGCGGCTCATTCTCCAGCCGCTGCACGTTGTGGACCAGCTGTTCGAAGGCGTTGATCAGTTCGCCGTTGACGATCTCCACGTCAAAGAAGTGGCCGTAAAGGAAGTCGATGCGTTCGGCCGACTTTACCATATCGTCGAACTCCTCGTCCGTGAAGCTCCTGGCGTTCGCCTCATCGAACGTGGACTTGGCCCGCGCCTCGGTGCGCGTAGATTTGAGCTCATCAAGCTCTGGCGGCTTAATGTGTATGAGGAACGGTTTCAGCTGGGCCGTGCGCAGCGTCTTGATAGCCTGGTAATGGGGACTCAGCACACAGACGCAGCCAGCATTCACGATCGACTTAACGCTCTCCGCCGAGGTGCCGTACAGATGGCCCTTGTATTCGCCGTGTTCCACAAACTTGCCGGCCTCAATATCCGCATCCATTTTTTCGCGCGCGACAAAGATGTACTCACGTCCAGCCACCTCGCCCGTGCGCATGGGTCGCGTGGTGTCTGTAAGAAAGAAACTCTTTGTAAAGTCATGAATATGGGGACACAAATCGACTTACATGGTACTGGGCTACGGAACTTCTCGGGATCACGGGCTATCAAACGGCGGCGCAGCTCATTCCGACCCACACCAGGGGCACCGATGAGCACCACTGGCCTGAAGATGCCAGGCCGGGGATAGAGCTTGGCCACCTCCTCGTAGGTTGCGATCTGCTCGCGATCAAAGTCGTCGTTCTCTGTCAAGTCGTACATGATCTTTTTAGTCTTGGGCTGGCGGCACGACGAGCTGCTGCTGCTCGTGTGCAGTCGGGGGGAGCCGGGTGGGGTGGTGTTGCAGAGTGATGCGCATGAACCGGCTGATTGATGGTTGATGTTAGGGGAGGCGACCAATTTTTAGTCAGATTGCGGATGATCGGATTAAGAGGCGACATGAAAGTATATCAATTTCAGTCTGGGCTTGGGCATGGGGGAGTCAGGGACAGATTCATGAACCAGCTGGTATGATGGATGCTTACGCTTGGAGTCCAGATCATTGCCATCCCGCTGCGTACGCTCGTGGATGATGCGACGCTCCTGCAGGGCGCGACTCGGGATGAGGCCAGCGCGGGCGGAGCGCTCGTGCTCCCTGCGTGCCTGCCACCAGTAGGCATCATCCTGGGCCACAATATGGAGGACATCGCCGCGCTGGAAGGCCAGGCCCGCCTCCTTGCACGGTATGTACGGATCCACATCGGGATTGTAGTCGAAATGGGCCCTCACCCGCACCTTGGACTCGCGCTGGGCGCCTTTGGCGTCAGCGGGCACCAGCTTAAAGGTGATGGTGCCCTCCGAGTTTTGCTAGCAAACAGAGAGAATGTAGTGGGAGTCAGGTCGATGGGATCGCTGGGCACTAACCAGTATGGTGAGCACATCGCCGGGTGTCTTGCCCTCCACATTAATGCTGTTGACCTCGATGACCTCGTCGCCGACGTGTATCAGACCAGAGCGATCGGCAGCGCCGCCGTGCATGATTCGAGCTATGATTATTTTGCCGGTCTCCTCGTCCGTCTTAATGGTGGCCCCCTAAAAGTAGCCAAACGCATTTCAATATTCCGCCAATCAAAAGTCGGCTCATGTGCGTGTGTGTGAGTGAGAGAGAGAGAGAGTGCTGTTTCCGATGTGTGTATTATGTGTATGTGGGAGTGTTCGTGTGCTGTGGCTGATGGACGTGCGACAACAACCAAATGGGGCGGCACACAACCAACAACTTGTAGTCGCACGAGTACAGAGTACATCGGTGTGTATGCATGTGTGTGTTTTGTACAGTTTGCTATGTCGTTGTGGGAATACACATATCGTATCCATCTTTTAGTGGTGCTTGGAACGGGATTTCTTTTGTTGTAGTTTATGGTGGAACTTTTTACAGCTATGGACATTCGTTTACTTTACTTACAACAATTGGCTCCGCACTCTGTGCTCCTGTCTGTGTTTTTTAATTTAATTTTTGTTTAGCAAATGTTTTTTAGTTGTTTGTTTTTTTAATGAGATATCGATTCGATCGTATTCGATTTTGGTCGAAAGCAAAATTTACAAAATTGATTAGCTTGGAGAAGAATTGAAATAGATGCGGCGGATGGGACGGATACGATGATACGACGAATGCATGAATGGAGGCGCATAGAGGGGGAGCAGTTGGCTGAATAGTCGACAGAGGCAGGGGTGGGGGGATGGTAGGGAATGAGAGACAACACAGAGCACTGTCACGATCACAATGAGCGACAGGACCTGGAAAAATGATCAATCGGTGGACAGTGTAGCCGAAAGTAGATGCAGATTGAGATGGAGCGACGGAATGAGAGAGAGAGAGAGAGCGCTAGAGATGTAGGCAGAGGCACTTACCAGGGGCTCGTTGCTCTTCACCAACTGCACGATCTTAATGGTCTCCTCGTCCTCGTCCATCTCGAAGGGCGCCTCGGGCAGATGCGGATAAAAGTCCTTTTGGGCGATGGCATCGTGTGCAAACAGTAAATGCTAGAGCGAGTGGAAGGGTCAGCAATACATATCCTGATCTCTCCGTTTGAAAGACACTCACCTGCACATGGGCATCCTGCAGCAGGTGGAAGGCCTCCTTGCAGTCATCGCTCAGATGGCAGCGCTGCGATAGTTGCTCCAGCACCTCGTACAGCACCTGGGCAGAGGTGGAGAGCACTGGGGCCAGGCGATCATCCCGGCCCACTTTGGCCACCTTTGTGTGCACATTGACCAGAGCATTCAGCTCCTTGGATTCGAGCAGGGCTTTCAGAAAATCAATCTCCTGGTCATTGGAGAGGTTCTCTGACTCCTTGAGCGTGGTAAACAATTTAGACAAAGCTGAAAGCCCACAAAGGAGAACGTTTGAGTCAGCCCTTCGGCTGAAATCCTTGGCAAGCCACTCACCTGGATCCCAATTGATGTCCGATGCCATAACTGCAGCTAGCATGCTACTCAACGGCCTACGAAGCACTACCACTATCCTTGGCTATCCTTTCGGCGCGGCGCTGTTACTGTAATTGAGTTAACAAAATCAATAGCTGGCTTTAACGGAACGAAGGAAACTTTGAAAATTTGCGCATAAACATGTCAACAGGGTGGGGGTGGGAGAAGGCTGTATGATTATTCCAGCCCCAAGGATAGCGCCGCCCCCACAACGACTTCTTTTACGTCATTCGTCCGCCGCAGGGAACGCCGCCAGACACTGGAGATTGTTGCCAGCCGAATGGGCTGCTATACTTATTCGTTGCCATAACAACAATTTGCGCTCCATTGAACTTGGTTGGTGGCAAGGATGGTGGGGCGATGGCGACCAACTGACGACACTCTGTCTAAGCGGAGCTCTCTCTCTTTCTCTTTCTATTGGCTGCCCCCAAACTGCAAAATGCAATTAGATGGTATTAAGCAGGGCTAAGTAGGTTGCCCCCTCTTGGCTTTTGCCCAGGAGATTGATGCAAGCGGAAAATGTATGGTCACTTTCATCTGCGGGTAGGAAGAGAGGCCCAGTGGCCCAGAATGTTGGCGCCTATTTCCGTTCCAACTGCATTCCATTAAGTGTTCAATGACTGCGCTTCCTGTTGCTGGAGCTGGAGGTGTCTTGGCGAAGTGCCAGGTCCGTGGGCAGAGTTCACTAACACGTTGCCCATGTAATGGGGTCGCCTGGCCACGTAGCTTTTCCGTGGCATGCCAGCCGGTCATTAGTGCCACGTTTACAGTTATTCTCACACGAAAGAGGCAGTGGAGGAGGGGGAGCAAATTAGTGCCACGCCAGAAAATGCGTCTCAAGTTGATGGCCCGACATTCGCATGATCCGTATGTCCTTAAACTTGCAGAAGGGTTCCCTTCCTGGGTTTTCCCCAGGCAATTGCCGCTAATGAGCGTGATCTTACACTCAAACTCTGGGCTTTTGGGTTGCTTGGAGGCCGATGCTTGGCCACCAGATGACCTTGAACTACATATCGTGCGTACGCAGTAGCTGCAGCAGCATGGCAACAGTTTCCCGTCCATGCAACGACGAAATGTAACCATGTGAGCGCGTGGGCCAGTTCGTATTGCAGCAGCAGGTTTCAAGGATACAGACTGCATTTCACTTTGTGCATCGAGGCGTTGCAGTGTGGGGGTGTACTGTTGCAGCTACTGCCAAGGAAGTTCGGCTAAGCCATGCTGCAATTACACTAATTACAGGCAGGCCTGGCGGAATCATGCCAAGTGGTCTGGAAGACATACCCTCAAAAGGCTAAAGTGCACTCCAACAATAGCAGTCATTCTGAGCGTAAGATAAGACAGGTACACTAACCCCTGGAAGCTCCACCACCCTGCCGTTGATTGAAAACTTGAAGTAATTGCAAATACACTCGAACAAAATATGTTTAAAGGCTGGAAAGCCGACAGACAGTCTGGTCACACTGAACGTGGCGGGAAAAAAACGGGAGAGCTGGAGAGCGAGAGAGCAAACGAGAGAGGTCCGAGAGAGAGTTGTGACTCTCTCGGAAGCGTGAGAGTATTTGCAGTTGGAAACAACCTCCCCAGGACTCCTGAAGATTAACTAAATCTCTGCCCCTTCTCACCTGACGATTGCGTCCACTGGAGAGGCAGTTGGGGGCTTTGTTATGCTGTTGATGCTGATGGATGTCACTTGGCACTGTTTTTCCGTCTCGGCGTTGTTTTATTTTTAAACAGATTTCCACTTCACTCGCAGGCAAACGCACACACATACACCGACAACATGTGAGGCACGACGATTCACTGGGACGGGACTGTTCAATGTCTGTCTGTGATTAGCTATTTTTAGGCAGCTCCACTTCGCTATGGCCAATTGCTGGGAATATGTAGTTTCAACGATAACCTTTATTTTTTGCTGGTTGCAAAGTGAACAGACGACAGGGCCCGGGGGCCAGCAGGTCGACGCAGCGAGGCCAAAACGAAGACTACGAGGAACGGAACGCCAACGAGAAAATTTTAAGAAAGAGCTGCAGCAAGCGATAACAAAAATCGACGGAGATGGCCGCTCTGTGGGCTCACCACCAGCGGTGGAGACATCGGCCGGGACATCGGCTGGGGGTTAAAAATGCGCATGTCAGCGAAAAGTGAAATGAGAACATAACATATGCCGATACAGGGTGTCTGCTGTAAATTTTATTTGAAAAGGAACAAACGTTTACCCCGGGAGAGCTGCTCTTCTGCAACTTCTTATCTAACTTCGTATCAACAACGATGCTCAACAGGAGCATGTGCCATGGGACTGCTGATGATTTTTGAAATGAACGAATTTAATTCAGATGTTTGCTATATACATACAATATACATAGTTCATATGTATGTATGTACATATATTGTCTTTATTATTATACTGTTCGTACAACATTTTTTTATATTTTATAAGAAATGCAGGCACGCTTTCTGCGCACTATCGCATCTATCGTCAATCCAGTAATTTAGCATTCAGTGCCGATATGACCCTGTTTATAAGCAATAACAGAGGTTTTTAAATCAAATAATATTCCATAATAACAATCTTGAGAAGTAGGCGCTCCTACACGTAATAGTCGGTGCGCAGAGTCCTAGATACGAAACGTCGGGTTAGTGGGCGAAGAAAGATCCATCACTGAACTTACCCGTTCATATAAGCGGAGTACGGTGGATAATTTTGATTTTGGGGATTCTGTAGGACATGATCTGAATCATTTGGTTTCTTGATCTCCCACTCGGAATGCTTTAGCTTCAAGTGGAGGTTGAGGTAGTCTCTTAGAACGAAGTATTTGGCGCAACGATCGCACTCGAAAAACTCGCCCGTACGCGATTCCGTGCTAACAAGGGCCTCGTGGTATTCCTTGTAGTGTTTCCTTAGCTCCTGCAGCGAGTGCAGCGCGCGCCCACACAGGTCACAGGTGTGGCTCTTGGGGATCGGCTCTGGGCTGACCGACGGAAAGTGGGACAGGTGATGCTCCTGGAGCGCATCTATGCCGACAAAACATTTCTCGCACAGCAGGCATCCCAAGTGGAGGCCAGACAAGTCCGCCTCCGTCTGTGATGATGCTTTGTCCATTTTCTGCAGTTAAACTGACTTTTTGACCATAAGCATCTTGAAATAAACCAAAGTCCACATGTCCACTTACTTGCTGACACAAAGTTCCTCTAGACGCTTCGCGAAATGTACAGTTGTTTGTTTGTTGAGGTTGCGTTTTCGGCGCTTCTTTCCGTTTTGATTTGCTTATTCCACGCTTTATCTCGTCGTCTAACGGCGCTGAGCTCCTTCGTTTTCAACTTCCCCCTTCTGCCGTCGACGAGTGAATGAACAAAACAAAACTGCGCAAGCGATCAGAGACAGAGGAAAAGGAAGACAGAGAGAGAGCGAAATATGAACGCGATGGCAATACACAAAACCATGTCTACATACATACATCCATATGTACATATGTACATATGGATGTGTGCATTTTAAGTGCGCGCAGTTCTTACGAGAGAAAGAGGAATGAGGAAAATAATAAAACGGGCTTGCTGCTCCTTGCTTCTCATTTGGTGTGATAAATCTACAAACAAAAATCTGCATGAATATGTATGTATACATATGTATGTATGTACATATATAATTATGTATGTAATTAAAATTTTCCACTCATACATACATATGTACATACATACATACATATGTAATTAACATAATATTTATGATTTTTTGGGTTAGATCTTCCCTATTCCAAGGAGCAATGCGGGGGTGTGGAAATGACCCCCCTGGTACCGCAAACAGTATCCGAACACATAAAGTGCATACATATTGTATGGATGGCAACACAACGGACCTTTTATAGGTCCAAGTGAGCTTGGGGGCGGGAGGCTCTTATCCCCCCCCCCTCCCGGCTACCGCCTTAACCTAACCTTGTATGGATGTGTGCATGTATGTACATACATATGTATGTATGTTCTTGATCAGCATCAGTAGCCGAGTCGATATGTATGTTTGTCTGTCCGTCTGGCCGCCCGTTAGCCGTCCGTTGTCGTCTAGTTTTTGAAGACTATAAGAGCTATAGAGCAACCAAATTTTGAAGGAGAGCAAGCACGTTCGTGTCTGGATGGATAAAAAGAGAGTCGTCGTACCGTAGGATATATGTATGTATGTACATACATATGTATATATAGTTACTAGTGCATAGTGGTGTTAGCTTAAATAATTGCCGTTCACTTACATATGTATGTACATACATACATATGTAAGTCGTGTAATGGCTCTTTGAAAGCTCTTTATAAATAAATTACAATAGATTAAATGCCGCTTGGAAAACAACCTTTTTGCACCTTTTGGTATGTCTATGTCTCTGGGCTCCGTTTTACCCCTCCGTCTCACAAATGGATTCGAATGCGTGTTTCACTTGCACTTGGAATATGTAATTAATATTAATGGTGCTCTCGTTTTATTATTAATTATTTTGATTCACTACTATCTGGGAATATCGTAGAAGTGTTCGATAGGATGATCGAACGTTGCACGTCTTGAAACCTCGAAAACTAATCTGAAGCTGATGGCCCGTCAGCCGCTGGGCCGCGGATGGAAGAATTTCATGCATTAATCCTTTTGTTGGCGACAGGCCTACATACATATGTGTTTCTGCAGCACTCCCATTGGCCATATCGGAAATGATGCATTAATGGATGCCCAAGCGTGTAATTGACTTAATTTTAATTCTAATGGGGGTTCTAAATAGGGTGGATGCTGTATGATGTATAATACGACAGCATGTACGCAAGAAGTTGGGTGCGCTGGACAGCGGATGGGTGCAACTCCTCGTGTTTCTGCTGCCATTCCCTTTGACTGAAGGAGGCATGGACACAGAAGGTATGGCCATATAGAGCTAGAGCAACGATGTTTTGGATCCAGACTTCTGTGATATGTCACTGCTACAAAAATATTTCAAAACTTAGCCCCGCCCACTTCCGCCCCCACAAAGGACGAAAATCTGTGGCATCCACAATTTTAAAGATACGAGAAAACCAAAAACGCAGAATCATAGATAATGACCATATCTATCAGATTGCTGAATCTGGATCAGATCAGATCATTTTTATAGCCAATAGGAACAAATCAATTTGCAGTGGCTACGCAGCGCCCGACGTCACGCTCAGACTGATTTTCTGTCTCTCTCGCACGCACTCTTTGTCGTGTCGTTTAATATTAGCGGCGTCTGCCGGAGGAGAGCCATACTGACTTAGTATCGGGTATAACCGTAGAGTTGCGGTGTCCGCAGCAACTCACAACGTTCCCCCTCGTTAGATTTGGGCGCTCTCTAATTTGTGCGAGCGGGGTGGCTTCAAAGAACCTTGCTGCATATAACAATTGAAATTTATGGGCGTTACTCATCTTACAATGGTCCTTGTCTTGGGCTTGTAACATAAGCCGTCTGGTGCCTGATACTCAAAAGTTAGAATCTTTAATGGTTTAAAGTGGAGAAGAATGTTTTGGTCGCATTTCCTATGGTCAAGATTGTTTGTACTCGAGAATTCCTTTCCCGTCCAATCATCCACTGCCGCCAGATTCTCGCATTTAAGTGTCCCTCGCACTTCTCTTTTAAGCTATAAATTGACGAAATTGTATGGGAAGGATTTAAGTTCGTTATTGAATTGGGTATCGTGCCCCAGTTCTTATATGTACGAGTACATATGGGTCGAAAACATTCCGAAATGCCGAGAGTTACGAGTGCAAGCGACGCAAACAAGTATGTACGCTGATGTCCCCATTAAAGTTTATAACAATTAAAAGTAGTGCTATATCTATGAAAGCTCTCCTCCTTTGTATATATTGCAGGAGTTGTTTCGTTTATATTTCTTCATATCTTCTTCGCTGATCCATTGGTTAAATTCACTAAAAAAAAAAAAACAAAAACAAAATCAGTTCGGGTGCTACAGAAAAGACTATAAGCACATAACGAGACGACCATCCATCCTGAAGAAGTGGATAAGTTTTGTTGGGATCCATGGGAATAAAGTAACCATTCCCAAACGGAAGGCACATGGCGGCCCACTTGACGGGCGGACAATAGTCGGCGGCTGCCTTCGCTGCTAACTCTTCCGGAGATTCGCTGTCGACACCTGGCTCTGCTTTAATCAGTCGAGTGCTCGTTTCTGTTAAAGTTGGGGCCGATGTGGATGTCATAGATTCGCTTAGTCGACAGTATTCAGGGCTTGGTTCCGCATTGAACAGATCCCTGATTCGCATATAAGTATTTCTTATCAATGAATATAAAATACATATATGTGTATATTTCACATGTAACATATACATATGGTCCGACGCAGACTAGTCCGATTATCAGCCGGGCTGGGTTGTTACCAACTCCCTCCGTTCGAAAATGTCAAACGAAATAAGTACATTGGGTATTATTTTTTTGAAAATTCTTTATTGCCCCAGTAGTCCTCAATTGTCAAATCATATTTGTCACATATTTGTTTGCCCTATCTTTGGGTTATTCCTAAGACGAATATCGATTTTGATTATTTGCAGTCTTTTTGTCGCTTTCTATTTCAGTTTTGAAGTGGCTAACATTGGACTAAGAGTTAACATCAAAAACATATATGATCCCAGAAGATTAATTCTGTAGCTAAAAGGATTTTTTCCATTTGTTTAAATAGTTAGCTTGTAATATTCAGTAATAGTTGAGGGTGCAGATATTTCATTCAATTTGTTACACAAATCTATCTAGAGTTAAGATTACGATTAAAGTTATAGTTAAAATAAAATTACAGAATTACGATTAGCTTGATTATCTATAGAGACTATGCACTTATACAATGGCCCAATGCGTATCCATATTTACAAATCAAATGTATTCATATATTATACTCTAAATGTGTAGCTTATTGTATATAAATATCGCAACAATCGACACTCCATGCGTTCCATACGTTGCCTGAGATAATCCGTGCGGTTCGGTGCTTCTGCCACTTAATAGGATAGGGTTCTTGACCTATTTACAACAGTTTCGGTCTTGATTGGAGAGGAGAGCAGTGGCCGCCTAATGGAGAACATCCTCGAAATCGCATGAAGTGTTTGCTTGTTTTATTTTGTATTTTTTTTCCATTTTAATTTTTCTTTAGACTAAAATACCAGAACTAGGTCTATCTACGACTACGTAAATTATCGTTTACAGGTAAAATGAACCAATAAGAAGTATATGACTCGCGAGTTTGGGAGTGGATGATTGAGAGTGTATGTATGTATATATCTACATAACTGAACTGTTTAGGTATGTATGGATGTCGTGGCTATCTGTCCTTTCCCTTCTGATAGGAAATTGAGCATGTATCCTACGTAGGGCTACACATTATCCAAATTCCAAATGAAACCAATCCGTGGTGTGCGTGTGTGTGTGGAGATTAAATTAAAGATGATTTTCAGTCAGTATGAGTTCACCCAAAATGCCATCAGTGCTCTGAGTGCGCAGCATAACTTCCAGGATAGGCTGGTATTAGGCAATCTGGTTGCCCCGCTGCTGGTGCTGATCCTGAGCATCTGTAAAATCGAGAAAGAAATACAATTCATTAGATATATCCCATTAAGCGAAGGAACACATATGAAAAGCCATGTCTGAGGACTGAGGACAATTTGGATGTTAGGGCAGGCCTTGCGGTCATGTCGAATTAGTAGAACGCAACGCTGAACGATGAAAGGCACGCAGAACAGAACGTATAACGAAACGAGAATTTAGAGGAACCCACCTTATGGGATCTGAAGCCAAAATAGGTTTATTTCGAGGGCGCCTTACATTATCACGCGCGTTCCCGCAGGGCAATGTCAGTGTACAGGACGAGACAGTCCGAATTGACAGACTCGACGTCTTTCGCTGCCACTGCTAGTCCCTTATCGCCTGCCGAAACCAACAGAATCAAAACAAAAGATCCGAAATTGACAGAAGATTGCCAACGAGATAGATAGAGGACACATGTGCTAGAGCATCGGACTCATGGGTGATCCTTACCAGCTACACTTTGCGCGGCCTTGTATTTGTCCTTGAGTATGAAGCAGGCGGTGAACAGGAAGAAGATGCCGCCCAGCACCTCCACGAAGCTGGTAGAGAACAGCGCGTACTGAAGTCCCTCAAACTGCTCGAGTTCCGTAAACTGCGGGAATAGCAAAAGTTAAGATAGTCCAGTATAGAAAGAACTTCCAAAACCCACTTGTTCTGCCAGCTTGTCAACTGACTTTGTTAGATTAGTTTGTAACGAATGGATAGCCTCCGAGGCCACTATCGTGGCCACTTCCGTGGCATTGACGAGTTGCGCCTCCAGCACCTGGGACATGCTTTGCAGTTCATTTGTCAAGCCCGAAGCGTCGGGATGCTTGCGCAGATGCTTCATGATGACCTCCGACATCTGAAAAGGGTACAAATAAGCATATACATAGGTATAAGTAATGGGTTTCCACAGCTAAGAGATCATAAAACTTACCGCTCCCACAAGATAGGGACTGCCGGCATCACCCAGGGCGTGGGAGATGAGTATTTGGAAGGCCTCCGCTGTGGAACGACGCGTAGGCACCACTACATACTGCATCACGAGGGAAAATATATATAGTGACATATCCATAATTCCCCACATCCCATACACATTATGTTTATGTGCAATTCATCCACCCCATCCACACAAGTAACAGGACCCCACTCAAGAATCAATAACTGTTTCTTCCCATACTCCAAGCTAGGGCCCCCCATAATATAAACAATGGACCAAATTGTTTCATCAACATTAGAATCACGCCACTCTAGAGAAATCGATTCTTTAGAATCACGCCACTCATGAGGACCAATCAATGCTAGACATAAAACCAAGAAGTATCACATTCCTAGCTCCGTCATGTAATGCAACACCGATCGCCAGCAGTGGATGCCTTTCATCAGTGAGTTTCCATGAGCCCTTCTCTTGGAACTCCCGACTCTGGCTTCGGGCGTTGCTTTGCTCGGCTGCATCTTCGTGTCGGTGGCGTACGTGCCTGGATCGATATTTGGGGATGCGTCGGCTTTGATGAAAGGCATCCATTGCTGGCGATCGGTGTTGCATTACATGACGGAGCTAGGAATGTGATACTTCTTGGTTTTATGTCTAGCATTGATTGGTCCTCATGAGTGGCGTGATTCTAAAGAATCGATTTCTCTAGAGTGGCGTGATTCTAATGTTGATGAAACAATGTGGTCCATTGTTTATATTATGGGGGGCCCTAGCTTGGAGTATGGGAAGAAACAGTTATTGATTCTTGAGTGGGGTCCTGTTACTTGTGTGGATGGGGTGGATGAATTGTACATAAACATAATGTGTATGGGATGTGGGGAATTATGGATATGTCACTATATATTAGTTTAATTTTGATTGATCAATGTTTAATTTAAGCCAACAGCGGTTTTACCAACAACAACATCAAAACAAAACAATGCAATGGAATTTTTTAAGCCAAGACCACAACCAAAAATGTTTAATCAAATCGATTAGGGTGCGTAGGTGTGCGTGAGTTCTAGAGTACGTGTACGTGTACGTGTGTGCAAGAAGCAGCCACAATCAAACAAGCTGCGATGCTGCCAAAAGCTCGCCACAGATGGAGCCACTTGGCAATGCGGGGGATAAGGAACGGGCTCCCGCCCCAATTCGCGTGCAGGTTCGTGTCAACAATGGCGGCATTTGGGAACACTGGCGAGCGTGCCCCTGGGAACAGTTCTGGCGCTGCTAGCGGTACTTTCGACATGTAGAATTTACCGTTATGGCTCTCTATATTATGCCGATCGGCATTGAAGGATATACGGACATCAACTACTGGGTGGAAAGTCCTTGAATTGTTTGATTGTGGCATTGTTTTGTTGATCTACCAATTTTGATTGATTAACTTTCGAGTTTCTTTCAAGCAAAATTAAGTTTTTACTGTTATAATTACAATAGAGTGTGTGTGTTGGGAGGTGTGCGTGTGTGTGTTTTTTTTAGATGTGTGCTAAAGAGGAAGCTGAAATTATGCAAAGCAAACCTATGATTTCTGCAGACATTCTCGAAAGATCTAACTTTGGTGTAGGTCATTCCATTCCCATTCCAGTGAAAACCCTAGATAAACCCGGTTTCTAATCAAAGCTCCTTATCTGAACCAATTAAAATAGCGCCACCATTGGGTCTCTTTTGGGTTGGATAATCATTTTCGATTGCTTATTTTTGTCACGGAACGGAATCATTTTGCAATGCCAAAAAGGCAACAAAAAAGCGAGAAGCATACACTCAAATCAAGTGCGTGGTGAAAAAGAGACTCGGAACCAAATAAAATAAAATAGTATAATGCATTGAGAGGGGTGTACGTATAGTATATACACATACATACATATGTATAGTATGGTCTGACGTACTGCCAAATTTAGAACAGGCCACATAACATACATACATACCACTTGAAAGTATTACGTCTGCGAGTACTCAAGTGGCTTTGGACACAGTACGAATATATATTTACATACTACGAGTAGTATCCACTATCTTGGCGCATAGGTTGCGCACATCAGCTGTTTAAACAGCTCTCCCTGACCATTCACAAGGCAGACGAAGCTCCCAAGTAGGAATCTTATAGATGCCTATGGCTCTTAGCTAAGTTTAAGTGGTGGAAATTGTATGACTCGAGTTCTGAAGTAGAGCACAGATAAGAAGTTTAATCTTACAAGATACGGATTATATCATTATCTGAAATGGAAATACCCCTTCAGGGTCGAATTGGGTCAAGTATCAAACATAAGGTCATACATAAATGGAATACGTTCTTGAATTAGGTATACCATATACGTAGTTAACTAAATCATAAATCTACTATCGAATCGATCATGAATTCTGCTTATCAACTTTCGTTAAAGGTTCTTTATCGAATCGTACCGAAATCAAAGTAATCAAGAACCAACCAATATCTGATTGACAGAGTATCTACTAGTGCGTATCTATATGTGTGACTGGAGTGCGACTATCTCTCGCTTATCAGTTGGCAGCCAGCAAACGTGACTCGCCAGTGCAGATAACCCCAAAAACTGCCAGACAGAAGCGTACAATATAAATACGAAAATTTCGACATTTTATCTTCATTGGGGTATGGGGGTTATGGGGGGTATGCCGGGTATGACGCGTTGGCTTGCACTTGTGGGTTGTGTACCATGAGGGACTGTAATAAGGTTGCCATCCCATTACCCATTGGGGGGTTGAGTGTGATGAAATTTATTCCAAGTTGCAAGTGTCTGGGGGTGGCAGTCACACTCTCTTTCACCCCCAGACAACCATCAGCTGGCGTAGAGGGGTGGAAAATGCCAAGGAGCAGAATATAAAAGAATAAAGATGAGCTTTACATTTGCAAAAAAAAAAAGAAAGAAGAAGAAAGGTAATAAGAAGAAATGTCAACTCTCTCTCTGGGGGGTACAAGGGAAAAAAAGGGACAGTGCATTTATCAGCTTTAAGATAGTTGCAAAAGAGCCACATCTTTAAGGGAAATATAAGTTTAAAGTAAAAGACTAGAATATTATAATAAATTCAAGGTTTTTGAAATGTGCACCATTTAAGGGGTTATTAATTCAGTACCACTCCCTAGAGTTAAGACTCCTTTTAGGCTCTCTCTGACAGGGACAACGACCACCACCGGTAAGACAGGATGCGGAGGAGAACACAAAAATGTATATTGGTTAGAATGTGAGTGTAAGCATGCTGTGTGTATGTGTGTGTGTGTGTGTGTGGGTGGGTGGGTGTGATAGTGTTCTCATTATAACAGTAAAAAGTTAATATTAAGATTACGTGTTGTACGTGTTGTAATTACAGTTACGATACTGATATTTAAACAAAAAGTGAGTGCAAGATTACAAAAGCAAGACTGGAGAAATTTTTGGAGGAGGTAGGTGTCTCTCCCTTTCGGCTTACCAGCAAGATGTCCGCCACAACCGCCCAATTCAAATTTAAAGCTAACTGTCCGAAAAATATTAGCAAATAGGTGCCCAGCTCGTGGGACGACACCATCAGGCAAGCGCCGAACAGTAGCGGGGCGCTGAGCAGCAGGCCAAAGGCGCAGATCACCGGATCCGCCGATTGGTATCGCTTCACCAGATACTGTGACAAGAACGAGCCCAGCGGCACGCCCAACAGGCCCGCCACCATTGTGATCACTCCGAAATTGAATGCAACGCTGGGATTGGGGGGAAAATTTTGGAATTGGAGGGATAGAACAGGTTAGTTTTTGAAAGAAAGTTTAGGCGGAGAGTATAAACTGTTCTGCGAGCTTGGGGGTTGGGGATGAGCGCATTAGTAATCGGCTTTCGTTGTTGTGGCTGCTTTTGCTGCTGTTGCTTCTGTTAAGAAACGATTTTCGGCCAGCTTACCAGCAGAATGTCGGCCACAATGGACCAGCACAGGTTGAGGGCCACCTGGGCCAGAAACACGAAGAAGAAGCACAGCGATCCGCTCGTCCGCGACACCACCAGAGCAGCAAACACCATGGGCGCGGATACCAGTAGTCCTCCGGCACAGATGTACGGGTCACAGTTCTCCATGCGACTGCGCAGTCGCTGGGCGAGCACGGAGCCCATCGGGACTCCGATTAGGCCCGCCACCATCGCCACTATTCCGAACTTGTACGAGATGCTTCGATGATAGAACCAGAGGTAAAGGTATAAGGCGCCGAGCTCGATTGGGGAATTTCGGGGACATTGGGGGCAGGGAAGCAGGGAAGCAGGGGGAGGATTGTACACTTACTCGTCCTGAACGATGTTCTCGTTGCCCGGCTGCATCTTCATGCCTAGGTAGATGAAGGAGGGTCCCCACCAGGACAGTGCTCCGGCCACAAAGGCCACGCACGTGAATCCGGCCGTGGAGAGCATGAACGAGCGGTTCTTGAGCAGCTCCTTGATGTCCTTTTTGTAGGAGGTGGCCTCCATGCTGTGGGAGCCCTCGCTTTGGCCGCGCTCCGGATCCTTGATCAGCATAATCAACAGGACTGCAGCCACGCCCAGGATGGGGGTCACGCGCAGCGCCCAGCGCCAGTTGTTGGCCAGGTGAGCCGTCTTCGAGCCGACAATATATCTGGAAGGGTTAGAAGAGAACATATTAGAGTTGATTGCGATTAGTTGACTCTTGGTCCGCCATTGCATTGGCTGCCAATTGGCGCGGCGCATAAATTTCAATCAACGCAACAGGCCCCCCTCCCAATTGACCCCACTTTAATTGAATTAAGGCCAAGCCATCTCTTCGTTCCAAAAATAAATCAATTTCAATTCCAGTTTCCAGTTCCACTTTTAATTGAAGGTGATCCGGGTGAAGTCACGTGACTTTTCTCACGCTACGCTGATTAGAGCATCCCCTTGAGTCGAGCCCCAAGACAAACTTTGCACCCGATCTGCTGTTGTCAGCAGCTGATAACGGATTCTCGAGGAGTGACAAAGTCGAAGACGCAACACCCAGACGATCCACTGATAAGACCCCTGTTTACTCTCCAGCACCGTTACTGCCGCCGCTGTGGGTCATAGAACTTACCCCATACCGGAGCCGACAGGAATGGCAAAGTAAAACATCGCCAGCATCTTGGAGCGCATGTGGTCCACGAAGAGGTCCGATATTATCGTAGGCGCTATCGTGCTGTAAGAGGCCTCGCCGATCCCTACCAGAGCCCGGAACGTGATGAACCAGCCGAAGCTCTCCATGTACGAGCCCAACAGCGTGGTGGTGCACCATAGGGCCACGCCCACGGACATGATCCACGGCCGGGAGTACCGATCCCCCAGATAGCCAAAGACTGGCGCACAGACCATGTACGATATGACAAAGACCGTCTGCAGGAGTCCCGCACTATCGTTGCCAATTTGAAAGTCGTTTTGCACATCCTTCAGAACCCCTGCAAGGAATTAAAAGAATTTTAATATTGATACAACTTGGGAGCGCGTGATGTATACATAAATATTGTATGTATGATATTTTATGGTGTGTACTACCTATTTCAAACACCAGTAGACGCTAATTGTCCAAATAAATAAATTGTTAATATGCTATATTCGAGTGCTTTACGTAAGCCCCATGGGATTCGATGGGAGTGGTGAGAGGTGCCGGTGGTGCCTTCCTCAATTAGCACGCCACAGTCACACAGTCCCACAGTCACTCCTCTTCACCGTGACTCGTTAAAATGTTAAAACAACCAAACTAAAAGCAGCAGAAAGTGGCAAAATCAATCACTATGAGTGGCTAAAAATGGGTATACCAAGACTTGTTAGTAAATAATGCAAATCGCTCGATCTATTAGGAATATCGCACTGCTATCAGATGCATCTTGATATGGGCTTCCCCGCTTTCGAAATAAATACATAAGTATGTATGTACACATATACGAGAGTATCTCAATCCGTGTCAAGACGAGCCCAAAGATGAATTTTAATATTATGAATCACCTTCGCCTACAAATAGCCGTTTATTTCCGTTTCATGCAAAGACAACCGGGCGGCACGTTTCGTCGCATCGTTTAAAGATTCATTATCAAACGGATGTGCAAGCCGCATTAATGGCCAAAACGACCTCCGCCAATAACTGTTTGAGCATCTAACGCTATTTCCTACATTCTACTTGCAGCTCAAGCATGGCTTTTAAGCCCCCCGTCAGCGTACGGGGCCAATGTACGCGGTCAAATGGTCTACAAAAAAAGTGCTCGAGCACCCAAAAATAAAGTGACAATCGAGAGAGCAAAGACAGAAGAGAGAGAGAGAGATCAAAAGCCGGTAATTGCACCGCACAGAGACAACACAAACAACAGCGGGAGACGAGCAAAAGCTCAACAAGTTGTGGGCCGAACGAACCCCCAACGAACTTTAGCCGAGCGGAGCCGAATGCTTAGGCGAACGTGGCACGAAGAGGGACGTGAATCAGCGTTTGCTTTTTAATTATTTCATTTTCTGGGTCTCTTTTTGCTCGTTTCGCTTTGAGAAATTTATCGTACGATGTTTTTCGACCAATCAGAGCTTTTGTTTGCCCAGTGACGTAATGGTTGGAGGACGCCACGCGATAAACAGTGTGTGCTTGTGTGTGTGTGCAATGCATTGCGATATGCGATGGGAGTGGAATGGCAGAGGGGGTTGTGGGGACAGACGGAAAGCGCGATAGAAAAATAGTAGTGTGTGGTGTGGTAAAGTGGGGTCTTTCCCTCCCATACACGAGGTGTAATCGGGTTCCCGCATAAGGAATGCCGAGTGTTTATGGCATTCTTTGCCAGCTGGGGCCGTCAGACGGGGCGCTGCCTTGGGGGCACTGCAGCAGCAGTAAACTCAGAAGTCAAGTCTCCTCTGCCTACGTCTGTACGTGTTTTTCTTCGTTGCCGGTTCTGGCCATTTAAGAACCAGTTTGACTCTCTCAACCTCTCGGCCTCTGCGGCACTCTTGTTTGCTCTCTTTTATTTAGCACAAGACAGTACGTCGCATAACAAAAAGCCAATGGCTCTCTTTGATAGCCAAATCGGTTTGAATAATTGATACAGTATCATATTCTTACACTGCCGAAACGTACTGTAGACAGGGGACCTGGCCAAAAGGGGGGAGGTCGGAGACTGTTGCTACTACTACGTCTAGTCATTAAATGTTATCGGAGAGAGAGAGAGAGAGAGAGAGAGAGAGAGAGAGAGGTGAAGGGGTGGAAGCCACCTCATTACCATGAATGAAAAAGCTGTTGGACTGAAAGTGATTGTCCCGCTCGTCGCGTCGCTCATCCTCTTCTCTGCGCTCTCTGTGTGTGTCTGGTGACGTTGGCCTTGAATATCACGCGATATCTGCCGCGTAAGCTTTAAAATCGGACAATGATTAACCAATCCGGGATATTTAAAAGACACTTGGGTTGATATTTGGAGTGCTCTTGCACCTGAAAGGCGGAGCAGCGCGACAGACACTTTCGCTGCAGAGAAAAACTTTCATTTTTGGGGCAGGTGGAAATAAACACAAATGGAAATCAATTGTGAAAGCTTACAAACAAAACTTAGAAAACGTCCCTACATTTCCCTGTTTACCGCATTCACATAGACATTCCCTTCCCTACCCCAACAGGCGACTGACCGATTAACTAGATTGTATTATGGTTATTCGTATTGTGACTCCGGGTTTCTGGTTAATTCAATTTCGAGGCAAATGTCTATTTTGCAAGTCGCCGACTGCCACCGCCCTGACTCTGCAGTTCGTTGAACCGAAAAAGGCCACAATAGAATCAGTGACGCTGCAAAATAGTGCAAAATCCAACAACTACAAAAACTGCAACAAACTCTGCATAATGCAAGACCCAATGCACAAAAGTATTATGGAACGGGTGTGCCTAAATACGAATTGGGAAAGGTTCTGTACAGCCAATGGTATTTTCCTAACCAAATCCATGCATATGCATTCCGCTGTCTAATATTTCTGTTAATATTCATATATGTACATACATACGTACATCCAAGGGTATACGTCACTTCGGTGTGTCAAGGTTTCATCTCATTTTGTTTATTTCTTTCTCCAACCATGAAGGCAACAAAATGGAAAGTTTTTCGGTGTGTACCCTAAACACTTTGTTGAGAAAACATTTCAAGTGGACATAAAAACAAACTCAGCGACTTTGAACGAAATGCAAAATAAGCGCATAATGAAATCGAAATAAGAGAAAAAACAAACACCTCAATATGGTTGCAAAAGATACTCTTTATCACATTGCAGATCCTATAAGCCAACCAACTGTTTGCAATCAATTGGACAACGACAATTGTTCTATTTGGCGCCTTGGAAGGTGGCCAAGAAAATTACGTAGGAGGCATGGCACAACAGATCTATGTAGAGATACATATGTGTCGTTCATTTAGACTACATATCTGGCGACCAAAATAACCGATTCCTGTACCAGCAGAATATCTTTGATCCAAAGTTCACTTCGGTGTCAACAAGAACCACCATTTAAAGGAACCTTAAAGGCTTTTTGCCAAAAGTTAGCGAATACCTCGACCGAAAAGAGTAGAGATAATATCAGGCCATAGCAAAGTCGGGGGTCGTTCGCAAAGGCCAAGACGTACTTAAAATATTAATTAGATGCATCACGTTGAACTTGACAGACATCATATGTATATATACATGTACATATATATAAAAATATGCATATAGCTAACAGTAAATGCATTGTTGCTTATTTATCTATGTGGAAAATGTTGAAATTCACACAAAAGGCCAACCAAAAAGTAAATAAATAACCCACGAAACTGCCAATCTAATCAATGCGAAATTGTTTAAACAAATTCCCGACACGTGTCCCATGGCCGCTGGCCCCACCAGCTGCGCCCCACTGAAACTGATAAGACACGACTGGAGAGAAGAGATGTGATAGCCGTTATTTTAGTTTTTGTTCTAAATATACAAAATTTTTCCTAATTAATTAGAGGCACAAGCAAAATATGAAAAATTCAGGAAAGCAGGCTCTAAGGCCAACGATTTTATACCCTTGCCAATTGGAGAAAGGGATGGAAAGCTTTCGGAAATCTGGAAAATACTGGTAGTTACAGGCACCTGATCAAAGCTATAATACCCTGTTTTCAAGGGTATGCAAATATGAATTTGCGTGGAAGTCAGCAAATAAGATAGTGGGCGCTCGTGCGGCAGAGAGAATGAGAGTCAATGAATGAGTGAGGCCCCCCAAAATGAGTGCGAGTGAGTGCAAATGATGGATGATGGACTCATTGGAAGCTTTAAATGTAAATGTTATCGCCCTTTCGGTAAAGAATTCGGTGAAAATCCGCTTCCTGTCTGACGGGACCGACTTTGCTTGATTAAAAGTCATACGATACACCACATATCCGAGTATGTACATACATATACATATATTAGGCATTTGGGCCACTCATTACCCATTAAAAGCTTACTACAAAGGGGTTAAAATATCAACACATGAGTTTAAAATCAATTTGTGATCGATTCTATATCAATCAATCAACTGTCTTTACATTTAATCTCCCTGGAAGTGCAAATTGTGAAAAATAATTTATCTGTTGACCTTGGTGTGCGTTTGGCTTGGCTAAGAGTTTTCGCTGATATCGCAATTGGCAAAGTTCAGGTTCAGAGACCAGAGACTTTTCCAAGATCGTTAATGTGAAATGCAAACTATGGGTATTTGTGTGCGGAAATTAACCAGTTGCACAGCTATACGACTTGTGTAACCAGCCACCCGTCCCATTTCTAGGGGCCGCCCCCGACGACGGCACGTCATACACGTAACCTGTTGCACCTGGCAATCGGCGTCGAGAGAGCTCTATAAATAATAAAGTTACTGTTTTATTTCCTTCCTTTGTTTTCTTGATAACTAAAAATCCCCATTGCACTTGATCCTCAATCCAACTTGGGAGAAATTCCACTGAAATGACACAACGATCCAAGACCAAAGCTGACCCGCATTGAGCCGCAAAGAAACAATGTAGACGATTACTTCAGAATTGTAGCTATTCGAAACGGTGGCATTGCTATTGTTTCTTTTGAAAGTTTAGAGGCCCGCATTTTAACACAAAGATTCTATTCGAATCATGTCAATTACTAGGAATTTAGACAATTTGACACTTGGCTGGTATCATTATTTCTCGTCTTGCACGCCGAAGGAAGCACTCAATCCCACAAATTATTGTTTTAGTATCAAAATGAAGCTGAAAACTTGGAAAGACCCGCATAAGAGCACAAACAATTACCCAGGAATTAGATGATATTTGAGGAGAGGGGAGTTTACTTCCATAACATACGATTTCTGTCAATTGTCACGCGGGCGGGAGCCACTTGAGGCTCAGCCTTTGGTGCCCCCACCCCATGGTCAGGTGCTGATATCGCACCCCCGATTTGATTGATTTCCCGTGGAAATGTACCCAAAGAGAGGAAGCAAATAGCTATATTATTAGCAAGCGATAAAAAAAGTATCCAAATGAGTGTGCTCATATGTATGTCCGTGTTTTCGAATCGGATGATTCAAAAATAAATGTAAACGCTGATTAGTCATCCCCAAAGGCGTTTATCACATACACAACTCGTACGATTCTGTTGGCAATTCTCGACAGACCCGACCCTGTACTTCACAATAATATTCATATAAGAACGGCTGTTTTTCTATCATCAACAATACTTTTTCCTTATCTTTTAAGTAAATAACAACAACTGACGTCACAATCACTAGCCCTCGCTTTTTGGGAGTAACGGCTTTTCTGAGAATGCTGTCAAGAAGAAAGAGAGCACTTACCCGCAATCGTGAAGCGGTCCATATAGTTGATGAGATTGACAAAGCAAAGCACGGAAACGGTAAACCATTGCGACCGGCCGACCGCGGAGAGGCGCGTGGGCACGGTCGGTAAACCAAGGCCGGCACCGAGGTTGGCTGCAGTTCCAGTGGGACGTAGCTGACGCTCCTCTTCCATGCTGTCGGAATCCGAGGGCATCAACTGTTGTGACGAGTAAGTCGGAGGTATGTTGGCGACATTTTCATTACTGCCGCCACTACTGCTACTGCTCTGGGTCATCGCCGGATTGTCCATGGCGGCCGCGGCGGTGGGGAGCGGTTGGTAGGACTGCTTCTGGTGTTTTTGCGACATTCACGTGCCTCTTGTTGCACACTCTTCCAACAGCGCTTTCGGGCGATTCCCAGCGACAAAAACAAATTCAGGAGACCACGAATGAGCCAGCAAGGCAACGCGGCAAAATATATACACACGCACACACACAAACAACACGCGATGAAAGCGGCCGAGAGCAAAGAGTGAATGCAAAAAATGTGTGTTGGTGGCAAGATTTCTTTGGCAGCTTTTCAATGCTTCGATCTCGCTCTTTCTCTATCTCTCTATGTCACTCGCGCCTGGTATATTTTAGTTCAATTAGGGCGTTTAATCAATTGGCTTGGCCAGCACTTGCCACTTATTTGCTAACTTGTCTAATCGAATGCGGTGTTCTTGCCCGATTATGTGCTAAAAGCATTTGCAGTGCTTCATCTATATTTATCACTTTTTTTTTTCATCCGCGACGTGAGCACGATGAAATTTTAAGCAAGAAATTGGATTGCGAAACAAATAGCCTACTCTGACGAATAACAACAGACCGAGCACTTGAATTTTAAGCAAGAAATTGGAAAAGTTTTGATTGCGACTCTGACGATAACAACAAGAAAAACAACAAATTCATAGCCAGTGTGACCGCGGATTTATCGATAAGATATACGGTCTGACCCTCAGAAATATACCGAAACATACCGCCTAATTTTCAAAATATACCGTAAATATACTGACGAATTAAAGTTCTATTTTACATATTCCTCGATTTTGATATTCCGTCGAATATTACTAGCTATATAGCACATTTATCCATGCCCACATAGTTTTATACGATTGGTGAATCTATTTCCTACTTGATTGGCCTATTCGAAATAATTGCATTTATTGCCTTTTGCGTAAAATGAGGTTTTAGCGAAATAAGTCAAACAAGAAACAACTAGCGAAATAGGTCAATCAAGACAAACGAAAAAAGAAATTCGTTCATATTGCTCAATTTTGATATTCCATTGAATAATGCTGGCTAGCTAAATCTCTCAGCAATGCCCACATAGTTTTATCCCATTGATGAATAAATTTTCTACAAGATTGGATAGTTTTTAATCCTTGCTTTTATTGTATTTATTGTAAAAAAAAGGTTTAAACGAAAAAGTTCAACAAAAAAAGAGTCGCTATATTGCGTGTAAGCCGTAGTATAGGCCTTTGTATACCCTATTTTGTTAATTTTATATGAAGATAAAACGTAACTAATAATGACCTTTTCTCAAATTGACATTTCTTAGACATATTCATGTATATGATGAGTGTTTTGTATATATATCTCGATCCTGATACCTATTCATGGTCCCTACAAGAAGACATTAAGCTTTAAAATATCGTTGAAGTAATAAAAATAATATTAAATAATAATGAATTATATTAAAATATACTGAAAATAAATTGTTTTTGCCTGGGATGACAAACATATTCACAATTCTATACCATCCATTTCCCCCAGGGTATGTGTGTATGGAATGAGACTCATTGCTGTCAACCGGTTATTACCGATTCTACCCGATTCAAATAAATACCGAAACATACCGCCTCATTTTCAAAATATACCGTAAATATACTGACGAATTAAAGTTCTATTGTACATATTCCTTGATTTTGATATTCCGTCGAATATTACTAGCTATATAGCACATTTATCCATGCCCACTTAGTTTTATACGATTGGTGTATCTATTTCCTACTTGATTGGCCTATTCGAAATAATTGCATTTATTGCCTTTTGCGTAAAATGAGGTTTTAGCGAAATAAGTCAAACAAGAAACAACTAGCGAAATAGGTCAATCAAGACAAACGAAAAAAGAAATTCGTTCATATTGCTCAATTTTGATATTCCATTGAATAATGCTGGCTAGCTAAATTTCTCAGCAATGCCCACATAGTTTTATCCCATTGATGAATAAATTTTCTACAAGATTGGATAGTTTTTAATCCTTGCTTTTATTGTATTTATTGTAAAAAAAAGGTTTAAACGAAAAAGTTCAACAAAAAAAGAGTCGCTATATTGCGTGTAAGCCGTAGTATAGGCCTTTGTATACCCTATTTTGTTAATTTTATATGAAGATAAAACGTAACTAATAAAGACCTTTTCTCAAATTGACATTTCTTAGACATATTCATGTATATGATGAGTGTTTTGTATATATATCTCGATCCTGATACCTATTCATGGTCCCTACAAGAAGACATTAAGCTTTAAAATATCGTTGAAATAATGAAAATAATATTAAATAATAATGAATTATATTAAAATATATTGAAAATAAATTGTTTTTGCCTGGGATGACAAACATATTCAGAATTCTATACCATCCATTTCCCCCAGGGTATGTGTGTATGGAATGAGACTCATTGCTGTCAACCGGTTATTACCGATTCTACCCGATTCAAATAAATACCAAAATATACGATCTCATTTTCAAAATATACCGTAAATATACTGACGAATTAAAGTTATATTGTACATATTCCTTGATTTTGATATTCCGTCGAATATTACTAGCTATATAGCACACTTAGCCATGCCCACATGATTTTATCCGGCTATTTTTAAATACTCCCTTTTTATAGATTCTGTCAAAAAAAAGTTATAGCGAAAAAGGTCAAACAAATAAAACGTAAGAGAGCTATAAGAGCTAAATAAATGCCCAAATATACGGTATCACATTCAAAATATACCGTAAATATAACGACGGCTAATTTTAACGACCTCATTTTACAGGGTTGTTTATAAAATAAGGGTTTTCTTACATGGTAACTACATAATTACTACATATTTGTACATATGAACTACATATTTTCGTTAGAACGTAAGAACGTTAGTCATTATTGTTTTTCAACAGGTATGAGTATGGACATCTTTATACCCTATTTCCTTTAATTAGTATACAAATTCTGTTGGTACTTGGTAATTCATAGAAGCACATAGCACACCTCGCTGTCCTAGCACCCCCTGCAACCAGATTTCTGCCTCGATTTGTCAGTGTGACCACACAAGTAATGACGACATTCGGTTGAATTCAAAATGAAATTTAATTTTCCAGCGGCTTAGAAATGTTGTATTAAGAAAATGTTTTTTTTAAAGGTAAAAATGTAAATGATGTGTTGAGTAAATTGATTAGGTATCAATATCCATTTCATCTACACGACTACGCACGCGATTCTTCCGCTTGTGCTTTTTAGTCGGCGGCGGTAGGAAACTCTCCAAAAACTCAATCGTATTATGAATGGTCTCCGAGCTAACGTTTCCAATATAGTTCTTATCAAAGTACACAACGGGAGACTCCGTGGCTAGGAGCTTCTCGCAGTTGCATTGCTGGAGTTTTCCGTTCAGTGTCTCAACATCATCGGTACTGGTCCTGTTGGAGTTGTCTGCAAGAATGATGTCGCAGATGAGGGGCTTTCTTAAAATTCTTACTTAAGCTCACCAAAAATGGGCCGGAAGCACTCCTTCACTTGGATCCACTTGTTGCAGAACTGCCTTATGGCACTATCGTTATTGTGGAACAAATTGCGAGCTGCGTTGTCGACCTTGTACTTCATGAATCCCGGCACATACGGCCACTTTCCTTTGGCGGCATAGAAACAGATTATGTCTGTAATATGAATATAAAATATATATCTAATATATCTGTAAAATTTATGTTTTCCTTCACTTACAGGGCACATGAAAAAGGTGCAGAAAATTGCGCTGATGCTCAAGGCTGGATATCAGGTGAATCCCACTAGAACGACGGTTAGCCGGGACCTTGTGGCCGGCAAACGGTATCTCCTCCACGCGGACACTCTCCAGGTAGGCCTCGCCCATTGTGAGGAGCCATCCGAGCAAAAACAGGGGCACAATCCGAATCAGAATCTTCCGTGCTAGTTCCATGGATGAAGCTCTCGCGCTGCACTTCCAAATGCAACTGAAACGATTCGGCAGTGTCCTGCAGGAGCTGTCATAAGCTCTACTGATTTGGGTTGGCTTTATTGATTTTAATTGGCACACAACTGGCCACAAGGGTCTCGCCACCTGACTGTATCTGCGGTTTGCATGCGCCAACTCAATTTGACGGGCTAATGACACTCCCACCAGACCCACCCCCGCAACGGTAATCCATCAGATACAAAAGTTCATTGAGCTTTCGCTTCTCAATGAGGACAACTGCAATTAAATGTGATGCAAACCATTATTAGAAATGGCAATAAGTACTATTTCAATTCTCCCAGGAAATGGCAATAAATTATATTATTTCCCTTACGAAATGCCATATGTTATGCAATAAGTGTTATATGTACAATATTCAACAAATTACTCAGGCTGTGAAAATTAACATGGATTTAGAAATCTTTATTCCCATTTCCCCATTGACGGTACTTAATTTCCCGTTCCTGCTAAACCGGCTTAAACTATCCGCCACCTTTCTTCCGCCCCGTCCAGCAATTAAAGAATGTTGAATTGCAAACATGGCTATTATAGGTAGAATATTGTATATTGTATTTGAAAATCTAGTTGCTGCCTTCAAACAGAAGCTTCATGGATAATGAGGCCATGAAATTCAATTTCCACTTTTCAGAATTGTATAATGCCAAACAAAGAGTTTCCAGGTGTTGGGGCATATATTAGCAATACATATATGAGAATAAGTTTTCTTTTAGGTATCGACGAAAGAAAGCCAGAAACCTTAGAATCCTCTACATCAACGATTAAAACTTAGGTGTTTTCTAACATTACGTACGTATGTATGTACTCTCTGGTTTCATCTTAGGTCCTAATACATCTTTGAGGTTTGGGGGAACTATGCGTATACATAATATTCATTCACTGACTCCTTTAGTATTCATTTAAGGAGGTTTCGTTCAGTATACTCGACCAAAGCTTGACTCGTGGCCCCTGGAATTCGCTAGACACGTGCACCTCAAACCCCTTGTAGGGGGCCGGCGCATTGACAAATTCCTGGTAATCACAGATCCCACTGGGGCGTGACTGAAGGAGCGATTCAGTACAAGGTTTCACTGAGTCCATATTCCTAGGTTTGCTATGGGAGAGAACTATTTAATATCTGACCAACGCTTGGCTCCGTTCCAAGCACTCACCCGAATCCGGCAAAGTGCACAAAGTAATCCACAAAGGAGTGAATCACCTTGGCCTCAGTGGAGTTCCGCTCAAAGTCGGGAAAGATCAGCGGAGTGCGAAACAAGTAGAGCAGATCATCGCAATGGACCACGCCGTACTTGCCGCTGACATTCGCCGAGGTGTACGCGGAGGCATAGCTCAGGGGACCTCTGTAGTTGAAGCTGTACAGATAGAGCGGAGGCGGGCGCTGCTGGCGCACATCCTCCCTGATGGCATTGTACAAAGGATGCTTAAATCCCCTGTCAGTGATGAGCTGAGAAGTGCATCAGGATATTTAGATACATATGATTGATAGGTCCATCAGATCAGTCACTTACATCCATGAACCCCTGGACAGTCTTTTCGTTCACCTCGTGCTGATCCTGAAAGTACTCCTTCAGGATAAGGGTCATGCTGCTGGCCAGCCGCTCCTCGTTGAAGCTGGTCGGGAACTCCATCAGCTCCTGCAGCAGCTCGTCAAATCTCAAATTGAAGCTCTTGCGCAGCGTCTCATTGCCCATGATATTCACCACGCGGACCGCTCCCTCGTCCGGAACTGTTCCCACCAGCCAGGGAATGGGCATTCGACTGCCCTGTGCCACAAGTCGGCTGGGGTGTTCGCTGAGAAACGCTTTCGCGCCAACACCCTGCTCCACCACGGGACGGAAGTTTGTCATGTGATCCACGTCCCAGAACTTGAGGCCATCGCCGGCGTCCAGCAGTCTCGTCGCCTCCACATGGCGCAGGGATCGTGCCAGCTTCACCGTGCTCAGGTTTTGGGCCTGTTTGATTCCGCAGAGCTCGGCCACAAGACGGGCCTGCTCCAAGGGCTGCTCCGTGATGGCAAAGGGCACGTTGGCTGTGCCGCTCATGCTGATTGCGCCGTGGAAAAGACCTTTCGACCTGGGACTGAGAAGGTGCAGGTGCGTGGCCACTCCCCCGGCACTTTGGCCAAAGATGGTCACTCGCTTGGGATCGCCACCGAAGGCTTCTATGTTGCGTTGCACCCAGCGCAGGGCGAGGTTCTGGTCCTTGAGGCCAAAGTTTCCAGAGATGGCTGCATCCTGGGTGGATAGAAAACCTGCCACAACAAGGGACAAGGAAATGGGATGAACTTTTAATGAACTACAACTGTTTACAGAGACTGGTGCTTACCGAAAGGCCCTAGGCGATAGGCCATGGTTATCAGGATAACCTCACCCGAGTCCATAAAGTATTCTGGTCCCGTGACTTCAGGTCCAGCGGAGCCACTGAAGAATCCACCACCATGGATGTAGACCATTACAGGGAGCAGGGCCTGTCCAGAACGTGGAAGCTGCAGAAATGACTCAGATAAAGACTAAAGGCAGATAAAACAAGTTAGAATAGCACCACCTCTGGCCTGTAGACATTCAGATAGAGGCAATTCTCTTGGCCAAAGACGATGGGAGTAGGCAGCAGATAGTTCTTCTGTATACAGTCCGGCTTAGGCTTGGTGGCATCGTAGAGGCCAAGCAGCTTGGGCATAACCTTGGGGTTCTAGATGGAAAAATACCGCCCTGACATTACATGGAACTCCTTTCCCTTTCGGATTTTCGCGCAGAACTCACGCTGAGTCGCAGCTCTCCCACGGGTGGCAGGGCATATGGAATGCCCATGAAGGCCTCGAACCGCTCCGACTGATAGCCCTTTCGGTGCGTGCCCTTCACGCAGCCCACACTCGGCGGACAGACGGTCAGCTGGTCCAGAGCCAGAGTCGGGCACGAGAAGAGCTCTAGCACGAGCATGAGCACGAGCGGCACCAGCATCATCCGTAACTGTATCGCCTGATTCATCGTCTGGCTACAAAGAAACCGAAATCGAAGCCGAGCCAAGCTAATGGCCATCTTTATGGATCATTAATTATGCATATCGAGTGGATGGTTATTTATGAACGGTTTTTTGATGCTTCCAAAACCTTGCTATTGCCCCTCAAGATGATGTCAACGTTAAATCGGTTCGGATGTGACACTCTCTACGGTTCCCAGGGGCTGCCGTTGCATAAATTGCATAAGACTCCTTGCAGCTCGAAAGGAAAACTCACTCGGAATATAGAAAATCTGGAGAACGTTACACGACGGCGAACCAAATTGATCTGAGGGGTTTCGTTGGTGGAGCTTACAGTTTGGTCTGTAGTCGTTGCTTCGAAGAAAACTCTGCTCTGCGCTAGCCGAGCCGTACGTTGTTGTTGCTATTGCTCTTGTCTAGTATCTCGACTGAGTGACTGAACTCGAAATGGAAAATTAATTCAACAACCAACAGCACTACCCGTACAATGGGTAAAACTCACACAAGGCGTATGCTTGATCAGAGCGGATATCAATTGATCTGGAACTGCATTTCTGATGCAGTCGCAGTCGCAATCGCGATCGCTTTGAGGTAATACACGGGGCAGATCCAGCAGTACCAGATCACCAACGGGAGAGGATAGTGGAAATACTTACTCTGATCTGCAAAACGGCTCCGCTCCGACTACGATCGATTGCCAGTTCACTTTTCCTTTTATCCTGGAACCGTCTCCATTTTGCTGCCCTGAGTTTCGAGACTCTCCACGCATCTGTTGAAAGGGAGAATTGCCATTTCCCCTGTCTTTCCATATATGTATTTACATTGGCCTTGATTGTCGGGTATCTTATCTCATCACTCTTCCCATCGGGCCCATCGTGTCTTTTATTCGCACTTAATCTCGTTTCTTGCATTGTCTGCAATATGCAAAACTGACCTTCGGAATCACAGCCGCAATCGCAGCAGCAACATGCCGATCGCTAAAGGGAGGAAGAGATATATAGACAGAGAGAGAGAGTGAGAAACAGCCCCAAGTGCAAGTAGAGCCCCCCCCACACACAGTTACAATTGACATTGAGTACACGTATTGTGGAACGAAAGTGTCTTTTAGAGGAGACTTTAATATTACAATGTTCGTTCCAGTGCCAGATATTGTGTAGTATTCAAATTTGTAGCTTTATGTTATGTTAACCTTGAAGAAATCGGTGCGCGAACTGGATTCTCAGAAAAACAACCTTTTCCATATTGGATAGGCTGGCAATTGGACGTCCTTCAGTATGTCTTCCTTGTAGTTGCCAATGGTGCCTCCAAAATGGACATAGCTGCACATCTCATGATCCGTGAAATCTGATGCTTTGCAGGATGTGCCACTGTGGAAGATCCTAAGTCAGGGAAGAGCATACATATCATAAATACATATAGAAATTCTTCCATATAAAGTTGGAATAAAACCTCACCCGGTTTTGGCAAAGTCCACCATCATGGAGGTCATTCGTTTAATGACCTCAGCATCCTCCGAATCCTTGGGATAGTCCTCGACAATGGCTGAAATTCGTATGGCGTGCAGGGCATCGTCCATGTGGGCTGCACCCACCCCATACTCCACCGATGCACCACTAAACAGGGCCGAGAGGGTGCGCAGACCACGGTACTCGAAAATGTATAAGGAAAGCGGATTCTCCTGAAGATTGGCGTAGCTCGCATACGTGGAGGCCGACTCGTAGAGCGGATAGTAAAACCCAAAGTCGCCTGAGATCTCGGCCAGCGGCACGAGTGTATCGTTGCTAATGGTCTCTCCCTCGAATCCATAGGCGTCTAAGATTTCCCGCACAACCTGAGGCGATGTGCCGTCAGGCAAATGCAAAATTTGTGAAAAACGCTCCAAGAAGCGCTCGTTGAGCTCCGTCCGCAGGTTTTGATTGTCGAAGACGTGCAGAAGGGCAAGAGAACCCTCTCCAGACCTCGCAGTAACGCCCAGCAGCCAGGGGACCTGATTGATGCGTCCCTCAAGGTGAGCCTGCACCGGATCCTCGGTAAAGAAGGCTTCCGGACATCCCACTGGCTCGACGACTGGTGGATTGCTGATTAAGGGAAGGCTATCCCAGACTTTTAGGGAATCTACCGTGGTGTGCAGTTTAATAGGATCCAGCTCACGCAGAGCTTGGGCCAGGTCCTCGGAGTTCAGGCTCTCTGCCCCCTCAATGCCCGCCACAGCAGCCAGCTTTCGCGCCTGGGTCAGGGGATCCTTGTTGATTTTCAGATATGGTGATAGAACTGTGCTATCCAAGGACATGGCCCGTTGAAAGAGTCCTATAAAGAAGAAAAGAGTTAATCGAGTGTCAAATGATTGTACAGTAAAGCCCACCCTTTGAGCTGGGGCTGAGCATGTGATATTGGGCCGACATCCCTCCCGCACTGTGGCCAAAGATCGTCACCAGCTGAGGATCACCTTCAAAGTCGGCGATGTGCTGCTGCACCCACTTCAAGGCCAAGCGCTGATCCTTTAAAGCGAAATTTCCCGGCATATTTGTATCGCCAGTGCTTAGGAATCCTGCAAGAGATCCTCTCTTCAAGAAACTGTTGACAATTACTTCCTCAGAGCTCACCTAATGGGCCCAAGCGATAGGATACGCTGACCATAATCACCTGTTCCGTGTCCATCAAATATTCGGGACCACTGGCAGCCGGATGGGCAGAGCCGCTAAAGAAACCTCCAGCATGGAAATATACCATGACGGGCAGGAGATTTCCATTGCGTTTCTGTGGAAGAAAGAAAAATTAGACCATCCCAGCGTCCGTTGCACCCTCAAGCTCAACCTTTGGCCTGTAGACATTCAAGTAGAGGCAATCTTCCACGCCAGATACTGTCCATGAGGTGCCAAAGTAGTTTCTCTGCAGGCAACTGTCCTTGGCTGTTCCTGCATCAAAGATGCCCTCCCAGGCAATGGCAGGAACTGGGTTCTAGATTGGTATACATTATTATGCTAAAATTATAAAAGGACTGTCCTGAACTTACCCTGAGTCGGAGGGAATCCACAGGAGGCTGGGCGAATGGTATTCCCATGAAGGCCTCGAACTCCTCGCCCTGATATCCTGGCATATGTGTGCCCCTCAGACAGCCAAGGTCCTTCAGACACACATCTAAAGGATCGCCGACAGCCGCACTCCAACAGAGAGTTAGAGTCAGAAGAACTCCAGACCAGAGCAGACGCATTTCACTTTGATTTATGGGCAGCCAAACACGTCTCCCTTTTATAGAAAACTACGACTTCCCATTGACATTAGAGTGCACAAATTTGTATAATCATGTCCCGCAATTGTAGATTGCACTTGCTCAACCTCCCCGAAATATAATTCCAGTTATTTTCAAATCCTAAGATACGATATTTTGTTGTTGATTTGAAAGTATGAAAGTCAAACCGTGGCTGCCCACCAAAGCAGTTCGTATGCAAATTACATATCAAGAGTGAATTTTTCTATGGCCTAAACACGCATTCAACTGAGCTCAGCAATTAGGAGATAAAATTACATTATAATAATGACTATATAACTAGTGAATGAGCAATAAAAATAGGGGGCGGTAATTGTCGTTTTCGAAAACCCACCATAACCTTTTTTCGACCTATTTACACACATTTGCGCGACTCGACACACGCAAGCTAATGCTGCAAAAGAGGATTGCCCAACAGTTTCAAAAACAACATACATTGCATGTGCATGACGCGCCAAATTAATGCAAGACTCGACACCCGAAAATCCAAAAACAATACTTCCACAACCGATGCCAGGGAGACGCACGTACGAAAAGTAGAGAAGACCGTACCGTTGATTCGCGAGCTCCTCTCCAGCGGGAAAGTTGGCCTTTTATGTGCACTGTGACCTTCAGCTCCATTTACAATAACCACTGATATTGAGTTACAGTTAATTTCTTTATTGTGTAACAGATGAGAGACACTTCTCTTTAATTACAAAATTCTCGTTCCAGTTCCAGATATTAAGAGACATTCGTTTTAATAGTATAACAAAATTAACACTAGAATACAGTCGGATCTCGAAATGGATTCTCAGAAAAACAACCTTTTCCATATTGGATAGGCTAGCAGTTGGACATCCTTCAGTATGTCTTCCTTGTAGTTGCCAATGGTGCCACCAAAATGGACATAGCTGCACATCTCATGATCCGTGAAATCCGAAGCTTTGCAGGATGTGCCACTGTGGAAGATCCTAAATCAGGGAACAGCAAATATATCATATAGCTTAGAAGCTCTTTCATAGAAAATGGAATAAAACCTCACCCGTTTTTGGCAAAGTCCACCATCAATGAGGTCACTCGTTTAATGACCTCAGCATCCTCCGAATCCTTGGGATAGTCCTCGACAATAGCCGGAAACCGTATGGCGTGCAAGGCATCGTCCATGTGGGCAGTACCGACTCCATACTCCACCGATGAACCACTAAACAGCGGCGAGAGGGTGCGCAAACCACGGTACTCGAAAATGTATAAGGAAAGCGGATTCTCCTGAAGATTGGCGTAGCTCGCATACGTGGAGGCCGACTCGTAGAGCGGATAGTAAAACCCAAAGTCGCCCGAGATCTCGGCCAGCGGCACGAGTGTATCGTTGCTAATGGTCTCTCCCTCGAATCCATAGGCGTCTAAGATTTCCCGCACAACCTGAGGCGATGTGCCGTCAGGCAAATGCAAAATTTGTGAAAAACGCTCCAAGAAGCGCTCGTTGAGCTCCGTCCGCAGGTTTTGATTGTCGAAGACGTGTAGAAGGGCAAGAGAACCCTCTCCGGACCTCGAATTGATGCCCAGCAGCCAGGGGACCTGATTGATGCGTCCCTCAAGGTGAGCCTGCACCGGATCCTCGGTGAAGAAGGCTTCCGGACATCCAACCGGCTCGACGACTGGTGTATTGCTGATGAAGGGAAAGTTTTCCCAGACTTTTAGGGAATCTACCGCGGTGAGCAGCTTAATGGGATCCAGCTCTCGTAGAGCTTGGGCTAGGTCCTTGGTGCTCAAGGTCTCCACATTTTCGATGCCTGTCACATCAGCAATTTGCATCGCCTGGGCCAGAGGATCCCTGTTTATCTTCAATAATGGTGATAGAATGGTGCCATCCAAGGACATGGCCCGTTGAAAGAGTCCTATAAAGAAGAAAAGAGTTAATCGAGTGTCAAATGATTGTACAGTAAAGCCCACCCTTTGAGCTGGGGCTGAGCATGTGATATTGGGCCGACATCCCTCCCGCACTGTGGCCAAAGATCGTCACCAGCTGGGGATCCCCTCCAAAGTCGCCGATGTGCTGCTGCACCCATTTCATGGCCAGGCGCTGATCCTTTAAAGCGAAATTTCCCGGCATATTTGTATCGCCAGTGCTCAGGAATCCTGCAAGAGATCCTCTCTTCAAACTGTTGACAATTCCTTCCTCAGAGCTCACCTAATGGGCCCAGGCGATAAGGTACGCTGACCATGATCACCTGCTCCGTATCCATCAAATATTCGGGACCACTGGCAGCCGGATGGGCAGAACCGCTGAGGTAAGCCCCAGAATGGATATAGACCATGACGGGAAAGGGATTTCTATCGCGTCTCTATGAAAGGAATGAAAGTTAGTTTAAATCTGCCTTTCCGTTGCACATCAAACGTAACTTTTGGCCTGTAGACATTCAGATAAAGGCAATCTTCTACGCCCGAAACTGGCCATTTCTCGACAAAGTAGTTCCTCTGCAGGCAACTGTCCTTGGCTGTTCCTGCATCAAAGATGCCCTCCCAGGCAATGGCAGGAACTGGGTTCTAGATTGGTATACATTATTATGCTAAAATTATAAAAGGACTGTCCTGAACTTACCCTGAGTCGGAGGGAATCCACAGGAGGCTGGGCGAATGGTATTCCCATGAAGGCCTCGAAAACCTCGCCCTGATATCCTGGCATATGTGTGCCCCTGAGGCAGCCCAGATCCTTCAGACACACATCTAAAGAATCGCCGGTAACCGAAAGCCAGCAGAAAGCTAGAGTCAGTAGAGCTCCAGACCAGAGCAGGCGCATTTTAGTTTCATGTACGGGCAGCCAGTGCGGCTCCCTTTTATAGAAAAACTTAACCGAACACTCTAGGGTACAATAATCTCAATCTCATGTCGCCAAGCTTCCCAAAAGATAATTCCAGCTATTTTCAAATCTTAAAAAACATTGTATTGATTCTGTATTTAAAGTACAAAAGGCAAACAGTCGCTGCCCACCAAAGCAGATCGTATGTAAAATACATATCAAGAGTGCATTTTCCTATGGCCTAAACACGCATTCAACTGAGCTTAACAATTAAGAGATACAATTACTTTAGTACTTGAGTGTAATGACTCTATAACTAGTGAATGAATTCAACTAACAATGAACAAAAGGGGCGGAAATTGTCTATACGGGAAGCCTAGGAACCGTAACCATTTGTAAATCTAATAAGACGCTCGATATTGATCTCAGATAGCTGTCAGACTGCGACGCTGTGAGGCAGTTAGATCTGGATGCCACATGTCCAGGATGAGGACCAGCCGAGGGCGAGTGCCATTGTGCCAGACCTCGTGCTCGAAGCTGTCATCAAAGATGATTAGTTCGCCTTCGCGCCAGGTTCTAAAAGGTAAAATCAAATGAGATTTTGATGGTGAAAAGCTTCCATTTCCACTAACCTTTCCTGCTCTGCCACTCGAAGTGAGGTTCGCTCTGGCTCTGGAGCCACCAGCGTGAGATGCGCTCTCAAGCGGCAATTGGTGGGACCACAATGCGGCCACACATGCGTCTCTGCCTGCATCACACTGAACTTCACCTGTCCCCGTCGACAGCCGCTGGATTCGGGGAACTCTTTCAGCAGACTGCAGGTGATGGGAGCCCGTTGGCAGTTCTTCCTAATAAGCTGCCCCTTCGCGAAGAGCTCGAACTGCTGCCAGATGCCCATGTGGCGCAGATTCTCCGTTTCATCTTCGAAGTAGCCGCGATGGCTGAGGAGGGCCAAGGCCTCCTCACGGATGGCTATCCAGTTGTGCTGTAGTTTCCTTAACTGCGAGTTGTAGCCCGTCTCCGAGGGTTGCCAAAAGGGTTGAGCTCTCAGCTTGGGCTCATTGTAGAGCGATCTCTGATAGACGCTGACGAAGAATCCCCTAGCCACGCCCTGTCTGTGCACTTCCACAGCCTCTGGCTGTCTGGACAAACGTTGGAGCGTTTCTCCCAGGGCGAGGTAGAAGTAAGCCTCCTGTGTGCCATCTGCCTTTGACTCTATGGCATTCTGCAAGTAGGACAGCGCCTGAACGTAGTCTCCATGGAGCTGCTTGAGGGCCAGGCCGAAGTGGAGCTGTGCCACTGGATCTGCTGGCCAGAGCTTCAAGGTTTCAGCTGCCACAAGCTTCACCTGGCGCATGCTGCAAGCAATCTTGTCAGATTAGAGCCGCAATAGGATTTGGGCTTGAACCTTAGCTCACCTACTTATTGGCCGTTAGGTGGGTGAAAGAGAGTTGATTGCGCAGTCGCGGATCAGCAGGCAAACGCTCGATGAGCAGCTCGTGAATGGCCACTGTTTGGTGATGATAACCTGGAGCAGAGACATCATGAGAAGATTTTTCAAGAAGAACAGCATCTCCAAAACTCACCCATGAATCGCAAATGCTCGATGCAGCGTTCTCCAGCAGAATGAAACTCTCCATCGCTGGCCACCAGCTCGCCAAAGGCCAGATATCGTTTGTAGGAATCAATGGCCTCCAACAGTCGCTGGTTGCTGCGCTCCCTCTCTGCCAGGCGCTCCAAAAAGTGGGCACGGGCCAGATGGGCCAAGGGCTCGTCGGCATAGTATTGGATGAGCGTGTTAAACGAGCGCAGGGCTTGGGCATAGTTCTTTGGGCGGGGATTAGTTCGCGGTTCGTCAGCCAAAACGCACACAAAGACGGGTTAGATAGGGTTTACAGAACATGCAATTAGTACAAAAATAATGAAGCTCATTAGAAGAGGAAACACAATTTTCAGAGGACTTCAGGGGGACATCCCATCGAGGAGGCCCCCTCCAGTGGGTGTGTCTGGCTGGAGGAGGCCGCCATTGGTTGCGCCCAATTGAAAAGCTTTGACAAGAGGGTTTCCAACAAGCCAAATCTTACGTTTTGGATCTTATAAAGCTAAACAGTTTATAGATCTAGTGACTAGCAAAGCAAACATGAAACTAAAGCTATGAAATGAGTTTGGTTTTGTGTGATTTAATGATTGTTGAGCTAGAGATATATCGAGAGATTCCTTGGGTTATTCCTTGGCACGAAGTCTTCAAATCTGTGACCTACCTCCCGGATCATTTCGGCATTGGCCTGACGCAGCTCCTGTTGAAACGAATCATCTGCGGCCGGAACCGGAACCGAAGCCGGAGCATCTGTGGTAGGATCCTTGGGTTTGATTTCTGGTTGGGTTAAAGATTGATTGGATTTGATGTTTATACAGTGCAATGAAAAGTTCTTTGAACGGTTAGGGCCTAGACAGAGCTCCACCTTATACATATGAAGTGTTAGTGAGGCGTTTCTATTGATAGTAGGAGTAGGAGAAGTTCTTCACTTACGATCGGTTATGGATCAGATGGTGTGTCTTAAAGTAGAGTGTAGCTTATGGCCATGACTGAGATTATTTTAGAGTCTTAAACAATACGAGAGTATGTCGGATAAGTCAATGCAGTGGAGGACATCGAGAGACGGAGGCGATACTGTGTGAATTGTACATTTAGTAATTACGTGTCCAGGTTGGATCGTCGGAGTCCGGATCGCTTTCGTACTCCTTAACCGGCAGACGGCCGTACTTGGCCTCCAGTCTGCTCATTAGATCGGCATCATCCACGTCGGATATCTCGTCCTCTTCCTCATCGGATATCTCGTCCTCCTCGTCTGTCTCTCCATCGTGTTCGTAATCCTCAATAGCCCCGTCCTCGTATTCCACATAAAGATCACTGAAGACCGAAGGCTTTATTGGTTCGTTTGTCTCCTCTGGCTCCTTGTTCTTCGTTTCATCTGATGGTTCTGGCGATGACTTGTACATAGAGCTCATCTGCTCAAAGGTCTCGGGCACATAGCTGGCCGACAATGCCACATCACCATCACCGGCATCCTCTTCTTCGATGTCGCTGATCTCCACTTCGATTTCCTCCTCGATTTCGATTTCCTCCTCGGAATATTCTTGTTTTTGTGAAGGAATGTGATATTATACAAATTAATATTAATGGATACATTTTGGATCCTAACTAAAGACTTCAAGATCACTTCCAGCTGCAGCTAGAAATGATTTCGAAGCATCTTCGATAATCCGAAGTTCTGAATTGGGATATAAATGAGCTCTCCAACCATCGTCCAGCAGCGGAATTTCCTCCAGGTCGTCTGGTATCTGATCCTCGTCCGTGGCAATCGTCAGGCGGCGCCTCATGATCGCCTCCGGTGGGGGCGGCTCGTCTTCGGCTACACATTCATCACGGGATATATTTTTGGTCAACATAATGCGGATTAAACTATTACTAGACGGGCAACAACAAAGCCATACAGCAATTTCCATACATACATACATTGGTGGAAATAGTTAAACAAAGCTGTAACTACAATAAATTTACAAAATTACAAAATTACAAAATTAAAAAAAATCATAATCATAAATAATAAAGAAAGTGCAAAAGGTTAGCTCTGGCCCCGATTTCTCAACGTATTTCGTTTAAAATAAAAGAAATTTGTATATTTTGAAAATCGAAAAGAGAGAAATCGAGAGCCGAGACTTTGTTTTAGTTCTGTTAATACGTCACAAATCGAATTGGAGACATTGAGAGTGTTGTTGCCAATGGCTTTTGGTGGGTTAGAAAGGAAAGCGTCGCTTTGGTTACAAACTGTCCGAACATACAGTCCTCAAGCAGACAGCCAGATAGAGAGATGCAGTAACATTGATTTTGGCGTGCTTTGGCAGAGATCACAGATCACAGAGCAGAGAGCAATGGAGGAGTAGGTCAAGCATTGAAGACTCACTTGTATTCGGACTTTTCCTGATCAATACAAGACGTGAAACTAAGGCAAGTGCAACGCCAACGCCAAATTTAACGGCAACTGTAAAATGATTCAGGTTTTAGTATCAGAGAACAAACAAGATTTGTTTTGCACTTTCTTGTACAATATTTTTTCTGTGGTTTGTGTGTGCGTGTTTGTAATAAGGTGGAGCAAGAGATGGTCTGTCAGTTCTTAACGTTCTAGGGCCTTAGGGACATCCGTTCACTGTTCCACTAGGTATCGCCTCAGAAAGGGACTCAACTTACGCGATGCTAACCAGGAAGAGCCCTCTTTCGGTTCTTCCTCATCATCGTCTTGTTTCTGCTCCTCGCTTTCGTCAAGGTCGGGTCTTCTCACTCGCCGCACCAGATCTTCGGGTTCCTCATCGAGGGACTCAAAGTCGTCATCATTGTATTTGTCCTGCAGATCGTGTATCGAATATTAAACTTATTTTCAAAGAAATTGCTTTCTTTCACCTCATCATATTTATCAACTTTGGCATATTTAGTTGTGGCAGGGACCCTTTGTGCTTTCGATTGAACAGGCTCTTCGATCTCCTCCTCGTCAGCCTCATCGTTGTCCTCCTCATCTTCCTGCAAGATGGCAGACAGATAGTTATCTAAGTGTTCAATATTTAAACAAAACTTAGACTCTACCTCATCCAATTTGGCTGTAGAAGGAGCTGGCTCCTGCGATTCTGCCACTTCATCTTCGGCATCGTCCTCGGGTTCGTCTTCTTCGGGTTCCTCTACATCGTACTCAGTGGTGGCTTCTGCGGTGGCCTCTGTGGTAGCCTCAACAGTGGCCTCTTCAACATTGTCTTCGTCTTCATCGTCATCTTCTGGATCTTCGTCGGTGATGTTTTCGCCAGCATTGTTATCCTCCTCTTCGTCGTCTTCTTCCTGCTCCTGCTCCTCCTGCTCCACCTCTTCTTCATCTTCTTCTTGCTCTTGCTCTGTGTCTTCTTCTTCTATTTCCTCCGAAATAGGTTCTTCTAAAAGAGAAACAGCTTTAAAAATATATTTATGCATTATGTAATGCTTGGCCTACCTTCTTCTTCGTGATCGTCATGATCATCATCCTCTTCTTCCTCTTCTATTTCCTCCGAAAGGGGTTCTTCTAAAAGAGAAAAAGCTTTAAAAAGAGAGTTATGCATTAGTGTGTTCGGCCTACCTTCTTCATCGTGATCGTCATGATCATCATGCTCATCCAAAGCCTCTCCAGAAGGTTTGTTTACGTCATGGGCATCATGCTCCCTTCGATGCTCGTCGACCAAACCATTAAAATAGTTTGAGAAGCGTGACTCAGATAACGGAGTGTCCACTAAAATATATTTTCATTACCCAAACAAGTATCATTTAGTGGTTTCTGGACTTACTATCTTCAAGGCCACGATTCTCCAAGATGATTAGGCCCACGAGGCCCAAGAGAACTGCCATCAGAGAGAAGAATATGATCTTGGCACACCAATTGCCACCGGTGTCGTGCTCGTGATGCACGTGCAAGTGTACATCGTCGTTTCCCATCTTCGTAATGTGGACGCCATGGGAAGACTCGTCGTCATCTGTGAGTTCGTGTGTGCGATTGCATGGTAGTGAATAATAAACACATGTGATTACAAATTGTTTAATTAAATGCACCTTCAGACAGCGTGGGGATAGACAAGCGGTTGATTTAGTAACAGAAAACCATTTAGGGGGTTGGAGAGGGTAGGACGACGGATGTGGATATGGGATATGGGACGGAGGGGCTTTGGCTACCTTGGAAGCTGGACTGACGCAGAACAGTCACATCGCCGTCAGATTTGCGATCATCTAAACACAAATAGTTAGTTACAATGAATGCCAAAGCCATTTAGAATGTACTACCCCGAAAACAGCTTCCATCCTGGATTATTGTACCCGCAGAATTTCCCCCACTTGTGTGACACCGGTATTACAATGCGATAAGAGAGGGATTTGTTTATGCCTAAATATGTGCAATAATAAACAAAGAACCCGCCAGTCATGCTCTTGGGCAGATGGCCAAATAAAATTAAATTGCTTTACATATAATTTCGGTGTTTTTGTTGCACTGCCTGTCCAAAAAGAGAATCTTCTGTGGGTGTAATGGCCACAGACGAAACGGGAAGTGTCGTTCCGTGTCTTTGTGCAGCGCATTAACAGCGTTGGAATCATGAATTATGGTCGAGGTGATTTCTTAGCCTCCCCCAGTTGTTAGTCTTTATAGATAAGCCGTGAGATAAGACCCGGGATAGCTCGGACAGAGTGAAAGATACAAGATAAAAGACAGAGCAGTCTCCCCAAATAATTTCAAATTAAAATCTAAGCTAACCAACCCGAAATGTTCAATGCCCTTTTTCTTTCTACGAGTCATAAAAGCCACACATAGACCCCCGCATATGTCCAATACATATACATACATACATATTTTTCTATAGTGGATCGGCACACGCATAGCGACAGAAACAGGCGAGATGTATAATTTTATATAATAGGGCAAAGTTATTTTTAAAGGCACTCGACAATATTATTTTGCTAATAAAAGAAATGAACTGCTTGCTACGCTCTTAGCGGCGGCCGCAGGGAATTTTACACAATCTAACGGTCACTGCATTTCACCGTTCGTCACTGATGACAGGGAAAGGAGTGATGGAGAACTTACCGCGTTTTCTGCGCTTATCCTTGCGCTTTCGCGGCTGCACATCCCCCGACATTTTCCTGGCCTGACACTAAATTTATGCCAATATGATGGGGGGGAAACGTATGTTGTTTTGTGTCCAGATGTCTATAGGTGTCGTCGGCGGCCACAAAGACCGGGCTGGCAGCGTTCCCGAACACGATCGCTGTACGTAACGAAATGCGAGCAGCTCGTCGTCGTTGGAAATTATTTATAAAATGTGCGCCGTTGCGTTTCGACGTTGCCAGACGTCCTGTGGATGGGAAAATATATATTGCAATAGTAAATTGCAATTTAAACTAAACTTGGTGGTTAAAAAGTACATTTGAGCCAACTTATTGTTTTGGTCCTTCAAGTCCCGAGCACAGTCGAACTGGGTGGCAGCTCTGTGTTGGAGGCGGTAAACAATTATTCAAATACGGCCAGGCTAGCGGCTTAAGAAACCCCAGTAGCAAACACCAAGCAAGTGTAATATTCATTGATTTGCCCATAAATATCATTATTATTCCACTGTGTTCAACAAATAAAGAAATGTGACTGCATACACAACAAACAGCAGTTGTTCACCGGCTTAAACAGAGGGGGTTGAATGGGTTAGCTCGAATTTTTCATCGGCATTTTGGGTATATTTCGGTATATTTCTTCGGACTGACGGTATATTTTATGGATAAATCACACTGAACCCGAGCCCCAAAAAAAAAAACAAGAAAATAAATACAGAAATTGGTTTTAGTGAGTTCTAACTGGGTTGTGGCGGGCCGTGTTGTTGAAAAACGTATAAGATCAAGGGCCCCCAGGGGTAGGGAGTAAAAGTAATGGCCGGCGACATGTCCATTGGCTGTTCAGCTTTGAAAAGGTCGAGCAAACTAAAGTCCTGCACCAGTGGGGGCGACACGGACTCCATGCACATAGCAGCCAACAATCGCATGGACAATGGCAGCGTAAAACAAGCCCCAGCACCGCCCCAGAACATGCGAGGTGGCCTCCGGGTGTACAAGATAGTCATCCTTGGGGATGGCGGTGTCGGAAAGTCGGGTAAGTTGGCTACCAGGCTCTGCAAAGTTATCACTGCGCATTTTGATTGTGGTTGCGAAAAATCAATAAATTATCTCAATTTCTTTTACGCTTTGTTTTGTCCGTCCCCCATCACTGCCCACCCTCCACACGCCACACGCACCATCGCCCCGACCACCCCCAATCCGTCTGTCTCGGCGCCTTCGTTCGGGCGTTCGGCTGAACCCTGCGCACTCGAACATCAGCTGTTACCCTGCAGTTCGTGAGCCACAGCTTCTTGGACTACCACGACCCGACCATTGGTGAGTGTGCTGCAGCATCCCGATAGACTTGAACTCGTTTGACTAATCCTTAAATGCTGCCGACTCGTTGCCGCAGAGGACTCGTACCAGCAACAGGCGGTCATCGACAACGAGGCCGCCCTGCTCGATATACTCGATACTGCCGGCCAGGTCGAGTTCACGGCCATGCGGGACCAATACATGCGCTGTGGGGAAGGTTTCATCATCTGCTACTCAGTCACCGACCGCCACAGCTTCCAGGAGGCATCGGAGTACCGCAAACTGATTACCCGGGTGCGTTTGTCCGAAGAGATACCGCTGGTGCTGATTGCCAACAAGGTGGATCTGGAATCTCAGCGTCGCGTCACCACCGAGGAGGGCAAAAATCTGGCGAATCAGTTTGGCTGTCCGTTCTTTGAGACGTCCGCGGCACTACGCCACTACATCGACGAGGCGTTCTACACACTCGTCCGAGAGATCCGTCGCAAGGAGCAGCAGAAGGGCACCGACAGCAGCTCGGAGAAAATCCACACGCGCCACCGCAGCCGCTGGTGGCGCATACGCTCCATATTCGCCTTGGTATTCCGTCGTCGACGCAACTTGAACTAGACTGGGGGATAAAGCTTTAGCTGGAGCTGGAGCCAGAAGAGTGCGCGCGCGTTAACAATTTCTTTGAATCAGTGCAATATTAACCAATGCGAGTAACCTTTTCTTTCTATGTGTCGCTATATACACGGATTGTATATAGCACAACCAATCCGAGGATCCTATATATATCTACGATTATTTGTAATTGATCGAAGTTTCCAAAGGCAGAGGCAAAACCACAAGAATTTACCAATCGAGAGATAGAAGAAACTACATAATTATTGTTATGGCCACCGTGGAGAGGAAGAGGGATGGTCGGTCAGTCGTTTATTTATTATTTGTTACAAACTATTTAACGTATTTGTTGTTGGCCAGACAAGCAAAGATAGGCGCAGCGAGCGGAGGTAGACGATAGAATATATCAATATTTTTAAGCACCGATCCAAAATGATACATATTAACAATGCACGTACATATGTTTTATGTAGTCAAAATAAAACAAATAACGTTGATTCCTAAGGCGAGGTGAGGTAGAATAGAAGCAGGCGTGACAGATTGGCTGGCAATTGGCAAAAGCAGCAAAAAGTAGACATGCATTTAAATTCAAGCTGAAGCAATCTGAAGCTTCAATCTGAGGCTGAGACCGGCCGAAGCAGAGCAACGCGAAACCAAAACCAAAATCAATAATCTTATAACAAATCGTGACACACCTGAGAGATCTGCATCCTAGCAAAGGACACACAAAGCACAACACAAGTGAGTGTGAATGCCAAGCGTTACTGTCAGGGAAGTGGATGGATATTGGCAGAGAAAGTATTGATGGTGGATTTTTGAACTTATGTAATGCATGTATTACCCCAGCAGGACACGCGACACACACAAGCACACATTTAACTAATCGAATAAATGTTGAATTTAATGTATACTAATTCATATATACAGATATATATATATATATAAATCGATCGATCTACGATATAAGAATGTAAAACGCGGGAACATTTCAGAATGTGTGTTTGACCTGGAGCTTTGTTGAAATCCAAATCCAATCCAAATTGATAATGATATATATATATATATATATATACATATATGATATACACCTAAATATACAGAGAGATAATGTATGTATGTAATTTAAGCCCAAGACAGCCGATTGCATTTGTTGTTTAAGTTTGAGAAATGTTTATTGTTTATATGTTTATTGTTAAGGACACGTGTTTACTTCTAAGTTTATTTATTATTAGTTTAACACATTTGTTAATTACTTTTTACACACAAAACAACTCCTCTACGCAACACATCACGTTCTCTAAGCGTTCACCATGAGTTCCTCTCATACATGTTAATATTATTAACTATCATCACTACTACAGAAAACACTACACTACACAAACAACAGTTTTAAACGGCTTTAATTACTCCAACATTTGTTATGAAACCCACTTAAGCAGTTGAACGTTGGAACTACTCCATAACTACATATATATTGTTATTACAAATCCCCTCATGAAACGATTCGATGACTAATTTGTGTAAACCCGCCAACAACAAAAAAAAAAAAACAAAACACAACAATAGCCAACTTCACAAGCGATAAGCGCGTCATGGAATGCGGGTTAATCTAAAGAAAAAGCCAGCCTTGTACGCTTTCCCCCAACATCCTAGAAACTATACCTACATACGAGTTTGTATGTAACACCATCGTTCTGTCGTAGCTCTGGTCGTTTCGAAAACGGCCGACATATTCCAGGAGCGTTGCGAGTAATTTTGGATTGTAATGCCCAAACAAATGAGAAACCAAAACCCCATTTTTATTCATAATGTTATATACATTTAAAATGTAAACAAAAATGGAATACTAATGCACAATGGAAAAATAAAATATGAACAAAAAGAAATAAAGATTTTTGGAACCCCCCGTTAAAAGTACGACTTTCACTGGAATTTCACGAAATTTACATTCCCAACCAAAAGAGTTTTGGAGAATTCGAACATTCTCATTTAATCCATAATTGCAAGTTTAGCTGGAGGCCGTCTATACGTACCACCTGAGCGATCTTCAATAAAACTCAAAATATGATTTGATTTTTGTATCGTTTTTCATTTTTTATTTATTTTTTATATATGTAATATATGTATGTATATTAGTAAAATATTTTTACCTTTAATTATTCATTTCCATTTTGTTTTCTTCAAATTTTTTTTTATGATTTTCATTATTTTTCTAATTTGTTGTAAGGAATATTATGCAAAATGCACAATAGACTCTCGAAAAATTCTTTATTATTTTAATAATCCTCATTTTCTCTTTCCTCTGACACGTTTCACATAATTTTTTTTTTCATATTTTTGCTCTTTAAATTAACAACAAAAGACACCAAACGTCGGATTCGATTTTCGTAATCTCTGGTCAATTTGAAAAAAAATGTATAAATAATATGCTTGTTTGGTTTTAGTTATCATTTCGTTTTAAATGTTCATATATGGAATTTATATAAATCTAATTTTGGTAATCTGGTAAATGTGTGTTTTTTTATTGTATAGGAAGCAAAACTTTGAATGCACAAATTTACTTTCGACTCTGGTTTTCGATCTTAGTTTTTTTTTTGTTTCTTTGTATTTATTTTTGTTTTCTTTATTTATAAATTTAGTAAATTGTGTAATAGTAACTGTAGAAAATAGTAGCGTAGTTACACTTATATAGAAAATATTCAGATTTATTCCTTTGCGGTTGCTTTTTTCTGTTGTTGCTGTAGAAAACGGCACTTTTCCCTTGAGTGTTCTTTTGTTTAAACATTTTCTGTGTGAGAAATTACACGATTGACGGTACAAAATACAAAAAGAGACATACACACATATATGCACTGTATATTTAGATGTATGTATATATATTAATATATATATATATATATGTGGTACTGGCATTTTATAAAATTATAAAATCCTCCTCATACATTTAGTTTGGTAGCTTGTTGCATCGTTTTTTTTGTTTATATTTTTTTCAATTTGTTTTAATGCAAAATACAAATATTAAAAACTTTTCGCTCTGATTCCATATTCCTGGGACTCAACCCACTCCCGAAAACTGAATGCATCTCATTTGTGGCTTACGTTTTAGTCAAATAATAAACATTAATCGTTTGTGTTGAAAGTATCTTGTATCTTTTCTGTGTGTGTTTGCTTGTAGTGTAGTTACGCTTTCATCGTTTATTGGCGGTTTCTGTGTCACTTGATAAAGTAGTTTTTGTGAAAAGGGAACATAATAGATCATATTATCGCGTCTGACAGGACATTTCCAACTGATTCAACTTGCCACACCCTCGCACAAGCAGGCGGGTCTGCACTCAAGGCAACAAGGTCACAAAAAGCATCAAAGAACAGGGCAGGATAGGGGGTGAACAGAAACGGATGCAACTTGAATATGTATACATATATCGATATATATTTCTGGATTGTAGCCGCTCGACTGGATTGGTCGGTCTGCTGCCCTTGGGATATACAATTAATAATGCCATCGTTATTACTGTGGATTTACTTCGGTTTATAACTACACTAAACTGTATATAAAATCAAATCCGCATGGGACACACTCTACCCCGGGTTCACTACGATTTGCTGCGTTAGTTGCTGGCGTTCTCCTGATGATCCATCCTCCAACCGATGTTGTTTTTGTTGTTGTTTGTTGCTGTCGTTTTTTCTTTTTTTAAAAGGTGTGTGTTGTGTGTGTGGGTGTGTGGTGAAAGAGGGTGTGGTGTTTATGTGTGTTGTTGTTGCTGTTTTTGTTGTATTATGGTTAAAGATTTTCATTTGTTAGTTGCTCTTTTAGAGCAAAAGGCATCTGGTCTTCTTCCTCTTTTTAACCTGCAACGCAGCCCTGGTTGCCGTCTCAAACACCTCCCGGACACCCTCCTTGGACTTGGCCGAGCATTCCAAATAGGCAAAGGCATTTATCTTCTCGGCCATGGCGCGTCCCTCCTGCGGCTTAACAGGCTCCTGCTTCATTTTTGCGAGATCCTTCAGGAGGTACATAAATTTAATTAGATTACCCTCTAAAGGAATGAGAGAGACTTACCCGAATTGTGTTGGGATCATTTCGCAAATCTTTCTTATTTCCTACCAAAATGATTGGAACATTTGGACAAAAGTGTTTGACCTGCGAGAATGGCATTTCAGAGATTAGTTGTTGGTCACGGTTTAAGGCTACGCCAATCACTCACCTCTGGGGTCCACTTTTCAGGAATATTTTCTAGTGAATCGGGGGAATCCACTGAGAAACACATCAGTATTACATCTGTGTCCGGATAGCTCAGCGGTCGTAGTCTGTCGTAGTCCTCCTGCCCGGCTGTATCCCACAAGGCCAGCTCCACCTAAAATAATGGCAACAATGTCATTAGTAGGTGATACAGAGGACGATCGCAGATAAATAGATACATATGTCGGTGTAGATGGGTGCTCATCAGACGGTTTTACAGACAGAGGGACGTATGGGGAGAATATGGAAGAGCAGAGGAAACAACTTCAAGTTGGAGATAGCGACTGAGCGAGGGAGAGCAGGGCTAAGGAACTTGGCGGCGGAAATACCGAACGTATTAATCACATCAAAGTAGAATGACGCGAGCGTCAGCATATGTACATACATATGTGCACATGTGCGAATGTGTGTGCGGAATGGGTATGTAAACGTTACCCAAACACAGGTCTTCCATGCTTCCGACACCCCAGAAACCAGCTATACATATGTATACATATATACTGCGCAGCACAAACACTCTCCGTTTTTATTCCGAAAACCGAATGAAAATATTAGAAATGGAATACAGCGAAAACTCAAAATCATGACTTAATGGCTCCCCAGAAAAAATCGCAAAAAGATTCATTACAAATGCGAGTGAGCGAGAGAGAGCGGGAGCGCTGGCTCCATAACACACAGGTAGGGAGAATGTGCTCAGCAAGAGAACGAGATAAAGAGAGGCTAGGGTATGGTAGGCTGCGGTAGTCCGGGGGGCAACAGAGGAGGGGGCTATCGGGTCGTCGCAACGCACAAAACTGTATGTGCGCAAACGGACTTGTATAAGTCAAATACAAAATAAAGAAAACGAGCAACAAGAAACGGAAGGAAGGGAGCTGCATGATTGTTTATTGTGTGTGTTGGTGCTGCCAACTGCTCTTTGTTTGTGTGTGTGCTTCTCTCTCAGTCTGGCTATGTGTGCCAGTATTGACTCACGACGGTTTTTTTTTTTAAGACCCGCAAAAGGAAACGTATTTGGGAAGTGGGGCGGGAGTTGTGGGTGGTGGAGAAATACGAATAATAAAGAAAATACACAATGCACACATACACACAGATGCAGAGGCACAGATGTGTGAGTACAATGGAGAATAAGGAGGATACGCGCACTTGAATTTGCTGAATGCACAAATCTCACGTAAAACGAGATCAGATGATTGGCACTGCCAAAGGGAAGGGGGACAGGGTGTGGTATAGCATGGCTTGTAGAAAACTTACCTGTTTACTATCAACTTCGATATCGGCCACATAGTTCTCAAACACAGTGGGTACATACACCTCGGGGAATTGATCTTTGCTAAAGACAATCAGAAGGCAAGTTTTACCGCAGGCACCGTCGCCGACAATTACCAATTTCTTGCGAATCGTCGTCATTGGAAGTTCTGCAATGGCAAAAGGAAGAGAGTGTGGATGCAATACTAGGCAGCACGTTCTTCTGTTCGTCGAAATCCGAGTTCTGTTTGATTTGATTTATTCGCGAAAACTGCGCGAGCTGTTCAAAATTATCAAAATGAAAAAGACACACACAGGCGCACAGACGGCACGGCACTCACACCAGCAGCACTCCAACACACCGCAACAGTACACACACGTTCGCTCGCTCTCTTTCGCCCTGTCTCTCTCACACACACACTTAGTCATGCTCTTGACTGAACGGAACAACGATCTAATAGTCAAAAGTGGGGGTTCTTTTCTTTTTGACCAATGTCCGCGTTGAAAATTTTGATTCAGTTCATAATTGTTTGGCTTTAATCGAGTTCCATACTCCTGGTGCATATTACTTTCGAGTTTTGTCCTAAGTAGTCGCGTCATAGGGCTTGGGCCCGCCCGTGCCCGTCAGCCCCGTTCCCTTCTCCAATCCACTGAAAGAAACTCCTCGTCCCGTGCCCGCTGCTTTTGCTTTTATTCCAAAAACATCTCATCATCCACTCGCATTGCTGTTGGCTGTGTGTGTCTCTGCCTTTGCGCTAGCTGCTTCTGTGTGCGTGTGTGTGCCTCTGTGGAATTTTTTCACTGCTCTTTCAACTTTTCTCACTTACAATTTATGATGATTTTTACAACACTCAGTACGAATTCGACACTTAATTTGCTTACAAAATGGCACAAACTGGTTGATTCTTATGCGTCTAGCCCTTATAGTTTCGTATTAAATTATAAAATTTCGAATTGAACTCGACGATTTTTTTCTCATGAAAAATGACAATGAACGCGATGAACCCCGATGACAAACCAACGCCTTCAACCACAGAGTCGCATTTATGCGATAGTATCGCCAATGATGTTCGCCAGGTGGCTCTGTGACAATTGCATCCCTGTCTGACTTTTCTGAATATTTATATCGATATGCTTTTGGTATTTTTGAAAACTTTTCGGTATTTTTTCAGGTCAAAATTGAACCGACTGTATATCGGTATATAATGGTCAATTTCATTTTAAACGGTATATAGAAATCCAATAAAAACAAGTATTAAGAATACGCCAGTTACGTGGGCATGGCTAAATTATCTATATAGCTGGTAATATTCGACGGATGATAAAAAACGAGGAAGATGTAAAATATAACTTGAATTCGTCAGTATATTTACGGTATATTTTTAAAATGAGACGGTATATTTTGGTGCTGTTCTGAGGGTCATACTGTGGAAATACTGGTTTTCGCCGCGCTCCCATGGTATTTTTGTCAATTTCATCAATCTATTAATTTAATTTTCAATGTTATATAGAAATCCAATAAATGCAAGTATTTCGAATAAAGCAATCATGTATAGAATTGATTCATCAATCGTATGAAATTATGTGGGCATGGCTAAATGTACTACATAGCTAGTAATATTCGACGGAATATCAAAAACGAGGAATATGTATAACACAACTTGACTTTGTCAGTATATGTACGGTATATTTTGAAAATGAGACCGTATATTTCGGTGCTGTTCTGAGGGTCATACTGTAGAAACTGGTTTTCGCCGCGCTCCCATGTGGTGTTTTTTAGTGCTAAATGGTATTTTTGTCATCTATTAATTTAATTTTCAATGTTATATAAAAATCCAATAAATGCAAGTATTTCGAATAGACCAATCACGTATAGAATTGATTCATCAATCGTACAAAATTGAGTGGGCATGGCTAAATGTTCTATATAGCTAGTAATATTCGACGGAATATCAAAAACGAGGAATATGTATAACACAACTTGACTTTGTCAGTATATGTACGGTATATTTTGAAAATGAGACCGTATATTTCGGTGCTGTTCTGAGGGTCATACTGTAGAAACTGGTTTTCGCCGCGCTCCCATGTGGTGTTTTTTAGTGCTAAATGGTATTTTTGTCATCTATTAATTTAATTTTCAATGTTATATAAAAATCCAATAAATGCAAGTATTTCGAATAGACCAATCACGTATAGAATTGATTCATCAATCGTACAAAATTGAGTGGGCATGGCTAAATGTACTATATAGCTAGTAATATTCGACGGAATATCAAAAACGAGGAATATGTATAACACAACTTGAATTCGTCAGTATATGTACGGTATATTTTGAAAATGAGACCGTATATTTCGGTATATTTCTGAGTGGCCACACTCATCGCAACACGTGTTCTTTGGATCGTCCATTTTTTTCTTTTTCTTCCACCAAGCACCGCGTGCACAAGCGTTTTAAAATTTTTATAAGTAAAAATGGCTGATGGTGGTGAGTAGCAAAGTGATGACTAAACCTAGTGCTAGGATTACAAGAGGCATCGCTGCGAATCGTTGCAGATGTACGCAAAGAGAAGCGAAGGAAGAAGATCAAGGAGGAGCCAGTGGATGCCGACGATATTGGCACGCTGCAAAAGCAGGGTAATTTTCAAATAAAACCCTCGTCGAAGATAGCCGAGCTGGACACATCGCAATGGCCGTTGCTTTTGAAGAACTTCGACAAACTAAATATTCGATCCAATCACTATACGCCCCTGGCACATGGCTCCTCGCCCCTCAACCGCGACATCAAAGAGTACATGAAGACGGGCTTCATCAACCTGGATAAGCCGTCCAATCCCAGCTCCCATGAGGTGGTGGCCTGGATTAAGAAGATTCTCAAGGTAGAGAAGACTGGACATTCGGGAACCTTGGATCCGAAGGTTACAGGTAAGCGATACGCATGTGCCGCCTCAACATAACCTCCAAATACCAACGCACATGTGTTGTGCTCTGCTCGGCAGGTTGCTTGATTGTCTGCATCGACCGCGCCACGCGTCTAGTGAAGTCGCAACAGAGTGCCGGCAAGGAGTATGTGGCTATTTTTAAGCTCCATGGTGCTGTTGAATCGGTGGCCAAAGTGCGTCAGGGCTTGGAGAAGCTGCGCGGTGCTCTCTTCCAGCGTCCCCCGCTTATCTCGGCCGTCAAGCGACAGCTCCGAGTGCGTACAGTGTACGACAGCAAGCTGTTGGACTACGATGAGAGTCGCAATATGGGTAAGTTTTCGTTTTATTTGTATTTAATTTTATTCGATTCGAAGCTTGTGCGTCGCTGCTTGAATGAATCTGTATGGCAGGGACGTGCTGGATGCTTCGGCTAGTACAGTAAAAAATCTCAGTATTTGCCCATACATGCAAATGCACAGTTATTAGTTAAAACATCTCTGTATCTTCTCTCCCCTCCCAATGCCCCAACACCACAATATCTGCCCCCTACTCACGTTTAGGTGTTTTTTGGGTTAGTTGCGAGGCCGGCTCCTACATCCGTACCATGTGCGTCCATCTGGGTCTAGTCCTGGGCGTTGGCGGTCAAATGTTGGAACTGCGTCGTGTGCGTTCGGGCATTCAATCGGAGGGCGACGGCATGGTAACCATGCATGACGTCCTCGATGCCATGTGGCTGTACGAGAACCACAAGGACGAGTCGATGCTGCGTCGTGTGATAAAACCGTTGGAGGGTCTGCTGGTCAACCACAAGCGCATCATAATGAAGGACAGTTCGGTAAGTGTTCAACAGTGTTTCTACACTTTTGATTCCCCATGACCCCATGATATTAAGCCGGCAGACGCCCGTATCCCCCATAAGCGTCTGTGACTTTGATTGGGAACAGTAAAGGTGCTGATGTGTGTATGTTGGGCAGCGCTCTTTCCTGCGCACTCGACAAAGAAATTTCAGACTACACTTCCAAGCCCGACCGAATTCGAAATCATCTTCGACACAACTTGCAAATCTGTATGCTGATGCTGCTCTTCTCTTAGGTGAATGCTGTGTGCTATGGCGCCAAAATCATGTTGCCTGGTGTCCTGCGCTATGAGGATGGCATTGAGATCGATCAGGAGATTGTCATATGCACAACCAAGGGTGAGGCCATTTGCCTGGCCATTGCTCTGATGACCACGGCCACCATGTCGTCGTGTGATCATGGCGTTGTGGCCAAGATAAAGCGTGTGATAATGGAGCGCGATATATATCCGCGTAAGTGGGGATTGGGTCCCAAGGCTTCCGCTAAGAAGGCACTCATCGCTGTCGGAAAATTGGACAAGTTTGGCAGGCCCAATGAGAACACGCCTAAAGAATGGCTCACCGGCTTTGTCGACTACAATGCCAAGAAGCCAGCGGCGGCAGTGGCCCCACAGACACCCGTCAAAGAAACCCACTCCAATGGCTCGGACGAACCGTCCAAGGTGGGGATTATACATTACCTTCTATGTTATACTTTTTTCACTTATCAAATACATACTTTTCAGCGCAAACTGAGCACCTCCAGTACCGAGGAGGCAGCACAGGGAACGGGAGCTGAAGATTCTTCTGCCAAAACTGACAAAAAGAAGAAGAAGAAGAAGCACAAGGGCGAAGAAGAGGCCCCCGCGGCGGAGGAGGAGGCAACGGCTGATGTGGAGCCAGTAGAGAAGGAGAAGAAAAAGAAGAAGAAGAAGGATAAGGATAGGGAAAGAGAAGAAGCTCAGGAATAGGATATGTATGTTCCTATAGGATTAGGTTTTCTAAGAGAGCTCTACGATTTTTTGTAGAGATCTAATTATTATTTTCAACACATTTTCTTAGTGGTTAAGCTTAAAGAGGAGTCTATCTTTACAAACAAGTGTTTTTATGTTTAGAAATGCAAACAAATTTCAGATGCATTTAGGTGACATTCGCAATGCAATAAATTTTATATATTTTATTGTACATATACCAGCAGAATCTAAATATTGTCTGTATTATATTCCCAGTAGTTCAGTTCTGTTTAGCTTTTCAGTGAGCAGCCAGACATTAAACCCAACTAAAGGTAAGTTCAATTTGAAATTGATTAAAAGTTCTGTCAAATTCTGCTTTTGCTGCTGCCTTATGATGAGCATTAAACTTTCGCCCCTATCTGAAAAATGAAACTTCTCCTGTTGAATGCGAGATTGGTCTTACTGAATGAATAAGCAAGCAAGCAATTTTGAGAGTTCCATATCCGACACTAATATGTTCCTGATGGATATAATTTTGCAACTATTTCCAGCTTGGAGAAACCAGTGGCCCGACGTAAGACTAAATTTCAGCAAAATTATAAGGTGAGTGTCGTGAGTGCCTCTCTGGAGTGCTTCTCTGGTAATTATTCTTGTGATGAGCATTAAACTTTCGCCCCTATCTGAAAAATGAAACTTCTCCTGTTGAATGCGAGATTGGTCTTACTGAAAAAAACATTTCTATCATTTTGAACTTCTATTAGCAAATAAACAAATCTAACTAACGTTTCTTTTTATCTCTTGCAGTCGCTGGAAAGCCGTTGATGGATCTGGATTCTGTCACCCACAAGATAAGGTGAGAGAAATAATCTGTTGTATTCTACGCAATGTATTTCCTATGATGAGCATTAAACTTTCGCCCCTATCTGAAAAATGAAACTTCTCCTGTTGAATGCGAGATTGGTCTTACTGAAAAAAACATTTCTATCATTTTGAACTTCTATTAGCAAATAAACAAATCTAACTAACGTTTCTTTTTATCTCTTGCAGTCGCTGGAAAGCCGTTGATGGATCTGGATTCTGTCACCCACAAGATAAGGTGAGAGAAATAATCTGTTGTATTCTACGCAATGTATTTCCTATGATGAGCATTAAACTTTCGCCCCTATCTGAAAAATGAAACTTCTCCTGTTGAATGCGAGATTGGTCTTACTGAAATTTACCATCGCTATAGAATAGACAATATATTACAGGATTCTATAATAAAAATATTTATTGTATTATTCTTCCAGATGTCTCCCAATCTTTGCTACTCACTCTGAATGACTACCCAAGATAAGCCCATCTTAAAGGTGAATATACAGAATTTACAGGTCCACTACTTTCCCCTCTCTGATGAGCTATAAACTTTCGCCCCTATCTGAAAAATGAAACTTCTCCTGTTGAATGCGAGATTGGTCTTACTGAAATTTATCATCGCAATAGAATAGACAACATATTGTAGGATTCTATACTGAACGTATTTTTTTTGTTTGTTTGTTCTTCCAGATGTGTCCCAATCTTTGCTACTCACATTGGATGATTATACAAAATCGGCCCAACTCAAAGGTGAATATACAGAATTTACAGGTCCACTACTTTCCCTTCTCTGATGAGCTATAAACTTTCGCCCCTATCTGAAAAATGAAACTTCTCCTGTTGAATGCGAGATTGGTCTTACTGAAATTTATCATCGCAATAGAATAGACAACATATTGTAGGATTCTATACTGAACTTTTTTTTTTGTTGTTTGTTTGTTCTTCCAGATGTGTCCCAATCTTTGCTACTCACATTGGATGATTATACAAAATCGGCCCAACTCAAAGGTGAATATACAGAACTTACAGGTCCACTACTTTCCCCTCTCTGATGAGCTATAAACTTTCGCCCCTATCTGAAAAATGAAACTTCTCCTGTTGAATGCGAGATTGGTCTTACTGAATTCAATTTGTTATAACTAATTATTCATTTATATTTTCTGCAATCGACTAAAGTTTTCCTTCCTTATCTTTTGCAGCTCAAGTACGGATTGTCTACATTGTTCAAGGTAAATATTTATATACATTTAAAACCGATTCTGTTTTAAAATGATGTTAAAAAAAAACTGAATAATGTGGCATGATTTTCACATAACCGCAACACAAAATCCAATAGGTCCTACTGAATATAAAAACTATGCTAAAAGCTTATAAAGATTATCCTGAGAAAGAACTAACCGACACGTTTTCTATTCATTTACAGTGGCCTGCCTCACCACGTAGAAACGTAATCGCAAAAGGTTTGTTTCATTTCTAAAGCACTTGTTATAGCTGATATTTATTTGACGACTTATCTTTCGTTGACTGTATATAAATATAAAATTAAATGAATAAAAACTCAAAATAAATGAACCCACAGAATAAAATTCCACTTGCGCATTTTTTTCTCTCTGAGCATTTTGTGCGGGAATCAGGTGACGTACAGAGTTGCCATGAAAAAGCGCAAGAAGAAGCGTGCGCAACATTTTTTTATTGGGCATTGTTGACAAGGCTTAAATTGAATGACTTTGTTTGCCGTCAAAAGACCTCCATATCTAGTTACTGTCCCTTTATTTCTATCTGGTGTGCAGGTTTATTTTCGAATTGTGTTTGCACATTTCCTCTAGAATGAAAATACCAGTTATAAAAAGACCAAACTCTAATATGCAACCCTGCGTTTCATTCCAAATGTTGCAAACGTTGGTCCCCTTGGCGGGCAGCTATCGGTCTCCATATTGGAATTATCGAGCCCGTCATTGTGTGCGCATCTGTGTCTCACGCATTGTGTGTGTATTCGCTGGCTTTTTTCGACGTGAGCAACGAGAGCTGGCTGTTGATTAATTGTGAAAATAGCTTGTAAAATAGTAAAAACTACACGGATTTGTGATTGTTTCGGAACTTGCACGGTGCGGATAGCCACTGCTTGTACAGGTAAATAATCTGAAAGCAATAAGTTGTGCAAAAGGACATTTTTATTATTCGAGATTTTTCTACATGGCCGCGCAAAAGGGGGTGCTTTTGCGTGACGCATGTGATCGGTTCTGTATGTATCTGCTGACGACCAGAGACGCCATGTTGAATTTTGTTTTGTATTTGATCGCTTCTGTACCGAATTATATTGTCGCAAGGAAATTAACCTGCAATGACCAGATACATCAATGTTTTTTTTTTAAGTTTTAAGATGTATTAACGTCGATTGACTGACACGAAGTGTGGGAATCTTTTGAGGTTATTTTCTGAAATTGAGTGACGACTTCGTAAAATAAAACATGAATAAAATGCAGTTGCACATGGTTGCATTTTGATGTGGTAATATAAAATAGGATTCAATAAATATAGCTTTGATCGCGGTTCTAAGGTTCAGGGAGGTACGCCACCTAGATACACTACTTTCCACGTTTAAACGCCGATTTTCAGTGTTAAAAAAGTAAGGACTTTCTTCGTCTCCCGCTCCTTTTGCATTTATTTGTGGTTTACATAATTCATCGGTAATCAGTGCACACGTTTACAAACGAACGTAAGCATACAGTACATGTATATTTACATATATGTATCTAGGTCCAGTCCCTCGCCGCCCACATTTGGTTCAGCCAGTGTGCCATTGCCATGTATTCCAGGGGAACGCCTGGAACCGAAATTGCCCAATATTCACGCACGCAAAGAACACACATACACACACACACACACACACATCTGACGGTGGCAGCGTCACTCACTCGGTTGGAATCAATGCTGTTTTGTGATCGCGAATTCGCACGCGCTGTCTGCATTATAAATCGTTTAAAAAAATTGTTTGCATGCACTGATAAAAGCTATTTTGTGTACACATGCGCAATGCCTTTGGGCAATGCAATTGTTTATTGTGGCTGGCGTCAGTGCTGAAAAGAAATCAAAGTGTAACATTTTTTGTTGATGGCTGCTGGTGCATATGGTTCTGGCTCTTGTCGCCTGCCCTGTCTGCTTGTGTGTGAGTGTTTGTGTGCACTGCTGCGACTGGGAAAACGGCGCAAAACCAAATCGCAACAATATCGTTCCTGTGATATTTGAAGTGTTGAAAGAAGTGCGTGGTAATTTATTTCAATTAATAAGATGCATGCTACATGTCGATGATTGCCGGGGAATACGGTTTATTCCAGGTGTATATGTATGTACATATGTATCCCCGGCGGACGGTGCTGCCAACCCACTGCAAGATTCATGCGGCAAACTCGGCAGCACGCTGCTTGTTATTCTGCACGTGGCTACGAGACTTTTCTTGGCTAAAAGTTGTTTAATTATATGTGTAATGCACCAGCCTGCTTTCGCCTAAACGCAATTAAAGCATCGCAAGATGTGGCCACGCCACGCCACCGGGTAAATGTAAATGAAAATTAAGTTTCTGAATTACGCTGTCAACTCATTTTAAAATGACAGGTCCTGCGAAACGTGATCGTGCATTGTATCAAAAAAGTGCTGGCCATTAATATACAGTCGATCGTTTCCTGGGGCGGGTACAATAGATTTAGTGAAAATAAATTATTTTCGTGGGGCTAATGGACACTTTTGCTTGTAAATATTTTACAGCATGACTAGCAGCGAACTGCCGCCTATCATATTACAAGGCAAACAATTGATCAAATATCGTCACCTAAAACGAAAATATCCGGTGTCCAGGGAATTCCTAAATCGCAATTGGTGGAACGTGAAGCGCTTTATCATCTATGCCCTGACGCCACGCTGTGTCCTGCGGAACTACGCCTGGCGCATGCGACGCAGCAACCGTGTCGTTATCCGGAAACGCGTTCGCATCTGTCTCTTCGATCCGCGCCTCAAGCGGATGATCAAGAGGCGTAAGAAGAACATCAGAAAATGGTCATTTAGCATTGTAAACTATTACAAGAAAATGGGCCACATCGAGGAGCACGAGGAGACGGAGCTATACAACGTGTCCGAGCCGCTGCCAGCCGAGGAGCTGTCCAAGAAAATGAAGCAACAACTGGAGCTGCTCAAGACTGGCAAACGGACTCTCTGCCTGATAGAAGACTCACACAAAAATGTCGAAATGCTCGAAGCCAAAGAGATCAGTCAGACTGCTGCCAAAATAGGATCGCATGCCGAAAGGATCGGCCAGGACAATGGTCAGAGCGAATGCGTTAAACCAATGGACATCGCCCCCTCAAAGGAGACGGACGAGAAGACACCCACAAAGTCACCCGAATCAATGTTTTCCGGCCAGGAAGATGCTCCTACGCCAGCCACTCCCAGCAAAGAGAATACCAGCCAGACCAGTGCTTGCTCTAGTACCGAAAAAGCTGACAAATCGGAGAAATCAGAGAAATCCGGTGGCACCAAGTTTTTGGACATGCTGATCAATAAAGCGCGCGTCAATTCCTACGCCCGGGAATCGAATTTACCTATTGAAACCTGTCCAGCGTCCATTCCTGCGTTTACAGCCGAAGAGGATGGCAGCGGCGACTTTGTCGGCTTCGATGAGAGCGTCCATCAGCCGGGAATGCTGCTCACTCCCATTGTGCCACAGAGCTGCAAGACGTTGGAGGGGAATTCGGCCTTCGTCAGCGAATCTCTCGATGCGTACATGCGCGAGCATCACATCAACGATGACAAGGAGAAACTCCTGGAGCCCATGGGTCACGACGGGCAGGTAACCTCACACAGTTTGCCGCCACCCATGGATATGCCAGCTGTTCCCGAGGCCCTGCAGCGGCTCCGCACGGTGGCCGAGCGTCGTTCGTACCTGCAGCGCTCCAAGAACCAAAAGATGGCCATCATTAACAACGAGGCCAACATTTACAGGGAGCTGCAGCGCAAGCAGCGCCAGCGGAAGGTCAAGATTGCGGCGATGCAGCACCTGCAGGCCCTCACCACTCAGATGCCTTTCACCCGCCAGGGCTGGCAGGCGGCCAGCTATGTGGCCACTGAAACGTCAAAGTATTATTATCAGGTGAGTTTTGAATGCCTTCCAGCTGTCCATTGACTGAAAAATTCTATTTCCGATGCCGACAGGTGATCCAGGTGGACGGTAAGAGGGTTCGCCTGCCAGGTGCCCAAGGCAACAATCTGCAGCGGGAGAAGCGTCCTTACAAGAGCAAACTGACGCCCCAGGAGGCGGCCACAGTCTATTGCAACGACCTGTGCTTGGACGCAGCGATTCAACCCAAGCTGAATATTCTACCCACTACAGCGACGAATGCCATGCATCACAAGCGGCTCAATCAGTATCCAGTATCTGCCATCTTTCCACCCTGTCCGCTGTCGATGAAGCCGCTACAGAAGCCATTGGATGACGACACGGCAGCCCTTTTGCTGGCCGGCGGCAGCATGGCTGTGGTCAGCATGCCCACTGTCCAGCTGGAAGTAATGCCACAGCTGGGGCGGCCACTGGACGAGATTGCCAGGCGGTATCTGCAGCATATTCTGCCCCATCATGACATAACCAGAGAGTGGGCCGAGTTTAGTGTGTCGACGCTGCAGCAGCAGCCGCCTGTTTGCATGAAGGAGGCCGAGGAGCAGGCTTCCCAGACGGCAGCCGGCAGACGGAAGAGCTTCACCTTCGTTATTCCATATACAAACGATCGAAATCACATCCTAGTGCGTCGCGTCGTAGATCGGTCTGAACAGATGGATCCCAGCTTCTACCAGGAGCCACACAAGCTGCAAGAGTTCGGTTTCCATAAGGCTCTGCCCCAGGAGCCCGACGCTGAAATGCTGGACTGTGCAAACATGATTAATGACATGATCAACACGGTGGCCATCAGCTGCAGCGAGAACAGCTTCATCACCGAGGATACTCTGACAATGGACGAGCCCGCAGCGATCAGCAGCCCACCGAAGCCTGCCGCCGACCTGAGTCTCCTCAAGGAGGAAGATGACAAGTCCGTGGGGAATTGGAAGCGTCGTCCCACCAAGCAGAAGCGACTGGCCAATGAGTTGCGTCGTCTCAATGCCACCATCATAGATGCGGCCGCCAGGAATGCGGATGGTATGTGCTATTTAAACCCATTCGAGGTCATAGTCAGGAATCCTTTAATCCTGCATCCTTTTTGCAGCCAAAAAGCCTTGCATCAAGGAACACTGCCAGCTGGGCTGCCTTTGTGCCAGTCTGAGCGGAGCCGAGCTGCCGATGCGGGACCATTGCGGACGCGCCGACTGCGTAATCGCGTGTCATTGCCTGGGCGGCGAACAGTCCCGAGTGATGCGAGTGCAAACGGCCGATGTAAGCTCTCATTGGAACCTCTTCCGAACTCTTTTCGGGTGAGACTTATTCGTTTTGTGTGTTTTTGCTTGTTTTAGGGGCGAAGCATCTCCAACGAGGATGCGTTCAATTTGCGACGTAAGGCCACTGCTCGACTGGCCAAAATGGAGAAGGATTTCACCTCGACACTGGTGCTCACGGATAACGAGACGCTGCTGATAAACGAGTCGCAGGGCGATAAGAAGCGACGCTGCACCAAGGCCCCCAAACGCTACGAAGACTTTGACGACTCGAACATGTTTGACGACGACGACGAAATAGTCTCTCCCTCCCGGACCACATCGAAGAGGAATGCTGTGACTGCGGCTGCCACGGCGGCAGCTGCTGCGGCGGCGGCTTCGGCGGCAGCTGCTGCTAGCGCCAAGAATGCCGCTGCCGCTCTCACCAAGAGCTGCACCGTGAAGGACACGGATCTGGCCAAGCTGAAGCATTGCTTTGTTCCGATCCGTCGCCTGCGCGATATGGACAACATAGCACCCTTCTGCATGACTCATCAGCTTTACAAGTGCTTCTGTGGCGGCGAGGTCACCGAGGGAAAGCCCGTGATCATCGAGAAGGAGCAGTGGAACGCGACCGTATCGCATTACAACCCAGAGCTGGCCACCCGAGCGCACTATAGCTTTGAACGACAACCGGAGGAGCAACAGCCTAAGAAGAGGGGCAGAAAAAAGCAAAACCCACCCGAGCTGGCGGTGGCTGAAAAGGAGGAGGCCACGGTACTGCCGGTGCCGCCTTTGCCGAAACTAGAAGGGATGCTGGTTACAAAGCCTAAAGTTGTTTTGCCCAAGTCCCCAAAGAATGTGCGTAAAGACGAGTGTACGCCGAAGGTAGCAGTATCTTCCGCATCTTCGACACCTTCCGCATCTCCCGCGCCTTCCGCACCTTCCGCATCTTCTGCACCCTCCTCCAAACAACAGCCTCGCATATCGTCTCCGCATGAACGCAGCGTTGAGCTGGACAACATTTACACCTACTACATTTCGCGTCCCTATCTCTGCCGTCGTGCCGTAGCCGTGCCCAGGCGTTCCTATACACGGCGGAATCGCTGTCGCATGAATATCACCCGCGAGTACGTGAGGGAGACGGAGACGACCGAGACGCAGGAGCTGCTCAGGCGTCGCATTGATGGCGCCATTTTCTTCTATCGCAAGGAGTTGGAAAAGCAGAGACGTCGACAGTTAATCCAGCAGGCTGAGAGCCAGGGCCGGGTGGAGGCCCCGGTCATCGTCGTGCGGGACGACTCGGATGAGAGCGAGCAGACAGGAAGCCGAAAGCGGAGTGTACCGTCGTCAGGCCGTCAGAATGCGCCACCTATGCCTCCCAGCAAACGCACCAAACTGCAATCAGACAGGGCTCCGATGGAGAGTGGCAAGCTTCATTTGGATATACAGGTGCCACGCATTTCAGCCTGCTACTCGCTGAATTCTGCCTCTGTGGACGTGCTAGGGGCTGGCATGAATACAGCGGCCGCTGCTGCCGTGGCTGCTAGTGGCATAGGGCCCACCCCGGCCGATGCGGACGCGCACAACTTCCGCTCCTTCTACAACGAGGTGGTGAAGAACATGAACTCGCTAGTCAGCAAGAAGATGCAGGACATTGATTTGGCCCTGCAGCGCGAGAGCAAAATCATACCAGCACCCAACGAGGAGATTCTGTGCATCATCAAGTGGACCAACTTCCTGGCCGCTTACGAATGTAACTATGTGTACATTTGGATTGTAAAAATGAAGACGTACACCTTCCTGGCGGCCACCACCACCAACCTGATGCCTGCAGTGTGCGGCGCCATCGCCATTGGGGACACCAGATTCGCTTCCGTCAACCCCGATACCCCTATGATGGCGCGCATGCTGATGGATAGCAAGCGAAACGAGTACACCAGCCGACTGGCCGTGGTGATGCAGGGCAGGCAGAGCTATTGGCTGGTCAAGGGCTTTTTGCGCCACATGCAGGGCAGCGCCTGCACCAAGCCGACGCCTCAGACGCATCCACTGCTCACCAAGAAGATAAACGTCCTCTGCTCGCTGCTGGTGAAGCAGCGCATTCGTGAACACCATAAGAAGCCTGCTGCCCCTGATGCTCCGGCCATTACGATTGTGCCAGAGGAACAGACTCCATCTACATCTACACCTACATCTGCATCTCCATCTCCATCTGCATCTGTATCTGTGGCTGCTTCAGAAGCCGATCTAAGACCAGCAGCCTCCTCCAATCAGGCCCTCACAAAGGCAAACGCTTCCAACATCCGCACGAATATCGAGTTCCGCAAGGTCACCCGCAACGATGTGGATGAACTGGATATACCTGAAAGTTACCAGGGTGACCATCGTTGGGTGGTGCTGGATCTTGTCGATGACTTCTCGCACATCTTTGTGCCCGCCTTCGGGGAGATGATATCGCTGGACAGGATACACAAGGTGATGCGGGTGGCCCGTGATAAGAATAAACTGGTGAAGCTTCAGTTCTTCCACCAGGCCCCATACGATGCATTCGTAACGGCCGCCTCTCGAAAGAAGATCTACTTCGGGCCGCTGCGGCTAGATATGTCGCCACCCGTTCTGGTGCTGCTGCAGAGCGTCGATGGCAAGATGATGCTGCGAGAGGTCTACCAGAGAGAGCATTCCATTCCCGTTCAGCCCCACCACCGGAGCATGGCCTTTTGGGTGCTCAAAGTTCAGGGACAGCTGCACTTTGAGATCGATATGGAGGATCAGAAGACTCTTACTGATTCCAATGCCCCGCAGATCCCTCTACCATCCGCTGGGAACCTAGTTCCGGTTCCGCTTCCTGGCAATCCCAGCGAACAGTTGGTGCCCGCCAACGATTTGCCGGTTGTCATCATCGACAGCGAAGACGAAGATGATGAAGTGTCGGAGAAACATGTCAAAGAAAAGGACCAGTGTGCTAACGAGAAGCCAATGGAGACGGTGACAGATCTTGAGGCGGTGGTGGAACCTCTCCCACTGTCCAATCCGGAGAGAGTGCAGGAGCTACCGCGCATGAACTTTACCATTCAAACAATTCCCAGCAGTAGTGCCCTGCATATCACCCCAGACACCGCCACTCCAGATGCTGCCCCAGAATCCTCCCGTCCAGACAGTACCGAGACCAACTGGCAGCTGACTGGCGCCTTTGTACCCTTCATAGCCAATGTGCCGGCGATTGGGGATCTGGCGCCCACCACCCAGCTCCTCACACCCCAGGTCCAACTCACCCAAACAGTAGCCGGCGCCGCCCCCGAGCCAAGTCCATCCAATGTTACTTCCTTGGAACCGCCGGCTCCTAAGATGGGTCGCTTCAGTTTTGGCGTCAGGATCAACGAATCGCTGCAAGAGCTACTGAGCAGCGGCACCCCGACAGCCACAGCAACAGCCACAGCCGCCCTGCCTGCCAGCATAACCGTCACCAAAATGGATGGCAATGAATCCAAAGCAACTTCCAAATCACTAGGCAAGGGCTGTGAAGCCATCAAGATTGGCACCAAGCGTAGTGTCTCTGGGGGGCCTAGGCATTTGCCAAGACTATTACCTAAACCGACTACCGCGTCTACAGAGAAGCCACGCGCAGCCACACCTACAGCGTGTACATCCAAGGCTGGGCCCACCATTATCCAGCAGTCGGCAACTACCTTCTCCATAGGTAATCATCAGCCGATACGACCACGTCCTACACCGCCAGTAGGACCCGCCACCGCAAGGGCGGGCACCTGTGTGAGGTTGTACCCCTCCAGGGTAGGACCGTCCACCGCCAACAAAGGAGCACGAGCGGTAAAAGACCCACCGCCGGAAACGGCTCCGATTGCTGCGGCTGCTGGGGAGGTGGAACCGGCAAAGAAGGCAAACCGACCGTACGTCCGTGTCACTCCTGGTCGGATGGTCGCCCGCGTCTCTTTGCCTGGCCAACCGTCTGCTGCCGCGGAGCAGGCCCGCTCGCGGCCATCCCTGCCAGCCAAAATACCGACGGAGCTAAGTGCGACTCAAACGGAAGGGGTGGCGGCAAAGTGTATATATGGCTATATGGTGTCTAATGGACTGCCAAGCTATCGCACCAAGCTGTCGGGCGACGATTTCTTTCTAAAGATGCCACATGTGGGAATTCTGCGCTTCGCGAATCGCGTGACTGCTGGCGCCTACCTCAATCGGTGAGTAGCACAGGAAAGTCCACGTAAATCACACAATTTCAATATTCAATTTCCTCTTGAAGCGAACTCATGCGGAAGACGGAATGCAGGGCCATGCTGCCAGCCGACTGGAAGTTCCGGCCAGACCCACAGTCGAATGTGAGGCAACAGACGACAACCGCGAAAGGGCCAGCAAAGGATCAAGAGCCACCGGCCGCCATTGAAATCGAAGATTGATCCCAAAAATAGGAAAAGAAAAAACCACTGCTGTCGTCTCATTACATGAACAAAAACACTTTTTGTTTAGTTTTAAGAACTATGTATATGCTATACACTGCACATACTTTACCAATCACGCTCATCATCGTTTCGTATGTCTGTCTGATACATATGAAATATGTAAACTATCTAGTTTGTAACTTAAGTTGATCATGATCCAATGTTTTTTATCTCTAAGCTATTTTTTTATTTACATAAGTTTAAGTTTATAAAAATGTGGATTCAAATTCATTTCGCTCGACCGCTGGCCAGCTGTTTCTTTGTTCCAGTTCCACTTGGCTTCAGCTATCTGAAAGTTGGTTGCAGAACTATTTATATATATTAGAATGTGTGCTTTCTTTTTTTGAAAAACAAATTTTTCCAACTAAACTATTTCACACGGTTCGTTGTTTTATCAAAACAAATTGGTTTGTTTTCAGGCGCTTCACAGCTGTTGCTTGGATTTCGATAAGTTAGTTTCAGTTCCACAGCGTTCCAGAAATTGAATGCTATCAACAGCTGTTCGTAGTTTTTATTGCAAAAACCGCGCGACGCGAGTACAAGTTAAATAAGCTGATTGTTTACACAGCGTTGTTCCGCATTGTTTTTGTTCATATGATATATAAATAAAAAGCTTGTCATATTAAAGCTTCGATAGTCAGCTGATAAGCGCCCACGCATTCATTCGTACTGGTATAGGGGGGAAATCGGAGGCGGCAAAGCAAAGCAATTGAATTGTCAAATTTAAAAAAAAACCACAACCAAGGTCAGCCACACATAATATAAAACGACCAACGCGCAACCACATTCACATACTCGTCTTCGCTGACATACATAAGTGCTGGGGAAGCAAAAACAATCGGGATATAGGCGACGGCACTAATTCGCTTAACCACTATAACATTTGCAGATACTGCTGAATCGAAAGCTCCCTCCCCCAGCGAATTTCCATCGGTGCAGTCAGCGACAATTTTTCCATATCAACGTTCGCACTGTTAAAAGGCAGACGTCTTTCTGTTTGTGTCCGAGAAAACTAACATGGGTTGTGAGGAGAAGCAAGAAACCACCAAGCCAAGCCTGCGCATCCAGGACATTCCGGTGCTGATGCAGGACCACTGTCGCATGCTAGATCCCTCCAAGGTGGAGCGCATCATCAATGAGTTCGTACAGGGCGGCCCGGAGCGCATGCAACTTGTGTCGGACTTTGACTATACAATCACCAAACAGCGGACTGAGGACGGCAGTGTGGTGCCCTCCAGTTTTGGGATCTTCAACGCCTGCCAGTCGCTGCCGGATAGCTTCAAAACGGAGTCGGACAAACTATACCATAAGTACAGGCCAATTGAGATCGATCCGCACATGCCCATCCCCGAGAAGGTTCAATACATGGTCGAATGGTGGACCAAGTCGGGTGCGCTGGCCACCGGCTTCCCCTTCGATCAATCAGAAATAGATCAGATTGCCAGCAAGTATAAAAACGCGCTACGTGACCGTACTCATGAGTTTTTTGCCGATCTACAGCGCTTGGGCATTCCCACATTGGTGTTCTCCGCCGGACTGGGCAACTCTGTGGTCTCCGTTTTGCGCCAGGCAAATGTGATGCATCCCAATGTAAAGGTGGTGTCGAATTTCTTGCAATTTCGCAATGGACTTCTGGACGGCTTCCAGCAGCCCATGATACACACCTTCAACAAGAACGAAACTGTCCTGGACGGCAGTGAGTATTACAACCTGGTCCACACACGCGACCACATCATCGTGATGGGGGATTCCCTGGGAGACGCTGACATGGCCTCCGGCGTTCCGGCCTCTTCGCATATCATAAAAATTGGTTTCCTTTTCGAACATGTGGAGGCCAATATGGATAAGTACATGAAGACATTTGATATCGTCTTGGTGGATGATCAAACAATGGATGTGCCCCGGGCTTTGCTCGCTCTCATCGAAAAGCAGCACCAGCTGAAGCAGCAGGCCACAACGCAGAGCACCCTTTGAAACCTCGGACAAAAATACGTAGTCCCTCTGTATCGTACTCAAAAAACGTTCCTGCTTTCTCATTAGCAGGAATAAGTGTTAAATTTTATTAGCAAACACACAGCAGAAGCTACTAATTAAGTGGTTTAGATTTAACCATTTCATCCATTCTAACAGCAATTCATACCATATTAAATGACAACGTTGTGCTACAAAATTATTTATTCAATTTTATTTAGTATATATTTAAAAAAAAACAATGAAATATTTCAGGTCTGTTAACACAGCATCGTTAACAGTCGCCATTAACAGACGCTTAGAGATGGTCCACTGCCAGTTTGGTTTAACTTAGAGGTGGACAGCTGACGACAAGTTAGCTGGAATGATATCGACATCTATGCCAGAAAAATACATACGAAAACTTGCAATTAGATATTTTATTTTATGCATTTAAATTTGATAGGAAGCTCAGTTGTTCAAGTGAAGATTATAGAGCAAGGCCCTCTGCCACAGTGCCTTTTTTGCAAACTGTTTCGTGTTGCGTTTCCTTTTGAAAGTCCTAGGAAGGTGGTGCGAGGTAGTAAAGAGAACGAGATCAGCTGCTGGCAACAACAATAACAACAACAACAACAGGAACGTAATAGAAACAAGACGGAACAACTTCAATATTAAACCAAGACAAGTGCAGCGTCATGTTTGGATTCGATGGCGAGTACCGTCGTCGTCCGGTGCAAAGTCTTGGTGGCGCTTCGCACACACACGACCGGGAGACTGTGATACGGAAAGCAGCCGAGGAGCGACAGAAACGCAATGAGCTGCGCCAGAAGGCCAACGGCGCGGTGGTGCTGCAGTCCTATGTCCGTTCTTTCATTCATCGCCAGCGTCTCAAAAGGGCGGAGCGTGAGGCCTTTGACATATACCTCCAGGTTAATCGCCACCGCCTGACGGAGGATGAGAGTCTGAATTTTCTGCTGCGTCGCCTCAACTTCTTCTACAGCAGTCGCGAAGCCAAGGACGGCGAACGTTTGGTATGACTCGTACAACTGTCAATTATATATTCCACTCGCTAGCCGGGTTATGCTTTGCTTTTCCAGATTGAAGTCTGTCAACAAATCCTGCGTAGCCCTGGTCGCCTATTGCAGCATTCAGCCTCGGATCCGATATGGCTGTTTCGTGTATGCAAGCTCCTAGACGCTTGCCTGCTCCAGCTGACGCTCTCCCAGGCTCCCCAGGCCATTCCCCTGCGAATGCTGGAAACCTTCACAACCGTCACCTCCGTGGAACGCTATGTGGACGATGAGACATTGCTGTTCAAATATTTAGAGCGTGTGTTTGGGTTCCTAATCGCACGCAACTATTTCCTTCGCTTGCGCAGGCTGCTGGATGAAAAATGCCCGCCGCTGGATGGGGAAACGCTGCATGCCCCCAGTCCGCAGGCCGATGCCCTACTCCATTTGCTGCTGCGTCCGTTGGCAGTGGCCAAACGAGCCTGTAATGGGGGCCAAGTATTGCCCGTGTCATTGCTCGTGTGCCAGAATTTCATAAAGGATATCCTGGCCACGCCCCACACGGATGCCATACGTTGTTTCGTACTCCCCTGCCTGGCAGACTGTCCAGAGTTCCCCTTCGATCTGCTGATGCGCTCGCTCATCGATCTCCTGGAAAAAGCAGCGGTGACTGCGACATCGGAGTCAGATAGTGCGTCCAGTCGGCGCAGCTTCTTGTTCCATGGAGCAGACACGGGCAGCGGCGGCGCTAAGCAAACCGTGGCCCAACCAATGGATGCCTTGTTTACCTCATTCTTACTTAACTCTCTCTTGGTGCTCGACCGCAGGCAGCTGGGTAGGTCGCTACAAAAATATTGTATTTGAGTACCCGGATCAAATATCCATCATAAATTGTCTTGTGTCTGCAGCCACATTGCAGCAGAGTTCGCTGCTCACTGTCTACGTGCGAATCATAGCCGAAATGATGCCCAACATTCTGCTCCTTCCCAAGTCCACTCTACGAACGCATGCCAATGCCCCGCATCGGCATGTGGACAGCGACAATGAATCGGATGAGGAGGAAGAGGAGGACCAGCCAGTCGCTCACACACTGGACTACGATATGGAGCAGACATGCCGCACGAGCGCGGAACTAAGCAGCAAGGAGCGTGACTGTCTGCTGGAGTCTATAGCCACAATGAACGAAACGGAGCGCGTGGATTTTATTGTCCAGCAGCTGGATCCTCACATCGAGCACAGCCAACTGATCTACGCCCTCTGCGAGATCTGCCACAACCTAATGATCTACAACAAACACGCAGTCTTCGAATATAAGTGAGAATATGGTCAATAATGAGCATTCAGTTAAGTAATCTTTCGCCCTTGCAGGCTGCTCTACACTCTGGCCTTCACTCCGAAGTTTATACGCGCCGTATGGTTCAAGCTGGCCGCCGAATCCACACAGCTCGGCTTCTCAGCACCGCTTACCCTCATTTCCAAGGGGGTTGTGCGTAAGTGCTCTTTAAAATGAAAGACAGCTTCTTTGGTTCCATTACAAATTGCCATTTCTTTCACATTTCCACAGCGAAGCAGCAAGGAGTGGATCGCACCATTCCACTGTTGGCCACGTTTTGTATGCTCTTTGGACGTCTGCTGCCCACTCTGCACGATGTAGAGTTTGTGGAGAACAAGCTGATGCCGACGACGCACGTTCGACTGATGCCATTCTCTATTGCGGAGATTGTGCAAATGTCAAAGACGCTTAAGGACATTAGTTTGGGCCTCGTGGAGCTGGCCTTTCCAGAAACGCGCAGCAATTTGGCCAACTATCGCAGCGTGTTGGGCCACACAGAGGCCGATGACAAAAAGCTGCGTCATCAGAAGCAGATCTGGGCCAATCTGCTCAATGTTGTGGTCTTTGTGCTCAACCAGATACACACGCGTGACCTGCGCATGGGCTTCTGTCCGGAGTCGCACTGGACTGTCAGCCGATTGGACCTGCCGCTCGATAGGCCAACCGATCTTCCCCTGACTCATAGCAGCCGTTTGCGCGGCATTCGTCCCTTTCAACCGATCCGGGACTTTACACGCGAAGACTTCGAGAACGGTCCGCCCATGTCCACCAAGCAGATACGCTCAATAACCATTCTGCGCGAAATACCATTTGTGGTGGCCTTCAGCAAGCGTGTGAGCATTCTTCAAGGTCTGGTGGCAGCCAACAAGATGCGAGTACAGGGCCACTTACAAGCCTTCCTCCAGGGTCCCTCCATTATGATCACTGTCCGGCGGACGCATCTATATGAAGATGCCTACGACAAGCTGCGCCCGGAGAATGGTATGCTCTCCCCTCCTATTCCATAATGTTTGATTTTAATGAAATGATCTTTCTTACAGAGCCGGATCTACGTCCGAAATTCCGCATACAGTTTGTCTCTTCGCTGGGTCTGGATGAGGCGGGAATTGATGGCGGCGGAGTTTTTCGCGAATTCCTATCAGAGCTTATCAAATCTGCATTCGATCCCAATCGGGGTTTTTTCATGTGAGCACATTAGTTATACCCAAGGGGGAAATCCCTTTATTCATTATATTGGCATTACCAGGGTAACCACGGACAACAAGCTTTATCCGAATCCGAATGTGGCGGATCTTTTTGGCGACTTTGAGAAGCATTACTATTTCATTGGTCGCATTCTGGGCAAGGCGATATACGAGAATCTGCTCGTGGAGCTGCCGCTGGCCGAGTTCTTCCTGACAAAACTGGCTGGCAAATACTCGGATGTGGACATACATCAGTTGGCCTCGCTGGATCCGGAACTGTATCGCAATCTATTGTACTTGAAGGACTATACGGGGGATGTCAGTGAACTGAATTTGGATTTCACGGTGGCCAGCAGCTCGCTGGGACAGACACAGATTGTCGAGCTGAAGCCGCAGGGCCAGAGCACTCCGGTGACCAACTCAAATCGCATTGAGTATATCCAGCTGATAGCCGACTATAAGCTCAATGTCCAGATACGTCGCCACTGCAATGCCTTCCGCAAGGGTCTGTCCAATGTCCTGCCCATCGAATGGCTGTACATGTTCAGCAACAAGGAGCTGCAAATACTCATCTCTGGTGCTGAGATTCCGATCGATCTGGAGGATCTCAAGAAGCACTGCAAGTACGGCGGCGAATACACGCCGGAGCATCCCTCGATTGTGGCCTTCTGGGAGGCATTAGAGGGCTTCGATGACCTGCAGCGCAGGCAGCTGCTAAAGTTCGTTACCAGCTGTTCCAGGCCACCGTTGTTGGGTTTTAAGGTGTGACCACTAGATGGAATTTCATATGAACCTGTTTTATCTTATATTAAATATCGTTTGCAGGACCTGGATCCTCCATTCTTCATACAAAATGCTGGAGATATGGAGCGCTTGCCTACGGCCAGCACCTGCACCAATCTGCTGAAGTTGCCGCCATTTAATACTGTGGAACAAATGCGCAAAAAGCTGCTCTATGCCATACAGTCCGGTGTGGGATTCGAGCTCAGCTAATCTGCCTCCCACCTATACACCCACAGTACCACTCTCCTTTGAACAGGGTACACATATCCCCATACCCGGAAAACACGACTCCAATCCAAGGGACCCACCAGGCACACTGGTACATAGGCAGGCGATGTAGGCGGTGCAGACAGTGCAACTATTCCAGTTCTTCATAGATACCTAAATACGATGTGTAAAGAATGAAGCTTTTGAGGTCTGTTTAGCAAGGTTTTTTTTTTGATTATTTTTAGTTTAGATTTTGTTTCCCCATAACAATCTATGAGTGTAACAAACTATAATGAATATTTCCACGATTGAGACGATTAAACCTATTGATAAAATAGAATAAAAGTATCTTAGCTGTCCCTCTACCACTGTAATTCATCATCATCACCATCATCTACCCTGGAGTGCTACTGCTGCTGCTGTTGCATCCAGTTGCCAGGCCTGTTGAATGATGCGCTCATAAACCAATTGCGAGGCAGTGACGGCAAACAGAAAGTCAATGTGATTGTAGCCTGGAACCTGATACAGCCGGGTTCGGCTCTGGCGCAGCTCGTTAACCAGTCGCTGTACATCCGCCTGACTGGACAAGGCATCGCGTGTACCATGAAAGATCTGCAGCTGGAGGCGAACATTCCTCAACTGATATGAGGGGGGCGTGGGCTGGCCATATCGCAGGCTGTTCAGCCTCGGCGAACGATAGTCGTATTGCTGGAATTTGCCTGCGGATGAAACGGAGAAAGACATCAGCAGGATGGAGAAGGAGTACCTTCCCACTCGCATCAGGCATATGTCATCTCTCCGACTTACCGCTATTGATGAGCTGCCCGAAGTGCTGCAACTGGCCACGCGAGATGCCCGCCGGAATCGTCTCCAGGATGCGTGGCAAGAGGTTCTGTGAAAGGCAAAAGCCAAGGCAGAGGCAAGCATGAAGCCATTTTGTTAGGCTTAAACTTCCAAAACGTTTAAATTGTATGATATGAAGCCGGATATACGACCTCTCGACCATTCATGTGTGTGTCGGCCGTCGTATCGGTGTGTGTTCAGGCTGCTATTTCCGTTTCATTGCGACACAAAGCATACGGAAGTCCACACAAGCACACACACATACACACAAACACACATGAGAAAACACTGAAGCGAGGTCGCAGGCCAAAGGCTAGGAGGTCCGTTTGCTTTGATGGCTGCTCCGACCGTTGCTTGGAATTTGTATTATTTGTTTAGAAATTAGCTGCTTATTTGTTGATCAGCTTTTGATTAAGGAAAATGCAAAGGAATTTTCCATTTAAAATTAAAACTCATTAAGATTGATTTGGGGTGGATAAATTAAACTAAGGGCAAGAGTCGGAAGATTAAAAAGCTTTCATTAATATTGTTATTAAGAGAGTCGGACATACAAAGATTCTCAATCTGCTTATCTTTCGTACAATTTTTCTTAAATTCCACAATTGATTAATTGATTTTTATTCTACGGATTCATTTGACAAGACATCTCCGCCTAGTTTTTCTATTCCCCAAAAACACTGAATAAACATCTTGCCAATTTTTCCTTTGATACTATTAAACTCTATCGAAAAAGTTTAATTTAAAACGAAGAAATCGCTGCTTGATTGAATACGAATGGGATATTCATTTGGAATATCCGCAAAAACTTGGTCACTTTTTGTGGATGTCGACTGCATGTTTGTGGCATTCTTTTTCCATGCCGCAACGACTCTTGAATGGAGTTTTTAACTGTGTTATAGTATTTTATGTAAATCCGGCGACTTTAAATTTCCATGACAAGCCATTGAAACGTTGCATGCGTCGTGGCGCTTCGTGTGGCGTAGTGTCGCGTCCTGTCGCCCCGCGTCGCGTTGCCCGTTGAGTGTCGCTCTGCGTCCTGCGGCGACATATTTTTTGTTTTAGTTTTTTGTTGCTATTTTGATGTTTATTTGATTTTCCGCCTGGCCGTTGCATTTCCACACGACAGTTGTTGTTATTTTTGTTGCAACCAGCTTGCAACTTGTGGCAAATACGAGCAATTTTTGTGCCGCCAGCTTGTTTGTGTTTCCAGAGTTTTTCTTTGCCCATTCCCCAAGATTATTCGCTTGCGTTTTTCTGTACATTCTTTATTCCCTCTCGAATCTTACTCGACGCATTGCAGCATTGCTGTTGGCCAAGTCTGTTGAACTCCATGCGGGCCCCGGCTTGAGGGGCAGCCCGCCTCTACTAAATATGCACAAATATTTATTCGGACGTCTATCTGTATGGTGTGGCATGTTCGACAGTTGTCGCAAGTATCGCCATCGCCATCGCCTCGCTCCATTTGCTCAACTCTGAGCGTCTTTGCTCCCTATTTGCTTAGCCATATATTCTCCTTTTATTTTTATTTTTGTACTGGTTGCAGTGACTAGTTTGTTGACTTTTTTATGGAAGCCATGACGATCCGACAGATATGGCACGCGGTTGCACTTAGTGATTCCTGTGTCAAGTGGCAGTAGCTGCCAAATTGCTGTTGACTTGCCTCCGTTTGGCGCTCCGAAGTTTCGGCGTTGAAGTTTCAAATTGACAAACTTATTCATGTACAGGGAAACTGGTTTTCACTTGGTTCTTCCCTGGGAGGAAGAGTCATCAATTGAAGGGATTCGCTTGGAATTGGTATTGAAATAAAATGAATCTTTGATTGGTTGCCAAAATAGAATATTCTGAAATTCCTGCGATAAAACTTTCTTTGATTTGAAGCTAGTAAGACTCTCAGAAATCTGACAAATCGTATTTATTTATAATAAATTGATTGCGTTTCCATTGTTGCATATTCCATGAACGATCAATTTTTTATGTTGTACTTTTTTAAGGGGAGTGTTTTGTTTAAGTTATACTGTGTTTTATTCATCGTTTTAAATGCTTGTTTATGGCTGCATATGGAAAGAGTCTTTAGAGTTATATTCCCCAACAGTTTCCAACCATTTTTTCACTGTCTCTTGGCAACTATAAAAAGTGAACATCCGGCTTCGGCAGCATTGGCCTGGTCCAAAAACCAATTGGCCCAAGCCCTTACCCTAATAACTAACAAGCGGCACTTGGCGTCCGTCCGGAGCATGCCACATACACCAGGCACACTCCAACAGACTCACTCCAGTCGGATAGGTAAGCCTTTTAAGCACGCGCCCCCGTAACATGGCGAACACACAGATAAGCCATAAAGTTTTTTCTTTCGTTGCACGGGCGCGATTTATTCGCCATATTTCACGGCAAAACAAAATTCAAATGTACCGAGTGTACCATTCGCATGCGAGAGGGAAACAAAAAGTGTTTAAGGCAGCGTGCCGTATACGTAATGTATGTTATACTCTAGTTAGCCGCGCCAGCGGAGCGGGCGGTGGGGAACTGTGTGTGTATGTGTATTCCTGGAAAGGGTTATAGTTCGGTTGGGCAGTGGAAAAGTTTAGCGTACCTTTTGGCTGCACATTAAAGGAGATATACAAAAGGTTGAAGTGCCGTCGAGTCTATATGCAGATGCTCTGAATGGTTAATGATGTGATTATTTAATAAAGCTATATATATATATATATATACAGATATATATGGATTAAATCTGTTGATCCAATTGAATGTCTGACGGACCATCTCACAGTTCTCGATTGTTTGGATATTTACAGTCCAAAGGTTATAAACTTTAAGCCTATACCGATATACCCATCTGCACTCTTCCTATCCACAATAGTTCTGACCTAACTTCCAACCAGGAAGCTGAGACCCGGCAGGAGCAGCTCGTTTACGCATTTAAATTCAAATAACTTTTATTACCAAAACTAAGGCTTCTCCCCCAACTTCCAACCTTCCACTTCCGCTCTTTTTCTCTTTCTCTCTGTCTGTATGTGTGTATTTGCCTGTGTGTGTGTGTGTGTGGCAGCATGGGGTTTTGGTTCAGTCCCACTCCTGAGTGCAATAAAAACTTTTGCATACAACAAGAAAAAAGTTTTGGGGCCGCTTTGTTGGCTAAATTATGGCCCGCATATATAATCGTACTCACACGATCCACTGGATAGTCGCTGAAGCCCACATAGAGGGAGGTGAAGAACGTGCAGAGGGTGTAGGTGGGCAGGGTGGCGCTGCAGAAGAACTGCCCCCCCACCTGGGTCAGCGCCGTGGCAGGAAGCAGCTCGTTGAGGCCCAGCTTGTTGAGTAGCTTCTGTAAGGGGGGAGGGGTTAGGATTCTAGGATCACATTCTGGTGATGTGTCCGCTCATCAAGTATATACGCACGGTGACCCCAGAACTGTCGCTGGCCAGCAAACGCAGCGGCGGACTACTCAGGTGCTTGAGAAAGGCCACGGGAGCCATTAGGGCCGCATTGGCAAACTTCGAATTGTACTCGGGACGCTGCGACAGGAGCACCAGCAGCACAGTGGTTCCCTGCGAGTGACCCACATAGTGTACCTGCCGGTGGCCTGTCATTAGCAGTACACGGTCCACGATGGCGGGCAGGTCGTAGAGGCCAATCTCGTGCCAGCTGAACTGCCAGAACCGCGCCTGACTCGTCTGCAGAGTGCGGTGCCGACGGGAGTGCGTTGTGCCCCGGGCATTTGGCAGCCAGACGTCAAAGCATCGCCTGTGCAACTCCACTGCCAGAGCCTGGCCCCGTCCCGCAGTCACGAAGTCTGCGGCCGAGCCGAGGAGTCCGTGCATCAGCACAAAGGGCCGCAGCCTGGCCCTGGTCTCACGGGGGCAGCTCTGGTTGCGCGGCGCGGGAATGCGATGAAGACTCAAGAGATACCCGTCGGCGGTCTGCACGCGATGCACTTGACACTCGAGGCGATGTAGCTGCGCCATCTGGCAGACGGAGTCGATCAGGCCCTGCCCGAGACTGACACTCAGCAGAAAGCTGCTGCTGATCAGCAGAAAGACTACGCAAAGTTTCATGTCGAGCATGGTTATAGCCAAGTGACGTTCGAGCGGCTACTGTGGCAGTCAGTGCATTTGTTGACTGGTTTTGTGTGCGTCTCTCTGGCAAACGCCGCGTATACGCAATGCAAATACTGAATGAGTGACTGTGAATGGCGGTGGAGAGGGGGGCTTGCTTTAAATAAATACATTTACATCTTTTGTTTGCCCGTTGACAAGCCATTGAGGGGATCATACGGGGCGTGAGTCGGGGCAGAGGAGGATGGCCTAGAAAAGATGAACAGAACTCTCCCGCATTTCAAGCTCTTAATTCGGATTTAAATATTCTAGTCATTCATCAACTCTTTATTCTCTGAATACTTTGCATTTTTCTGCACCATTTAAAAGATTTTGTAATCTTCCCAATTAATGTGTTATTATATTGGATGGTAATCAGGCCCCTAAGAGAGCCCCCAAGTCCTCCCATTCATCCTCGATGCACTAATTAGCAGAATTAATTTACAGACCAATTTCGGGCTGATTTGCCTTGCTGCTGTGAAACGCACTGAAGTGCACCAGGCCGCAGTTGGACCATGCCCACTCGTATACATAGGTATGCGTATAATGAACGCCTGTCTGACTGACTGACTGACTGAGTGATTGAATGACTGTGGACAGCAGCAGCAGCAGAACAGCAGATGTTGGGGCTGCCTATGTGATTTACCATTTGAATTGTCTGAACGTGTTGAAAATGCAATCGTGCTAATTAAAATGACCGCGGGGCGAGAGCGTGTGAAATTATTACACATCCATAGATGTGACGTACACCCCAATGATAGAGGTCGAAATCGGTTGAGTGGATGCCGGCCCGGCTGGATGGCAGACAATAATTGAGTGTGGTTCCCCCAGTCAGATGAGGCAGGTCAAAATTAAAAGCCGTTTAACGAGTGAGATTATGTATCTTCTTTAATCGTACATATATGCTATGTCCCCCATAAATATTACCTTTATTTAGCTGCGTCACAAGAGCATCCTGGAGAGGATAGATACATACGTTGAACCAATTCCTAATTTATAGAACCAACACTTTTACAACTCAAACTCAAAGTCCAACAACCACTTAAATACTCTCTTCTGCAGCCAGTGCTCTAATACTCAATCTCAACTTGACCTGAAACCAAAGAAACTTTTCAGAAGATTGCTGAAACGGATGCGCAACCCATCACATATTAACCATATACTCGCTTTCAGGAGACTTATGAAAATTCATTTTTGCCAAAATAAAAGAGGAAAATTTTATGTAAATGGTGAAAGCGGGAAACCAATAAAGAAAACTCTGAGCGGGAGCACTAAGGGCGAGGCGAAGACAACATTGCAAAGGCAGCTTCAAGTTAAGTAAATTTGATTCAAGGACACTTGACTTGGCGAGGAATCCTTTTGGCTACTTACCCAACCACCCCCATACCCCATACCCCATACCACTTATCCTCCATTCCCCCTCTTCTAGGTCCATCTGAAAAACGATTTTAATACTTTCTTCGCACAAAAGCTACTTAAAGTTTGCCTTTGCTCGAAGCTTAATTCGTTTTTTGTCAACAGCAAAGAAAACAACCAGCAAAAATAAGAATAAAAGTTTTATTTTTAAATTGAGTTAAGTTAATTTTTTTGCTGCCTTTGTTTTGGACAAGTTTTTTGTCTGGGGGGACTGGAACGTGGACTGAACGGAAGTTTGCCCTTTGGTTTGCCTAATAAATGTGCGTGCAAACAAAAGGGATAGATAGTCGTAAAAAGAGGGAGAGTGAGAGTGCGAGTGTGTTTCAGAGACAGTTGTTGCGACAGCCAAAAGGATAAAGGATAATGACAGCCATTAGTATTAAGTGCGCGTTGGCTACTTTGGAAGCTACTCCTTCGCCTTCGCCTTCGCCTCCGCGTCCTCCCATTTCATGTGGGTGACAGGCCAGGGCAGGGCGTTTTTCCTGCTTTCTTCTCTCCTTCTGGCCGCTCATTAAAGTTGTTAAGTACTTGGCGTAAATGTGGCTCTAGCACGAAGCGAGATGTAGCCAAGGAACTCCAAGGAGCCAACTCCAGAGGATTGAGGCAGCACTATTAAACTTAATTTAAATGCGCCTCAAGCGCCTCCACTTAATTCGTAAACAGAACTACAGAACTTTCCCCTGCTTTAACTATCCAGCTGTAGTATATTGCATTAATATTCCAATTATGTCCACAAACAAGTCAATGAACTGAAACAACAGATTGCAACACAATATTTAACCGATCATTCACCTGTTTCGGCGCACAGAACAAAAGCCACTGGCAGCATCTAGTCAAAATTTCCCTGGCACAGCCAGATTTTCGACCACAACTCGAGCTCCCATTTCATTTCATGCTGTAACACAAAGGCATCACCGAACAATTCACTCAAAAAAAGTGACATAAACCATGAGTACTAGTGTGAGTGGATGGGGCTGGTCTGGTTGGGACTGAATGTCTGTCATTTTCTCTCTTACATCTTTTAGTTTTTACCGGCTTTTGTGTACCCTTAAAAATGTTAGATGGAATTCTTTATTTAAACCATATATTAGGCTATAAGTGCTGTTCTTTCCGACTCTTTCTTGGCATGATCCTAAAAATCTTTAGTCATATGAAGCATAAGCAATGTTAAAGCACTGTAGAGTATTTTGTGATCAACTTGTTTCATTTAATTCTCAGTGATTCTCGTTTGTTGCATGTTTTTGGTTTTTCTGGGATCCTTTATGACGTGCAACAAGCACGCCACATTTGCGCTCAATGGGCATGAGATAATGTCATCATCAACGTCGTCGTCGTCTTCATCATTCATCTTCCGTCTGACGCGACGGTTCTGGTCAGGTGAAATCCCTTGATGAGGGGAGGGGGCCAGACCCCAACGGGGGAGACCATAGTTCATGTCTGTTGTTCCTTCACTGGCATTTTGTTTTCAAGAAATTGCATTCGTTTAATGGGAATTGCATTTTTAATTAATTCTGCTTCTTTGCCCCCATAATGGATGTGGTACACAAGGGCAGGCCATGGCAGGTGGGAAAAATTAAAGATGAAAAATAATAAGTGCAGGAAAAAGAGAGATGAGAAAGGTAAAAAATTGTATGATAATTGATTGATTGATAAGGATATGTCATAGTTATTTAATCATTAGGCTTTTACGCGGAGAGTAATCATCAATGATATCATTGGCGTGGGAAAAAACTCCAATTTGCTTGAAAATAAATATATTTTATATTTGGAATTGGGAGAATGTAGCTCCATAAAAATAACAAAGATATTCCAGCAATAATTATTATTATTCCAATGCTTAAAAGACATTTTGATTGATTAGAAAATCTGTTAGCTGTTGAAATATCAATTTACATTTTCTATGGCAGCCAGGCAGAGTGTTTCGCAGAAAGACCACTTTTTTTCTCCATATTTTTGCTGAATGCAATTAAATGTAGGTATATTTCCCGCAATATTTTCCTCATCCGCGGCGGCATAGGGATATATCAATCGAGATATATGTATGCCACAGTTCGATGGCCATTCCGAGCTTCCCTTCCCTTCGATCGAGTATGGTATTGTTTTTTTTTTTATTTTTATTGTATTTGCTTCACATTATTTCCATATTCATTTGATTTTTTATTTATGCGAAGCTGATGAGTCTTTTCACTTTTTCACTTTTTTTAACGATTGACGTAGCCACGTTTTATTTTTTGCTTTTGTTTTTTATATTTGCATAAACTGTATAAAAGATTTTCGCTTTGATTTGATTTCACATCGTTGAAAATATATATTTTTCTCATTTATTTTCCCTGTCAAATATTTACAAAGAGTTTTCAATTGATGAATAAATCTGAAAAAAATACACCATTTAGTTGTAATATTTTTTTAAAATGGAAACGTAAATGTGATTGCAAGCAATTTATAAAAGTATATATCAATATTTTCCCTGACTGGTATTTCTTTTTTCCAAAGCAATCTCAGTCGTCACGTTCCATCAAAAAAAAAAAGTAAAGAAAGTGAAGGAAAACCTGCTCGGCATATTAATTATTTATAATTATTGTTAATTTTCAAAGCATCCAACCAACCGAACAAACACAACACAAAAAAAAAATGTGGGAGCAGCACGAAGAAAAACCACAAAGAGAACCTCAATTAAAATTCAAATTAGAACGCTTGGGAAATTTCCTTCTGGCTGGCGGCAAGAGTGCGAAAACTTAAAACCTCAGGGAAGGGCCCCCTCCCCTCTGGAAACTCCCACCATCCCTGCAAAACTAACTGCCTAAAATGAAATATGAACCCCAGGCAGTGCTCCTGGAACACAGGAAGGACGATGGAGGCGGGGCGGTGGCTGAGGAAAAGCCAACTTCGTCAGCCATGGACTACTAATAAGAAATTTGTGAACTTTGCAAATTTGCCATCATTAATTCTGAGGCAGGGCGCTCAGTGGAGCAGGGAGCAGAGCGAAGCTGAGGGGCGCGGACTGGTTGGGAAAATTGTCGAACAAGAACATTTTTCATTTGTCGTTCTCGTCGTCGTCGTCGTCGTCATCGTCCTTTTTGTCACTGTTGGCCCTCGTCATTGTATAATAATTGTCAAGCAATTTAAATCGAAGCTTGGGGCATAATAAATTGTCATATGGCAGGAGGCATGGACACGCCTGCACAGCAGCCTCCACTTAACAGTCTCCGGACTTAACAGAAAAATAAGAAAAAAAAATAAGGTAATGAGGAAACGGAAATTGCTGCCGGAAGTCGGAGCCCAGGCAGGAGACGGAAGCTCATTTTGCAATATTCACAGACGACTGATTTCGATTTCTAGCAGCGCCTTTTCCCTGGGCTTACACCATGAATTGTAAATTGATTGAGGCGCCCCCAAAAGAAGGTCCTGCAATATTCGTTTGTCCGTTTCACATCCCGGTTATAGTCATCATTAATAATGGTGGCTGAGTGAAGGAGGTCTGAAGAAAACTGATTAAAGGAAATACGTTTTGAACGTTGCTCTTTGAGCCGTGCCAAGTGTAACCTTTGGAGGATGCAACAAGATATAAGAAATGCAATGTTTCTAAGATGACCTTCTCTTCTGGCCTTCTGTTTCTTGCTGAATATTTTCCATTTGCACCTCAAGAATTTACCATTTCCATTTCTGGATTTGACTCAGTTCTCCTTGACGTTGGTTGCTCTGGAATTTCCTCCGCTTTAATGCTAGGCCATGCCTTTCTGAAGAGCCACCAAGGGCCTGAGCCGTTTGTCTGCCAAGGCAACAAAATGGTTGCGCGAAACGCTTCTGGTAAATGCTTCCATGTTGCCAAGTTCTCGTTTGTGAAGAGCTGTTCAAATAAGCACGAGCACGGGCAACGAGAGAGAGAGAGAGCTAGCAGGTGGGCTAGGTGCCCGACAGGTACGGGGTCAGGGATATGCCCAGAGACATGGACAGGAGCAGGAGCTGGAGCTGGCTGACGTTAGTTTCATTGTTGACATTCGCTGGCAAAGGCAGGGTGGAGCGGGGCAGAGCGGCTAAGGGTAGCTGGAAAAAAGGCAACAAAAAGCAATTAACTTGGCTTACATCTTTGTTGAAAGTAGAGACTCATGGCGCGATTTATGCCACCGGCACAATGGCTGCCGGTGCAGGTGTGAGTGTGGGTATCGGTGAGAAGAAGTCGCTGCAAAGCAGCATTCTTCCCCTTGACTTGGCTAACGAAACAAGAGTGAAGCGTGAATCTCGCGCAATGGTAAAAGTTAATGGCTTGCCCCACTTCAGGGGTTAGATCTCCCTTTGATTCTCTGGCAAATTGTGAAGGCAGCGGAGTACACAGTGTGTAGAGGAGTGTGTGGTGTGGCACGTTCTACGCTGAAATAATATTGAATATTGTATCCAAGATGTCCCCCGTGAAGACAACTTTCAAGCTTTGAACTCACCCTTTTCTACTCCCTATAAAATCATTTTCAAAAGCAGTAATAAGCGTTCACCGATTTGTTGTCAGCTTTCTTTCTTTATTTTCTATGTTTTGATTTTCAGTATTCGGTATAATCTCTGTATTTTGAGTTCTGCCTCATTGTCCACTCCACTCGGGAGCAGAACTACTCTCCGGTGGCCAAGTATTTACCTTGAATATACATTTCCACCGCAGACTCAAATTGCATTTGTTGGCTCGTTTTTTATTTGATTTATACTTTTGCATCAATGTCAACATTTTTGATTTAAATTTGCATTTTTATTTTCATTTTCCAATCGATTTCCCTTTGATTTGAATTATATTTTCGCAATTTTGTTTGTCTACCAATTTTATCGTCATACTCGTACATACATATTTCTGCTACAATCTATATGTGGGTTTCCACATCGCTTATTTAAATACAAGCTTAATGTTAATGAATTAATTTTAAGCCCTTTGCCATTTGCTCACGTAGATGGCCTAATTGGTTTTTGGTTTTTCATGTATCTGCAGCTTACAAATGTTAAATATCAATTTGTTTTTTGTTTAATTTCTACAAAAGAAGCTCATTGCGTGTTCTTGTGTTTATAATATATTTAATTTTCATTTAGGGGGTTTCAGCTTTAAGCCAGGGTCTGTTCTGTTTTCTGTTTCGAGCTAAAGCGCAGAAATGTATGCTACACACAGAGAGGGACACACCACACAGAGCATAGTACTAGAATCTAGAATCTACCCATATGCAATAAATATATAGAACAATAGAGTAATTCTCAGTTTCTCGGTGTATTTGCTAATCAAAATGGACTCAAATATTTGCACATAATTCATTGTTTAATATTTGTATTCCTACTATGTAAATGTTCTGGATGAATCTGGCAGGTACCTGACACGTAAATATCAATTAGATGAGGATTGCAGTGGCGGGGGCGTCGGAGTGTCTGAAGCAAAATTATGGGATATCCATGGGGGGATTTTAAGAAGAGTTTTTTTCCCCATTTGTCGCTTGCGTGTAAAGCGCCTAAAAGCGAGCTATGCAAACTACAGCAAAAATGTTATTGTATATGGAATACAATTATATATAAATACACACATATACACATATACATATACATATACATATACATATATAGTTCTCGCAAAAAGTTTCAGCCTACACACATACAATATATAGATTTCATAAACTCTAGTTGTAAATATTCGACTTTTAAACTATGTATTCCTTAAACTACATACAGTTTTTTGGTTTTTAATTAGCTTTGGTTTTCGTTTATTTGTTTTTAACACTTAGGGTTCTTTGGCAACTGGAGCTTTGGCCTTGCCAATTGTTCTCTTGGCAATTTGTGCGCCAAAAGACTCCAATTATTGGACGAATTGTTGATATACGTTGCGTATTATGCTCAAAAGTGAGTGGATGAGGGGACAGAGCGACAGCACAAGTGAGAGTAGGGTCAGTGGTGAGTGGGTCGGTGATTGGGATGAGATAGTTACTCGTAGAGCTAGCTAAGCTTAGACAGTGTGTGACAGTGCAAACATTGGACTTGACTTCCAAAGGACTGATGCCAGCCACTCAGCAGCAACAGAAGCAGCAGCACCTTTGTGGGGATACTATATGGATATGGAATTCCATGTAAGTTCGAGTTGAATTTTCAAGCAGTTACCCCACAGAGTGAATACAATCATTTCCCGCTGCCTAGTGGCTGATGCCATCCCTTCAAGCTGTTGGCTTGTTTGCTCCTGTCTTTGCTTATATTTTAAAGCTTAAAGGCAATAAGTTTCGCAAACATGGCCGTTTAAGTACATATAAGAGTATGTATGTATGTCGTAGAAGAGAGAGGGAGTACCCAGCCATCAAGCACATACACACACACACACAAGCCCACCAGCGCACTTGCACACTTGCACACTTGCACACTTAGGTGCCGTGCCCCTAGTGGAGCACTCACAATCACATGCTTCGACAAGCACAAGTTTCAATTTGTTGCACTTTTTTGAGGAATTAAGTAGCTGCCCAAGCTCAAGTGCTGCAACTGTATGAGTGTGCTGCTGCTGCTACTATGCGTGTGTGTGTGTATTGGCTAAGCGGTTTAGTTTCATTTGGCATTTAACAGTTCGTTTTTCATGCGTTTTTTTATATATTTATTTTTTGTAGTACACAACACTGAAAGCACACATAGAGTTTTTTTCTCGGTTTTGGTTTCGGTTTGGGGTTTCTGCTAAGTTTTTGCTGGCATTTCTCTAGAACATTTAGATAAAAATACAATTTACTCACTAAATACACACAGAAGCGAAGTTGCAGTCGTCCCTTAAATAGAGGCTAAATATACACCCGCTGCGTAAGCTTGAGCTCATCTAAGTTTTCTCTTTCATTAGAATTAGGTTCCTTTATAGCCACAGAGTTTAATCTATCACCGTGTTCAGGGCACTGCCTGAAGGTGTATTTCTTTTGATTTCGATTTGAGATTGCACAACAATTATTTCACACTACTTAATTGCTAAAAATTTTACAAAAATCGGGATCAAATCTAAACCAAAGACCGGATCACAATCACAAATGTGTGGGGGGTTGTAAAGGTTGCAATTGCAGTTGGAGCCAGGTTATCTTACGATTTGCTCAGATTGGACGGCGATGGCGGCCACTGCCGCTTGATGACGGCAAAGTGAGTCATCTGAAAGGTGTTTGTCAGCTGGCAGCGCCTCTCTACAAAGCCCGTGAGGCAGTAACCCATGTTGTAGTCCTCCATCGAGATGTTCGACGTCAGATACAGCTTGAACTCGTCGTTCCACGCAGGCTGTGACTTGTCACAGCCCTTGGACCTGCCCCGAGAGCCTGTTGTTGCCGCCGCAGTGGTTGTTGCTCCTGCTCCCGATCCAGCAGATGTTGGAGTGGCAGCCACAGTTCCGGATGCTGCTGCTGCTGCCGATGCCGACGCCACTGGCGTGCTCCTGCCAAAGTGTCCGGCAATCAGCAGGGAACCCTGCTGCTCCAGTGGCAGCATTTGTGCCTTTGTCGCCCGACGCTGGGTGCCGGAGAACTCGACAATGCGGCACCGATTGGGCTGCCACCAGCAGGGCGTGATAGTCCAGTAGCTGGACGAGGCGGTGCGCGCCCAGCCCTCTTCAGGATAAAGCAATATCTGCAACGAAAGATGAATGAGACGATTGAGTCAAAGAGGAACACAGAGAGAAGCATACTGAGATTCTCGGACCGAGAGCCAATTGCAAATTGGTTTTCCGTGTCGCACTTTAATTGAAAATCGCAATTAAAATCGTGCAAATTGTTTGGCCATGATTTAGATTTCGCTTTACTATCCCGCCCGCATACACCTTAATCGAGTCCAGGCCGAAGTGTTTCTCATTAAGTTGACAGTCGTTGTTAACACGCTTAATTTGGTCAAAATAAACGAGCGTTAAATTAACATGGAATTGCTTTTGTCGTTTTTATTGTGGCATATTTAGCACACGCACAAACACAGTGACACCTCACTAAGGTGGACCACTTAAGGATGATAAATGCATTCTATTATATTCCCCTTTCCTTAAAGATAGTTTGATAGGTTTGTCTTCCAGTGATATGCATGTCTGGATTTTTCCAGTTTTATCGCTTTATGGGTATTCCCTGTTAAAATACATCTACATATACATCTATGTATATATCTTATCGCACGGACATTTTGCCACTGCTGCAACCGCAACGGGATGTTTGCAACTGCAACTGCAGCAGTCTGCCAGCCACTACCACGTGTGGCATATGGTGGATTTGTCATCCGAAGGCCATAAATAAAATTCGTTAGTTAGTTTATCATTTGCCCAAATGGCAATCGAGGCCCCAGACCATGGTGCTTTGCGATTTTGTGTGCGGTTGTTTCTCGATTCTAATTAATATACTCTGTCCATTTTAAATGCCAGATATTCCAAATATTTGTGCACAACAAGGCGTATGCTTAATAGGCAGCAAGTAAGCCATCCACAGAGAGATTTTTAGGGAGGAAGCGAGCTAATCAAACGCTGAAGCTGGCTTCAAGGTTGCTCGGTAAATCACTAAGGGGAAATCTCAGGGAAAACTCCAAAGAATACTTGAACAAAAGAGAAATGGCGCAGAGGAGAACAAGAGAAAGGAGGTAGTGGCCAATGGCCAATGGCCACCACAGCACCATAACCCACACCCGGAACAGAACCTAGAGCAGGGCTGGGAGCCACATCAGCAGATGCTTTTGAAATTGAAGCGGCTGCAGTTGCAACCACGAGCTCTGCCCCAGGGGCTCCCGGGGTCTGCCTGCTTTGTTCCTCCTCTCTTTTCGGACTGCTACGCTTGTTACTGGTCTGTGGTGACTTTAAAATACAAAATAAAAAAGAACCCCTTTATTTCCTGGCCCCAGGTAAACTGTTCAAAATGAGTGCCTCACAGAAGAGCTTAAAAATGCATCAATTTGCCCTTTATTCACGCTTTAAAACAATGGTAGGCCAAAAACAATGCCCAGGCAGATGCAGATGCGAAGGAGAATGCGGAGGATGGAATGGGAAAAGCTTCGCCCGACACGGCACATTAAGTTCGAAATGAAAATCCTCTTCACCATTAATGAAAATTAAACGATTTTCGAGAGTCGATGGCTCTGAATAAATACGAACGTGCATGCACAGAGGCATTTTTTATAAACAGCTCAGGGTGTGATCTTATGATTTACGCAAGGAAATGGAATATTCATTGATATGTTTATATAAGGATCGATAGAATGGACGGCTGTGAGAGGTACCCCATATTTTTTGTGCATTCTTTAAATTCGGTACGAGGAATAGAAAAGACTGTCAAGTAATCAAATGATTGTTCAGAATATGACATATTCTCCATTCATTAGTTTTCCACATCATTTCATTTCGTTCAACTTCATAAAATCTTCATAGTTTGCTGCAGAGCTGCCATCGTCTGTCTGCAAAGATGACACAGAAATCGGCGGGTCCAACCGGAGGAACCGCTCTTTGAGCAAGCCAGGGCACGTGCTGTATATTTGTCAACTTGCTGCACATGCCACGAGATGGTGATGGCGATGGTGAGTGGTGCCATGGAGATGGCTTCGCTTCCCTCAAATGGCGCACTCGTGTTTGAAAATTAGAAAAGAAAATAAGGAAAAATTGAACAAACGTTCAGCAGCATAGTCGTGGCCCCCTCGTAGAATCGGGATCCTTGGCGGTGTATGAGTTGCACGGGCTGCCTTAATAAGCTGCCAGAATACGCTAACTGAAGTCAAATGCGAGTAGGAGTCGCCATTGCATTATTCAAAGCTGCCAGAAGTGCGCCCTGCGAAATTGAAAATGCTGTGGCAGTTGCAGTGGCAGTGGCAGCGAGGACCAATGCACGCAACAAATCGCTTGCCACTATCAAGGGTCATAAAATCCTTCACTGCCACCCCGTTTTCCGTTACACGTTCCACATTCCCCATCTGTAGGGTGCGCGAATAGGATTCGTCGAAGGTGGGCGAAAAAAGCCAATTGGGGGGATTTCACTGTGAAAAATATAGGTGAAAAGTCCTTCGATATTCCCCATTTTTCGGTATTTAATCAGTTTATAATGCTTAGGATAGATATTACAATGTTATATGAAAAATATAAATTTGTATTTTTTAGTATTTATGAATAATTTATTTTAGTCTTAAATATTTTCAATTCTTTGTTATTTAATCAATCAAATCTTTCCCAATCTATGGGTATTGGTTTTAGCATGGTATTTTTATGATATGTATATCTAGTATTTCTTTGGAATTGGGTAGCATGCCTTCTAGCATACACATCAAAGTAACCATTTACGCACAAACACACACACACCACACATACTCCCCCACGAACACATCTGAAGAGAAGAGAAGAGGGAGAGACACGTACACGCCGGAAAATCACTTCCGCTTTTGAGCTGCAACGTTGGCAATTTCGCAGCCACGGGCTAGGAAAGCAGAGGAGAGCAGAGGCGAGGAGATAAATGGGTCGCGGAGATGTGGCATAGAGGAACACGGGGCAACCCACTCGTAGAGCAACGGGCATCAGGTGGCGAATGTCGTATGGCGGAATCGAAAACGTGGCAGAGAGACTGGGTCGTCGATTCCTTGGGCGCTTACTTGAGGCGTCCATAATCGATTTCTGGCACTGGCACTGGTACAGGGACTGGCTTCCTTCGTGAAATCGTTTGTTGACTTTGGGGTTTTTTATTGCGTGCCATTTTATTGCCACCACAATTCTCCACCTCCAACAGTACCCAAAGCAGCGCTCAGGCTCCCGGGTTGGGTTGGGATAGGTTCTGTTGGGTGACCCTCATCCTAGCTTGGCTTTCCAGCTTGCTCAGTAAATAAAAGTGCTTGGCTGCTTGGGTTCTTGGCTGGCTGCCTCCATTGTCAGCAATTGGCAACTTTGTCTATTAATTTGCTTAATGAGTTCAATGACAAATATTGAACGGCTGCAACTTAACAAATAGCTGGCAAGTTTTCCAGAGCCTTCAGACCGGGAGCTGGGGGCAAGGAGCACGGAGCACAGAGCACGGAGCACGGAGCACGGAGCCCTGAGCCGTCACAGAAACTTTTCTCATTTCGTTCGACGTTAATTAATTAAGTGCTGCCACAGACATTTCAACACTTTTGCCAGTCGGTCGGTCCATCAGTTCGTCCGGCACTCAGTCAGTCACTCAGTCGGCCCGTCACTCAGGCATCGACTCACTCATTACTTAGGCAAATTGTCTTTGTGTTTGTGCCTCTGCTTTGTATGTGTATATCTCTGGGCACTTCAACTTAATTACCCGCCTTATAAGTATGCTGCAGAGAACAGAGCAGGCCAGAGGAGGCACTCGATTCCAGCATAAGCTTGAAAATCAAAGCTTCAACACGATTGTCTGAGCACTCAAAGAGCCCACTCACCCCCACCCCCATCGACAACCACTCTGGGGCTGCAGCGCAGGGGCCACATCGCCTAACAAAGATTACTATGGATGAAGACGAAGGGTGGCGAAAGTATTGGGCACTGCTGTAAGCAAGGAAGGGGATTAAGGATAGTCAAATAGTTTGCGGATCATATTTCCAGATTAAGAGTTTCCCAATTGAGACATGCCCAAGCCGTTAAGATTAGAAAACGATTCATTTTTTCTGATTTCTGAGTAGATTGAAAACAACAGAAAATATACAAAAGTATCTGCTTTCTATTATTTCTTTGCAGCTTCCTATCCTTAAGTACCATGAGACGAACAGTATTGCATTGACTAACAGCACAACACCTAGTCGATCAATAATTTTCTGAAAGTCTCCGCAGCAGCAGAGCTTTGTTTCATTCACTCTGGAGCGCACCTTGAGCAAACTTCCGCTTGGTGTTCTGTACGCCATTCTTAGGTGTACGGAAAAGCATTTCATGGCGGGCGGAAATTGAAGTTTTCCTATGGTTAAGAGTATTTTTGCACGCTGATTGTAAAAATTATCTGCTGGCTTCGGCTGGCTTTGTTTTCAATTGGCAATGCCAATTGTATCTGTTATTTCTGTTTTATCCCCATTGCCATCTTTTCTTGCCAAAGTCCAGGTTCATTCTGGCATCAGGACAGGGTTCAAGGGTCTCGGACCGGATCGGCGTGGGTGGTCGGGAAGGAGAAAGGTTGGTAAAAGTTTTAATAAGTTGCTCATTAGCACAGAAAATGAGGCCGGCGAGGCGGCAGCAAGACAAAATAATTTACACGCCAACATCCGTTGCAATTAAACTGCAAAAGGGAAAACTTAAATTTCAGGCCACGGCAGTGCCTTTGGCAGCTTTGGTGTCTTAGCCAGAACCATGTCCGTGCCCCCGTATCTTGGCCAAGTTTATGGCTTGCTCTGTAAATGGAGATGGAGATGTCAACGGATGCCGGGGCTCAGGAAGAAACGAAACTTTTCTTTGGCCCAACTTGGGCCGCGAGTGCCTCGTATTTTCTAAATTTAATGAGTTGTATTACGAGCAACTTAAAGAGAGGAGTAGCTCTCGGAGGCTGTCGGAGGCACAGCCACAGCCATAGCTTGGTGTAAACTTGTACATGGCAAAGTTTGTGGATACCGCCTCCGGATCTCGCCGCCCCGCATGATGCCACCTCGCCTTGTGGCAGCTCCAGTAATGCACAAATTAAAGTTCTTTGCCAAACTACAGGCGGCAGAGGCTAAAAAACTTTCCTCCTTGCTGCCAGTTGACATGTTGAGGCGCACAAGGATATGCGTAGCTACAAATTTGATATGTTAGACAAGTCCTGGCTACACACGCCACCGCTGCGGGGCAGCCTCCCTCTCTGTGGCGGCTGCTGCTCTGCTGCACCATGGGCGATAAGTGCAGTAAAACTTTGCGGAAGGAAATAGAAGGAAATATTGACATAACAAGCTGAGAATTACAGAGTTAATGCTGGGGGAAACAGAGATATGGGTTTTGGCTGGATGTAAATGATATTATTTTTAGTATAGGATGAATTAATCTGGGATTATCTATTTGAAAAGAATCTGAATGAATGAGTAGGAAAAAATAATACAGTTTGCCTTTGAAAAATCTAATTTACGAATCTCTTTAAATCCATGTTTACTTTCTCTCATCCTGTATTGACACTATACGTGGGATAATGGTGAAATATTTCGAATTTATTTCCGAGGAAGTAATGTTGCAAAAGAACTGACTGAGAAGGATAGATATTTTTTCAATAAATATTATATTGGGAGCCAACAAACAGGTTTTCCTTTCAATCCCGTATCGTCGTAGGGCTTCAACTGCCATGCATTTTCATTTTATTAATTTCCTTGAGAGATTTCCGTACTGCGCCAAAATATTGCTGACTCCCAGCCACATCGAATGTGTGGTGTGTTTTCCCTCCACTGCCTGGATGGCTCCGTGGCTCCTTGGCTGGGCTTTGCCGGTGTAAAAGATTAAGCACATTTATGTGACAAGTGCGACATCAGCAGAGACAGCGACAGCGAGGGGCAGGCTAAGTGGCAGAAGGATAAGCACGCGAGGCAGGATTGCCACGCATGCCACGCATGTGCCACAATTTAAAGTTGAGCACTAATGAAATTTGAGCTCCTGCGTGGAAACGAAAGGCAGCTGCAACTTAAATGTATGCCCGACAAGACCAAAAATGGCTGGAACCAGTCCTGGCCCGATGCTTTTTGAGCTCTGGCTTCAAAGTTGCCAGAAGTTGGAGAGAGTTCTGGTCTTGTCAAGGGTAAGAAGTAGGTAAAGGGGTGCATTTCTGTGAGATGGCTCTACTTGAGACGTTGCGCATCGAATACAAAGCAGATATCTTTGAGATTGTCTCATTAGGGGCACCGGAGAGCAGCCCCAATGGTCCCCGTCACGCTCCAAGTCACAAAGTGAGCCTAAAACTGAATGGTCCCCCTGCCACAAACTGAAAACTTTGCCACTTCTGCCAGCTCACCGAATAGAATAGCTCATCAATAACCCATTTGTGCGATACTCCACACAGCACAGAGGAGGGCAAAGCAGGGCAGGGCAGGAGAGGCCAGGTCATGGCATGACCTTACCCACTGGGAATCGGAAACAGCTTTGAGCCAGATATCCTAGTGGATACAAAATGGTAAGCCCACCAGCGACTGCTCCTCGCAGTTTCGCTTATTCACTTTGCCATTCATACTCGTACTCGTAATCATACTCCGGTGCGGATTCGGATTCGGATGGAGGTTGGGATGGGGAATTGAGTAGCATAAATCAGGGACGGACGGACAGAGGCATTTCAAGAAATGGGAAATCCCCATCCGAGCCTGTAAATCTCCAGCATCTGTGTGGTTTTTTCATTGGCAATCAACGCATCAGCGGGAAAATGTTTCTTTCAATTATTTTTAATGAGAGATGACTCCGTCGTCCTGCCGCTTAGAGCGAGTAAGTCTCTCGAAAATAGCATGGCATGCAACATGTTGAGCGTGTAATGTACGGCACTGTCTAACAGGCGAAATGAAATGAAAATTTAATAAAATAAAAGTATACGACTCCGCTCAGTTCCAGCCAAAGACGTTTGCCGTAAATGAAGATATATGCCAGCCGGGCGTATGAGTAATATGCGCAAATATGCGCATAAAATAAAGCAACTTGTAGCAATTTCCCCTTGCGCGCTCCCCGGTCCCCGGCTACCCCTAGGGGCAGGGACTGACTGCCACTCTTCCACGCTGCCACTTCGCCATCGCTGGGCTCCGCTCTTACTTCGTCGTCGGCTTCGGCTCCTTGTGTTTAATTTAGGCAGCCATAAACGTAATGCGGAGGGACCTCAAGTACGGGTATGCGTACTTGTACACGAGACTCTGAAGCGAACCGTATTTATATGGCGCTACATAAAATAAAAAAAACCGGTATAAGCCTCCCCTTGCCCCATTTCTTACCATCCATCCTGTTTTGTGTTTCATATCCGGAGCATGGCTAACATAAAATAGAATTTTATTTCAGTCAGCTTTAAAGACAGGGAAATTGCCTTTCGTTTCATCGAAAGACATTAGCCCATTAAACGGTAAGATATTTCGATAGCTACATATAGGAGAATGATAGCTTTCTCTCCAATTCCTTGTGAGTGCAGCCCATTTCCAATCATTGAGTTTCGAGCCCCTATCACTGTTTGTGCCTCCACCCTTAGAAGACGCTCGCTGCGACCCGGTTGTCCCATTGTGCGATGGGATGTGAGTGCTCGACATCAAAGGCATGCCATCGTCCTGTCCCGTGAACCCTGAGACCGTGTGTCCTTGGCTGCCAGCATGTTAGCATATCAGCGATGCCATCCATCAAATATGACTCGGGGGGTGTCATACTTCGCGTCGCGTGCCTTATACGAGCAAGTATGTACTCGGATGAAGGCTCTCTGCAACTGGCAATGGCTCTGACTCTGTGCTGTCAAAATTTGCAAAAGGGGAGGCTCCTGGTTTCTAGCATTCCACCCCAACCCATCGGTATCAAACCATTTTAGAGCCCCTTGATGGTGCTCGTCGAACCCGATACTCACTTGGGTGAGCATCAAAATTGTAGCCTATTTTGTTGTCTACTTCATTGAGTTGCCCCTCATACGCACGCCCACAGACCAGACCCAGTAGGAGATAATAAATTGAATTAAATTGGGGAGGTTTCCACTTGTTGGAAGAGGACATAGATAGAAAGTCTTGCTTAAGGGAAAAGTCGGTTTAATTTTCGGCACAAATGCCTTTTTAATTCTTCTATTTTGTGCTGGCTGGTACATGGACCAGTCCTGGATTCGTGTTGCTGACAAAGTCAAAATATTGTTGACAGCACATGTGGCGGCATACTCGTATGAAAAAGAAATTGTTTCCTCTTCTGGCTCTGACCCTGGATCTTGCTCTGACTCTGGTCTTGGCAGCCTCTACGGGCTAATCAAGCGGCAGCTGTGTGCATGGCATGTGCCTGGATATGTGGATATGGGGATGTGGTAGGAGAGCGAATGTGTGCCAGGAATGTGTAGACATAACTGAGAGGAGTGCCAATACTTGTGGATTTGAGGTTGTACACGAGAGCTATGCCAGCAGCAGGGATCCACCTGCACTGTGGCATCTACACTTTGCTTGGTCTTCAGCTTACACATAATTTAATATTTCACTTTTGGTAGAGTGTAGTGTAGAGTGTGAGTTACTCTTGCTTTAGTTTCAATTAAATTAAGGCTCGGCTTAGAGCGTGGCAAAAGGCATAGCACACATTTCAGGGCCAGACAGCAGGGCTAAATAGATGCAACAATAATTAACTGCATTCAGGGGAATAGGAGGCGAGGAACGGTAAAAGGATCTAGCCCAGACAGCACAGTACCTTCCTCTCCCCTTCCCCAACCACTCTTCTGACCAGCTTAACTTGGCATTAACGCAATTTGTCACAGCACGGCAGACACCAGAGCCGACAGCTTAGCCAGCTTCCAAAAAACTTTGGAGCTCCCCAAAAATATACGGAAAACGAGAGAAACATTTTTTTGTTTATATATAAGCAGACCTATATGTATGCAGTAAGTATGTGTACGAATGTCTATGTTTTAGCTACATAAAAAGGAGAGAAAAAATGGAACATTGAGCTGACAGGTGAAATGAAATTGCGTGGGCTGCATTTACACATTATTCTGATGCGGCTTTTACTTCAGCCTCAGTTTCATTCCCATTCTCAAGACTACAACTTGGGAGGATCCTATTGAAAATGAAAAATAGTAGAAAGCTGGGAAAAATTCAACAAAAAAACGATATATGTATACGGATACTCGTCGTCTCCCATTTCCCAACTATGAAACGGCAATGGAAAATGTGGTTTAAACAATACCGAGCCGGTGAGCTCTCGAAGGGGTTTAACAATGAAAGACAGGCAGGAGGAATGGAAAAGGAAAAGGTGGAGGAATGGTAAGTCTTGTTTTTAACTCCAAATTGTAATCTTGGGGAGGGCATACGTCTGTGGCAAAGAGAGAGAAGTCAGAGTAGAGTGGATTTCCATTCGATGAAAAGTACTTAATTGGGATTTTAAATCTGTGGAGAATGTCAGAGAATATTTTGGGGAGCTTAGAGATTCCAATATGAATTATTTTAGCAATTACTTTAATTATTTTTGAGGGTAAAGTTTAACTTTGAGTCTTAGTTTCAATACCAACAAGTTTTCTTCTGGGATTATTTTAAAATTTAATTTTTCCTCTTTAAAGTCCCCTCTCGACTTACCTCGTGCCACATAAATCTGTACAGATTTCCTTGGATTGGTCTTGCCCATGTTGCGTCGTAACAATTACAAAGCCTGCCACTCAGTTGCTCATTGATAGCTTAAAGCTGGCAGCGCCACTGCCACATCGCGTGTCCCAACCCGTGCGCCTGTTGGCCAGCAGCTGCAGTGGCTGCTGGGAATTAGAATGGAGCAGCAGCAAATCGCCTTACCAGCTTGTGGGAAAACCCTAATAAACCAGCAAGAAAGTGCACAGTTAAGTCTTCTGCTGCTGTTTCCCCTACTGGTGATGCTGCCTCCTTCAATGGCAGTGGCACGCCTCTTCTCAGAGAAGCCACCGAAGCAGGCGTTGACTTCAACTTTGACCAGAGTGATTTAAATCAGTGCCTGGGCATATAAATTTAAGAATGCTCCGCTCTCACTTATCCAAGTCCATGACTTTGGGTTAGGCATTTGCCAGTCTCTGGCGATGAGTCAGAGTTAGCTATGGGTGGGATGGAATGGGGAATAGGGAGGAGCCACTGCTGTGCCTTTTATGCCCGCCAATTTCAGCCTGTCTCCGGCTCTGGAGCTACGGCTGCTGGTGCCTCCCCTTCTTGCTACAAATCATGATAATAAATTCCAATTTTATTTAGTCAGTGAGGCGGCAAAGCACCCTTGTCATCGTCATCGCCATCGCCATCGGGGAAACGGCAACGGGAGGCATCCAAATAAAGGCAACCGCTTCATCTGCTTGCCCCTAAAAAAGGGTCCTGTACCCCTTCCACTGGCTGCCATCCTCTCTCTATATAATATGTAGTATATCTCTCTCTGTGTTTCAACTACTTGGATTAACGGTTCATTTTTATGACTTTTTATTTTATATAAAATATTGTACGTTCTACACTCAGCATTCAGCTTTCCGCTTTCTGCTGTTTGGGATTTCCTTTTCAGCACTTCGCTCAAAAAGAATTGCGGCTGTAAATTCACTCTTGAATTGACTTGGCCTGTTTAACTTTTGGCCAGACATAATCATGCCTGATTATAATGAATAGTTGTGGTCTGACTCCGAACCAAAATTATAAAAGGCGAAGGCTCACCATCGGAACCCACAGATAGAGGAGAGCAAGGAGGGGTAGGAGCCAGAGGCAGAGACAGGCAGCCGACTGGCCATCAGGTCATCAGTCAGTCTGTGCAGACTGTACTGTACCGCAAAGCTTCTGGTTATTCCTTCTGCATTTCCGCCTTTAGCCTGTGTAGCTGCCCCTGACTGTGGCAGCATCAGCATCAGCAGCCAAAACACATTAGCAGCGTGCTAAAAATGTCGCACAGCTCAGTCGCCCCAACGCACACAGCGCAAAACGAGGGTCGATCCTACACTAGATATTCTAGTTTCGGTTGGGGCGGTAAAATAATTGGATTTATGGTTGGTTTTATGGGTTTTTATGCTTTACAGGAACAATTGGAAGTATTTTCTTCTTCTGGGGTCAGGCTGTTTTTGAATTTATGCTTCAATCTCTCTTATTTTCTTGAGAAGTTTGTGGGTAGACTCTCGTTTGCTGGTGACTGACCAGGCTAAGAGCTCTCTTTTTTCTCCAAGCTGGGTTGACAGGACATGTGGCAGTTGCCAGTTTACAGTGCCTGCCCCGTACCACACACACTCTCTCTCTCTCTCTCTATCTCATGCTCTCCTCTTGGCTGTGGCTCTTCATTGCCTGTTGGCAATTACAACGTTGCAATGTTGATGGCATTTTTCTTCCCTTTTTTATGCATATGTATGCACAGATAGACACATATATATGCACGAGTACGAGTATGTTCAATGCCCCCGGACAAGGAGCAGCTTACATACATACATATAACTATGTTCAGAGGAGAAGCAAGGGTGACAGAGGAGGGGCAGATGGGTGGAAAGTGGCTGGTCATTTCCGCTTTGCTTCATGAGGCCCTCCATTTTAGTATAATAGACTTTCTAATGATTGAGCACTCTCCGAGCTTGATTGCAATTACCTTTGTGGTTGGGCTTAATTTTGATACGATACGTCTATGGAATTATGACATTAGGTCAGAACAGGATTGCCCTAATTGGAATATAATTCGAATAGAGTATGTTTGAGTGTTTTTATACTTAGCACTGGCCATGAACTAATTGTGTGAAAGGAAAAGTACAATAGAACGATGCATAAATAATAGTAGAGACATTAATTGTGCGATATTTACACTCTGCATATATAAATATCATCCCACTTTCTCACCTGATAAGCTCAGCTGTGGATGTACCAAAGTACATATTACAGCATTAGCGCATTTGGTTAGAAGGATAAATCCATTCCCCCCACCATAGAAATACCTCAATGTAGCATTATACGTGAAGTATCCATTCCTCCGAGGGTGGATTTTCTCTTTTCGGGGGGTTGCAATTGGATAAAAACAAACTGTTTTTTATCTCAACTTGCCCATTGCTTCATTAAAAAATCGATGCCTGGGGGTTCGGTGCAAACCACCCTCTGTTTCGAGTCATCCAAGGAGTACAAAAGAGTTAATGCGATTGATTGTCAAAGGAAGTGCTAGAGAGAAAGCAGAACAGAGAGGAGTACAATACCAGTTTTGGATTCGATTGAATTCAACTAGAGCTTCCTTGCTCCTAATGCAGACACATGCAAAAGGCGAACTGTTGTCAACGGACTCTGGTGCTAATGTCCTCTGGCATTGTTGCAGTCTTTAGTCCAGAAACAGTACCAAGGACCAGGACCAGGACCAGGACCAGGACCAGGACCAGGACCAGGACCAGGACTGTGGACTGTGTTGCAAAATGGACTGAAATTGATGATGTCACTTGATAGGGCGTGGGGGTTTTTCATTTTTCACTTCTCACATGCGCTCCTCAAACCAAAAACCCCATTCTCGAGCTGCCAGAGCCTTCGTGTTCGTGTTGTTTAACAAATTCATCCTGTTGCTTGCGCTTCAGTGCGTGCCTAGGAGCCAGAGATGGCCGGCACATGCTATTGTCTATCTGCCACTGGGGCGTCGGGCGACTCTACATGTGGAACAATGCCTGAAATGTGCATTCGACACACATACGTATGTACATATATTCGTATTCGAATTCGTATTTGCTTTTGTATTCGTATCTGAATATGGTCCTTTTGTCTGTTTTCGGAAACAGGCACGAACGGAGGCAGATCCATTATTGTGCATCGACCTGTTTGATTGGCTTTTCTTTTTGCAAGTTTTTAATTAGTCTGCAGAGTGTGGGGCCGGCTGAAGAGGGGATAGGGCTGTGCCATGCTGCAGAGTGTTTGTCCTTTGGCGCATTAAACAAAACGAAATATTTCATAAGCACATTGCGCTCTCGCCGCAATGCCACAAATGATTTATATGCAAAGTGGTATAAGCAGACAAAAGTGTGTGCCTTCTGCTGCCCTCTCTTTTCCAGCTCCTCTCCGACCCACTCTCACCTAGGCCGACAAGCCAAACAAAACAAAACGGTGGAAATCGAGTAAACTTCACTCCGCTTCACTCCATAGCTTTGGCTACAAATTTTCCAAAAATTTATAACAATGGCTTACACACATACACACACTACAGCACACTCTAACATATGCATAAGTGTATGCAGGGGAAAATGTGGAAAAGAGCAGAGCCCACCCCCCGTGGGCCACGTATTGGCCACGTTACGGCTGAGTAGCTCTTAGCTTAGGGTCCCGGCTCTTGGCCCAACAATGTAACCAGGAGACTGTAAAATTTATGCACTTTTGAGGATTGCCGAAAAGGGAAGCTCTTCCATTATGCGAGAATGATTGGAAATCTCTCAAGATCTTCACAGACGGAGAACAATGGGAGCCGCGGGAGATTTACTTTATTGAAGATGCTAAATTCAGTCCATCTAGCGACGCTATTAAATCTCCCCAAATCTGTAAATCTATCCTCATATCTATCTCTATTTTCTATCTCTGTAGATCTCCTCAGTCTGTAACAAGAATCCACTCTGATTGTTCCCTTTCAACCCAATTGAAGCCATTGAATCTCAAGCTCTGCTTGATGTATGCAAGACCTTTGAGTAATTCATTTTCTTTTCACTAAATCACAATTTCTTTGTGCTGTGAATCTTATGCCCCACCCGTTCCTGTGGCACTCACCTTATTGGAATTTCCATTGAATTTCAATAGCTTCTTGCAGGACTTGCCGCGACTCTCGAAGTAGATTTCCTGTGGCGTCCGTCGGCGTCGCTGTCCGGATGCAGTGGCCGCCTTGCATTGCAGTTGAGACGAGAATGGATCGCTGCTGTGGCACTCGCTGCCTGCCACCGAATGCGTTGCCTTGTGGCGATTAACACAAAAGAGGCGACTCAAGATGCCGCAACAACCGCTCGGCGGCGCCGAATAGGATGCTGCTGCTGCCTCAGTTCCTGTAGTGGCTGCTGCTGTTGCTGCTGCTATTGTTGCTGTTGAATTGTTGTTGGAACAGCGTGCGGATATGGTCATTAGGTTGCCATTGTGGCGTGTCTGGCGATTAACATCCATTTCCATGTTAGCCGGCAACAGAACTGTTGCCTGCTTCTCAGCGTATTCCGCTGTGGACGCCTATTTCTCCAATTTTTTCAGTTGGTTTGATATTTTTGGTTGCGGCTGTCTATCTGTCTATATAAATATTTGTCTGCGTCTTCCTCTAGAAGGATAAATGTCTCTGTTTGACTGTTGTTGTTTAACTGGTGAACCACTTGGCGCCCTTACACCTACAGGCACACACACACACAGATACAAACTCAGGCAGAGAGAGGCACGCACTTACGTACGCTCTCCCACACAGGCAGAACACCAACGGACACGGAAATGGAAGCCAACCAACGCGTCGTGCTTGGCCGAGGACAGCAGGCCAACTGATAGCAGACGCTGGCCGCAGCCAGCTTTGCTACGTAGCGTTGCCAGATGGCCACAAGAATGAAAGAGAGCGAGGGAGAGAGCGAGAAAGAGAGAGACGCTGACTAAGAGAGAGAGTGCGCAGGACATCTCGCTCTCTCTCTCTCTCTCTCTCTCTCGCTCTCTTGTGGAACATGAATCACCTTGTGTGTGAATGAATGAAGCAAAGTTATTACCGCCTCTCATTCTTTTTGTCGGCTGTGTTGTTGCTGTTGTTGCTTCTATAGTTTTTTTCTGTTTACGTTTCCCAGGGTCAAAGTTGTAGAGGATTTCCCCTAATGTTTGTAATTGTTTGTGCTGCGGCGGCCACATCTCCCGCCTCATGTTAGGCAGTGTAATAGGAGTATGAATAGGAATGGGTAGCAAATGAACGGTGTGGTAATATCACTTGAAACGCCTTTCATGCGGAAAAGTAAAACAACAGATAATTCATGAAAAGGGGTGTGACTGATCTGTACGACAACCTATCTGTACATAGAAACATATCGTACATTGGCATATTCTCTAGAAATATTCTATGGAAATATCATTCTGATAGATTGATCTCCGACAAGTGAAAAAATTAAGTTCCCTAGCTAAGTCCATTCCCAAAGTATCATAAAGTTGGTAGAGTGTTACCAAAAACCATTTCATTTCGGCTAGATATGGCCGAGAACAAGGGACCGAGCACTGAGGACTGTGGGGACTATAGGGACTGACGAGCAAGCGCACTGTGTTTGTCGTATGTGTGCTTGCTGGGGAGACTGTGTCCATGACTATGAGTGCTTTCTGCTCTAGACGTAATTTCAATGTTTCAACGTAATCTTTGATTTGATTATGCTGTTGAGCTGCCTCCCCAAGAGCCAGAGACCATAGAGCATGTTTGTGAGTGTTTGTCTGTGCTATATCCCCCTGTTTGTGTGTGTGTGTGTGTGTGTCTGGATCACTTCCGGCACAAGCTATAAACGGATTATAAAGTAATTTAATGCTTTTTGTTGTCTGCCCGGGCAAGTGGGGGATTGCTATTACACTGCATATCGTATAGATTATATACTATATGTAAGTTTGGGTCCACAAACATATACATACATACATATGTACATACATTTTCAGGGAGGACGCATTTCGACAATAAAAACTTTTAATGTTTGTTGTTTGTCTCTCAATTTTGTTGAGCACGCATCACGCATACGCCCTGTTGGGCCCGCTTCTTTAATGAGTTGGCGGCTTAAGTGTGGCGGCACTGGCCAGAAAACATTTTAGCCCTAATTAATGTCAACAGTGTCAGATGTGTGGCAATGGCAATGTGTGTGTGGTGTAGTATCTGTGTCTTCATGTGTGGCTGATCATTTTGGCAACATGTTTATCCGGCCGAATGCCCATATATTAATGTCCGCACACAAGCACACCGACACGACACGGACACACATTCCATTGGATTGTCACATTAATTATGTACGTTAAGCTGTCAACGTGGCCAATATTTTCGTATCCTCCATGTCCATGTCCATCTCCCTGTCCTGCTGCCCCGCACACGTGCCACCTCTTGCTCGTGAGGCTGTGTTTGTGCTTTCCTGCTCAGATTATTTGCCATTTTTCTTGCCTTCATCTGTGGGCGATAAGAGCGTCTTAGCTTATCTTTATGCCTGGGCTTTTGGCCACGACTTGTCTTTTTGCTTGTCTCATGCTCTTTGCCAAATAAATGCGTTCCATAATGCAGCACGAATCGTACATGGTTTGCCTGCCTGGTGTTAAATGGAGTGAAGTGCCAACAAACACAAGTTTAACAAGCAATTAGATACGCAAGGAATGAAATAGACTCGTACTGGACGAAATTTCAAATGTGAATTAAATTAAATTAAATTAAATTAAATTAAAGTGGAAATTCGCAGCCCTATATTTTCCATTCTCTTTGGGGCGCAGAACTCAACATGGTCGAACCTGTCGCTTACGTTTCATGGGTGCCGGATGAAACAGACCATAAAAGGTAGCCCCAGGCTCACCCCATTCAATGTGGATACTGCTACCAATATGCAAAAAAAATACACATCCAATTAAACATTTTACTTTTTTCTCACATAGATATCCGTCGCACTTATAATTTAATACTCTTCAAAATTTTCCGACAAGCACTTCGCCACGGCTCAGCACCCCCTCCTCCGCCAATTCACTGTACAGTCAGTCTCAATTACGCACCAATTGCTGTGCACTGTTCACAGCAGTGTGCAATGTGCGATGTGCGAGTGTTTGTGGGAGTCAGTGTGGTGTCTGTCGAATGCTGTTAGCAATGAAAACTCTGCAACTGTGGCCGAAAATGAAAAGTTCCATTGCATTTGGCAAACTGAAACAAAAAGTAGAAAGGAAATATACAGAACTGTTGCCTAATTGCAAAAATGCTGCCGGCCAACACATAGAACCGAAAAAGTTTTTTTTGGCTAAGGGGTCCCATTGCCCTACCCACACTCACACAGAGCCCATTAAAGAACCCTCTCCACGATAAAAAGAGACAGAAAACTACGCTAAAAGCTTAAACAAAACCTCAATAAAGCCGTGGGGCAAGAGGGGCCGGAGAGCGTGGAGCCGGTAACTATTGAGGCGGCAAATGGCAAACGGAAAAGTTTCCGGCGCATGCGTAAATGGACCAGAGACACTGCGATAGGGCCGCAGGACCTGCAGCGGATGCCAGGAGAGTGATGCAAGTTGAACGACAACGACAACGGCATGTAAATGACGCTTTTATGTTGCAATCACGTTTCTCCTTGTTCTCTTTTCTCCCGTTCTTGTATAGTTTTTATGGTTTTTTGTTTCATATGCAGTGAAATTTTATGATTATTGCCAAAGCGACAAAAAAGTTTGCCGCAAAACTTTCCCAACACACCGCCTGTTCCAATGGCAGGGGGGGTAAATGGTATGATAGAGTGGGGCAGGGACAGCAGCAGCGGCAGCGGCAGCGGCAGCGGTAGTAGATGGGGACACCACACTCTTCACGTCAGTGAATTGTCATGCTCTGATGCCTTCGTTAGGACCGGCCCCATCCTCCATGAGAGATTCGTGTTGCATTGCACTTTGCTAAGTATATGAGAATGACGACATCGCCACGTCCGGAGTGCATGAAATTTATGCAAATGCACGGAATTTGTATGAAAATTGTTTTATTTCATCCAGTCAAGACTCACACACACACACAAACACGCACATACACATACCCATAAAGCACGCTCGTGTCATTGTATTGTGCTTAAGCAAGAAATTACTCATACCACATGTTGTACGCGCTGTCTCCGCTGTACTTCCCGTCTGCTTTCTCCATTGTTTGTCGTCCCGTCAGTGTCCTGCTGTGCGCTTTATGCAAATTTCACCACTGTGCGCAACAATGTTATTAAAAAATGATAACAAGCCAAGGGAACGGCAGGAAAATGGCTACCAAAGGCATTTATTTAAGGGCGTCTAGACTATTGACTATGGTGTAAAAAATCCTAACAGGGAAATATTATAGCGAAAGGAGTATCTTTATTGAGTTATTTCAGAGAAGATACTAAAAGGGTTTTATGGGCACTGCTGAATGATCTTCTTAAGAGCTTTAAACCATAAAAGAGCATGATATTCTTTTCTGTTTACGGCACAGAGATTAAGAGAGATGGCGGTGTGCTCTTCTCTGGGTTAAATACCTGTGCATCGTATACAGGAAATTATACACATATCGAGAACTTATGTTAGAAAGATTAGTGGCTGAGATCCTATTGTTTCAAAGTAAATAAAAGATAGAGGGGATTTCATCCTTTCGTACTATCTAGCTATCTCTCATTCTCGGTAGTGTAACATAGTCCATATACCTTTTCTTGTATTCCATGGATACTAGGAGACAAAGACAACTGTCAGTTAGATGTTTGTTGCGGCCTGCCCCTTGTCAACTTTTTTAGTGTTTGCCTGCTGGCTCTACTCTCCCCTTCCCACCCCTAACCGCCACTCCTAGTTTCTGTTTTTGTCATTTGCATGCGTTGCAAAGAGGTAGATGGGGAAAGGGAGTCACATCAACTAGGAAATTATGCAGTGAAATATGTTGCCATAGCGAAAGAAAAACAAAAACCCAACGAAACAAAGCACGATACCCAGTTAGGCGTATGTACTCGTATACCATAAATATATATGTATAAATGTATATATTATTATATACAAGAGGAGTATCTGACAGACAGACAGACAGACAGACGAAGTGGCTGCCAACATGTTGCCTGGCAGCATCAACAGAACTGCTGTTCCTTCAGAGATCCTTTAGAGTTGCTCCTTTTTGCCAGTTAGCTGTTGGCAGGCCCCGACCTCAAGTCGGGCCGAAGAACCATGTTAGAGATGTAAAAGGCATGTCAGAAATTCCCAGCTTACTTCCAGAAGCATTAGTTGTGCATTTTGACTGGCAGGAATGTCAGAAATGGAGCATTTTCGTACGGAAACCATTAACCTTTGGAGATAGACTGCGGTTAGTCGGTTGTGCGCAGAGCTCTCTGATTAATTGCATCCCGAATTGGCTCGCATTTAGAAGCAAATTTATATCGTATGTGTATGCAAATTCTTGGAATACACAGATTAATGTTAGCGTTTATTCACAAATTTTCGCATACTCTCGTGCGTATATTTGTATTTATTTGCGTTCAGGTGTTGTGGGTGTGAGCTGAAGGAACTAGAGGCCAGTCCATTCTGGTACATTTAAGTACCCTTCACACAATTTGTAATCAGCTTTTCCTGTCCGGAATATCGCCCATAACATACTACTGACCTATCGCCATTTTGTTAGCATTTGGGCTTGTGGTTTTCTGTCATTTGTGTTTGCAGCTCTCCGCTTCCGCTCCCGCTACTAATTCGCATATCCTTTTATTTTTTGCTGCCGAAGCGTTTAATTTTTGACATTTTGGGTAACGGGTTGCCAGGATTTGCTGCCATGGCTAATTACAATGTGCAGCAGCAGCAGCAGTAGGGTCGTGTCAAGGATCCTTTGTCTGATTTCTGACAGGCCGGAATGCCGCATATCTATGCGGGGCCTGGCTCGATGTGCGATAAGAGCAGCTGCCACAGATTTGAGGCAATCATTTCGACACAGAGACCAGGGACCCAGTGACAATCACACGTATACGTACAGAGCAATTTAACTACAACTTTATTGTTATTGTGAGCCATGTTGTCTGTAATTTTGTAGCTTAAATCCAATCCAATTAAGTAACAGCCTTTCTGGCAAATGTCGACAACGACGACACATTGCCTCGTTTAACCCATTAAATGTCGCACACACTGGCATCAGAAAGAGACAGAGGCAGGGGCAGATAGAGAGCGACATGCCAGAAACCAGAGCTGATAATTTCAATCAATTTAAAGCCAGAGACAAAGGGTACATCGGGCCAACCAATTTAGCCGTTTTGCAGTTGACTGCCTGCAATTACCAAGCTGGAAATTCAATGGAAACTCGCCTGAGTCCACAGCGATGCGTTCAGCAAAAGAGGATAATAGAGAAATGCTTTGGTAAAACTCTAGAGCTTGGTAGTCAAGGATGAAGTTTCAACATTTGAGGTTCCTCCAAGTTCCAAGAATGTTCGTAGAAGTTTTAATTTCAAAATTGTAATCACATTTCTTTTCCTAGAATTGTATATATATTTTCAAAAGCATTGCATTTGCTAATCCGATATTTACCGCCAATTTCCAGAAAACACACAATTTGTTTTTTGCTTTTAATAAAAGGTTCTAAGAGAAGACTGAAACCCAACTCAAAAAGCAGGACGGACTCCAGCCAATTAGTTGAAGCTCTCATGTGATAAACAGTTAGGCAAAAGCGAAATAAAACCACATAAAACATAAAATCAAAAGACCATGAATCGGAAATACGTATTTTGTGACTTCGGATTGGATGTGGGGCTCCGCTCCTTTTGCTTCTGGTTTGTTTACGCAAGGCGCGGACCGGACCCCCAGCGTTTTCGCTTTCGATCGTGCCTGAATGCCAAGTGGAGCAAAATTATAAAAAATAAAAGTAAAGCAGTTCAAGTTAATGTGTTCGAAGGGTAGTTACCCTCTACCCGCGACAAGTTACAAAGAGGTTACAAAGAGCGAAAAAGGTTATCGGAAATACAGAAAACAGCACGCTTCTCGTTAATCTATCATCTTGTCCAACGATCATTATAAAAAATGCTTAATCACTCCTGTCATTAATTTCGTTGGCACATGCTTAGTATCAGTGTCAGCGAATTCAACATACCCCTTGGCTTTTCTGAGGATTGATGGGCATTAGTACTCATATACAATACTCGTATCCCCATGGCCCCGGGATTGCGTGTGTGTGTTTTGGGTCCAATTCTTGGTCACTTTGTTTTGATTCCGATTCCGATTCCGATTCCGTAGGGTTATGTATTTTTGTTGTTGTTGTTGTTATAGGGTTTAGCTTTCATTGGTTGCTGGTGCCTGCTTGGATGGCTTAATAACGTTATTTTTCTCTGGTCATTGTACTTTTAATGGTCAAGCAGCAGCAGAATCTCGGCAGCAAACAAATCAAACGCAGACGCCGTTTGCCTTTGGGGCGCTGTGCCTATTGCCAACATTCGCATCGATCATGATCATCGTGCCCCCAGGTTGTTGTTGCTGCTGATGCTGCTGATGATGATGAGGATGATATCATCATCATGATGATGAACGTGGTCATGACAAAGGTTGCCCCTTTTTTTTTGTAGCAGTTCTTGGTGTAGTTGCTGCTGTTGTTGTTGTCGTGCTGGTTGCGTGGCAGCAACAACTTATCGACGAAGTTTCCTGGGACTCTGAATAAGGATGATGCTACCGATGATGATGAGATGGTAGATGGTAGATGGTGGTGGCTCTTATAAACTTGAGCTTCTGGGTGGCGACGCATAACAGCTCGGACACACACATACGCACATACACACTCGGCCATCGAAAGCTCTTTCATCGCATGACAAGCGGCCGGCCGAAACGTTTAACAAAAAACGTAAGAAAAAATAAAAACGGCAAACAAGTTGAACAAAATCCTGAGAGAAAAAAAACGACCTAAATTGTAATTCGTATTGATTTTGGGTGTGTGTTTGTGTGTTAAATTTAAATATACATATATACAAGCCAGAAAAAATAGAATCCCACATGCAACTATCATTTTCCATAATCAAGTCATAATATAAAATAAATAAATAATAATAAATAACTAGGGGCTTATGCATAGCCATGAATATACGCCAACCTCCGGCTCACTCGCTTCGCTTGCTCGCGAGCAACTAAAGCAATCTAAGCATTTTTTAAAGTATGCTGATTTTCCCTGCTCAAGATTGCTCATCCATCCTTTGAAGCAAATCAATGAATGGACGTCCAGATGCTTTGATAATGCACCAAGCATCTTAATTAGAAAACTTTCTCGTATTTTCCAAGAGAAAAGATTTGCAAGAATTTTAGCGCAATCACCTTTATCCTTTACCTTCTAGCATTGTGCGACTTCCATGTCGATTCATCATTAGCATAAGTAGCAATATTCCTTTGCTTTCATAGAATACGGATATCTCTTTTTATTTCTCCTATTTCCCGAATACAATGGCTCGCTCCGCTCAACAAGCAAATGAAAAATTTTTAATGAAAGGTTTCCTCTTCTTCAGCGAGGCAGAGACAGAGCCAAAGCCAGAGACAGTGGCAGAGACTGAGACAGAGCCTAATGCAACTTCTGTGTTGGCGGGGCGAAAAGATTTTCCGCTGCAATTTCCAACGGAATGAATTGCTTGCCAATAATCCGCTGCGACAGTTGGCAAAAATGCAATTAAAAAATTTTCACTTTGTCGCTGGCAAGGAGAAGATGCCCATGCCCCGTGCCCCATGCCCCATGCCATCTTTGTCTGCTCTTTCTGTGTATTCGTGTGTGTGTGTATGAGATGGGACGGCGATGGCCTTTTCCGATTTTGTTTTGCGTAACTTTGACAGCAGAAGGAGCAGCATGGATAGCTCTTGACTTTCCCCCAAGCACCCCCCTCCCACCCCCCCTCCCCCCCCACCCCTCGCCGTGTATCAGCCCCTGACTGTAGCTAAGGAAAATTCTTTCATTTAATAAAATGCGTGCCAAGTTGACAATTTTCACTGAGCTTATCCTCAGTCGGGGATGAAAGGAAGTTTTAAAGTTTTTGATTTTACCAAAGCCACGCCCCAGCTATCTGTCAATCCACTGGAGCCACGGACAGGTGGGGCACGCAGTGGAGAGGAGTGTTTGTCCTGGGCCAAGACCCAGATGTTGTTTGGCCTCTGCCTTGGCTGCTGCCCGCGGCAAAGTTTTCGTTCGAAAGGTGTTGTAATGTGCTAAAAACTTGAGTGCATCTTTTTCCAGGCTAAGGCTTGGTTGGTCTGCCATGATAATTCTGTGTTCTAGGGCTGGGTTGAAGTGCTTAAGGATCGCAAATGATGAAGATTACTTGGGTCAAGACTTTGGGAAGTTTCATGGCACGAAATCATGAAATAGTCTGTGGTCTTTCTATAGTTAATGATCGGGTTTGACGTACTGGAAATAAATCTGGTATATGTATGTCTTATCCGCATCTGAGTATCCATCCCTAGTTGCTCCATTTGTGGATGCGTGTAAACAAATGATCTAGGCTGGACGGAGATGGATGGCAGAGGACTGAGTACTGAGTGCTTGCCCCTGAGCGGCGCCCAAGTTCAAACGAAGCCAAAGCCACCGAAAACATGTAAAAACCCGGAGCTGGACCACACGCACGCACACCCTGGACACAGCGATCAGTGCCTCAGAGGTCCAGTGGCACCAACTAGCAGAGGCAGCGGGGCAAGAACAAAACAAAAAAACTCGGCCACACTCCTCGCCCTACCTCGCGTATGCTACCTGTCCCATCAGCCTGACCGTATTGATTATTGTGATCTGCCGTGTGCCCTGCTCTGTGGGTAATTATGCATTCGGGGGGAGGATGGAGGGAGTTGGGGGAGTGGGGGGGCGCCGCTGTCATTTATTTTAAACGATTCCTTTACACATGTCGGAGTCTGTCGCCGCCAACGTTGCCGCATTTATTGTTGTTTTGCTGTTGTCCTTTCTGATGCCTCTGGTGGTGATGTTGCCTCTTCTGTTGCTGCTTCTGCCGGTTGACGATGGCATGCCAATCATTTCGCGTTGATGAAGTGTGAGTGTGGGGCAAAAATGTTGTACCAAAAATATGTTGCTGGTGTTGGTGAAAAAGGAAGGGTGGCTGGTGGCTGGTGGCTGGTGGCAGGGCCGCAAATTGTTGATCGATTGTCGAGGGAACATCCACGGTTGACTCCATCCGGATAGATGAACAGATGAAAGCGAATCGAAGTATTTTGTCAACATTTTGATTGCATTCAATTCGCATTCACTCTGTAGTCATTTATTTGGACAGCGGGTGGATGCTTAATTCATCGAGAAATCCAAAGCTGAATCATAATACCTTTAAATACATTTCTTTAGTAAAGTTTTAGTGCTGATAAAGGCATGTTGCAAGTGTTCGATTGGTTAATTAACTAAGAAAATATTCTGGTCCGAAATGCTTTAATTTTTGTTGTTGTTGCTTAGATTGTTCTTCAAGATTTCCTTTGATTGTACCGAAAACCTATCGGAAATTTTTCAAGGGTACGAGTACGGATGGACTGGACCCTTGTTCTGTTACTCATTTGCAGTCAGCCGACTAACTGACTTGTTCCACCTCTTTGCCAATAATTAATTTGTTGAAAATGCAACGCCGTCGCTGGGCCACCATCAGAGCCGCCCCAATCAGAGACTGGGCCTTGCATTATGCATGAGCCGGGACCTGGACCTGGACACCGAGTTGATGCTGGAGAGACGGAGACCCTTGAGTAATGCGCTTTGGGGGAGCCTCCAAGGTTGCCCCGCTGTCAACATCTGATGTTTCTCCCTGCCACCGCTTTGCTCCCCTCTCCTTTTCCCCTGTTTTCCCTTCTGTTGGCCGCTGCCGCTGATTAAGTCACTAAAATTGCTGCCTGATTTTCTAACTAATTTGCTGTTAATTTGTTGCTTCACTACCGCCAGACGCCAGACTCATTTCCTTCCTGCCGCAGCGAAGAAATGTTGTTTCAGTATAAATGGTGTTTTTTTTTTTTCGTACGTTTTGAATTGTCAGAATTCTGGGAAAGCCCCCCTTACACACACACACAGCAGACAGATGCAAGCAGACAGGTGAACCCAGGGAAAGGCGGCGGCCGCTGGCCAGACAGGCGTCTAAGGGTAGGATAGGGGGAGACAACATTTTTTTTAATAAAATTCAGCAAAACTGCAAGCGGCCTGTGAAAATTTTACAATGTTCTTGCGTTTTCGGTTTCGCGCTGACGTTGGCGCAGTTTTTCGAATGGGAACTGCAGTTGGGGGCTGGTCAGCCCCAGATTGAGACATAGCTATGTACATACAATATGTACATACTATTTTTGGTTTATGCGTCTGAATGAAACGTACTCCGGAATGGCTGGGGAATTAATGCAAGATTATTTGTTGCTTAATAAGGTAATAAATATCATCAGTGCAGAATCTAGAGATATACTCTTCGAATGGTTTCCCAAGAGTTTCACGCTCCGCTCCGCATAAACGATGATCAGATGTCGCGGTGCCAGAGCTGCGGCAACAAGATCACCCGCTCACTGGATCACTCGTATCTCATATCTAATGTGTATCTTCCGTGTTTGGGGCAGCTCCGATTACATGGCGGGTAGCACTTTAGGCGCTGAGAAGCAGGAGATGCAGCATCTGCAGATGGATGTGGCCGAGTGGCGCTCAATGCTTGCACCGAAAGTCACGTGCCGGGCATAAAAAATCAACGCATTTCATGTTGTTCATCGGTTTCTGCCTCAATTTCAACTAAGACTTCGATTTCGACAGCGACAGCGACAGCGACAACGACAGGCGACTCTTGTTCTGTTCTTCTGTTTTCAATGAAATGAAAACGAAATTCAAAAATCAACAAAAACAACAAAAAAAATTGCCGCGGCAAAAAGCAACACAAAAACAGTCCAAAAAGAGAGGGCGAAAAAAAAGGAAAGACAGAAGAAGGGAGGCAGCAGCAGCAGCCTCATCAATGAGCGGGCCCAAAAGTACACACAAAAAAAATACATTAATTGAGGCACACACATACATATAAATATACATATACATATACATGTACATATACATATGTGTGCGTGTGCGTGGGGGAGACTTCGTGTCGTCTTCGTGCTTTATGGGGACGGACTTCTTCTTCGTTTTGGGGCTGCTGCCTGCCTGCCGGCTGCGCTGCCTCTGGCTCAGCTACTGCCACGGCTGACGTCGCTGCTCTGTGGGACGCTGGCGCGCTATGCGCTCGGGCTTTTGGCTTTCTTTGCGCACGACTCTCGGGCATTTTGTGTTTGCACGTCAAGGAAGGCAGACGAGGCAAGCAGCCCCAAAGCAGTTGTGCCACATCGCTTCCGTTACGTACTCGTATCGCGGACGAGAACCAGAGAACCGAGCGAAACACCCGGGAAACGTGTCGCGTGTGTGCCGTCCGTCGAGTAGGAGTTTCCAAAGGAGAAGCAAAACAGTGATAAAAGTATCCCATACCCTTCCCCCATCCCGCCCCCGCACAATTATGCGTGCAACAACAAATCACAATTTATGAAAAAGTGCTTTCAAAAGTAAGAGTAGATGGAGCTGCTTTAAGTGTGTGTGTGTGCGTGTGTGGGTGTGTGACCGGCTAATTGCTGTTGCCCCCAGCCACAGGTGGCAAAGCCCTCATTCTCCGCCGCCCCCCTGCTGCATTCAATCCCCTGACCAATTGTTGCGGTACACGCAAATTTCGTAGAACGTTAATTGATTTTGGTGTGTGGCGTGCCACAGGCAGAGGCAGAAGCAGAGCCAAGGGTCAGCGGGCAGCCGCAATTAGCAAATCTAACAGTTCCAAGAATCGATTCACTGCAGCCCCAAATTAATTGGGCGCCCCCAAACAACCAACAAAAAATATAAGATAAAAAAAATAAAAATGAGAAGAGAAAAAGACGAAAAAAAGGGAAGACGAGGCGCAGTGTGCCTCCCCTCAAAGAAGGCCATATTTTCTTTTTTTTCTTTTTGTCAATTTTGCGGCAAGTCAAAGAAGTTGTCGCCACACAAAACGGAAAGTAGCAGGCAGGGCTGGGCAGGGAGAGGAGGCAGCAGGAGAAGTGGGGACAGACAGCAGGCGACGTGTGTCAAAGGTTTGACAGGCCTTAATTGTGCAGAGAACAGAGGGGGAACAGAGCAGGCCCATGAAGGATTGCTGAACTTTTGCCTGGGAATCTCTTTGGAGCGGCAGGAATCCTCAAGGAGAGCTAAAGGCTTCGGATAATCGGATAAGAGATAGAACAGTGCGTCATAATGGAGCAGATGTCGTGCAGCAAGGATTAGATTGTAGGAAAAATCGTCAAGGAGATAGCCCTCTACTTATAGAGCATTCCCACCATCATGGCTTACTCTGCCAATATACACATTTTTCCATACAGAGATACCTGTTGTACTATCTCGAGTTCTTAAAGCCAGTAATTCAATCTTTCACCTCATTCCGGAATGCTTCAGTGAATGATATTTAAGCTGAAAAAGGGTAAAAGAATACATCACTCTCTTTGATCTTAGCAAAGATGCCTTTCTTATGCAGTATGGCAGAATTGATGACTCAAGTTTGCAGAGCAAAAATCTTATAGAGAAATTTACCCGCAAACACACTCAAAACAAAACACAACACCACACCACACAGAATCAAAAAATTAAATTTTTTTCTGCTTACCAAATGCCAAAATAGGCAAATAAACAAAATCAAAAGCAAATCCAGCAAAGTAAAACAGGAAGTCTTTGGTTAAAAAAACTACTACATATATAGAAAGTGAAGTGAAGGAAAAGCTGGCCAGGATGCCAGGACTCTTGCTGCTGCTGGTGCTGCTGCTCAGTGGCTCGCTTCTGGCGGAGATCTCCCACATGCCGCTGGCCAGCAATCGAATCATCATGGGCCCATCCGGGCAGCTGTCATCGCCGGTGCACCCGATGCCCGGTCCGGTGCCAACGTCGGCGACGGCGCGATGTCAGAAGCTGCAGAGATACCGCAAACTGCTGAAGGACATCGATGATGTGGAGGACCTGTATGTGGATGTGCCCGTGCATATCGCCCTGGAGGGGCGGCAGAAGAAGCGGTAAGTGGGGTAGCGGGTAGTGACGCGGTCTTGTAATATGGCTAAGTGCGATGGCGACGCCGCCTGTCACACAAATCAAATTATGGCCAAACAAACACGAAAGATGTCCAACGCCAAAAACCTAGGGGCGCCTCCAAAGAAAACCGAGCAAGAACCGAGCAGGGGAAAAATAATTTATAACCACGACGTGTGGCTGGCCCAAAAAAAAAATTCAAACCAGAGCCAGATTTTTTGTACAGTAGCCCATATAAGTACGTGCACACAGGGGCATGTGTCTGTCTCTGCCTCTTTTTGTGGGTCTAGTGTGCGGGTTTTTGTTGGCCTTACAGCTGCTGCCACATATTGGCACATTGGATTGGGATTCCCTGAAAAATTGGCTATATATTTGGAAAATTTTTACTTGATATCTCATTACTGCTGTGAGAATACGTCTTTTATTTGAGTCAAATGGAATGCAATGGAATACTTCTTTATTAAAGAGTCAAGAACTTGCAAGCCTACTCTGCAAACTAAAATCTGAATTCCCTTTGATAACCACGAGTGTCCCATGAGCGCCGCGCCACACCACTGTGGCACTTCAGCGTAACACGTGGCGTATGAGCAATGTTATTTTTCTTTTTTCCGAGTTTCATTGCTTTGACGGGGCCTGGACCTGGGCTTGGGCCTTGGGCCCGTCACGTTTTCGCTTAGGCAGGCCTGCGTCGGGCCAGGGATTTTCATTTCCATCATCTCCAATGGACGTGCTCTCCGTTCGACGGTTTGCAGGAACTAGAGACCCCTGGCTTATGGCTCGTATAACATTCGATCATTCGGCATGCCATACAGCAAACAGCTAGCAAACATTTAAATTAATGTCGTGGTTTGTCGCCATCTCCTTTTTCGGAGCCATTTCTACTTCATTTTGTTGGAGGTACGAGTACGACTACTAGTGGTTCTCTCTTGAGTTTCAGAGTCGCGCGACCCGGCAGTGCTCCAATTGACCGACTACATCTCCAGTATCCAGTATTCAGTATCCAGTATCCAGCTCCAGTCTCCAGAGTGCGAGTTGGAGCCAGAGCCAAAGTCAGAGTCAGACTCCGAGTACGTGATGTTCGTCTCGAGTTGCCAGTTTGCGGAGCGTGTGAAAAGGAGCGAGTCGGTCGCCAGAGTCGCGAGCGCAATTTATGGCGCGTGCAGTCATTAAGAGTTTTGCTAGAATCAGCAACGATCCGCCTCAAAGTGCATGTCCCACCCGGTTGGCATCGCTCGTATCGTTCGTATCCGCATATCCTGCCTGCCTTCCCTCTGGGTCCCTGCCAATCAACTGCTTGCCAGCCGTTAATATTTTTGCGCAAACAAATCATAAATATTAATTTAACGACTTAATTCGACGGCACAATTCCAATTCCCAATTCGATCATTCGCTGCCAAACCACCGCGCCACAGCGGCCACCTGTAGCATCCGCTATCCTCTCTAGTTGCGGCAGCCACTCAGACAACCATCCAATCCAGCCAGCGCGGCCTCAAATCAAAACAGAACCGCACCACAATAGGCACCAGGTAGTGGCCACCATTTGGACCTCGACTCTGGGATACCCCTTACATAAGTCATTTGCTATTTATCAAGGATACTACGATCCAATATATGTATATCTCGGCATTTCTTAGGTCTTACCAGATTTATCGAAGATCTTTCCATTCGAGTATACCCTTCCCTGGCACATTTGTATGTCTACAGGATATCAAAACAAAACTCTGTTAATGTGTTGATGTTGTTTTTTGGGTTGTTGTTGCATTTTTATGTGCGCCGCAGGCTCAAGCGATGTAAACAACTTTTATTGCCCTGGCCGACAGTCTCCTCCCACACCTCTCTCTCTGTGCTCTCGTTCCCTGCTTTATGGCGTGAAACTATTTATTTGTAAGCGTATCAAAGGAGCCACCACACCGCAACACAGCAGCAGCAGCTACAGCTACGGCAACAATTTGCAATAAAAAGCTGTGCATAATTCTTTGTTTTTTTGAGTGAAACAGCACAGACCTTGCCGCAGAAATTTCGTACAATACCCATTGCCCCATCATCGACATCGACATCGACATCGACATCAACATCAGAGTCATCAGCGGCATCGTCATCGTCATCATTCGGAGCAACTTTCTGCGTCGCCAGAGAATATCTCCTACAGTGGGTATAGTATAGTATTTATAGCACTGGCCAGAGTACGAAAATACTCGGCCGAGACGGCAGCAGACTGAAACTGAAATCGGAATCAGAATAAGAATCAGCATCACCATCAGAATCGACATCAGAATAGAACCGAACCGTACGAACATATCAGACACAGGGGCGTCGCGAAGCGTCGTCGCTCGATTTGTGTTGAGACGCATTGGGGCTGAGAGTTCTCTTAGTCAGACACACTGAGGCAAGGCAAATGGGTAGTACGAGTAGGTACTTCAGCGCCATAGTTCAATAGTCTAAAATTTCGCCAAACAGAAAGAACGAAAGGTAGGGGGCCAGGAGCCACTAAGTGCTCACTGCGCCCATTTCGGTGTGAGTAATTGAGTGTGGCTCCTCTGTCCATTTCTGTGTGGCATTGTTATGGGTCTGACTCATTCATAGGATCGGTATGTTGCGGCATAATAGAGATATCAAATAATAGAGAAATAAGTAGCAGACAGACAAGATTCAAAGTGAAATACGAGTGGAAATCAAACTTTATTTACACCAAATAGTAATCCTATTGGATGGAAATTTCTTTTGAAAGCCATTGTTGCACTTGATGACAAATTGTATCAGATACAAAAAGGGAACAATATGTTCTCCGGCAGAAGAGTAAATTCCAAAGAAATTTTCAAAGCGATAACAGATTTATAGGAATTTCTTTCCTCAGAATTTATTATAGATTTAATTCAAATTTTCAAAGTAATTTCCAATATGCTTTTTGCTTTTTTCTCCACAAAAAGAATTTGTTTTCACTCATTATGTGTGATACGAGATACGAGTATTTTCAAATCAAAACTTGTTCAATCCGATTAGGTACTAGAAGAGATATTTGTTTGGATGCAGTGACTTTTTCTTATATACGGGACGGAAAGGGACAGGGACAGGGACAGGGACTGTGCAATCAGCGAATGTGCTACTTATAGGAATGGCTCCTTAACTTGTTCTTTATCTCTGTTTTCGGTTTGGAGTTTTTCCTGCTGGGAAAAGCTGAAGCTGAAGCAGAAGCAGAAGCTGATTGTCAATTTGCGGAAAGTGGAGTGCCAGGGGTGGTGGCTGCCGCCCAACAAGGGGTGCTGTAAGACTCCCCGCCCGCCTGCCTGCATCTGCTTCTGCTGTTCATTTTTGTTGTCTTCTCTCGTGATAGTTGCAAAAATAGAATTTTGTCTCTGATTTTAAGTATTTCGCGTGAAAAGTAACAGAAGCGACCAGACCCAGGCCAGACCAGACCAGACCAGACCAAAGACCAGACACGAGACACGAGACGCAGAACCAGACCAGACCAGACGACGCAAACGACAGCGACGAGGAGGAAGACAAGGAAGACCGCGTTGGGGTTGTCTCTCAATTGCAAATTTATGGGAATTGAGTCAATTTTTATCGCAGCCCAAGCGGGCAGCTACTCCTCGTAGTTTGTTTTAGTTTGCCTTCTGCCTTGCTTGTCTATCTATCCAATCCCAATCCCAATCCCAATTCAAGACCAAATCCAAATACATTCCCTATTGTCTCTAGAGAACTTTGCGTCGTTTGACTGGCGTAAATCGTATGACTGGAGCCACTTGAACTTGCCGTTCCCACTGGCTCCTCCGCAAATGTCGAGAGGTCCTTTTCCTGCGAGTGCGACGAGTACGCGGAGTAGCAGAGATTTCACTTTGCTGCTTGACCTGCAGCCTGAAGGGCCAATAGCGAATCATTAGCTCGCCCAGAAATGCGACGGAGGCGCAGAGAACTCCCACACCGAGGATACCGAAGGGACCCTTCAGGTGCTCCGTGGTGAGGACAATGGCTTTCTCGGCGAACTGGGGACGCATCTTGGCAATGCGATTCAGATAGGTGTTGTTGTAGCGGAAGTCTGCGTCTATCTTCTGGAATATGCCCACGTCCCTCATCGACCGGATGATGCTGTTCATCTCGTAGAGGAAGGGGAAGCCCGCCTTCATGATCATCTGGATGGGGCTGGTGAAGACGTTCTGTGGAAAGGCGAATATGTCGTCCGCGAGGGCGCTCTGGAGCGTGTACATGCGATTGCTGAGGATGCAGCGCTTTCCCCACTTCACGGCCAGCAGGTTCTCCGTCTTCGGCGTGAACTCCGGCGAAACGTTGTACGAGTTGAAGACCCACATGTCGTCGTCGTTCTCGAACCAGTCGCGGCTCTCTTCGTGCCCACCAAAAGGTATGCCTGCGGCCATCACCTCCGTGAGCTCATCCAGCTGATGCAGATAGCCGGGATCCTGGAAGGTCGCTATCATCTTGGACGAGTAGGTAGCCACCACATTCAGGCCGTACAGGGTGAGGGCCATGAAGAAGAGACGCGTGGTCTGGCACACGGGCCGCTCCTGGACGGCTACCGATATGGACACCGCCAGCGAGTTGATGGCCGTCAGGCTGATCTGCTGGAAGTATTCCGGCTCCGGCAGCAGGCTAACCAGGGCGAACCAGAAGAGCCAACTGATCAGGAGCACCACAATGAAGCCTATCCAGGTGCTCGGCTCGAAAATGCCGACCATAGCCTGCCAGGCGGGCCGGCGATCGGCCACCTTGATGTACCAGGTGTGGGCATCCTGCAGGTAGCAGTCCGATCCCCAGAAGAACTCTGCCACCTCGTTGTCGGGATAGTAGCCTCCCATCACGAAATCGCATTCGCCATCTGTTAGTTTGCCCAGCAGGCCGTTCCAGTTCCCAGAACTGTCCATTTCCCCCCGAGATTCCAGACTGCACGTCTGATTTATCTAGTTGATTGAGGGAAAGAATACGGAATGAAGCAGATTTTGGAATATCGTTTGGACTCACCATGAACTGCAATCGGCTGCGCATAAATCCCAATATCCGCATCTCGATCCCCAGGATACAGTCGGCCTCGACGAAAGGAGCCGAGACGGAAGCGCACACAAAGAAGGTGCAGTTCTTCGGACTGAAGCCAGTCATGTAGTCCGTCATGGCCGCGTGCACGGCATTGGGGTTGGGAAAGAGCTGGCCATCGTGGCACTGGCCCACGCTCTGGACACTGAGGATGCGGCAGTCGACGTTGCTGTAGTAGTCGTTCACCAGCAGGTTGTAGTCCATCGAGGAGTTCGCGTATACTAGAGCAACGCGGTGCACGTAGAAGCTGTGCATTAGTTCGCTGAAGATCTGGGAGGCCACGCGCCAAGGTCGGTTGTGCACCTGGGGATTGTGGAAGAGCACCAGGAAGCGCGCGCCTGGATTCCACGAGCGCATCTGGCTCACATAGCGGCTCATGAGGCTGAGGAGGCGCTCGACGGTGTCCACAATGATCACATAGTTGTCGGCCAGGAGCAGCTCGCCGAAGTTCTTGCTCTTCTCCTGGTGGCTCATGTGGTCGGAGACGACGCGCAGCTGAAAAAGCTCCGAGCGATGCGGCTCCCCCGCTTGGGTGACCGCCTCGTTGATGAGCTTGTGGAATCCCTCCTGGATCTGATCCGCGGGCGTCGACAGGTTGAAGGCATTGGTCAGCATTAGGTTATAGGAGCGGGTGAAGCGTTCCCTGGGATGCCGGTAGAAGAAGATCTGGGAAAAGCTGTCCAGGCAGTCCACCCCTGCACGCCACGTCTCTGGGCCCAGATCCTTGGCGGGCAGCATATAAATCACCGTGTTGGCTGTGTCATTTGAGGGATTCACTATGGCATACACGACGAGTACCCTTTCCAGTGCCACCAGCAGCAGCAGCAGCAGCAGAAGAGGACGGCAGATCGCACTCTGGTAATTCGACCACATTTTGTCTGTCACGCTGAACGATGGGTAGTCAACTGCGTGGGGCACATGTCTGTGAATCCTGCGCTGCATGTGATGTGCCTGCCCGACACCCTACATACGAGTGCTGCAGCATATCGGCAGCTGGAGCTGGGTTGTCCTGAGTCATCTTCCTTGGGAGTTTGGGAAATTTATGGCACTCTCGCAGCCATTCCGAGTCCATTATGCTCTCGGATGGGTGGGATGGGTCGGATGAGTCGGATTGGACATAATCCATTAAATCATTGCCCATCGAGCGCATTCAACTTTCGTCTTTGGCTGATGTTTGCCTTATATAATTGACTGCTGTCATCAGATGGCCGACAACAAGGATAGTGGCAGCAGCAACAGCAATGGCAACGGCAGTGGCAGTGGCAGCAAACAATGCAATTGCAACATGCGAGGCTTAAATTAAAGCAAATATTGGCTCAGTCGCTGCGGCGCCGCCGCCCAACAATGGTCGAATGCATTAAAACACTCCATCACTCTTCTGCTGGTGGCCTGGTGCTGGGCCGGGGAATGCCAGAGAGAGAACCTTTTGGCAGACCAGCCAAAAACATGCATATATACCATCCATGTCCACGGACATGAACATCCTTCTGCTGCGGGGGCGCGCCGCTTGAGGACTGTGCTGGGCAAATGGCGTTGGCCGGAAGTAGCTGGTCATAAAAATAAAACTTGAGATGGCCAACGGCCATAAGCCAAGTCAATGAGTCATTTGCTGCAATGGCCAATAGCTATCCTCTGCGTCCCGCATCCTGCATCCTGCATCCTGCATCCTGCATCCTATACTGCCCATCATATAAGGACCTGTGTGGGTGTATCGGGCCGGTCATTTGTCTTTGCCGTTGTTTGTCATTAGAAAAACTGCTCGTAAATTTCTTATTTAATTACAATGCAGAAAGAACTTCCATCAGGCAGCAACACAGACTACTTGGACTCAATCTTTGGCTGCAACAATGTTGCAACAGCATCAAGGCGATGGACAAACAAATACAAGTTGCTTGTGAGGCAAGGCAAAGTGTGGATACTCTTTAAATACGGTCTGGTTTGACTTTGTTACCATTTATGGAGTGATTATCTTTCTTCGTTCTTCCTTGAATATTTTCAAGCAACGATACACTCCTTTAAGTTTTTAAAACCCCAATAATGCGACTGATTGGTTCGTGTGGCACTCATGGCCATTCAAATAAGTTCCTACTTCGAATGAACATATATATATAGTAATCAAAGTGCCTTAGATAGGGTATAGTATAGCCAAAACCTGCTGACTCATTTGCCGGACTCGGGACAGAGCCACAGGCGTCAGTCAGAACAAATTGCGTGTGATAATTTAGTGTCATCATTTTTGACAAAGGGCGTTAACAGCTCACTTAGTCCGTCCCATCGTCTGAACACGCCTTCGTCTTCCTTCTTCTCGTCTTGCAGATTTGTGCTGAACCTGAACGCCTCGACGCCGCTGACGATTCTCTTTTCGGTGACCGTGGGCCGCAAGATGTACTACAATCAAACAGGTAAGCACTGTCCCAGCACTGTCTCAACCACAACCTCATCATCGTGATCATCAAATGGCCCGATCCGCAGCGAATGTACTGCGACCAGCAGCCGTTACACCTGGCCCTGGCATTGCTGTGGGCAGTCTCGTGCTTCCCTGCGCCCTCGCCGGCCAGTACGATCTCTTTGTCCAGGCGCGACAGGCCGGCGCCCTGAAGGTGGACGCCCTGGCAGAGCATCCGCAGCAGTCGTGGCCGCTGCTCAACGAAACGCATCGCATCCACATTCGCACCCACAATCGGGTGCGAAAGCGTCAAATGGTGGTCAAATGGGATAGAAGGTGAGTGGAAATGCTGAATTATGTTAATGTACAGCCTGAATCCCTTTTTCTTCGATTTCCCTTGCAGCAAATTCGATTACCATGCCATGCACTATTGTCTGGTCATCCAGCGCATGGTGACAGCGTCGTTCCGCAATCCGTTTGACAACTTCTGCCAGGCCGTTGGGGCCTATGTGGAGCAAAATCATCCAAAAGCCTCTGGCTGCTCCACCGGCGGCAGTCCCCTGGATCTGGTCTGGGGCTCGCCTCCAAAGCGCGAGCGTCGCCTAAATCCGCGCCACAATCTTCACATTGTGTGCACTGGGAAGAGACGCCAGCAAGTGCTCCGCCGCCTGCTGCCCAAGAGCATCTACCAGCTGGATCTCTACGGGGTCCATCAGAGTCGCCAGAACCTCACGATGCTGCTGAGCAGCAGCCAGGTGAGCTTCAACCGCACCCAGCCGATGGCCCTGCGGCAGCAGTCGCTCACTCTGCTCAAGATCGGCGGGCAGCACGGGATGCAGGTATACAGCTTCAAGGTGCCGCAGACGGAGCCGCCACCGGCGTATATGCGCCACTTGTTTCTTCCCTGCTCGGGCAGTGAGATTCGAGTCAACCTGCTGCGCCAGCGAAATGAGGTAGTCAGATCGGATGCCTTCTACCGACCCACCTATCTTCGGCAGGATGGGGTCCAGCCCGGCGAACGCTATCTGATGCGCTTCGAGCCCAGCAACGAGGACGAGGCGGTGCGTGCCCAGAAAGTGTTGGTAAGGATGGATGAAAAAGCCCCTTTTTGGTGAGCCCCCGGCTAAGCAATAGTTCTCCCCCTTCCTGCAGGTGGCTGTGAGCAGTGAGCATCTCTTTAGAGATCTCCCGGAGCTGCCGCTGAATATCAGCGTCTTCAATGTGCGTACGAGATGCAATCGAGCGACCATAGCCTGGAACGGTTCACCCGATGAGCGGGATCTCAGGTAGATCAATAAAAATACCAGTAATCGGAATAACAGTTCTCCAATAGCCACGTTTGCTCTCCCTTCGTTGCAGCTACTGCATCATTGTCTTTAATCTGCCGCAGCGTAATCGCAGCGTTGTGGATTCCACCAACTACTGCATGGACTTTGTGCCCAAGCAGGTGATGCAGTACAAGAACTTCCAGTGGATGACCTGTCGGGAGAGGCAGCAAAGGCAAGCCGAAGATTCAGTGCATCTGTCATGTCTTATAACCTTTGCGATTCTTTACAGCGCCGACAACATCGAAACGGAGACCATACTAAACCTAATGCCCGGCTCCAGCTATCTCGTCTATGTGACGGCCAATTTGAGCATGGGCAAGCCGCTTCCCTATCAGACGCTCACCATCCACATGTCCAGCCAGTGCCTGGATGGATCCCACGAATCCTACTACTAACTGGGCCCCAACACTAAAAGCTTCGCTGCATTTGCAACTATAAAAACACAAATACGAATACCACAAATAAAGCAAGAAACTATCCGTCGTTGTAAAGCTACCTAATCTACTATACCTACTATATGATAACTAAACTATCTAAAAAAACTATCTACTACCAATACTACGCTGGTTAAAAGACTATACTATACACCTATGCAAATATACATATGTTCGTGGCAAATGTTGTGTGAGTGATTGTCTGTGTCTGTAACTGTATCTGTCAGTATGTCAGTATCTGTGTGCGCGTGTCTGTGCGAGTATGTGATTTATGTTTGCCAACAGATTCCAAGTATTTTCGAGTGCTTAGTTTTGTAATTTCGACCGTAGCTAGCTCTATAAATGTTTGTATAAAATGTTTCGTTTGCCTTCCTTTTGCCTGCCTGCGCGTATATGTAATCGTTTTTTCGATATTTAGTTTAGCACTCTTACAAATAGTTTACATTTAGGTACTTTTTTCTAGGCTTTTGCTGTTAAGTTTAATCCGTAATCAAAGAATTTGCGTGTATTTTTTAGCTAAGCATAATTATATATTACTATATACCACATATATTAAATATACCTTTACGAATATATATGTATATGTATATGTATGTATGTGCGTTGAAGGCGTTGTATTTTTTTGAAGCTGAACTTGTGCAACTTAAGGTGGACAATAAACAAATGTGCTATATATGGAGAAAAATCCAAGAGAATGTCGCAAATAAATATGAAATGAAAGCTATCTCAAATCTAAGTGTTCAACAATCTTTTACTTGAGAAATTGGAAAAGTCATTGCAATCACATATCCTCCATCTTCCATGTACGATTATTCTAGTATTATATTCAAAAATATAGACGACCAAGAAAAACAACTTACTATTATGTTGACCTCAGCTGTATGTACAACGCATTGGATCAATATTCTGCGATTACCACTATCATCATCATCATCACCATTCATTCATCATTCATCCATTCAATTCATCCTGATGGGATGTGCAACGGGGTGCGCATAACAATGACAACCGATAGCTATCTGGGATGTCGCCCGATAAGCGGGTTCCGACGAAGCGATAATACTAGGACTATAACATAAAAGCCAATCGGTAGCGGTAGGTAGCCGGAGTTAAAAGCCCATATCTGTTGTAAATCTTTCGACAGTTTTGATGCCAACGCTTTCGAGGTTGGTGGAGTGCGTGCTCGCGGAAAAACTGTTGCGTACTTGTGGGCGCAGCTGAAAATGGCGCTCTTGCATTACACGTGGAAGCAATTGGAGCTGTACTTGAAATGGGCCTTGGGCAAGAACACCACAGTGACGGAGAGTCCTGCGAGAGAGCCCTATCCGGGCATCTTCGTGGAGGACCTCAGCCAGTTGAATCGTTTCAAGCGGAATGCCTTTATGTGCGTCGTGGGCGCCCTCTTTCTGATGGCATTCTTTGGAAATCTCAGCACCATCTATGTGAACACCAGGAGGAAACTGCGCCCTTTCTTTCGGGCCTGCCTGCTCTCGCTGGCTTTCTCCGATGTGGTCTCCAGTGTCTTCTGCACCGTGTCCTATATAGCGCAGTTCCATGCGGATTATCTCCAGTTGTGGGTGAGTCCCGCGCTTAATCGGTTGGCGACCTTTGTTGAATTTGGTTGTTTTTCCAGACCATTGGCAGCTTTATGTGCAGGTTTGTGCCTTTTGTGACCACCACATCGGTGCTCTCCGGCAGCTTGACCCTCGTGGCCATTGCGTCAGACCGCTACCTGGCCGTGATGCGGCCAGTGCTGGGCTTCTGGAATCCTGACATCCGCTACAGCTGTCTCTGCGTGGGCCTCATATGGGTGTGCTCCATAGGCGCCTCTGCACCACTGTTTGGCATCTACGAGTACCAAAGAATCTATCTCCTGGAGCTGGAGACCCCGACACAGCAGACAACAGACGACGACGGGGAGACAGATCAGAAGCTGGAGGTCACAGAATTGGAGCTGGTCAGCATGTGCCTGGCGGGCGTCGTAAGTCCATGAATAGATTATCGCACTACGTGGGGATCGGAGCGATTATGGGATTATTATCTTATCGCTTGGCGTGGGAAAAAACATTTATGCAATTCTATTTATACGCAGAGCAACGAGGGCCTCTACTACGTCATTTTGTTCACCCTCATCTTCCTGCCCTGCATCGTGAGCTTCATCTGGCTGAACGCGGTGATAGCGCGGCAGCTCTGGGTGCGGCGCCACCACCACCAACACCAGCAAGAGCAGCAGCAGCCGGATCAGGAGGGACAATTCAAGCCCCTCCCGGCGGCCAGTAATGGGGATGTTTTGATGCCCTCTTCCCTGGCGAGTGCGATGGGCGTGGCCCTGCCATTTGTCATCGACAAGCCTCCCCTGCCCTCGATCCCTCCCAGCCCACAAGCTCCAAGGACCAACAACATGAATCAGGAGCCACCGAGTGCCATGGGACCAGCTGCTCAGGCTCGCGAGGCTCGCCACCGGCGCATGGTTGTCGTGGTGATCTTAATGATGGCCGTCTTCATTTGCCTGCGCCTGCCCGCCTGGATCTTTCTGATCATGCGCCTGTACGGCTCCTACTCGGAGCCCGTCGACTGGCTGCTCTACTTCAGTTTTGGTATCCTGAATCTTCTCAGCTGCGCCTTGAACCCGCTCTTCTACACCTTCCTCACCCAGACCATTCGCACTGTATCCCTGCTGAAGCAGAAGACCATGGACCTAATCTGCTGCCGCCGCCCCGGTCGGGGCCAGGACGGACCAATGCCCACGGAATCCCCGGAGCCGGCGAAGCGATGCGGCTTGTGCTTCTGCTTCTGCTGTGGCCTCCGACAGCTGACTATCACGTGGCGTTGTTATCCCGCGCACGATCCACCACCGACCACTGAAGTACTGGGCGTGGAGCAGCCCTCTGCCCAGCGAGTAGTCGAGATGGAGGCCGATCCGAGCAGCCTACAGCGATTCTTCAGCTTTAAGCATGACGTATTCCCCGTCGCCAATAGCCGCGACGATTCCCAGAGTGCGTCAATCGAGTCCTCAGCCTGATACTGATAGGCAGCGTCATAAATCACTCGAGTGCATTGCCATAAACGGTTTCTAACGGTTAGCAGAGATTGATTAATAGAGTGATTAATGTCCCCCTCCAATCCAGTCCGCGAAAATGATTGTTACGGCCACTGATAGGCAACACACTCCCTGCAATTCTGCCCTGAAATGTACCAATGTGGGTGTGCAAAAAATGTAATTGAAATATTCAAATAAAAGAAGTGGAAAACTACAGACATTATAAAGTTATAGCCACACCAACCGATTAAAACACTGAAATGGAAGCCAAACTAACAAATTTTAATTACGGTGACTTAATAAGCTCATTAGCTGGTTGCTGTGCACAGTATATGTACTTCCGTTTCGAAACAATAGTAGAACAATTTCTATTAGGGAGATTAGACATCAGACTAACTAATTAACAGTCAAAAGTTATTCATGCAGGTCGCCGGAGCTTAAAGTACATCACACGCTTCTCTCTTCTGTTATTGTCTCGGTGAATAAAAAGCTTTACCTCTCTGAAAGCATGGAGCTCTCTACAACATACGAAATGCGCTCCACAGATCTCCCGCTCTCACTCTCTCTCTCTCTTTCTCTCTCTCTGGTGTACAGATCATGAATTTTTATCAACAAGCTCGGCTCGAAAGCTACTCTGGCCATCCATCGCATTTATTCTGTCTGTTCGCGTTTCACGGCGGGTTGACTCTTCTCGGAGCGGAGAAACGCGTTTGGCTTCCATTGAATACTCAGTCAAAGCGGGTGAAATCTACGACAGAAGCAACCAATAAAGCAGAAGCAACGATTGTAAAGTGCATGCCAAAAAAGAAATATCAAAATACGAGTACGTATTGTATTGTAATGTATTGTATTGTGTGTGGGTAGCAAAAGCTTAAACTAAACAGATGAAACGTAAATAAATGAGGCCAATCGACAAGGGAGAGTCGCGAATTATGGCACAATATTTTCTATAAATAAAGTGTACCCGCCAAAGCCAAAGCGCCAAGCAGAGCTGAAGAAAGAAAAAGCGAAACAGAGAAAGAAATAGAAAACGAAAACCCATCAAATTCCAATTCCAAGCCTAAGCTCAAATCGAAATCCAAAGAAAAAGAACAAAAGCAAGTTCAGTGCAGTTTCGGTTCGGTTCGTTGTGGGTCAAGTCAAGTGAAGAACGAAAGTTCAGGCTCGTCTTCGTCTTCGCCGGTGAGATTGTGTGTGTGAAAAGCAAAGAAATATTGATTGTTTGTGAATTTATTTATTTATTTTTTTTTTTTTTATTTTTTTTTATTTATTTATTTATTTACGCGGCAAGTCAAAAAGCTTGAACACCCATCCATTGAGGAGGGGTGGTGGCTATCAATATTTTGGTTTGATTCGGTTTTTGTTTCTGCTAAACCAGTTGTGGTAGTTTTCTTACTGTTTTTACTGTTACACATTTCGTCAGAAGCGCAGGAAAAACACGTTTGCGCATTTCACTTGGCGTTGGCTTTTGCCTCTCTGCCTTCTCCTCCTTCTGGATTTGTGACTGTCTGTCACGCATGCGCAGACCGTGCATTTTCTGAATTGCTTGCAAAATCATGAGTTATGCTGTAAATCTGTCATCTCATCCGTCTGCACTTTGTTTCACTTTTTTTCTCTCTCTCTCTCTCTCTCTCTCTCTCTCTCTCTCTGTCTCCATAAATACATATGTATCTTTCGCTCTCTGTATTTCCATCTCTATTTTTCTCTATTGAATTTGTATTCATTTGGCATACGCAAGACTTCTTGAGCGGCTGATGGTTACGCAGCGCTTTCATTATTTTTGTCCGTCTTTGGCTTTCCGTATCTGTATCTGTTACTGTTTATGTTTCTGTTTCTATTCGCGTGCAGTTTGCTGTGCGTGTCAGGTATTCGGCGGGTGCATATTTAATTAGCTCTTGCTAACCAAAAGCAAATAAATAGGCCAGTGTTTGGTTTGGTCATGACGAGGCTATTCCGTACGAGGCATCGTACGAATACTGAAGCTTGACCATGAATATCAATCCCAGAAATTTCGGGGTGTGGATTAAAGATCAACAAATGCTTCTTGAAGGAGAGATCAGATCAGACTTTTGCTGATTAATTTACCACATTTTACATTGTTTTCCGTACGACGTGCCTCAAGTGGTAATGGCAGTAGAACTGATTTCTTCCTTGTCTGGAACTCACAAAAATGTCATTTGAAATCAACTGGGATTGATATGTAATGCTTTTCAGAATTATACGCGCTCTTTGCTTGGGATTGGATTGGATTCCCTGACGTGCTTTTATTTGTGAAATCCAAGCATACGTGTATTGCATTTCCACATTTGGTTAAGGCTTTTCTGGAAAAACAAAAGAAACTCACTTTCGTTTTCATATCATTCATTCCGCCTCCCTCCCCGCATCCATCTAGGGGTCGTCTGCCATCTCTCTCCTAATTATTATAAAACAAGAAATTTTCATTAAATCATTACATGCAGCGTGACTGCCTGCCTGTCTGTCTGCCTGCCTGCCTGTTTGCCTGCACCGTTATACAATAGACTCTAAAAAGACAGAGGAGGCAGAGGGAGTCTGAGATAAAAAGCCAACAAGATTGGGTGTGGGTTGGGGACGGGACTATGCGGTGCGGTGCGGTGCGGTGCGGTGCGGGAGCAGCGCTGGTTGTTAGCACATTCCAGAGTATTTCATGTGCCGCTGCCACGGGGCAGGCGAGAGAGAAAGAAGAAATTATACGAAAATTATCAAAAATATAATTTCTAAAGAAAGTGAAAGTTTTTGGGCGCGTACAACATTTTTGACTTCTTTTTCTTTCGGAATTACCGTTGCGCCGGGAGCGGAGCTGATTTCTTTGTGCGTTGCCCTGGCCCTTCTTCGGGGGCAGGCGGGCTGGACGGCTGTACGCTTGGGGGGGGGGGAATCGTGCCCTGAATGAAGGCGACTCTGAATGGGAAAGCTGAGAACCATCGGATGCAGATGGTGTGCCAAAAATCCACTTACCGACCGACCACGTGCTGCAGCAGCCATAACCGATAAACCGGTTCGATAAGCCCCAAGAAACATTTGTAAAAAACATTTATGTGTTCGTTTAGCTTTTGATAGTTTTGTAACGCCTTTTGTTTGAGCTGTTTAGCTGTGTAGCTGTGTATCTGTATAGCTGTTGTGCTGTCGGGTTCAAGCATTTTGACGGCTCTAACTTGACCTGCATTCAGCTGGAAATTAGTGCTGTCCCTAACCTGCGGTGCCTAACCTTGTCCACGAAACGAGTTCTCCTCCGCTCCCCTCCCCGTCCGATTGTAGTGTGTTAATACAATAGTGGATATTCCAAGTGAACCCTGTGCTCTGGGTCGGGCAACACTTTCGATTTTTACACAAATCGCAATGGCAAATGGCAAATAAAAAGTTTGGTTTTCTTTCTACTCCGAGACGGTGACGATTTCACTCCAGGGAGGCCAATGTACCCTCAACCACAGCCACAGCCACAGACACAGCCCCAGAGCCCCCGCCCAGTGGCTGAACAGTGGCGCTTTATCTGTCTGGCAGACCCAACCAATAGATGAGGCCAAGCGGTATGAGGCATAAGGCATAAGGCATGTCTGGATGACATCCAATGTGATGGCATTGAGCTCTACTGAAGGTTGACGCAGCCGCAGCCCCGCCATGGCTCGGATGGGAGGCAAACAAATCAATTTGCTTTATTTGTTTGTTTTGATTATACGAGTACGAGTGTTGCTGCTATGTTGATTTCGTGTCATGTGATACTCTGATACGTAGCTCTGGCAATTGATACGAATAAAAAGATACAATTTAGCTTGCTATTACTCATACAAGAGGAGGATATTCACTCTGAGGGATTCAAATGTGATATTCAACCGAATCATAGGCTGGAAATGTACATAGGTGAACTTTCACCTCTCTCGAAACTGGAAAGAAACAGAAGTTGAATAACATGAGGTCTTATATGTTGATAAGAGTGTTGTTATTTGTATGTATGTGCCTTGTGCATCTTGCTGTATATGTAGTTCACACTGATAAGATCTGGCAGCAGCTGCACAACAACAGTTTCGGTAGATTGATAACCCTCTCTCTCTCTCTATCTCTCTCTCTCTCTCTCTCTGGCTCTTGGAATGAAGGAAAACAATCTGAAAATTCTACAATTAAAGAGTTTAAATCTTATTTAAAGCGCAACTATTTGTTTTTAATCCAGGGAAACGCTGATAAGGCAGCTAAAAACTATGAAAAGCTATTACATTTGATCTGTGATATGCGCTTTAGGCACACCAAATAAAAGAACGCGAGTCATTGGGGCCAGAGAGATACAAATGTATCTGTCAATCCAAATAACAGCACTGCAACAATTTCATCTAATGTTGCGTGGGGCAATGGCAGTGTCAAGTGGTGGCAGTTGCCAGGCAACCGATGATGCTGATGCATGCCCCCTGCTGACGCTGATGTTGTGGGTGTTCCAACATGTCAGCCATTTACAGCTAACGAGATTTTAAGTGCTGTCAAATGCTGATAGAAGTCGCATGCACACACACAAACAGACACACACACACACACACACAGATGGAATTGCAAATGCAAACGGGAAAATAGATTCTGCCAGTGTTGGGCAATTGAAAGGTTAAGTGTGTGATATTGGAATGCATATTGAAGGGAGACTCATAAAGCCAAATAAGTCGTGGGATGTATGTTCAGGATTGTGTAACAAATATAGGCATTTCCTCAATGCTTTTTAATTGCGAAGCTTGTTTAACAAGTCACTAAAAAAAAGACGCAGTTATGTTACATGGTTATTTACGACCCTATGGCAGAAATTACATAAATTGCTCATATTTTTTTATATTTTTACTGGGTCGACAGACTGAAAAAGCAGGAAAAAGAAACTGCATATTAAAACCAAAGCAAACCGAAAAACGTTGATGAAGGAGCACTCCTCATAATAATGAAACTCGTTTAACATAATAATGACTCTTCAATTTCGTTGTCTCTGCTTTCGGGTATATGCATGCATGTACTCTCGGATGCATGTAGGTCAAGCCGCCGACTGCCAACTGCAGACTGCCGACTGCCGACTGCCACTTGCCCGTGGAACTGGCCGCTCCAGAGGCAGAACGTCCTCCCAGCAATTATGACACAGCAGCCGCCATGGCCGAGTCCCAGAGGAAACTGCAGGCTCATCGCACTCATGATACTCGCTCTTCTCGCAGTTCTATCTATGGTGACAGAGGGTAAGTGGAGCACCGTCGTGAGTGGAGTCGTCTCACACAATGGGAGATCGTTTCTAATTGGATTTTCACTTACAGTTACAGCACTCCCCTTCCTTTTCACACGCTTCAGGCCGCAGATAAACTGGACGCAGCCGCGGATGGAGCGGTGGGTGATTGAGGAGCAGCCGCGGAGCATTGAGCCGCACCTGGATCTGGTCAACCATCCGAATCGCACCCACAGTGCTGCCACATCTGGCGATGGCTCCGATGCTGAGTTCCTGCAGCGCCTTGTGAGCATCAGGCACAACCAGACGTCCAAATCCCGCATGCTGTGGTACGATGTGGGCTCCGGCGATGGCCTCGTGTATCCGCCGTTTGTGGACAAGGCGCTGAAGCTGCTCAATCTCAAGCAGGTGGCGTTCGAGATCGAGAACAGTGTGATGTCGAAGGTCACCTGTACGGCCTGCCGCGCCGGATCCGGGATGCTGCAGCACCAGATCCAGTCGGGCAAGACGGACGCGGAGCTGATCCGCATGATCTCAGACTATTGCACCAACCTGAACATTCAGAGCGCGCGAGTGTGCCAGGGCGTGGCCCAGCTCTTCGGCAGCGAGCTGATCTACGTGATAAAGCGGGTGAACCTCAGTCCCGACGAGCTCTGCAGCTTCATCATTGGCGATGGCTGCGGCGACGTCTACAATCCGTACCACGAGTGGGAGGTCATCTTCCCGCCGGTGCCCAAGCCGCCGCGTCTCGCCGATCTGCCCATTCCCCTGGAGGCGGCCCCCTTCTTCAAGGTGCTGCACATCTCCGACACCCACTACGACCCCCACTACGCCGAGGGCTCGAACGCGGACTGCAACGAGCCTCTCTGCTGCCGCTTGAGCAGCGGACGGCCCGCCACACCGAATGCGGCTGCCGGCAAGTGGGGCGATTACCGCAAGTGCGACACCCCTAAGCGGACGGTGGACCACATGCTGGAGCACATTGCCGAGACCCACAAGGACATCGACTACATCCTGTGGACCGGCGACCTGCCGCCCCACGATGTTTGGAACCAGACGAAGGAGGAGAACCTGGCCATCATTAAGGAGACGGTCAAGCAGATGGTGGAGAAGTTCCCCGGCATCCCCATATTCCCGGCCCTGGGAAACCATGAGAGTGCCCCAGTGAACAGCTTTCCGCCGCCATACGTCAACCAGGTGGACATCTCCATCAGCTGGCTGTACGACGAACTCGACGTCCAATGGCGGCGCTGGCTGCCCCAGAGTGTCACCCATACGGTGCGGCGTGGTGCCTTCTACTCGGTGCTGGTACGTCCCGGATTCCGCATCATCTCGCTGAACATGAACTACTGCAACAACAAGAACTGGTGGCTGCTGCTCAACTCCACGGATCCGGCCACAGAGCTGCAATGGTGAGCATAGGGACTTGAGTCAATGAAATGGATCCCAGATCCTTCAAAATCTCTTGATCACTTTAGGTTCATTTACGAGCTGCAGAGTGCAGAGTTCTCCAATGAGAAGGTCCATGTGATAGGCCACATACCGCCAGGACATTCGGATTGTCTGAAGGTCTGGTCGCGCAACTTCTACAAGATCATTTCCCGCTACGAGAGCACCATCACGGCTCAGTTCTACGGCCACACGCACTACGATGAGTTTGAAATGTTCTACGACCCACATGATCTGAGTATGAAACGATCTACAGATCAACAGCATTTGCAACGTTTCTGATCTATTTGTTTTCTATATTCTGTTGCAGATCATCCCAACAGCATAGCGTATATAGGACCTTCTGTGTCTCCGTACTACGATCTGAATCCTGGCTACCGCGTGTACTACGTGGATGGGGATCACGACTCTACGACGCGGCTGGTCATCGACCACGAGTCGTGGATAATGAACCTCAAGGAGGCCAATCTGTATGGCTATCCCATCTGGTACAAGCTATACACAGCCCGAGCTGCCTACAATATGAAGGCCCTACGGCCCAGCGACTGGAACAACCTCCTCAACGAACTGACCAACAATCAGGAGCTCTTTGAGCTCTACTACAAGTAGGTTAAACTCCACAAAAGTCTATCTTCGCCTTTAGTTAATGGCTGATTGATCCTTCAACAGATATTACTGGAAAAACTCGCCGGCTCGGCCAACCTGCGATGCCGAGTGCAAGAAGCGTCTGATATGCGATTGCAAGAGCGGACGCTCTCACGATCGGAAGCACTTCTGCGCGGACGTCGAGTCCAAGATCGATGAGGAGTCCTCCAAGTCGTGGAAGTCGTGGTTCTATCGTGGACTGACCAACTCGTATGTACTATTCAGTTAATCCTAAGTGTTTTCCCTGTGGTGGTTGGTTATTTTCCATTTGATTGTGTTCTTCACTAGTTCGTGCTCGTGATCGTGATCTTCCATTTTCACTTACACTTTATTTTAAACAAGATAAATAATCAAGTTATTTTACTTTCTGCACTGGTGTGGTTCATTCAACAATAAACAAAAAAAAAACAACAACCGAAAAACCAAATACTAAAACCCTACACAGCGCAGAGGATCGGACAGAATTCCCAGCATCCGGGGAGCAGACAACTACAGAGTTCTGGGCTCCGATTGATTTGGTTGTGGTTAACATTGGTGGTTGAGATACTCGTACTTATAAGGACTGTACAGACACATACATATATACGTTATATAGCTTTTTGATGGTGTCACGATTCTGTAATGTTCAGATGACAATAAATGAGAGAAGTTCTTAAATTTCACGTGCCCCCGGCAATCTATTTCTATCTCCACCCAATCCGTAGCTACAGCCTGCTCTCTTCGATCACCTATCTGCCCAAATATCTGCTGGGATATCGCTGAGCTGGCGGTCCAGTCCCAGAGTCAACTGCAAGTCAATGCAAGTCCAAGTGGAAACAAAAGCCTACACTATAAGTTTACTATGTGATAATTAGTGCTTAAATCTACAACTAAAACTACAATTAGCGAAGAATATATATATGTTTATTCGATGTCGTGTCACAAAGCACCGCTCTCGGTCCTGGAACCACAAATATGCTCCCACAGGCATACCGACCCCCCTTCCGATGGAAAAACTGAGTCAAGGAACAATAGTCATTTAAATTTAATAGATCGAGTCGTTGATCGTCTTTGTTGTTTTTTTTGACGTTGCTATTGCATTGTGGGCGTGGCAGGGTTCGCCTTTTTGCGCAATGGATTTTGTTGAACAAATTATTGTATAATTCTGTAAATGTAATGAGCTTTAGGGCTTACCGTAAATAAAGTGCAATTATTTTAGTTTAACATAATATTTATATCCTCGTTTTTTTCATTTAAAAATAAAGTAAAGTAAGTAAAGTTAATTTTAAATTTTGAATATTTGCGCCAAATAGTATGCACTTAGCAGTGCTGTAAAATATCAACGAACTGCTGGTTGCCAACATTGTGCCGCGCCACCTGGCGTAATTTGGTTTCAACTGACATACCGCCACCTAGCGTTTTCTATTGAAAAGACAGTGTACTTTTTTCTGGAGATGACACTTCCTTGATAATATCTTGGTTCTTGGCGGAAAAATTCAAATATTTGTACTCTAACGATTTTGTATTTATGTTTTTCTCTGCGCCACTTTTAAGTAATTCAAGGAATTCAAGCCTGTCGTTCTTCGTTCGAGTAACAAAATACGACATCTTTATCTTTTCAACTGCCTAAGTTCGTGAGGAGTGTTTTTTAAGGGCTTAATAGCCTTTTGTTTAGATGCTACATAAGCCGCCACTCTCAGAATAGTCATTCAAGCTTAATTGGCTGAATTCGTGATTGGTATCTTACACTGTGGAGTTATTGTTTAATGTAAAACTTCCGTTTAAGCTGCTGACTATAGACAGAAATGATGCAAATCCATTGTGTCCACTTGACCAGGCGCTCAGTGCGAACTAGACTCCCGACATAATCTCCGTCTTGGGGTCAGATGGACGTTCTATCTGTCGCACCGTCCCGTGTGGAATATCCTTGAGACAGAAACTGGCTGTGGCATGCGTGTTTTCCTTCATTGGCGATAAGACACGCAGGGCAGCGCGGTCGACGTCATCACCTCTGCTTCAAGCGGGGGATCGGATCCGGGGTCGGGGCCGTGTGAGTTGGTGTGGCTGCCAGTCATTATCCCTTTGTCACACACATAGACACAACACACGTACGAAGCGCACCCACGCGGGCAGGCACAGCCAGCATCAAGGCAAGCAAAACAATTCCGTTTACATTTCCCACATCTCGCCCTCTCCCTCTCACGTACACACACACACAAATGGCGTGTGCCACCGTTCTTTTTCCCGCTTTTTGTACCCTTCCGAAGGGGAGTTTGATTCTTCGCTGATGTTGGCAATGCCGAAACGCCTAAGCCTCGAGCACACATTGTTAGAATCATATTATTTATATCTGCAAGTGTATCAAAAGCTTCTGCCTCGGTGATGTCCTTTCCTTCATGTCCTTTTTGTTGCTTTCCATACTTTCAGGGGACGCTGCCGTCGAAGCAGCCGCTGGGAACCGCACATGTGTGTGTACGAGTGTGTACCCCGAGCAAACAATCAAACAAACAAACAAACAAGCAGCACTCCCAAAACAACAACAAAAATAAAAGCAACACCAACAACAATGGGAACAAACAATGCAATGCGTGCAAATTTTTAGAAAAATATAAAAGCTCATCACTGGTGGAAAGGGGGGGAGATTGCGTGCTGGTTTGCTGCAAGCTGCTGGGGGATGGGGCATTATCTCATGTGGCAGGCACGATGTCGCTCTTAAATGCCGCTTAACATATTTGATTTTCCTGCTTCCGGTGCTCTGGATCCGGCTCCGGCTCCCTTTTCTCCCAGCCATATTGTATGTGTATTTTTTGTCAGCAATGTTTGTTTGGGTTGTTTGATTGTTGCTTTTGTTGTTGTTGTTGCTGTCAGGTTGGGATATAAATTTGCATTTCGACAAAGCGCCAGAATTCGCACATGTTAACCCTCTAATGCCCCATCATCCGCGGCTGCATCGCAATCCTTTTAAAACCCCCAAAGATAGGCAAGAGATTATGTTTCGAACATTTTCAGCAGTTTTTTGAGGAGTTTTTTCTATAGGACTATCAGGAATTGCCTGACAATGGGTTAATACTGCCAGCCATTGAACACGCTTTTGCTTTTTTTTGACATTCGCGCCTTTATTTGAATGCCAAAACACGTTTGAAAATAAATCAACGCATTAATTATTCTCTCATGCATAAATCGTTTGCCTGTCGATGTTTCCTGCTCCTAGACTCCTGTCCTGCCAGTCCTGTACCTCTCAAAATTTTTATTAGCTACGCATAATTGCTGCGGCAATAAAGTTGTTTTCTCCTCCTCGCCGCTAGCCGTGCCGCTGGCCAAAGCTGAGTTTGGGACAGGACATGGGACAGACTGGACATTGGAACGTGGCACGTGACCCGACAACATAACGACATTTAAGTGGCCGCACCGCAGCAGCAGCAGAAACACCAACAGAAAACAACAACAGTCACAGCAGCCATATCAGCCATGGCCAGTATGCCGTGGGGCCGCCTGTGGGCGTGGGAGTGGGCGTGGGTGAGACCTTGTTTGCCAACATGTTACAAAAAATTGATGCCATTGCTGATGTGCTTTTTTGCTGCTGCCACCGATGCCACTGCTGCTGTTGCTGCTCTGGCTCTTGTTGTTGCAGCTGCACCCACTATTTATTGTTACAAGAAAATGCGAAAAACTAGATAGAAACGCGAGGGGAAGAGGATGCAAATTCAAAAACCTTGTCAAAACCTCTAGTGGAAAAATATTGCAAAAATAAGGTTTTTTTGAAAAAGCATTCAACGGCGCTTTTGAATTTGAAAAAAATTTCCTCTTCTGTCGGTCGATAAACACCATGAAGTTTTAGCAAATACACTCCCAAAACTCTATATAAGAGCGGGGGAATCCATTCTTTCAAAGCGTTTAAGATTCATCGGATGGTTTCAATTTCCTTCAATACAGGGTCGTCCAATTTGTTAGCAAATGTCTCCCGACTGTTGCTCCTGCTTTCCGTGTTGCGCGCGGAAAGAAAATATTGTTTAATTACTGAAGCAAAATCATGTCAATGGAGGATGTCGCCTGACCTGACTGAGAGTCGAGCATCGAGCTTCCAGCAGCCAGAAGGCAGAAGCGTGAACCGGCAGGACTGACAGCTTGTCAGGAGCAGGCCCCAATGCCATAGCCGCTGGCGGGTTGGTTGGTCACTTTTTTCTCTTGCTGTGGCTGCTGTTGCTGTTGTTGCTTTTGTTTAAATTTAAATTCTGTAAATAAATCTGCATGAAAACAAGAAGCATGTTGGCCATAAGCATGGCCAAGTGGAGTGTGACTGCAGTTGGCATCGCTGTTGGCCACTAAACAAAGGCAAGAACTGTGCCACACCCAACCCCAACCCCAACCCCAACCCCAACCCCAACCCCAATCCTCTCCTGCCAAAAAAACACACAGGACAATGGGGACATTGGGCTGTCTGCGTGGGTCAGTGGAGGTGGAGTCGCTCTCTTTTTCGAATGGGAGATACGTTCTCTTGCGGTCCCGTAGTTTGTCGGGAAGTGTCGGGGTGGGGGAGGGAACGAATTGAAGTAGAAATTGGTTGAATATTGAATATAATGAATAATTACTTTGATCGAGTAATAATTTTAAATGAGGTGAATAATTAATTTACTGAATAATTACTCTATTGAAAACTAAAGGGAGTTCGGGAACGAATTCGTTGAATATTCAATTTTGTTAATCCAATTATTCTTAATTTACTAATCTGGACAAAGTTATTAAGCCGATATTCTATAATTATACTATCTGAGGATTAAAAGCATCTAGCTGTCAATGGTATGCAGTAAAGCTTGCATCTATCGACATTACTATAGTACTTGTGGTTGTTTCAGGAGAATTTTCCAATACTCCGAATGGCTGTAGTAACGCCATTTGTGGTTGTTGCAGCTGGAATCGAATGACATCGATTTACCAGAACTGCCTGAACGCCTTGAGCACAATGTTAATCCAATGTAAGCTCATGTCCAGCTCCCACAGATCTCCTTGTCATGCCTCAATTGTTCCCAGCATATTGTGCCCGAGAGACACACACACACACACACACAGCACAACCACAACCCACAAACCAGCCCCCAACCATTACACATACATACGTACATATGTGGTCCTCACCTTTGCAGTCAAAAAGCAACCACAGGAGCGAATGGAATAGGGAAAAAAATAATCATAAAGATGGGTGGAAAAAACGTGGCAGGTGGGTAAGGGAGTACAGGGGTCCATAGCAGTAGTAGAAATAGTAGTAGTAGTAGTAGTAGTAGAGATAGAGATAGAAGAGGAACAAAAAAATCTCAGCTGCAAATGACTTGTATGCCATTGAGATAAACCCGAAATTTATTTATTTTTACCATAAAACCCGAATGCAGTCAAGGCAAAAAAGGGACTTTTGGTTTGCCATTGTGTATGTCCATTGGTGTTTCCCTCTGTTCGTCCTTCTGTTTCTCTCTCTGCGTGTGGGTGTGTGGGTGTGTGGCAGGCATTTTGGTTAGCCTGTATTTGTGTTTGAGCTTTCAACAGCAATGACAACACCAACAACAGGCCCCAACCATAGCGATGACGATGGCAACTAACTACAAATCCGTAGGCAATTAATTTAGCTGGAAAACCCGAAAAATACAAAGCACTCGCTCACACACACACGCACACATATGGATGTGTGGGTATAGAATGTAGGTTTTTTGCGGCGAGGGGATTGGAGGCTTACACTCGCAGAAAATAGGCAAAAATATTAAATGGGGGGAAAATAGAAAAGCCCCACCGTCGACGTCAGCGTCAGTCACTGGCAAAAAAAAAGAGAGGAGCAGCAGCAGCAGCAGCAGCAGCAGAAGAAGGAAAAAAATAAAAAGAAAACAAAAATGGAACTTTTGAATGGAAATTCAATTGAGTGACATGAAAATGGAATTTTTCATATTTCTTTTCTGTTGTTGCTGTTGCTGTTGCTGTTGCTGCTGCTGCTTTTCTTGTTATTGTTGGGGGCAACTGCTGAGCAGCGAACTGAATGCAGAGTGAAGCAACCCGTGTTTGGCTGCCAGGCACATCACAAACAACTTTGTTGTTCTCGCAATAATAGTACGAGCACCAACCAACAACAGGCGGGAAGAATGGAGAGCTTTGTGAGTCGAAGCAGTGGATACCCTTTCATATCTGTTATATATAGTCATTGTTTGGTGAAACATTTTGGCAAAACACATGACATTTGGTGGAAATATCTTCGGAAACGATCGCTTATGTGTCTGCTGATCCTCTTCTGGAGCTCTTCTGCGAGCTCCTTCTTCTCTGTATTGTAATATTATCGGACCCTCTTCAAGGGTATAAGCAACAGCCAGCCAGCAGCAAATAGCAGAAGCCACATCAGCTGCTGGCGGTAGAGTCCTGGCTGTGATTCTGTACCGTCCCTGTCAGTCTCTCTCGCTCTCCCACGCTCTCTCTCTTTCTCTCTTTGAGCGTCAGCATCACAAAAAAAGTTTGCTACTGACATTTTCATAATTAGGTATTCAAAATCTTTAATAACGGTTACTCTTGCTGCTGCTGGTGCTTCTGCCGGGTTGTTGCTGCTGCTGCTGCTGAGAGCTGCCAGTTGCCATTTCTGTGGTGCCACACATACACACACACACACACACACACACGCAGACAATTTAGTTATCCTTAGTTATCCCAATGCTTGTTCAGTTTTTGTGTGTCTGTGGGGCATAGAAATGTTGTGTGGCAGAAGCTTTACGTAAAGAGATGTTTGTGGCTGCTGTTGCTGCTGCTGTCATAATCTGTCTTTCAAATGATTCCTTTGAGTCTTTGCCTTCAATTGAAATCTAGAGACGCAAATGTATCTCCAACTATGAATTCCAGTGATTTGAATTTAAATCTAGGCTTTACAAATTAATATCGAATTTGTTTCTGGTTTTATTCTGGACCATTTTTGCAGACATTTTCAGACATTGCAGCTGTTGGGTCCCTGTCCAGGGCCACGCTTTTCTTGCCACAACTATCCCGCCCTAGTGCCGCCTTCCTCGTCAAATGCTCGCCATTGTCCACACTTCAGTTGCAGCTCTGCCTCACTTTTTACGCTTTTCACTTTGCACGCACAAAAAGCCAAGCCAAGACAAGACAAGTCCTTTCTTGGCTATTCATGTCCAGGACAGGACGGGACAGGACAGGACGGGAGGGGACAGGCTAGCATAGCACAAGACAGGACGGAGGACGGAGGACGGAGCTGAGAATCGGATCGGTGCCTCCCAGGCGGCCTGTCACTGCCGGCGACAATTTTAGCGCGTCTTATCCGTGGACAGGCCAGGCCAACCGCTGGGCCTGAGGACGGCATCCAACAGTCTGCTGTCAGCCGGAAGCAGCCCTTAGCAGTTAAGAAGAGTTGAGCCTCAAACGATTTGGAGCTCAACATTGCACTGGCATTGGATTGGGATTGAAGTCGGAGTGAGAGTGGGACTGAAATGGGTGTCGCATCATCATCAACATCATCGCTCGCCATTACCATCCTCCGTCCATGGAGTGTTATCTGCTCGCACTCAGTTGCCAATTCCCATGCCCCCGGCTGTTTTCCAAACACCCATCTCCCTTGTACTCATATTCGTACTTATTATCAAAAGTCAGCCACCCACCCATTCACACAGACACTCAGACGAACACAGACACACACACACACACACACACACACACACACATCCCAAACAAACAGCTTCATTTTGACCTCCTGGCCTAAAGGACGCCGCAAGTGGGTGGCTGCTGGGTGGGGGGTGGCTTCGGGTTCGGGTTCGTTCCCCGACTTTCACTTTGTTTGCTGCTGCTGCTGAATCGGCGCTGAGCAAACAACTTCTTTATCGGAACGGCGCACGCCGCCGACAGATAACACGCGGGGCAGGCGCAACGGCAACAGAACAGCAGCTTCCGCAGCAACAGAAGCAGAAGCAGCAACACCCCTTGCAACAGCAGCGGCAACAATATGTCATACATTGTTTAAAATAAAAATTAATAATTCAATTATGCGTCAACAGTCAGGGCAAACAGTTGTTTGCCCCATCTCTGCCTGCCCTCTTTTTTTCCTCTTTCTTTTTTGCGACTGGCCATTTGGGAACGGACTTGGACACGGCCCGGCCGCAGCTGTTCCCTGCCGATGTATGCCACTCCAAATTGCCGTGATTTCATTCAATTTGTCGCAGCAGCAGCAGCGGCGGCAGCAGCAACAAATGTTGCCACTTGCCAGGCAGGCAGCGCGGCCCCAAAATTGTTTTCGTTCGCTACGTTTCTCTGTCTCTTGTCTCTGTCTCTGTCTCCATCTCGCCCTCTCTTTCCCATTTACTTGTGCGAAATGCGCATAAAAAATACTGTGTCCAACGCCCACAAGCCACCCACCCACCCTCAGTGCCCCAGCAGCCCTCCCCCTCACCATACAGAGCAGCCTTGCCACCAGAATCGCAGACGACTTCAGGCTGGTGTGCCAATGCACAATTGTTGTTTGTATGAGAAAATCTCGCCTAATGGCGTTTTACATTATTTGCCGCCTGATGCTGCCCCGACGACTACGACGACGACGACGGATCCGGAGCCGGAGACGGCAGCGTCGCTGCCATTGCCAACTGCTACCAAGTGGCAGCAGTAAAAGAAGAGCGCTTCTGCCTTGCCTGCTGGCTGCTGGCTGCTAGCTGCCGCTTTCTGCCGCCCCATCCCCGCCAACCCAATAGATTTCCCGTATCGCCCTGCTCTGGACTTGGACTTGGTTTGGGTGCCAAATGTTCCTTTTCTCTCTCTGCCACGATTCCCCCTCTCGTTCGCTCAAGTTTGTGGTTTAGGGTGCTTGGGTTTTCGTTTGTGGCAAGTTTTGCTTATGTGGGTGTGGGGGCAGGGATCCGTGCTTCGATTGGGGGAATGGGAGAACTGCGGCTGGACAAGATGAATGGCCACTTATTGGCCAAAAGCGGGGGTTTGTTTAAATTGCGGTGGTCAATTTGTAGGAATCTATTGAAACGTCTTCCCCGCTGCCACCAGCTGGTAAATGCAAACAGATGACAGATATGCACATATGTATGTATACGCTTTGTCGATTTCTTACTAATCATCAGCAGGGGAAAGGGGGAATTAATTGCCTATAACCACTATGTATGTTTAAGGATGATACTAATGGAGTGTGACTAATTCAATATATATTTCTTATTGACGTTTCGGCTCTCGCGTATTCTGTACATATCCGGCTAGTCCTAAGATCGGTTCGAGTTAGATTTCAGTCGAGACTTAAGAGTCAGCTCGATTCAAGACGGGTTCAGGACAGTTCCGAATTAAATAACAGTTCCCATAAGATGTGCGATACTCAAGTGCTGGGCTCAGACTGTCCAAGGGAAGGCGTTCCCTATCGCAAGCGCGGCTTAGACTATAGCCCGACAGATCGAGAGAACGATAGCGAAATCGAAGAAGAGCAGCATAGGATAATGCCGAGCATGAGAATATACATATGTTAATATATAGGTAGATGACAATATAGTACAGTGGGCAGTGCAAACGACGAACATAATCTATAATCTGCGTACAATCTATGGATTAATGGCCTTAAAAATATCTCCCATTAGCCTTCCGTAAGTGCTTAGATTAACTGAGCTTAGAGTAAGATAAAGCAAACATGGATATGTTTATAGGGTGGTTCCCGTACTAATTGAAGTCTGCCTTGATCCTACCCTCTCCGATTGGAATTTCCGAGGATTGGTAGATCCCAAACGCAGAACGAAGCAGAGACCAAATCGCTTCTGATGTGCTTGCCGCTCGTTCCCATGGCTAAGCCCGGTGCTCCCTGGGGTCCAGGGGGGAGTGCGTGGTGTGTGTGTTTGTGTGTGGGGGTGGCGGTGGTTGGGGGTTGGGGGTCCAAGCGTTTGACATGGTGTGAACACGCGCATAAGGCCGCCACTGCGGGGTGTGTGTGCACAATTGGTTGGCAATTTATTTAAATATCGGCACGCAGTTCGCAACGCAATGCCAACTGGAATTTCATGGCTGTGGCTGTGGCAGTGGCAGTGGCAGTGGCAGGGGACCAAAATGAAACAGCAACAGAGACGAGAACGTAACAAGCTGCTGCCAAAAAGGAATTTTTCAGCTGCCGCCAGCAGAAGGCATCACCCGAGGGACGAGTAAGTGGCAGGGGCACGAAAGGCACGAAGAGAGGGAGGCTGAGAGGCAGGCAGAAGCAGCAGCAGCAGCTGATGTTAATAGCCCAGCGGCCGAATGCCGGCGACGACCAACAAGAACAAATGTCTGGCAGTTGTTGCCGCTGCCACAGCCCTGCGATAAGACCAAAGGCAGGCGGCCGAAGAGGGGGAAACAGCTGTTCCATCTGCAATGGAATCCACTGCGCAGGCGCCCGACTGCAAGCAGGCAACGACGAATACGAACCCGAAGCGCTGTACACGAATGAACACGTCCGAAACAGAGGCGGTCGGTCGTAGCTACCTGAGTGGCGGCTGCTCTTCTCACAAACAAATCCAACTTTCGCCAGTTCGGACGTGAGCGCTCTCTCGCTCCGCACTCTTTATCCACGTTCTCGACTTCCGCGTGGATTGCTTGCCTCCGATGCCGCGCCATTCAGAATATTTGCTCGGCATTGCAATGCTTCGAAATGCCGGTTCGAGTGTCCGTTCCGCGTTTTTTTTATCGTCGAAAACTGTAAATAATGAATAAATGAAAGAACGCAAAACAATAATTAAGAAAAACTAATTGATTACACTAGTCAGGAGTAAAAAACTAACAGATAACAAAAAGTTTGATATAAAGATGCTGCAATCGAACTGAATATTCATCAAAAACAAAAGAAGCCAAAGCAAACAACAGTTTCAATCGAACTAAATTTTTTTATAGAGCCAAACAATCAAGAATACCAATAGATCAGATAAAATGGTAAGTCCCCCCGCTGAAAATTGTACACCACAGATGCGCATCATCGGCATCCGCATCACTCGCATCTGTGGATGCTACGCGTATGAGCTACGGCCAACACATGTTGATTGTGGCTTCCGTCCAGGTCCAGGTCCAGGGCCAGCTGTCTCATGCCACTCCAAGTGTCTTTGGCCCCACAAGATACAGTGCGATGTATGTAGATACAAAGATATTCGAGTGTGGTAGTCTGGCCAAGACGCATCTGTTTTTTATTTGCTCAAACATTCGGCGAGCACAACTGCAGATACAAATTCGTTTGTCAAGTGCTCGAATAAAAGTTTTAGCAGAACACAGACATAGAGGATAGTGGGGCGCTGTGTGGCGGAAGGGGATACGATCCGATGTGTAGGAAAATCTCGCTTTCCCTCTGCTTTGTCAGTTTCACGTGCGAAATTATAAATTATTTGCCCTCTTTTTGCTGTTTTGCCCGGGGCAGGGGATGCGGATGGGGATGGGGCTGGGGTCGGAAGTTGCCTCGACTGGGTTTTTGGTCCATGACTTTGGCGGCCGTCTGTTTCTGATGGCCTTGTGCGCCCGCGTTCCCAACAGAAACAGAACTTCCAACTGCAAATAATTGCAGCTGGCTGCCATGTGTCGCAGCTGCTAACCCGTGTCCCCTGTGCCGTTCCCCTGTTCCCCTGTTGCCCTGTGCCTCCTGCTGCCATCTGTCGATTCCATCTGTGACTGCTGTTGTAAATAAGTGCCCGAAATCCCAAACTTTTACTGCGGAAAGTGTCTCCAGTGCAAAATTGTAAATAATTATTAGAATAATTGGGCAGTTCTTTAGGCCTAGATTTTGGTAGAGGCTTCGTGCTGATAATATACTGGCAAAATATTCATAAGTTTCTCAATTGATTCGTTTCGAACTCTGGTTAAAGGCAATTGTATGTCTTGGGCATGACGAGGCATGTTTTCTCCGCGAGTGGGTCCGACAACGGGTCCAGGCATCGTTCTTGGTCTCGACCATCAATTTCTGCGAGTCCCCAAAGACTGTGTAGTTGTTGTTGTGTTTTTTCGAGCCGACTCAACTGCCCAAGGCTCTGATGCGAAGGATATCCTAAAAGAGAATAGAAGTACGATTACCAAAGGGCATCAAACGAAAATTTAAACGGAATTTGTTCCTCTGATGCAATAACTGGTATTTACGGTCTTCGGTTGATATCAAATATTAAACATGTGGAAACATCTTAAGTTCTTATATACAGTCTATCTAATAATATATTTATGTTTTCAATGTCACAAATGTTTTAATAAAAAGAGGGAAAACCTACCCACAAGTCAAATATTTGGGAGCTATCAATACTCAAGCACATGTGAGTATCATAATTATCAGCTGTAGTAGATCGCTCAATTCTGGGGTTAACTACAGAAGTGAAGTCCGTGACTCAGCCTGGATCGCCTGGCCAGCTGTGGCCTTGACTTTGCAGCTGCCACAATTGAAAGAAAGAGACAGAGAAAGAACGATAGCTGGATGGAGAGTGAGGAGAAGAGAGATCGGAACAAGTGTGAGGACAGGGCAGCTGTCTTTCGGCCTTTTTGCTCTCTTACCCGTCGCACCGTCTGGCAGATCATTGTTTTTGGTATTGCTATTGTTATTACGGTTGCCATTCCCCTTACCTGCGCCATACCTCCGTTGCTCTCCGTGTTTTCTCACAGTGTGGTTTCTGTCATGCAGGCATGACACCTGCATAAACATTTTACCAGCTTGGAGGCCCTGGCCGCGGTTCGATCTGTTTTGTGCTTTTCTCATTTTTTCCGCTATTCATTCAACAATGAAGAAAAGAGTCGAAAACCGTCCCGCAACTATGCCATAATAATAAGGGGTTGGACAGATCGATACCCTAGCACTTGGATAGAACGGATAATGTGCCAAAACGCAGTCGAAATTTTACTCGGCCTTTAACAGCCTGAACCCAGAATTAATTGCCTCAAATATTTTCCCAATAATGGAAATTAATTCAACGATCAATAATGTATGTAGCGGATTGACCAGGAAGGACATGTGTACAAATGCGGGCAATGGCATTGCTCGTGTTTCACCAAGAATCTGACCTGCACTCTAATCCTATCCAATCCAATCCGGCAGCCGCGCCGTTCAATTAGTGTGTCAGCAATTTGGCTCTGTTTTGGCCCGTGGGCAAATCGGAGTGCCGGCCCTCATCTAATCAGTAATCATCGGGCAATCAGCCATTCGACAATGTCCTATTGAATAATGCATTGCAACGGCATACGGACATACGGGCTTGCACAGGCCAGGACAGGCCAGGACAGGCGTGTGGCATGGTCTGCGAGCTTGCATGTGTATGTCCATGGCTATGGAATTTAAAATGGACAGCGGCGGCGAAAAAGGGCAAAGTTATTAGCGTAATAGTCGGCAGTGAGGCACGGTGGAACAGGTGAAAATGCACATGACAAATGCAGCTGGCATCAAATTACCAAGGGCCACATGTGCTTCGCTCCGTCCTGCCCTCTCGTGACCACCCCCGCCCCGGAATAGCAACCAGTCAGGCATTCAAACATACAGCCAGCCAGCCAGCCAGCCAGCCAGCCAGCCAGCCTGCCATCCAGAGAAACGGCAATCCATCAAGGGCTCAATCAATCATTAGTACTGCAAACTTTGCGGCACGGCACGGCACGGCACAGCCTCGTAAAAAAGAAGCATCCGAAAAAAGCAAACAGAAAAAACTTTTGGATTTTCACACCTTTGGCAATTAAGATGCCGCCTAGACGACATTGACTAATGAGACGCCATTTTGTTTGCGGCATGAAGCAGCTGAGACAACAAACAACATGGCGACCGGAAATAAGTCAATTTGCTTATTAGACTAAAGCAAACGAATGGAACGGAACGAATGGCCTGCTAAGAGAAAAGAAACCCAAAACCAAAACCAAACCAGAGAAAAGAAAGGAAAACCTTCCTCAAAGCTCAAAGGCAAACATTGGAAGCTATAGTAGGAGCTGAAGCCTAGAAGGAGGGATGTGCAGGGGAATGGCCACAGGGGGGAGGGAAGAAATGGAAGCTAAAAAAGCGCGAAAATGTCACGCACAGAACAGCAACTAACGGTACGCCCTCTCTCTCTCCGTCTCTCTATGGAGCATACACTTAATCGAAAAAGTCAAAAACGAAATTCGGTTTTCCGTTTTCCTACTCCTAGTTCTTCTGGTCGCCTGGCTGCCATCCGTTTCCCCACTGGTTCACTCTCCTTCTCTCTCTTGGTTTTTGGGAAATTCGGTCCGTTGTTGTGGCTTTGCTTCTGCCACCGCCACCGGAATTGTTGTCCCTGCAAGTGGCAGCTTATTAAAAAGACGTGGGCCCCAGAGCAGCACGAAACGTTTTCGGGGGCACAACGAAAAAATGTCATACCAGGAAAATTTCTAAAAAAAATATAAGAGGAAGAACATTTTGGGTATAAACAATAGAGAAAGGAAAAGAGAAGAGTGTCCTGCCAGTGGCAGAGGCAAATAAATAATACATATGTATGTATAGCATCGGAAAATCGAAGCCATGCTTTGCCCACCTCGTTGTCGATGTTGCATTTGCAACGCCTTGGCACATCGTAATCTGTTTCAATGCTTTAACCATTAACCTTCATCCCTCCCCACAGCCCACACCCACCCTATGCCATCTGCAATCCTTTTGCCCGCTTATGTTTTAAACATTTTGTCCCTCGGAAAAAAGTGTCTGTCTGTCCACGAGAGTAACGGCATGTCCAGTGCAATCGCAGACGCCATTTGCTGGCAGGCTACCAAACTGTCGCCCCCACTTGGCGCCGAGCATTTGAATTGGATTTGCGGCAGGCGCGCACCCGCAGCCACAGCCACAGCCAGTCTTAAATCTCCATCCCCAGACAGGGCTGACCTTGCCACACACACACACACACACACACACTGACGAACAGATGTACTTAGTCCCCTCTCTGGGAAAAGGGGGCGTCGTCGAAATGAAGCAGCTGGCACAGCTGGCGCAATATTTCTTACGCCAGATGAAAAGCAGATGATACCCGAGGCAACAACAGGAACAGAAACAGCAGCAGCAGCAGCCGCATCGGAGGAGACTGAAAAACTGCGTCCGCCAGCGGCATCGTCGTCTGTCTCCTGCCTCCGGATCAGGCACTCCATTCCGTTCCTTCTTGTAAGTTGTCATGCCACAGTTGTTTGAGCTGCTGGCTCAAGTGTCTGCAACAGATTTCGGCAAAAAAGTGTAGAAAAAATGGAAAAAAAGCTAACAAGATTGTTGCTGCAGTGTCATGAGGGGCGGGGGAGGTAGTTGCAACACCCAGGGGATCGATTTGTGCCCTGGAGATATCTAATGCATAGGATTGCCTGTTTAAACTTGTATATTTTGATGCTTGGGCATGATAGGGCCGAGAGTTGCTAACTGGACGCAGGTGCTGCTAATGGAAAGGACTCTGCTCTCCTTAGACACATCCAACCGCACAAACACACAGGTGCACACGTCCAGAAGAGCAGCAGGAGGGGCAGGAGAGGCAGCAGACGGAAGCCAGAGAAGCCATCAACAGCACCTGCTGTCATTCGCAATTTTTAATTGAAAACGGCAGCAGCAGCCGCAGCAGTAGCCGCAGCAGCAGCAGCAGCAGCAGCAGCCACTGCTGTCTAGTGCAGCCATGGCCAAAAGCCGTCGTCAACGTCGACACGTGCCACCATGTGTTGCCAGCAGTTGCTGCCTGGTCTTCTCTCTGCCACAGTCACTGTTGTAGTTGCTGAAGTTGTTGCTGCCAGCAGCAGACAACTTGGCTGCTCTGCCTCAGACACTGGCACAGATACAGACACAGACACAGAAACGGCACAAACTTGAACAGTGCCACGTGCTGCTTGCTGCTTGCTGATTGCTGCTTGCTGCAAGACTGCTCCAAAATGATTTTCCAATCAGCCGGGAAACAAGCTGAGGCAGCTGGGAAATCTTCAATTGCAGCAAGGCCCCGTTTTGTTATTGGGAAATTGCATGCACCGCTGGAGGCAAGAAGAGCAGCAGCAGCAGCAGCAGCAGCAGCTGGCGGCCATCAGCTGCTGGATGTGGCATAATTGGGATGACTAAATACAATTTGTGGGCAACATGTGGCAGGCCAAAGTTCTCCAGTTTTTTCTACCCCTCTCTCATTCTTTATGTCTCCCCTGTCTCTCGCACTCTCGCACTCTCGCACTCTCTGGGCATAAAGCAGTTCATATCGGAAATAAAACAGACCATAAAGCCGATTAAGCGCGACATTCGCTCGTTCAACTGTTTTTTCCCCCCGAGGTTGTTGCCGTGCCGTGCCGTGCCTCTGTTGCTGTTGCTGTTGCTGCTCTCTGACAAGCCATTATCTTATTATGCCCCACACAGGCTGCAAATGAAGGGTGAACGGAGGCAGCAAACAGCACCAGCAGTGCGGCATTGCGGGGAAGGCAGGAGAGGGAGTGGCAGGCTCACACGTGCGGCGAGTAGTGCAAAAATGTTGATGTTGCCATCGCTTATGCTGCCGTCTGTCTGTGTGTCTGTCTGTCTGTCTGTCGGGCGTCTGTGTGTGCGCGTGATGTGTAATTTAAAATGACGCCGATGCTGCGGCACGTTGCACGACTGAGAGGCGCTTAGCAAATAGTTGACGAGGGTCGCCACTGAAGATCTTCTGTAAGCTCTGTCTTGATGTCCTGATGCGTAATACATACCATCTCACTCATGTTTGAACTTGAGCACATGACAATGGGGACATTCTTTCTCCAGTCATCACTTTCGGATGAGCGGATGTAAATACCAGAAATTTCCGGAATAACTGTACTAGATACCAATCGATACTGAAATCAAGAATACTCATATCTATAATTTCACATCAAAGCAAAGTGTTGCAACCGCTTTCCCATTCATTAGCTGTGAATTAAATACAACATTGAATCGTTAATTATCGACTTGGCAGCGGCCTTCCGCCCGCCGTCAAGGCTCGTCTGATTAAATGCTTCCCAGGAACTTTTCACTCAACCCATTCCCTCGCACACCCTGCCATTCTGCCGCCCCCTCTCGCATCCAGCATACATACATTTGTAGAGCTGCCTCCCCTCCCCCCTGTGTAATGAAGCAGCTGACGTAGCGACTTGCAAAAAGTTTTTAACTGTAAAACACTCTCACACGCACGCACACACATATGCAGACTGCTGCTGCTGTTGCACAGGTGTCGTCGCCAGTAATCTCTCCCAGGAATGGGGCGCCACTTGCGCATAATGACGCACAATGCGGACTCCGCAGAGCCGCAGCAACA